>NC_069785.1:57144134-58394134 GCF_027406575.1 Nycticebus coucang | reverse complement strand
AAATAAGTATAAATAAAGCAAAAGTAGAGATGAACTACAAAAGAATAATTACCAGTAATACAAGAGCAGGCAGGAGAAAACAAAAAGAAAACTCAAATTAATCCACATGAAAAAAGCCAACAATTCCATATATCAATGGGCAAAAGACATGAATAGAACCTTCTCTAAAGAAGACAGATGAATGGCTAACAAACATATGAAAAAATGTTCATCATCCCTATATATTAGAGAAATGCAAATCAAAACCACCCTGAGGTACCATCTAACCCCAGTGAGAATGGCCCACATCACAAATCTCAAAACTGCAGATGCTGGCATGAATGTGGAGAGAAGGGAACACTTTTACACTGCTGGTGGGACTGCAAACTAGTACAACCTTTCCGGAAGGAACTATAGAGAAACCTCAAAGCACTCAAGCTAGACCTCCCATTTGATCCTGCAATCCCATTACTGGGCATCTACCCAGAAGGAAAAAAACCCTTTTATCATAAGGACACTTGTACTAGACTGTTCATTGCAGCTCAATTTACAATCACCAAAATGTGGAAACAGCCTAAATGCCCACCAACCCAGGAATGGATTAACAAGCTGTGGTATATGTATACCATGGAATACTATTCAGCTATTAAAAAATATGGAGACTTTACATCCTTCGTATTAACCTGGATGGAAGTGGAAGACACTATTCTTAGTAAAGCATCACACGAATGGAGAAGCATGAATCCTATGTACTCAATTTTGATATGAGGACAAATAATGACAATTAAGGTCATGGGGGTGGGGGAGGAAAAGCAGAGAGAGGGAAGGAGGGAAAAGGGCGGGGCCTTGGTGTGTGCCACACCTTCTGGGGGCAAGACATGATTGCAAGAGGGACTTTACCTAACAAATGCAATCAGTGTAACCTGGCTTATTGTACCCTCAATGAATCCCCAACAATTAAAAAAAAAAAAAAAAGAGGAAAGAACAAATTTAACACATAGCAAAAGGTAACAAAATGGTAGATTTAAATTGGACCATATCAATAATTTCATTTAATGTAAGTGGGGTAAACCCACTAAACAAATGAGATTATTGTATTTTTATTTTTAAAAAAAACAAGACTTATTTGGAATGCAAAATGGTGCAGCCACTGTGGAAAACAATTTGGCAGTTCCTCAAAAAGTTAAGAATAGAGTTACCACATGACTCAGCTGTTCCACTTCCAGGTACATGCCCAAGAGAATGGCAAACATAATTTCATATAAAAAATTATACATGAGCGTTCATAGCAGCATTATTCACCACAGCCAGATAGTGCAAACAACCCAAGTGCCTGTCAGCTGATGAACTGGATAAATAAAATGTGGTATATCCATACAATAGAATGTTTATTATTCAACCATGAGAAGTAATGAAGCATGCATGCTATGAATAAACCCTCAAAATGTACTAAATGAAGAAAGACAGATATGATAGGCCATATATTTTACATTGCATTTATGTGAAATATACAAAATAGGCAAAACCATAGAGACAGAAAGGACATTGGTGGTTACCAGGGGTTGGAGAAAGGGGAAAATTGAGACTGACTACTAACAGGGATAGGGTTTCTTTTTGGAGTAATGAAAATGTTCTGGCTTTCAAGAGGGATAATAGTTGTACAACATTGCAAATAGCCCCCCAAGCCACCACTAAATTGTATACTTTAAGGTGGTTAAAATGGTGAATTTTATATTATGTGAATTTTGTCTCAACTTAAAAAAAAGAAGAGAACTGACTACATTCTGTCTGTAAGAAGTTTATTTTAAATGAAAAGACATAAATAGTTCAAAATAAAAGGGTGAAAAATTATATCCCATACAAATACTAGTCAAAAGAAAACATAGGGGCAATACTAATATCAGAAAATTGGACTTTAGAACAGGAATACCTTTTTGGATAAAAAAGAAAATTACATGCTGATGGAAAGATCAATTCACCAAGAATACACAAAAAAATGCTAAGTATAGGCTCAGTGCTTGTAGCTCAAGCGGCTAGGGCACCAGCCACATATACCAGAGCTGGAAGGTTCAAATCCAGCCCAGTCCTACCAAACAACTATGACAACTACAACCAAAAAATAGCCGGGCATTGTTGTGGGTGCCTGTAGTCTCAGCTACTTGGGAGGCTGAGGCAAGAGAATCGCTTAAGCCTAAGAGTTTGAGGTTGCTGTGAGCTGTGATGCCATGGCACTCTACGGAGGGTGATAGCTCAAGGCTCTGTCTCAAAAAAAAAAAAGAAGAAGAAGAAGCCAAGTATGCACATCTTGAGAATACAGGAAACAAAAGCTGACAGAATTGAAAAAGATATAGACAAATCTGGTTGGCTATTTCAACACTTTTCTCTCTGTAATCAATAAAGCAATCAGACTAAAAATCAGTAAGGAATTAGAAGATCTGAACAACACTATCGACCTAATTGATATTCATAGAACATGCCAGCCATACAGCAGAATATTCATTCTTTTCCATAAAATATGAAACATTCACCAAAATAGGTGATATTCTGGGTCATAAAACAAATAATAAGACGTGTAAAAGAATTAACAATACAGTGGGAAAGTTCAAGATGGCAGCTGAGTTACAGCTTCTTTGCAACCAGGCACAGTGAGATTGGGGAGAGAAGACTCCAGGCATCTCTGGCTGGTGGGATCTGCCCAGCAACATCCCTTTGGAAACACAGGGAGACAGCAAGAGACTTCTGGACCCCACGAGGAGGACAAAAACAGTGGAGAACTGGCAAGTGGTGGATGTGTTTGCTTGGTTGGAGACTGCCCGTAGCTATAACTGCAGTAACAGCCAGCAAGATTGTAATCAGGAAAGGCCTTACCTGCAGGCTGTTTTGTTTCTTTTGTTTTTTCTGGATTTGGGCACTCATTGAACTTCCTTGGGAGATCCTGGGTGAGAGTGTGGATGACTTTGAGTGTTGTCTAGGGCCCCAGACTGAGCTGTCGAGCTGGAAGGAAGCTAATATTGTGCAACTGTACACCTCCCGCACAGCCACTGTGGGAGAACTTCCCCTGCAGGCTTAGCCCTCAGGGTCGCAGTGCCAAGATGGGTGGGGAGATCTTGGGCAAATAACCTAGTGTCTGAGGTGGGGTCTGGGATGCTGGGGTAAAGCGGAGATCTCAGTGTTTGGCAGATTACATCTGTCCCTCAGGGGCATAGAGTGAGGCTAGGCGCAGTAGATAAGTGGGCAGCCACTTCAGGAGATCCCAGCAACAACTGCTTTCCTGGGAAAGCCTCTGCTTAGCCAAGAATAACAGTTTAATTAAAGTATCTTCTAAGCAGGCCAAGGAGACATTTAGCCTTTCAAACTTGCAGGGTTTGAGAAATCAGAAGAGGTCTCCAGTCTATATCAGAATTGTGATTAACATCTCATACCCCAGACTCAGAATTCCAGGATGGGTGATGGACCCCTACACTCCTACTTTTAATTCTACTCTCTGTATCTTGTCTCTCTTTACCGTCACTTCTTACTCAATATTTCTTCAGCCGATCGCCACCAGTCTCCACAGGTCTCAGCAGACACTGCTCTGGGGAGGGACCCTACACCTTTCTTTGTCATTCCAACCAGATGAGGAAAACTGCAGATCAGAGAAGTTAAGCAAATGCCCAAGGATATGCAACTTCAAAAGAACAGCAACAAAAAGAAAAACAAACATGGAAGTACATTAAACTTAAAAGGTTTTGTCCATCAAGGAACATTGCCAACAGAGTGAAAAGGTAGTCTACAGACTGGGAAAAATATTTGCAAATCACATATCTGATAAGAATTCCTGCAACTCAATGACAAAAAATCAAATAACTCATTTAAAAATGGGTCAAGGAGCTGCTTGAACAGGTATTTCTCCAAAGATGATAACCAAATGGCCAACAACCATATGAAAAGATACTCAACATGAGGTGGAGCAAGATGGCAGCCGAGTAACAGCTTCCTTGCATCTGGGCACCGTGAGTCTGGGGAGATAGGACTCCAGGCATCTCTGGCTGGTGGGATCTGCCTATCATCACCCCTGTGAGGATACAGTGAGTCAGCGAGAGACTTCTGGACCCCAAGAGGAGGACTAAAACAGTGGAAAAATGGCAAGTGGTCGTGTGTGTTCAATCTGTCTAAACCCGCCTGCAACTGTGAGTTCAATAGCAGTGAGACTGCAAACCAGAAAGGCCTTACCTGTGAACTGTTTTGGTGTCTTTGGACATGGCACTCAGTTGAACTGCCTTGGGGAGAGCCTGAGCGAGAGTGCGGAGAACTTTGGCCGTTGTCTAGGGCCCCAGTCTGAGCCGCTGAGCCAGACGGAGCTAATAGTGTTTGGCTGTGGGTCACAGGGAGCCATTGTGAGCGATCGACCCCGGCAAGCTCCGCCCTCAGGGTTGCAGAGCTAGAATCTGGTGGGAGCTGGTAACCCAGTGACCAAGTAGCCAAAGGGTGGGGTCTGAGCTGCCTTGCAGCCCTAACCCTCAGGGGCAGAGTGGGACCAGTTTTGGCACACTGGGTAAGTGGATAGCTACTTCAGCAGTGATTCCAGTGACAAGCACCTTCTTGGGAAAGCTTCTGCTCAGCAACTTTACAAGTTCAAAGTACCTTTTAAGTGGGCTGAAGAGAGATTTAGGGTGTCTACCTGCTGGGGGTTGAGAAATCAGCAGCCTCCAGTAGTATCAGAACTGTGATTAACATCTCATACCCTAGAAGACCACGTGTTGCCCAGACAATATTCAATAACATATACATACTGCTTTATTTTTGGCTGTGTTTTTTTTTGTTTTTTTTTTTGGTTTGGTTATTTTTTTTGTTTATTTTGATGTTGTTGATGTTGTTTTGTTTTTTAATTTCAACCTTTTCCATACAGATCCTTTTTCTTTCTCAATTTTACTGGTTTAATTATAATTTCCCATTGCTGCCTTTTTCAATAACTAGAACTTCATTTTTGCTAGTGTTTCTACCGCTATTATTTGGTTTTTCACCCAATTTTATCCTGTAAAGTTTTCTGTTTGCTTGTTTTGGTTTGATTTATAGCATTTTTGTCTTTCCTTTCTACTTGGTGGAGGTGGGGTACTGTGTCTGATCAGGTTAGCAAAGAGCTGCTGACCTCAAGGGAACCACCCAACTGGGCACCCCCAGAAGGTGGGTTTTTTTTAAGGTTGTGTCAAAGTACCCTACTGTACACCTATATTGCTCTGTCTCCCTCTTCCTGTGCCTCTCTTCTTTTTGTTAATATTCCTTTTACCCACCCCCTCTCCTTTCTCTATTTTTCTTTGTTTTTCTTATCACTTGGTCCTCCTTTCTTTCATCCCTTTTTTGCTCTTCATCCTTCTACCCTTCTGGTCCTGTAACCCTTAGTCCACAGGCACAAGAACTTAAAGACCAAGAGGAAGTGAAAGGAAAATTAGGGCAAGGAAACAGATAAAAGAAACCACTCATGAGGAAGAATCAGCAGAAAACTCCAGGCAACGTGAAGAACCTGTCCAGAACAACCCCGCCAAGGGACCATGAGGTAGCTACTACAGATGATTCCACCTATAAAGAAATGTTAGGAATGACAGAAAGGGAATTTAGAATACACATGTTGAAAACAATGAAAGAAATGATGGAAACAATGAAGGAAACTGCTAATAAAGTGGAAAATAATCAAAAGGAAATCCAAAAACAGAATCAAATAAGAGATGAACGATATGAAGAATATAAAAAGGATATAGTAGACCTGAAGGAACTGAAACAGTCAATTAGGGAACTTAAAGATGCAATGGAAAGTATCAGCAACAGGTTAGACCATGCAGAAGAAAGAATTTCAGAGGTAGAAGACAAAGTTCTTGAGATAACTCAGATAGTAAAAGAGGCAGAAAAGAAGAGAGAGAAAGTAGAACGTTCACTGTCAGAATTATGGGACTTTATGAAGCGTTCCAACATACGAGTTATAGGAACCCCAGAAGGGGAAGAATGCCCCAGAGGAATGGAAGCCATACTAGAGAATATTATGAAAGAAAATTTCCCAAATATCACCAAAGATTCTGACACACTACTTTCAGAGGGATATCGGACCCCAGGTCACCTTAACTCTAACCGAGCTTCTCCAAGACACATTGTGATGAACCTGTCCAAAGTCAAGACAAAAGAAATGATTCTGCAAGCTGCCTGGAGTAAGCGCCAGTTGACCTACAGGGGCAAATCCATCAGAGTGACCGCAGACTTCTCTAATGAAACTTTCCAAGCAAAAAGACAATGGTCATCTACCTTTAATCTACTTAAACAGAACAATTTCCAGCCCAGAATTCTGTACCCTGCTAAGCTAAACTTAAAAATTGATGGAGAAATCAAATCATTTACGGATATACAAACACTGAGGGAATTTGCCACAACAAGACCAGCTCTACAGGAAATACTTCAACCTGTTCTGCACGCTGACCACAACAATGAATCAGCAGCAAAGTAAGAACTCAGAAATTAAAGGACAGAACCTAACCTCCAACCTGATGCAAAAGATAAAACTAAGCAATGGACTCTCACAAAATAAGATGAACAGAATTACTACCACACTTATCAATTATCTCAATAAATGTTAATGGCTTGAATTCCCCACTGAAGAGAAATAGATGGGCTAACTGCATTAAAAAAAACAAGCCATCCATTTGCTGTCTGCAAGAAACACACCTGGCTTCAAAAGACAAATTAAAGCTCTGAGTCAAGGGTTGGAAGACAATTTTTCAGGCAAATGGAATTCAGAAGAAAAGAGGAGCTGCAATCTTATGTTCAGATTCATGTGGATTTGAAGCAACTAAAGTCAAAAAAGACAACGATGGTCACTTTATATTGGTCAAGGGAAAAATACATCAAGAACACATTTCAATTCTAAATATTTATGAACCCAATTTAAATGCTCCCAGATTCTTGAAACAGACCTTACTCAGTCTGAGCAATATGATATCTGATAATACCATCATAACAGGGGACTTTAACACTCCTCTTACAGAGCTGGACAGATCCTCTAAACAGAAATTAAACAAAGATATAAGAGATTTAAATGAGACCCTAGAACAACTCTGCTTGATAGACGCATATAGAACACTCCACCCCAAAGATAAAGAATATACATTCTTCTCATCACCCCATGGAACATTCTCCAAAATTGATCATATCCTGGGACACAAAACAAATATCAACAGAATCAAAAGAATTGATATTTCACCTTGTATCTTCTCAGACCATAAGGCACTAAAGATGGAACTCAACTCTAACAAAAACGCTTGACCCCACCCAAAGGCATGGAAATTAAACAATCTTCTGTTGAATAACAGATGGGTGAAGGAAGAAATAAAACAGGAAATCATTAAATTCCTTGAGCATAACAACAATGAAGACACAAGCTACCAAAACCTGTGGGATACTGCAAAAGCAGTTTTGAGAGGAAAATTCATCGCTTTAGATGCCTACATTCGAAAAACAAAAGGACAGTGCATCAACAATCTCACAAGAGATCTTATGGAATTGGAAAAAGAAGAACAATCTAAGCCTAAACTCAGTAGAAGAAAAGAAATATCCAAAATCAAATCAGAGTCAATGAAATTGAAAACAAAAGAATCATTCAGAAAATTAATGAAACAAGGAGTTGGTTTTTTGAAAAAAATAATAAAATAGATAAACCATTGGCCAGACTAACGAGGAATAGAAAAGTAAAATCTCTAGTAACCTCAATCAGAAATGATAAAGGGGAAATAACAACTGATCCCACAGAGATACAAGAGATCATCTCTGAATACTACCAGAAACTCTATACCCAGATATTTGACAATGTGAAGGAAATGGATCAATATTTGGAATCACACCCTCTCCCTAGACTCAGCCAGGAAGAAATAGAGCTCCTGAACAGACCAATTTCAAGCACTGAGATCATAGAAACAATAAAAAATCTGCCAACAAAAAATGTCCTGGTCCAGATGGCTTCACTCCAGAACTCTATCAAACCTTCAAGGAAGAGCTTATTCGTGTACTGCAGAAATTATTCCAAAAAATTGAGGAAGAAGGAATCTTCCCCCAACACATTCTATGAAGCGAACATCAACCTGATACCAAAACAAGGAAAAGACCCAAACATAAAGGAGAATTTCAGACCAATCTCACTCATGAATATAGATGCAAAAATTCTCAACAAAATCCTAGCCAATAGATTACAGCTTCCAATCAAAAAAGTCATTCATCATGATCAAGTAGGCTTCATCCCAGGGATGCCAGGCTGCTTTAACATACGCAAGTCCATAAACGTTATCCACCATATTAACAGAGGCAAAAATAAAGATCACATGATCCTCTCAATAGATGCAGAAAAAGCATTTGATAAAATCCAGCATCCTTTTCTAATTAGAACACTAAAGATTATAGGCATAGGTGGCACATATCTAAAACTGATTGAAACTATCTATGACAAACCCACAGCCAATATTTTACTGAATGGAGTAAAACTAAAAGCTTTTCCTCTTAGAACTGGAACCAGACAAGGTTGTCCTCTGGCACCTTTACTATTCAACATAGTGCTGGAAGTTCTAGCCAATACAATTAGGCAAGACAAGGAAATCAAGGGAATCCAAATGGGAGCAGAGGAGGTCAAACTCTCCCTCTTTGCTGATGACATGATCTTATACTTAGAGAACCCCAAAGACTCAACCACAAGACTCCTAGAAGTCATCAAAAAATACAGTAATGTTTCAGGATATAAAATCAATGTCCACAAGTCAGTAGCCTTTTTATACACCAATAACAGTCAAGATGAGAAGCTAATTAAGGACACAACTCCCTTCACCATAGTTTCAAAGAAAATGAAATACCTAGGAATATACCGAATGAAGGAGGTGAAGGACCTCTGTAAAGAAAACTATGAAATCCTCAGAAAGGAAATAGCAGAGGATATTAACAAATGGAAGAACATACCATGCTCATGGATGGGAAGAATCAACATTGTTAAAATGTCTATACTTCCCAAAGCAATCTACGTATTCAATGCCATTCCTATCAAAATACCAACATCGTACTTTCAAGATTTGGAAAAAATGATTCTGCATTTTGTATGGAACCAGAAAAAACCCCATATAGCTAAGGCAGTTCTTAGTAATAAAATAAAGCTGGGGGCATCATCATACCAGATTTTAGTCTGTATTACAAAGCCATAGTGGTCAAGACAGCATGGTACTGGCACAAAAACAGAGACATAGACACTTGGAATCAAATTGAAAACCAAGAAATGAAACTAACATCTTACAACCACCTAATCTTCCATAAACCAAACAAAGAACATACCTTGGGGGAAAGACTCCCTATTCAATAAATGGTGTTGGGAGAACTGGATGTCTACATGTAAAAGACTGAAACTGGACCCACACCTTTCCCCACTCACAAAAATTGATTCAAGATGGATAAAGGACTTAAATTTAAGGCATGAAACAATAAAAATCCTCGAAGAATGCATAGGAAAAACACTAGAAGATATTGGCCTGGGGAAAGACTTCATGAAGAAGACTGCCATGGCAATTGCAACAACAACAAAAAGAAACAAATGGGACTTCATTAAACTGAAAAGCTTCTGTACAGCTAAGGAGGCAATAAACAACGCAAAGAGACAACCTACACAATGGGAAAGGGTATTTGCATATTTTCAATCAGACAAAAGCTTGATAACTAGGGTCTATAGAGAACTCAAATTAATCCACATGAAAAAAGCCAACAATCCCATATATCAATGGGCAAGAGACATGAATAGAACTTTCTCTAAAGATGACAGACATAGTGAATGATGCCCCTTGATCATATCAATGTACACAGCTATGATTTAATAAAAAAAAAAGATGACAGACAAATGGCTAACCAACACATGAAAAAATGTTCATCATCTCTATATATTAGAGAAATGCAAATCAAAACAACCCTGAGATATCATCTAACCCCAGTGAGAATGGCCCACATCACAAAATCTCAAAACTGCAGATGCTGGCATGGATGTGGAGAGAAGGGAACACTTTTACACTGCTGGTGGGACTGCAAACTAGTACAACCTTTCTGGAAGGAAGTATGGAGAAACCTCAAAGCACTCAAGCTAGACCTCCCATTTGATCCTGCAATCCCATTACTGGGCATCTACCCAGAAGGAAAGAAATCCTTTTATCATAAGGACACTTGTACTAGACTGTTTATTGCAGCTCAATTTACAATCGCCAAAATGTGGAATCAGCCTAAATGCCCATCAATCCAGAAATGGATTAACAAGCTGTGGTATATGTATACCATGGAATACTATTCAGCCATTAAAAAAAATGGAGACTTTACATCCTTCGTATTAACCTGGATGGAAGTGGAAGACATTATTCTTAGTAAAGCATCACAAGAATGGAGAAGCATGAATCCTATGTACTCAATTTTGATATGAGGACAATTAATGACAAGGTTATGGGGGGGAGCAGAAAGAGGTACGGACGGAGGGGGTGGGGCCTTGGTGTGTGTCACACTTTATGGGGGCAAGACATAATTGCAAGAGGGACTTTACCTAACAAACGCAATCAGTGTAACCTGGCTTATTGTACCCTCATTGAATCTCCAACAATAAAAAAAAAAAAAAAAAAAAACTCATACCCCAGAAGATCACCTGTTGCCTGGACAATATTCAGCAAGATATATATACTGTTTTTTTTTGTTGTTGTTTGTTTTTTAACTTCAACATTTTCCCTGTAGATTTTCCTTTTTTCTTTTATCTTATTCCTTCCTTTTCTTTTTTCATTTTTCAAGTTTAAATATAATTCTCCATTGTTGCTTTCTTTAACAATTATAACTTCATTTTAACTAGTGTTTTTGCCTGTATTTTTTGGTTTTTCACCCATAGGTGAATTTTATCCCATTGGGGTTTTTGTTTGGTTGGTTTAGTTTGATTTATAGTATTTTTGTGTTTCCTCTCTATTCTAGAGGTGAGGTACTGTGTATGAACAGGCCAGCAAAGACTGCTGACCTCAAGGGAACCACCCAACCCAGCACCCCCATAGGTTGGGGGTTTTTAAGGTTGGGTCAAAGTACCCTACTATACACCTATATTACTCCTGTCTCCCTCTTTCTGAGCCTCTCTTCTTTTCATCAACATTTCCTTTTACTCACTCCCCTCCTTGCCTTTTTTTCTTTCTTTTTTAAAATCTTTTTTCCCCTCTTGTTCTTCAATCTTCTCATCCTCTGGTCCTGTACCAAAAGGACTCATCAAAACCTTAGGCAAGAGGCACAGTAACTTAAAGAGCTAGAGGAAGTGAAAGAAAAATTAGGGCAAGGAAATAGATAAAAGAAAACACTCATGAGGAAGAATCAGCAGAAAAATCCTGGCAACATGAAAAACCAGTCCAGACCAATCCCCCCAAGGGACCATGAGATAGCTACTGCACAGGATTCCACCTATAAGGAAATGTTAGAAATGACAGAAAGGGAATTTAAAATACAGATGATGAAAACAATGAAAGAAATCACTGAGAAAGTGGAACATAACCAGAAAACAATGAAGGAAATTGCTGATAAAGTGGAAAATAACCAAAAGGATATACAAAAACAGAATCAAATAAGAGATAAATAATATGAAGAATATAGAAAGGATGCAGCCAAGCTGAAGGAACAGAAGCAGTCAATTAGGGAACTTAAAGATGCAATAGAAAGTATCGACAACAGATTAGATCATGCAGAAGAAAGAATCTAGAGGTAGAGGACAAAGCTCTTGAGGTAACTCAGATAGTTAAAGTGGCAGAAAAGAAGAGAGAGAAAGCAGAACATTCACTGACTGAATTATGGGACTTTATGAAGCATTCAAACATATGAGTTATAGGTATCCCAGAAGGAGTAGAAGAATGCCCCTGTGGAATGGAAGCCATACTAGAGAACATTATAAATGAAAATTTCCAAAATATCACCAAAGATTGTTACATACTCCTTTCAGAGGGCTATCAAAACCCAGGTCACTTCAACTCTAATAGAGCTTCTCCAAGACTTCTCCATGAACCTGTCCAAAATCAAGACAAAAGAAAAAATTTTGCAAGCTGCCAGGAGTAAGCATCAACTGACCTAACAGGGTAAATCCATCAGGGTGACTGCAGACTTCTCTAATGAAACTTTTCAAGCAAGAAGACAATGGTCATCCACCTTTAATCTACTTAAACAGAACAACTTCCAACCCAAAATTCTATATCCTGCTAAGCTAAGCTTTAAAATTGAAAGAGAAATAAAATCTTTTACTGATATGAAAACATTGAGAAAATTTGCCACAACAAAACCAGCTCTACAGGAAATATTTCAACATGTTCTATATATTGACCATCACAAGGGACCACCAGGAAAGTAAGCTCCCAGAAATTATAGGACAGAACCTAGCTTTCACAATGATGCAAAAGACAAACCTAAGCAATGAACTTTTACAAAATAAGATGAATAAAATGCTACCACACTTCTCAATTATTTCAATAAATATTAATGGCTTGAACTCCCCACTGAAGAGGCACAGATTGGCTGACTAGATTAAAAAACACAAGTCATCCATTTGCTGTTTTCAGGAAACACACTTAGTCTCAAAAGACAAATTAAAGCTAGACTCAAAGGTTGGAAGACAATTTTTCAGGTAAACACAATCCAGAAGAAAAGAAGGGTTGCAACCTTATTTTCAGACACATGTGGATTTAAAGCAACTAAAGTCAAAAAAGACAAAGATGGTCACTTCATATTGGTCAAGGGAAAAATACAACAAAAGACATTTCAATTCTAAATATTTATGCAGCCAACTTAAATGCTCCCAGATTCTTGAAACAGACCTTACTTAGTCTGAGCAATATGATGTACTATAATACCATAATAACAGGGGACTTTAACACTCCTCTCACAGAGCTGGACAGATCCTCTAAACAGAAATTAAACCAAGATATAAGAGATTTAAGTGATACCCTAGAAGAACTGTGCTTAATAGGCATATATCGAGCACTCCATCCTAAAGATAAAGAATATATATTCTTCTCATCGCCCCATGGAACATCCTCAAAAATTGATCATATCCTAGGACACTAAACAAACCTCAACAGAATCAAATGAATTGAAATTTTACCTTGCATTTTCTCAGACCACAAGGCACTAAAGGTGGAATTCAACTCCAATAAGAACATTCAATGCCATTACAAAGGCATGGAAATTAAACAACCTTACACTGAATAACAGATGGGTGCAGGAAGAAATTAAAAGGAAAGGAAACCATTAATTTCCTTGAGCACTACAACAATGAAGACACAAGCTACCAAAACCTGCGGGATACAGCAAAAGCAGTCCTAAGAGGAAAATTTATCACTTTAGAAGCCTACATTTAAAAAGCAGAAAAAGAGTGCATCAACAAACTCACAAGCTGTCTTATGGAATTGGAAAAAGAAGAACAATCTAAGCCTAAACTCCCCCAGAAGAAAATAAATATCCAAAAATTAAATCAGAGATCAATGAAATTGAAAACAAAAGAATCATTCAGAAAAATAATAAAACAAGGAGTTGGTTTTTTGAAAAAATAAATAAAATAGATAAACTCTTGGCCAGACTAACTAGAAATAAAAAATTAAAATCTCTAATAACCTCAATCAGAAATGATAAAGGGGAAATAACAACTGATGCCACAGAGATACAAGAGGTTATCTCTGAATATTACGAGAAACTCTAAGCTCAGAAATTTGACAATGTGAAGGAAATGGATCAATATTTGGAATCACACCCTTTCCCTAAACTTAGCCCAGAAGAAATAGAGTTCCTGAACAGACCAATTTCAAGCACTGAGATCAAAGAAACAATTAAAAATCTCCCAACAAAAAAAATGCCCTGGTCCAGATGGCTTCACACCAGAATTCTATCAAACCTTCAAAGAAAAGCTTATTCCCGTACTGCAGAAATTATTCCAAAAAATTGGGGAGGAAGGAATCTTCCTCAATACATTCTATGAAGCAAACATCACCCTGACATCAAAACTAGGAGAAGACCCAACTAAAAAGGAGAACTTCAGACCTATTTCACTAATGAATATAGATGCAAAAATTCTCTACAAAATCCTAGCCAACAGCTTACAGCTTACTATCAAAAAAGTCATACATCATGATCAAGTAAGTGTCATCCCAGGGATGCAAGGCTTATTTAATATATGCAAGTCAGTAAATGTTATTCAGTATATCAACAGAAGCAAAAACAAAGACCATATGATACTCTCAATAGATGCAGAAAAAGCATTTGATAAAATCCAGCATCCTTTTCTAATTAGAACACTGAAGAGTATAGGCATAGCCAGCACATTTCTTAAACTGATCAAAGCTATCTATGACAAACCCACAGGTGATATCTTTCTGAATGGAGTAAAACTGAAAGCTTTTCCACTTAGAACTGGAAGCAGACAAGGTTGTCCTCTGTTGCCATTATTATTCATAGTGCTGGAAGTTCTAGCCAATATAATTAGGCAAGACAAGGAAATGAAGGGCATCCAAATGGGAGTAGGGGAGGCCAAACTCTTGCTCTTTGCTGATGATATGATCTTATTCTTAGAGAACCACAAAGACTCAACCACAAGACTCCTAGAAGTCATCAAAAAATACAACAATGTCTCAGGATATAAAATCACTGTCCACAAGTCAGTGGCCTTTATATATGCCAACAGCCAAGATGAGATGCTAATTAAGGACACAACTCCCTTAATCATAGTTTCAAAGAAAATGAAATACCTAGGAAAATACCTAACAAAAGAGGTGAAGGACCTCTATAAAGAAAATTATGAAAACTTAAGAAAGAAAATAGCAGAGGACACTAACAAATGGAAGAACACACCATGCTCATAGCTGGGAAGAATCAACATTGTTAAAATGTCTATACCTCCCAAAGCAATCTTCCAACTCAGCACCATCCTTATTAAAGTACCAACATTGTACTTTCAAGTCTTGGAAAAAGGATTCTGCATTTTGTATGGAACCAGAAAAAAACCTGTGTATCTAAGGCCATTCTTAGTAATAAAAATAAAGCTGGGGGCATCAGCATACCAGATTTTAGGCTTACTACAAGGCTATAGTGGTCAAGCAGCATGGTACTGGCATAAAAATAGAGACATAGACATTTGGAATCGAATAGAAAACCAGGAAATGAAACTAACAACTTACAACTACCTAATCTTTGATAAACTAAACAAGAACATACACTGGGGGAAAGACTTCCTATTCAATAAATGGTGCTGGGAGAACTGGATATTCACATGCAAAAAACTGAAACTGGACCTGCACCTCTCTCCATCACAAAAATTGATTCAAGATGGATAAAAGACTTAAATTTAAGGCATGAAATGATAAAAATCCTCAAAGAAAGCATAGGAAAAAAACTGGAAGTTATTGGCCTGGGGAAAGACTTTATGAAGAAGACTGACATGGCAATTGCAATAACAACCAAAATAAACAAATAGGACTTAATTAAACTGAAAAGCTTCTGTACAGCTAAGGAGACCACAACCAAAGCAAACAGACAACCTATCCTACAGGGAAAGGATATTTGCATATTTTGAATCAGACAAAAGCTTAATACTAGGATTTATAGAGAACTTAAACTAATCCACATGAAAAAAGCCAATAATCCCATATATTAATGGGGAAGAGCGATGAACAGAACTTTCTCTCAAGAGGACAGACAAATGGCTAGCAAACATATGAAAAAAGGCTCATAATCCTTAATTATCAGAGAAATGCAAATCAAAACCACCTTGAGATATCATCTAACCCTGGTGAAAATGGCCCATATCACAACATCTCAAAACTTCAGATGCTGGTGTGGACGTGGAGAGAAAGGAACACTTTTACACCGCTGGTGGGACTGTAAATTAATACAACCTTTTTGGGAGAAGTATAGAGAAACCTCAAAGAACTCAACCTAGACCTCCCGTTTGATCCTGCAATCCCATTATTGGGCATCTATCCAGAAGAAAAAAAAAACTTTTATCATAAGGGCACTTGTACTAGACTGTTTATTGCAGCTCAATTTACAACCGCCAAAATGTAGATCAGCCTAAATGCCTCCCAACCCAAGAATGGATTAGCAAGCTGTGGTACATGTATACCATGAAATATTATTCAGCCATTAAAAAAAAATCGAGACTTCACAGCATGTGTATTAACCTGGATGGAAGTGGAACACATTATTCTTAGTAAAGCATCACAAGAATGGAGAAGCATGAATCCTATGTATTCAATCTTGATTTGAGGACAATTAATGACAATTAATGACATGGTGGGGGTGGGGAAAGGGGAGAGCAGAGAGAGAGAAGGAGGGAGAGGAGTGGGGGGAAGGAAGAGCAGAGAGAGGGAAGGAGGGAGGGGTGTGGGGCCTCAGTGTGTGACACATCTTGTACACTCGATGAATCCCAAACAATAAAAAAAAAAAAAGAAAGAAAAATAAATCAAATCATTTTGGAATAAAAACCAACACAAACATACAAAAAATAGGCATAAGAACTGTGGATCTTCAAAGCATACTATAAAATGACAAAAAAAAAAAAAAGAATTAACAATGCAAAGTATGTTTTCTGGTCATAACAGAATTAAAGTGCTATTAAAGATTTCTGGGAAAAATCACCTATTTTGAAATTTAAAAAAATAATTTTTCTAAATCTTCAAAGAAGTCAAAGAAGAACTTACCTAAAACAAAGATTGTAAAATATTTATAATTGAATGAAAGGGAAAATATCTCATGTCAAAACTATTGAGATGAAGGTAAAACTGCCCTTAGAGGGAAAGTTTTAGCATTAAGGCTTAAATTAGAAAAGTAGAAAGGTCTAATGCCAATGATCTGAACTTTTATCTTTAAAAAGTTGAAAATTTATAAGGAAAATTGGAGGAGCTAGTACAATAAAAACAAAATTGAAAAGAATATAGTTGGAGGATTCTTGTTATAAGATTTCAAGATTTACTACAAATAATCAAGAGAATGTGATATTGGTGAAGGGACAGACATACAGATCAATGGAAACAGGAGTTAAGAAATAGACCCTTACATAAATAACCAACTGATTTTCAATAAAATTGCAAAGGCAATTCCATAGAGAATGATTAATCATCTTTCCAACAAATAATGTGAAAAGTTTAACATTCATATGAAAAAAAAAAACCACCTCAACCCATACCTCAGATCATATACAAAAAACTTAAGTTGAAATGGATAATAAATATAAATGAAAACTATAAAACTACTACAATAAAGTCTAGGATAAAGTCTTTATGTCCTTAGGTCATACAAATATCTCACAGATAGACTTCTTAGTCAATAATTTTGTGTACCATAAAAGCAAGAAATTGATAAATATTTTTCTACCAAAATTTTTAAAACAATTTAAACTTCAGTTCTTTAAAAAACTATGCTCACAGTATAAAAAACAAGTGACAGACTGGGAGAAAATATTTGAAAGACATTGTTTAAAGGGCTATGTTCTAAACATGTAAAAATCTTCTAAAAATTCAATAAGAAGAAATCAACCCATGGAAAAAAACCTTTGTGAAAGATTTTAGCAGATTCTTTATCAAAAAAAGGCATATGGATCATAAATAGGCACATAAAAATATGTTCTACATCAGAGGTGCTTCTGGAAATGCAAATTAAACCACAATGAAATTCTACTACCCACCTATTAGAAAAACTAGGAAATGAAAAAAAAAAAAAAAACCTGAAAATACCAAAGACTCCACCATGTGGAGCAGACTGGAATCCTTATCAGTAGGAATTCAGTAATGGTTGACTACAATGGAAATTAGTTTTCATTTTCTTAATTTAAATGTATACTTCTATGGCACAGCAAACCAACTCCTAGGTATTTACTCAGGTAAAAGGAAAATGTGTTCTCATATGAAAATCTATACATGAATGGTTATAACAACTTTATTCAAAATCACCAAAAACTGGTAACAAGCCAAATGTATATAGCCAAAAAGTAAAAACAATTAAAGGTCTTTCATTTGATGATTTAATAAACAAGTTGGTAGAGCCAGGCAATGATATATTACTCAGCAATTTAAAAAAATACTGATAGGCTCAGCAGCCAGGGCACCAGCCACATACACCAGAGCTGGCAGATTCGAATCCAGTGTGGGCCTGCCAAACAACAATGACAACTACAACCAAAAAATAGCTTGGCATTGTGGCGGGCGCCTGTAGTCCCAGCTACTTGGGAGGCTGAGGCAAGAGAATTGCTTAAGCCCAAGAGTTAGAGGTTGCTGTGAGCTGTGACACCATGGCATTCTACGCAGGGTGACACCTTGAGGCTCTATCTCAAAAAAAAGAAAACAAAAACCATGAATGAATTGCAGTGTATAATGCTAAATAAAAGCCAAACACCAAGAGCTACAATTCGAGAGTGTCCAATCTTCTTTTCCTCTGCCACACATTGGAAGAATAACAGTTGTCTTAAAAAAAAAAAAAAAAAAAAGAATAGGAGTTGTTTTAGGTCACACATTAAATATGCAAATTATGCAAATGCTAGTGAAAGTTGATTAGCAAAAAAAAATGAAAGTCTGTGCATACTTTTGTGATATCTAACACTATAGATAAGAAAAATCCTTACAAAACCATCATGCAATACATATGTCACAGGTTGGACACCCCTGTCATGATTCCATCAATATGAGATTCTATAAGAGGCAAAACTAGAGGGACATAAAAGACCCTGGTTGTCAGGTTCTCAGAGTATGGGAAAGAATGATCATAAAAGGGCACAAGCAACTTTGGGAGAATGATGGAACTGCTCTATATCTCTGTTTTTAATTTTTTTAAAGGTATTTATATTTGAAAACACGGAGATTCTTGATTTATTTTATTTTATTTATTTATTTATTTTTGAGACAGAGTCTGTTGCCCTAGGTAGAGTGTTGTGCCATTATCATAGCTCACAGTAATTTCAAACTCCTGGGCTCAAATGACCCTTTGCCTGAGCCTCCCCAGTAGCTGGAACTACAGGCTCTCTGCCATGACACCTAGCTAATTTTTGTTTTTTGTTTTTATTTTTATTTATTTATTTATTTGTAGAGACAGAGTCTCACTGTGCAGCCGTCAGGTAGAGTACCATGAGGTCACACGGCTCACAGCAACCTCCAACTTCTGGGCTTATGTGATTCTTTTGCCTCAGCCTCTGGAGCAGCTGGGACTACAGGCGCCTACCACAACGCCTGGCTATTTTTTTTTGTTGCAGTTTGGCTGGGGCTGGGTTTGAACCCGCCACCCTTGGCATATGGGGCCGGCACCCTACTCACTGAGCCACAGGTGCCACCCTTTGTTTTTGTTTTTAGTAGAGATAAGTCTCACTCTTGCTCTTACTCAGGCTGGTGATGAACTCCTGAGCTCAAGCAATCCACCCATCTGAGCTCCCAAAGTGCTAGGATTACAAGTGTGAGCCACCAAATTGAGCAAACTGCTCTATATCTTGATTGTGGTGCTAGATACATAACTTAATGCATTTTTCAAAACTCACAGAACTATACAGTAAAAATGGCAAATTTCACTGCATGGAAATTATAACTCTATAAACTTGAATGCAATAAAACCTGACCAGTCTGTCCATCAGAGCAAGACCCCTTCTCTAAAAAAATTTTTTTTAATTAGCCAAGCATGGTAGGGCATGCCTGTAGTCCTAGTTGCTTGGGAGGCTGAGGCAGGAGGCTCCCTTGAGCCCAGGACTTGGCGGCTGCAATGAGTTATGATCATGACACTGCACTCCAGCCTAGACAGCAGAGTGATACCTTGGCTCAAAAAAAAAAAAAAAAAAAAAGAGGAGGAGGAGGGGTAAAGGGAGGAGAAAGGAGAAGAGAAAAAAAGAAAAAGGAGGAGGACAAGGAGGGGGAAGAGGAGAGGGAAGGGGAGAAGGAAAAAGGAAGAAAAAGGAAGGAAGAGAGGGAGGGACAAAAACTAATAGAGCAAGTAATACAGAAAATAAAATAATCCCAAGAAAATTAGAAAAGAAAGAACAGATGAGAGAAGTAAAAAAACATAATCAACATGGTAAACTTAAAGTCAATTATATAAAGTGCTAATAGACTAAGCACTTCAATAAAAAGACACATATTTTTAGACTGGATTTAAAAAACAAAGTAATTGTTTGCTGTTATGATTTAAGTGTAAGTACACAGACTGATTAACAGCAAAAGAATGAAAAAGATATTATCATATAAACAAACAGTAACCTAAAGAAAGTTTGTGGAGTTATATTAACATTACACAAAGTCAACTTCAGGGCCGGAAGAGCACTAGAGATAAAGGGTAGCATTTTATAAAGATAAAAAGGTCAATTCAATAGGAAGACAAAATTCTAAATTTTTATGTCTGTGATAATAGTTTCAGGTAATATAAGCAAACATTGATAAAAGTAAAAGAGAAACAGACAAAACCTCAATTATGGCTTAATACACCAACCTCTAGTCTGTTAGACTCAAGAGATAACTAAATAACAAAAATTAGGAATTGTATAGAATATTTGAACAAAATGATTAATCAATTTAACTTACTTCATCTATCTTTAGAACACTATTTCCAACAAATGGAGAATACAATGCTTTTCAATGGCACATGAAATGGTAATCAAAATAGACTATATGCTATGCATAAAACAAGCATAAATAAACTCTAAATATTGAAATCATATAGGGAATATTCTCAGGCCATGGTGGAATTAGATTAGAAATCAATTAATAAAAAAAAATCAGAAAATTTGAAAACGTTTAGAAATTAAGCAAAGCTTCTCTAAATAACCTAGCAATCTCTAAATCACACTAAAAATTAGATAAAGAAAACGTAACACATCAAAATGTATGTGATACAGCTAAAAAAGTATGTGTAGGTTATTGATTTATTGACTCTTAGCTCCAGAGTTCTCTTCTTTGCTTCCTCTGTGAAATGGGTTCTGGCCCATCAAATATTTTCCTTGCCAGCTGGAACTTTGTTATTAGAGGTCACTGGACATACTCTGAAGGAGGAAAAGGTTTTTTGCTTCCTTGTTCTGGTGTGCTTGCTTGGCGAGCTTCTCCAGGATACATGGTCTTCCCCAGCACCAGGTGTCTGCAGTGCATGGTGGCAAGCAGCACCCAGTGGCCCACAAGCAGTTTTATAGCAGAGTACCTTCAGTGAGACATCTCCCCATGAACATCTTTTGCTGGCACCTCAGATGGTGGATTTCTAGCACATTTAGCCACAGCACCACAGCAACTTCTCTGCCATCCTGTGAGCCACAGCAGTGGCATCCACAGCAAGGTCTGAATCTCAGGCCTGGGCAGCAGTCCCTTGCTTAGATGTACAATCTCACCTCTAAAGGGGGGTGGGCTGTCCTCTATTTATTATTCCTTTCTTCCTTTTTTTTTTTTTGTTTTTGGCCAGGGCTAGGTTTGAACCCGCCACCTCCGGCATATGGGACCGGCGCCCTACTCCTTGAGCCACAGGCACCACCCTTTTATTATTCCTTTCTTCTTTAGAATTCTCTTACTTATTGCTAGCCAATCCCTCATCACCCCCAACATACTCGGTATGATTAATAATTCCTCATATTAAACTTTCTCAGTTCAAATTACTGTGTGGGTTCTCACTCCTGATCAGATTTATTGATTCACAATGCTTAGAGGTGCTGTACACCCTTACATTGTGCCTATTAGGTGAGAGCACACCAATCCCTTTCCCTCCTTCCTTCCCTTTCCCCTCTTCTCCCCCCCTCCCCCACCACTTGAGTTTAATTGTGTTTTTCTCTCAAGTGAGCATGGAGCTATTTATCTATTGGTATCATATTAGTACTGAGTACACTGGAGAACTTTCTCTGAAGAAGACAGATGAACGGCAAACAAACTCATGAAAAAAATGGTCATTGTTCCTAATCATCAGAGAAATGCAAATCAAAACCACCTTGAGATATCACCTCACCCAAGAGAGAATAGCCCACATCACAAAGTTTCAACGCTGCAAATGCTGGTTTGAATGTGGAGAGAAGGGAACACTTTTCCACTGTTGTTGGGATTGCAAACTAATACAGCCTCTTTGGAAAGAAGTATGGAGAATCTTCAAAGAGCTAAAAGTTTCCTTTTATTGTAGCTTTGGTTTCTTTTTTCCTTTCTTTTTTCTGAGACCGAGTCTGGCTCTGTCACCCTCCCTAGAGTACCATGTCATTATACTTCACTACAACTCTCCAATATCTGGGCTCAAGAGAGTCTTAGCCTCCCAAATAGCTGGGACTACAGGCACATGCCACAATGCCCAGCTAATTTTTTCTATTTTTGGTAGAGACAGGGTCTTGAACTTGGTCAGGCTGGTCTTGAACTCCTGAGCTTTAGGAATCCTTTCACCTCCATCTCCCAGAGTGCTAGGATTACAGGTGTCAGCCAACATGCCTGGCCATTTGTGAATGTTATTTAAAAGAATTAAAGAAGTTATCTTTATTTCTAAGTTTATGAACATTTTTTTCTATTTATTAATTCCAAATTTTATTGCAGTGTGATCAAAGAATGCAACCTGAATGATTTCCTTTCTGAGAATTTAACATTTTCTTCATGTTTTAGCAACTAGCTAATGTCTCACGTATTTGAAGATATTGTACATTCACTGTTTATTCTGTACCAAGTCCTTTCTTCAGTCTAGCTTCTCTATTTTGTTATTCAAGTAATCTCTACCCTTACTTTTTTCTACTTTAACTGTCAATTTCTGATATACATGTTAAAGTCTTACAAATGGCTGTGTATTTTTCATTCCTACTTAACATAGGATGGACATAAAGTTCATGAGCAATTTTAAAATAACATTGTAAATTGGACACAAATTTTATGAACATGCTATATTTCTATCATTTTTTACTTTGTAAGTTATATATATGACTTTTGATGTTATACTGTTAGATTTATTAAAGGTTCGTTATTAGTAGAACTTCTTATAGAATTGTGAAGGTTCAATATGAATGTTCTTTATCTTGTCATAATCCATTTCACCTTAAATCCTGTTTTGTCGAACATTAATGTTACCACATTTGTTATGTTTTATTAGTACTTGCCTGGTGTACAAAGAGCTAACATTTAAGTTGGTGAACTTGCCACTGTGCACTTAGAGTGGCAGCACTGTACAAGCTTGGTATGGTTTCATAACTTTAGTATATAAATATCACACAGCTGTGTTCATGCCAATGTGTGGTGGGGTCTTGCTGAGTGGCCTTCATTATTATTGGTGCATGTGTTGTGTGCCATCATGAGAATGTCAGAGCTTGAACTCATATGATGAAAAAAACATGAAATTTCTTGTTAAACTTGGCAAATGAAAATGAAAGCAGGGACATGTTACTCTAAGTTTATGGGGATAATGGCATGAAGAAAACAGCTATGTAGAAATGGATTATATGTTTTCTGAGGAGAGAGGAAGTATGACTAACGAAGAGAGGTTAAGGCAGCCAGTAACAAGCAGAACTCATGAATAGATTGCAAAAATTCATCAAATTGTGTGTCACTGTCATCAACTGACCACGAGAAGCATAGGAGGCCAAGTTAAGCATTGACTGAGAAACAGGAAAATCTGAAATGAAAATCTTGGCATGAGAAAGGTGTGTGTAAAAATGGTCCTAAAGAAGCTCACTGATGAACAAAAGCAAAGGAAAATCCAAGTTTGCCAAGACCTTTTAGAGAAGCAAGACAATGTTTCGGGGCTATGCCATCACTGGTGATAAAGCATGAGTGTACCCATACAACCCCTGAAACAAAGGGTCAAAGTGCACAATGAAAGCCAGCCCATTCTCCACAACCAAAAAATTTCCATCAGTCCAAATCAAGAGTCAAAATGATGTTGCTCACCTTTCTTGATATCAGAGGGATTATTCATTATGAATTTGTACCAACTGGATAGTTAGCCAAGTTTATTAATTGCAAGTGCTGAAAAGGCTGCCTGGAAAAGTTAGATGAAAACCACCCAAACTTTTATTTTTTTTTTTGAAACAGAGTCTCACTCTGTTGCCCAGACTAGAATTGCATTAGCCTAGCTCCCAGCAACCTAAAACTCCTGGGTTCAACCAATTCTCCTGTCTCAGCCTCCTGAGTAGCTGGGATTACAGGCATCCACCACAATGCCCAGCTAATTTTTCTATTTTTAATAGAGACAGGGTATTGTTCAGGCTGGTCTCAAAACCCTGAGATCAAGGATCCTCCCTCCAGAGCCTCCCAGAGTGCTAGGATTAAGGTGTGAGCCACTGTGCCCTGAACTTTTTGCTAATTCTTGACTCTTTTATCATGACAAAGTACCAGCTCACACAGTATTGTCTGTGAGGAAGTTTTTAGCCAGTCAACAAGTAACTATTGGAATACCCTCACTACTTTCCTGATCTGACCCCTGATGACTTTTTTCTTTGCCCAAAGTTAAAGGAAATATCAACAGGAAGATATTTTGATGACAGTCAGGACATCAAGGGTAATATGATGACAACTTTGCCTGCCACTCCAGAAAAAGAGTTCCAAGGTTGCTTTGAAGGATTGACTAGGTGTTGATGTTGGTGTATAGTTTCCCAAGGGAAGTAGTTCAAAGGTGACCATAGTGATATTTAGCAATAAGGTATGTAGCACTTTTTCTAGGATGAGTTCAGGGAACTTAATTGTCAGAACTTGTATCTTTGTATCTTTTTTATTTTTATTTTCACCCTTCTTTTTTGATGTTTTTTTTCTAAATAACAATGACTAGATTTGTTGTTCTCTTACCAAATTTGAAATTCTCTTCCTCTATTAAAGAAACTTTATGCATTTATCATGTATTGTAATTATTGATGATTTGACTTTTTTTCCTGCCATCTGGTTTTGTGTGTATGTGTGCACGTGTGTGAATTTGTGTTTATTATACTTTTAGAATGTCCCTTCTACTGTCCATCATGCCTTATCCCTGACTTCTTTATGTTGTAATCATCTATAACAGAGGTTGTCCTGCTGTCTCCTTTTGTAAATAAAGTTTTATTGGAACATAGTCACGCCCATTCCTTAACATATAATATATGGCTGCTTTCACAGTACAACAGCAGAACTGAGTAGTTGCAACAGAGAGTGCATAGACCACAGTTGAAAATATTTACTATCTGACTTCTTATGGAAAATGTTTGCTAACTTTTAACCTAGATTTTAATTTCACATTAATAGTTTTAAAGATATTCCATATTTAGATAGCAAGAAGTACTGTTTTTTCTCTGCTGATTCTTGAATCCTCCATCTTCATCTTTCATGGATTGTTTTGTTTAAGTTTATCATATAGTTATCCTTCCAAAGATATTCTATTGGTGATATACATCTGCAGTATTTCATATCAACAATCATGTAAGGGTCAGGCACAGTGGCTCATACCTGTAATCCTAGCACTCTGGGAGGCCAAGGTGGAAGGATCACTTGAGGTCAGGAATTGGAGACAGCCTGAACAAGAGTGAGACCCTATTTCTATTAAAAATAGAGAAATTAGCAGGGCATGGTGGTGCCCTCCCAACTACTTGGAAGCCTGAGGCAGGAGGATTGCTTGAGCCCAAGAGTTTGAGGTTGCAGTGAGCTATTATGCTGCTGGTGCACTCTAGCCCCAGCAAAACAGCAAGATTCTGTCTCAAAAAAAAAAAAAGTAAGATAATTTTTTGCTGAATATGCTAAACCTCTTTGAAGATAATTGTTATATTTGCAATACTCACCAGTATATATATTACTTATAATAATCATATTTTTATTAAAATTACAAGATCAAATTTATAAAGCAAATTTGTACCTTTCATTTATTAACTCTCTAAGGCACTACTATTTCTATTTACTGAGTTTGGTTCCTCTACAAACTTGTATTATTTCTTGTGTTTATTATTCTTGTGCTTTATAAATGAGAATCCTATTAATGCTCTACTACTCCTTAATGTGGGTTGACTGATGATTATAGGGGAAGGGAAGAGCATATTCCTGGGCAGAGTATTTATTTTCAGAGTGAGGAGCCTCCCATGCCTCCTGGGGTCCACTGCTACTGTTCTTCTGTCCTTTGGCTCCCAAGATCCACAGGCTTCCTACTTAAATCAGTGGACGGTTACAAGCAAGAAAATAAAAGGGATGAGCAGTCCAGCTGCTCTAAATGCAGTGTCTCAAATAATCACTCTGCCCATTACCCTAGGATTCACTGAATCTGCCTTCTCTGAGCTTGGAGCTTCCCTGAAATTTCTTCTTTCCTTCTCAGCAGTCTGGAGCCCATGGGTATTTTTGGTTTAGTTGTTCTAGCTTGTTTTTCCAAAGTCTGATACCATCTCTGGCACTTTTTTGTCCTGGTCCTGTTACCAATTAATCCTCCCACCCCCTTATTATTTTCTGTCATTTCATGTTTGGTAGAGATAATTTCCCTGCAGTCCAACATCTTGATTTAATCTTCATGCACAGGATTTTTCAATTAATCCCTTCAAAACTCGATTAAATATAATTTGTGGGTGATAAGCTATGGTCTTGCCATTTTTTATTTCACAATACTTTAAAAGATACTAAGAGTATCTTTGGCACAGAAAGAAAATTGAAGTCCTACTCCAACAATATTTCTGAGGGCATTCAAAAGGTTAAAACTTCATCAACTATAGAGTAGATGGGTAGTTTTGAATCACTTGCTTTTAAAAATAAATTGGGTAATCTATTAAAAAAAATTTTTTTTTTTTGAGACAGAGTCTTACCATGTCACCCTTGGCAGAGTACTGTGGCATCACAGCTCACAACCACCTCAAACTCTTGGGCCCAAGCAGTTCTCCTATCTCAGCCCCACAAGTAGCTGGGACTACAGGCACCTGCCACAATGCCCAGCTATTCTTTTGTTGCAGTTGTCATCGTTGATTTTAGCTGGCCTGCTAACCTGCCAACCTCGGTGCACATGGCCGGCAACCTACTCACTGAGCTACAGGCACCACCCTAGTCAATTTTTTAAAACATGTTCTTTCATGGGGACAGCAACCATTGGTTGCAGAAGAGCTACGATTTTTAGCCACTTTTTTTCACCTAATAGATTGGGCAGTCATCAGTAATACTTTCAATCAGAAAGATTTGGCTAAGAAGCCAATCTTGTTTTGGAATTCTAGCCCCATCTCTGCCACCTCGGCACATGACTTCTGAGTAGCCTGTACAGAGCACATCAGGAGCTGCCTTTAAAAGCACCCTTCCTCCTAGAAATCATAAATCTTCACCCCCAATATGGCCTGGGCTTTTAAATCCCTGAAGAGTAGCTGGACTCCTTTGGCTTCCTTTAGGAACCACAGGGAGGGACATGCATTTGAAATTCCTATAACTGCTCTTTGGAATTTCCAAGTGATTATGAAAACCTCTTCTTTCTCCTTTTTTGGTGCTGGTGTTGATATTTAGCGGAGTTTGCAGTCATATACCTGTGTACATTCTCAGAACTCTCTGAGACAGCAGGTGTCGAATCTGCTCATTTTCTTTGCTTGGTATAGGAAGAACTTTTTTCCCTTGCCATCCAGTGGTGCCTCTCTCACTGTCTATTGGCCCCAGTTGCAAACTGGCAGGGTTTGCACGTCCTTCCATGCTCTGATCAAGTAATCTCCAGCTGTAGCTACCTCAGGTACAATGTGGCTTATGATGACCACAGCCTGTGCTTTATCAGATTTTAAAATGGTGGCACACAACGACTAGGCTGCTACCACTTTCAGTTTCCAGGGCTCCATCGCTTGTCCTCTACCATCACCCTATTTCTTCCCTGCTCCTCTCTAAGAAATTCATATTTATTTGGCTCTTACTATGTATAAAGCATTGTGCTGGGTATTTTCAGAAATCTTTTCCTTTAAACCCTCACTACAACTGTGTGAGGGAGTTATTATCCCCACGTTTCACCACTTAGAAATCTGGGGCTCAGAGAAGTGAGGAACTTGTCTGAGATTACACACGTGGCAAGTAGTAGGGCTGAGATTTGGATCATGGAATCTAAGCCCCGAAGCCCAAGGGATCTCCGCAAGAATAAGCCACACGCTTGGTCTGTTCAAGAGTGTAGATCTGAATTCAGATGAGAAGCTAGAGACCAAAGGAAAAATGTAGTCATCTCTTTTCCTCAAAAGCAACAGGGCTGGCTGGAGTTCCTTTAAAACTGGAGAATCATGGCACCAGATGTCAAGCTGAACAGACAAATTGGCTGCTTGGAAAATTTTTGTATGAATTAACTAAGTTCTCAGTTCCTGTGCTATTATCACTATGATTATGGATAAGTTATTGAGCTTTCTTATTAGTCCATTCTGCTTTTTCTGGCATTCTGCTTTTATTTCTTGGCCTAGACAAAAGGAGCTTTTCCTAATCCAATAACTCAATTCAACAAACATTTATTGTTTGGCTACTTTGTGGTAAGGACTATGTTATATGTTAGAGATACAGAGAAGAATAAAAACATGCTTTTTGACCACACATAGTTCCCAGTACTGGGAGCCAAAGAGAGGGGGCATAGATAAAAGAAATAAGCAAATAAACCTACAATTGCCAGATGATGAGATTGTGTCTATGGCATAAGGCTGTGCAAGATACCATGGAACCAGAGGAAAGACACAGCAACAACAACAAAAAAAAAAGAAAGAAAGAAAGAGACAGCAACACAACCTGGGTGGGTGGGTAGGGAGTGGATAAGGAAAAACTGCCAAAAGGATACAATTCTTGACAGAGGAGCAAGCTCTTTAGACAACTAGGGCCATATCTGTATGTATAAGACTTTTGGGAGTAAGAGTCACACTAAACTAAATGGAAGCCTTTTCCTGGGGGTCTGAGAAGTTGCTAGAACTGCATTGGAAACTAAACAAATTTTTCATTTCCTAACTGTTCTCAAGCTTCTATGAGGTCATTTTGTACGTCTATTGCTGGGTTTCTGGGTGGTTATTCTGGACTTCCCCAAGGCCTAGCCAATAATCTGTTTCTTCCTCATTCGTGCCCCTTACTCTGGTGCTCCAACAGAAAATCTGCTCAGTTCCTATTAATCCCCAGGCCTATCATTGCTACCATTACTAAGCAACTATGGTTATCTTCTGTAAGTCTTTTTAGCTTGTCTTCTCAACATTTCTGCTTACTAATTGCCTGTACTGGTTGCTGTTGTCTAATGGTTTCTGAGATCTGCTTTCTCTTGTGTCTTTCAGCTACTATTTTTGCTGCCAATGGCTATTCCTCTCTTTTTATCATATTTATATTCTCCAAAAATGGAATAGGTTAGTTATTTACCAACCTTTACCTTGGGCAAAGCTCTTACATTCTGCCAGCTCACAGGCCATTTCTAGCCAGGAGATTGGTGGCCTTGGTGTCAAATAGTAAGTCAAGCAGGGAGTCAAGGTTACAAGATGGAGGCTTATATCAACAGAGCCAGACTAAGGAGGGGACCATGCATATAACAGACAACCTGAGGCTTGGCTGATTCAGAGAAATGATAGTACAGATGCAATTAGAGGCACTATAAATTTGGTATAAATTTGCAAGTACAAAGACAATAACAACAAAATCCCCCCAAAACATGCTAACATCAACTTCTATGTTATTGATACATTGGCATAACTTTAGGAGATGGTGGGGGGAAAAGAAATAAAGAAAAATGGAAAATTCTTAGTAATAAACCTATATATATATACACACACACACACACAAGAAAGCATACAGAAAATAGATCTGTTTTGGAAAAGGAAATATTTTTTCCTGCTTCATAGGAAATGACCTTTCCTGAGGTCCATATGAAGAAAGTTAGTCTGAAGATATCTCTTTCTCAAACATACAAGTGGTGACGTGACAGAATGTGGTGAATAGCTGCCAGGCTGACCCATCGTTCAATTATATACTCATCTAAATGTCACTGTGAAGGTATTTTGTAGATGTGGTTAACATCTACCAAGAGTTGTCTTTCTGTAAAGAAGATTATGCTGAATAACCCAAAGGATCTCTGCAAGAATGAGCCACAAGCTTCATGATGGTCACCTCAAGAGCAAAACTACAATTTGCCTAAGGAAGAAGTAATTCCTCTTCCATGTTGCAGTGTCCACTGCCCAAGAGTTTTTGGTTTGCCCTACAGATTTCTTACTTGCCAGCCCCCTCATCATGTAAGCTGATTCCTTTAAAATACATAGATACAGGTGGTGCCTGTGGCTCAAGGAGTAGGGCGCCGGTCCCATATGCCGGAGGCGGTGGGTTCAAACCTAGCCCTGGCCAAAAACCAAAAAAAAAAAAAAAAAAAAAAAATAGATACACAAATATATATAGATGCAGATATATATACTTGTATACATATATATTCCTACTGGTTGTTCTCTGGTAGAACCTTGTTTTGCACAGTGTGTATGAAAGCACAAACTCTTCAGACTAGCTTTTATAGACTTGGAATTTGGTATCCCATAAAATCTTATCATTAGCTGTTCACTCCAATTAGGCCAGTCTCCTGTGTGTCTCATCATGCACACACTCATTTTCCTGCTTCTAGTCACACCATATTTTCCTTTTGACTTGTCTCTACTCTTCCTTTCCCCTTTATAAATTCCTTCCCTTTACTCACACTCACTTCCATCCCAAGTCCTCCACAAAGCTGCCTTTAATAACCTTAGCTCCTTTTACTCTTCTGTCTAACCTCCCTTAGCAGTTATTAGCTGTGTCATTTATTGAGGTTCTTCATTTTACATTATCTTACCTAACACTGTTTTGTATATAGTGTTATATCTACCTGCACCTTTAGAAGGTATAAATTTGCAAGTACAAATTTGTGTGTGCAAGAAACATCAGATTTCTTTATTTTCTTTAAATCAGATTACATTCACTCCAGATGTAAGTGATCCCAATCTTAGTTCTGCTAGAGTAGAAGATCAACCAGTCTCAGTTATTATGGGGCTTACCTCTTTTCTTTTCCTCAGTCTAAGAAGACATGTTGAGCCTAGAAAAAGGGGAAGATGGACTTTGATAACCTTATTTTTCAAGAGGATGCAGTTCCTAGAAGCCAGGCAATTCCCCTTATGGGCCAAGATGGGGCAGGGATCCAGCCTTCCTAGGGGCACCAGGCATTCAACCAAGGTTATCTCCTTGTGGTACTTCTAGAAACATGGCTGGAATCTCTACTACTGAAACCTCAATCTTTGACTTTTTTCCAGCGTGGGGAATTTTTTTTTCTGTACAATTTCACCTGCGCACAATCCCTTCTCCCTTCTCTTTTTTTCTGTCTCTGTCCAGATGTGCTTACCTTTTTAACCCCTTAGCAAATCTCCTCAAGGAGCAAGGAACCTGGAAGGCAGATTGCTGTTCATTTAATTCCAGGGATAACACTGACACTGCATCTAAGGAGGCCTATTCCAGGAGGCCTCATTTACAATGTGAATGGTGCCCCCTGGAGTTGTCTAAGGGAGAGCAACTTTCTGCCTAATAACATAAACTTCCCTGGAAGCCTACTTGGAATAGAAGGGAGAGAAAATATAAGGAGCACAAAAAACAAATTAATAGTTTAATAAATTATCCTGTTATATGCTTATTCCTTTGTACTTTTACTTCACTTTAAAAAACATGTATAGACTGATATGTCTAGTGTTCTGATGAGATTATGAACTTCTTAAAAATCAGAACAATATTTTACTTACCATTTATTTTTAATATTCTTGAAATCTTAACATATAAATTGTAAATAATAGGTTTTTAAATGCACCTTGAAAAGAACCAAGGAATGACAGAGTTTCTGTATTATTGGACAGGCTCCACCAGTTTAGACTGCACTGGTTCTGACTTTGTCATTGCAAGGTTGGCTCTGGTGTCTTTTCATCGTCACTTTTAGTGTTAGGTAAATACACTTTTTCTTTGCCTGCTTCTGTTCACAGCTGCTGCTGGTCTGAATTTCTGAGATATCAAATTTCTACTTGGGACCTTTGTAGCCCCAAGTAAGAGTAAACACTTCCTTTAAAATCCAGATAGATGATATTAACTCGAACCTTCTTTTATGTAAGAGAATTGACAGTCACAATATAAACATGTCTATGGTACCAACAATGCATAATTTCTAAGTGAAATCAAAGCAGTACCTGGCATTCATTTTCAATATAATTCTCACTTGAAGAGCCAGATACACTATTTGAACTTTATCCCATTAATCTTTACAGACAAGCAAAGAGCCCTGAAAGAAGGACTTATACAGGTGGGGTCACCCTAGCCAGGTCATGACAGTGTTGTTAACAGCCTGCCTTTTGCCAATATACAGTTTAGCTGTTTTGCCTTAAGAGACCATTGTTTTGATGACAATGAAATATTTGTGCTCAGCAGGAGAACTCATATTTTCACATCATGCTTCACATTAGTACTGGTATTGAGAACATTGATCCAAATTTGCCAATATTCACTTAGTTTTTAACTCCTCAACTTCCCTCTTCTGTAATCCGGCTTCCTCTTTTATTTTTCCCCTTTCTACTCCCTCCCATGTCCAGCTATCTCTAATGCTATTAAAAGTAAGACTGAAATGCAATCACATTACAGCTTTGAAACTTAATATGTCAGCTCTCCTAGACTACTTGAATTTTGAAAGACAATAGCTTAGGCCAAAGAAATTAAGCATCACTGTTTACTATCACAGGAAGATTTTTTTTGCAGGGGTGGGGGGGTGGGGGGATGTAAATCCTTCTTTCCTTGCCTTCTCAAATGGCAGTGTGAAGGTAATTAGGCATTCTACTTTCAGGTCCTAGAGAGAAAAGTTTGCAATAGGAGAGACAGAGAAAATAATGATCAGGAGAAAAGAGGATGGGGGGAGGGGAAAAGGAGAACAAGATAGAACATTATCTTTTCCATATCTGGTAAACTATTATCATTTGTGCAAATGAAATGTACACTTTTAGCATTAACCAATATTTACCAATAACAAAACCTATTTCAGGCCTCATCTTTTGGCAGAAAAATCATAATAACATAGAATAACATCTCGTAAATGGGCTTATGTATCCCTTCCCTTCTTTTCCTTCCCTTTTACTCCATTAAAGATCTCATTGCAGAGCTAATATGAAGCTATGCATTATTCTCTCTTCAAACAGTGCCCTTTATTGGCTTTGCACCAGTGCTCATGTTATCCCCTTTACCCAAAATCATCTTTCCTCACTTGTTCTGCCTATTCAACTCCTATTCATCCGATGAGACCTGTTTGGAAGGCTGGACAAAAGGCCTTCTCCAAACACATCTTTTATCCTGAGCAGGACCAATTCCTTTCTCCTTTATATCGCATAGCACTAGTAGAGGTAATTACATTTTAGATCTCATTATCTTATATAATTTACATATGTTAACATATTGCTCTATTCCATAGAAGGTAAACTACTTCAAGTTGGAACTAGGTTTTATTTACTCAGTACTTTCTATAGCTGATACAATTACGTATCAGGCTTGACAAATATATGGTCAATGCATATGCTACAGTCTGGAAAGTACAAAAATATAACAAAGGAGACAAGTTGACAGACATAAGAGAGTAAGACAGTATAATGTACCGGGCTAGGAAAATTAAGGTTAAGTAACCAACTAAATTCAACAACTATTTATTAAATACCTGGAAATTGGGAAGTGTGTCCTGAAACTACTGGGATAAATAAAACATACTCACAACCCATCTTGTAGATTCTGTTTATCTGTGTACAGCACTTTCCTAGTTTACATATCACATTATGTGTTGTTCCTTACAACAACCCTGTGAGGTAGGTCATTATTTTCCTTTTTGAAAAGATAAACACAAAAGGTTTGAATTCAGAGGTCTTCTGACTCCAAGACTAGGGTTTTTTTCCCTATCCTTGTATCAGTGTTCCTCAACATTTTCTACTGTGGATACTTTCATGGGGGGGGGAATAAAATGTATACTCCTCAGGGTTTGCAAATACAAGCTCAAAATCTAGAGTGTTACCTTAAAAATTCATATTTACGATGATGTTTTGCATTACTTCACATTGAGTCAAACTGAGCTCTGAGAAGATGAGCTACACTGATTCTCTGGATCTTTGAGGGTCCTTAGTACATACAGGGTTTCATAAACAGAGGTATGCATGCACAATTTGAGAAGCACATGGCTACAATCTTACCTTCACTCCGGAGTCTCTGGGTTTGGCTTCAGTCCTCACAGAGGTTACTTTCAGATTTCTTAGTGGCATAATTTTATTCACAGTCTTCTCTGAAGACTATAACAAAACACCCCCACTGTACTCCACCCACTTAACTCCTAGATATTAAGAGTGGGAGTGGGGGCTGACTCTATCCTCCCGGAAAAAATGTCTCACGCTGGTAATAAAGTCTCTTCAGTTTGATAGTATCTGCCTCCCCTCACTTTACTGGTTGAACGTAACAGTTCCAGGGGACTCCTCCAACCACCTGTTGCTCTTTGAAGGCCCCAGAGGCTTAGCCACACACTCCCATCAGCGCTGCCACTAGAGGGCAGTTCGGGGTTGCAGCTCTGCTGGGCCCTCTAGAGGCTGCCGGGGTAAAGTGGCTCTTCTATGGAACCTATTAAAAACTCTAAAAAGTTGCACTCGGGAAGCCAGCCTGTGTGACACCCAGTGGCGAACTTAAAAAAAAAAAAATAAATAAGTCTTGGTTCTCAGCTTCCTTTTCTTAAGGCCTTTATAGGCCTCAGATATTTCCCTTCCTTGGATGAGTCTCCCCTCCCTAAGAACCTCCCCTCCCAGAGTGTGACAACTTGGCGACATCATCCTCTTTTGGCAAGGTAAAAAATTAGAGCCCCAGGGGACATAGCAACTTTCCCCAATGCCTTTTTACTTCCCCCATCATTCCCATGAGGGTAGGTTATATATATACGTATACACACACACACACACACTCTCTCTCTCTCTCTCTCTCCCTCTCTCTCTGTCAAGATTTTATTATAATCCCAGTTTCACCATCACTTGCTGGTTCTGGAGTTAAGCTGCCAAGATTCAAATCCTGGTTCCTGCATTTACTAATTGGGTAATTTTAAGAATGTTATTTAACCCCTCTAAGCTTCTATTTCGTGTGTAAAATAGGGAGAATAACGGTACCTACATTACACAGTTTTGGGGAGGAATAACTATGATAATGTGTGGAGAGTGCTAGTCTGGCACACACAGTGTTCAACGAACATTAGCTATTTTTATTCAAAACGTCTGTCTAGTGCACACCATGGCTATCAGTTTGGTCCAGAAAAATACTTTCTTTATGTAGGACATGAAGGCATGCATGCAAAATAAATTTCATAAACAACCTGAGGTTTCCCAACTGGTTAAGCTACTAGTGACCTTAGATTATGGAAAGGGGGGATTCATTTGTGTGACACAATCCATGCAGTGGGTATTTGGAGCACAAGGGAATCCAAGAGGATTAGGTTCTTCTGGAGGAGCAGTGTTTTGCACACAGGCGTCCTTCCTCACCCTCCCATCCACCCCTGGTGCAGGCATTCAGGATGAGTCTGGGGCTTGAGTCTATAGGCCAGGCCCAAGGGCACAATGGAGAAAAGCAAGAGGGTTCAGTCCTAGGCAGGGAACGGAGAACTCTAAGGCTAGGCAACCCAAGCCAATCAAATGCACCACCCACTGGGAGTCTAAAAGGTGGCAGTGCCTCACAGCCCAAAGTCCATGCACAGCTGGTAAGTGGCCAAACAATCTACAGGTAGAAACCCCATAGACACTATCAGAAAAGTTAAAGCTGAAGGGCTTGTAACACCCACAGGCCAGAGAAAGGTCAGTGTGAGTTGAGCAGCTGTTCCATCTGGTGCCAGAGGCCTTGGCTGTTGTCTTCCACACTCAGGGCAGCTTAGGCCTCCCAGAACAGCCCCACCTAGAAAAGACAATTCTTCTCCTCTTAAAGGGGACTACCTTATTTGTAGCAGGGAGTCTAACTCTCAGAGGCCAAAGCTATCCCTTAGGTATGAATGGGAAGTGGGTGAGGGAAGAGTCTACAGGGGTAGTGGTGTGTGGTGGGGGTTCAACTGGCTCCAAAGGAAGGAGCTTGTGGCTGCAGCCTGAGCCTCCATGTTGTACTACATGCGTTTCTTTCAGAGACAGGCAGGGGCCTTGGCTGCCAGGGACCCTGACAAGACGCGACTTGAACTGTGCGTTAGAGCCTGTGGTGAATTGGGAGCGGTATAAAGGAGGAGGGAGGGCATTCCTGAAAAGGGAGTGGGGTGGGGAGGTGGAGGGGGAACAGCATGAGCAAAGGCACTAAGGAAGAATGAATCTGCTGCGCGTTGAGGATGGCATGGAGACTTCACTGATTGGAGCCGGGAGTTCTTGCAGGGGGATGGAGGCAGCTATGATTGGATGGCTAAAGTGGGGCCAGATTTGGAGGGCTTTGAATGCCCGACTGAGGAGCACTCAATCCAGCTCCTGACTTGCGATTTCCGTTTAAGACCGAATTACCTAAACGGTGGTTAATTCCAACGGGTGTCCTTCTTTGGGGGCTTCTCAGAACTCAGCTCCCCCTCTTACCTGCTTCAGTTCTCTTCATTTACACAGGGAGGAAGTAATCTTCACATGTCAAGGGAAGGTGGGGGGGAATAATGTTTATTCATTTCCCTTTACTTGCTTTGAAGATGTCCAAAAAAAAAAAATCCCATTTCCACGCCAGATATTATTAAATTTGGTTTCTCCTCCTCCTCACGTAAGTTGTCTTTCTCTTGCCAGCACCTCCCCCACATTTTCCTGCTCTCCACCACCTCAGTGGGTCCCCTCTTGGCCCCCGGCTGCGCGCCTCCCGGGCCGCTGGTCCGCGCCCACCCTCTGCACCCGTGCGCCCCCTTCCCGGGCCCCCGCGCCCGTAACCCGCACACACTCGTCCACGCCCCCCAGTCCCCCCCGCGGCGGAGCGGTAGGTGTTGTGCGGACTGCGCCGGGCCGCAGTGCGGCTGCGCGCACTGGGCTGCCTCCGGGGCTGGCAGGGCAGCGGCGGCCGCGGCGGCGGCGGCAGGGCCGGCAGCGAGTGGCGGCGGCGTGGGGAGTGGCGTGGAGCGGAGCCTGGGTCTGCAGCAGTGTGGGGACCCCGGAGTAGAAAGCCCCGGGGATAAAGAAGGAAGACTGGGCCGCGAACTCCCTGAGCAACCGTCCTCCTTGGATTTGGGGGGGAGCCTGGCCCCCCCACCTCGTCATCAAACGCCCCCTCCTCATCCCCCCAGCCCCGGCCGCTGACGGGAGGAGGCGGCGGCGGCGGCGGGGGGCTGAGGGGTGCCGCCATGCCTCTCCCGCGGTGAAGCGCCCCGGCGGTGAGGAGCCGCTTGGTCTCCCCGGTGATGTCCCCCAGGCGGCAGGCGAAAGCGACTCACTCGAGCCCTGGAGTAAAGGCCTAGCTTATCCAGCTTCCTTCCTCCTCCTCCTCCTCTTCCCCTCCCCCTTCCTCCTCTACCCCCTTCGTCCTCCCCTCCCCGGCTCTTCCTTCACCCTTCCCCGCGCCCCCATCTTCCCTCCCTCCCTCCCACCCCTCCAGCAGCGATGGCAGAGGAACAACAACAGCCGCCACCACAGCAGCCTGATGCCCATCAGCAGCTTCCCCCCAGCGCCCCCAACTCGGGGGTGGCCCTGCCAGCCCTTGTGCCCGGGCTGCCAGGGACAGAGGCCAGCGCGCTGCAACACAAGATCAAGAACTCCATCTGGTAAGAGGATCCTCCATCGCTGGGGTAAAAAAGCCCAGGCACATTTCTGCTGCAAAGGGGGTGGGGGACGGCGGGAGGGGGAGTGGAGGAGGAGGCTGATGCATTCATTGAATGTGGGTTTCGCGAGTCTGGTGCATAAATTGTAGGACTCTGGAGCCCCTGGTCTTCTCAGCCAAAAAAATGCTTTTACCCCCTCCTCAATTATGAAGTGCAGATAAACAAATTATTTGTGTTTTTCTCTTAGTGTAGGAGGAACATGGATCGAAATGAAGTCATATTGCATGATGTTAGCATGAATTTAAACTGGGGAATGTGAAATGTGTTTACTCCTTTTTACAGTCATAGAGGGAGGAAGAAGTGTATTGTGAATTTTCACCAAAAGAACATTGTGCGTAAGAATATTAATGTGTCTTTCCCTTTCAATTGGGTTAATTGAACTACTATTTCTGGATATTTTTGCTAACTTTATTCTAATATTAAATTTCCCTTCCAGGGAGTTTATTCTTTGCCTTGATTGTGAAGAAAGTGCTTCTTTAATATAAAATATTTTAAGGTAGTAGCGTACATCGTAAAGTAATTTTTTAAAAATTTAAATAAATGAGGACTCAAATGTCTTGCCATTTTAGGTGTCTTTTTAAAGAAACTATAGGTTGAATGTCCCTTGCTATTCTTGTAGAAAATTTCCAATATTTCAGCATTAGATTAAGCTCTTAAGGATTGGTAGTGATCTTTTAATAATTAAGTACACTGAGTTAAGTCCATCCTCTGTTAAAACCATTGCAAATATTCTTTGAACATGAACTTGCATTGTTTTGTAGGATTCTTCAATAACTGACATTTCAAAAAAATGTAGCACTACTTTTAAAATGGAAAGCAATATTTGGAAGTTGGTTTAAGAAATTGCTTTTAATAGAAGTTTAAAAATAGAATTAAATGTAGTATACAAAAGGCCTTCATTTTGAAAGTGGAGATGAAATCTTTCGGGTCTTGTGATTGAATATGACTTCTAAGATATCAAAACTCTTTATTTTTATTTTGCAATTCAAAAACAAACATAATGCAGCTGACATTGCATGCACAGTATTTACATACTTAAAAAGTGACAATTTTTAAATACAAAATTGAGGTTTGTTATATAGTAATTTTTATTATTTTCCTGGCATGCATCCGTGTTGTCATGATGCTCATATGAAGTAGGTCAGGTCAGGCTTTAATAGTTTCATACTACACAATAGTTGGCAGTTGACTACCTAGCTTTCAGTTTTAATTTAAAAATAAAGTTTAAATATTTTAAAGGTGAACTTTTTTGGCTTTGACAGTAGTTATGTTGTGGCAACTTGAATAGGTTAGATAAATATGATTGTCGTGTGTGTGTGTGTGTGTGTGTGTGTGTGTGTGTGTGTGTGTGTGTGTGTGTGTGTAAGGGAGAGAGAGAGCAGGCTTTATTCAATGGATACTCTCACCCCTTTTTTAAAACTGAAATTTAGAAAAAGTGATAGTTAATTTCCTGCTCACCATCAAGGTGTGCATAAAACCAGTTTTATTTTTTTTAAAACCAGTTTTATTTTTTAACCCCTATTAAGGCGATATAACTTAGTGTCTCTGAAATTGTCATTAAATTGAATTAAGCATGGTGCTTTTTGTATTCAGCTGAGGGACATCAAGTTAAAGGACTAAAAGCTCTTTAAAAAGGCAGTTTTAAAATTCACTTTTATTGAATCAGTAAGGTATGTTTTAATTTATTATGAGAATAAAAGGGGAAAGGAATTTTCTCTATATAATTGTAAAATGAGTGAGTTATATAGACAGCTTAAGTGTTTGAATAATGATGATAGTGGAGTGCATTTTTTAGTAAATCATGTTATTTGTTTAATATCTTTCACTGATAATATTTACACGTCCATTACAGACTAACTGTCCTGACTTTAACATGAGAAAAACTTCTGAAGTGTACTCCAGGTTTGGTACTTGCTTTGAAAAAGGAACAACAAAACACCTTAATCCCAAAATGTGCAGTTTTATATTTTTACTTTAAAATTGTAGTGGCACACTTACTACCATTTCATTTTCAACTTTAGAAATGCTATTTGCAAAAATAGTTTTTATGTTATATTTGACTTTAGAATAAGTATTAGTGGATGTATTCAATACATAGTCTCATATGCCCGGCTCCACAAGACTGGATTTATATTATCCATCAAGTGACTGTATGAAGTAAAGATGTTAAAAAGTGAAAGCATTATTACCATCTTCTAAGAAATACTGTGTATGTATTAAATTTAAATAATCTTTAATAAATAAGATTGCAATTCCTTACCTATCTTCATTGCACATTTTTTAAGGCAATATTATTATTTTCCCAATTATTTTATCACCTTATGATGTTCTGAGAACTTCTTAGTTTTGTACTACTTCCTATATCATTCCTTGATACCATTACTAATGAGGATGTAAAATTACATTAAAAAAATGTGACATTTAAAAATTATCAACTGAGTTTTGCATTTAGGTTGATCATAGTTTCTAAATTACTGGGCTTGCAGATCACAAACAAGTCTGCACTTGTCTTCTTGCTCTACTAATATAAATATAGTTTGTGATGTAGGCCTTTTGCTGGACAGTGAGTTATTTATTATCTCAGTGCATAATTAATGTATTCTATGTATTAAACTAAAATTCTGTTTGATAAAAGTATGTCCATTGTAATTTTAAGCATTAAATGAGTATCTGAAAAAAAATACTCAAAATTGAAGCCATTGTACTTAATGAGATTGGAAACTATATTACTTAAGAAATGGAAATATAAAGTATTTTTAAGGTAGTTCTAGAAAATATACTGCCAACTAGATAGTGGTATTATGTTTCTGTGGTATATTTCTGAATACCTTCAACTTAAATCTAAGTTTACAAGTTTGTACTTACTCATTCCCTCTTTGTAGACAAAAGGTCCGAATCATCTACATGCTTCACTTGAAAAGATATTTATTTGTAGGAGTGTACTTTAATACTGACTATGTGATAATACAGAGATATTATTTGTATTTTCTAAACAGAATTCTAAAATAAACTTTTTTAATTAAGAAAAAAGGAAACTAGTTACCCATGTCTTTTTTTTTTTTAAAGGAAGATTCATACCAGCAACCTAAAACAAAGTCACAACTCAACCTACCTGCAAACTTTAACCCACATTGCACCCCTCTTTGGATACCTCAGAAATGAACACCACAGCCAATTTTCCCATCGCCCCTGTTTCCTAGTGTTTGGGAAAATGAAAATTTGTACTGAAACAGCAACAAAAAATTTACTGTGCTTTTTTAACGTTTTTAGAGCAATTTTACTTGAAACTCCAATAGAATAAAATTGCTGTAGAAAAATAGGATAGAGAAAATAACATTTGAGATTGCTTTAGCTTGTTTGATTAGTTATGCTTGTGAATAGATGATACCTACAGGGGGTGGGAGTGAATAGCATATTTGCAGTTAGGCTATAATTTCAGTACAGTGTTGATCATCTCTAATCCAAAATCTGAAATTCTCCAAAATTCAAAACTTCTTTAGTGCTAGTATGACTCCACAAGTGGAAAATTCCACACCTGACGCATGTGACAGGTTGCAGTCAAAACTTTGTATCATGCACGAAAGTATTTAAAATATTGTGTAAAATTACCTTTAGCCCATGTGTAGAAGATGAATATGAAGCAGATGAATTTTGGATTTAGATTTGGGTCCCATCCCCAAGATATCTCATTATGTATATGTGAATATCCCCAAATGCAGAAAAATCCTAAACCTGAAATACTTTTGGTCTAAAGTATTTGCAATATTCAACCTGTAACAAATGTTTAACTGGAAATTTAAGTGAAATCCTAATGCTTTATTGTAGAAAATATCCTAATACTGTATTTGCTCAAATAAATTCAGAGATTTTTAAAAGAATTAGCTATCAATTGTTATTTTTATTTATGTAACTCTTTTATTTCCAGATAAGATCTTATAAACCTTCCCTTTAAACAGTCCTATAAGATCTACCATTCTCTCCACTTTATGAAAAAAAACAAAACAAAACAAATAATACGATCTATAGGATTCCTCTGATTCCTTGTCACACCCTGGAAATTGCTGGGATCAGAGTTTCTTGTCTTTATTCAATGCTGGTTTCTAAATTCTAATTTAAATCGAAATTGAACAATTTTGTTTTCTTTCTGATTTATTGTGATGGCAATAAACCTCTGGACATTAAGTGATTATCTTGTTTCCATCTTAGTTACAGTGAGCAAAGTTTGGTAATCCATAAGATTTACATAGTGATGCCATATTCTGATTTCTGTCCCCTGTCCTAGAACTGAGTAGTTTAGTTCTGTCCTTGGTTCTGGGTCAGGCACTTTATTAGCTATGTCTGAGAAATAATTATCATTTCTTCAGCTGCACTGGGAAATTCATAACTTTACTATAACTGCATAACTTTGGAGTTTATGTTAACTGTGAGGTTATGATCTTCATTTTGTTTTAAAAATAGAAACTGACTAGTATATCAGTTGACTTTCATATATTTTGATTAGTTGGTTGACATGCTACCTAACCTGAGTTCAGCCCATGTTCTATACCAAGCATGAAAAAAAACTTAGGGTGCTTTTTTGCTTGTCGGAATGTAGTGAGCTGGGATGATTGTGTCTCAATACTAAGCATTTCTGATTCCAGAAAGAAGGCAGTTCTTTGCTGTCTTAAATTTGAAACTGATTCAGTTGTCTTTTCTATTGACCAGAAAGGCAAGTTAAGCAATTTCAAGCCTGTCTATTTTCCAGTCTTGTTTAGGTTAGGTAATGGATATTTATTTTACAAATAATTGACCAATTTGCTCTATTCATTGGAAGGTGACTTGAATGATGGTATGTGCAGAACTGATTTGGTCTCTGTCTTACTATTAGTTTTTGGTATTATTGGGAAAATTAGCTTTGCAGTGAAAACACAGAAGTGCCTTATGAAAGGTACACTTTGAATAAAAGCTTACATTGCTTTTTATATTAGAAAAATCTTGCACACTGACATTGTATAGAAGAAAATTAAAAGCAGTCTTATCATTTACTCAAATTTGAGCACTTCAAGCTAGAACAGTATGTAAGTACTCAAATGAATCTGCTATATATGAAATACTATGCTAGAGTGTGGTATTTGAGGAATGTCCATTCACTTGTAATATTAACCTTGTACAATTAACCTAAGTAAAAATGTACAATTAAACTTTGCTTTTATTTAGCTAGGGGACTGGGGAAAGAAGTGACAAGTGTCAAGTGTGAATCTTGGAAAAAGTACTTGGTTTCTGCATTTACAAAACGAGAGGGTTGTACTAAATGATCTTGCAAGTTCCTTTAGCTTAAATTTCTATGACTCTGTTACTATTTAAATTAATATTGACAATAATAATGAAAGATACAACAAGCATAATGAAAGACTAACATAATGAACTCATCACAGGTGATCAGCAGGTCATTTTCAATGTACAAATTATTAATATTTGTCAGTGTTTCCTTGGGTATTGTTCACTTATTGTTACCTTGTGCAAAGGTGCTGTTAAGTGAGATTGCAAATATTTCTTAAGCATGTATTATGTTTGAGGTATTTTAAGAGCTGTTTATTATGCAGAAATATGTAAGGCCATGTAGTAATCCTAGTTATTGGAGAGTTTACAAGCTGCTGGTTGTAGTAGGGAGGCTGTTTGTGTGCTTCTTTTGTTTTCTATATAAGGAGGTGCTCCATATTTAACCCTTTCCCATGATAATAATAATGTAATACTTTAATATTTTAAGGCAGTAGTGAATATCGAATTGTAAATTTGATTATGTAAACAAGAAAGGTGTGGATTCTTTTCAAAATAATTTAGTATGGGGTTCAACCTCACAATTATTCCTCCTAATCTAGGGTAGACATTCTAGTAAGTAATTGTGACAGAATATACTTTGTAAATTATAAAGAACAGGACAGTGAGATGGTTACTCCACATCTCTGACCAAAGTAGAGGACTCTGATCCAGTGCCTCCTTTCCACATTCTCTCTCTTTTAGTCTTTTAGTTGCTTTCTCTCCTGCTTTCTAGAGGGTTCTAAGCATTTGGGTTAAAGGTAGCTAATAGGAACAATAATCTTCCTGCCTTGGGTATGATAATAAATTGAGGAACAATAGCTCTAAAGACTTAATACACTTGGTTGCTGACTATGAATTAAGATATTTACTACTCAGTAAATAAAAACTTTAAAACATGGTTTAATTTATCTGTAAATCAATTAAATAGGCATTTTTTCTTTTCTGTGTCATGAACTTTGGTTAATTATATACAATATCTCCATAAGATGTCTATTATAGTAGCTCTCATATATATATTATATATATATATAAAATACATATTACAAAAAGTTGTGTGGGAGGTGAGGTTTTATATTTCTTCATATCTGAAAGCAGGCTGAAAACATGCAGATATTCCTTGCTATTTGCATATCTAGCTTGGTTCTTGAGTTCAGAGAATGAAAGGTCAGAGAGTGACAGATTCCAATCTGCTACATCTTGAAGTTTTGGAAGGTGTGAGTCCATATAGTGTGACAAATTATGTCCTTCAAATTGCCTTACCTAAAAAATAAATAAATAAATAAATCTGAACCCATTTGTTGTCTAAATTTGAATAGCAAGGGTTTGGATAGCAAAGGTACCTTTATACTAATTCCAACTCAGGTTTAGCAAATTAATTTGAACTGACATGCTAAATCTGATTGATTAGTAATGCCTACTAAGGGCATGGGAATAGGAAGCTAGGAAGTAATGGCGCATATACCTTACAATTACTTCCCTTTTCTTTCTGAAATGGGTAATTTTTAGAATTTGAGCACTTTTATAGATAAAGCATCAGTGATGACAAAGCCCCTTGGGCCTATTATGTTGGCATTTATGATGCCTTATTTTAAAAATATAAACCAAGCATGGAGAGCCCTTGGGTTTGTGTTGTTTTCTGTGCTTTGAGTACCTTGTACTTCCCAGTAGCTACAAGATGAGAACAGGGGATTACTGTATTAAGTAGCTGCTTCAGTATGCATTATCCATAACCCTTTTTCGTTGCTTTCATTATCTGCTTGTCTGTCCTAGTCTCTTTACCTGCTACCTGAAGAAACTTTATCTTTTTTTCTGCTGATGTAAGTCTAACTTCAAGATCCACCTTATGAACCACTGCCTCATATACCTTTCCTCAACTCCCAGGGAACAGTATTCTGAGTTGTATAATTTAATTTTTTTTCAGTAATTTAGCCTGCCCTTATCTGACATAATTCAATTTTCGTTAAGTTTTTACTGAATTTAAATGAAACATTCTTATTTTCTAATACATAAAGTTCTAAGGTATTCAGAGACTTAATATAGCTCAAACAAAGCAACTGGTATATAATCAGTAATTTATATTAGTATAAAATATATTATTTGTATATAGGGAAGCCCAGAACTTGCCATTGTTTTAGCAATGTATATGATATTTAACAATTTAATTGGAAATGAGTGTCACTTCAGTGATATCTTGCTTGGAGTAAAGTTGGTGCTTGGGAACCTGGGATATATGTTCCAACAAGATACTTTAGCTAATGTAAGGGAGTCACTTCTAATTTTGTTTGCAGTCATTAATCTGTGCTCTAAAATATAATTGTTAGATTAAATGTGTGATCCCTTTTCCTGAAGCAGAGCCACTAGTAAGGAACATTTGGGCAAATTCTAAATATACCCAGTTTTAAGAAGTGAGACGCTCAAAGATTAATTCTGAATTTATAGAATCAAGTGGTCAGGGAAATCTGAATTCAATACACAAGGATGGGGCAGGCTGGGTTATGGACTGATTAGTTTATTCTGTGTCCCAGCCTAGTTCTCAAAAGATAAACTTGGGATTTTAAAGACCCGCTTAACATTGAATTAGAGAGGCTTGCTTAAAATTTGGTCCTGGTGGAGGGTTTGAGCTAGTTAGGAGACAAGACCAAAGGCTAAAGTAATTTGTTGAGTTATGGCTAAAGTGGCAAAGGAAACTTATGGAGTGAGGGCAACTAAGGAAGGAGATAGATTTCTTTGGGAAGTCCTGAAGGGGTAGGACTAAAATAGAAAAACAACTTTGAGGGCCTGCAGTGTTTCACATTCTTAAAGCTGGCCATATAGGTTGCAAGCATGGTAGGGTATCTTTTCTTTTCTTTTTTTTTTTTTTTTTGAGCCAGAGTCTTACTATGTTGCCCTCAGTAGAGCGCTGTGACATCACAGCTCACAGCAACCTCAAACTCTTCAGCTTAAGCCATTCTCTTACCTCAGCCTCCCAAGTAGCTGGGACTACAGGTGTCCGCCACAACACCCGGCTCTTTTTTTGGTTGCAGTCGTCGTTCAGCAGGCCCTGGCTGGGTTCAAACCCGCCTGCCTCAGTGTATGTGGCTGGCGCCCTAACCACTGAGCTAAGGTCGCCGAGCCTTTATTTTCCTTTTTCTTTTTTTTTTTTTTTTTGCAGCTTTTGGCCAGGGCTGGGTTTGAACCCACCACCTCTGGCATATGGGGCCAGCGCCCTACTCCTTTGAGCCACAGGTGCCACCCTCCTTTTTCATTTTTTGGTCTGATAATCTTGCCTTAAAAGTCCCTTTTAGCTTTAAAATTATATTTTATATTGAAAACTGGTTAGTGAAGTTCTGAAATTATGATTACCTGGGAACTTGTTAGAAATGTAAATGTAAATTTTGAGTATCCTTCCTGGATTTACTATAGCGGAAACTCTGGGGCTACGATCATATGGTCAGTGAGCTTTGTTTTGACTAGCCTTCAGGTGATTTTGATTCTTTGAGAACCACAGGGTTAGAGGATTCATCTTTTTATTTTATTTTATTTTTATTTTTATTTTTTTTGAGACAGAGCCTCAAACTGTCACCCTGGGTAGAGTGCCATGGCATCTTAGCTCACAGCAACCTCCCACTCCTGGGCTTAAGCGATTCTCTTGCCTCAGCCTCACAAGAAGCTGGGACTACAGGCGCCTGCCACAACGACCGGCTATTTTATGGTTGCAGCCATCATTGTTGTTTGCCGGGCCCCGGGCTGGGGCCAGCTCAGGTGTATGTGTCTGGCGCCTTAGCCACTTGAGCCACAGGCGCTGAGCCAGGATTCATCTTTAAAAAAAAAAAAAATTAAACCGAAGTCTTGTGTTGCCAAATTATAGTATAGTAGTTTTCCCTCTTCTTAGTTTCACTTTTCCAAGGTTCCATTTACCTTTAGTCAATCAGTGAGAAAATAGTAAATGGAAAACTCCAGAAATAAACAATCCATAAATTTTAAATTGTACTCCATTCTAAGTAGCATGTTGAAATCTCATGCCATCTCACTCTGTCCTGTCTGGGACACAAGTCGTCCCTTTGTCCAACATAGCTACACCTTATATGCTACCCACCCATCAGTCACTTGGTAGCCATCGCAGGTGGTGTCACAGTGCTATTTTCAAGTAACCCTCATTTTACTCTTTACTTATTACTGTTACTTATTTTGCTATTTTATTTTATTATAGTTATGGTTATAAACTATTATTAATCTTACTGTGCTTAATTTATACATTAGGGTGTCCACTGGGAGTCTTGCAATATATCCCTGATGGATAAGGGAGGACTTCTGTATTTTCAATCATTCTTAAGTAGCCTAACTTTAATTTTCATAGTATTTGAATATAATTTTGCTATAGCATTATTTACATTATGTTGTACATTTCCTTTAAACGGATACCTTTGGTCTCAGTAATTGTATATTAAATGAATTGATAAATACGAATTGAACACAATTCTACTCAGCCCTACTCAGCAGTTAAAAGACATACACACACACACACACACACACACACACACACACACACACACACACACACACACACACCCCCCAGTGATCCATGTGCAAGATAGTATGGGATGTATAACCCAGGGACCAGCAAACTTTTTCTTCAGAAGACCAGATAGTAATTATTTTTGGCTTTGTAGAACATAGTCTCTGTTGCAGTTATTTTACTCTGCCATTATATAAGGAGATTAGCCATAGACAATATATAAATGAATGGATGTGACTGGATTTGGCCTTCAGGCAGTAGTTTTTGGATCCCTGGGACCCACTGACATGCTGAGAAAACAAGGAATACAGATTACAGTTCCCAGTGTTCTCTTCTTTTCCTTGACAAACAATGGATAATGATCACCTCACTTGCTTGATATTAATTGTACTGTAGTTCTCCCTTGGGTAAACCAGGATTATATGCAAAGCATCATAGAACACAAATAAGTGAGAGTTGTATTTCAGGAATAGTCTTAACACATTTCCTAGTATTAATAATAATAATAGTAAACTCTGTTGACTTCTGATTTTGGTCTGACACATCAAGAGATTGAAAGTCCACATTACTGTAACCACAACAAGAAAAAAAACTGAACCAACTGAAAATCACCAACTCTTCAAAATTGAGGTCATAGGTCAAATTGCTGCTCTGAAAACTGGAGAGACAGGTGATTCAGAGAATCGGCATTTACCAGGAGCAGAATCCCAGCAGTAGAAGCCCACAGCTAAAGCCACGGTAGGAGTAGCACATCAAGTTGTGATTGATGCATTGCTGGGGGTGCATTGTAGACTAGCTTGAGATTTAAAAACAAAGGGGTCCTAGTTTTAGGAGGGCTTCCTGGCACTTGCTGGAGTTTTAACTTCAATGTGCCCTGTCAGTGACTATCAGAGAAAAATCCCCTTGTGCTTCCTGCAGGAGGAGGAGAAGAATAACTGTTTTGAAACATGCCCAGAGCTCTGTGTTCTCTTTAACAAGATTTGCCCTCAGAAGAACCTATTTTACCAGAGCCTAATTGACTTGGGCTTTACCAAAGCCTCACAAACCTGGATGAAGGAAAATACCCACTTTCAACCCCCTCTAACCTTTGATGTGAGGGAAGGGAGGTCCTCAACTCAAACTATGTAAGAATAAGACCTAATCGTAGAATTCTAGAGTGCTTTCCCTCTCCCTACCACACTTTACCTCCACATCATGTAATCACAGGAGATTACAGTTAAAAAAACTATAAGCTTCTGGCCATAGTTAAGGAGTCTCAAAGGATACCCAAAGACAACAGGGGAGATAAAAACAAGAACCACAGAAAAAATTTTAGCCTCTGACACCCCAATTACAACAAACAGTAAAGACAACCAAATTCCTAGTCAAATAAACACAAAATACCTATCTCAGTTCCATTTACCCAATATTACCATGCCAGGCTTTCAACCAGAAATTATAAGGCATGCTGAAAGGCAGAAAAACACTTTCTGAAGAGGCAAACCAAACATCAGCATCAGACTTAGACATGACAGATTTTGGGATTGTGACAAGGAATTTAGAATAAATATAGTTAGCAAGCTCAGAGTTCAAAAGGAACAAAATGAACAACAGGCAATAAAAAATAGGCAAGATAAGCAGAGTAATGGAAACTCTAAGAAAGAACCCAAAGGAAACGTTGGAAATCAAAGACACTAACACAGACGAAAAAGGCCTTTGTTGGCCTCATCAGTAGTACATGACAACACGACTTAGGAAGGAATCTGTGAGTAGGAAGATATGTCAATAGAAGCTTTCAAAACTGAAATGTAAAGAGAAAAAAGAATGACAAAGATGGAACAGAACATCCAAGAACTATGAGACAATTACAGAAGATATAACACAAGGAGAATATCAGAAGTAGTAGAAAGAAAGGAACAGAAGAAATAACTTGAAGTGTTTGTGGCTTAAGAATTTTCCAAAATTGGGCGGCGCCTGTGGCTCAAGGAGTAGGGCGCCGGTCCCATATGCCAGAGGTGGCGAGTTCAAGCCCAGCCCTGGCCAAAAAAAAAAAAAAAGAATTTTCCAAAATTAATGACAAAGACCAAACCAGAGATCTAGGAAGCTCAAGGAACACCAGCCAGGGTAAATACTAAAAAAAAGTATACCTGGGCATATTTTTGTCAAACAGTAGAAAATCAAAGGCAGAAAATCTTGAGAGAAGCTGGAGAGGGAGAATTTCTTTACCTGCAAAGGGATAAGGATAGGAATTACATCAGAGTTTTCTTCAGAAGTCATGCACATAAGGAGAGAGTAGAGTAAAATATTTGATATTGAAAGAAAAAAGAACTAAAACCATCAACCTAGAATTTTGTATCCAGCAAAATTATTCTTCAAAAGTAAAGGAAATAATGACTTTCTCAGACAAATAAAATCTTGAAATCTGTCACCACAAAATGAAAAGAAAGTCAGGCAGTGCCCATATCTCAGTCAGTAGGGCGCCGGCCACATGCACCAGGCCTGGTCAGTTCTAACCCAGCCCCAGCTCCTAATTAAAAAAAAAAAAAAGAAAGAAAAAGGAAAGGAAAGAAAGTCTTCAGAAAGAAGGAAAATGATATAGGTTAGAAACTCAAATCTACATAAGGAAAATGAGAAGGAAAAAATGAAGGTAAAATAAAATCTTTTATTTTTCTTTTCTTTAATTGATCTAATAATAATTTGTTCAAAATAATAACAGCAACAGTGTATTCAGTGATTATAGCTCATGGATAAGTTAAATGAATGACAACAATCTTATGAGAGATGAGATGGAGGAGTTGGAAATACTCTGTTTGTTATAAGGTAGTAACACTTAAATCATGAAGCAGCGTAGTGTTGTTTGAAAGACATCTTGGATTAGCTGTAAATGTATGTGTGTTGTAAACTCTGGGATGACCACTAAAAAATGTAGTGTAATTGATATGCTAGGCATATAGAGAAAATAGAACCATAACATGCTCAAAATTAGAGAATGCAGAAATAGAAATGGAAAGCAAAAAATACAAACAAGGAAAAAGGGTAATGAAAGTAAACAGTTAATAGTAACGGTACATATTAACTCAGCTGTATCAATAATCACTTTAAATAATACCATTTAAAAGACAGAGACTGTTAGGGTGGATGAAAAGCAAGACTGCCCAACCCCAGTGGTATGTTGTCTACAAACATACCACTAATACTTTGGTACTTTATCATAATTTAGTAACCAGTTACTTGTAACATACTTCACTGCTGTGTTGTAACACTGAATTTGAGAACATTTGCTATAAAAGTTGCAAGCAAATGGCAAAGTGCTTAAGTTATACAAGAGTTTAAGAGGAAACGAACTTATTTTCTGCCTAGGTTTATGTTTAAACCACTTAATTTCCTTTTAGGATTAATTTTGCAAGTAATTATTGAGCACTTACGTGGATTCTGATTTTCTTTATAAAACGGGTTTATTGAGATAATTTTCATATCGTTATATTCACCTGTTTTAAGCATGCAATTAAGTGCTTTTGAGTATATTTACATAGTTGTACAATTAACATCATGATCTAATTTGAGAACAGTTTGTTATTTTTTTCAAGCGGTTGAAAAGTGAATTATATTGACCAGGCTACATAGCAATTAGAAATAGAAAGGTTATTTGTCTAATTATAATTCTAAAGGGTCAGAGGCAATAGGAGAATTTGAGGTAGTGTTTTTTATTTGTTTTTGTTTGTTTTTTGTTTTTCTTAATGTTGATGAAACTTAACAATAGGATATGGGTTTCTAGAAACTCAAAAGATAAAGTTGCGTTTGGCTCCATTATTTTTTTCCTTGCTTTTATCTTTCCTTGCTTTTATCCTCTGTGGAGCAGTGCTCTTACTGCTTTAGATATGCTACAAAGCTTTCTTCTACTTAGATACTTACTACAAAAAAAAAAAAAAAATCAAAGTATTGTGTTGAGTTTCACCATAACTTGTGTGGGTTTCAGACACTTCTACTTTATGTATTTGTAATTATAAAGTACTACATGTAAGCTATCTTTTTTTCTGCAACTTTTTTTTTTGAACTATGAAGGTAATTGAACTCCTCTACATTAGTTTTCTCTTTAAAAGGGAAAGAAAATTTCTCTGTCAAGCATAGAAATTTACTAGACAGAGTAACTTTTATAAAAAATCTTGCATATTTAACTTTTTTTTTTTTGAGACAGTCTTACTTTGTCACCCTCGGTAGAGTGCCGTAGCATCATAGCTCACAGCTACCTCAAACTCTTCGGCTTAAGTGAGAATACTAGTATTCTCTTGCCTCAGCCTCCCACGTAGCTGGGACTACAAGTGCCCACCACAGTGCCTGGCTATTTTTAGAGATGAGGTCTCCCTCTGGCTCAGGCTGGTCTCAAACCTGTGAGGTCAGGCAGTCCACCCACTTCCTCCCAGAGTGCTACGATTACAGGCATGAGCCACTGTGCCCAGCCTTACATTTAACAGTTTTAAGGTGAAAAATAATCAGAATCACAGAGAGGCGATCCAGTGTAGTAGTGTAATAAGTTATTAAAATAAGTTTTAGAATTAGTTGCCTGGGTTTGCCACCCAAGTCACCTAATCTTTGAAGCTGTTTACTTTTTCAGTAAAATAGAACTAGTAATAGTACTTACCTCATAGGATGGTAATGAAGGGTAAAGGAGATAATTACTATAAAGTACCTGCTATACAATCTGACACATGGCAAGTACTTAATAGATGTTGGCTGTTATTTTTTAAGAGCAATAAAATTGAAAGAACCTTTACATTTTAACATACCATTCATATACAAGATTATATGATTACTTCTGATTTTTAATACCATATTACTGTACTGTGACGGAGGGAACCATGATGATAGGTGCAGGAAGACTTTTCCAGGCAGCAGGAACAGCAGATGCAAAGGTCTTGAGAAGGCTTCTTACAAAGAGGCAGCAGCAAGAGTGCTGTGAGCAGAGTAGTGTAGCAGATGAGGTCAGAAGCAAAGAAGCAGGCAGATTTGTGTTGGGCTTTGCAGATCTTGTAAACACTAAAACTTAAACTTTCATTTTTAGAGAGATGAGTGTCACTGTAGGATTCTGAGCAGAGGAGTGACCTATGACCCAACCGATGCTTTAAAGTCTCACTTGACTGTTGCATTGAGAAGAGAGTGTGGACCGTGCAGCAAGGGCAGACACAGGGAAACCAGATGGCATGGGGTCACTGAAATTTTGTGTAAAACATGAAGATGTATTTGTGTAAATACATCTAAAATGTATCATATTAGTAGATGATGGTCCAAGGGTATTGCAGTTAGCTAGGAGTGACTTTATTTAAACTTTTCTCTATTTTCCAAAAATTATGGATGTATTAGGCTCTTTGAGTAGAGAGATATACTTGCATATTAAGCACTTTATTATAGGTACAGTTATTAAATCTGAAATATGTGTCCATCAGAGACACTAAATGTTCATAATTTGTATAGTAGAAGCATCAGCAATTTCAAATTAATGGCCTAAGTAAATTAGTAAAAAGTAGGAATTAAGGATAAAACATTTTTCATATAATTCAATTATTTTAATAGAAGCAAACTAAAGTAGAATATATTAACAGTAGAGAGAGAAGATACAAATGATTATCATAACAGTCTAGCAGCCTTACTACTCCTGGTTTCCTCTTTTTACTTAGATAGTGGTTTTAGTAGACTATTCTAATTGGTCTTGTTCTTTCTTTTTTCACCTGCTGTCCTTTTGCTTGGTCCACTTTTTGCCAGCCCAACCTCCTTAGTTAATGTCAACTTATCCCCTCAGAATGCAGCTCAGTTAACTACAAGAGCCTTTTCTGAGCAGTTTAAGTCGTTGATCATGGTCCCTCTAAATTGTAATTCTTGTAGCCAGTTGTTAAACTGGTAATAAAATATTCATTTATGTGGTTTCCATGTTAGTTAGAACCATGTAGATGGATTGTATCTCTTCCTTATAGACTTTTCCCCAGAAGCCAACTTGGTAACTACCAAACTTTTTGTAGACTTCACTTGGAGGTCTGATGTAGTTTTCCTACAATTTCTCCTCCTACTTCCCACTGTCCACTCTCTCATGTAGTTTTAAGTTGCAAGTAACTAAGTGTGGTTGAAGTAAAAATTTAAGTTTTCTTGCTACACCATTTTCAACAGCATAGAAGCATAGTTTATCATTAAGTTTCTGTTTACAGACAACCTCTTTGAATGTTTTAGTGTTCATATGGAAAGTAGTATTACCAAAATGAATCATTTTATTAGTATTCAAATAAACATATAATGTAATTGCAAGTATTATTTTTTGCAAGTTCTTTTTTGTTTTTGTTTGAGACAGAGTTTCACTATGTCACCCTCAGTAGAATGCTGTGGCATCACAGCTCACAGCAACCTCAAACTCTTGGGCTTAAGTGATTCTCTTGTCTCAGCCTCCCAAGTAGCTGGGACTACAGGTACCCGCCACAATGCCTGGCTATTTTTTTTTTTTTTAAGCTTGAAGTTTGAAATATTTTCCTGAAACTCACACACTTATTTCCTTTTCCCCTGGTCTGTGAATTTTATGGATTTATGATGTTATATACCTTCTTATAAAATACTGTTTAATTATAAAGAAGTGTCCAGTGCGCTTAATAAAAAATGTTAATTATTTTAACAATTTCTCATACCTCGTAGGGAGGGAGTAAAAAAATTAACTCTAGTAGCCCTGCCACACATTAAAACATTTTTTGACCTCTAGAAATTGTGATGTGTCAAATTAGTACAGCCCAAATTGTGTTGAAAACAAAGAAGTAAGTCTGGCACGTATTGGCAGTAATGACACTTACCTGTTGATCTGTAAGGCTTAATTTTAGGGGAATGCAGTTGCTTTCTTGAAAGCTATTTCCAAAGAATTCAAGATTAATTATTATGTCTTCCTAAAAATGTATTTTTATTTTTAATTAGCAAATTATAATTGTAAATATTTGTGGGGTACATTATAATGTTTCCATACATTATGTATATATTGTGGGATGAGCAGATCAGGCTAATTATCTGTCACTTCATATATTTCTTTGGGTGAGGACATTCAGACTCCACTCACAGCAATTTTGAGATATACAACACATTATTATTAACTCCAGTCACCTTGTCGTGCGGTAGATTGCCAGAACTTATTCCTCCTTTGTACCCTTTGAACAGCATTTCCCTTCTCTCTATCTACCTTCCACCCCTATGTTTATGTTTTTATGTCTTTCTGAATTCTTTAAATAACCATACTGATTATTTTTTTCTTTTTTATGGAGTAATAGTTTTTGTTCAATATTTTTTGCTCCAAGGAGATTTTTTAGAGCTTTTAAAAGCAAAACACAGAGAATGCCAAAGAGATATCTCCTACATATACAACAGACCTGAGGAACCCTCCAACAGAAAGAAAGCTCCCTTTGTTCTTCAGTGGTTGGCCACTCCCGTCCTAGTGTTCGGTGCCACTTTTCTTTAGGGTTGCAGTTTTGTTTTGATGCCCTTCCTCTGTGGAGGGTTTCATACAGTGTATGCATAGTTATTTATAGCTTTCATTCTGTTCATGATGATAAGGAAATCTTTGGGTACAGCCTTGATTACTAGTGGGTAGTTTATGTCAAAGGTTATACTTTAGTTTTGTTAAATAGCAGGTCTTAACAGAAAGCTTAAATATTTGTAGTTTTTCTCTATAATACTATTTTTTTCCACCTTTGCTTTTAGTCCATTTAAGCCTGAGTTTTCTTTCTCAGTTCCTTCCTTAATTTTTTTTTTTTTTCCTGCTTCTGAAATTGAGGGCCCAGTCTTTGGATTTGTGAAAATAATGGTCAGAGTTTTTCACTTCTGCACCCTGTCAGAGCCAGTCTTACCTAGGATAGGTAGCATCTGTTTGTTACCCTTCCCAAAACGATTCCTTGCTTTTAATCTTTCATGAGATGACTGCCCTGTAGGTAACTAATTTATTCCTGTTAGATGTCTACACCTGTACTTCCTCTCTTTATAATTAATTTCTAATTCCCTAACTCTCTCTTGTCACTTAGGCAGACTCTTTGTGGCCCCAAAATACCTGTGGTATTCTATTCTTTCCTCTTGCGTTTTATAAATATAAAAGGAGTACTTTTTTATTTAGTCTAAAATAAGACATGAGATAATTTCAATAAATTATGAAAGGACGTATTTCCTCTCAACACTCATGTTAATTAATGTAGTACAAGGTGTTTGTTGTTGAAAATACAGAGCCTCCTAGTTTGTCTCCCTATCTGCTGATGCCCCCTGAATTTTTTCTCTAGTCCCCCCCCCCCCTTTTTTTCTGTTGTCTTTCCTTTCTTATCCTTTATCTCTTCTCTTTTATGGGATAAAGAAATATCTCCTTCCCTCCCTCCCTCCCTCCCTTCCTTCTTTCCCCGGGTTCTGCCAGCCGCTGTGTATGTGGTGCCATAACCGCGGAGCCTCTTTTATGGTTTTCTTAGTCTTTCCACCTTCTCCCCATCATAAAAAGGAAGAAAATTTGTGTCTGCTTTTCTTATGTGTAGGTTCTGAGAGTCTGGCAGCTTTATATTTCTACTTCAGGTAGTTTCAAAACTTAATTAATTAAGAAAAGATGTGATGAGCCTTTAGTATAAAAAATTATATAAAATCATTTAATAATGTACTATAAAGAAGATGTGAGTCAGCAAGCCAAGTTTACAGAAGGAAGGGGTGTGCTAGACTGCCTGCTTGCTGTAGTCTCCAGGTACATGCCTTTAGTTTTCTTCTTCAGGGCAGAAGAAAACTAGAAAGACAGTTTTGGATTCCTGACTTCTAAAGTGAAATGTGAAATGTTGTTAATTCTCTACATTTTCAACCTGTTTGCACATAAGTCTGACTTATGTCTTGCTTTAAATAACAAAGTAAGTTTCTTGTAGTCATCAATTTTTAAAGTAAATTGGAACGTGTATTCTAGCTTTGGCAGTGCAGTACGAACAGTTCTGAGGTTTCCTCAGACAGCTGTTCTCCTGAGTGAAGACAGTGACCTAGGGAGGGAGGAACTACAACTGAAACCCAGCCAGAGAAATCCAGTTTTATAGGAAATTATTTTAGAGTGTCGGTTGTGCAGTGGTTGTTACTTGATTACATAGCTAATTTTATGTGTGTTTAATCTTTACAATGACTTAGATGAATGGGCTCTGGAATGAATGTGACAGATTACAAAACAGAATAAACTGAGTGTGGTGTCTCATGCCTATAATCCCAGTACTTTGGGAGGCCAGGTTGGGAGGACCACTTGAGTTTAGGACTGTTGAGACCAGCCTAAGCAACATAACAAGACCATATCTCTGTAATAAATTTTAAAATTTAGCTGGATGTAGTGGTGTATACCTCTAGTCCTAGTTCAGACTGGAGGATTGCATGAGCCCAGGAGTTAGAGGACTATGTCACTGCACTCCAGCCTGGGCAAACAAAACAAGACCCTGTCTCTTAAAGTGTTATATTTTAGACCTGCACATTTTGGCTGTTTAGGATTGCAGTTGTTCATCCCTGAGATCTGAAACTATTAACATTTGCTGATGTCTAATGATGAAATCTTGCTTGTTATTGCCATTCACAATAATGCAAAATTATAGACAAGTTGTATTTCAGTTATAATACAAGTAAATGATAAAGAAACCATCACAAATCAGCAGGAGGATTATTTAATAAATAGTATTAGTGCAGTTGGTTACCTATTTGGATGAAGGAATAAATGAAAAGAAACCAATAGGATGGTTTTAAAAAACTAAAAACTGTAACAAAATAGGAATTAGGCCCAGTGAAGTGGGTCACTTCTATAATCCTAACATCCTGGGAGGCCAACCTAGGAAGACTGCTTAAAATCAGGAGTTTGAGACCAGCCTCGCAACTTAGTGAGATCCCATGTCTACAAAAAATTTAACTGGGGGTGGTGGCTCATGTCTGTAGTCCCAGCTACTCAGGAGGTCCAGGTGGGAGGATTACTTGAGCCCAGGAGTTTGAGGTTATAATGAGCTGTGATTGTGCCACTGTACTTCAACTTGGGCAACAGAATGAGACCTTGTCTCTTAAGAAAAACGAAACTAGAAGTGAACTTCTGATGGAGTGAAAGTTTTTCTCTGTTAGAAGATAAATGAAAATAAATTTTACAAAAAACAAGAAAACAGATTTTTTTTTTTCTTATACCTAATCCAAATAAAAGACATTGAGGACATGTCGGCTTGGCACCTGTGGCTCAAGCGGCTAAGGCACCAGCCACATACACCTGAGCTGGCAGGTTCAAATCAAGCCCAGGCCGCCAAACAGCAATGACGGCTGTAACCATAAAATAGCCGGGCATTGTGCCAGGTGCCCGTAGTCCCAGCTACTTGGGAGGCAGAGGCAAGAACATCGCTTGAGCCCAGGAGTTGGAGGTTGCTATGAGCTGTGATGCCACGGCACTCTATCTGGGGCTGCAGCTTGAGGCTCTGTCTCAAAAAAAAAAAAAAAACAAAACAAAAGACATTGAGGACAGAATAAAATTTGAATGGTTATGCAATCATTAGAATGTTTAATGAGTGTATACCATCACATGAATAAATTCTTTTGATAAAATATTAGGTAAAAAGAAATGCAGTTTAGTTTTACAGTTTCACACACATAACTAAGCACACACACATACACACAACATCTTATTCTTAAAAAAGAGAGAATGGAGGAAAAACACACCAGAGGTACTGCTTTCTGGAAATAATGTTGGGAGTGGTGGTATGGGTTATTTTCAAACATTTATTTTCTTTTTATGTATTTTTGAATCTTTCTAAAATGAGCAATTTATTTGAAAAATATTTCTTTTACAATTGCCTAAAGAAGTCCAAATACTTCATAATTTCTTGATTTTCTAACTTATCTTCTCTCTTCTCCTTTCTCTTACTTACACATCAGTTTTCCTGCCAGAGACTGTTCTTTTACAAAATTTTACAAAAATTTTAATGTGAATGCCTTGAACTTTTTCATTTCAATGCATGGCTTATCACATCTTATTTGTGTATTTGTTTGCCTATATTTGAAGGATACACTTGCTTTGCAACCCTTGCCTGATAGATGTAGAGTAGCTTGGGAATACTTAACTATTTCTAAGTCTATCCAATAGTCTTCCATCTCTTTCTGAGGCTTTCGCTATACCCTTAAAAAATTACTTTTTAATTTTTCAAATTTCAGATTACTATGAGAGTACAGACAGGTTATGCTCTTTCATGTTTGTTAGGTCAAGTCCAAGTTGTAGTTGTGCCCTCACCCGGGAGGTGTGTCACATACCCTTACATTGTGTCTATTAGGTGAGAACACACCAATTCCCCTCCCCCCCCCACTTGAGTTTGATTGTGTTTTTCTGTTATGTGTGTGTGTATGTGTTCATCTACTGGTTTCATATAAGTATTGAGTAAATTGGATTCCTGCTTTTCCACTCTTGTGATATTCTAAGTAGAATGTTCTCCAGTTCCATCCAGGTTAATACAAAAGATGTAAAGTCTCTGTTTTTTATGGCTGAATAGTATTCTATGGTATACATGTACCATAGTTTATTAATCCATTCATGATGGGCATTTTGGTTGATTGCACGTCTCGGTGATTGTGAATTGAGCTGTGATAAACAATCTGGTGCATATGTCCTTACAGTAAAATGATTTTTTTTTTTTTGAAGTTTTTTGACTGGGGCTGGGTTTAAACCTGCCACCTCCAGCATATGAGGCCAGCCCCCTACTCCTTTGAGCCACAGGCGCCACCCTTAAAATGATTTTTTTTTTCTCTTCTGTGTAGATACCTAGAAATGGGTTTGGGGGATAAAATGGAAGGTCTACTTTTAGGTCTTTGAGGATTCTCCATACTTCTTTCCAGAGAGGTCGTATTAGTTTGTATTCCTACCAACTGTGTGAAAGTGTTCCCTTTTTTTCACACCCTGGGCTTTGGCTTAGACACTTTGGCAGTAAGGCTTCCCATTTCCCTCTGCACATTGGAAGACAGCTCTCCAGACCATAATAAAATCACCTCAGTTTACTTTATACTTTCCAGTTTTTTTTTACCCCCACCCCGTTTACCTTGTAGCAATACTTCTAGGATAGCATTTATCAAGGTTTGCATGTACTGTATTTTTAAACTTTGTATATCTTTCTTTCCCAGTAGATGTTGAGCCCATGCTGGGCAGCAGCTGTATCTTATTCATCTTTGTGTCTCCCACAGTGCTATGTTAGCAAGTATTTATGGTCTTGATTTAAATAATAATTTGTTACAGTTTAAATCTCTAGTCAAAAGATATTTTAGTCCATTTTTACCCCATGCATTTCTTCTTGTTTGATACATAATCTTAGTGCATTGTCTTTTTAAAAATATATATTTTTCATACATTAAAAGCAAAAGCATATTGATTATATAAAAACAATTTAAACAATTTATATCTGCCATCTATATAACACAACACATTGTTTCTTTTGTTTATGTACATATTTTTTGTTTATTTTGGTCTATTCTAAATCAGGTATTATATCCTTCCTTAAAATTCTAATCATTCATTCAACAAATATTGATTAAGCACCTATTGTTAGATGCTCTTTCAGAACTCCGGGGCTATAATAGTAATAAAATAATCAAAAATACCTGTTTTCGTAAAGCTTGTATTATAGTAGAGGGAGACATAATAAATAATATATAAAATATGTGTGTTGTATGATGGTAAGTTACGTAAAAAAAAAATAAATTAGGAGAATGTGGAGATTGTGTATGTAAGGAAGAGGATTGTGGTTCTAAATAGGTTTTAGTCACACAGTGCTGAGAGAAAGAATTTTAACCAGCCGGATTGGAGAGACATTGCTGAGCACCTTGGGCATTAGTTAAGACTTAAGAAAGTCTATGCCATAGGATTAGAGCTTCTTCATCCATAGAATAAGAGGTATTCTAGACTGATCCTAGCTAAGCAAAAAACTGATCTTCAAAAGTTTCAGATTGAGGGCTGGGTAGGGAGGCTCACACCTATAATCCTAACACTTTGGGAGGCCAAGGTCGGTGCATTGCTCGAGCTCAGGAGTTCAAGACCAGCCTGAGCAAGAGTGCAACACCATCTCTATTAAAAATAAAAAAAAATTAACTTGGCATAGTGGTAAATGCCTGTAGTCCCAGCTACTTGAGAAGCTGAGGCAAGAGTTTGAGGTTGCTGTGAGCTGTGATGATGCCATAACACTCTACCCAGGGCAACAGAGTGAGACTCTGTCTCAAAAAAAAAAGAAAGAAAGAAAGAAAAATGGATAGAAACAGACTCAGAGGTGACAAAGTTGTGGAATTAGCAGATATTTTATATTTCTTTGATAAGTTTGCTCAAGGATTAAAAGGAAAAGATGGATATGATCATTACATAGATTGGGAATCACAACAGAAGTGGAACTCTAAATAGGAATCAAATGCCAAACCTAGAACAGACAAAATTAATATCTGAAATGAAAAATTTACTAAATATATGTAATGACAGATTGGAAACTACACATAAAAACTTCAAGGAGAGGGAAAAGAAATGAACAGAAGTAAGTGACCTATGGGGCAAAATGGAATGGTAGACCATAGGCATAAATGGAATCCCAGAAGGATAAGTGATACAGAGAGCAGAAAAATAATTTGAGGATATGATCACTGAAAGATTTATTGAAGAAAATCTGTCAACAAACTCCCAGGCACACTAAACACAAAGAGAAATCATGTTATATTAGTACATCAAGTCAGATTGCTGAAAGCCAAAAGTAAAAACAGCATATGAAAAGCAGCCAGGTCGGGGGAAGAGGGGGATAGATACTACACATTATTTTACATATAGGAGAACAATAATGGGAATTAACACTGACTTACTGTCAGAAATAATGGAGGCTGGAAGACAATGGAATGTCCTGTTTAAAGTGCTGAAAAAAAAATTGAACCTGGAATTCTGAAGAAAAATACATTTTAGAATTGTAGACAAAATAGACATTTTTAGATGCACAGAAGGTAAGAGAATTCATCACCATCAGACTTCCTCTATAAATAATGCTAAATAAGCCCTTCAAGTTGAAAGAGTCTGATAATTGTCAGAAACTGAAATCTAAATGAAGATAACCAGAATTGATCTCTATAGATAATCATAAAAGACATTTTTTTCCCTTTATCCTGTAAAAGATAATATTTTGTTTAAAGCAAAAATGTTAATAATATTTTGTGGGTTGTGGGCGTATAAGACGTAGAAGCATTAATAAGAGGTAGGGTACAGGAGCACAGAGGAAAGAAGATAGATTGAATTTTATTGTTGTAAGGTGATGAACTGTAAGATTCATCGAAGGTAAACTGTGGAAGATTAAGTTTATAAATTATGATCTTTTTTTTTCATTTATTTATTTATTTATTTATTGAGACAGAGTCTCACTATGCTGCCCTTGGTAGAGTGCTGTGGCATCATAGCTCACAGCAAACTCAAACTCTTGAGCTTAAGCTATTCTCTTGCCTCAGCCTCCCAGTAGCTGGGACTACATGCACCCGCCACAATGCCTGGCTATTTTTTATTGCAGTTGTTATTATTGTTTGGGAGGCCTGGGCCAGGTTCGAACCCTCCAGCCTCAGTGTACATGGCTGGTACCGTAACCACTGTGCTGCGTGAGCTGAGCCATATAAATTGTAATCTAGAATACAACCACTAAATAAAGTGGTACAGTTATAGCTAAGAGAAGTGATAAAATGGAATAGTAAAAACTACCAGATGAATCAAAAAGAAGGCAGGAAAGGAGGAACAATGGACCAAAGAAAATGATAGATAAGAAAACCAATTAAGATAGAAAACTTAAAGTCAACCATATTAATAATTACTTAAAGTACAAGTGGACTTAATTATTACAGTTATCAGGGAAGATTTTCAGACTGGATAAATATGCAAGACCAAATTATATGCTATCAACAATGTATGCAATTTAAATATAAAGATACAGAACAGATGTAAAAGAAAGGGAAGAAGATACACTAAGCAAACACTAATCATTAGAAAGCTGTAGTGGCTTTATTAATAGCAGACCAAGTAGTCTTCAGAACAAAGAGTATTACCAGTGCCAGAGGGGACATTTCGGGATGATTAAAGTACCAGTTCATAAAAAAGACAAATTCCTAAATATATATTTGCAATTAATAATGGAATATTAATATATATGAAACAAGAACTGATTGATCTAAAGGAAGAAATAAAAGTCAACTTTGTAGTTTTGCCAGTTAGTAACTAAGAAATTATTACATTTTAACTTGTTATAATAAACCTCAGCAGGGTATTAATGCTTGTTTTTTGTCAGCCTTCTCCCGGTGTCATCCTGCTCACTAATTTTTTTATCTGAATTGAATCTCTTCACTCACCTTTGTTTATTCACTCTTTCAATGTACATTTATTTTCTAATTGTGCAATTAGGTCTTTCTGCTATCTGATATTAGTACATAGTGGGACTGTAGGTTTGTGAATGAATAAGACAGACCTAGATTTGAATTCCAGTTCCTCTTCTGTATTTCTTTGTACTTAATTTTGTAAGTTATATACATATAAAATACAATATATTAGCACTCAACATATGATAACATTATTATCTGGGAGAGTTTTTTGTTTGTTTGTTTGTTTTTTTAGTGTTTCTGGGTTTGTTTTATTTTGATAGGAATGATAGAACCTTGTTGCTCACCATACATACTATTAAAGCTGGCTTTCCACTTCCTTCTCTGATAGAGAATAACTCTGCCATTCTTCCCCACTTTGGGGGGCCTGAGTGCTATACAGTTTCTCAGTATCCATAGGGAATGGGTTCTAGTACCCCTGTGGATATATGCAAGGCCCTTATATAAAATGGCATAGAATTTACATATAATTATGTATATCCTCCTGATGATATACTTCATAATCATCTCCAGATTACTTATAATACCTAATACTGTAAATGTTATGTAAATAATTATTATACTGTATTGCTTCGGGAATAATGACAAAGAAAAAATCTGTAACTTTAGTGCGAAGACAACTATCTGTTTTTTTGTTTGTTTGTTTGTTTTTTCCTGAGAGTATGAGACATTCCCAAGACTACTATCTTGGGCTCTTCAAAAAGAGAATGTCATAGAAAAAAAAAGTCTAGGGCAGTGTTTTCAACCTTTTATATCTCAGGGCACACTTGAACCTATAATTAAATTTTCATGGCACACTTAAATTACATTGATCAAAAATATATATATTTACTGCGCTTTGAACTTCTTTTGAAAATAATTAATCTTTAAAATTTTTCACAGCATACATAAGATCTTCTCGTGGCATACCAGTATGCCGTGGCACACAAGTTGAAAATCACTGGGCTAGAGACTGTTGGAGACAAAAGATGTAACTGCCACATATAAAGCATGAACCTAAATTTGATCTGGTTCTGAGGATAAGAGCTATATAGGACATTATTGAGATAATTAGGGAGAATGAAAGTATGGACTGCAACCATAATTACTAATTTTCTTAGGTGGCATAATAGAATTGTGGTTGTTGAGGCAATTTAGCTTATTCTTAGGAAATACACGTGTCTCTTTAATGTTAGAAGATGTCAAGTGTTAGAGTGTCTACAACTTTTAAATGGCACAGCAAAATACATGGATTAGATGTATTAAATAATGGATGTATACAGAAAGAGAAAATAAATGTGGTAAATGATGATGTTTTATACATATATAGAGTTTAGGGTTGCATTATTCTTTCAGAGTTTTTCTAATTTTTTTGTATTAATCATTTTTATGATAAGAAATTGGAGAATACCTTCATGCATATGACAATTTAAAAAGAAACTCCAAAGAAGAAATTATGATAAAAATAAGAAAACATGGAGAGGCGGCACCTGTGGCTCAGTGAGCAGGGCGCCGGCCCCATATGCCGAGGGTGGCGGGTTCAAACCCAGCCCTGGCCAAACTGCAACAAAAAAATAGCCGGGCGTTGTGGCGGGTGCCTGTAGTCCCAGCTACTTGGGAGGCTGAGACAGAAGAATCGCCTAAGCCCAGGAGTTGGAGGTTGCTGTGAGCTGTGTGACGCCACGGCACTCTACCGAGGGCAATAAAGTGAAACTCTGTCTCTACAAAAAAAAAAAAAAAAAAAGAAAACATGGAGAATTAGATAATAATGAAAAGATTTCATATCGGAACATGTAAATGTAGCTAACTGGTACTTATAGAACAAATTGTAGCTTTCTGACTTGTACTAGAGTGGAAGAAAATTGAAAATTGATAAGCCCATCTTTCAATTTTAGATGAAAAATGCACAATAGATATATCTAAAGAAAATTAAAGGGTAAAAATAGAAATTTATTAAATAGAAAATTAAAATATGATAAGATCAACAACATCTGATTTGGTTTCTTTGCAAAATCCTGTTCAATAGTAAAGGCTCAAGAATGACAGATCAAGAAAAAATAGATGCAAATAATATTAGGGATAAAAAATTATAGCTAACTGTGGATGCAGCAGAGATATAAGCAACTTGATGCCAGTAGATTTTACAAATTGAGTGCAATAGATGAATTTCAAGATGCTTTAAATTACTTTAGGAATAGATAATTTGATTGTCCTTTAACCATTAAGGAAATGGAATTAGTTCTTTAAAAACTTCCTGCAAGAAAATACCAAGTCCCAATGGTTTTATAAATGAATAAATGAAATCTACCAACAGTTCTAGGAACAGATGATTCTGATCTTAAACAGATTCAGAAATTAGAAAAGAAGGAATTCTCTGGCATAGTTTTAAAATATGTTTACAAATTCTTGATACTCTTCCTTTCAAGAAGTAGAGCCTAATTCTCTCTCCTTGAGTGTGGTTAGGACCAATGATGTAATTGTAACAGAAAAACAGCAGAAGCTAGGGAATGGGACTTCAGAGAATAGTTCATAAAAGGCACTGCACCTTCTTTCTCATGCCTGTCTTGAATTATTTGTCTGGGAGAAGGCAGCCACCATATCATGAGCCTTAAGGAGAGGTAGTGAGGAGCCAAGCTCTCCTATGGAAGTAATTTGAGGTAGCCATCTTGGAAGTGGATACTGTAACCCCTGCTGACAACATGACTAAAAGCTCAGGATAAACCCCTACAACCCATCCAGCTAAGCCATTCCCAGCTTTCTGACACAGAAACTGTTGAACAACAAATGTCTCTTTAAACCACTAAGTTTTAGAGTAGTTTATTATAGAGGAATAGATAACTTATGTACATTCCTACCATTGTGTGACACTAATATAATCTTTTTTTTTGAGACAGTCTCACTTTGTCGTCCTCAGTAGAGTGCAGTGGCGTCATAGCTCACAGCAACCTCAAACTCTTGGGCTCAAGCAATTCTCTTGCCTCAGACAGCCGCCATAATACCCAGCTATTTTTAGAGACAGGGTCTCGCTCTGGCTCAGGCTGGTCTCAAACCCATGAGCTAGGATTATGGGTGTGAGCCACTGTGACTGGCCTGACTAATATAATCTTGGTACCCAAATAAAACATAAGAATGGCCTTTAATTATACTGTTCCATCCATAAGCATAGAAACAGAAAATTCAAAATAAAAATTAGTGAGTTAAAGCTGCAAATGCAGCATATCGTAGCAAGCTTTAATTTATTACATGAGTGCCAAGTTGCTTCATTTAAAAATCTATTCATTATACTTCACTGTATAACAGATGAAGGAAGTGAATTGTTTGATTATCTGAATTCAGATGCAGAAAAAGGATTTAATATTTAGTATCTTTTCATGATAATACTCAACAAATTAGAAATAGATGAGAACTTCATTAACTTGATGAAGGATATCTGTAAAGAAGCTACAAAAAACACAGCTCTCCGTATCCCTGGGTTCAACCAACTGTGGATCAAAAATATGTTGTGGTGATGAATACCTTTGTGCTTCTAGTACTTGTATATCTAGATTTCTTGCAAGACTAGAAGGTTTTCCTCAAGTATTGCCTCAAATAGGCTTTCTGGCCCTTATGTATTTTCTTCTTTACCCTCAGGGATGCCTATGATTCTTACATTAGGCATCTTTATATACTCCCAAATTTCAAGTAGTCTTTGTTCACTCCTGTTATTTGTTTTTTCTCTTTGAGTGATTTGTTCAATTCAAAGATGTCTTCTAGCTCTGAGATTCTTTCTTTATCCTGCTCTAGCCTATTCTTAAGGCTTTCCACTGTGTTTTGTATTTCCTTGAATGAGTTTTTCATTTACGGAAGATCTTCCTGATTTATTTTTTATACTTTGATTTCTTTAGTGAAATTATTCATATCTTGCATTATTTTTGTGGTTTCTTTGTCTTGAGTTTCTATTTTCTCTTGTATTTTGTTTAACTTTCTTATAATTCATACCTGAAATTCTTAATCATTCGTTTCAATAATCTCATTTTGGTTGCTTTCCATTGGTACAGAGTTACCATTTTCTTTTGGGAGTGTCCTTTTACTCTGACTTTTCATTTATCCAGAGATCTTTTGCTAATTGCTTCTCATCTGGAGCAGCTTTTGATTCTTATTTTTGGATTTTCTTTTGTTTAGATACTGGCACACCAGTTTAATCTCTGTGATGGTAGTGTTTGGTGAGACTCCACCATACCTTATCTGATTTGAGTCAGTAAATGCTGTAAAGGGTGTGGAAATTGACTTCCCTGTCAGAAGGTGATGCAATGTTGTTTCTGGGTCTTGTAACCAGCTCTAGTTTCTCAGGAGAAGCAATTGATTGCCCAGGTAGGTGGGGCCCCGAAACTTTAGCTGAGGTTTAATTCTGTTCCACAGCAGAGGTGGGTGGGGGGATGGAGCTGGGTTGAGTGAGCTTGCCCTCAGGATCCACAAAAGCTGGTAAGGTCTTTGTTTTAGTAGGGGTCAAAGTATGCTCCAAGGTTCTAGGCAAAGCTGCTAGGATAGGCTGTAGTGGTCTTACCCAACCAGAAAGCCGCCTTATGGAGGTGTGGCCATCTGCAGGTTATAATCTGGACCTCTGAAGCAGGCCCTGGTCTTTCCATGAGGGTATAGCTGCCCCAAGAAGGCCACAGGCAGGACCCACACTGTACTTTTCGCTCTGATTTGCCAACATGGCAGCCTCGCCTCCTGAGACTGATTAAGAAATCTCCCCTCCTTGCCCATGAAGAATGCAATTGACACTTGTGGGTATTGGATCTGGCCTGCAGGCTTGTCCCTGCATCCCGGAAGGTCAATCTCTGACCATGCCAGGGGGAAGGGTACTGGCCCCAAGTTCTTCATAGGGTGCCCTGGCAAGTTCTGCCTTGAGGCTTATCCCTCTCTGGTAGAGTAGCCAGGCAGGCAACACCAGGTAGGGATGGTGAGCAGGGAGCTCACGGTCCAAGCACCCCTCCATCCCAAGGACCCCTACAGGAAAGTTCTGAGCCCCACTCTCTGTGGAAGCCCCGGTGTGGTGGATCCATCAGTAGAGCGGGGAAAGCAGTCATCTCTCAGCAGCCATGGATGGATTGGGGAGAGGAAGGAAAGGAAAAATGTCTGAGGGAAGAAAGCTAGCACTGTGGTTTTGTCTGTCCCTCTCCCCAGAAGGCAGCCCACCCAGAGTGTCCAGGCTCTGAGGTCATGCAGATCCCTTGGGACCCACCAGACCCCTGTGGCTCCCATAGACCGGGCTGAATTTAGGAAGTGTTTTTTGAGACATACTGAGGGGCTGAAGCCCTCTGGGGAAGATAGAGATGCACAGTAGGTGGAGAAGCAGTGAGTCTGTGCTATCAAGAAGTGATCCTAAGGGCACCCGCAGCCTGGTGCCTTGTCTTCAGGAAGTTCACAGCAGCTTTTGGGCTTGTGGAGGTGGAAGGGCTCTCCAGCTGACTGTCAGAGATGTAGGGGAGGAAGAAATAAACCCTTCTCACTGGACTCCCAGCCTCTCAGGGGTTGCTCTTTGACGATACCCTGCTACTTCATGTTCTGCTTCGCAACTTCTAGCCTTTTAGGTTTCATGTGGGTAGCAGGGCAGCCCTGAAGGTCAAAGTTTAGAACACATTTTTCTATTTTTTGTAGAGATGGCTTGCTCTTGCTCAGGCAAGTCTTAAATCTGTCTTAAATATTCTGTTTTTTTCAGTCTTTCTCTCAATTTTGTGATACTGTACTGAGATAACCTCAAGGTCAGATTCTTTCCTCGCTGTTGTCCATTCTACCAATAAACCCATCAAAGTCATGCTTTATCTCTGTTATGATGTGTCTGATCTCTTAACATTTCTTTTCAGTTCTTATAATTTCCATCTCTTTGCTTACATTTCCCATCTGTTCTTGTAGGCTGTCTACTTTTTTCATTAGAGCTCTTAATATCTTAATCTTAGTAATTTAAAATTCTTGGTCTGATAATTCCAACATCCTTGCCATACGAGTCGGCTCTGTTGCTTGCTATATTCTTGATTAGATTTTGCCTTTTACAGTCTTGTAATTATTTCTTAAAACCCAGACACTAGTTACTGGTAAATGAGACTTCTTTCTGTACATATGCTTTTAGTAATGTGGTAGTAAGGTTTGGGGCAGAGGGTAAGCATTCTATGGTCTTTTAATCATCCTTAGTCTTTTAGAGAGCCTATGCCTCTGGACTATGAACTCTGTAAGTGCTTCGCAGCCCTTTACTCCCTTGACAGGATGGCTAAAATGGGCTGTAGTGGGGTTTTTCCTTCTCCATGGTCAGTGATGCTCTGATAAAACCCCAACATGTTAGGCTCCAGCTGACTTAGTTTCCCTTGAGGGTAGACCTTGTTAAGAGAAGAATGCTGTGGTGTTTGAAAATGGTTCCTTTTCTCATTGCCCTTCCTAAAGCATGGGACTTTTCTCCAACATTCAGAGGGAGGGGATTTTTCTCCAGTATTTATTGTGAAAACCTGGTCAGGTTCCCAGAGGTAAAACTCAAAAAAGTGTAGGAGTCTTTGATACCTGGGTCACCCTAGATTTTTTTTAACTCTCTGACTTGACCACACTGAGCTTCCTGCAAATCAAAAGTTTCTCTGCTTTGGTAGTGGTTCCCATGGAGGTTTGTGTTTGTGCGTTTCTGTACCAATAAGCTGCAGTTCTCTGCATTTGCCTATTGGCAGTGATTTGCCCTCTGACCTATTCATTTTTATGGCTCTAAGAAGAGCTGTTGATTTTTCAGTTTGTTCAGTTCTTTTCTTATAAGACTTACGGCTACTAGCTTCTCACATGCTGGACCACAAACTGGATGCCCTAGCTTATTTTTTTAATCCTCTTAACATAGTCTTCTGTCAGGGCCCAGGACTGGCCAGGTCTCGGGCCGGCTTAACTAGGTTCCGGATGCAGACCACTAAGTTACCTTGCTCAGGTCTGTTAGGTGCATGAGGGCTATCTACTTTAGCTGGAGAGTGAGTGTGTCTTAGAGAGAGTAAAGCAGTCTTAGAATAGATAGATCTTAGTCTTTAGTATAGCTTGGTAATCTTCAGCAGAGAGACGCTGTGCTGGCGTTCTGCCGGCAGGAGAGGAGACAGAGTCAGAGTAAGCGAGTCAGTGATTGAATGTGCACACTCCCGACTACCTTCTTCTCCAGCCTAATATACAGCTGATCTTGTGCCTTTCAACATCACAGGTGTAGAGACTACCAATTCACCACTGCTCTCATCTCGCAAGCTCTCATGCTTGTTAGGAGAGTTAAATCCCTCTCCATGCCCTTTCTACCAAGGTGTTCCTTTATTGAGCTATACAGGTATTTCTTATAACTCGCACTCCTCCTAGCCATAGGCTATACGGGCTGCTACAGTCTTCAAGTCCAGTTTGTCAGTTTTCCTTCTGTGAGTTATTCTTAGGGTGTCAAAGTAGAAGGATATTGCTTTGCTTTAGATCTGAAGGAGTTTCTTTTTCTTTTTTTTTTTCCGCTTAAAGTTTTAGGTTTTACATTTATGTCTGTGATTCATTTTGAGTTATTTTTTTAGGAGACTTATGTTGATATTTATTTTTTAATTTGTTTTAATTTTGGTCAAATGCACATAACATAAAATTTACTGTTGTAACCATTTTTAAGAGTGCAGTTGAGTAGCATTAAGTACATTCACATTGCTGTGCAGCTGTCACCATCATCCATTCACAGAACTCTTTTTATCTTGTAAAACTGAAATTCTGTACTTATTAAATAATAATACCTCATTTTCCCTTCCAGCTTCTGGCACCCACAGTTCTGCTTTCTGTCCCTGAATTTGACTACTTTAGGTACCTTATATAAGTGAAATCTTATAATATTTGCCTTTTTGTGGCTGGTTTATTTTACTTAACATCCTAAAGATTCATCTATTTTGTAGCAGGCATCAGGATTTCTATTCTTTTTAAGGCTGAACAATCTATTGTGTACATATACCATATTTTCTATTCATTTATCTGTCAATAGACACTTGGATTGCTTCCACCATTTGGCTATTGCGAACTTCAGTATACAATGTCTGTTCTAGACTGTGCTTTTATTCTTTTGGTATATAACCAGAAATGATACTGCTGGATCATGTGGTAATTTTAATTTTAATACTTTGAGGAATCATTATACTGTTTTCCGTAACAGCAGCGCCATTTTATATCCCCACCAGCAGCACATAAAAGTTCCATTTTCTCCATATCCTCACACCAATACTTACTATTTTTTGGGTTTTGTTTTTGTTTTTGAATATTAAACTATCCTTAGAGGTGGTGTCTTTTTTCTTTTTTTTTACCCTATGGATGTCCAATTGCTTCAGGACTATTTGTTTTGAAAGAAGCTGTCTTTCTTTCATTTTTTTTCTTTCATGTCTAAGTGAGTTTATTTCCAGGTTCTCTGTCCTGTTCCATTCGTACAACACCCTGCCAATACTGTGGTAATACTAGCTTCATAAAAAGAATTGGGAAGAAGTTGTCTCTCTTCTCTGTTTTCTGGAATGTTATGTGTACAATTGGTGTTACTTTTTAAATGTTTAGTAGAATTCTCTAGTGAACAAACATATGGGCATTTGCGTTCAATTTTAAAGTTTTGTTAATCAAACTTGTGCCAACATAATGAGAGTGACAGGGTAAATCACAAACTGGGAGAAGATAGTTGCAGTACAACTGAAAGAAGATTAGTATTTGAAATATATAAAGATATCTTACAGATTTCTGAGAGAGAGAACAGCAAATAGAAATTTGGACAAAAAGCATTATCAGGCATTTCACAGAAAGGAGATAGGTTCAAAGAAACTGCTAAAACTTGTTCAGACTTATTAGTTCTTAGGGAAAGACAAATTTAAACAACATTTTTATACCCCCCAGAATTGGCAGAAGTTGAATGTTTCCTGTTTACTGGCAATTATAAGAAACTGCCCTCAAAGATTGTGAAGCTATCCTTATAGCTTCATTTTATGTTCTCTCTCCTTCAATCCTATAGAAGAGCATTTAATCCAGACTAGAGATTTGGAAAGATCAGAGAGTATTCTTTACAGTGTATGCTTTTTGTTTACTTTTTGAGACATGCATAGAAAAATCTTCCTTTGTGGAGGAAATTATAGTCTTTTTGCCTTTATTGTCGCAATTGACACGCTTACAGCTATTTCAGATCCTTTTTAGCTCTAAACAATGTGATGGTTTCAGATGTTTTTGTACATGCTACTTATTCTACTTGGCTGAGTACTTCTTTAAACTTTGTGCTGTAAGGTTCATAAGATTTTTTTTGAGACACAATCTTACTCTATCTTCCTGAGTAGAGTGCCGTGGCATCATAGCTCACCGCAACCTCAGTCTCTTGGGCTCAGACAATCCTCTTGCCTCAGCCTCCCAAATAGTTGGGATTACAGGAATGTGCCACTACACCCGGCTAGTTTTTATATTTTTCTTTTATTGTGTGTAAATTATATGTTAATGAAGTTGATTTTTTTTTTCCATCTGCCCATGGAACATCCTCCAAAATTGATCACATCTTAGGTCACAAGTCTAACCTCAGCAAATTTAAAAGAATAGAAATTATTCCTTGCATCTTCTTGGACCAACATGGAATAAAAGTTGAACTCAGTAACAACAGGAATCTGCATACTCATACAAAAACATGGAAACTAACCTTATGCTGAACGATAGCTGGTCATAGACAAGATTAAGAAGGAAATTACCCAGACTGAGTAAGGTCTGTTTCAAGAATCTGGGAGCATTTAAATTGGGTGCATAAATATTTAGAATTGAAACGTCTTCTTGTTGTAGTTTTCCCTTGACCAATATAAAGTGACCATCTTTGTCTTGACGTTAGTTGCTTTAAATCCACATGTATCTGAAAATAAGATTGCAACTTCTCTTTTCTTCTGAATTCCATTTGCCTGAAAAATTGTCTTCCAACCCTTGACTCGGAGCTTTAATTTGTCTTTTGAAGCCAGGTGTGTTTCTTGCAGACAGCAAATGGATGGCTTGTTTTTTTTAATGCAGTCAGCCAATCTATGTCTCTTCAGTGGGGAATTCAAGCCATTAACATTTATTGAGATAATTGATAAGTGTGGTAGTATTCTATTCGTCTTATTTTGTGAGAGTCCATTACTTAGTTTTATCTTTTGCATCAGTGTGGAGGTTAGGTTCTGTCCTTTAATTTCTGAGTTCTTACTTTGCTGCTGATCCATTGTGGAGGTCAGTGTGCAGAACAGGTTGAAGTATTTCCTATAGAGCTGGTCTTGTTGTGGCAAATTTCCTCAATGTTTGTATATCTGTAAATGATTTGATTTCTCCGTCAATTTTAACAGAGGACTTTAACACTCCTCTTACAGAGCTGGACAGATCCTCTAAACAAAGATATAAGAGATTTAAATGAGACCCTAGAACAACTCTGCTTGATAGACACATATAGAACACTCCATCCCAAAGATAAAGAATATAGATTCTTCTCATCACCCCATGGAACATTCTCCAAAATTGATCATATCCTGGGACACAAAACAAATATCAACAGAATCAAAAGAATTGAAATTTTACCTTGTATCTTCTCAGACCATAAGGCACTAAATGTGGAACTCAACTCTAACAAAAACGCTTGACCCGACACAAAGGCATGGAAATTAAACAATCTTCTGTTGAATAACAGATGGGTGCAGGAAGAAATAAAACAGGAAATCATTAACTTCCTTGAGCATAACAACAATGAAGACACAAGCTACCAAAACCTGTGGGATACTGCAAAAGCAGTTTTGAGAGGAAAATTTATTGCTTTAGATGCCTACATTCGAAAAACAGAAAGAGAGGGCATCAACAATCTCACAAGCCATCTTATGGAATTGGAAAAAGAAGAACAATGTAAGCCTAAACTCAGTAGAAGAAAAGAAATATCCAAAATCAAATCAGAGATCAATGAAATTGAAAACAAAAGAATCATTCAGAAAATTAATGAAACAAGGAGTTGGTTTTTGGAAAAAATAAATAAAATAGATAAACCATTGGCCAGACTAACGAGGAATAGAAAAGTAAAATCTCTAGTAACCTCAATCAGAAACGATAAAGGGGAAATAACAACTGATCCCACAGAGATATAAGAGATCATCTCTGAATACTATCAGAAACTCTATGCCCAGAAATTTGACAACGTGAAGGAAATGGAGAAATATTTGGAATCACACCCTCTCCCTAGACTTAGCCAGGAGGAAATAGAGCTCCTGAACAGACCAATTTCAAGCACTGAGATCAAAGAAACAATAAAAAATCTTCCAACCAAAAAATGCCCTGGTCCAGATGGCTTCACACCAGAATTCTATCAAACCTTCAAGGAAGAGCTTATTCCTGTACTACAGAAATTATTCCAAAAAATTGAGGAAGAAGGAATCTTCCCCAACACATTCTATGAAGCAAACATCACCCTGATACCAAAACCAGGAAAAGACCCAAACAAAAAGGGGAATTTCAGACCAATCTCACTCATGAATATAGATGCAAAAATTCTCAACAAAATCCTAGCCAATAGATTACAGCTTATCATCAAAAAAGTCATTCATCATGATCAAGTAGGCTTCATCCCAGGGATGCAAGGCTGGTTTAACATATGCAAATCCATAAACGTTATCCACCATATTAAAAGAGGCAAATATAAAGATCATATGATCCTCTCAATAGATGCAGAAAGCGCATTTGATAAAAATCCAGCATCCTTTTCTAATTAGAACACTAAAGATTATAGGCATAGGTGGCAAATTTCTAAAACTGATTGAAGCTATCTATGACAAACCCACAGCTAATATTTTACTGAATGGAGTAAAACTGAAAGCTTTTCCTCTTAGAACTGGAACCAGACAAGGTTGTCCTCTGGCACCTTTACTATTCAACATAGTGCTGGAAGTTCTAGCTAATACAATTAGACAAGACAAGGAAATAAAGGGAATCCAGATGGGAGCAGAGGAGGTCAAACTCTCCCTCTTTGCTGACGACATGATTTTATACTTAGAGAACCCCAAAAACTCAACCACAAGACTCCTAGAAGTCATCAAAAAATACAGTAATGTTTCAGGATATAAAATCAATGTCCACAAGTCAGTAGCCTTTCTATACACCAATAACAGTCAAGATGAGAAGCTAATTAAGGACACAACTCCCTTCACCATAGTTTCAAAGAAAATGAAATACCTAGGAATATACCTAACAAAGGAGGTGAAGGACCTCTATAAAGAAAATTATGAAATCCTCAGAAAGGAAATAGCAGAGGATATTAACAAATGGAAGAACATACCATGCTCATGGATGGGAAGAATCAACATTGTTAAAATGTCTATACTTCCCAAAGCAATCTACCTATTCAATGCCATTCCTATCAAAATACCAACATCATACTTTCAAGATTTGGAGAAAATGATTCTGCGTTTTGTATGGAACCAGTAAAAAACCCCGTATACTTAAGGCAGTTCTTAGTAATAAAAATAAAGCTGGGGGCATCAGCATACCAGATTTTAGTCTGTACTACAAAGCCATAGTGGTCAAGCCATGGTACTGGCACAAAAACAGAGACATAGACACTTGGAATTGAATTGAAAACCAAGAAATGAAACTAACATTTTACAACCACCTTATCTTTGATAAACCAAACAAAGAACATACCTTGGGGGAAAAACTCCCTATTCAATAAATGGTGTTGGGAAAACTGGATGTCTACAAGTAAAAGACTGAAACTGGACCCACACCTTTCCCCACTCACAAAAATTGATTCAAGATGGATAAAGGACTTAAATTTAAGGCATGAAACAATAAAAATCCTCAAAGAAAGCATAGGAAAAACACTGGAAGATACTGGCCTGGGGAAAGACTTCATGAAGAAGACTGCCATGGCAATTGCAGCAACAAAAAAAATAAATAGGACTTCATTAAACTGAAAAGCTTCTGTACAGCTAAGGAGACAATAACCAAAGCAAAGAGACAACCTACACAATGGGAAAGGGTATTTGCATATTTTCAATCAGACAAAAGCTTGATAACTAGGATCTATACAGAACTCAAATTAATCCACATGAAAAAAGCCAACAATCCCATATATCAATGGGCAAGAGACATGAATAGAACCTTCTCTAAAGATGACAGACGAATGGCTAACAAACACATGAAAAAAATGTTCATCATCTCTATATATTAGAGAAATGCAAATCAAAACAACCCTGAGATATCATCTAACCCCAGTGAGAATGGCCCACATCACAAAATCTCAAAACTGCAGATGCTGGCGTGGATGTGGAGGGAAGGGAACACTTTTACACTGCTGGTGGGACTGCAAACTAGTACAACCTTTCTGGAAGGAAGTATAGAGAAACCTCAAAGCACTCTAGCTAGACCTCCCATTTGATCCTGCAATCCCATTACTGGGCATCTACCCAGAAGAAAAAAATTCCTTTTATCATAAGGACACTTGTACTAGACTGTTTACTGCAGCTCAATTTACAATCGCCAAAATGTGGAATCAGCCTAAATGCCCACCAACCCAGGAATGGATTAACAAGCTGTGGTATATGTATACCATGGAATACTATTCAGCCATTAAAAAAAAAAATGGAGACTTTACATCCTTCGTATTAACCTGGATGGAAGTGGAAGACATTATTCTTAGTAAAGCATCACAAGAATGGAGAAGCATGAATCCTATGTACTCAATTTTGATATGAGGACAATTAATGATATTTAAGGTTATGGGGGGGAGGAAAAGCAGAAAGAGGGATGGAGGGAGGAGGTGGGGCCTTGGTGTGGGTCACACTTTATGTGGGCAAGACATGATTGCAAGAGGGACTTTACCTAACAATTGCAATCAGTGTAACCTGGCTTATTGTACCCTCAATGAATCACCAACAATAAAAAAGAAAAAAAAGAAGGAAATCACCAAACTTTTGGAACAAAACGATAATGCAGACATGAATTATCAGAACCTCTGGGATACTACAAAGGCAGTCCTAAGAGGGCAATTTATAGCACTGCAAGCCTTCCTCAAGAGAAGGGAAAGAGAGGAAGTTAACAACTTATTGGAACATCTCAAGCAACTGGGAAAGGAAGAACATTCCAATCCCAAACCCAGCAGAAGAAAAGAAATAACCAAAATTAGAGCAGTATTAAATGAAATTGAAAACAAAAGGATTATACAACAGATCAGTAAATCAAAAAGTTGTTTTTTTGAAAAGGTCAAAAAAATAGATAAACCTTTTGCTAATCTAACCAGGAAAAAAAAGAGTAAAATCTCTAATTTCATCAATCAGCAATGGCAAAGATGAAATAAAAACAGGCTCTTCAAAAATTCAAAAAATCCTTTTTGAATATTGCAAGAAACTTTATTCTCAGAAATATGAAAGTTTGAAGGAAATAGACCAATACTTGGGAGCACACCACCTTTCAAGACTTAGCCAGAATCAAGTGGAAATGTTGAACAGGCCTATTATCAAGTTCTGTAATAGCATCAGCTATACAAAATCTCCTTAAAAAAAAAGCCCAGGCCCACATGGCTTCACATCAGAATTCTACCAAACCTTTAAAGAGGAACTAGTATCTATATTACTTAGCCTTTTCCAAAATATAGAAAAAGAAGGAATACTACCCAACACATTCTATGAAGGAAACATCACCTTGATCTCCAAGCCAGGAAAAGATCCAACAAGAAAAGAAAATTATACACCAATATCACTAATAAATATATTGATGCAAAAATATTCAACAAGATCCTAGCAAACAGAATCCAGCAACACATCAAACAAGTTATACACCATGACCAAGTGGGTTTTATCCCAGGGTCTCAAGCCTGGTTCAATACACATAAATCTATAAATATGATTCATCACATAAACAAAATAAAAAACAAAGACCATATGATTCTCTCAATTGATGCAGAAAAAGCTTTTGATAATATCCCCCATCCTTTCATGATTAGAACACTTAAGATAATTGGTATAGAAGGGACATTTCTTAAACTGCCATCTACAGCAAACCCACAGCCAATATCATACTGAATGGAGTTAAATTGAAATCATTTCCACTCAGATCAGGAACCAGGCAAGGTTGCCTATTATCTCCACTGCTTTTCAACATTGTAATGGAAGTCTTAGCCATGGCAATTAGGCAAGAAGAGGTGATCAAGAGTATCCATATAGGGTCAGAGGAGATCAAACTTTCACTCTTCACAAATGATATGATTGTATATCTGGAAAACCCTAGGGATTCAACTACAAAACTCTTAGAAGTGATCAAAGAATACAGCAGCGTCTCAGGTTACAAAATCAACACTCATAAATCTGTAGCCTTTATATATACCAATGATAGTCAAGCTGAAAAAACAGTCAAGGACTCTATTCCTTTCACAGTATTGCCAAAAAAGATGAAATATTTGGGAGTTTACCTAACAAAGGATGTGAAAGATCTTTATAAAGAGAACTGTGAAACTCTAAGAAAAGAAATAGCTGAAGATGTTAACAAATGGAAAACATACCATGCTCATGGCTGAGAAGAATCAAGATTGTCAAAATGTCCATATTACCCAAAGCAATATACAGTTTTAATGCATTCCCTATTAAAGCTCCTGTCATACTTTTAAAGATCCTGAAAAAATAATATTTTGTTTTATATGGAATCAGAAAAAAACTCAAATAGCCAAGACATTACTTAAAAATAAAAACAAAGCAGGAGGAATCATGCTACCAGACCTCAGACTATACTATAAATCAATAGTGATCAAAACAGCATGGCACTGGCACAAAAGTAGAGAGGTAGATGTATGGAACAGAATAGAGAACCAAGAGATGAACCCAGCTGCTTACCATCATTTGATCTTTGATAAGCCAGTTAAAAACGTTCAGTGGTGAAAAGATTCCCTATCTAACAAATGGTGCTGGGTGAACTGGCTGGCGACCTGTAGAAGACTGAAACTGGACCCACACTTCTCACCATTAACTAAGATGGATTAAAGATTTAAACTTAAGACATGAAACTATAAAAATACTAGAAGAAAGTGCAGGGAAAACACTTGAAGAAATCGGCCTCGGAGAATATTTTATGAGGAGGACACCCCAGGCAATTGAAGCAACACCAAAAATACATTACTGGGATGTGATCAAACTAAAAAGCTTCTGCACAGCCAAGAACACAGTAAGTAAAGCAAGCAGACAGCCCTCAGAATGGGAGAAGATATTTGCAAGTTTTGTCTCCGACAAAGGTTTAATAACTAGAATCCACAGAGAACTGAAACCTACTAGCAAGAAAAGAACAAGTGATTCCATCTCAGGGTGGGCAAGGGATTTGAAGAGAAACTTCTCTGAAGAAGACAGGCACATGGCCTGTAGACACATGAAAAAATGCTCATCATCCTTAATCATCAGAGAAATGCAAATCAAAACCACTTTGAGATATCATCTAACTCTAGTAAGATTAGCCCACATCACAAAATCCCAAAATCAGAGATGTTGGTATAGATGTTGAAAAAAGGGAACACTTGTACGTTGCTGGTGGGAATGCAAACTAATGTTCCTTCTGGAAAGATGTTTGGAGATCACTTGGGGATCTAAAAATAGATCTGCCATTTGATCCTACAATTCCTCTGCTAGGTATACATCCAGAAGACCAGAAATCACTTTATAACAAAGATATTTGCACCAGAATGTTTACTGCAGCCCTATTCATCATTGCTAAGTCATGGATGAAACCCAAGTGCCCATCGACCCTTGAATGGATCAATAAATTGTGGTATACGTACACCATGGAATATTATGCAGCCTTAAAGAAAGATGGAGACTTTATCTCTTTCATATTTACATGGATGGAGCTGGAACATATTCTTCTTAGCAAAGTGTCTCAGGAATGGAAGAAAAAGTATCCAATATACTCAGTCTTACTATGAAACTAATTTATAGCTTTCTCATGAAAGCTATAACCCAATTATAGCCCAGAAGAAAAGGAAAGGGGAGAGGGAGAGGAGGAAGGAGGTTGGGTGGAGGGAGGGTAATTGGTGTGACCACACCTACCGTGCCTTTTAGAAGGGTACATGTTATATTTACAAAGTGTAGAATATAAATGTCTTAACACAATAAATAAGAAAATGCAGTGAAAGCTATGTTAACCAGTTTGATGAAAATATTTCAAATGGTATATAAAACCAGCACATTGTACCCCATGATTGCATTAATGTACACAGCTATGATTTAATTAAAAAAAAAATCAACTAGTTTTTGTATTTGTAGTAGAGATGGAGTCTTACTCTTACTCAGGTTGGTCACCGGCCTCAGCCTCCCAGAGTGCTAGGATTACAGGCATGAGCCACCATACCTGGCCGTAACTATTGTTTTTGAGACAGGGTCTCACTCTGTTGCGTGGAATGAGGGCAGTGGTATCATCATAGCTCTCTGCATCCTCCAGCTCCTGGGCTCAAGCAATCCTTCTGCGTTATTAGCTGGGAGTAGATGGGACTACAAGCATGGGACTATAAGCATGCACCACAACACCATCTAATTTTTAAAAATTTTTTGTAGACACATGGTCTTGCTATTGCCCAGGCTGTTTTTAAATTCCTGGCCTTAAGTGTTCCTCCCACCTTAGCCTTCCATAGTGCTAGGTTGTGAGCCACCAAGCCTGGCCTAGGTTCACAAGATTCTTAAGCATGCCTGGTTTCAACTGTAGCAGCTTTAGAGTAAGGTGAGTTTTTAACTCTCACTCTTATTTTATTTCATAAATTTCCTTTTTTGGTCTGCAAGGGTATATGACTAAAATAAGATTATTTGGGGTCAGATTTTTTTTGTTTTTTATTGCTTTTATCAGCCTCGGCAGAGTGCTGTGGCGTCACAGCTTACAGCAACCTCCAAGTCCTAGGTGACTCTCCTGCCTCAGCCTCCTGAGCAGCTGGGACCACAGGCGCCCGCCACAACACCCATCCATCTTTTGCTGCACTTTGGCCTGGGTCGGGTTCCAATGCTTGATTTATGGGGCCGGCGCCCTACCCACTGAGCCACAGGCTTAGATTTTAATTAAATTCTTACTATATTCCATAGCCATGAATGTGTGCTCTATAGACAGACATTGCCTTTTGCTCTTGATGAATTCAAAAAGATGTTGCTGATAATTTCGTTCTTAAAGTTTATATTAGAATTTTGTTGGGAATTATCCTTTTTCTTATATTCCTCACCAGTACTTAGCATTGATTCCCCTTACGGTTGTAGGAGTAGCCTTACCTGGGCTTTTAGATCAGCATTTCCCAATATAGAAGAATAGTTTTTCAAAATGATCCATGAAAACCAATTTTTTGCAATGCATTAGTTTGGGAAATAGTGTGTAAGATAGCTCTCCAACCTATACACTATTAGATGGACACTATACTATAACTCTCAGATATACCCAGTGCACATTATAGTGGGGGGATTTAATTCTTAAGTGAAATTAAAATCTTGTTTTAAACAAAAGTCCTAATTTTGTTTAACCCAGAAATTCCTAAATTTACTTGAACAATTGCCACTTTTTCCATAATGTATGTATGTATATTAGCAATAGCCCTTATAAAATGCCCATCTAGAACAGTGGCAATATGTCACTAATCCTTACTAACTTTGTAGTTCTTAATCTGTTCCAGGTGGTCATATGGCTGGCTTCTAACATTTTCATACACCCTTGTACTTGAAAATTGTCTCCTGCTTATGTTATATTATGATCCCTTACTGACTACAACACAAATGCTTTATTATCTATGCCTGTGATTCTTGGTTTTATGTGAAGGACAATAGAATATTAATTTAAGTCACTTGTGGTAGGAGGCAGATGGTGAGATACTGATCACTTTACTGTCCTAGAAACCATAGAAAGGAATTGTTCTGCATGTGTCATGATTGATGGCATTCTACCCAAGAGAAGAGTAGGTTTATACACTTTTTAAGGATAAGCCTTCTAATTAAAGAATAACAGATGACCTCTTTTGTCTCTGCCTGCTTACCTCTGAAGCAGTCATCAAACTTTCTGATATGTGGTGCCAGACACGTGAAATATCTAGTGTACTAGCCACTATTAATATGTGGCCATTGAATACTTGAAATGTGGGGCTAAATCAGAGTGTGTTGTGTTGTAAGTGTGAAATACACACTGGATTTCAAAGACTTAGTATGAAAAAAAGATCTAAAATATCTCAGTTTTTATATTGACTTCATGTAAAATGGTAATATTCTGATATCCAAAAATATTTTATTTAAAGTAGTTTTCTTTTTACTTCTTAACATCATTACTCTGTAATTAAAGTTTTCTTATGTGGCTTCTATTAAATTTCTATTGGACAGTGAGATTATAGGCACATATCCCATGAACTGATAGGTCCGAGACTAAGCCTCATTATTCAAGCTTTTATAAAATTTTTGACCCAGGGAAAAATTCTGTTTTGAAGGGTATGTGTGTATGGGGTGTGTGTATGTGTTACCTTTTGGCCTAAGAACAAATGATTTTTAATTTCATAAATCTCTTTGAAGCATCCCAAGGAGAGATTATTACTTTTGGCCTAAGAACAAATGATTTTTAATTTCATAAATCTCTTTGAAGCATCCCAAGGAGAGATTATTAGCAGACATTCCTATGTGGAATCATGCTTTAGGCATAGGGATAAAGATGAAAACTAGATTTTTCTAACTATTTCCATTGATAACTATTCTACCCTTAAATATATCTTTTCCTCTCTGAAGCATCATTTGAACATTGAGATTAATTTGTCATTCTTTGATCTTAAGATAGACAGCCTTCTACTTTGAAACAGTTTGGGTTAGGTTTTCTTTCTATCTTTGATTTTCTTACTGCTTTGTGGGAGAGAGTTGTATTAGCTATCAAACTGATTTTCATATTTTTTGCCTTTATGAGACAAGTTCTGTGATTCTTGGGTTTAAGTGGAGGACAATAGGACATTGTGAACTTGGTGACTTCATTTTTTGGATCAGATTTGGGATATGCACCCTTTACTGCCCTAACAAACTCTAGAATAAAGAATGTACGTCCCATCTCATAAGTGTACCTATGGGCCACTTCAACTATAATTTTAAGAAATATTCTTATATTAATTTAGATGAGACATTAGCAAGGTCTGCACATCAAGCATCATTGCCTGAAGTTGCCTCCTTAGCGGAAATCTCATTTTAAAGTCGGTCCTCGATAGCCATTATCATCTCAGTTTCCTTCTTTGCTTCTTTTGTAATCTCTAATAATGAATTCTGTGTATTGTTTTAATGCTCTTCAATGTAAAAACAACCTGACCGTACATAGCAGATCACCTAATTGGTGACACCTAGGTACAAAGAAAATGAGATCACTTATCTTATTCTCTCTCTCTTTTTTTTTTTTTTTCAATTTAAAGATTTGCTCTACCTCTGACCTTGCTTTTTCATAATGTAACATCAGAAGATAACAACCTCCATGGCTGTATGACTATTCTTCTGAAACTATGCAGTGGGGGGAGTAGAGTTATTTTCCTCACTGGAGTATCCAATGATGTTATTTGGCCCTGTGTTTTAGCTTGTTTTTAAAAATTTGATACATTCATAAAAGTTTAAACAATATGAAAAATTTAAAAAGCTTTTTAAAAGTTTTCCAAGACAGTAAAGCCTCAAAATCTCACCTACCAGAGAAAGCAGTCATCCTTACAGATGGGGTTCTGTTTGCATTCAGATATCTCATGTTTCGTTTCATTATTTTTATGGGGACCGTTACTTGTCTAGGCCTGTCATGCCCGTATTTGAAACCTGTGGCTACCTCTACAGTATCAGCACTAGAGGGCATTGAAGCTTAATAAAGAGTGTATGAGTTGAGGCTAGCCAGAATCTTCTTCCAGCTCACTGTCTGACAATATATAATGTTTTTGTGGAGAAGTTCCAACGTGGTGAGACTAGTATACAAAATATTCTTTTTGACTATATAATCCCACTGTAAAAAAAGGCATGATTATCAAATATAGTATGTCCATAGCAGCATTTTTACTGGATAATAAGACCAAATCAAAATCATTTTGTGAGTGGGCATGGTGGCTCATGCCTATAACCCCAGCACTTTGGGAGGCATAAGTGGGAGGATCACTTGAGGCCAGAAGTTGAGACCAGCCTGGGCAATATAGTGAGAGTTCATCTCGACAAAAAAATTTAAAAATTACCCAGGCATGGTGGTATATACCTGTAGTCTCAGCTACTCAGGAGGCTGCCGTGATGACACCACAGTACCCTAGCCTGGGAAATAGAGGAAGACCTTTTTCAAAAATAAAAACCCCAAATATGTAACTTTACAGATATCATTTAACTTTGTTGATCGTCAGTTTTCTTATCTGTAACTGTTTCATGTAGTAAATATTAAGAATCTATTACATACTTGCTATTACAATATGGCTTTTGTGTAATTTATCTTGTTTAATCTTTAAAAACAACTCTATAGGAAGTGTAGTATGCCTCGGGGAAAAAAATGGTTTACCTAAATTAAAGGCATATAGCTACTTCATTCCCAAATTGGAATTCTTCCTTTTTTTTCCTGCTATATATACAGGAAAAAAACATTACTATACAATGTTTCTTAATAGATAAGTTTACTTGAAGATTTCTTTTTAACTTTAAGAAGTGTATTATGTAAGCAAAAGCCTGTTATTTTGCCACACATTTGAATCCTTTTGATTCTTTGAACTTTCATTATCTACCTATCTTTGAAAAAAAAACTGGGGAAATATATAGATTGGGACTAAAGAGAAGAGCAAAATCTATTCAGTACCCTGCCTCCTCCAAATACACGTTTTTGTTTTTTTTTTATTGTTGGGGATTCAATGAGGGTACAATAAGCCAGGTTACACTGATTGCAATTGTTAGGTAAAGTCCCTCTTGCAATCATGTCTTGCCCCCATAAAGTGTGACACACACCAAGGCCCCACCTCCCTCCCTCCATCCCTCTTTCTGCTTTCCCCCCATAACCTTAATTGTCATTAATTGTCCTCATGTCAAAATTGAGTACATAGGATTCATGCTTCTCCATTCTTGTGATGCTTTACTAAGAATAATGTCTTCCACTTCCATCCAGGTTAATACAAAGGATGTAAAGTCTCCATTTTTTTTTAATGGCTGAATAGTATTCCATGGTATACATATACCACAGCTTGTTAATCCATTCCTGGGTTGGTGGGCATTTAGGCTGATTCCACATTTTGGCGATTGTAAATTGAGCTGCAATAAACAGTCTAGTACAAGTGTCCTTATGATAAAAGGAATTTTTTTCTTCTGGGTAGATGCCCAGTAATGGGATTGCAGGATCAAATGGGAGGTCTAGCTAGAGTGCTTTGAGGTTTCTCTATACTTCCTTCCAGAAAGGTTGTACTAGTTTGCAGTCCCACCAGCAGTGTAAAAGTGTTCCCTTCCCTCCACATCCACGCCAGCATCTGCAGTTTTGAGATTTTGTGATGTGGGCCATTCTCACTGGGGTTAGATGATATCTCAGGGTTGTTTTGATTTGCATTTCTCTAATATATAGAGATGATGAACATTTTTTTCATGTGTTTGTTAGCCATTCGTCTGTCGTCTTTAGAGAAAGTTCTATTCATATCTCTTGCCCATTGATATATGGGATTGTTGGCTTTTTTCATGTGGATTAATTTGAGTTCTGTATAGATCCTAGTTATCAAGTTTTTGTCTGATTGAAAATATGCAAATATCCTTTCCCATTGTGTAGGTTGTCTCTTTGCTTTGGTTATTGTCTCCTTAGCTGTACAGAAGCTTTTCAGTTTAAGGAAGTCCCATTTGTTATTTTTGTTGTTGCTGCAATTGCCATGGCAGTCTTCTTCATGAAGTCTTTCCCCAGGCCAATATCTTCCAATGTTTTTCCTATGCTTTCTTTGAGGGTTTTTATTGTTTCATGCTTTAAATTTAAGTCCTTTATCCATCTTGAATCAATTTTTGTGAGTGGGGAAAGGTGTGGGTCCAGTTTTAGTCTTTTACATGTAGACATCCAGTTCTCCCAACACCATTTATTGAATAGGGAGTCTTTCCCCCAAGGTATGTTCTTGTTTGGTTTATCTAAGATTAGGTGGTTGTCAGATGTTAGTTTCATTTCTTGGTTTTCAATTTGATTCCAAGTGTCTATGTCTCTGTTTTTGTGCCAGTACCATGCTGTCTTGACCACTATGGCTTTGTAGTACAGACTAAAATCTGGTATGCTGATACCCCCAGCTTTATTTTTATTACTAAGAACTGCCTTAGCTATACAGGGTTTTTTCTGGTTCCATACAAAACGCAGAATAATTTTTTCCAAATCTTGAAAGTACGATGTAGGTACTTTGATAGGAATGGCATTGAATAGGTAGATTGCTTTGGGAAGTATAGACATTTTAACAATGTTGATTCTTCCCATCCGTGAGCATGGTATGTTCTTCCATTTGTTAATATCCTCTGCTATTTCCTTTCTGAGGATTTCATAGTTTTCTTTATAGAGGTCCTTCACCTCCTTCGTTAGGTATATTCCTAGGTATTTCATTTTCTTTGAGACTATGGTGAAGGGAGTTGTGTCCTTAATTAGCTTCTCATCTTGACTGTTATTGGTGTATACAAAGGCTACTGAATTGTGGACATTGATTTTATATCCTGAAACATTACTGTATTTTTTGATGACTTCTAGGAGTCTTGTGGTTGAGTCTTTGGGGTTCTCTAAGTATAAGATCATGTCGTCAGCAAAGAGGGAGAGTTTGACCTCCTCTGCTCCCATTTGGATTCCCTTTATTTCCTTGTCTTGCCTAATTGTATTGGCTAGAACTTCCAGCACTATGTTGAATAGTAAAGGTGCCAGAGGACAACCTTGTCTGGTTCCAGTTCTAAGAGGAAAAGCTTTCAGTTTTACTCCATTCAGTAAAATATTAGCTGTGGGTTTGTCATAGATTGCTTCAATCAGTTTTAGAAATGTGCCACCTATGCCTATACTCTTCAGTGTTCTAATTAGAAAAGGATGCCGGATTTTATCAAATGCTTTTTCTGCCTCTATTGAGAGGATCATGTGATCTTTATTTTTGCCTCTGTTAATATGGTGGATAAGGTTTATGGACTTGCGTATGTTAAACCAGCCTTGCATCCCTGGGATGAAGCCTACTTGATCATGATGAAGGACTTTTTTGATGATAAGCTGTAATCTATTGGCTAGGATTTTGTTGAGAATTTTTCCATCTATATTCATGAGTGAGATTGGTCTGAAATTCTCCTTTTTGTTTGGGTATTTTCCTGGTTTTGGTATCAGGGTGATGTTTGCTTCATAGAATGTGTTGGGGAAGATTCCTTCTTCCTCAATTTTTTGGAATAATTTCTGCAGTACAGGAATAAGCTCTTCCTTGAAGGTTTGATAGAATTCTGGTGTGAAGCCATCTGGACCAGGGCATTTTTTGGTTGGAAGATTTTTTATTGTTTCTTTGATCTCAGTGCTTGAAATTGGTCTGTTCAGGAGCTCTATTTCTTCCTGGCTGAGTCTAGGGAGAGGGTGTGATTCCAAATATTGATCCATTTCCTTCACATTGTCAAATTTCTGGGCATAGAGTTTCTGGTAGTATTCAGAGATGATCTCTTGTATCTCTGTGGGATCAGTTATTATTTCCCCTTTATCATTTCTGATTGAGGTTACTAGAGATTTTACTTTTCTATTCCTCGTTAGTCTAGCCAATGGTTTATCTATTTTATTTATTTTTTTCAAAAAACCAACTCCTTGTTTCATTAATTTTCTGAATGATTCTTTTGTTTTCAATTTCATTGATCTCTGATTTGATTTTGGATATTTCTTTTCTTCTACTGAGTTTAGGCTTACATTGTTCTTCTTTTTCCAATTCCATAAGATCTCTTGTGAAATTGTTGATGCGCTCTCTTTCTGTTTTTCGAATGTAGGCATCTAAAGCGATGAATTTTCCTCTCAAAACTGCTTTTGCAGTATCCCACAGGTTTTGGTAGCTTGTGTCTTCCTTGTTGTTATGCTCAAGGAAGTTAATGATTTCCTATTTTATTTCTTCCTGCACCCATCTGTTATTCAACAGAAGATTGTTTAATTTCCATGCCTTTGGGTGGGGTTGAGCATTTTCGTTAGAGTTGAGTTCCACCTTTAGTGCCTAATGGTCTGAGAAGATACCAGGTAAAATTTCAATTCTTTTGATTCTGTTGATATTTGTTTTGTGTCCCAGGATATGATCAATTTTGGATAATGTTCCATGGGGTGATGAGAAGAATGTATGTTCTTTATCTTTGGGGTGGAGTGTTCTATATGCGTCTATCAAGCACAGTTGTTCCGGGGTCTCATTTAAATCTCTTATATCTTTGTTTAATCTGTTTAGAGGATCTGTCCAGCTCTGTAAGAGGAGTGTTAAAGGCCCCTGTCATTATGGTATTATCACATATCATATTGCTCAGACTGAATAAGGTCTGTTTCAAGAATCTGGGAGCATTTAAATTGGGTGCATAAATATTTAGAATTGAAATGTTTTCTTGTTGTATTTTTCCCTTGACCAATAATAAAGTGACCATCTTTGTCTTTTTTGACTTTAGTTGCTTTAAATCCACATGTATCTGAAAATAAGATTGCAACTCCTCTTTTCTTCTCAATTCCATTTGCCTGAAAAATGGTCTTCCAACCCTTGACTCGGAGCTTTAATTTGTCTTTTGAAGCCATGTGTGTTTCTTGCAGACAGCAAATGGATGGCTTGTGTTTTTTAATGCAGTCAGCCAATCTATGTCTCTTCAGTGGGGAATTCAAGCCATTTACATTTATTGAGATAATTGATAAGTGTGGTAGTATTCTATTCGTCTTATTTTGTGAGAGTCCATTGCTTAGTTTTATCTTTTGCATCAGTGTGGAGGTTAGGTTCTGTCCTTTAATTTCTGAGTTCTTACTTTGCTACTGGTCCATTTTGGTGGTCAGCGTGCAGAACAGGTTGAAGTATTTCCTGTAGAGCTGGTCTTGTTGTGGCGAATTTCCTCAGTGTTTGTATATCCGTAAATGATTTGATTTCTCTGTCAATTTTTAAGCTTAGCTTAGCAGGGTACAGAATTCTGGGCTGGAAATTGTTCTGTTTAAGTAGATTAAAGGTAGATGACCATTGTCTTCTTGCTTGAAAAGTTTCATTAGAGAAGTCTGCGGTCACTCTGATGGATTTGCCCCTGTAGGTCAACTGCTGCTTACTCCTGGCAGCTTGCAGAATCTTTTCTTTTGTCTTGACTTTGGACTGTTTCATCACAATGTGTCTTTGACAAGCTCGGTTAGAGTTGAGGCAACCTGGGGTCCGATATCCCTCTGAAAGCAGTGTGTCAGAATCTTGGGTGATGTTTGGGAAATTTTCTTTTATAATATTCTCTAGTATGGCTTCCATTCCTCTGGGGCATTCTTCTTCCCCTTCTGGAATTCCTATAACTCGTATGTTGGAACGCTTCATAAAGTCCCATAATTCTGACAGTGAACGTTCTGCTTTCTCTCTCTTCTTTTCTGCCTCTTTTACTGTCTGAGTTATCTCAAGAACTTTGTCTTCTACCTGTGAAATTCTTTCTTCTGCATGGTCTAACATGTTGCTGATACTTTCCATTGCATCTTTAAGTTCCCTAATTGACTGTTTCAGTTCCTTCAGGTCTGCTATATCCTTTTTATATTCTTCATATCGTTCATCTCTTATTGGATTCTGTTTTTGGATTTCCTTTTGGTTATTTTCCACTTTATTAGCAATTTCCTTCATTGTTTCCATCATTTCTTTCATTGTTTTCAACATGTGTATTCTAAATTCCCTTTCTGTCATTCCTAACATTTCTTTACAGGTGGAATCATCTGCGGTAGCTACCTCATGGTCCCTTGGTGGGGTTGTTCTAGACTGGTTCTTCATGTTGCCTGAAGTTTTCTGCTGATTCTTCCTCATGAGTGATTTCTTTTATCTGTTTGCTTGCCCTAATTTTCCTTTCACTTCCTCTTGCTCTTTAAGTTCTTGTGCCTGTGGACTAAGGGTTACAGGACCAGAAGGGTGAGAAGGTTGAAGAGCAAAAAAGGGATGAAAGAAAGGAGGACCGAGTAATAAGAAAAACAAAGAAGAATAGAGAAAGGAGAGGGGCTGGGTATAAGGAATAGTGACAAAAAGAAGAGAGGCACAGAAAGAGGGAGACAGGGCAATATAGGTGTACAGTAGGGTACTTTTACACAACCTTAAAAAAAAAACCACCTTCTGGGGGTGCCCTGTTGGATGGTTCCCTTGAGGTCAGCAGCTCTTTGCTAACCTGATCAGACACAGTACCCCACCTCCACCAAGTAGAGAGGAAAGACAAAAATGCTATAAATCAAACCAAAACAAGCAAACAGAAAACTTTACGGGGATAAAATTGGGTGAAAAACCAAACGATAGCGGTAGAAACACTAGCAAAAATGAAGTTGTAGTTATTAAAAAAGGCAGCAATGGGAAATTATAATTGAACTAGAAAAATTGAGAAAGAAAAAGGGATCTGTATGGAAAAGATTGAAATTATAAAACAAAAGAACATCAACAACGTCAAAATAAACAAAAAAAAACAACCAAACCAAAAAAAAGAAAAAAATACACAACCAAAAACAAAGCAGTTTGTATATGTTATTGAATGTTGTCTGGGCGACACGTGGTCTTCTGGGGTATGAGATGTTAATCACAGTTCTGATACGACTGGAGGCTGCTGATTTCTCAAGCCCCAGCAGGTAGACACCCTAAATCTCTCTTCAGCCCACTTAAAGGCACTTTGAACTTGTAAACTTGCTGAGCAGAAGCTTTCCCAGCTTTCTCGCTGGAATCACTGCTGAAGTGGCTATCCACTTACCCAGTGTGCCAAAACCGGTCTCACTCTGCCTCCGAGGGTTAGGGCTGCAAGGCGGCTTAGACCCCACCCTTAGGCTACTTGGTTGCTGGGTTACCAGCTCCCACCCGTTTCTAGCTCTGCGACCCTGAGGGCGGAGCTTGCCGGGGCAGATCACTGACAATGGTTTCCTGTGACCCACTGCCAAACACTATTAGCTCCGTCTGGCTCAGTGGCTCAGACTGGGGCCCTAGACAACGGCCAAAGTTCTCCGCACTCCCGCTCAGGCCCTCCCCAAGGCAGTTCAACTCAGTGCCAAGTCCGAGGAAACCAAAACAGTTCACAGGTAAGGCCTTTCTGGTTTGCAGTCTCGCTGCTACTGAACTTACAGTTGTGGGCGGGTTTAGACGGATTGAACACACGCGACCACTTGCCGGTTTTCCACTGTTTTAGTCCTCCTCTTGGGGTCCAGAAGTCTCTCGCTGACTCCCTGTATCCTCATAGGAGTGATGATAGGCAGATCCCACCAGCCAGAGATGCCTGGAGTCCTATCTCCCCAGACTCATGGTGCCCAGATGCAAGGAAGCTGTTACTCGGCCGCCATATTGCTCCGCCTCCTGTGCTCATCTTTTTGATAAGAGCTATTTTAACTGGGCTGAGACAATATCTTGCAGGTTTGACTCTCATTTCTCTGAATACTATATGATGAATACTTATATGATGTTAAACATTTTTTTATTATGCTTGCTGATCATTTTTATGTTTTCCCTTTGTTGTGTCTTCTCGTATGTTTCCTTCGCTGTGTGGAAGCTTTTTAGTTTGATGTGATTCCATTTGTCCAGTTTCAGTTGTCTGTGTTTTGATAGTATTCCTCAAGAATTCTTGCCCAGACCAATGGCCTGAAGCATTTCCCCAATGGTATTAGTATTTTGATAGGGATTGCATTAAATCTGTAGAGTTCTTTGGAATATTGTGGGCATTTTAACAATATTGATTCTTCCAATCCATGAGAGTGGAATATCTTTCTATTTCCTTGTGTCCTCTTCAATTTCTTTTATCACTGTTTTATAGTTTTTATCACAGAGATCTTTCACTTCTTTGTTTATATTTATTTCTAGGTATTTTATTTGTAGCTATTGTAAATGGGATTACTTTCTTGGTTTCTTATACACATTGTTTCCTTTTGGCATATAGAAATGCTACTGATTTTTGCATGTTGATTTTGTATCCTGCAGCTTTACTGAATTGTTAAAAATCAATTCAATAGGTTTTTGTGTGTGTAGCCTTAGGTTTCTGTAGATATATGATCATAATCATTTTAAAACAAGGGTATTTGATGTCTTCCTTTCCAATTTGCATGCCCTGTATTTCTTTTTCTTGTCTAATTCCTCTAGCTAGAACTTCCAGCACTATTTTGAACAATAGTTGTGAGAGTGGGCATCTTTGTCTTGTTCCAGATCTTAGAGGGAAAGCTTTCGATTTTTCCCCATTCAATAGGATACTAGCTATGGGTCTGTCATGTATGGCTCTTATTCTATTGAGGTATGTTCCTACTGTGTATAGGTTTTTGAGTTTTTATCATGAAGGGGTATTAAATTTATCAAATGCTTTTTCAGCATTCATATGAATCATATGGTCTTTGTCCTTCAGTCTGTTGATTTGCTGTATTGCATTGATTGGTTAACATATATGAACCATCTTTGCATCCTGAGATGAATCCCACTAGGTGATGAATAATTTTTTTTATTTCAGATTAATATGATAGTAGAAATGATAAGGTTGCATTTGTTAGATAAGGTCAATGAAAAATGTTTTTAATGTGTTGTTGAATTCATTTTGCAAGTACTTTGTTGAATACTTTTATGTTTGTGTTCATCAGAGATAGTGGCTTATAGTTTTCTTTTTCTGTTGTGTCTTTGGTGTTGATATCAGGGTGATAAAAGGGCATATATTCCCTTCTTCTCAATTTTTTAGAATAGTGTAAGTAGGATTGGTATTAATTCTTCTCTGAATGCAGAATTCCCCAGGTTGCATGTGTGTGGGTGCTTAGTTATTTCTTCTAGTTTTCCAAATCTTGGCATGTAATTGTTCATAGTAGTCTCTAATGATCCTTTGGATTTCTGCAGTAGTAGTTGTAATGTTTCTTTTTCATCTCTCTATTTATTTAGGTCTGTCTTTTTTTCTCAGTCTTGCTAAAGGTTTGTCAATTTTATTTATCTTTAAAAAACAACTTTTCATTTCCCTGATCTTTTGTATATTTTAGTTTCAATCTTACTTAGTTCTTTGATCTCTTTTATGTCTTCTACTAATTTTGGGTTTGTTTTGGTCCTATTTAGTTCTTTAAGGTACATTGTTAGGTTGTTTTTTCTAAGCCTTTCTGCTTTACTATAAACTTTGCTTTTATTGCTCATCTTCCTGATTTCCCATAGGTTTTGATACATTTCATTTTCATGTGTTTTGAGATTTTTTAAATTTCTTTCTTTTTTTTTTTTTTTTTTTTTTTTGGTTTTTGGCCGGGGCTAGGTTTGAACCTGCCACCTCCGGCATATGGGACCAGCGCCCCACTCCTTGAGCCACAGGCGCCACCCCTTAAATTTCTTTCTTAACCTCTTCATGGCCCCACTGGTCATTCAGGTGCATGTTGTTTAATTTCCATGTGTTTCTATAGTTTCCAGTGTTGTTCTTGTCTTTGATTTCTAATTTTATTCCATTGTAGTCAGAGAAAATACTTGGTATGGTTTCAGGTTTGTTTGTTTTTTTTTTTTTTTTTAAGACTTGTTTTGTGGCTGAACAGTCTAACAGACGGTCTGTCCTTGAGAATGATCCAGGAGATGAGGGAAAGAACATGTATTCTGCAGAGGTTGGGTAAACATTTTGTAAATATCTATTAAACCCATTTGCTGTATAGTGCAGATTAGATCTGACATGTTCTTACTGATTTTCTGTCTGGATGACCTGTCCATAGAGTGTTGAGGTCTCTAGTAATTATCATATTGGGGTCTCTCTTTATGGTTCTGATAATATTTACTTATTATATCTGGATACTCCAGAGTTGGGAACATATATGCAGCATTTCCCAAAGGTCACCCCCAAAGTCAGCATACATAGGGAAAATGTGAAATTGTAGTTAAATGTACGTTTATTTTCTTTTTTTTTTTTTTTTTGTAGAGACAGAGTCTCACTTTATCGCCCTCGACAGAGTGCCGTGGCATCACACAGCTCACAGCAACCTCCAACTCCTGGGCTGAAGCGATTCTCTTGCCTCAGCCTCCCGAGTAGCTGGGACTATAGGCGCCCGCCACAACGCCCAGCTATTTTTTGGTTTGCAGTTCAGCCGGGGCCGGGTTTGAACCCACCACCCTCGGTATATGGGGCTGGCGCCCTACCGACTGAGCCACAGGCGCCACCCAATGTATGTTTATTTTCAAAATATTCATTACAACATTTTATAAAATACTTTCAAAATATTCTTTACATGTTTGTCAGCTCTTTTAAAAATTTTGTAATGACTATTTTGGAAATAAAGGTACATTAGCTACAATTTCACATTTTCCCTATGTATGACAACTTTAGGGTAGCTCTCTAGACACCCTGTAGTTTGAATTCTATGTCCTCTTTGCTGAATTGACACCTTTATCATTATATAATGTCCTTCTTTGTTTCTTTTTATAATTTTTATCTTGAAATCTGTTTTATTTGATTAAAGTATAGCTCCTCCTGCTCTTTTTTGTTTTATATTTACATGGAATATCTTTTTCCTTTTCTTTATTTTTATTCTATGTGTCTTTATAGTTGAAGTGGATTTATTGTAGACAACGTGTAGTTGGGTTTTGTTTTTTTATTCATTCAGCCTCTCTGTTTTTGTTTTTTTTTTTTTTTTGCAGTTTTTTGGCCGGGGCTGGGTTTGGCCACTCTGTTTTGATAGGAGAATCTTTTAGTTTTCCTACTCAAGATGTAAGTGGTTTGTATACCATATTTGTCTCTACAAATATAGAGAATTCCATATTTATACTTACTGTTACCAGTGAGTTTTATTAACATCCTTTGCTTTCATAATGAAGAATGCTTTTTAGCATTTCTTGTAGGACTGGTGTGGTGTTGATGAAATCCTCCAGCTTTTGTTTGTCTGGAAAAAGTATTTATTTCTTTTTCATGTATGAAAGACGTTTTTGAAGGATATACAGTGTTAAGTTTTTGTGTTTTTTTTCCTTCAGCATTTTGAATGTCATGCCTCAGATTTCCACTGAGAATTCTGCCATATATATCAGAGCTCTTTTATGTTATTTTTTCCTCTTTTTCTTGCCTCCCTTAGGACCTTTTTAAAAATGGCGTTGTGGCGGGTGCCTGTAGTCCCAGCTACTCGGGAGGCTGAGGCAAGAGAATCGCTTAAGCCCAGGAGTTGGAGGTTGCTGTGAGCTGTGTGAGGCCACGACACTCTACCGAGGGCCATAAAGTGAGACTCTGTCTCTACAAAAAAAAAAAATCTATGATCTTTGAGTACTTAATTTAAATTAAATGCCCTGAGATAGCCTTGTTTGGGTTATATCTGATTGGTGTTTTACAACCTTCCTGTACCTAAATATTGTTGTCTCTCCAGGTTTGAACAGATCTGTTATTTTTTCTTTGAATAATCTTTCTACCCCAATATTTATCTATCTTTATCTCTCTCTCTCTTCCTCCCCTTTAAGGCCAATGACTCCTAGATTTGCCTTTTTGAGGCTATTTTCAGGATCTTATAGATGTATGTCATTCTTATTTTTCTCTTCTGATTGTGGTGTTTTCAAATAGCCTGTCTTCAGGCTTGCTATTTCTTCTACTGTTGAGAGATTCTGAATATGTGTTTCAGTTTATTGAATGAATTTTTTTAGCTCCATAATTGCTACCTGAAGTTTTAAATTATTTCAAGCTCTCTGTTAACTTTCTTTTATAGGCTTCTGATTACTTCTCTGTGTTGTCTTGAAGTTCACTGAGCTGCTTCTTTTTCTTTTTTTTAAGATAGAGTCTCAAGCTGTTGCCCCCAGTAGAGTGCTGTGGCTCACAGCAACCTCAAACTCTTGGGCTTAAGCGATTCTCATGCCTCAGCCCCCCCAAATAGCTGGAACTATAGGTGCCCGCCACAACGCCTGGCTAGTTTTTTTGCTACGGTTGTCATTGTTTTAGCTGGCCTGGGTCGGGTTCAAACTGTCCAGCCTCAGTGTATGTGGGGGGCATCCTACCCAGTGAGCTACGGGTACCACCATTGAGCTTCTTCACGACAGTTATTAATAATTCAAATTCTTTGTCTGAAAGGTTACGTATTTCTATCACTCCAGCATTGGTCACTGGTGCCTTATTTGTTCATTTGTTGAGGTCATGTCTTCTTGGATGTTCTTGATGCTTATAGATGTTCATCGATGTCTGGGCATTGAAGAGTTAGATATTTATTTCAGTCTTCACAGTTGGGGCTTGTTTGAACCTGTCCTTCTTGAGAAAGCTTCCCAGGTATTCAAAGGAAACTGAGTGTTATGATCTAAGTCTTTGGTTACTATAGCCAAATCAGTGCTGGGGGTGCCCCAAGCCCAGTAATGCTGTCACTCTTGCAAACTCCTAGTGATACTGCCTTGGTGGACTTGGGTAAGATACAGGAGAATTCACTGGATTATCAGGCAAAGTTTTTTACTCTTCTTTTCTTACTCTCTTTGCTAGGCTATTGGAGTTGGGGGAGAAGTGATGTGGCAGTCCCTCAAGGCCACTACAGCTTTGACTCTGCCAGGTCATACCTGAAGCCAGACCAGTTTCACCCAAAGTGATGATGACTGTTGCCTGGCTATCTCTGATGTTTATTCAAACCACAGGGCTCTTTAGTCAGCAGGTGGTGAATCCTACTAGCACTGGGTATGTCCTTTCTGGGCAGGGTGTTTCCTTCTGGCCCACGATCTGTCTAGAAATGCCATCCAGAAACTAAGGCCTGGACAGGGGCTTCAGAAGTTTGCTTACTACTTTATTTTACTGTGGTTGACTTGGTACCCAGATTACAAAGCTAAGTCCTCTGAAGTCTTTTCCTCTCCTTTCCCTGAGTGGAAGAATACTTTCCCTGAGCTGCACTGCCTGGAGTTGGGGGAGGGGTGAGACAGGCACTGGCTTGTTTGCTGCCTATGGTGTCTCTCTGGGTCATGTGCAACTCACTCCTCTGGCTCTCAGCCAGCAGGGCCCTAGGAGATGCCAGAAGACTGCAAGCTTTGTGGCCTGACTGCCTTAAAGAATTTATTTGAGGACCCAAGCCGCTTTTTTTTTAATGGGTGGTGGGGCTAGCCAGACTCAGGTTTTGGTTTGCAGTATTTCTCTCTGGGCAGGCTGGTCCATGGGTGCTGGCAGAATTCTGCCCTGTGCTGTGTTCCCCTGTGACAGGGCATCGCTGAGTTCCAACGCAAAGTGCCACAATCACTTCTCTGTCTTCTTGGCCTACTGTATTGGTGGGGCGTTGGGGAAGGGTGGCATAGGCAATGCAAGACTGCATCTCCTGCCTTCTTCAGTACTTTTTGCCTTGATATTATGTTAAAAACAGGTGCTGTGATCACTCATTCAATTTCTAGTTCTGTACATGCTTCCTTGTGTGGATAGTTGTTGAAGTTGGTATTGGTGTAGAGAGAGAATCGTGGTGGTGGTTGGTGTTCTGCCATCTTACTCCACTCCCTCCTCCTTGATTTTTTTTGGGGGGGGCATGGTCTTATCTCTTCCAAGCAAGGGTTTTACCTCCTTTCTTAAGGGGAGTGTTCTATCTTTCATATTAGGGATTTATCCCAGTTTTCTTACCCATCTGAGAATATTTAAGAGTGAGGCACAAAAAGTTGTTAAGAAGCTCTTTATATGTGGATAAAAGTTCTGCTTTCTGATTCAGTAGGTCTGGATTGGGACCCCCAAAATATTCATTTCTAACTTGTTCCTAGGTATACTGATACTGCTAGTCTAGGAATCATAATTAAGAACCTCTTTATTAGGGAATGCTCTTGAGAGTCACATATATGGGAATGGATGGGAAGGAAACAGTTAGGGCCAGAGGAAAGTTGAACTGCAATGCTAGAGATTTCTGAAGCTACAGTAACCCATCAGAGCTATCTCAAGTTGGGACACAGGGCTGGGCACCTTTAGATCCCCATGTTTATCAGTGCCTAGATATAAGTCATCCCTAGAAAGAGGTATGACTTCAAGAAGAGAAATTTTTTTCCTCAGCTTAGGAAATCACAATACCCATAGGGTACAAACACTGTGGGCTTTCTGCTGGAAGTACTTCCAGGAGCTGAAGACAGAGTTCTTCTTTGCTGAAAAAGGGAAAATGAGGCAGTGCATTATAGCATCAGTATATGATCTTTCCCATTCAGCTGGGAAGCCCCATGCCAGGGCAGCTACTTTTTCCATTTTTTTTGTTTTCTATAGATTAATTTTGCCTATTCTAGAACTTTGTATAAATTAAATCACACAGAAATAACTTTTGGGGGTGGTTTATTTGGCTCAGTATAGATTCTCCATGTTCTTTGTGTATAAAGCGTTCGTTCCTTTTTATTGCTGATTGGTGTTTCATTGTGTGAATATGCCAGAAAGTGTATATTCATTCTTATATTGAAGTCATTTGGATTGTTTCCAGTTTGAACTATTGTAAATTAAAAAATTATGAAAATTTATAACTATTGTAAAGAATGAAAATTCTTATTCTCGAACATTAGTATTATTGGCTCTCAAGTGGTTTCTTCTAGAAACTTTATAGTTTGAAATTCAGTTCAGATTTTGTATAGTATGAGGTGTGTTTGGATATCCATTCAGATTATGTAAGGACTTTTTGAGTATCTGTGGTGACAGATAACACAAAAATTATATAGGCTTTTTTTCTTTTCTTATCAGTTTTTGCTAGTGTTTGTGTATTTAATGTGTGACCCCAGAAAATTCTTCTTCCAACATGCAGCAGAGAAGAAAAAAGCTTGGACACTCCTGGTAGTCCATCTGGATTTGTTGAAAGGATTTTCTTTTGTTTCTTCAATTGCTTTGGTGTCTCTATTGCAAATCAGTTGGCTTTGCAGAAGTTAGGTATCATTTGTATGACTTTCTACTGTTGTTTTTTCCTTGCTGTTTTCACAATGTGCTTTGTATCTCTGTGTTCTCATACTTTTCAATATAATGTATCTATGTGTAATTTTCTTTATAATTAACCTGTCTGGAGTTTGCTGAACTTCTTGGAACTGAAAGTTTGTGTTTTTCATGAAATTTGGGAAATTTCTGACCATCCATTATCTTTTATCTGCTGTTGCACATAGTTAAACCACTGAATATTTTTAAATTTCTGAAGCTGTTCATAATTTTTTTTAAATGTTTTCTTCTTTAGATTCGATAAAATCTATTGATTTTTTTGTTTTTGTTAAGTGTTCTCTTTTCTGCAATTTGCTCTCCTGTTAAAGTCATCCAGTGAAATTTTCATTTCAGATATTGTACTTTTTAAGTTCTAGAATTTCAATTTGTTTCTTCTTCATAGTTTCCATTTCTCCACTGAGATTCTCCCATTATTTATGACTGTATTTTCCTTACATACTCAAACATATTCACTTTAATTTCTTTGCAAATTCTGACATTTAAATTATTTAGGATTTGGTTTCTGTGAACTGTTTTCCCTTGACTCTAAGTCTTTTTATTTTCCTGTTTATTCTAGTAAATTTTACTTGACTTAATGGGCATTATGAGCAATAGATTGTAGACTTTGGATTCTGCTCTTTTTCTCTGGTAAGTTTTGAGTTTTTGTCTTAGTAGACACTTAATGTGGCTAGATTCAAACTCCAACTTTATTTCTTCCGTGACTGGCAGCAGCAGAAATTTCACCTCAGATCTTTGTGCCTTCCAGCTGTTTCTTTTTCCTAGGAAGTTTGGAGTCTCCCTCAGACAGGAATTATCCAAACATTTGGGCATAGTTTATGTAGAAATTTTGCAGGACCTTCTTTTCTGGATTTTGTCTTTCAATTTCCATCTCCTCTGACAATCCCAGACTTTGTCCTCCTTAATCTGGGAAGACAACAGATTTCTGTTTTAATTCTAAGTGGTCATTACAACATCAGCTGATAAATATCCTCAGGCAAAAGCCTCATAAAAATTCTCTCCAGTGCAGTTCCCTTCATTTAAGTGTAACTTCCCTTCAGTTCCTGCCTGCTTTTGATCTCTCTCTTTTGCCTTAATGATTGGTTTTGTGTTTTGTCCAGAGCATGTGATTTTTATGTGTGGCAAGGTTATCCTAATATAAGTTACCTTGTCATTATCTGAAGCAAAACACTGAAGACTTATTTTTAATTGAAACAATCAAAGAATTGAAACAATCCAGTATTCAGGGAATATTTTTAGGAAATAATGAAATACTCACTAAATAGAATATTATACAATATATTAAAAATTTGAAGACTCAGTGGAAAATGCCTTTGATATAAATTTGAATAATACTGCTTTGATCATAGCTGTGTTAAAAATTGGATGCGTTCATGAATATAGATGAGAGAGAATATGGAAAAAAAGGAAAGAGTTTATTGGATAGAGTGGTAGAATTTGGGGGAGGATTCCAAATATATTTCATTAACATTGATATAAATTACCATTGATGTATTTTTGTTATATGTCCATATATATGTATATATGTGTATAAAGACTTCAAGACAGTATAAATGAGCTCTTGTGGCAAGGTTCTTACCCCACTCTCCAGTTATAAACTATTGATAAACATAGAGTAGAACTTCCGTAAGTTGACCTCCCTAGGGACTGTAGCAGGTCAACATGTGATGGTGATCAACATAAGGAACTAGGCCTCCTGTACTGATATGTACATGTGGTTCATGTCCAGTCTATGAAAATCAGGTCATTATACACAAAGTTTTCTCTTAAAATCAAGAAGGGGAAAATTTATAGGTGCCAGTAGCAAAAGGCTGGGCGAACTTAAGAAAGGTAAACAGGAACTAAATTCTAAATGTCTCACAATGGTATTCATGTCTTGATATCTTAAATAGTGGAGGTTTATGTCTTAATGTTCTAGAAAATTCTAGGCTACATGCTCCATGCCCCCTAGGTAGTTTGAACCGATCAACTATATAATGGTTGGAGACTGAAGGGAGATTTTTACCTACGAAGTGGGACTGAAAGAGGGAACCCACAGACCTAAAAAGTTTTAGGTAAGCTTGTGGTTAGCCCAGAGGATAGAGAAGCCTAAATTACGAGATCTGGAGCCTTAGGCTTGTATTACACATGAAGGTAGAGTTTGATTTGATAGTCTCCTTATACTATAAGAACTTTAAATTTTAAATTTGTCAGGAATCATTAAACCCTTAGGGGCTCAACAGAGTCAAATGTAAAACTGCCTCCATAATCTAGGAGATATAAGACTCTGAAGAATAGTCCTGCATGAAGGTAAGTTCATAATTTAAAATTTTCAAATCACCAGATAAAACAATATCAACTTAGGGTATATAGGACTTCCCTGGAGAACAGTCATTACATAAAATGAATTCATGATTAAATAAAAAAGGATAAATAACATGAGAGAATGATTTATCTTAAGGGGATGATCTTATCAGTAGTAGATACTAAGAAGACAACAAAAAAAAGTAGTTTAACAAAATTAATATGAAACCGGAATAGAGTTTAAGGCAAAATGGCCTTACTGAGGTTAAAGGACACTGGATTGTAATAAAGGGATTACACTACTGTCTTAGTCCAATTGTGTTATTAGAAAGGAATACCTATGGCTGGGTAATTCATGAAGAAAAAGGGTTTATTTGGTTCGTAGATCTGCAGGCTGTATAAGAAGCATGGCATTGCAGTCTGCATCTGATAAGGGCCTCAAGCTGCTCATGGCAGAAGGCAAGAGTGAAGCAGCATGTTAGAGATCACATGGCAAGAGAGAGGGAGGAAGGTGCCAGGCTTTTTTAAACCCAGCTCTCCTAGGGAACTAATACAGTAAGAACTTGTTACTATGCAGAGGGTACCAAGCCATTCATGAAATGATCCACCCTCATGACCCAAACTCCTCTCATTAGGCTGCACCTCCAACATTGGAGATCAAATTTCAGCATGAGATTTGGGGGACTGACAGACTATCCAAACTATAGCAACTACCAAGAAAATATAAAAATTACAGTCTTATCAAACCCGAGCACTTGGTATGGTTTGTTTACTGCTATTTTCCCAGCACTCAGAATAATACTGGACAGAGATGCTTGTCTATATATCTTTTTTTTTTTTTTTTTTTTTTTTTTCCTTTTTTTTTTTTGGTTATTGGCCGGGGTTGGGTTTGAACCCACCACCTCTGGCATAAGGGACCAGCGCCCTACTCCTTGAGCCACAGGCACCGCCCTGTCTATATATCTTTCAAAAAAAACAAAACAAAAATAGGCTGGGTGCAATGGCTCATACCTATAATTCTAGCACTCTAGGAGGCCTAGGCAGGATGATTGTGAGCTTAGACCAGCCTGAGCAAGAGTGAAACCCTGTCTCTACTAAAAACAGAAGAAATAGCTAGGTGTGATGGGGCACACTGTAGATCAGCTGCCATCTACTTGAGAGGCTGAGGCAGAAAGATTGTATGAGCTCAGGAGTCTAAGGTTGCAGTGAGCTATGATGATGCCACTGTACTTTAACTGGGACAACAGAGCAAGATTCTTGTCTCCAAAAAATAAAAAATGAAAAAAAAGTCTCCAAAAAAAAACCCTTAGTTTGAGTTTTTTTGATTCATCTCTTTTTTGACTTGAAGTTAAGAAAGCAAAAATTCAGAGTTACAAAGAGAATGTCCAGTTGCAGTTGAATATTTAATATATATCAGAAAGTAATAGGTAAAGTAGGCAACAACAGATTTAAATAGCATAATTAGTACGCTTGCTTATATAGGTATCTATAGACAGCTCTCTAGCAAATAGACAATGTGGATTTATTTAAAGCATACATGGGGGCAAAAAGTATCCATGGATTCTTTAAAAAAAAATTGACTATGACCTGGGTCCCAAAGGAATTTTTTTTATCATGAAACCACATACTCTGGCTGAAATGAAAAAAATAATTGATAACGAGTAGACAGTATAAAAATAAAAAGTACATACATGATATATGCACAGTGAACACTAAAGTATAAAATACTTAGAACTAAATAACAGACAATATTGCATAGCAAAATTTGTAGGGTAAAGCAAATAGAATTTTTGTAGAACTACAAAGTAATACTCCTTGAATGTGCTTTGTTCAGTATTTAACTTTAAAGCAATGACATAAATATTATACAAATAGCATAGAAGAAAAACAAAAATAAAAATTAATGAAATACCAGAAAAGCCAAAAAAGAGCTGAATCAAGAAAACTCAAAGCTAGGTTGTTTTTCTCTTTAATTTTGTGTTTAGTTTTTAAAGATATATAGACAAACCTCTCTGCCTGGTAGTGTTCTGAGTGATAGAAAATAACAGTGAACAAACTATACTACAACATCTTGCTCTATCACATTTAACATTCTAGTGGGGGAGTTGGCCAGACAGATAAATACCAGTGGTGATAATTATAAAGAGAAATAAAGCAGAATAAAGGATACAGAGAGTGACATGATATGATCAGGGAAGGTCTCATTTGAACCAGGCACATATAAAGGGAGCAAGCCAGGCAAGTACCACTTTTTAAGAGTGTTCTTGGCAGGCAGAACAGAAGAGCAAAAGCTCTATCATATAACTAGGACTAAAGGAAATGTGTATTATTCTTGATTGTAAAAACATTAGAAGTAAACCATTAAAAGTAGAAACAAAATGAAGATATCTGCTATCACTTCTGTCTGTTCATCATTATACTGGAGATTTTAGCTAAAGTAACTAGATAAGAAAGAGGAGGGGGAAAGAGACAAGGATTGGAAAGAAAAAAAATTACCATTACTTGAAAATAAAATGAGTATCTGTAAGACAATCTATATGCTATTAGAAAAACTACAAGATATTTTATGGACAGATAAAAGTAAATCCAAATTATTCACATCCCCCGAATTAAATCTACAACATCCATACAGTCCAATATAAATCTTAACAGGGCTTTTGTGGAATGGAAAAAACTGATTGAAACACTTACCTGGAAAAGTAAAGGTCCAAGAACTATCAAGACTGTTTTGGAAATGGACCAGGAGAATCATGGAGTTAAATAACTAGACTTATTTGTTAAAGCAGTAATAAATTCAAAGTGTAGCATTGGCTGAGGGATAGACAGGTAAATTCATAAAACAGGGGGGAAAGTCTGAAACATTAAAGTATATATGGAAGCTTCCATAATAAAATAGGAAATAATTAAGTTTTCAGATAGAAAAAGGGTATATGGTATATTATACAATACCATATGCAAGAATGAATTTCAATTATAGGAAAGGTTAAGATAAGACAAGCTAACTTTAAAATTTTTAGAAGAAAAAGAGAAAGCTTTTATAACCTTAGCTGGCTAGGATTTCTTAAATAAGACCTTCTCCCTAACAAACTCAGAAAGGACAAAATGAATAAATTGGACTAAAATTTTTTCAGTATGACAAAAGGTAATATTAACAAAGAATTAGTACCCAGAATATATTAATAACTACTATAATTTAATAACATTATTAATATTGAATAATATATGTGTATAATAAAATTGAAAAGATATCAGAAGCCTCAGAAAATTGACATCTAGGTTTCTAACTGGGAAATTCCTACATGTATAAAGATTTTATTACAGCACTGTTTCTAGAGAAACTGGAAACTGCATACTTGTATTTTAATAGAGGAATAGATGAATAAATTTGATAATTGTATTCATTGGGATACTTTTCAAGAATTAAAATGAACGAACTTCATCTGGGTATCAAAAATAGTGTCGAGTAAAAAAAATAATTGAAGAATGTGTACAATGTAATGGCATGTATATAAACAATTGAAAGCCTCACAAATGTATCTAATACAAGTATGAAGGTAATCACCAGAAAAGTTACACTTCAGATTTATGGTAGTTATGTTTGAGAAGACAGGATTATGAGCCTGGACAGAACAAAGGGAATTTAAGGGTCATCTATGTTGTTCTATTATGTTTGTGGTAAGTCTGAAGTAAAAATAATCAAGGGGCTAAGATTAACTGGTGATATAGGCAATGATGAAAAATAAAACAGGATAAGAGCAATGGAGAGTGTTGGTGGTATTTTATATGGGGAGGTCATGGCAGAATTGTCTGTAAAAGGTAACATCAAGCAAAGTCATGAAGAAAGAGAAGGGATAAGTTATATGGGAGAAAAGCCTTAGAGACTGATGAAAAAGCTAATATACAGGCCCTGCTTGCTTCTGCCTTGTGAGTTAGCAGGGAGGCCCATGTGGCTAGCTGAATGAATGAAGATGTGGTTTGGACATAGAATTTTTCCAGTCACTTTATGAAGTCAACAGGGTGTGGTATGTTGGTGGTAAAGATAAAAGCAGAAAAACCAGTTAGAAAGTTATTATAATGCTTTAGACAAAAAGACCTTGGGGATGAGCGTAAATTACTTTTTAGCAGCAATTCTTAATCTATAGATTACTCTCTGATCTCAGAGGAAATTGTGGGAGTTATTGAGAACAGAGAAAAATTGCACCTTTTAGCTGATAGTGAAAGATAAGCCATACAAGTGATTCCAGAGGAGATTCTGAAACCGCTAAAAAATCTTTTGTAGGATTGTTTGAAGGGGATTTTTTTTGAAATTTTAGTCCCTCTTCCCTTGAGGTATCCTTTACTTTTTAAAACTCTTTATATTCTGAATTTAGCAATTAAACTTAATCCAGTCATACATTGAAATCGGAAACAGATATAAAATTTTGATATTAATCAAATTTACATACTGATTTTTACTTTTTAGCTTAGCTGCATAGCTACATACAAAGGCATTAACCAATTATTATATATATTTATTTGGCTTTAGGATCTTTTATGGAAGATAATTTGCTTCATAACATTTTTTAAAGATTGCATATAAACTGTTTTTGAACATTTTGCATGATTCCTTGGCATTTGTACTTGAATTTCTGTTATTACAAAATTCAAATGACAGTTAATTTTTTTTATATTGCTTTCATTTGTTTTCTATTAACAGTTGACTTACTTTCAGTAGTTCAGTAGCACTGAACTAAAGCATTAAATAATGGCTTTATTTTAATATTTCTAAATATATTTTCCTTCCCTTCCAATTTATTACCATATTAGGTGATCTTTATTATTACTTCTGTGTCTAGGGATTCTTGTTACTGGGGTGGGATGTGTATGTGTATGTGTAGAGTAGGGAGAAGAGAATCTATTTTATATCAAGCCTTTGGTATCAATACCATCAATACTACAGATTGTATTATATCATTATGATTTTTTTTTTTTTTTTTTGAGACAGAGTCTCACTGTCACCCTAGGGTAGAGTACCGTGGTGTCATAGCTAACAGCAACCTCAAACTCTTGGTTGGGTTCAAGTGATCCTCTTGCCTCAGCCTCCTGAGTAGCTGGGACTACAAGCACCCACCACAGTGCCCAGCTATTTTTAGAGATGGGGTCTCACTCTTGCTCAGGCTGGTCTCAAAACTCCTGAGCTCAAGCGATCCACCCACCTCAGCCTCCCAGAGCTCTAGGCTTACAGGCATGCCAGCACACCCAGCCATTATGACTTTTAAATGCTAAACACATCATTGTCCAAAGTGGTAGTCTGACAGTAAAAATTATAATTAATTGCAAACCCTGAGACTTGTTTGTAAGTATTATAATACATCTGCACTTACATACTATGAAAAAATTGTTTCTTCAATAATAGTAGGTTGTGAAAGACATAGATTTAGAATACAATGCCTAATCTTAATAAAGAACTTTATTTTTTTCATAGTAAGGAAACTAATTTCTAATTTTCTGTTTGAGAATATTTCAGATATTTAATAAACTTTTCATTTTACTAATCTGACTTTCTTTTTCTTTTAGCAAAACTGTACAATCGAAAGTGGACTGCATTTTGGTAAGTGAAATAACTAACCTCAAGGTTCTTATGTAATAACTATATAAGATACACCATTCTTACTTAAGTGTTGATTTTAAATATAACTCATCTTTAGTGAATAAAATTTGACATTTAATTACAACCCTATGGGTGAATTGGCTATAAGCTATCTTAGATACGTTCCTATGTCATCAATACTGAAATCACAATCTGAGGTAATTGTATGGTTTTGAACCTTGTTCTTTACTAAAAGATTGCTTAAACAGACAAAGTAAATATTTATTTTTCTGTTCTATTAACTCTGTAAAAATTAGTTTAAAGAAAAGTTTTTAAGATGTTTAATGGATTAGTTTTGTTGTGATAGCATATTTTTCATGTTTTAGTTGCTAGCCTGTAGGGATTAAGCTACTATAATAGTTTTGGACCAATTATACTTATGGAACTCTGTAAGAATTTGTTTCAAGAAAGGTTTTTAAGTTGCTTGAAAGTTTTTTTGTTATTATAATATACTTTTCATGTTTGGGTTGCTAGCTTTTAAACTTGAAGCCATAATAATAGTATAAATTTAGATTACATCTGTGTGGTAGGTCCTTGGATTTTTTCTTAAATGTGTGAGGGAAGAAGCATGCAGCTACCAGAACAACTGAAATACTACTACTATCTTTTTTTTTTTTTTTTTGTAGAGACAGAGTCTCACTGTACCGCCCTCGGGTAGAGTGCTCTGGCGTCACAGGGCTCACAGCAACCTCTAACTCTTGGGCTTACGCGATTCTCTTGCCTCAGCCTCCCGAGCAGCTGGGACTACAGGCGCCCGCCACAACGCCCGGCTTTTTTCTGTTGCAGTTTGGCCGGGGCTGGGTCTGAACCCGCCACCCTCGGCATATGGGGCCGGCGCCCTACTCACTGAGCCACAGGCGCCACCCACTACTACTTTCTTGAAGTATCTGCTGACAGGATGCCCCCTAAGCAGTAGAGAACATTCAGTGGCTACACACTGTTAAGAGTCCCCAAAGTGTCAGTATAGTTAGTCCTGTTTTAGTACTTGTGATTTCAGAACTTTTCTCTTGTTCAAGTTTGGATTTTCCTTATGAGTTGACCTGTGTTTTTATTCTTTGGGTTTTGTTTGTTTGTTTCATTAAGTTTGGGTTTTTTGATCTGTTTTAGTATCTGGTGCTGAAATCATGTAATATATGACTAGCTTATTATGTTAATATTATTTTCTTAGCCTCTAGGTAAGTAAACAAACAGAAATAGTTCATAGCGAAGAGGTAATTTGATCAGTTCTCCTGTGCTTTTTTAACCTAAATACTTGAAAGAGAACTTGGTAGGGGTGTTTTTCCTCTTCCATTCACTTATTCTTTTCCTCTTCTTTTCTTCTCTTTTCTCTCCCCTGTCACCTTAATAACCCTCTGAAGTAGGTAATCTTGTTACCTTCCTTTGGCAAGTGAAGAAACTGATGCTTTTGTATTTACTTCAGAAAATAATTATTGAACATTTTCCATCTGTCAGTGTCACACATAAAGTATACAAAATAAAAGACATATTTCTTGTCCTCAAGAAATTCAGTCTGTTATAGTGATACACATGAGTGCTCTTAAAACCCAGGAAAGTAGTGGTTGGGGATAGATACATTTCCCCCTAAACCTCTCCCCCTCCCAGGCATTTACTCTCCTCTCTCCTGAGTCTCGTTCACGTTCCTTGATAGTTAAGTGTAATTACCAAGTACTGGAGACCCTGTTCTTGCTACCAGAGTATAGAGGTAAATAAGACACACATAGTTTCCAACTGTCTAAGACTCCCTGCTTTCTTTGGAGAACCTGAGATAACTTTGGTTGGAGGAATACTTATTTCTTCTCAGAAGAAGACTGGTATAAATTACAAAATATGATATTTATACGAAATAAGAACAAAAGGACTTTTTAAAATCTTTCAAGAGTTCAAAAGTTTATATTTCAGCATAAGTTTTAAAAATATATCTTATATATAATGTTACTCAATAATTTATAATGGTATTTTAGGCCCTGGACATATAGTATTGAACAAGATGGTAAGATCTCTATCCTCATGATTCTTTTATTGGGTGAGGTGGACATTAAATAAGTAAATAAATAAGCATTCTTAATTTTTTAATAAATGCTGTTAAAAATTTTAAAAAGGCAAAAGGAGGCAAGCAATAGGGTATTTTTTAGATGGAGTTATCATGAAAGACCTCTTTGAGAAGATAACATCTGAGTGGAGACCTAAATTGTAAGAAGTCAGCCTTGTGTGATGATCTGCCAGCGACATGTATTAGGCAGAGTGAAGAATAGGTATGAAAATTCTGAAGCTGGAATGAGTTCACAATATTCGAGGATTACAAGGATTCTTCATTGTGCCAAAGTACACAGTGTGCAAGATCTTATGGGGCATACTGATCCATCTAGGAAAGAACGATAGAAGGAAGGAAAGAATGGTAGAAAAGTTCAAGTATTGAATAGTTCATATATATGCCCTATTTAGCCTTGACAAATAGTATCCGAAGTACATAAAAAGCCAAGCAGAGGCCTTTAAGCAGAGAAAAGTATGATCTAATTTTTTAAAAATACCCTGGCTGTTGTTGGAAGAATCTACTCTAGGGGAGTAGAAGCAGGAAAACCAGTTACGGCTAGCATGTTGTAGAAGTCTAATAGAGGATTCAAGGCTTGGCCCAAATGATGGCAGCAGAAGATGTTAAAAAAAAAAGAAGTAGATAGATTCAGGGTATATTTTGGGTATGAAGTTAGTGGGCCTTGCTTGCTGATAGATTGAATGTGGAGGGAGAAACAAAGAGGAAGAATCAAGGATAATTCCTTTCAACCCAAAGCATTTATTCTAGTATTTCTTACATGACAGGTTTGTTTATAATGAATTCTCTCTCATTAACTGTCTTTGTCTTCAGTTTTAGAAGATAGTTGTTTTTTTTTTTTTTTTTTATTGTTGGGGATTCATTGAGGGTACATTGTTAGATAAAGTCCCTCTTGCAATCATGTCTTGACCCCAGAAGGTGTGGCACGCACCAAGGCCCCGTCCCCCCCTCCTTCCCTCTCTCTGCTTTTCTTGTTCATTGTTTTGAATATGTATGTATTATAGACATGATTGTTTCTGATGTGAAGTTAGCTATTAACCGTATCATTGTTTTCCTTTAGATAATGAGTTGTTTTTCTCTTGTTGCTATCAAAATTTATACTGTCACTCACTTGTTCACTTTTCCTGCTCACTCTAACTTTGAACTGTTTGACTTTACCTATGTAGGTGTGGATCAGTTTCGTGTTTATCCTACTTAGGGTTTGTGAAACTCACAGATCTCTCACACTTTCTCTTCAGATACTCTTTCTGTCCCTTGGGTTCTTTCCTCTTTTGAAAGTCCTGTCACATATATATACATATATTGATATGATTGATGTTATTTTCTGATCTCTGATGCCCTATGCTTTTTTCTCTGATTATCTTTCTCTGGGGTCCAGTTTTGCTATCTTTAAAAAAGTCTGACTCGTTGTCATCATATTTTCCTTTGTGTTTAAACACAGGCAGGCTCATGATGATTTCACTACCGTTCAAACCATGCGATAGGTCATGGGAGCAGCCAAGGCAAGAATATGCACATAACACAAACTCTCAGAGTTATTACCTAAAGTTCAGTCGTTTTTGAGGACTAACTAAACACTTTTCAATATGTTGTTTACCTTCATTTAGTATCCAAGAATTGAGATTATTCTTGCTGATTATATTGTGTCATTTTCTGGTTATTTTGGTAACCTCTTCAAATTATCCAACTGTCTCAACCTTCTCATGAAATCTTATAAAGATTTTATATGTTTTCTTTTAGACCTATGAACCACTTTAAACTAAATTTGTGTTTGGTTTAAGGTATTAACTTTAAGGTTTATTTGTTACCTCATGGATGGATATCCAGTTGTTCTAGCACTGTTTTATTAAAAAGTCTGCCCTTACCCAGTCAGCTCCTGTGTTAGAAATCATTATGTGGGAGTCTTTTTCTAGACTCTCTTTTGTCTGTCGGTTTCAGTGTCTGTCCTTATGACATCATTGCACTTTGCTATACTGTCACTTTCCAGACATTCTTGACAATAGGTAGTGTAAATAGTTCAAATTATTTTTAGCATTTTCATACAGATTTTAGAGTTACTTTGTCACTTTCTATTCAAAAAATAATTCTGCTGGGATTTTGATTGGGATTATGTCAAATTTATAGATCAATTTGGGGCAGTTGACATATTACAAATAAATCTTAATCCATTACCTTGGTCTATCTCCATGTCAGTTGGTTCTTCTGTAATTTCTGTCAGCAATACTTTGTAGTTTCCTGTGTATAGGTGATAGATAGATAGATACACACATATGTATTTGTTAAAACTATTCCTAAGTATTTAACGTTTTTTAAGTTTTTATTTTATTTTATTTTTTGAGACAGAGTTTTACTGTGTCATCCTTGGTAGAATGGTGTGATGTCACAGCTCACAGCAACCTCCAACTCTTGGGTTTAAGTGATTCTCTTGCCTCAGCCTCCCAAGTAGCTGGGACTACAGGCGTCTGTCACAAACGCATGGCTATTTTGTTGTTGTTGTTGTAGTTTTATTGTTGTTCTAGCTGGCCCAGGCCAGGTTCAAACCTGCCAGTCTCAGTGTATGTGGCCAGCACCCTAGTTGCGGAGGTATAGGCGCCAAGCCATATTTTTACTGATTTTTCTTAGAATCGTGGGTCATTTTTCCTCTTCCTTGCATGTCTTTAAAAAATTTTTTTTATTTAAATAGGTTTAGAGAGTGCAAGTGTTTTTAATACGATGAATTGCATAGTGGAAAAGTCTAGGCTTTTCCTATACCTTTCCCCTGACCATAGTATATATCATACCCAATGGGTGATTTTCCATCCTACATCTCCTCCTCCCCCTCCCGAGTCTCCAGTGCCCAGGAAGTCACTCTATATAACTGTGCACACCATTGTTTTGCTTTCCCTTAAAAGTGAGAATACATGGTATTTGGTTTTTTTTCCTGGGTTACTTCACTTTTATATGATGGACTCCATTTCCTTCAAGTTACTGAGTTGCTGCAAAATCATTCTTTTTGATGGTTGAACGGTTTTCCATGGTATAAATATGCCGCATATTCTTTACTTATCAATTAGTAGGCACTTAGGTTGATTCTATATCTTTGCAGTTATGAATTATGCTGCAATAATCTTATAGTTACAGGTATTACTTTATAAAATGAGTTCTTTTCCCTTGGAGTGTATCTCTTATAGTGGTGTTGTCAGATGATAGATAGTTCTCTGAGAAATCTCTATACTGTTTTCCACAGAGATTGTACTAATTTGCATACCCCTTCTCACTGTATCTGCACCAACATCTGTTGTTGTTTTTTTTACTTTTTGATAATGGCCATTTTGACAGGGGAAAGGTGGTATCTCATTGTGGTTTTAATTTGCATTACCTTGATTAGTGATGTTGAGCCTTTCTTCATATGTTGTGTTGTTTGGCCATTTCTCTTCTTTTGAGAAATGTTCATATCTTTTGCCTATACTTTAGTGGAGTTACTTGTTTTTTTTTTCTTGATGATTTGAGTTCCTTACAGATTGTGAATATTAGGCCTTTGTCAGTGTATAGCTTGCAAGTATTTTCTTCCTTTTCATAGGTTGTCTGTTTATTCTGTTGATTATATCTTTTGTTGTGCACAGGCTTTGTAGTTTAAGTCCCCCTTATTTATTTTTGTTTTTATTGTATTTGCTTTTGGGGTCTCAGTCATAAATTCTATATCTAGGCCAATGTTGAGGATAGGTTTTCCTAGGTTTTCTTACAGTATTTTTATGGTTTCATGTCTTACATTTAAGTCTTTAATCCATCTTGAGTTATTTCATTCTTCTTCATGAGACTATCCAATTTTCTCAGCACCATTTATTGAATAGGGCATCCTTTCCCCAGTGGTTTGTTTGTTTGTTTATTTGTTTTTTGTAGTTTTTGGCCAGGGCTGGGTTTGAACCCGCCACCTCCAGTATATGGGGCCAGCACCCTACTCCTTTGAGCCACAGACACCGCCCTCCCCAGTGTGTTTCTGTCTGCTTTATCAAAGATTAGTTAGTTATAGGTATTTGTCTTTATCTCTGGATTTTCTATCCGGTTCCACTGGTCTATGTGTCTACTTTTGTATTACACCATGCTGTTTTTTAGTTACTGTTGCCATGTAGTATAATTTGAAGTCCAGTAATGTAATGCCTCCAGATTTGTTCTTTTTGTTTAGGATTGCTTCGGCTATTTGTACTCTCGTGAATTTAGGGTTTTTTCTAATTCTGTGAAAAATGACATTGGTATTTTGATAGGAATTACTTTGAGCTGTATGGACATTTTAGTGATACTGATTCTAACAATCCATGAGCATAGAATGCATTTCTGGTTTGGGGTGGGGGTGTGTGTGTGTGTGTCATCTATAGTTTCTTTCATCAGCGTTTTAGAGTTCTGTTTGCAGAGGTCTTTTACTTCCTTGGTTAGTATATTCCCAGGTATGTTTTACAGCTATTGTAAATGTTATTGAGTCCTTGATTTGATTCTCAGCTTGGTTGTTAGTGTAATTGGAGACTTCATTAAACTAATTTATCAATTATAGGAATCTTTTGGAAGAGTCTTTAGAGTTTTCTAAGTATAAGATCATATCATTGACAAAGATTTATTCTATTCCAGTTTGGATCTCCTTCCTTTCTTTGTCTTGCCTGCTCTAATAATTTTTAATTTAGTGCTAGACACTGATTTTTATGGTTTTTTAGCATCTGGATTTTGTTCTTTTGCCAAAATGGAGTGAAGTTTGTTTTGGCAGGCAGCTAAGTTATTTATAGATTATTTTGATCTTTTTACGCTTGTGTTTAATCCCTTTCCTAAAGGAAGAATTTCAAAATTTAGTCAAAGTGTTGGTTGAACATGGTCTCATGACTCACTTTTCATTCAGTTTTTACTCCAGTAACAAAAGTTTTCTTCTGATACCACTTTTCTGAAACTTATATTTATCAAGGATACCATGACCTCTTATTGTTAAGTAAAATAATCTCAACCCCAACTGGCAAGTCCTTTCCAATTTATTCTATTGACCATCCCCTTATGCCTGCTTCCCTCAGTTTGGTACATACTTGTTTTTTTAGTTTCTTACATTCCACACTACTCTAGTTTTTCTGTTAAATTTCAGGCTGCTACTTCTCAGTTTCCTTCAAGAGCCTCTGTTCCTCTGCATTTTGTCTATATTTATCTGTGGTGATCTCATCCACTTTGGTAATTTCAATTAATATCAATATACCAATAACTCCTAATTATATGTTCCCAGCCTAAACTCCAGGCCCATATCCAGCTATTTATCAATTGATCAATTTTACCTAGATGTCACATAGGCACGTTGAACTCAGTTTTTCCAGAGCTAGACTCATTGTATCATACCCCAAATTCTGTACCTATCTCTGTTCATTTCCTCTTGATATTGTAGCAAATTAACACAAATTTAGTGGCTGTATAAAACAACATAAATTTATTGTTTCAGAGCTCTGTAGGGAACTCTGGGATAAAACTGTGATATCAGCACTGCTGTTGTGTTTTGTTTTTTGGAGACTCTAGGGGCTTCTTTCCTAGTCTTTTCTAGCTTTTAGTGGCTACCTCTTCAAAACCAGCAATGGTTGCTTGATTCTTTCTTAGACTGCATCACTCTGACACAGCTCTTTTTTGTTTTTGAACTTCTTTTTGTTTCGAGATAGAATCTAATTCTGTCGCCAGGGTTAGAGTGCTGTGGCGTCATAGCTCATAGCAACCTCAAACTCTTGGGCTCAAGCATCCTCCTGCCTCAGCCTTTGCAGTAGCTGGGATTACAGGTGCCTGCCTTTTTTTTTTTTTTTCTTTTTCTTTTTCTATTTTTAGTAGAGTTAGGGTCTCACTTTTGCTCAGGCTGAGCTCCTGAACTTAGGTGATCCATTCATCCACCTCAGCCTCCTAGAGTGCCAGGATTACAGGTGTGAGCCACTGTGCCCACCACAGCTCCTTTTGTAGTCAGATTTCCCTCAGCCTCATTCTTATCAAGACACCTGAGTTTACACTGGGCCTACCCAGATAACCCAGGATAATTCCCCTGTGTCAAAGCTTTAATTTAATCAAAGCCCTGTTTGTCATGTGAATTTTCAGGAATTAGAGGATTAGGGCATGAACATTTTGAAAGTCCATTATTCTATCAACTATCTTAGTGTATGGTACTCACACATCTAACCTAATAACCTGGAAGTCGGTCTTGCCAATTCCTCTGCCTTCATAACAACTAATCAGTCACCAGGTTCTATCAATTCTGACTTCTTGGTGTTCTGTTTTTGTCCATCCCTGCAGCTATTGCATTATTCCAGATCATTATACTTGTTTGAGATCCTGTAACTGTTTTTGTGCTTCTCATCTTTCCATGTTCTGTTCTCCACACTATCATCACAGTCATCTTTATAAAATTCTGTTTGGTTCACGTCTTTGCCTAAAACTATTCATCAGTTCCCCTTTGCTCTTCTTAATGGCAGAGAAGACCCCTTATACTCAGGCCTTACCTTTTTGGTCTAAAGTCGTCTTTCTCTACTCCCTCCACAGCATATCAGCCAGCTGTAGTGGTGGGATAGGAGAAGAGATTATTTACTCTTTCATTGCTTGTTAAATAGCCATTAGATCTTTCTATGGTGGTAGAAATGTTTTATGTGCTCACTATTCAATGTGGTAGTCAATGAGAAATCACATGTGGCTATTGAGTACTTGAATTGTGGTTAGTGTGACCGAGCAACTGGACATAATTTTATTTATTTTAGTTAGTTTAAATATGGCCTGGCCCAGTGGCTCATGCCTATAATCCTAATACTTTGGGAGGCCTAGGCAAGAAGATCACTTGAGGCCAAGAGTTCAAGACCAACCTGGGCAACATAGTAAGACCCTATATAAAAAAATACAAATAAAAAAACTATATTAAAAAAAAGTCTGTCTATAAAAATATCAAAATAAAGATTTAGCCAGGCATGATGGTGTGCACTTACAGTCTCAGCTACTTTGAAAGTTGAGGCAGGAGGATCCTTGAGCCCAGGAGTTCAAGGTTGCAGTGAGCTGTGATTGGGCCACTGCACTGCATCCTGGGTAATCGAATGAGACCCTATCTTTTAAAAAAAAAAAAAAAGGCCACATGGTGGTATTGGCAAGTAGGTTGGACAACACAAATCTAGAACAGTGATTCTCAACCCAGGGACATTTGACAATATCTGGGGAAATTTTTGGTTTTCATGCTTGGGGAGTGCTACTGGCATCAAGGACAGGGACACTGTTTAAACATCTTAAAAAACATAGGCTAGCCTCCTATAACAGACTTATAAGCCCATAATGCCAGAGTGCTGAGGTTAGGAAATGCTCATCTAGACTGTCCCCTCATTTTTTGCAATACTTATGTTTTCCAGATATCATCCTCTCTGGAAAGCCTTCTGTGATTTCTCAGGTCTGAGTTTGATATCTCTTCTTTCTCCTATATTTACCTTTATTTGTCTGATGTCACCTTTGTGATAATTCTAGTTAGCATTTTTCATAAATGTTTTCATTGATGTACAATAGGCATACAATAGTTTCGGGTACATGTGATAATGTAATACTTTCATATAATTTGTAAAGATCAAATCAGTGTACTTGGGATATCCATTATCTTAAATATTTGCCTTTCATTTATGTATAATTAGCATTTTTATTTGTTCTTGACTTCTTGAGTATAAGAACATACTCTTTGGAATATACCGAGGTGTGCATGAAGATGATTAATAAATAATTGTTGAATGTGTATAACTCTTAATCAATTATTAAATTTATTGCAATTTAAAACATAAAGAAATGTTACCATCTTCAATTTATACCTTTTAGAGAACATATACTTACTAAAAACATTTGGAAATATTTTTTGGAATTAGTCATAGTTTGCCAGTAAAGAAAGAAAACTTGTCTTATTCCTTTAAAGGGAAAAATATATATATATATATTTTTTCTCCTTCTGTCATTCTCCCCTCTCCTCCTCCTCTACTCAGTTTAGGTATGTCCCTTCCTTTCCTAATCTCCTATTAAAAGCTAACCAGCCTGAACCACCTCCACTTATCACTCTTATCCCCAGAGTAATGATGGGGAACTAATACTTTATCACATAGATGCAGGAAGGATTTAAGCTGGTGAAGTGGGACAAATAGACCAGAAACTAAAGGAAGCTAACTAGCAGCATAGCAGAGTGGCTCAGAGCTTAGGCTATAGAATGAAACAGAACTGAGTGTGAATCCCTGTTCTGTCATTATTGCTTTTATTTTCTGACTTCCCACAATTTTAACCTAACTTAGCTCTGTAAAAAAGAGCATAATAAAAGTACCTATTCCACTGAGTTATCATGAATATTAAATGAGATAATTAGTGTAAAGATAGTGTCTGGTACATAGTAAATATACATGGCAGCTTTAGTTGAAGATAGTATGTGTATAAATTGATAATGTGGATATAATTGTTTCCATAAATGTATGTTTCTGGAAATGTAAATGTTAGTCAAGGATTACGTTTTGTGTTCATCATCAAGGAATTTGCTGTTTCAGAATGAAGGTTCACCATATGGAACCGCTGAAGACAGAATATTGTATTTCTCAAACATAGGGAGTGAAAGGTTAGAAGGTTGGAAATCACCTAGCTAAAACATCCAAGAATCTAGAAAGTGCATATAGTAGAGCAGATGCCAGTCTGAACACTCATTGCTCCCTTCCCTTCAGGCCTTTGTAGATGCTATTTCCTCTGCCAGCTGTGCCCTTCTTAGGTTTCTGTACTTGGATAAGTCCTGCTACTTGAGCTCTGAAGTTACCTTTTTCAGAAACCTTTGTTTGTCTACTGGGGATGCATTCAGCTGCAGGTAACCGAAAAACCCAACTGTTGGTGGCTTAAAGAAGTAAGAGTTTGTGCCACCGAATAAGTCCAAAGTTAGGCATTCAAGAGTGGTGCAGTAACTCAGCAATGCCACCATTCCTAGCTTCTTTTTTTATTTTCTTCTGTATCATCATGTCTTTAGTCCAAATGCTAAGGCAGGAGGGAAGGGAGGAAAGGTAAAAGGGCTTTCATGTAGGGAAGCTGTCTTTTTATTTAGGATACATATTTACATTCAGGAAACCCACTTCAGGAACTTCAACTGCCAGAATAATGTCCCTTGGCTATCCCTAGCTGAAAGGGAAACTAGGACATAGAATATTTTGTTTCCTGGCTTCTATACCAGAGGGAAAAGGTGATCAGCAATACATGCATCAAAAGTCCAACCTCTTAGCCATAGTATCTCATATGAAGAGCCCCTACTTTTATACATCTTACATATACCCCTTTCAAAGCTATTACCCTATACTATGGGAATTACCGACTTAATTTGTTTTCTTCTCCAAAAACAAGCTTTTTATCTCATGGATTAGGTAATTCAACAGCAATCCTAGTAAGATTATAAGTGTAGACAACTTTTGTTTACTTTTTTCTCCCCAATTGGAGAGTTAGAAGGATTAAAATTAAGGATAAGGAAGGCTGAGTATTTTAAATGCATTTAAGTCTATATTTAAACCTCCCAGGAAGAGTTTATTAACTTGCCGGACATGGTGGCTTATGCCTGTAATCCTAGCACAGGGATCTGTGCTGTAATCTGGGAGGTCAAGGCGGGTGAATTGCTTGAGCTCAGGAGTTCAAGACCAGCCTGAGCCAGAGTGAGACCCCCATCTCTAAAAATAGCCAGGCATTGTGGTGGGTACCTGTAGTCCCACCATGGGAGGCTGAGACAAGAGAATCACTTAAGCCCAAGACACTGAGGTTGCTATGAGCCATGACGCCATGGCAGTCTACCAAGGGTGAGTGAGACTGTCTCAAAAAAACAAACAAAAAAAGTACACAGTCTTATTTCTAGGGCTGACTGACTAGTGTTCTAAGAGAGCTGTCTAATGTATTGCCAGCTACTTCTGAGTTAAAAAAAAATTGCAGCGTGGTGCCTGTGGCTCAAAGGAGTAGGGCGCCAGCCCCATATGCTGGAGGTGGCAGGTTCAAACCCAGCCCCGGCCAAAAACTGCAAAAAAAGATAAAAGCAATATTAGCCTTTTTTTGTAATTTAACTATTAAAGCATTTAGCCTAATAAAGCATTTGCTTTACAGAGTATACTATGCTCACCACCTGGAAGGCCAAGTAAACTCACCTCGTCAAAGATTAAACATGTCTAATGAATCCTTGTCACAAATAAATCTACAGGCTTTCTAACTTAAATTACCTCTACCTAAGTAGGGCTTAGTCATGAGAATTGACCAAGGGAGGATTTTCTAAGACTGTCATTAAGAAAGAGAAACTGAAAAATGATACAAGATTGTTGGAATAGGTTGTCCTTCTTGATGTCTAAGGGAAGTTAAGGCAAAGGTTCTCAACCTATGGGTCATGACCCCTTTGGGGGCCGAATGACCCTTTCACAGGGGTCACCTAAAACCATCGGAAAACACATATTGGTCTTAGGAACCTAGATACCATTCCTCTATCCGTCTCCAGGCGGGTCCACCCACATGCAGATATGCCTACATACGAGTACCTGGTGTGATGACATCATCCTTCCAACCCCATTATATACACCCCATACAAATACAGGTGTGACAGGGTTGGTGCCATAATGTACTTATGTGAACCAGTCACACATGTGTAGAAAGCAGATTCTGTGTTGAAAGCAGCTACTCTGTTAAAAGCAGCTACTGTGTGGAAAGCTCTTATAAAATCATCAACTACTTTAAAAAAAAAAATCTGTACCATGGGAACTTAATGTGGATGCTGATCGGTCTTTTTATATTCAGCTGTGGTTGATGTGAATACTACCCCTTGTGATAGTAACAGTTATGTAAAAAAACAACAAAGAGAATGGTAAATCATAGGAAACTTTGATGAACTGTATTGACTCAACTATGCCATGTATCATCTTTTGTATTATTAAAGCTATTGTTATATATTATTTTCATTAGCAAACCAACCCATGACAATGGATCGTGTAGAGAACATTAAGAAAAGAAAATATAGTGAGGATTTTTTACAATATGGTTTTACCTCAATAATTACAGCAGGAATTGAGAATCTGTTATGTGTTATTTATTGTGAAGTTCTATCAGCTGAATCTATGAAGCCAAACAAACTAAAACGCCATTTTGATAGCAAGCATCTGAGCTTTGCTGGCAAGGATACCAACTATTTTAGAAGCAAAGCTGATGGACTCAAGAATGCCAGACTTGACACTCATGGCAAATACCACAAACAAAACGTAGCAGCCTTTGAAGCTTTGTATTTGGTGGCACTCAGAATCGCCAGAGCTATGAAACCTCACACCATTGCTGAGGATTTACTGTTGTCAGCAGCCAAAGACATTGTTCGAGTTATGATCCGAGACGAATTTGTTACAAAATTGAGTGCAATTTCTTTATCTAACAACACTGTGTGAAGAAGAACAGATGACATGTCTGCTGATGTTCTTGATCAGGTAATCCAGGAAATTAAATCTGTTCCGCTTACAATATTTAGTATCCAGCTTGATGAATCTACAGACGTTGCAAATTGGTCACAGTTACTGGTTTACATGAGTTATATCACTGATGGCAACTTTAAAGATAAGTCTCTTTTTTGCAAACCTCTTGAAATGACAACTACTGCACGTGATGTATTTGACACAGTTGGTTCATTTCTAAACGAGCATAAGATCTCTTGGGAAAAGGTTTGTGGTGTTTGTACAGATGGTGCTCCACTTATTCTAGGCTGTTGATCTGGATTTCAGCGTTTGATACTGAGTCATCAAAAGTCATCGTAACTGACTGTATGATTCATCAGCAAATATTAGCAATGAAGACACTGCCACAAGAGTTATAAGAAGTAATGAAAAGCATCATAAGTTCTGTCAATTTTGTAAAGGCAAGCACTTTAAACAGTCGATTGTTTTTGCAACTGTGCAAGGAGTTGGATGCGCCGAACAATGCTCTATTTCACATCGAAGTGAGATGGTTGTCGAGAGGAAAAGATTTAAAATGTTTTTGAGTTTCGTGATGAACTCAAAGTGTTTTTTTATCAGAAAGCAAGACCGCAGTTTGAAGCACTTTTCAGCGATAAAAGTGAACTGCAGAAAATAGCTTACTTGATTGACATCTTTGCCATCTTGAATAAGTTAAATTTATCACTGCAAAGACCAAATGCAGCATGCCTCGATTTGTCTGAAAAGATCCGATCATACCAAATGAAACTACAGCTTGGGCAAAAAAAAAAAAAAAAAGATAGGATGAAAATAAAATTTACAAATAAAATTTGTCTACTTTATCTGCTTCCTTTGAGGAACATGACATTGAACCAGACAAAAGGATTACTATGATAATTTCTGTGAAAGAATCTTGCACATGCTTGCAGACGAAATTTCATCATATTTTCCATACCTGCCTGACACCCCATTTGCACTTGCCAGAAGCCCATTCACAGTCAAAGTTGAAGATGTTCCTGGGACAGCACAAGAGGAGTTCATTGAACTTATTAACAGCGATGCAGCGAGAACTGATTTCTCTACAATGCCATTTACAAAATTTTGGATCAAGTGTTTGCAGTCATATCCTGTTCTGTCTGAGACTGTATTGTGCCTTCTTCTTCCATTTCCAACAACATATCTTTGTGAAACAGGATTTTCCAGCTTGTTGGTTATCAAGTCTAAATACAGAAGTAGACTTGTTGTGGAAGATGATCTTCATTGTGCTCTTGCAAAGACTGCCCCAAGAATTTCTGATCTGGTGAGAAAGAAGCAATCTCAACCTTCGCACTGACATTGGCTTTTTATGCATACTGTCACAAAGTGTAGCAATGTAGTTTACTGTTGTTATATTAAGACTGTTACCCATGCCACACCATGCTTCAAGACAAAATTTCATTTATTTGTAATTAGAAATAATTAGAATAATAATTATATATTCACAATATATAATTACATATTGTTCTTATGATTAATCACTATGCTTTAACTATGTTCAATTTGTAACAATGAAAATACATCCTGCATATCAGATATTTACATTACAATTCATAACAGTAGCAAAATTACAGTTATGAAGTAGCAGCAAAAATAATTTTATAGTCAGGGGTCACCACAATATGAGGAACTGTATTAAAGGGTTGTGGCATTAGGAAGGTTGAGAACCAGTGCCTTAAAGTGATAAGTGCTATCATTTGGATAATTGAGTAGTAAAGCAGGTTCTCTCCAAGGGATACTCTTAGTAGGGTCTTCTTACAAGAGAATACAGCAGAAAACTTGTGATCAGTATATCTTAGGTTCTAAATACTCATTAAGTAATCTTTTAGAGACTCCACTTTCTACCTCCCAACTTCACTGACCATAGTGTTTATCCTCCCTAGGAAAATTAACAAAATTAACAGCTTAAGCTATGTTCTCTACAAACTTTTTTACTTTAGTGGACACCAAAATCTGTTACCAGATAAAGCTTAAGAACCAACTCACTGGGCATACATGAGTCGTCCATTACAAAATCTAAAACCTAAAAAGAGAATCACATCAAAGGGACTATCTCGTGTTAAAAATCCAATTTAGCATAGTATAAATTAGTTAGAAACAGGCAGGGGAAGGCAGTGCAACCAGGCTGTCTATAGGAAGTCTCTTCACTTACCATGATTATCTGGGTGGAAGTTCAGTAGTACTTGGGTTTGTACCAGGGTTGTATCTGGACACTGTAGTAGAGAACATGTCCCTGGGTGTTACCTTCCTGGTATCATTTCATCTTGTCTTATAGCATCTAGTTGGTGTGGCTTGCTCCATGTCTTAAGTATTGTACACTCCACATAGCCCAGATTTTAAAACATACGGTTGCTCAGATACGGATTGGGTGGAAGTAACACACAGGTGTGGTCCAGCACATCGTTCATCTGGTGCTTATAGTCCTGGAAGGAATCAGCCTCTAACTCTTAAGATAGACCAGAGGGGCTAAGCTGGAGAACCACAGGCTAGATCTGTGTCACAAGTGTGTTTTATTTAGCCCATACTGTTTTGATAGTTTTCAGTTAGCTGTCATATTTCAAAATTGGGAGAGTTGATGAGAAAAATTTGGGTGTCTGATTCTTCTTGAAAACCTGGGACACTGAGCCCTTATTTCCACATAATAATATTTAGACCTAAGTAGTGGATATCCCTTGGAAACATGACATACACTCCTTAGTCTTCTAACTCCCCTCCAGGCTTTGTCTTCTTCAGATTCTTTTTACCTGTGATTTACTATACTCATCTGCATTACGTGCCTGGCATTTGAGTTTGTGACCTCTGTGTTAGATTATTTTGGGGCAAAGTTCTCCCGAGAGCTGTTTTTTTACAGAGTTGGGGGGGTCATAATATTAATAATATGAGGACAGATCGTGGGATGGAAACCTCTATTCCAGTTTATGGACTTTTTTTACTGTCATTCCATTCCTAGCTGGCCATTACAACAGCCAGTCAATAGAAAGCAAAAAAAAGATATAACTAAGAATAATGACAGAACATTTGAGAGTCTGGATAGGTCAGCCACTGTGCAAAACATGTTGCTTTCTCACTTTCCCGTGAGACCTTCTTTTTTTTTTTTTTTTTTTTTTTTGTAGAGACAGAGTCTCACATACCGCCCTCAGGTAGAGTGCCGTGGCATCACACAGCTCACAGCAACCTCCAACTCTTGAGCTTACGCGATTCTCCTGCCTCAGCCTCCCAAGCAGCTGGGACCACAGGCGCCCGCCACAACGCCCGGCTATTTTTCTGTTGCAATTTGGCCGGGGCTGGGTTTGAACCCGCCACCCTCGGCATATGGGGCCGGCGCCCCACTCACTGAGCCACAGGCGCCGCCCCCGTGAGACCTTCTTTGATCCCTCTGTTTAAACTGACCTCCCAACACTTTTTCTTTATAGCATTTATTATCAGCATGAAACATGTTTTACTTTTAAATTTTGTTTATCGTCTGTCTCCCTGTTACTAAAATACAAGGTAGTGCATAGAGCATAGTAGGCACTCGTTGAATGAATGAATAAATAATCTAGTTTAATTTTTAAACTTTTCAAGTCTGTCCTGTGGTTAGTGTTTTAAATCAGAAGCCAATTCTCTTAACGTGCTTACTGCTAAAGTGCTTGGATACTAAAAGCTAACTGGGACATTAAGATATAGGATATCTGCTTTCTGACAACCAGACCTAATATTGGAGTATGGCCTTCTAAGAGAGATGACACAGCCCCAGCAAACATTTACATAGCTCACTCAAGTAGTGATTCTTTTTCTTTTTCTTTTTTTTTTTTTTTTTTTGCCTCAGCCTCCCCAGTAGTTGGGACTACAGGTGCCTGCCACAACACCCGGCTATTTGTTGTTGTTGTTGTTGCAGTTTTGGCTGGGGCCAGGTTTGAACCCACCACCCTCGGTGTATGGGGCCAATGCCCTACTCACTGAGCCACAGGAGCCGCCCTCAAGTAGTGGTTCTTTACGAGAGGCACACCTCCTCTCCTACTTCCTAAAGGTATATATACTGCGTCATCAAGGGGGTATATATGAGGTGTTTGGAATTTGAAAAGATTCTCTTCCTCCCTCTCCCCATGTATAGGAGAAAGCATGCTCTCTCATCTCAGGTCTTTGCTGTGAAGAATCTGTGTGGTAACCAGGGTCAAACTTACTGACCTAGATTTGATTGAAACTAAAAATTTTGTTTGATATATCTAGTTAAAATATGTCATAGAAATAAATAAAATACAGCATGTCTTGAAAAGGATTTGTGGTCAGAAGATAGGTTTTATCTTGTGATATGGCACTGGGATTATATGTAAAGACTTATCTCAGAATCTGACTTTTTCCTTCTATTCATTTGAAGAAGGAATAGGTAATTTTCAAAATGAAGAACATGTTTCTAGAATTTACTTGAGTAGGGAAACTTTGCAAAAGAGCCAAATTTTGTGGAGGGTTTTTTTTGAGTATACAAAAAGAAATAATCATTATAAGGTCATGCCATTTGCAAGATTTTGAACTTTTTATTCTTTCCCTTTTTTATACAGTAAACACTTGACTTATTTTATCTTCTAATGTGGGAGAAAACAGCTACTAATCTTTTTGTTTTTTCCTTTTGTTAATGGCCTCAAGTGGACTAAATTGCCACTGAGCCCCACATCATGTGTTCTGGTTACTTTTCTTTTTCATAGTTACAGAATGCTCTAACCATTGTCAGCTAGTTTCCAAATTCATTTTATTGTCTCAAAGAAGAATAGAAAAAAAATATGATTGCATTCTCTCATAACTTCGAAGAAACTCAATTTTCATTAATATCTTTTTATTTAAAGAGTGACATAAAACAATTGTTTCATCTGATAGAAAACAAATGCATTCTCTTCGTATTCTGATTTTTCAGTCTTTGTATTTTAAGTCATTTCTCTCTAGCAGAAAAAGGGAAGTTAGGGTTGCTAGGAACAGAGAACAGGGATTAAAGATCTGACTTTTCCTCTCTGTAGCCTACATCATTGTAGGGCATCTTAAGTGCTGTAGCTTTGTAATCTTGAAGAATCCAGTAGACATCCATTCTTTGGAAGACTTATGGTAGCAGGGTGAAGAGGCACCATCCCTTCTTTCCACGCTGAAAATAACTTTTTTTTTTTTTTAACATTTTGAATTAGAATATCTTGACATTTATTTTGAGATATTTTGAATTTTTCATAGTTAAACTAGTTTCCAAACAATGTTTTCCATTTTAAACCAATGAAAATGCTTAAAGAAGTCTAAGATTTTGTAATTTAAACATCTATATCCTTGAGGCAAACATGGTCCAAGATGATCAATTTGATCTGGTTTATACGTAGACAGAATGTGTGACCTCAAATTTATTGTTAGTAAAGATGTTATTGAAGGCACATCAGCCTCTGAAAGTTTTATCTTACGTTGTCTACGTTGCTAGCATTAGAGAATGCCAGGCTGAGTGTGCCATCCTGAGCAGAGTTGAAAACCAGGCTATTTCTGGTCAGTCAGTACCACATAGATAAGAAACTAAGAGACTTAACAAATGAGCTGAGAGACAGAGCTGGACACTCTCAGGAAAACATATATTTCATCTCTTGACTTTCTTGAGTTGTGCACACTCTAGCTTCTTTCCTCTGACCCCTCTTCTTAATTATTCTTCAGCTATTTTATTTTATTTGATAGGCAATGCTTGATGATGTTTGTGTTCAGAGCTTCCAGATTTTCCTGCTTTACTCTGAAACTAGTGGGATCTAGAGTAAGAGGCTGAAAGTCTGAGTTATTTCTTTTCCCACCTTTAAGGATAATAGTATTTATATCATGTGTTATTGCAAAGGGGTTTTTTTTTTTCAGTAGGATGTTGTAAAGATTTAATAAGTTCACATTTTTAAGAAATAATATGATACATATCAAGCAGGTACTAAATGATAGCTATTAATTTTTTCAAGTTGCAAAAATCAATTCTGCAATAGAAGGAGTGAAATCTTAGGTTAGTTAATCCATCTTACTGTCCTTTCACACAGACAAAAATATTGGAAAGAAAGAATCTGATCAGACTTTTTTCAGCCTAAGAGAGTTCTCGGTAAATCTTCAACCTTATGGTCTTTCATTAACGGCCCTAGGCCTGGAATATACTTCCCAGATGGCTCCTTCCTTTCACAATCACTCCAGTCCCCAGGATGTGTGGTATGTCCTGATTGGAATCCCAGGACTGGAAGATTTGCACACCTGGATTTCCATCTCTATCTGTTTTATGTACATTGTGGCCGTAGTAGGCAATATCTTCTTGATCTTCCTGATCATAACCGAGCACAGTCTCCATGAACCCATGTATTTCTTCCTGTGCATGCTGGCCTTTGCAGACCTTCTGCTCTCCACAGCCACAGTCCCCAAGATGCTGGCCATGTTCTGGTTCCGTTCCACAGATGTATCCTTTGGTAGCTGTGTGTCCCAGATGTTCTTCATACATTTTATCTTTGTGGCAGAATCTGCTATTCTCCTGGCTATGGCATTTGACCACTACGTGGCCATCTGTTACCCACTGAGATACACCACCATCCTAACCTCCTTGGTCATTGGGAAGACTGGCATAGCAGCTGTGGTCAGGAGCTTTTTCATCTGCTGTCCATTCATCTTCTTGGTATACCGACTCACATATTGTGGGAGAAAAATCATTTCCCATTCGTACTGTGAGCACATGGGCATTGCCAGATTGGCATGTGACAATATCAAAGTCAATATCATTTACGGTCTCACTGTGGCCTTGCTCTCCACAGGGATGGATGTAGTGCTCATCATTATGTCCTACACACTGATACTTTGCACAGTGTTCCAGATACCTTCCTGGACAGCCAGGTTCAAGGCTCTTAACACATGCGGCTCCCATATCTGTGTCATATTTATGTTCTACACACCAGCATTCTTTTCATTTTTCGCCCATCGCTTTGGAGGTAAAACCATCCCTTCTCACGTCCACATCCTAGTGGCCAACCTCTATGTAGTGGTGCCTCCTATGCTCAACCCCATCCTTTTTTTTTTTTTATTAAATCATAACTGTATACAATGATATGATTATGGGGCATCATACACTGACTTCATAAACCATTTGACACATTTTTATCACAGTGGTTAGCATAGCCTTTCCGGCGTTATCTCAGTTACTGTGCCAAAACATTTACATTCTACATTTACCAAGTTTCGCAAATACCCCTGTAATATGCACCACAGGTGTGATCCCACCGATTCCCCTCCCTCTACCCACCCCCCCCTTTCCCACTTCCCCCTATTGTTAAGTTGTAGCTGGGTTATAGCTTTCATGTGAGAGTCCCAAATTAGTTTCATAGTAGGGCTGTGTACATTGGGTATTTTTTCTTCCATTCTTGGGATACTTTACTAAGAAGAATATGTTCCAGCTCCATCCATGTAAACATGAAAGAGGTAAAGTCTCCATCTTTCTTTAAGGCTGCATAGTATTCCATGGTATACATATACCACAATTTATTAATCCATTCGTGGATCGATGGGCACTTGGGCTTTTTCCATGACTTAGCTATTATGAATTGGGCTGCAATAAACATTCTGGTACAAATATCTTTGTTATGTTGTGATTTTTGGTCTTCTGGGTATATGCCCAGCAGAGGAATTACAGGATTGAATGGCAGATCTATTTTTAGATCTCTTGAGTGTTCTCCATATATCTTTCCAAAAGGAATGTATTAATTTGCATTCCCACCAGCAGTGCAGAAGTGTTCCCTTTTCTCCGCATCCACGCCAACATCTCTGGTCTTGAGATTTTGTGATATAGGCTAGTCTCATTGGAGTTAGGTGATATCTCAAAGTAGTTTTGATTTGCATTTCTCTGATGATTAAAGATGATGAGCATTTTTTCATATCTGAAAATAACTTTAAACACAGTGACTAGAAAAATCTTCTAAATCTTATTCTTCTTGCTAGTGCACCAACAACTTGTAGAACCCCAGGATATTTTCAAATAGCACACAGAAATATCAGTAATAGCCTTTGCCACACCTGAGTGATACAGAGAAATGTTACATGATGATCCCATGATATGGTCACTTTTTATAAAATTTAACTATGGAAAAAAGTGTTCTCCTTAAGATGGCTCCTCATTTGTATTCTTTTTCTTTTCTTTTTTTTTTTTTTTTTTTATTACTTTATTGTTGGGGATTCATTGAGGGTAAAGAAACCAGCTTACACTGATTGCATTTGTCAGGTAAAGTCTCTCTTACAATTGTGCCTTGCCCCCAGAAGGTGTGTCACACACCAAGGCTCCACCCCCCCTCCCTCCTTCCCTCTCTCTGCTCTTCCTTTCCCCTCCCTCCCTCCCTCTTCTCTCTGCTCTCCCCTCGCCCCCAACCATGTCCTTAATTGTCCTCATATCAAAATTGAATACATAGGATTCATACTTCTCCATTCTTGTGAAGCTTTACTAAGAATAATGTCTTCCACTTCCATCCAGGTTAATACAAAGGCTGTAAAGTCTCCATTTTTTTAATGGCTGAATAGTATTCCATGGTGTACATATACCACAGCTTGTTAATCCAATCCTGGGTTGGGGGGCATTTAGGCTGTTTCCACATTTTGGCGTTGTAAATTGAGCTGCAATAAATAGTCTAGTGCAAGTGTCCTTATGATAAAAGGATTTTTTTTCTTTCTGGGTAGATGCCCAGTAATGGGATTGCAGGATCAAACCAGAGGTGTAGCTAGAGTTCTTTAAGGTTTCTCTATACTTCCTTCCAAAAAGGTTGCATTAGTTTGCAGTGTAAAAGTGTTCCTTTCTCTCCACATTACACCAGCATCTGCAGTTTTGAGAGTTTGTGATGTGGGCTGTTCTCACTGGGGTTAGATGGTATCTCAGGGTGGTTTTGATTTGCATTTCTCTAATAATTAGGGATGATGAGCATTTTTTCAAATGTTTGCTAGCCATTAATCTGTCTTTTCAAAGGGACTCAAATCGTGTGGCTATGAACCCTCTGCCTGTTTGAGCCCTAGGACCTATTGTATGAGTGTTTTAACAATGTGCCCTTGGTTTAGCATTTCATTTGGTCCTTAGTTACTTTGGCACTTAGGTAACAATGATACTTTCTGCTGTTACTCATTATATCAGTTTCGGAGATTCAGATTCCATTTTTACTATTAAGACCTAAAAAATTCCTTGTGTTTTATGTTTCTTTCTCAAATTATTCTTTGATTCATTACTGTCATTTTATGAACTCAGTTTTTAAAAGTATTTAATAGGCAAATATAAATAGCTAAGAAAATCAAAGTATATTTTAGAGCACATTCATGAAAATAACCACCATCTGGATACAATGAATGTCCCTGGTTAATCTCTTTGACTTTTTCTTTCATAATTTATCTATTCCTAATTTTGTCTGCAGCACCTTCCTGATATTATACATAGAAACCTACTCAGAGGGCGGCGCCTGTGGCTCAAGGAGTAGGGCGCCGGTCCCATATGCCAGAGGTGGCGGGTTCAAACCTAGCCCCGGCCAAAATCCAAAAAAGAAACCTACTCAGAAATATCTTACGTATCTATCTTTAAGTGTGAATTTGCCAGTACTAACATTGCAGTTCCTCAGACCTGATTATAGTTCAGGCAAATTGGAAGGAATTTTTGTGGTTTGTTTTTTAGTTTGTTTTCAGATGGCCATGGATTTCATAGATTATCCAGCAGAATTAGGAAGAAAATGAAATGAAAAACAAATTTTGAGTTTTCCTGAAGTTTGCTCATCAGCCTTGCTTCACTTTTTTTTTGGCTGTCCCCTAGTCACTGATGTCTTTCAGATTGACTAGATCACTCTTCCTATCTTAGAACATTTTGAACAGAAAATAAGGCCATTTTCATTTCACCTAATTCGGTAGGTTTATAAATAGAAGGGAAGGTCCTCACAATAATAGAAGTACAGTAAAAGTTTATTCCCCTCTTTTGGTTTATATTTGTTAGAACTGAGAATAGAAAAACAATTTGTTCTTGCATTATTTACAGTAGGTAGCCCTCTGAAGAACATCATATGCCTTCACCACCCCCTTCAGGGTTCTCATAACAAATTAGGAAACTTGACAATTCTGAAAATAAAGAATTCCAAGCAACATGCATGGAAAACAGAGTCCTCAGACTTTTTTCACTATCTTCCTTTTTCAATCCCATGGAACAATTGCTGGGGCCTGAAAAAATACAATACCAGGTATGGTAATAGTTTCTGTAAACTAAAAGAGCTTGTAGAATAAGGTTTCTGCCTTCTGCCTCTTGGTCCTTTTGTCAGTGATGCTGGTGAAGAAAAGCCTTTTAGTAACTGTGGTTCTGGAACAGTGTCACGTGAGGAGAAAAAATAGAATTTTTATTTTTTAATTTACAAAATCAGGGGCAGGCAAATCTAAGCATAATCGTCCTATCAGTATATTTATTCTCCCTCCTTATGTGGTGACTCAACTGAAGAAACAATTAAACTGAGTAATTTAGGTTTCTGGATTTGAAGCTTATAGTTTTAAATAACAAAGTTAAAGTAAAAGCTTTCAAGTGGGCAAAAGACAAGACAGAAGCTTTTCAACAGAAAGTAGACTAATGACCAATAAACCTATAAAAAAAATGTTCAACTGTCTAATCATCGGGAAAATGCAAATTAGAACGACAATGAGATATCACCTAACTCCAGAGAGAACGGCTCTTCTCAAAAAATCCCAAAGCAACAGATGCTGGTGTGGATGCGGAGAGAAAGGAACACTTACACACTGTTGGTAGGACTGCAAACTAGTACAACCCCTATGGAAAGTAGTGCAGAGATACCTCAGAGAACTAAAAGCAGATCTACCATTTGATCCAGCAATCCCAGTACTGGATCTTTAATACCCAAAAGGGGAAACAAAAATATTTTATAAAAAAGACTTTTACACTTGAATATTGATAGCAACACAATTCACAGTCACAAAGATGTGGAAACAACCTAAGTGCCCATCCCATGAGCGGATTAATAAAATGTAGTATATACCGTGGCGTACCACTCAGCCATTAAAAAAAATGGTGATCTTATTTATATCTTTTGTAACAACTTGGATGGAACTGAGACCATTCTTCCAGGTGAAGTTTCATAAGAATGGAAAAATAAACATCATGTGGACTCAGTACTAAGTTGGAACTAGTCAGTCAATACTTACGTGCACATATAGAAGTAAAACTCAACAGAAATTAAGTAGGTAGGAGGGGGGAGTACAGGATGGGTAAATTAACACCTAATCATGAACCTACAATTCACACTTTCTGGGTGAAGGGCACACGTATAACTTTGACTTAAAATGTACAAAAGCAAAACGTGTGTACCCCTATAATATTCTGAAATTTTAAAACATAAAAGCTTTTTTCAAAAAAAAAATCCTTTTACTGAAACCAGTATGAAAAGTAAAGTTTAATGGACTAATTATGGACATGTTACCCTGATTGGTCATCTTTCATCAGAACTCAGTCATTGTTAACTTAGCCATACTTTGAAGGTGTTTAATAAGCCTCTGTGAGTTTCTCCTGATTCTGGAAATAATGATCCTTAGATATACTTTCACCATCAAGGATTTGCATGAAATCTCCTCAGGTAAGTCCTTATTGTTACAGTCTTCATAAGCCTTGGCCTTTCCCCAGTTTTGTGACCTTGTTTTTTTTTAAAAAAAAAGCCTGAGAGAGAAGACTGTCATAATAAGAAACACATTACTACAGACTTCAAACAAAAGAAATCATTCTTTATTAACATTTGAAAAATTCTGTCTTAAACCTGATGCTTCACATTTTTGAGATGGTCCCTAAAAACAGCCGCAGATCTCTCCACTTAAACTACTTTTAAACTGTCTTCTTTTTTAAAGACATTTTTTTAGTTCAGATTAATAGAAGGGTACATACAATTAGGTTACCTTGTTTGCATTTATTAGGTAAAGTCCAAGTTGTAGTTGAGCCCTTCACCCAGGAGGTGTGCCATATACCCCTATATTGTGCCAGTTAAGTGAGAGCATCCCAAACTCCCTCCCTCCTCCCCCCACCCACGCTCCCCTCTCTTGAATTTAATTATGTTTTTCTATCATGTGGGCATGTGGTTGTTCAGTTACTAGTTTCATATTGAGTACATTGAACGTGTGCTTTTCCATTCTTGTGATACTTAGGAAGATGGTCTCCAAATCCTTCCAGGTAAATACAAAGGATGTAAAGTTTCCATCTTTTCTTTATGGCTGAATAGTATTCCGTAGTATACATATTCCATAGTTTATTTATTCATTTGTGAGTTGCTGGGTGCTTGGGTTGTTTCCACATCTTGGCAATTGTGAATTGAACTGTGATAAACATTCTAGTGTAAATATCTTTAAACTGTATTCTATGCCAGCAAATAACAGGAACGTATTTTCTTACCATCTGTTTAAAGGTCTTTGAGTTTTGTTAATAACACATTCAAAATTCTACCTGGTTTTTTGCAATCCATTTAGTATTTGTTGACAGTTCAGAAACAGATATTTGAGCAGACAAGCAAAAAAATACCAGAAAATTAACTGTATTTGAAATATAGAATATCATTTCAGGTATTTCTTTTTGTATTCTATTTTAAAGAGAAGTGGTGTTGCTCTGTCGTCCAGGCTGGAGTTCAGTGACACGATCATAGCTCACTGTAACTTTGAACTCTTGGGCTCAAGTGATCCGCCCACCTCAGCCTCCTGAATAGCTAGGACAACAGGCATGCACCATTATGCCCAGCTAATTTTTAAATTTTTTGTAGAAATAGGATCTCGCTTGGTTGCCAGGTTGGTTTCAAAATTCTGGCCTCAAGCAGTTCTCTTGCCTCAGCTTCATAGAGTGCTAGGATTATAGACATAAGCTACCACATGTGGCCTGCTTCAGGTCTTTCATTATATAGAGGACAAATAGAAAGTTTCATATTTTTTCCCAAGCCCAACCTGGGAAAAGCTTTTGTTCTGATCTCTTCTACTGAGATTGATTAACTCCTTTCTCTCTAGTAGAACAACCATTGGTCAGAACTATTATCTGGTTTTAATTACACGTTAATGGCTCAGGAAGAAATAATATCTTCCTTTTTCTACTGTTATCCTAAGGGAAGTTAGTGCTGCTGAAACTTTGTCTTCAATAATTTGTGGCTAAATCTGATGTTCACATATAAAATCTTGGAGCCTTGCTCTCATGGTATGTCTCTCAAGTTAGTGGAGGTAACCAGACTAAATACTTCCTGAATTCCTTAAGATAAAGATACCTTCCTCATGGCCATGTTCTTTGTAGCATTATTCACCATAGCTAAGAAATGAAAGCAACCTAAGTGACCATTATCAGATACAGAAAACATATAAATACACAATGAAATACTATTCAGCATTAAAAGGCGGAAATATGGTCATTTGCAACAACATAGAAGGCAGCTTGGAAAGGGGAAGATGATCAAAGGGTACACTGTTTTCATTTAGGAGGAATAAGCATCAGTGATCTATTGTACAGCATGGCGACTATAATAATAATACATCGTGTATTTTTAAATTGCAAAAAGAATAGATTTTAAATTTATGTTTTCACCACAAAAAGTATGCGAGCAGATGGATTTATTAATTAGCCTGTTTTCATCCTTCTACACTGTAAACATATATCAAAATATCACATTTACCCCATAAATATATACAAGTATTATTTTTCAATTAAGAAAAAAGTTTTTAACAAATTTTAATGTATTTTTCAAGTAAGAGTCTTGTTGATAGAATTTGAATTATAAATTCTTTTGCCAAACATCTGATTTTAAGCAATTATGAAGGTTCTACTGCATTTAAAAAGAATAACATTTATATGATAATAACAATCCTAAAAATTGAGCATAAGCTGAACACTTTTCCTGAGTAAATACTATGGCCCAAAGTAATGGAACAAATAGGCTTGCTTTGTAGAATCATACGTACAAGACTTTTAACTAGTTTTTGTTTTTTATTAAGTGAAAGTTAAGTACAAAAGGGCATGAAGTCTGTATATTCTAAACTGATGCTGGGTGCAGCAGCTCACGCCTGTAATCTGAGCTCTCTGAGAGGCCGAGGCAGGAGAATCGCGTGATGTCAGCAGTTTGAGACCACCTTGAGCAAGGGTGAGACCTTGTCTTTGCTAAAAAATTGAAAAATTAGCCAGATGTTGTGGTAGGCGCCTATAGTCCCAGCTACTCAGGAGGCTAAGGAAGGAAAATTGCTTGAGTTTGAGGAGTTTGAGGTTGCTGTGAACTAGACTGATCCCACAGCACTCTAACCAAGGCAACAGAGTGAGACCCTGTGTCAGAAAAGAAATAGGCTCAGCGCCAATAGCTCAGTGGTTAGGGTGCTAGCCACATACAACAGAGCTGGAGGGTTCAAACCCATCCAGGGCCTGTTAAACAACAATGACAACAACAACAACAAAAGAAAAAAAATAAATAAGGTAAACTGGTGTTTTCGACCTTTTTTTAAAGCCCATGCCCCATTTTATAAAATATAAATATTTTGAAATTTCTAAATAAGTTAAATACTATTCTAAAAATGAGCAAATGGAAGCATTTGTGATTACAAGGAGTACCCCTTTTTCTATCCCCACATTTTTATCTGCATATATAAAAGCATTTTTCAGTTTTCTCAAAAGTGGTAGAGGAAAGAGTCTGTCTGTATTAAACAGAATGTTCTAGGGTGTGCTGCTATAACTGAGTAAGCCTGAAATATCGATGACCTAACCACAAAAATTTATTTTCATTCACATAACAGACAGCAGAAATCATTAGAGGTCTCTGCTTCAAAGAGTCCCTCGGAAACCCACATTAACAGAAACCCTGACATATTGTCACCAGTGACACACATGGCTTCCAAGGTGTCACAGAGCGGGGAACAGGCTGACACATTTTGATTCTTAACTATGTCAGCTGAAAAGTAAATTACATCACAGATGGTCAGGTTCATGGACTAATCACCTGACCACAGCTAACTGCAAAGCTGAGAAATGTAAGCGAGCAGTTAGAACCTTTGATGGCATTGTCTCTGTCACATATTCTCGTCACTACTTGCACCTTAATGTAAGTAGAAGGAATTAGATAGCTCCATACTACTGCTTTCTTGTGTCAATATTTTTGATCAGTGATAGTTTCAGAAGGGAAGAGAGTTAAATGGTAGGATTCAAACACCAAACACTACTTTGAACTTCCAAAAGTAAGTTGATCTTACATCTTTATTTTTTCCTCAGTCACGTATCAGAGTGAATATTGAATCTGATTGTTTTGCTATAAGCTTTTCGATCCAATGTGAAAGATCAAAGCACCATCATGGTAATTTGCAACCTTAAGTCTGTAGCACTGCTTTCTTTCATAGCCAAAGCTCAGAAAAACCATAAATGTGTATGCTTATGAAAATGGAATGATGACACACAAGGTCTGCCCACTTATTTGGGAATAAACAAGGAAACTTTACCAAGAATTCTCCAGAGGAGTTTCCTGGAATGTGTTTGACATCTCAGTAAACTTTAGTTCATAGATTTGAACATCTCACAAAGATTGAAATGTGTGAGAAAGAGGTCTTCATAAGCTTTCAGGCGGTATCCTCAACCATAACAGTATAAAAATTACAAGTTTGTTCATTCAACAGACTACAATAATTTTTGAGGTTCCCACTAAGCTCACAGTTTTCAATAACTTTGCTTTGAGAACTTCTTTAACTCAAGAAAGCAAAGACATTTCAGCCTAGGGATTTAAGGATATTGGTGTTTGTCATTTGAAGTTTCAGGACAAATCTCAGGTATGTCAAGATCTGTTAAAAATTATTTTTTTACTATAATAAAATGTGCATAGCATAAAATTTACCATTAGCAGTGTTTAGTACATTCATGATATTGTATAACCACCACCTCAATCTAGTTTTAAACATTTCATCACTCCAAAAGGAAACTTTATACCTGTTAAGCAGTCAGTCCTCATATTCTCCTTCCCTTTGCTTCTGGCACCCACTAATCTGTTTTCTGTCTCTAGGAATTTGCCTATTGTGGGGATTTCATATAAATGAAATCATATGATATGTGGCCTTTTGTGTCTGTCACATTCTTTGACTTAGTATAAAGCTTTCAAGGTTTATCCATGTTGTACTATGTATCAACACTCCATTTCTTTTATGGCTGAGTAAAGAATTCTAAGTTTATGCAGTTGTTCTTTTCTCTAGTACTATCAAAATAGAGCAACATTATCCTTCATTTCATAAATGCAAACATAATTCGTTTTGAGAACCAATGAATTTCAACATGGAACAGAAAACTTTCATTCTTAACATTTAAATCTTTACAAAACATATCATATAATCTGATTTTTTAACATATTTACCAGATGATACTCTTGCCTTGATAATCAAGCAAGTTTAGAGTCTTCTTCTGACCAATAAGCTTTGTTTTAGAAGCCAGTGATTAGGAGTGAATGACACAATATATTTAAGACCAGAAGTCTTCGTGGTGAGCTAACTAAACCTTGCTGATGTGAACTGCTTATCGCGACACACTTGAGTCCTTTTATTCCCATTTGCTTCGTATAATTTTGATACTACCAATTTTAGTGCCACTCTCCAAAGTTTTAGCACAGTGTTTACGGTGCCAGCCACATACACCAAGGCTGGCAGGTTCAAACCTGGCCCGGGCCAGCCAAACAACAGTGACAACTGCAACAAAAAATAGCTGGGCATTGGGGCAGGCTTCTGTAGTCCCAGCTACTCTGAGGCAAGAGAATCACTTAAGCCCAAGAGTTTGAGGTTCCTGTGAGCTTGGATGCCACAGCACTCTACCCAGGGCAACAGAGTGAGACTCTGTCTTTAGGGAAAAAAAAAAAACACATACCAAACAAAATAGTAGTTGAACAGTAGTAAATTTTTATAAATTTTCATTGTTTGAAGAAGCCCCCCCAAAAAGAAAAAATAGGTCACTGAGTTTGAACTTTTTCAAAAAACTACTTTTTAACATCCTCCTTATCTCTATGATGCTTTATCCTAATTTAGAATACATTCTGAAATGTATTCTCTTTCCTGGAATTGCTTCTCTTATTATTTTCTCTACTATATGTGAAATTTGAAAACTATATAGACATCAGGGTTTTACTAACATTGGTTTTATTATCCTTAATGATCAAAAATTATCTTTTTTGTTACATTCTCAAACCTGGCCCTTAATAATATATATGTTTTACTATTATAATCTTTTCTGAATTTAATACGATAGGCATTATTGCAAAAAGTATTTCAGGAATTATATTTGAGACAGATTAAAATGGGGAGATGTTATAGAAAGAGAAACCATCTAGTTAGACATTTTAGTAATTTAAGTATCATCAAAAGTTCCTTAAGGGCAAATACTGTGTTATATTGTTCATCTGTGTTGTGTGGTCCAATCCGTATAATCTGTGATGCACAGCATAGGTTCATAGTTACCTTACATCATTTGTGGAACATGGCAAAAGACAAAAGCAAATGAGTGAATGAATTCTCCTTATTGTTGAAGGAAAGATAGCTGAAGACCTAGAATAATGTGATAACAGTGAAAATACCGAGATTGGAAGAAGTAGGGCAAAGAGTTATAAGGCTAATTAAGGGATTAATGTGATGTACCAAGAACAGAATTTAGCAGACTCCAAAAAAACAGTGAAAACTAGAGAACAAAAAGATGATGATAAGTAACAGTTGAGATGGGAATGTCTTTTGTGTGTTTTCTTTGAGGAGAGAGCTACACAGGCTATCGCTGTAAATTTATTAGATATTGAAGCAAGAGCTAATTGCAAAAAACCTATAGATAGTGGGATTAAAGACTAGACTTGGGAGCCATTTGTGTATACCTGATTATGTCTTTATGAGGATGATTAAACTTTTGTGAATGAGTTCTGGTGAGAGTAAGAATAGGCTGAGTTTTATCATTTTTAGTTTTTTCAAATATTGGACCTCTGTTTAAGCTTTGCTTTATTAAGGTTACATAAATTCTGCCACCAGGAGTGCCAGTAACCTGTCCACATTTTCCATTACAATGGAGTTTTGCTTACATTAGGCTACCAAAATTTTACTACATGGGTATTTTTATTGTAATAAATTTACGGCACATTTGAAGCTATTATATATCAAACTCAACTTGGGAAAGAAAACTATAAAAAAGAACACAGAATTGTTTTAAAGGGTACATTTATAGACAAAATGACAGTTTCAGAGTGGCTGCAATAGAGAATCTTACAAGTAGGTACTCTAAATAGCAGCCGCTGTTGCAAGTCAAAGAATAATTTCATCTGCGTAGTCTAGACAGGTTTATTGGTTTTATTTCAGTATTTTTAACCTCACTTCCATCCACAGGTAACAGTAGCATCATTAGTCACATGTTCTAAATATTTGAGAATTAAAAAAGAATCCTAGAAATCATGTCTTTCATTTTATAGTTGTAAGGAAAATTTGTTGGAGCACTGAAGCCTCATAGCCAGTTAATAATTAGGTTAAGACGACTTAACTAATAAATGTTTCTCTTGACTCCTAGTCTGGTACTTGGTCTATAATATAAAACCCTCTTTCTTTAGATATAATTAAAAATGAGAACCTTTTGTCTAAACATTGATCTGTGATTTTATTTATACCTGTAAGAACTAATAGCAACGTACTTTCTTTAACCTTTTTATGTACAATACATTTGTCAACCTAGTTGTATTAATAATGAGAAAAAAAGCCTGCATTTTGTTTTATTTGTCAGGTGATTCATCTCATCCAGTTTAAATTTAGATAGTTGGTATCTTTTGGAAGATGTTAGGATTTTTGTTAGGAAAATGAATATTTTAAAAAATGATCTATTTTTAATCCTTTGTAATCAGCAAGAAGTTGAGAAGTTTACAGACCTAGAGAAACTCTACCTCTACCTTCAGCTGCCTTCTGGTCTCAGCAATGGAGAGAAAAGGTATATCTATTCTTGTCTCTGCTGTAATTACATTGTTTATAGGACATCCCTAGGATGTATGTGAAGTGTGTGTGTTGTGGTTGTTAATTGTTTCACAGTAATCCTAAAGTCATCAGAATGCAGAATGGCAAAAGCATAAATCGTTGCCATCTTTGATGATACTTGGTTAAGTGTTTACTTGTAGTTTTTGCTAATTCATTTGTTCAACTGAGTAAATGGTATGAAATGTGATTTAGATTTTGTTTTATAGATAGATTTAGATGTATTTATATAATCGGAGGGCTTGTGAAAATTAAACAGAAAACCAAAGAATAAACATATAAATATTTATTTATTCCTTATTGTGCGAAATAAAGTACAAGAGTTTGTTTTTTATAAATTCTGTTAGGTAAGCGTGTCATGGACTATAAAACAGAAAATGAAGTTTATGAACATAAATTCATAATAAATGTAAGGTATTTTAAGTGCTTAATATTACCTATAATTTCATCCTTAAAAATATTTGAGTCTCATTTAGAAAATGTGGAGAAAAGTTGTTCATTCAGCTACTCGATTCTTAAGAGTTTCTTTACTCTTTTAAATGTCTCAAAATTCACTTTATTCATATAAATTATCCTTAACATTCTATTCTTTTAAGTGTATATAAAAAGAAATGGAATGCAAATTCTTTTACCTTTTGTCCCTCATATCAAGTTTTTTTTTTTAACTTTAATCATTTTCTTTCCTAGAAACTTGCTCAGTATTTTCTTTGGAATTAAATAAATTATTTATATAGAAAGCTGAGATAGATGTCAGAATCAATACAGCAGCTTTCCTCATGCTGTCTTTGGTATCTATTTCCTGGAATGAGTTTAATACATGCTGCTGCCATATAATAAAAGGTTTAGATGTTTGGTGGATATAGTTAGCCTGAGACAGGCAGCTGGACTACAGGAAGGAATGAATATAGGGGAGATTTGTCTTTTTAAGATCTCTCTGGTGTGAATTCCATTCTGGAACAGAGAGTGCTTTAGCAAGATTTAAAGGTAATTACTTCTGTATATATTTTTTGAGTATGTTGAGCAAATAGAAATAAGCAATTCTTCAGTAATTTTTGTTATAAAGTTTGATGATTTGATAAGTGCAGGCAAATGAACAAATAACCACTTAGAGGTAATTTTGTGACACCATGGGGAGGGATAAAATAGGGAAATAACTTTCATCTAACACCAGTGTTGAAGATAGCTCACAACCACAGGTAGACAATTTGTATATAGAGTACTAGCCATGTTCTAAGTTTAGTTTGGTCATTTATAGTATATTTGCACGCCATTCTTTAGCGGAACACTTAGGCCTGGGTCAAAAAAATCAATGAACTGCTGTTTAATTCAGCTAAAACATGTTCTTATTTTATGATTAGTGATCAGAATGCCATGTCATCCAGTCGGGCACAGCAAATGCATGCCTTTTCCTGGATTCGGAATACCCTAGAGGAACATCCTGAGACTTCACTACCCAAACAGGAAGTCTACGATGAGTACAAGTAAGTATTACGTGTAATATGGCATGTGGATGTGTTGAAGAGGTAAAGTACTATACTTGACTACAATGATTTATTTTATTATTGGTGGATCTCAAGCTGGTACAGGGGAATTGCTGTTAGGAATCTCTTAAGATTCTTTCTAGCTCTAGCTTCTCTGGTAGCATGTGCAATAAAGGCCAGAATAAAGGAGTTTCTGTAGAGTTCTTCAGGATGACAGGAGGGATATCCAAGAATAGAGGGACAGTGGCATAGGATTGGTGAATAAAAGGAGTCCTGTAGCATTCTTAAGGATGAAGGAAAGTAGGTTAGAGAGAGACAGTAGAAGACAAATAACTTAATCCAAAAGGAAAAATTAAAACACTAAAACATTGAAAAACTTTGACTCTTTTTATTTATTTATTTATTTTTTTGAGATAGAGTCTAACGTTGTTGCCCTCGGTATAGTGCCATGGCGTCATGATTCACGGCATCCTCAAACTCTTGGGCTTAAGCAATTCTCTTGCCTCAGCCTCCCGAGTAGCTGGGACTATAGGTGCCCACCACAATACCTAGCTAGTTTTAGAGATGGGGGTCTTGCTCTTGCTCAGGCTGGTCTCAAACCTATGAGCTTAGGCAATCTTCTGCTTCAGCCTCCAAGAGTGCTAGGATTATAGGTGTGAGCCACCATGCTCAGCCCAAAACTTTAGAATTTCTTCTAATTCTTTTCTTTACTAACCAAAGGATATTGTGAAGTTTGTAAAAGTCTTGGTCTGTTGCTGGGGCTAGAGTACAGTGGCATTATCATAGCTCACTGTAACCTTGAACTCCTGCGCTCAAGCAATCCTCTCACCTTACTCTCCTAGAATAGCTGGGACTATTGGTATGCATCACCATGCCTGGCTTTTTAAAATTTTTTTGTAGATATGAGGTCTATATTGTCCAGGCTGGTCTCAAACTCCTGGCCTCAAATGATCCTTCCACCTTGGCCTCCCAAAGTGGTAGGATTACAGGTGTGAGCCACTGAGCCTGGCCAAAAGCCTGCCCTTACTCAAGGGCAAGAGAGTTCAGTTATACATGTATTTTATTTAAATATAGAACATATAAGTATACAGACAAATAGGCCCTGCTAAATAGATAAAGGTTAATATATGCCAAATCTAGTCTTGTTTAACCTTTTTATAATTGATTTGGAAAAAGTAATTTATTCTGGCAGAGTAAGTAAAACCAAATCTGGGTGATTATTCACATGTCAAACCAACAAGCATCAATATGCTGTATTTATACAGTTTGGAAGAAAAGCATTAAATTAGTGCTGTTGTTAATCAATGTAAGATGTTAAGGAACTATACTTATTGAGAAGATTATTGGTATCTGAAAAGAAAACTTCTACCCACATTCTAAATTCTTATTATCTCTCACACACACACACACAAAAATCCCATAACAGATCTGGAGGAAAATCTAGAGAAAAATGTCTGAAATGATCAAAAGAACCAAGTTAAACTAAAGAACTTTAATTTTTTGTTTCCTATTTAGAAAGGTTTAAACTAAGAGCGCACATGATCTAAGTTGTTTATTCTCTTAGTCAGCAACAATCTGTTGAATACATGCTATATGCCAAATGCTGTGATAAGTTCTGAGTTTCAGTAAGACTGATACAGTCCCTATTCTTACTAAGAATATTTATAGTAAGCATGAATTCTTCATTAAATTCAAGTTAATTAAAGTAGAGATAACTCTGAAATTTCAAAGCAATTTTGAATTTGATAAAAGGTGATAAATATAAGGCAAACTTGTGTTATATGTTGAAGAAACCCTGGATTGAAGATCAAGAGAATAGATTCCAACAATAAAATTTGTGTGACTTAGACAAAAGTTTTAACTGTTTTGTCAGTTGGTTCATCTGTAAAATGAGTCAAAGATGTATACAGTTTCTTTTAGCTCTAAAATTCTAGAAGTTGTTTGAAGTAGGAAATGTTGAAAAACTAGCCAAAGATGTCTTGCTAGTTTTCCAAAAGGCAAATTGGGCCGATAATGACATTTCCACGATGGACTAATAATGGAATATAGGATATTCATATATTTTTGAAATGATGACCTTCCTCTGTACACCCTTCTTATCAGCATTAGAGACAGTAGCCTACATTTGTGGAAGTGTGATCATGGTCTATGATGGCAGTCCTTATATTCCTAAAAATTTCCTGACTTTGGCAAGGTATGGTATTTGGCAAGACATGGTCAGATTTTTTTTTTATAATATTTTTCTGGAAATAATTTTAGATTAGAGTTTAAAAAAGAATTGGAAAGAATTGTGCAAATAGTACTACGGTAGTGTACACCAAGTATTTGAATCTGGGTATTTGTTTAAAAAAAATAAACTATTTTACTAAAAATATACTTTATTTACTTTTTTATTCCCCACGTTTTCACATAGCCAGCACTAATTTAATACATGCATTAAGAGTTATTGAGAATCTGATCCCTGACATTGATAATAAAATTTGTGTTGTAGAGGACTTTGTAAATTTTCTACTATGCTTTTCTCCCCTTGTTTAGATGGGAACATTGAAATTCAGAGAAGTTAAGTGACTCTTTGAGATCTGTGACTAGAATTCAAATATAATGAATGGTTCATACTAGGTGAGAAGGCAAGCTTGTTAAATTGAGTGATAGCAAACTGAGTATATAGAAAACATTATGTAAATAGTTTGAAATACTACTAATACTATTTGGCTGGGACTTCCACTTACTATGAATAAACAAACTGCTCAAAGTATGAATTAGTTTATGTAATTAGTATATTGCATACAAATAATAAGTGTATTGTAAGAGACACAGCTTAGTAGCCTGACATGTGCTCAAAAGAAACTGTGTTAGTGTTTCCACAGAAGTACAGCATGGGGAAGCTTTAGGTTATTTCCTCATTGGGTTCTACATTGCCTAAAACCACAATTTGCTGTGTGGGTTCAAATTATTTAAGACATGAAAAATGTACAAAGAGTACAGAAAGGCAAAAAGTAAATCAAGGTATTAGGTAAATCAAGGTATTAGGAAATACCTAGTTTTAAAAAGTTTAATTATGGTGGTGCCTGTGGCTCAAGGAGTAGGGCGCTGGTCCCATATGCCGGAGGTGGCGGGTTCAAACCCAGCCCCGGCCAAAAACCACACACACACACAAAAAAAAAGTTTAATTATGTCATCTAAAGAAAACTAAATAGATGACAGCTATATATTTTTTAAGAACAAGGATTATAAATCACAGGAGAGATTTCAATTAGGCAAAAAATAATATTTCCTGTCAATAAAGATTTTTAGAGAAATTTTCTTCTTTCCTTAAAGGCCTTTTAGACTATTCTTTTGTTGTTGTTGTTGTTTGGAGTATCTAAATGAAGTTTCCTTAATAAAAATTTAGCATAGAATGACTATAATGGATTCCGTTCTAAATATTCATTTGAAAATAATGTTATTAACATGAAATGTGCCTTTACGTGAATTTTAAGCTGTTCCTGTTATGAACCCTTTTACAATTCATTGCAATGATGTTTAGATATATTTGTGTAAAAATCTATACCTTTAAAAATCATTAAAATCAAAGTCCCTTTGATTAAAAAAAAATTAAGGTATAACCTTAGACAGTAATGACTAGCTTCCTTTAACTTTATTTTCATGCTAAATTAAGATACTAATCAAACTAAAAAGCTTTCCACATTCAAAGACAGTTTAATTTACAAACCTTTGTGAGCTGTTTTATTTGTTGAAACCTTTGAATTCTAATTATCATGTTCATTAAAATGACATCAATGCATTTATTTTTCTAATTATAAAATAATGAGTATTCATCGTGAAAGTCTTGGCAAATGATTATAAATGTATAAAGAAGAAAAGTAGCACCAGTAATTCCACTATCTGAAAGTAATCATTTGCTTTGTTTCCTTTTGCTTTTTCTAATGCCTTTTATGTGTGTATTTTGTCCCCAGTATTTATGCAGTTCTTGGGTGAGAGAGTAGTTGCATGTAACACTGGAGTATACATCCTTGTATGTATAATTTCGTATAAATTATCAAAATTGGGATTGCTGGCTAACCATTATATAGTTGTTATTTCCTTATTGTTCACTAAATGCGTTTCTTTCTTATATGTCAGTTCTTATGTCTATTTCTTAAGGATTATTAATCTTTATATAGTAAAGATTGCAATAATAAAATGTAAATGTTTTCCTGATGTTTGTTATTTAATTTTAGTTCATTTTTCAAAAGTAATCTTATCTGTCCATTTTCATCACAGCTTATAAAATTGATATTATGCTTTATAAAAAATTTACCTGTGCCACTAGCCACTGAGTACTCACCTATATTTTTCGTAGGTATTATTTTATATATATAACTCTTTAGTTTATCTGCTATTTATTTTGGTAAATGTCATTAGATGAGGCATTTATTTTAAGTTTTTTTGAATGTTTAATTATCCCAACCTTTTTATTGAATAATTATTCTCTTAACATTAATCTGTAAATTAACTGTCATCCTATAAATCCTCTGGACTTAATTTTCTCTTCATATGCCAGTACCATACCATTTAAATATTTTAGATATCAAATGTTTAAATAGAGGATAGTGGCAGTCTGCCTTTTCCTTTCTTCCAATTTTCCTTGGTTTTATTTTCTAATCAATTAATTTTTTCAGATAAAAATTGCAAATGAGTCCTCTACTTTTAAAAAAGGAAACCCCAAAGGGATTTTGATTCAAAATGCATTAACTGTGAAAATTTATTTTAGAATATTATTTCAGACTTAGAAGTATGTTTCTTAATTTATAATCTTTCTTTTATGTCCTTCAGTGAAGTTTAATTAAATCCACTTATTTTCTCATTATTAAATTTATTCCTTGGTAACATTTTATTATGTCATTTATATTACAAAAATATATTGTTCCATTGTTTTACTATTAGTTTTCATTCTTAAGAAATAATTTTATATGTACTGCATAAATAAAATAATAATCCTTATTTTTTACTTTCGACTTATCTAGTTTATTTTCTGGTATAACACTGCAGTGTACTTGTACATCCTTGTCTGTATAATTTAGTGTAAATTATCAAAATTGGGATTGCTGTTTAGGATTAGACTAAATTAATACAGACAGGGGTGTACACTGCAGTGTTTTACTTTCCTGTGTCTCTTCTTCATTGTCTTTATTTTGTTACTACATTTAGTAGACTTCTATTTTAAATGTAGCAATGATAGAAGTCATTTTCTCTTACATAGTAAGTTCTCTGATACTAAGGATGTACCAGTTATAGTTGATCAAGATGTGATTTTATGAGAAATGGATATTGAAATTCATCAAATGCTTTTTTGGCATATAGTGAAATTATTTTGTAGCTCTTTGTCTTATTGATGTGATGTGATACATAAAGATACTAGCTAATGTAAACTCTTACTCTTAGAACGAATGTCCTCATGTCAAGATATGTAATCTTATAGTATACCATTGAACTCTATTTTCAAGTATATTATTTAGGATCTTTGTATCTATATTCATAAGTGAATTGGTCTATAATTTTCTTTCTGTTATGTGTGTGCTATCTTTGTCAGGTTTTGATATCAGGGTTAGGCCAGCTTCGTAAAATGAATTGGAACTCTTTTCCTAATTTTCTGTACTCTGGAACAATTTATATAGCATGGGACTTATTTATTCTTGAAAATTAAGAATTCAACTATAAAACCATCTAGGCCTGGAGTCTTTGTTGGAGGTAATTCTTTGAGAATTTTTTTATTACACATTGATTGGGTTTTATTTCATTAATCAATTTTGGTAGTTTGTTTTTCCTGGAATTCATTTTGTCTTTTCTTTTGTATTAGCGTAAGTCTATCTATTGTGTTCTCTGATAAATTTAATATCTTCTGTATCTGTTACATGCTTTGGTATAGTTATAATTTTATGTTTGTATTTTCTTCCTTTTTTAAAAAATATTTCACCTAGCCTTATTTACTTTTATTGAGTTTTCTTTTTATTTAAGACAAAGTAATCAAGTTGTTAACGTTATTTTCTTATCTGTTTTTTCCTTTATTAGATACTATTATTTTTGTTCCTCCTCAGTTTCTTAGTTTTTTATTTTACTCTTTAAATGCAGTGCTTGGTGTGTTTTCATTCATATTTAAGATGTGAATGTTTATATCTGTGAATGTGCCTGTAGATTTAGCTCTATCCTGTTAGATAATGGATATGAGTTGTTATAATTGCTATTATTGTCTAACAGTATAGAATTATAGTTTTGCTTTCTTCTTTGACTCAGTTAGAAGACTTCCTTTCTTTTATTTATTTATTTTTTTTTACTTTTCATGTGTTTATTTCACTTTGTTTTGTTTTACGCTGAATACTTTCTGGTTTTATTATACTGTGGTAATAATAATTGGTTTGATTTTTATATTAAAAAAGTTTACTGTAGTCCAACATTATAAATTTTTATAAATATTTCTGGGCTCTCTCACATATCACACTGTTTCATTTCGTTGATTCCACTGAATCCACTTTCTTATTTCTTTTTTTTTTTTTTTTTTGTAGAGACAGAGTCTCACTGTACCGCCTTCGGGTAGAGTGCCGTGGCGTCACACGGCTCACAGCAACCTCTAACTCTTGGGTTTATGCGATTCTCTTGCCTCAGCCTCCCGAGCAGCTGGGACTACAGGCACCGGCCACAACGCCCGGCTATTTTTTTGTTGCAGTTTGGCCGGGGCCGGGTTTGAACCCGCCACCCTTGGCATATGGGGCCGGTGCCCTATTCACTGAGCCACAGGCGCCGCCCACACTTTCTTATTTCTAAATCCTCCAAATTCTGCCCCCCCGAAAAAAAATTCCTTTTGCTTGTTTAACCAAGCAAGTTGAGTAGTGTGTTAATCTCCCATAGTATTTTTAATGAGTTTTGCTTTACAAATTTTAGGGCTGTGTGACACAAAAAATGTTTCATAATTTTATAACTTTATGATAGTCTTTACCAGTTAATAGGGTGTCATATTTTATGTATTCTGCCTTGAATTCTCCTTTGATAACAGTATTTGTAAGCTATTCAGGATATCTTTCTGATTCATATATTTGTTGATTATTTTTACCATCTGTGTCATTCTGATTTAGGTGGTTTACATTGCTATGTTTCTAAAATTTTCATCTGAAATTCTTCCTGTTCTTTTTAAATTTTTTTTTCAAGTTTTGCCTGTGTAAGGTTATATTCACTCAGTAACTCAGACATAGAGGTAAGGGAAACATGGCCCCCATCTCACAGATAGAGAAGCAAAGGCAAATTAGAGGCTTCCTGGCTACGTCTCTGTGCTAGGATGGACCACAGAACATAATGGTGACACACAGGGTCATCTACCCAGTCACTACCATGCTTCTTCCAAGATGCCCCACGCTAGGGTGAACTTGGCTCCACATGGCAGACCCAAGGAAAGGAAACTTGAGGCCAGCATAAATTTCTGGTCCTCCCACTACAGCGTCCTCTCTCGCTTATAGCTTGATATATGTCTGTAAGAAAGTGAAGCTGAAGAGACCAAAACATATCTTCTGGCCACCTAAGAACTTCACTCCCAAGTGCTGGGTGGCAGTAAACAGCAGGCATTACTGGAAAGGAAAGTTGTGGGCCCCCAGAGCATCCTTGCTTCACAGTCATCAGCACCAGTCATGTCTGATCTCCCTGTAATAGTGGCTTCTGCTCTGGAGTCCACCAGGTCCCAGTGTCTGCCATCTCCTGAAAACCTGTTGGCTGGCTGGGAGATTTGTTCAGAATACTTTGTGCTAACTTCCTAATGCTTCTCCTCCTTTGATGATATCCAGGGAATCTGGGTGCTGAACAACAAAGCTCTAGGAGCACCCAAGGGCAGGTTTGAGCCTCCCACTGTCCCTGTTTCATGTCATGTGATTGGTCACCTGTTGGGCCACAGTGCCTCAGAGATCCTTCAGCACATTCAGCATCTGGAAGATGTCAAATGCATGTGCCACCCGGATCCTCTGGACAGCTCTTGCCTGTTCCTCTCTGTCCTGGATTCTAGCCTCAAGTAACTGTAGGAGGCAAGAAGCTGTCATCCCTCCTTTGGAATCAACACGTAGGACGTTTTGCTGCAGCCCATGGGCTACATTTGATGCCACACAAAAACATAACTGAGTTTTGCCGCTACCTGGGCCTCCTACAATTTTCAGTCACTTCTCCAGGAGAGAAACCAGTGTCAGGTAATTTGTCCAGGCTGCCTGTGCTGGTAGACAGGATGGCAGTGGAGGTCTTCGGTTCTTCACAGAGATTAGCACCATTGAAGAGGAAAGCCGAGAACTGAACCAGCGGCACCTGCATCAGGGCAACCAGGGCCTTGTAAGACAAGCCACATTTCTGAGCTACCGTCTCTAGGACTGCAGAAACCAGGTCCACCACTCTCTTGATCCTGCAGCTCCTCAGAAGGTGAACCATCTCCTGGACGAGATGGCACAGTCTGACCCTGGGTATGCTCATGTTTCCTGACAGGCACGTGGGCACCTGCAGGGCCCTCTCCAGACACCATTCTGCATTGCCTTTCTGGAAAAGCATGGGTGGGCCAGCAGTGGGAGGAGGGAAGTGAGGGGGCAATGGGGAGGGTGAAAGTCAGGGGGATTACCTGCTCTCCCATCACTGTTCTTGATTTGACCAATAGAAGAAGCTCATGAATTGAACCAATCCAGAAGCTCTGATGTATGCAAACACATAGCAACACAGGCAGTAGCATCCTAGCTACAGCTCCTACTGCTTTTTACTGCTGTATAATAGAGAAACACAAGCATTGAGCATAAGTTTGTTTCCTACCAACTAATATACAGCCTGCTTTAGTAGCCCTGAATCCTGAATATCTGTTTTCATTTGGGGTAGCAAAATATAATTATCAAGGGCTGAATATTGTTCTGTCATATGACTCATGTTATTTGCCCTTTTGATAAAACGGTGATGCTATGAGTGAACACGTACACAGCAGTGACACAACAACACAATTTATCAGTAAGATAAATTCCAATATGTGAAACAATCAAGGATTTGTGCATTTGTAATTGGATAGAAGTTATTTAAGAGGTAGAGATATGAATTTTTTTGTTTTTCTTTCACTTCCTGCATTGTCTCTGCTTCTCATCTGAGTTTTTATTATTATTTGTTTATCTTCATGTTGGAGATTTTCTTCATATGTCTGAAGATCACTTTGTTTTCTATTACTATTAAATGTGGAAAGCAAATATAAAAAAATAAAATAAAACACCTTTAGAAGTTTCATGTGTAGCCACCAGAGCTTGTCTACTGTTGGGCTTCACTTTTAGGTTGTCAAGCTGTACATCAGGATATTTATAAATGTCAATATGTCTTCCAGGGGTCAGAGAGTCCTCTAAGCTTCTGTTTGGGAGGCACACACTGTCTGCTGGTAGCAGTTCTAGACCTTGATTAGGGAAGGGTTCAGAGTTCATCCTAACAAATCTGCATTTCCACTGTGTTCCCCCTTTCCACCCTACTACCACCCAAACTGGTTTTAGTAACCATCTCACTTTTGTACTTTGCTAACTCCTACCCCTCCTTTTAAATTTCTTCGAAGTGTCAACTAATTCTACTGTGGGCAGGAGATGATACTGCTGTTACTCTGTACCTTTGGGGTTAGGGGTATTTTTATTTCTTATGTTGACCTTTTACAAATGCATGATCTGTTCATCACATTTAACCACAGTGCTTCATTTATTTTGGCATTTGGCAGTGCAACACAGCATATGATTATATAACCATCTCAAATTATAACTATTTTAGCCATAAGAAATAAAAACTTTAGAAGACTGGAAGATGGACCAGGCACCTGTAATCCTAGCATACTGGGAAGCTAAAGCAGGTGGATCACCTGAGCTCAAGAATTCAAGACCAGCCTCAACAAGAGCAAGACCCTGTCTCTACTAAAAATAGAAAAACTAACCAGACACTGTGGCAGGCACCTATAGACCCAGCTACTCAGGAGGCTGAGGCAAGAGGATCGCTCAAACCCAGGAGTTTGAAGTAGCTGTGAGTTATGATGCCACAGCACTCTACCCAGGGCAACAGAGTAAGACTCTAAAAAAGAAAAAAGAAAGACTGGAAGATGAAAACCTTTATAAAGACTTTCTTAAGTCTACAAAAAGCATAGACTTGAAAAAGACTCCTTTCAAATTGTATTTAATGTTTCCCACTGATGTGGAATAGGGCCCAGACCTTTTATATTTCAGGGGGAAGGTAGCCTTAGTGGAGAAAGACTGGGCTTTGGAAGTAGCCATGTGTAAGTCTGATTCCTCATTTAGACATGTGCTGGAACATGTAGCCATAGCAAATACTTATCCTTTAATGTTTATCTACTATCCTCTTGTAAAATGGAAGAACACCATACTAGGTTTTTCTTTTTTAAGATCAAAAAATATATATATGAACTTGCTGAAAAAGAGATCAAGAAGTCAACCCCATTTATAATAGCAACAAAAAATAAAATAAAATACCTAGGAATAAACTTAACCAAAAAACATGAAAGACGTATACAAAGAAAACTACAAAACACTGAAGAAAGAAATTGAAGAGGATACAAATAAATGGAAGAAGACATGAGTACACATTTCTCAAAAAGAAGACATACAAATGGCCAACAGCTATATGAAAAAAACGTTCAACCCCACTAATCATCAGGAAATTGCAAGTCAAAGCTACAGTGAGTTATCCCTCCCCAGTTAGGATGGCTATGATAAAAAAGGTAAAAAATAACAAATGCTGGATTAAAAATAAAACAAAAATAAAAGATAAAAAAAATAACAAGGTTGCAAAGAAAAGGAAACTCATACTTTTGGTAGGAATATAAAGTAGGAAAGCCACTATGGAGAAAAGTGTGCAGGTCCCCAAAAAACTACAAATGAAACTACCATAAGATTCAGCAATTATACTACAGGGCATTTATCCAAAGGAAATGAAATCAGTATATCAAAGAGACATTTGCACCCCCATGTTTAGTATAGCACTATTCACAGTTGTCAAGATTTGGAATCACTTTAGGTATGCAACAAGAGATGAGTGGCTAAAGAAAATGTGGTATATATACATAATGGAATACTAGTCAACCATTAAAAAACTAAATCATCTCATTTGTGACGACATGGGTGGAACTGGAGGATATTGTGTTAAATGAAACAGAAAGTTAAATTAAATACCACATGTTCCCACTCACATGTGGAAGCTAAAAGTTGATCTCATAGAACAGATGTGTCCAGCCCATGGCCCATGGGCTACATGTGGCCCAGAATGGCTATGAATGCAGGCCAACACAAAATCATAAACTTACTTAACACATGCTTTTTGGTGGAACTCAGTTGCATAGTTCTTGAACCTGAACTTTGTAGACAGTAATACCATGTTGCAATGTCACGTAAAATAAACATACATATGCTGTTTGTATGCATATTTGGCTTCAGTTTTAAGGCTGTGTGCATTATCTTCGAGTGTGTTATCTGCCAAGCATAGACAATCAAATTGATACCATCAGATGTTACATATGCTCATGCTGATTTGGTGAGCCAGTGATTATCAATAATATTTCAATCTACCTTCGCAACATGAAGCATTAATGTCATGTAGAAATGAGCTGGGCATTCTCGTTTAAGGGTACTTTTATACCTTGGTGGCCCCTTTCACATTGCCGACCACCTCACCACACATCAGCAACCAAGATGTAGAATGGCCCAAACCTTGCTTTCTTTTTTCCTGTCAATTAATGTTCATTATAAAGCAAACATAGTCCCTTATCTATTACTATATTTTTAATCCAAGCATGTCTTCTTCAACATGTAAGAGGAAAACAGAACTCCCAAAAAGAAAAATTAGAGATACAGTGAAAAGTGGACAGATGACTACTACTTTGTCAAGGCAAATAATAAGGCACTCTGTTTAATTTCTAGGGGAGTTGTGCAAGTTTTCAAAGACTATAATTTGAAAAGGCATTATATGCAAAAACAGGCCCCAAATTCAATGTGTATGAAGAATTGTGTTGTAAGGACAAAATAGCAGAACTGGGAAATAGCCTGTCTTCTCAACAACAACAAAAATGTTTTAAGTTACAACTCAGATGGATTGCATTGTAAGAGCTAGTTATTTGGTAGCATATTTAATAGCAAAAAAAAAAAAAAATCACTTGTAGTTTATTAAGCAAAGTATGGAATGCATGGCAGATATAATTTGCCCTGCCCAAATGGAAATATTTCTAAAATCATTTTGTCTCACCAGACTAGAGTCAGGAAAATTGAAGAAATTGGAAAATCTATCAAAAGTTCAGAGAGTAAAGCTGCTAATTTTATATTTTATGCTCTGGCGATGGATGACAGCACTGATGCTACAAATACAGCTCAACTTGCCATTTTTATTAAAGGCATTGGCATTAAATATAAATGTCACTGAAGATATGGCTTCCATAGTACCATTAAATGACACAACTAAATTGAGATTTATACAAAGCAGTAAAAAATATGGTAAAGCAATTTTCTTTGTCCATTAACAACGTATCTGGTATAGTTACCAATGGTGCCTTGCCAATGGTAGGTAAAATAGAAGGACTTGTAAAATTAATAGGTGATGCAGTTGCTGCCCAAAACTTATGTTTGATGAAGTATCATTGCATGGTACATCAAGAAAATGTATGTACAAGAGCTTCAAAAATAGATAAAGCAAATAGTCAAGACTGAATTTCATAAGGGCCACAGGACTGAACCATCACCAATTCTAGGAATTCCTTGAAAGTATTGATCTTGCCATAGGTGACACCATTTACTTTTCAGAAGTAAGTTGGCTAAGTTAAGGCCAGATGTTGAAAAGATTTTATGATTTGCAGCATGTTATCAAGTTGTTTATGGTATCAAAAACCTAATTTTGCCAGAAATTGACGATGAAAACTGGCTTAAAGGTTTAGCATTTTTAGTGGATTTAAACTAACTTAAATGAGTTAAACACATGTCTTCAAGGTGGAAACCAACTTATCAAAGCAATGTTCCAAACCATAACAGCGTTCCACATGAAACTGAAATTGTGGCAAGCTCAAATTAAGCCAAACAAATTTATGCTTTTTGACACATTGGCTAAACACAGTCCTGTGAAGAACGAAAAATAAGCAGCCGTGCTTTTTGGTTTGATAGAAGAATTTGAAAACAGATTTCAAGATTTCTGGGAAAGAATCAATATTTTGGTGCGTTTGTGTCTCTTTTCAGTTGACATAAATGTTACCAGCCAATTTTCAAATGGAATACATAGAGCTGCAATCTGAAATTCAACTTAAAGAAAAAATTGATCATGTCTCTTTTTTTTTTTTTTTGAGACAAGAGTCTCACTATGTCACCCTCACTGGAGTGCTGTGGCATCACAGCTCACAGCAACTCAAACTCTTGAGCTTAAGTAATTCTCTTGCCTTAGTCTCCCATGTGGTTGGGACTACAGGTGCCCGCCAACACCCAGCTATTTTTTGTTGGAATTGTCATTGTTGTTTAGCTGGCCCAGGCCGGGTTCAACCCTGCCAGCCTCGATATTTATGGCTGGTGCCGTAACCACTGTGCTACAGGTGCCAAGTCTGATCATGTCTTTTTACTGAACTTTTATAGGTCCTGTCTTCCCAGAGACAAATATGCCTCACTTCATAATCACACTTCATTCATGTCATCACTTTTTAGTGCCATCTACATTTGTGAACAACTGTATTCAAGAATGAAGCACACTAACAGTAAAATTAGGACCAGAATATTTGATGAGCACCTTGAGAACTCACTGAGAATTGCAACCACTTCTATTGAACCAGACATTAATGCATTTGTTTTTCAAATAAAATGTCAAATATCCCACTAGTTTTATGTTGCCCACTTCTCCTTTACTTTTATAATAAAAAATACCAAAAGAAAACCGTAAAGATGTTTTATTGCTTAGATCTGTATGTTTTCTACATTAGTGATCGCAAACTTAGGACCTGCTCAACAATTTTAAAAGACTTTCTGAACAGGCTGCAACATAATTAGGATTATTAATGTGAGGACTTTTTTTGCTTATCTGTTTTTCTTCCTCAGCTTTCATTAGTGTTTGTCTATTTAATGTGTGCCCAAGACAACTCTCATTCTTTCAGTGTGGCCCAGAGAAGCCAAAAGATTGGACACTCTTGTTCATAGAAGTATAAAGTAGGGTGGCACCTGTTGCTTAGTGAGTAAGGTGCCAGCCCCATATACTGAGGGTGGTGGGTTCGAACCCAACCTGAGCCAAACTGCAATTAAAAAAAATAGCCGGGTGTTGTGGCGGGCACCTGTAGTCCCAGCTACTCGGGAGGCTGAGGCAAGAGAATTGCCTAAGTTCAAGAGCTGGAGGTTTCTGTGAGCTGTGACACTATGGCACTCTACGGAGGGCGACAAAGTGAGACTCTGTCTCTAAAAAAAAAGCATAAAGTAAAACAGGATGCTAGAGGCAGGGAAGAGTGGGGGGATGGAGGGGATCTAAAGAGATTAGTTATGGGCAGCTCCTGTGGCTCAAAGGAGTAGGGCGCTGTTCCCATATGCCGAGGTGGCGGGTTCAAACCCAGCCCTGGTTCAAACCCAGCCCTGGCCAAACTGCAAAAAAATAAAAAAGAGAGAGAGATTAAAGTATATAAAATCACAGCTAGATAGCAATAACCTGTAGTGTTCTATACCCCACTGTAGGGTAGACTATAGTTAACAATAATTAATAGTTTTAAATAGCTAGAAAGAGGATGTTGAATGTTCCTAACAGAGAAATGGCAAATGAATGGAATAATGTCATGTGCAGCAACTTGGATGGGACTGGAGAACATTATTCTATGTGAACTATCTCAGAAATAGGAATGCAAGCACCACATGTTCTCCCTAATCAGAGGGAGCTAAATGATGTGTACATATACGGTCATTAGTGGTATAAAAGACACTGAAAACTGAGAAGGGGTAGGGTGGGAGGGGAATGAGAGATGAAAACTTACCTATCAGGTGCAGTGTACACTATTCTGGTGACTGACACACTAAAATCCCTGATTTCATCATAATTCAGTTCACCCATGTAAAAAGAACACTTGTACCTCTAATATTTTAAAAAATGATCAATGTCTGAGGTGATAGATTTGCTAATTACCCTGATCTGATCACTATACATTGTATGTGTGGATACATCACTATGTACTCCATATATGTCAATTTTTTATTTTAAATACAAAAAATAATAAAGAGTCCAAAAAAACCTATGTGTATAAAATGTTTATTACAATGCCTGGTACATAGTAATCTGTTAATATGTGGCAGCAATTATTATTCAAAATTATCTACAATCTAACTTTTTCAGTCATGCCTGGTATGAACCTTATTTGATATAAATCCTTCTCCCTCTTTTCTTTTTCCCACTATTTATCATATACCTTCACTATTTTGAACTTCTTAGAATTTCAAAACCACATGCTGCTTTTCTCAATTTTGTTGACTTTTTTTTCTCCACATGAAGGCCTGCCTCACCCTTCACCTGCCCTAAAACCCTTAGGATTAAATCTGCTTGTTCTCTAAGGCCCAATTTATATCCATTTTTTCCATGTACCATTAGATCCTCAGTTCTTTAAGATAAAATTACTTTCTTCACTGTGGTCATGTAACATCTTATTATATCTTGATCATAGCATTTTATTTACAATACTTTATGTAATGTTCATTAAAAAGTAACATACACATAGAAAAATATATAACTTGGTAAATCTTTACAAAGTGAGTACTTTCAGATTACCAGCATCCAGACCAGGAATCAAGCAGTGCTGCAATCCTGAAGACCTCTTTTGTCCTTAACACTGTGACTGTCAATAAGCACTTCATCCCTACCAAGGGTAGCTCTGCTTGTTTTTGAACATTACATGAATGAAATTAATGATATATCTATTTTGTATATGGCTTCGTTTTTTACTCAGTGATATGTTCTATGATTTGTGCATTTTGTTTTGTGCATTTTTAGTTTATTGATTCTCACTTCTGTGTAGCATTACATTTTTTAATATATACCACAATTTCTACATTTTACTGGATGTAGAATGGATGCTAGTCTTTTTTTAATATATACCACAATTTCTACATTCTACTGGATGTAGACTATGGATGCTAGTCTTTTTTTCCATTGAGTTTTAATTTGTATTTCCTTGATGACTAATAACGTTGAGTATCTTTTTTATACTTTCTGGGGCCAATTGGATATCCTCTTTCTTGAAGAACCTGTTTGTCTTTGTCCATTTTTATCACTTCTTCTATACTTTTTTTTTTTGAGACAGAGCCTCACTTTGTTGCCCTCAGTAGAATGCTATGGCGTCATAGCAACCTCAACCTCTTGGGCTCAAGCGATTCTCTTGCCTCAGCCTCCCAAGTAGCTGGGACTACAGGCACCCACCACAAGGCCCAGTTGTTTTTAGAGACAGGGTTGGGGGGGGTCTCTCTCTTGCTCAGGCTGGTCTTCAACCTGTGAGCTCAGGCAATCTACCTTCACGGCCTCCCATCGTGCTTGGACTTAGTGCATGAGCCACTAAGCCGGGCCTTTCTATACACTTGTTAAAGGCAGATAAATACTTCTCATTCATTTTCAACTGACATAGATTGTGAAGAATGTCATTGAGTTGAAGAATCTGTGTTCTTTAGAAGGAACCTTTTATAAATGTCATAGTGCCTGCCACTAGTCAACAACATATTGAGCACCTATTATATAAAATTCTATTTGAGTCATCAGTAATATAAAGAACAACTTACTAATTACCCTTGCAAATCATCTATACCTCTCTGTTCCTTAGTTTTCTCATCTCCAAATTGTTTTGATTACACCAGATGATATTGGAGTCTATTGGCCTTTTTTTAAACATACACAACCTGGTTACCATATAAATTTATTCTTTTATTAACATGATTTCAGAAATGTTTCCATCAGATGAACTAAATATAATAAAATTGGATTTGAATGGAAATTCAGAGAAGAAAGAGGGTGTCAGTCAAGAATTCATTGGATCAAGACCTTCACTGTTTCTGTTAATTCTTCATGTATAGATGGTTACTGTCTATATTCATATAATCTGACTATTTTATACACAGCTAATTTAAAACAAGACTTGAGGCAATTCAAAAATGAAAAGTGTAAAAATAAAGCTCGTATTACATAAAGAGTGTGATCAACATATTTATCATGTATGTATGTCTTTGCTTTAAAAACAGTAACAAGCTAGATATAGTGACTCATGCCTATAATCCTATAATCCTAGCACTCTGTGGGGCTGAGGTGAGAGGATTGCCTGAGGCCCAGAGTTTGGGACCAGCCTGAGCTAGAGCAAGACTCTGTCTCTACAAAAAAATTTTAAAAATTGGCCAGTCATGGTAGTATGCATCTGCAGTGCAGTCCCAGTCTCAGCTGTTCAGGAGGTTGAGGCAGTAGGATTGCTTGAGCCCAGGAGTTCAAGGCTGCAGTGAGCTATGATGAGCCAACTGTACTTTTTTGTTTATTTGAGAGACAGGGTCTCACTTTGTCACCCAGGCAGGAGTACATTGGCACAAACATAACTCACTGCAGCCTAGAACTCCTGGGCTTAACCAGTCCTCCTGCCTGAGTAGGTGGGACTGCAGGTATGCATTACCTTGCACAGCTTATTTTTTAAATATTTTTGTAGAGATGAGACTTACTGTGCTGGGAAGGCTGGTCTCAAACTCCTGCTCAAGCAGTCCTTCCACTTCAGCCTCCCAGAGTAGTAGGATTATAGGCATGAGCCACTGCACCAGCAGAATAATCATTTTAAATGATTGTTTCATAGGCAATAGTGAGAAATCAGGCCATTCCTTACAATTTACTTTTCACTTTGATAAATAAGGATACACATTTCTTTTTAAAATATTGAGGATTTATCAGACGACTATTCCTAATGTTTATGGTCTCTTATTAAGATATCTTATACTTTAAGATAAGGTATCTTAACCTGTCAGTCATGATTCACTGACTCTTTTTTTGTAGGATTATTAACCAAAGTGAAGGAAGGAAAGGCAAGTACTGATTATGAGGATCATAGTCGATCATTTTTTATGTATAGCTGATAATTTAACTCTTCTTTAAATTAATTCTGTTAACTTAAAGCAAACTTTCAGATATATTGTTCATTGTATAGTTCCCACAAAAATAAGTATTATCAAGTGAACTTCAAAGGTAATGCAATATCTTAGTCTAAGCTTGGTTAATAGTACTACTATTAACTAAATCTCTCAACAGGGCCTAGACTAGAAGATAACAGTACCATAACTAACCCACAGATTTATTCAGTCTTCTACAGTGATTCTATCCTCTGGGACACCAAACCATCACATACATTACACCATATACTTCTACAGTAGTCTTCATTGCCAAATGCTAGACCCCAATGGCCTTTAGAAATGCCTCAATCTCAGCTGTGTAGCACTGTTCTGCCCAGAACAGGGAACAGTACAAAAAAGACAAATTTCTCGATGGCCAAGTTTAAGTACTTTCAAAGAGTTTTCTCTCCAGAGTCTCAGAATCTATTCTGAAACTTAAAAATATAGAGGATTTCAACAAATGTTTACCTTCTAAGGCTCAAACTAATTAGATATTTGGCCATATTACTTTTACTGTATCTGTCTTCCATATTACCTAGCAAATGTATTGTTTGATTAATACCTTAAAGGGAATGGAATTCTACCATGTCTTTGGTACTTCCCTCAATTATTCCCATGTCATTTATAATACATGCATGCTAAGACTCACCAAAATAATAGTGTGGGATCTAAGTAAGAAGAAGGTTTTTAATAGAATATTGATAATTCTTAATAAAATTTTCTTCCGATAAATATTACGAAAAATGTTATGGTGTACTCTTCGTTGCATTCCAAACATTCACTATGTTTATAGTCATTAATTAGCAATAAAAGTGCTTCACCTGTAAGATAAGTGGCTTACACTACACCAGTGGTTCTCAACCTGTGGGTCACGACCCCTTTTTAACAATGAAAATACATTGCGGCATTAGGAAGGTTGATAACCACTGCACTAGACCAGATTATTTCCAGATGCCCCTCTCTATGCAGTCTATAAAATGAGTTTAATGAAAATACCTGTTTGAATGTTGTTGGGAGGATTAAATGAGGTGGCACAAAGTACTCAAAAAATGTCAAATTCAGTTAGGTATTTTAGGTATATTATTTTGCCACCAGTCTTTTATGATTTTTTTTATACTTTTGTGATATTAAACAATTTTAAACTTTAACTTATTAACATAATTTATAAATGGTATAAGTAAACATTAAAGATTGAACTGCTACCATGTATTTTGATTGATGTGTTTGTAATAATGTTGAATATTAGGCTTAATTTCAGTCTTAAAAACATAATTTTATATAAAGAGTAATAAAAAAAAGCAAATGATCTCATTTTAAGAATGACATTAAAGTGTTAGTTAACCTGTGTTAACTAACCTGTGTTAATCTATTCCTCACCCTTTTTATGTCTTGCATAAATACAATCCAACTCTGAGTTAGGTGTTAATTGATACCATATCTTGCTTGATCAACCTGCAGTTAAAGTTATGAAGCAGGCAAATGAGATCTAAACTAACCAAGATCTCCACATGGCCTAAAATAACCTGTGGTTTGTTATATAGCACTGGTTTTATTATAAATAATTAAGTTTAAAAGAATCATTAAAAAATTAAAAGTAGATTTTTAAAAAATAAGAATCATTGAATATCTAGATTTTCCCAATGCAAAAAGGGCTTTAATAATGGAATTGTTTTTCTTTAAAAATTAGAACCACTGAAAAGAAATAGGCCACTGCACAGTAAAGAATCCTTCTCATCAGGGAAATGTTCGTGTTGAGGTAACCCACCATTTAGGAGAATGACCATTTCTACGTCTAGCAGGAAGTTGAACTTTGCAACTTCTGAATTTATTTCCAATACTAGGATTTCACAAAATTAAATCAAGGACCTATTCTGGGTGTTGTTATTGTTGTTTTTATATTGAAGCTCTCTTTATTTTCTTTTTAACATGTCGAAGTATAAAACTTTGACTCATAACCAGTTTTCTTCTAACATTACCTACCATTTGATTCAGGAGGAGTAATTTGAGTTGTTTATATGCTTCCAAAGTACTTTTTTTGGAGACAGAGTCTCACTCTTGTTGCCAAGGCTATCATGCTGTGTGTCAGCCCAGTTTATAGCAACCTCAAACTCCTGGGCTCAGGTGATCCTCCTACAGGGACTACAGGCACTGGACACAATGCCCAACTATGTTTTTAGTAGAGACAGGGTCTTACTTTTGCTCAGGCTGGTCTCGAACTCCTGAGCTAAAGTGATCCTCCTGCCTCTGCCTCCCAGAATACTAGGATTACAGGTGTGAGCCATTGCACCCAGCTTCTATGAAATACTTTTAATATTTATACACTGAAGAGTATTTGAATATAGGTCATTATTTTAAAAATTATTTTTCAAAGAGGTAAAATAAGTAAGTTTCAAAAAACACATGAAATTGGCTGATAATTTTGTGAAATCACCACTTAATATAAATTTTATTTGAAAAGCAAATTTTATATTGGTCATCCTGACACTAAGAAAGAAAAGAAACCTCCTGTGGAATGTGAGTCCTTTTAAATTATCAGGCCTAGAAAGGTATTGAAATGTGACAGTAATCATGTCTTGCTCCCACCTTGAGCTAAGTAACCCACCTGCTATTGGACTTCAGATTGAAGGTCACCCCCAAGTAGCCATAAATTAACCTAACAATGTCACCTGCTGGACACCATAACTCATACCCTGCAGTTCAGCAGTATATAGCCAGTCAGTAAACAATGTTATTTCTGAAAACTAAGGAGAATTCCTGACAGCTTTTGTAATTGCCCCCCTCCTCATTCATCCTTTTTTGTTTAAAAACTTGAGTCTCTGTATTCTCTGAAGCACTTGCCAGTGTTTGCCTGCCTGCAGTCCTCAGCCTTAGCCCAAATAAACTCTATATTAATTTTGCCTAACTTTCTTTAGGTCCACAATACTTAATGTTATTTCTTTTGCCAATCTTTCTCCTACCCCTTCTACCAAGGTAAAAACTTTTAGTGTACTAAGGTAATGAAAAAAAAATCAAAATCTGAATCATAAAGGGAAGTAGAATGTATATGTTATCTCTCACAAGCCCCATTAGCCTGTTTCTCTTGATTTCATTTCAAGTTTTTTGTTTCGTTTTGGTTTTTGTCACTATGTCACTCTCAGTGGAGTGCTGTGGCCTCACAGCTCACAGCAATCTCCAACTCTTGGGCTTAAGAGATTCTCTTGCCTCAGCCTCCCTAGTAGCTGGGACTACAGGCGCGCGCCACAACACCCAACTGTTTTTTGGTTGTAGTTGTCTTGTTGTTTATCAAGCCCAGGCTGGGCTTGAACCCACCAGCCTTGGTGTATGTGGTCCATGCTCCACTCACTGAGCTACAAGTGCCGAGCCCATTAATTTCAGATTTTTAGGTCTATTGGACCGTGTTTATTTTTTGCTATTGTAAAAGTCTTTTTATGTGTTTCTTTAAATTTTCTTGTAGTTTTAAATATGACATATATATGGGCCTATTGTTACTTATAAATTGTGTTCCTGGTGCTAAGAATACACTGGTACACCTGTTAGATATAGTGGCTACCCTGGTGGAACTTAGTGTAACGGACAAACAACAAGTAAATTAACTCTTCCACAACTATAAATCATAAGAAGTAAAGAAAAAGAGAACATTGGGAATATGGTGATGGCATGGCAGGAGGGCACTCTTCTAGATAGGATAGTCAGAAACAACCCTTTCAGAATCATGAAGTTTAAGCAGAGACTTGAAGAATAAGGAAAGTAATGCTCCTGGTAGAGGAACCAACATGTGTCGAGTCTCTGAGGCACAAAAGGACCTCATTTTACTCATTTTCTTTCTGTTCTGTTTTGAACTGTAAAGATGGCTGGTTTAACTTGCTACTGAAATTTTTATGATTTGGTGCAACTCATTTCCATTGTCAAAACCCAAAAATAATCACCCCTTCAGTTCGTACCTTAACCCCTGAACCACTCAAACCCATTTAGTCTCAATATAATAAGAGATAGCTAATACTTCCCATACAGGAAATTTTCAGTACACGTTAGTTCACGTTTCCTTTTTCTTGCTCTTTAGCGTTGTTGGATGATGGCTGGACAACTCTTTCCCCTCTAATCTCCCTTGTGGGATTCATGGTGGGGATAAGGAAGGGACAACCCAGAGAAATACCACTGTCTCCAGAATACCCCCTTTTCTGTGTTAGGTCTCCCAGGGGTCTCTTCCTCCTCCTGAGTCTCTCCCAAATTTAATTTCTGGAGCTCAGGTCACTTCCGAAATTTTGTCAGGATATTTAATCTACAAGGACCCAATTTCTGGTTTCCATTACATCCTGCCCACTGTGGCTCCCACTTGTTTTCCCCTCTTTGTCCTAAATTTCTGTCGTGAGCTTTCCAGCACATGACCTCATCTGGAAGCTGTCCTGAGAGGTAACAGGAGGAGATAAAGAATTCCTCTTCTTTCCTAGGCAGTCATTCTCCTAAAGGCCAACAGCTATGAGAAAGGCCTTGGTGGCCAGAAGAAGATACGGTCTTGGTCTTTCTGAACTAGTAGAGAATTGGCATTTTACCTGTGACTGGCAGCTCTAAAGAAAAACAGAGCACCTGATTCCAGGAGTAGTTAAGACTTGGCTTATCTCCTGATCCCACTTGAAGTTACTATCTTACAAAAATCACTTTTTTTTTCCTGGCAATGAAAAGTGGGAGGTGGAGGAAGGAGGACATTGGGACCTTTGGAACCTCTCTCTGTGCCTTGGGTTTTATCCTTATCAGTAAATTGAGACTACTAGTGTAGATGATTCCTAAGATTCCTTTAATTCTAATATATCATGTTTCTAAATTTTGAACTATCTGGTAGTATTATCTTCAATGTCTGATGTGCATAATGTGTACATGAGAAATTATCCCAGTATGTAAGACTGGTGTATATATATGGAAGAATATAACTCTGCTGGTTGAGCTGGATATACTCATTTCAGATTGTAGTTGGAAAACTTCGCATCAACATTATTATCTTCCTGCAAGTTTCTGGAATGCTAATGTAAAGCAGTACTATATACCCTGAGGATGAAACCAGCTAACTAAACCTGAGTTAACATGCCTCTCCAAAGAATGATAATCATATAGATTATGATAAATAATTTAAAAGATCCTTTGCTTCGCTTTGTCAGAGGGATCACATTGTGTTGCAATAGCACCATGCTATGTAATTCTGACTTTGCTTACTCTAAATTGGTCTGTCCTTCTTTTGCAGGAGCTATTGTGACAATCTTGGTTACCATCCATTAAGTGCTGCTGATTTTGGAAAGATTATGAAAAATGTCTTTCCAAACATGAAGGCACGTCGTTTGGGCACGAGAGGCAAATCTAAATATCCTTTGCCAAAATGGTTTTAATAATCCTCTTTACATTCTCACTTATTATAAAACATCTATTGTAGTTCAAATGGCAGCTATGTTTAGAAATAAATTTAATTCAACTCAAACGTACTTAGTAGAATAATTGCAAATGTTATTTTCCTAGCTTTTTATCAAACTCTAAGATAAATAGCAAATCATAGCTTATTTTTATATTAGGATTTGATAGATTCTACTTTACTCTATCACTGAAGAGTGTTATTAATGTTCAGATCTTCTTTGCTTTAATGGTAAGAACTATTGAGACTTACCATATGTTCAGCAATTTTAAATTGATAATAAAAAGTGGAGAAAGAAGTTAGCTTATCTTCTTTCCTTCTACTAATTTAGAAACATAGCAGATACCTTCGGCAAAAAAAAAAAAAAGGCATTCAAAAAAATATATTGTAAAACTCACACTGAAAGATTAGTGTTTGCTTTAAAGTATTTTTCAGCCGGCCATTTAAAGCCTGCGTTAAAATTAAAGCCAAGGCATAGAAAAGGTCTGTCTTGTGATGGAGAAATAGGAGCAAACAGAAGTAAGGAAAATTAAATTTTTATTGAAGCTCTTTCTACTCCTGAAAGTAGATTGCAAAATAGGGGGCCTCTGTATCCTATTAGAAGTGCACTCATTTTCTCGATGCTTAACCTTTCAGCCACTTTTCCAAAGCATAAAATTCACTTCAATGGAGGAGATGAGAGGATGGGGAAAGAAGAAAGCAGCTTTTCTAAATTGGTTCCAGGTGTTCTCTAACTCCTTGTTGCATGACCTGTCCTTGTTTCCTGAATCTGAACAAAAATGTCTTGATGTGTTTTTGGCATGTTTGTTTCCTGAATCTGAACAAAAATGTCTTGATGTGTTTTTGGCATGTTCCAGGTGATAATCCTGTGTGTTTCAGTGGAAAAAAAGAAGTGAAAAGGTTAAAGCCCTTGTGACACTCTTAAGAGTTGTTTTTGTCTCAGTGCCCTGGGCTAAAGTTTCCCTTCTCTGTGCCAGGTTTCCATCTGGCTATTCCTTTCCTTCTGACCTGTTACTGGTGGCTGGCACAGCGTATTAGGAACATTTATTCATAAAATTTATAACAGATGAGAATCATTTCATTTAAGACAGTAATATTTAACATTTTACAAGGACTATTCCAGTTTCAAAAGGGTAAAAGTATCTCAAGTTTCAAATATTAAAATTTTTCTTACTGAAGAATTCAGAAAGTAGATGTTATCTCAGGCTGATTTTATTCTCATTTCATATATGGTTACTTCTCAAGTGTATTTGCAGGTCATTTGATTTAGAATACTTTACACCTTAACTATTTATTACATATTGCTACAGTGGACTAAGAAAAAAAGCTTTTGTTCATATGCCAACACTGCCCAACCTTGACTTTCACAAAACTGGAGATGGGGTAAGAATTCTGCCTTTTCTTTTTAAAAAGTAGAATTGTACCTTTATATCAACATTGAAATCCACCTGCAAAGTCTTATTTGGGTAAGACCAGAGACAAAAGTAAATGAGGACAAAACCCCAAAGTAGCTAAAAAATATTAGCATATGTGACCTACATCAAAATGAAATTTGGGGGAACAAAGATCTAAAGTAACTGAATTTTAGATGTGTCCATGATACACATCCACTATATGTATGTGTGTATGTGTATGTTGTCAGGGAAAAAGTTAAGTCATAGGATAATATGTATAATACGAAATTTTGAAGAAAAAATATGGCTACCGACATAGTTTGTTTTATTAAATTTAGAAAAGGTTTTTTAAAAGATTCAAAAGATCTGTCAGTCTTCATATATGTTTAACAACCATTTAAAATGTTATCCACAATACTGCTGACTGCTATGCCCTGGTGGGTATGAGTCTCTCTATTTGTAAAGCTCTTACATATCTGCCAGCAGATCAGTTCATACTGCTTTGACTCAACAGGTTTAGATCGTATCTCCTAATGAAGAATACATATCTTGAATGTACTTCAATGTAATTTCTCTGATCTTTTAAAAGTTAACTTTTCCTTTTTTCTTTGTTTAGTTGGAAAGAGCTGAACCTTCTGAACAAAATATCGATGAGGAAGTTATCTCTTCTGCTTGCCGTCTGGTGTGTGAGTGGGCCCAGAAAGTGTTAAGCCAACCATTTGACACAGTCTTGGAATTAGCCCGTTTCCTTGTAAAAAGTCACTATATAGGCACCAAGTCAATGGCAGCTCTAACTGTAATGGCAGCAGCACCAGCAGGTACTAAATTATTAATAAGCTAAAACTGATAGGGGTATCAGTATGTTTAGGGTTGCTAACAATAGAGTTTGACCAAAGAACTTCCTCTTTTTAGTATGTGTATGAGTTCACTCTTACTCCACTCAACACTACACTCAGATATGTTTGTTGAGCCAATAAAATAATAAGCCTTTTATTATAAAGCTTTATGCTATATTTTTGTATATTGCTTTGCTGGGATATGAAACTATAGTTTCCCAAGCTGATATTTTATTTTTTCATTGCTATTTTTAAATTTTAAGAATGTGTGTATAATGTCAAAATTAATAAATTAAACATCAGAAGTAAAATAATAAGATTAAATTATTTTTTACTTGATAGACTCCTTTCTAAGAAACTAATATTTAAAAATAAAATTTGACTGATAACTTGGTCTCAAGAAAACTAACCTGCAGGAAGCATTACCATAAAATGGCAAGAGTGATTTTTTTTTTTTTTAATATACCTTCAAATCAGTATTTTCATTCAAGGAAGAACTTTTGGAATTAACACTGTTTTGGAATAAAAGACTTCTTTATAAGTTTATAGCTGTGTAAAGTATCAGTTCTGATGAAATTTTTAAAATATCTTTTTTTTTTTTTTGTAGAGACAGAGTCTCACTTTATGGCCCTCGGTAGAGTGCCGAGGCCTCACACAGCTCACAGCAACCTCCAACTCCTGGGCTTAAGCGATTCTCTTGCCTCAGCCTCCCAAGTAGCTGGGACTACAGGTGCCTGCCACAACGCCCAGCTATTTTTTGTTGCAGTTTGGCCGGGGCTGGGTTTGAACCCGCCACCCTCGGTATATGGGGCCGGCGCCCTACCTACTGAGCCACAGGCGCCGCCCCTTAAAATATCTTATTTTGCTCTTAAACCTAAGGAAGAATGAATAGATTATTATACTTTGGGGGTTTGTTTGTTTGTTTGTTTCAGTGTTGAGACACATTCTCACTCTGTCATCTAGGCTACAAAACAATGGCGTCATCATAGCTCACCTCAAATTCCTGGGCTCAAGGGATCCTCCTGCCTCAATCTCTGGAGCAGCTGGTACTACAGGAAGTACTGTGCCCAGCTAATTTTTGTGCTTTTTGTAGAGATAGGGTCTCACTATGTTGCCTAGGCTATTCTAAAACTTATGCCTCAAGGAGCCCTCCTACCTTAACCTCTCATAGTGCTAGAATTGTAGGGATCAGGCCTCTGTGTTCAGCCTAAATCTAAATATTTTTAAACCTACAACAGATATATCCCAGCCAGAATATAGTCTCTTACTTAATTTTACTTTTTCAAAATATCTTAACTTGTACATTTTAACAATAAACCAATGTTCTTTCAGTTTACATTTATCATTTATTTGCTTTAAGTGTGTGTGTGTATTAATCTTTCTTCTCATTTTATGGCCACTTGAGGACCCATCTCAAAAAGAAAAATAGTCTCTTACAAGAGCTAGTTGTGATTTTTTTCTGTCTACATGTAAACTATATGACCTAAATCTGTTCATTATATTTACAAGCAGGACTGCTAGACTGCTCACATATGTTACCTCATTTAATGCCCCCCAAGGAGTCCTGTGATATAGGTGTTATTTACTCCCAGTTTACAGGTCAGGAAGCAGACTCCAAGTGGTTAAGTAACTTGTCCATGGGCAGATAAGTAGAAGGGACCATGATTTGCATCCTGATTTGTCTGTTTCCAGTGCCCAGTTTAACTCAATTATATCATACTGTCTTCTTATCTTCTGACAAAGTGAGCTTTAAAAAGTGTGGACCTTTCAACTTTCTCTGTTCTTTTGCCTGTGCCTACTGCCACCTAGAAGAGTTAGTTCTTCAACAGGTTGAGGACTCAGAAGGCATGATAGGGAAAAGAAACATCTCTGTCTTTCTTATTTTTCATTATATTGACAAAGTCTGACTGAAAGAAATATTGAATGAACTGAATGAATTTTTAAGATGTAAGTGTAAATAAAAAGTGTGGATTTTTTTTAACAAAAGTACTAAAAAATACATTTATGAACAGGTGTTTTCCCTTTTTGAAACAATTAGCCTGGGAGGCTAAATACTTTACCAATTGTATCATTACTCAAAACATTTTTAGAATCTCTGTTGGAATTTTGTTCTCTGCCCTGACTACATTTTTCAAAAAATATTCTGGATAGTAGATTAATTTTCATCCTTTGAAGATGAATTTTTTTTTTATATAAATATAGACTCCATATTAAGAACAGGTTGTGTTACAAATGTCCTTTTGTAAGTCAGTTGTCTGGAACTCATTCCTGTCTAGAAACTCTGGCAGGAGGGATGAGACAGCCGAGCTGTGCTGTGAGCCATCACAGAGGCTCGCCAGGGTGCAGGTGCTGAGAATCCAGCAGTACAGGGAGCTGAGACCAGTACAGTCGGAGCTGGATTTGAGAGGAAAACTAGTACTTCAGTGACTTTAAAGTGGGGGGGAGGGACAAAAGATAAGGAATTATTAAGGAGTGACTTTGGGGAAAGAGTTATAGTCTCTTTCTTTCCTGCTCAACCTACCACCACACACGCCAAGTTGTTGCTGTTAACTAAAATGATGAAAAACGGAAATGGGTGGAGAAGGGCCAGGTATAACCAGCAGGGTAGTATTTTCCTCCCCTTTCTTCTCTTCACTAGTATTTTTAATGCCACACCCTAAATGTGAAGTGAGCTTTTTAAAAAAAGTTATTGCCTGATAAATTTTTTAAATTTGCTTGTGTATTTTGCTTATTTTATCATTGTTTTTCAGTTTTTATCTTAGTACTGTTTTAAAAACGTTTCTTAGCCACACTCTTTGGAATAGCTTAACCTTAGTCTTATTGAGAAATTTTGCTCCTAAATTTCCTCTAGGTCATACTTAAATAATTGTCTAGTAGCAATTAAAATAATACCTGCTTTTATGAATTTCTGATAGAATTAAAAACTGGTTTTCCCCATACAGTTTTTTCTAAGATATGGAGTGGTTTCAGCCAAATTTATTGAGTGCCCCTTGTGGGCTGAATATTATCGTTATGCAAATGCATGAATTTCTTTCTAATTAGAGAAGGGGGAGAATTTGCTGACATCTGATAAAATGTAAAAATTCTATCTTGACATTTATTTATCAGAGCTTCTGCATGTTTATGGTACAGCTACTCTTTTCAAAATAATCTGTTATCCATTTAACTGAAACTCTCACTTGAGTTGAACCATATTTTAAGTGACAGTGAAAGCCATATTGACATGTTTGTAAATTGGTATAATACTTAAGATTTATAAAGAAATTTGGAGGTAAAATTTGCTGTGTTGATTGTTGTGCCCAGTAGATGGCTGCATATTCAAACAAACTGAGTTGTAACTGCTCTCTATAAAGGAAAGGATTTAGTTTAGCTTTCCTTTCTGTTTATTTTCAGGAATTAAAGGAATTACCCAGCCTTCTGCTTTTATACCTACAGCTGAAAGTAATTCCTTTCAGCCTCAGGTGAAGACCCTGCCATCTCCCATTGATGCTAAGCAGCAGTTGCAGCGGAAGATCCAAAAGAAGCAGCAAGAACAGAAACTACAATCCCCTTTGCCTGGAGAATCCTCAGCAAAAAAATCAGAAGGCGCTACAGCCAATGGAGTAACTAACCTTCCTAATGGAAACCCTGCAATCCTTTCTCCTCAGCCTATTGGCATCGTTGTGGCAGCTGTCCCAAGTCCTATTCCGGTAATCTCGTTACATAGTGTTTGACCTTGCTGGGATGGTGGGAAATCAGTCGTTTAATTAAAAGTGGCAGATGAGAAGGAGGCAAGTGCAAGTGTTAGACACAGCCATAAACTGGTTCTGCCACCACAGACAGACTCCCTTTTAGTCAGTTTTCACTGAGGATTTATTTTATTGATTACAAAGTAAGTTATAAAATGAATGTATATAAAAATATAAAGATTTGGGACATATATAGTATACACATAACCAGTCAGAGCTGTCTGTAAGAATGAGTCATTTTGAGAGTTGTTTCATCCCTGGCTGAGCCAAGATAGTATACTTGCAAACTTTTTTTTTATTTAAACTCTTTTTTTCTACATTTAGATAGAGCAAAATTATAATGTGTATTGATAATAATACTTTGACATAGACCTATCTGTGGCTTACTGGATATAATAATAGGTCCTTTGGCAGTCCCTTACCTAGCTCATTTGTTTCCTTGCCTATAAGTAGAGGTTAATTGTCCCTTCCTTTCCTATCTCACACTACTGAGGTTATGATAAAAGAACTTAAAATGAGAATGGATTGGGCGGTTCCTGCAGCTCAAGGAGTTGGGTGCCGGCCCCATATACCGGGGGTGGCGGGTTCAAGCCTGGCCCCCAGCCAAAACTGCAAAAAAAAAAGAGAGAGAATGGATCATGCTGGAGTAAAATATTACTTTATGTTATTATTGACAATATTAAGAAGATTCTATGGTTTTTTTTTCTTTTTCTTTCCTTTTTTTTTTTTTTTTTTTTGAGACATAGTCTCACTTCTGTTGCCCAGGCTAGAGTGCTATGGTTTCTTAACTCACAGCAACCTCATGTACCTGTACTCAAAGGATCCGTTTGCCTCAGCCTCCCGAGTAGCTGAGACTACAGGCATGCACCACCACACTTGGCTAATTTTTCTATTTTTAGTAGAGATGGGGTCTTGCTCTTGTTCAGGCTGGTCTCAAACGCCTGAGCTCAAGCAATCCACCCACCTCAGCCTCCCAGAGTGCTAGGATTACAGGCATGAGCCTTGATGCCTGGCCTGTTTTGTTTTTCTTATTCTTACTATCATCATTATCATCATGCCATTAAAACATGAAATACCAGCTCGGCGCCTGTGGCTCAAGTGGCTAAGGCGCCAGCCACATATACCTGAGCTGACGGGTTCAAATCCAGCCCAGACCCGCCAAACAACAATGACGGCTGCAACAAAAAAATAACCAGCCATTGTGGCGGGCGCCTGTGGTCCCAGCTACTTGGGAGGTGGAGGCAGGAGAATCATTTGAGCCCAGGAGTTTGAGGTTGCTGTGAGCTGTGATGTCACAGTACTCTACCCAGGGCGACAGCTTGAGGCTCTGTCTCAAAAAAAAAAAAAAAACCATGAAATACCTGATAACTACATTATTTACTATTGAGCAAACTTGAATAGATATTAGTTTTATGTGGGACCTTATGCATGGTGGCTTAGTTACTAAGGTCCAAGGTAGACCCACTTAAAAGACAGTTTCCTCTGTGAGTATGTTTCTTCAAGATTTTATCTCCTTTTCCTATAACCTCCTTAAATCACTGTTTCAACAAGTATTCATCACAAGTGTGAAGTTATTAGTCTTGTTAAGTGAAGAGGGACTTGGTATTCTTATCATTGTATTTTGTAACTATATGCATTACAGTTGCATTTGTTGTAATATTTCTGTGTGTGGTTGTATACAAGAACCTGATCTAGAAGAACTCTCTTTTAACATGGGAACTGCTTTTTTTTTTCTTTTTAACATTAACATTTAATAAAGTTGTTAAAAGTATACAGATACACAAATTACTGTTTCTATCCTAGACTTTTTAAATCTGACTTTGTTTTCTAACAGGTCCAGCGGACCAGGCAATTGGTAACTTCACCAAGTCCAATGAGTTCTTCTGATGGCAAAGTTCTTCCCCTCAATGTACAAGTGGTCACTCAACATATGCAGTCTGTGAAACAGGCACCAAAGACTCCTCAGAACGTTCCAGCCAGTCCTGGTGGGGATCGTTCTGCCCGGCACCGTTACCCTCAGATCTTACCCAAACCAGCCAACACCAGTGCGCTCACCATCCGCTCTCCAACTACTGTCCTCTTTACTAGTAGTCCCATAAAAACTGCTGTTGTACCCGCTTCACACATGAGTTCTCTAAATGTGGTGAAAATGACAACAATATCCCTCACGCCCAGCAACAGTAATGCTCCTCTTAAACATTCTGCCTCAGTCAACAGTGCTACAGGAACACCAGAAGAATTAAGGAGCATTCCACAGATCAAGAATGGCTCTGTCGTTTCACTTCAGTCTCCTGGGTCTCGAACCAGCAGCACTGGGGGAACATCTGCTGTGGAAGTCAAAACGGAACCTGAAATCTCCTCAGATGAGCATCCTGTACAGTGCCAAGAGAACTCTGATGGGGTCAAAGCTCCCCAAACAACACCTAGTGCCCTTCTGGGTTCGAAAAGTAATACAGATGGAGTAGTGCAGAAGCCTTCAAATGAAGGTGTCACTGAAATGAAAGCAACTAAGGTCTGTGACCAGAGGACCAAATGTAAAAGTCGCTGTAATGAAATTCCACCAGGCACGTCAACAGGCAATAATCAAAGCACTATCACTCTCTCAGTTGCTACTCAGAACTTAACTTTCACCAGCACCAACTCACCATCTAATGGTGACTCAATAAATAAAGATCCTAAATTATGCACTAAAAGTCCAAGAAAACGACTGTCTTCTACATTGCAAGATTCCCAGGTGCCTCCTGTAAAAAAACCAATCGTGGAACAGCTTTCTGCAGTTATCATAGAAAGTCAGAAACCAGGCAGTGTTAAGAAGGACCAAAAGGTTCCACATTCAGGAAAAACAGAAAGTTCAACCGCAGGTGCTCAGATTCCTAGCAAGGTGTCAATAAATGTCAATTCACATATGGTGGCAAATCAGCCCTTAAACTCTTCTGCTTTTGTTACCAGTGATTCAGCTTTGGAACAGCAAACAACACCATCATCATCTCCAGATATAAAAGTGAAACTTGAAGGAAATGTCTTTCTCCTGGACAGTGACTCAAAATCAGATGGCAGCTTTAATCCCAATGAATGGCAACAAATCACTAAGGATTCTGAGTTTATATCTGCCAGCTGTGAACAGCAAGATGTCAGTGTTATGACAATTCCTGAGCACTCTGATATCAATGACTTAGAGAAATCTGTTTGGGAATTAGAAGGAATGCCACAGGAAACATACAGCCAGCAGCTGCATAGCCAGATACAAGAATCTTCTTTGAATCAAATACAAGCACATTCTTCAGATCAGTTACCTCTGCAGTCCGAACTAAAAGAGTTTGAGCCTTCTGTTTCCCAGACAAATGAAAGCTACTTTCCTTTTGATGATGAACTTACACAAGATAGTATTGTGGAAGAGCTGGTGCTTATGGAGCAGCAAATGTCAATGAATAATTCTCATTCTTATGGTAACTGTTTGGGAATGACTCTTCAGAACCAGTCAGTTACTCCAGGAGCTCCATTATCATCTCACACCTCTAGCACCCACTTCTATCATCCCATCCACAGCAATGGCACTCCAATCCACACACCCACACCCACACCCACTCCTACACCAACACCAACCCCAACCCCAACCCCAACCTCTGAAATGATTGCTGGGTCTCAGAGTCTATCACGGGAGAGCCCTTGTTCCAGGCTAGCCCAGACTACACCTGTGGATAGTGCTTTAGGAAGTAGCCGGCATACACCCATCGGTACTCCACATTCTAACTGCAGCAGTAGTGTCCCTCCCAGCCCTGTGGAATGCAGGAATCCATTTGCATTCACCCCAATAAGCTCCAGTATGGCATATCATGATGCCAGCATTGTCTCAAGTAGTCCTGTGAAGCCAATGCAAAGACCCATGGCCACGCACCCTGACAAAACCAAGCTTGAATGGATGAATAATGGGTATAGTGGGGTTGGTAATTCCTCAGTTTCTGGTCATGGCATTCTCCCAAGCTATCAGGAACTAGTGGAAGACCGTTTCAGGAAACCTCATGCTTTTGCTGTGCCTGGACAGTCTTACCAGTCTCAGTCCAGACATCATGACACTCATTTTGGTCGTTTGACTCCTGTCTCTCCTGTGCAGCAGCAAGGTGCCACTGTAAATAACACCAACAAACAGGAGGGTTTTGCAGTCCCTGCCCCTCTTGATAACAAAGGAACTAATTCATCTGCCAGCAGCAACTTCAGATGCCGGAGCGTGAGCCCTGCTGTTCATCGCCAACGTAATCTTAGTGGAAGCACCCTCTATCCAGTATCCAATATCCCACGATCTAATGTGACCCCCTTTGGAAGTCCAGTAACCCCAGACGTTCATGTTTTCACAAATGTTCACACAGATGCATGTGCCAACAACATAGCTCAAAGAAGTCAATCAGTTCCACTGACAGTTATGATGCAGACAGCCTTCCCGAACGCTCTTCAGAAGCAAACAAACAGTAAAAAAATAACTAATGTTTTGTTGAGTAAACTTGATTCTGACAATGATGATGCAGTGAGAGGTTTGGGAATGAACAACCTGCCCTCCAATTACACCGCCCGGATGAATCTCACTCAGATTTTGGAAACTTCTGCTATTTTTCCTAGTGCCAACCCGCAGAATATGATTGATTCCAGCACTTCTGTTTATGAATTCCAAACACCATCTTACCTCACCAAAAGTAACAGCACCGATCAGATCAATTTTTCTCCTGGAGATAATCAAGCACAATCAGAAATCGGAGAGCAACAATTAGATTTCAATAGCACTGTTAAAGACCTGTTGAGTGGAGACAGCTTACAAACCAACCAGCAGCTGGTAGGTCAGGTAGCATCTGATCTCACTAATTCTGCATCTGATTTCTCTAGTGATATCAGGTTGTCTTCTGAGCTCTCAGGCAGCATCAATGATTTGAACACTTTAGACCCAAATCTACTGTTTGATCCAGGTCGTCAGCAGGGCCAAGATGATGAAGCTACACTGGAAGAATTAAAGAATGACCCTTTATTTCAACAAATTTGCAGTGAATCTATGAACTCTATGACTTCATCAGGTTTTGAATGGATAGAAAGCAAGGACCATCCTACTGTTGAAATGTTGGGTTAAATTGTGTTTTATATATGTAGCACACTGTATCTAAAGACATATGTATTGTATTTGTCTTAATGGAAGTGCCTCCCGCAGCAGAAACACTTACTATTAATTGTGACATTTTAAAAGCGTTTGCTGCAGAAGTGGTTTCTTCTTCAATAGGAAATGGTTAGACTTGCCTCGGTTCTTAACAAGTTTCTGAAGACAGAAGGCTGTAGAAGAACAAGTATTAGGTTTTAAATTTTATAATGTTCCCCATTTAATCACATTGTTTGCTAGTAAACAATTGACTATTCAGCTATTACAAGAGCAGTCTAGATCTTTATTTTGTATATGTTCATTTTAATTCATCAGTTGATATACACAGAATTTAGAAGAAACCATTGATTTTAGGTATAGGCTGTTTTGTTGGCATTATCTTTTATTAGATATAAAATCATAGCTAAGGTGAACTGTTGACAAGAAGGTCTTCCTTAAAACAGGGACAATATTCAGGTTATTATAAATATTTAGGCTTGAAGCATAGAGCTACTGTAGGATGAAAAGTCTATAGGACTTCCTGGGGCTTCAGTACCATTTACACCCACCATGAAGGGCTTAAATAGGAGAAAATAATGGAAAATTAAGTATATCTTTAAGGAAAGCAAAAGCTGCACTAAAATTTTTAAGAGGAAAGACTAGTAGCCATTTATATTTGTGACCTTGCATCAGTCCTATTTTAAAATGTTAATTTTAATACGGAGCTAGCACATACACCGTACACAGACACGCAGGCAGGCACACACACAAAACCAGGAAATATCCAGACATTGTAATTTAATAGAATAAATACTAGCATGTTAGAAAAATGTTTTATGTTTTATTATTTTAGTTGAGATAGGGGAATAGAAGGAAAACAAAAGCATTTTCTCAGTTTCATCACAGTGGCTGCATGCACATGTTAAAACTCTGTGTGAAATTTACTTCGGAATTGTTCATTATAATCTTTAGTAATCAGTTATTTTCCCTCTCAAGTTAGTGACTGACTCCTTTACTCCTCCTGAGTATAGTAATCCAGTTTGATCATGGGATCTCTTTGAAAAACAAATAAGCAGGAAGGAGATGGCATAAAAACTGAACAAAAAATATTTCACCACCTAAGGTCTGAAGCCACAAATCTTCATATCTCTGATAAGCAAAGGGGATGTCAGTAGTACTTGAAGAAGAGGAGCATTTTATTACTTGCTTAATTTATTTATTGTGATAACCACAATTGCAAAAGAAGCACTCAGGATTTGTTTTAAAATGTTTCTCTCTATGGCTCCCATTTTGTTTTATGAATAATTATTTATGAATTTCATGTTGACACAAACCAGTTCACTAGTTGACAGCTCCACTTAAGTGAGTTTCAAGATCACTTTCAAAGAGATTTTAAAATTGCCATTGTTTTTAAAGCTAACATTAAACCATTTGCTATGCTACCTTGAACCTACTAAGCTTTCCTTTAAGCCAATCAGAAGATTACAATCAATGAATATTTAATAAATATGATGAAGGATTTAATTTAATAAGGTTTCATTGTTCAATAAATTTGCAAGGTAGGGTATAAACATATTTTGATAAATAAATGGTGCTAGAGTTGGCTCAAAGGTTTATATATCAATATGTCCTAGTTATTGGCATTTGTGTGTGTTTGCTGTTATCTTGATTTAATGATCTGTTAGATATTTTTTCTTGACGCTAGTTATTTCTTCACTGTACATTGAGACACAGCACTACTGCACACCAAAGTATGCAATACCCAAAGGAAACTGTGTGATTTAACAAATGATGAGAGCCTTTCTATATGAGATACTCTGAAAAGGAGATTTTGAGGCCATTCTAATCCCTTGTTTACATTATTAGCTTCCTACTAATATAAAAATAATGGAAATCTTTTTTGATAAAAATATAAAGATTGGAGGATTTTTAACCCCCTGTATAGTATTGCAGCAAACTCATTAAATTTGGTTGAATTCGTCCAGCAAACTTTCTGGGGTTCATATATTGCACTAAATTTGTTGAACCTGTGGTAGGCACATCTCTTAGGATAAATGCAACCAATACAGTCCACAGATGAAACTTTTTAAATGTGTTTCATTATGAAAAGACAAAAATGTCATCAAAGTGACAGATAAAATTGTCTTATGTAGCAATGTGCATTGATCTCAATGAGATATTTCTATTTCTTATTCTCTTACATGAGAATATTACAGCAGGAAGAATTAAGTTTAGTTTGCTTCACCATGTTAATACATGATCACAAAATGTGCATGAGTGTTATTGACTTATCTTGTACAGTACTAGGTATTCCTGTAACCACTCTTTTTTTTCTTCGCTGTTTGAAACTGGTTCAGTGTTAACCAGGCAAGCATAGTTATTCACAAGTTATTTACTTTTTTATGTTTACTAATTCTGCTTAGTTATTGTTGAATATGTTCTTTTCTCAGATTGTTTTCATTGTTTTGATGTTTAAAACATTTTGCATACTGTTTATCATGATAAGACTTCATGAAGTAAATAATTTTGCATATAATTGCAATAAGCACTGACTTTTGAACTGAAAAGAAGGAAAGTGGTTTTTTGTGCAGTGCATCTGAGGTTCATATAATAGTCTTGTACTATAATGTGCTTTACTACACCATAAATGACAAAAACAAGCCCTGTTTCATGTTTCATTTAGTGCAAAAAGTCAGATTTCCCCAGTGTTTTGTTGTCTGTTGTACCTGCTGAAACTACAGTAGTTGAATATTGCGGTAGCATTTCAGTTCTCTTTTTTTATTGAAAGTGCTCAAAAATTGTTTTTTAAATGTTTTCAAAAACAATTAAAAACATTTTATATTAAACTGACTGGATCTTAAAGTTTTTTATGGAATATATTTTATATAGGTAACACATTTTGTAAACCATTCTTCTTTTGATGTCATGAATTGGAGATTGGATAAAGATCAGCGCAAGGCAGAACGGTGCTGCTAATTCGCTCTCTGCTTTTAATCCAGGAGAATACACAGATTTTATTTCATTATTGGAACTCTGCTATATTTATCACCAATGAATGGTGCATGGCATAGAGATTTCTGTCATCCAAAGAGCCAGCTTTTGCTTTTTCACAGGTGTTCACTTTGAAATGTTAGCCTGTGGAGTACTTAGATAAGTATATTTTTGGAGCTTTTGAATGGAAAATGGAGAAAATTTCAAAAGCAATACAGGCATTTCCAAGAACCAGAAATACAAAATAAATGTACTGAATTTGTAAATAAGAAGAAATTGAGCTGTAGAAAGCAGTCAGAAATTTTAACTCCTGCAAAGTAATGAAACCAAGGTCTGGGGTGGAGTTTCCTCACTCTTGAAGCTGAGAAGCAGCAACAACCAGTGCCTGGGTCTGTAACTTGTGTTTTAGGCAGGTCTTGACTCAGCCTACTCACTTGTGCATACATAGTTTTGTAGAACTGTGATAGCCCCCCATCATCATCACAGGTGCTGAATTTGGACAAGTGGAAACAATTACAAAAGGAAAGAAGAGTGGAGATTAGGAAGGAGGGAGAGTGGGAAGACTTCACATGAGCTGAGTCTACAAATCAAAATTCCACAGCACTTGAAGAAAATGAAACTAATCCTAAGAAAGACAGTCAATAATCACTGAAGACAAAATAATAGTTAACTTACTTAGATACTACTTAAAAATAAGCATGTTCGGATCTTCAGTGCTTAATGACTTGAAAGGGAGAGAAATCTCACATTCACACAATATTTAAAATCAAGAGTAGACAAATAAAACAATAGTCTGTAATGAACCATTAAGAAATTAGGGGGTAAAACACCTGAGGTGCTTATGATTGCAAGTAATTGAAAACCTAACCTAATAAGTACTTTTAGTTTAATAACAATATTGGAGATAAGAGATCTGAAGTTTCATTCAATGGTTCATTGTTTATGAGAATCAGATTCTATTTTTCTGTGTTTCTGTTTCATCATCTTCGGCTTTGCTTTTCAGCATCTGTTACCTCATGGTCACGATATGGCTGCCATGGCTCAAATATTTTACCCTCATACATCTCAAGAAGGATAGTAAAGGCAGTTCTCATTGCTTTTTATCGGAGAGGAAAAAAATCTTTCTCAGAAACTCCCGTTAGGCCCTCCTCACACACACTCTCATAGTTTACTGAACAAAACCAAACCAATGACTTAGCTTAGATTCTGGATTTATGTTTTGTAGTTAGGGGAAGGAGTTCATTTCCTAGAGCATGTGGCCATCCATCAAAAGAGTACCATAACCTTCCAGAGATAATAGTAACTTACTGTTTGGGAGACAACCAGTAGTCATCAGTGCAAAAATTCAATAGATGGATAGGATCTGTACCCTACCTTTGAGGGACTTACAGCATTATGAAGGGCTAAATAAATGTTCTTTGGTAAGTAAGTGCCTGAGTATATATTAACATGCTATGTAGAAGAAAAGAAATGAGGATTTGTGTTCTGCAGAAACAAGAACAGGGCAGAAGAGCACGTTCTTATTTAGAAGTTTACATTAACTGGTAACTGATAACTTGCCTTTCCTTTAGGTGCTGACAAACCAAATATTATTGAGTTCATAAATGCAAGTTGCCTCAACTATTAATATAATAAAAAACAAAATGTTTTATTTTGTTAAATCTTTGAAGTAGAGGTTGATTTTGACATGCATTGCTATAAATGAATTTTTAAATAATTAAAATTACAAATGCCTGAAAATTTTAAAATTTCAGGCCAGGCACAGCGGTACACACTTGCAGTCCCAGCTACTCAAGAAGGCTGAGGCAGGAGAATCACTTGAGCCCAAGAATTTGAGGTTATAGTAAGCTATGATGATACCCCTGCCAGCCCTGGAACTATAATCTGCTTAGAAGAAAGAGTCAAACAAAAAGATTATAATTTTCAAGAGATTTTATTTTTAAGAAACTCTTAATTCTTGGAGAGAAGGGAAAATAGTTTCATAAGTATTATGAGAGTGGTGTTACTGTAAAGAGAATTTTTTTTGCAGTAGGCCTAATGTTAAATAGTTGCATATATTCTCATTTTCTCATAACAGTTCTGAAAGATCATTTTTCAGGTTAGAACATTTTAGTTTAGGATTATCTTAACTTCAAAGCCTAGATCTTAACCATTATGCTCTGCTTAAGATTCTTGTCTACACTGTACCTACTTCAGTAGTCTGATCCGGGGCTTCTATGAAAATTTTCATTCTAGTTTAAAATTTATGATTGCGTTTTATTTTTGTGGGTTTTTTCATTTCTCTTTAACTTCCAATCCTGATATCTCAACAATTCCTTTTCATTTTTGTTGCTTTTAGATTTTTTCCCTGTATTTGTAAATTTCCTGTAAGTTACTTGAGTCTCTTTCCCTCTCCTTCCTCCATGGAAGTACACACCCTGATGCACTGAGCAAAATTAGTTTTAAATACAAAATTTTGTTTTACATACAGCTTTTAAAGCACATTTCTTAGAGATACACTTGGCCCTATTTATCTTTAAACCACTTTTAACATTTCCTCAGAAAACAAAAACTGAACTTTGGAACAAATGATTAAGTACCTAAAATGTGTCAGTCTCTGCACCAGGTGCTAGAGAAGACATCCTGCCATTTTGAGATTTTGCAAAATAATGAGAAAGACACAGCGAACCTCTTTGCAGGATGCAACTGCTGTTTACTGCTAGTAGGCACCCTCCCCTTCTTCCTTACTATTAAAGTCCCTCATTTTTAGCTGGGACTTTGGATGAAAGACTACTTTGCCCAACATCCCTTGTAGTTAAGTGGAGCCATTTACCAAATACTCAGCCAAAGGGACATAATCAAAAAGGTTATGTGCTACTTCTTTGAAGTGTCCCTGACCTTCCTCCCCGCTGGCTGCAATGAGTATGTGATAGCTAGCTCACACAGCTCTTGGACTTTGAGGCAAGCCACATGCGGAGCATGGTACAGTAACAGGAGGCAAGGAGCCAGAGGCCCTGATGACTTCGGGAAGCAAGCTGCCCTACCAGTCCCCTCCGGACGTGTTTTGCGTGACAGAGAAATAAATTTCTTTTGGATTTAATTCATACTTATTTTGAGTGAGTTCACTCAACACAAATCCAAATTCTAACCTGCATAGTTGCTAGATGATTTTAGTAGGAGTAGGAAATGTTAAACTAGCATGGAGATCGCTAAACCATCACGGATCCTCCCAGGAATGGCAAACTGCGTCTCTTTCTCATTGAGATTGGTAAATCAGGAGAGGATCCTAAAAAGAATACCCTGAGTTTAGCACCGTATTTGAATAGTCTTTGGAAAAAGGAGTAGGTAGATTCTAAGCTGCTTAAATAACTAAAGAGAATTAATGGATTAAATTGAAAGGCATTATATTCTGGTAATTGATATCAAACCTGAGTTTAAGTCTCAGCTCTGCCTATTATAGCCATGAGGCTGGGAAAGTTATGTGAATATTAGTAATGATATCCATCTGGAGGGCATTTTCTAGTGGTCCAACACATGGTTCTGGCCTGTTTATTATTTTTGCCAGCATCTTGAATGAACACATGATAAGTTTGCTGTGGCGAATGTGGACTGGCTGGCTTAATTTCTATTCCAGTCTCCACCTGCTGTGGAGAGGCAGAAAGGCCAAAAACTACCTTTTCTAGAGTTTCACTTTGTCACTCTAGGTAGAGTGCCCTGGTGTCATCATAGCTCACAGCAACCTCAAACTCTGGGGCTCAACCAATCCTCTTGCCTCAGCCTCCTGAGTAGCTGAGACTACAGGTGCTCACCATAACTTCTGGCTAGCTTTTCTATTCTTTAGTAGAGATGGGGTCTCATCTTGCTCAGGCTGGTCTTGAACTCCTGAGCTCAAGCAATCTACCCACTATGGCCTCCCAGAGTGCTAGGATTACAGGTGTGAGACATTGGGCCTGGCCTTAAAAGTTATTTTTTTAAAAGAGAAGCAGGACCCTGAAAATTGTCAACTATTAGGAAATTGCCCATAATAACTGTATTTATGATAGCCAAATAGTTTACTTGATACATAGGGAAATTTTTCTTTAATGATAAATTCTAAGTATAAAGAGTATGATCAAATTAGAAAATCACCACTTTGGGATGAACCCTAATGAAATAGGCAATTCAGGCAAAGATCATCAATGAATGAAATCAGTGGATAGTAGGTGGTTAGGAAATGTTACAGTGGAAGAATCAATCTTAGCCTTACCACTAGTAAATATAGAACAAGCAGACATTGGATAATTTTCATTTACGGGAAATAGAAGAGATAAAAGGAAAATTTAAGACACACAAAAGTCACATGTTATGTGTAGACCTTTTTTAGAACATGTTATAAATAATCCAGCTTAAAAAGACAATTTAGAGATAATCAGGGAAATTTGAAAATGGAGTGGTTATTTATTGATACCAAGGAATCATTTGGTGTGATAATGGTATTTTGTTTATGAAAAAAGTCCATACTTTTTAGAGATATGTACTGAAATATAAAGAAGTAAAAACGAGTTATCCAGGATTTACTCTGAAATACTTTGGCAAGAGATAGAGGAATAATGTCTGGTAAAATCTTGGGTATGGGGACTCATTGAGATTTTGCATTGTTTTGTTTGTTTTTAATTTCTGCATATGTTTGACATTTCATTATAAATTTTTATGATTCTCTAAGTAAAATATTTAAAAGACATAACTGAAAATCTAAGCTCATTTGCAAAGCATTTATGGCATTGCACAATCAACTCCTTCAAGTCACATGAGTGGAGAAGAAGGCAGGTATAGTATTTCTAAAGGAAAATTGGGGTGCTTCTAATAGAAAGTAGGGAGTCAAAGCTAAGCAAAACACACCACTGTTCCCATACAACTTTTTGATCTTCATCTTATAAAATGTATATACAAACAGAACCACTTTCTCTTTGCTGAAAATGCATTTTCTTACATTCTTATGCCTCTTGTTGAAACTGTTTTCTGTATATTTTTTTCTTTTTCTTTCTTTTTTTTTTTTTTTAAAGAGGTGAGGTCTCGCTCTTGGTCAGGCTAATCTCCGACTTCTGAGCTTGAGCAGTCCACTCTCCTTGGCCTCCCAGAGTGCTACGATTACAGGCGTGAGCCACTGCAGCCTGCCTTGTATTTGTTTTTTAATACTTTTCCTTAAAAATCCACCTCAAGTGCCATCTAAAAGGAAGCCTTTGCCAATCTCTGCCTATAGCAATAGGAAGACTCTGGGGACCCTTGATTCAGATGTCTATGAGAAAATTTTGCCTTTTATGGGCAAATATTAATGTTTCCATATCCCCCACTAAAATGAAGCTCCTTAAAGGCCCCTTTCACTGTAGCATCAAAACACAAAGTTCAATGACTTCTTTATAGCTAGGGTAAGATCTTGGTTTGCTCGATTGAACTCATGCTAATGATTTCCAGATAGATTTTCTCAAGGAGGTACAAAGTATTAAGCTAAGAAATTGTTGTGCTTCACATAGCAAATAAATAAAACCTTTATAATATGATATCTCCTGCCTATTTAAAGACTTTGGATTATCAGTTTAAAGGCCAGATATTAGACCCAAATTGTCTATAGTCAACATGCCTGCTTAGAGATTATTAAGGGGAGACTAATATAGTCTGCATCTTGAAATATGTTAATTTCTTTGTCAACCACAGCAGATGGCTGCCCTGAACTGCTTGTACAGAAATTTAACTGATTTGACAATATCCTTATGGTCTTTCCGATAGGATGCCAAATATTTGCATTAAACTAATCTTTAATTAAGCTACTATTTTACTGCATGAGCCTATAAAAGAGAACATTCTCAAATCAAAAGTAATTTCAAAAAGAATTTTATATATTTTATATTTTTATTTTTAATTTGGTGACTGGAATCTACAATAGTCTTTGTAAAATTATGCTATGTAAATGTATTTTAAAAATTTTTTTAGTAAGTCATCTTAGTGGAAGTTTTGATGTAGGCCTGTGCTTGTATTTGTAAATCAGAAGTGCTTCTGTCTCATCTGGCTGAGAGGTCTTATGTGTGGAGGTGAGCATTACCCTATGAAGGGGGCAGGAGACTAATATTCACTGAACCTACACAAATACCTTCCTTTAACTTACTGTAAACAGTCAAGGTCAATGTGGGGCTTTGGACTTAACTGCAAAGTGAGGAACTTGTTTCTCCTACTGCTTGATGATCTTCTACCCGCCCATAAGAGGCTCAAGTTCTCTATAGGCTCTAACTACAAAACCTCTACTAAGTTTGCCCTTCTGCAACATTGCACAAGTTTTTATTTTAGCAGGTATTGATTCCTGGACCTTTAGAACCTGATAGGATCTCAGAAAAGTTAAACTACTTCCTCTGTCTGCATATTGGAAAGTGGGATTTGGAAAGGTGAGGCTAAGTGGTAACTCAAGGCCAGTGCTCAGGTTGCTTGGCCTTGGGCCAGTGCTTTTTCCTATTATTCAATATCCTCATCATCATTTGGTGTTATCAGTGTTCTGGATTTTAGCCATTGTAATAGGAGTTTGGAGAGATCTCATTATTGCTTAAATTTGCATTTACCTGATGATGTATGATGTGGAGCACCTTTTCATGTGCTTATTTGCCATCTGTATGTCTTCTTTGATGACATATCTGTAAAAATTTTTGGCACGTTTTTAGGCAGATTGTATTCTTACTGTTGAATGTTAAGAGGGGGGGTTTTGGTATATTTTGGGTAGCAGACCTTTATCAGATTTGTCTTTTGCAAATATTTTCTCCCAGTCTGTGGCTTAGGTTTTCATTCTTTTGACAATGTGTTTCACAGAACAGAAATTTTTAATTTTAATGAGGTCTAGCTTATCAGTTCTTTCTTTCATGGATTACAACTTTGGTATTACATCTAAAAAAATCATCACAAAACCTAAAGGTATCTACATTTTCTCCTATGTTATCTTCTAAAAGATTCATACTTTTGCATTTTACATGTAGTTTAGTGATGCATTTTGAGTTAATTTTTGTAAAGGGTGTAAAGTCTGTATCTAGATTCTTTTTTTGCATACGGATGCCCAAATGTTCCAGTACCATTTGTTAAAAAAACTATCCTTTCTCCATTGTATTGCCTTTGCTCCTTTATCAAAGATTGGTTTACTGTATAACTGTGGGTCTATTTCTGGGCTCTCCATTCTATTCCATTGATTTATTTGTCTATTTTTTCACCAAGACTACACCCGTCTTGATTACTGCAGCTTTGTAGTAAGTAACCTCATGTAGTATCAGCCCTCTAACCTTCTCCTTCAATATTGTATTAACTATTCTGGGTCTTTTGCCTTTGCATATAAATTTAGGAATCAGTTTGTCAATATCTGCATACTAACTTGCTGGAATTTTAATTGAGATGGCATTGACTCTATAAATCAGGTCGGGAAGAACTGACATCTTGACAATATTGAGTCTTCCTATCTGGGAACATGAAATCTCTCTCCATGTATTTAGTTCTTTGATTTCTGTCATCAGAGTTTTGTAGTTTTCCTCACATGAATCTTATACATGTTTTGTTAGACTTAAGTATTTCATTTTGGTGGCTGCTAATGTAAATAGTATTGTGTTTTGTATTCAAAATTCTACGTGTTCATTGCTGATATATAGGAAAGGAATTGACTTTTGTATATTAATTTTATGTCCTGCAACCTTACTATTACATTAATATAACTGTTCATTAGTTCTAGGAGTTTTGTTTCTTGATTCTTTCAGATTTTCTACATGGATGATAATGTTATCTACAAAAAAGGAATTTTAGTTCTCCTTTCCAATTTGTATCCCTTATTTCAATTTCTTGTCTTATTAGGTTAGCTGGGACTTTCAGTATGATGTTGAATGAAGTGATGAGAGAGAATATTGTTGCCTTGTTTCTGATCTTACTAGAAAAGGTTTGAATTTCTCACCACTAAATATAAGGTTAGCTGTAGGATTTTTGTAGATATTCTTTTGTAGATATTCTCAGGTATTCACTGAGAGGTTTGTTTATTTATTTGTTTTATCATGACTAGGTGTTAGGTGTTGTTGAATGCTTTTTCTGCATCTGTTGATATGAGCATGTGATTTCTCTTCTTTAACTTGTTATAACCAGATTAATGTCTTTATCTAGTTTTGAGATTAGGGTAATGTTGGCCTCATACAATAAGTTAAGAAGTATTCTCTTTGTATCTGTCTTCTGAAAGAGATTGTAGAGAATTGGTATTATTTTTTATTTTAATGTGTGGTAATATTCACCAATAAACCCCTCTCTATGCCTAGTTGCCTTCATATTAATTATTAATTCAATATCTTTAATAGATATAGATCTATTGATATCGACTATTTCTTCTTGTGTGAGTGTCGGAAGGTTGCATCAAGGAATTGAATCATTTCATGCAGATTATCAAATCTGTACACATAGAGTAATTCATAGTATTCATTTATCACCCTTTTCATATGCAATCTATCATGCAGTCTGAGGTAATGTCCCTCTTTCATTTTTGATAACTGGTAATTTGTGTCTTCCTTTTTTCCTTAGTTAGCCTTGCTAGAAGTTTATGGGTGTTTTGACTTTTGGGTTTTTTTGTTTTTTTGTTTGTTTGTTTTTGAGACAGTCTCACTCAGTCAGCCTGGGGTTAAGTCTCACAGCAACCTCAAACACTTGGGCTCCAGAGATCCTCTTGTCTCAGCCTCCTAACTAGTTGAGACCACAGGCACCCTCCACAACGCCTAACTAGTTTTTCTACTTTTAGTAGAGACAGGGTCTTACTTTGCTTAGGCTGGTCTCAAACTACTGAGCTCAACCAGTTCACCTGCCTCTGCCTTCCAAAGAGTGGTTTATTAATTTTATTAATCTTTTCAAAGAAGCTACTTTTGGTTCCATTAATTTTTCTCTCTTAATTTCCTGTTTTCAATTTCATTTATTTCTGTTCTTATCTTTCTTATGTTCAACTTGGATTTAATTTGCTCTTCTTTTTCTATTTTCCTAAGGTAGAAACTTAGATCACTGATTTTGGATCTTTCTTCTTTTCTAATATATGCGTTCAATACTATAAATTTTTTCCTCTAAGCACTGCTTTTGCTTCATCCCACAGATTTTGATGTTATATCTTATTTTCAATTAGTTCAAAGTACTTTTTAACTTCTCCAGATTTCTTTTTGGATCCATTTATTCAGAAGTATGGGCTCGGCATCTATAGCTCAGTGGTTAAGGCGCTGGCCACGTGTACCGAGGCTGGTGGGTTTGAACCCAGCCCGGGCCTGCTAAACAACAATGACAACAACAACAACAAAAATAGCCGGGCATCATAGCAGGCATCTATAGTCCCAGCTACTTGAGAGGCTGAGGCAAGAGAAATGCTTAAGCCCAAGAGTTTGAGGTTGCTGTGAGCTGTGATGCCACGGTATTCTACCAAGGACAACATAGAGAGATTCTGTCTCAAAAAAAAAATAAAAAATAGAAGTATGTGTTGTTTAATCTCCACATATTTTGAGATTTTTCCATCTACTTTTCTCCTTTTGATTTCTAGTTTAACTCTATTTTAACCTGAGAGCAGATGTGTGATATCTATTCTTTTAAGTTGGCTAAATATGATCTGTCTTGGTGATGTTCTATGTGAGCTTGAGAAGAATATGTATTCTGCTATTGTTGGAAAGTGCCCTATGGATGTCCATTGTATACAGTTTATTGATGGTGTTGTTGAGTTTAACAAATCCTTGCTAATTTTGCGCCCACCGCATCTATTCGTTTCTGATAGAGGAATGTTGAAATCTCGAAGTATAATGGTGAATTCATTTATTTCTACAGGCCCTTCAATCAGTTTTTGCCTCACATAGTTTAATACTCTGTTGGTAGGTACATACATATTAAGGATTATTATATCTTCTTACAGCCTCTGGAAGCTGCCTCACAACCCACAGCAGAGAGGTCCTGCGCCAAAAGAGAGACGGAGGTAGGTGTGAATTTTGTCTAATGAAGTAAAGTATAACTTAATATAAATAAACTCATTTTTTTAAAAAGTTGTACACCCTTGGATGAAAGGAACAAAGGTGATTCAAAATGAACAAAATCCTTTGGGTCCCAAACTTTCTGTGAGCTAGAAGCACAGAAATTATTCAGCTGCAAAAATGAACCATTTCTCATGGGAAAGCAAAACAATTCTCAGAGGACAGAGCCAATAGCCAAAATACAGTAGATTAAGGAACCATTTGCAGGGAGCAGAAACAGACTTCAATCGAGTAACAGTCCCTTCATCTAGAGTCAAGCAAACTGGCAACACACGCCAGGCTGGATTATCGAATTACTACGGACCATGTGGGCCATGTGCTTTCCATCATCTCCTCCCCTAGAGGAAGGGAGTGTGTATTACAGTTATCTTGTAACTATGTTCCATTCTCCATTGTATTGACGGGAGGTTGGGGGGGAGGGGGCAGTGATAGTGGTAGATACTTGAATTTTTAGTTCACATATTTCCAAATTGAGTGAAACTGTACCTGAGCAACCTCACCCACATTCAGACCCGAGGCAGGCAGTAAAATTCTGAACACTGAACTGCTGCCACATTGGATTGGGACATTGGGGGTTCTTGGAAGGAAATGAACACGTTTTCCATTTGGGAGAATTGCGAATAATTTATGGCTAGAGATTGGACTGTGGTAAATTAAAGATAAACATAAAATCTTTCTGTTCCTTTCATTTCAACATGAAGCCTATTTCCCTTTCTCTTGAATCTGGGCTGGCTTTGTGACTTGTTTTAACAAACAGAATGCAGCAGAAGTCATCCTTTGTAATTCTCAGTACAAGCCTTAAAAGACCATGCAGTTTCCACTTTGGCCTTCTTGGAGCCCTGAGCCAACATAGAGAGAGGTTCAGCTACCCAGATGGACAGACCACGTGGAGGCAGAAAGATGCCAAGCTCCAGATGTTCCAGCCATTACAGTGAGACACCAGATGTAAGTAAACCTATCTTGAATTCTCAACTATATGCAGTGAACTGTCCTGCTAGGTCCAGCAAACCCAAATTGTAGAATTGTAAACATATACATGATTGTTGTTTTAAACCACTAAATTTGGGGGATAGATACATACAAAGCAATAGATAAAACAGAAATACCACGATGGATTAAAGACAGCTGCAAATTCTGTGGGGTCCCATTTGTCTTCCTTTTTCTTGAATCTGGACTAGGCTTTGATTTCACTTTGACCAATATATTCTCAGGCTCTCTGGGCCAGATGGAATGTAGCCACTCAGGTGGCTACATTCAGCTGGAGGGTCAGATATGCTGCAAGGTCCAAATGGCTTCAGTCACAGGGCTGGCAGTTGGCATCAGCTGTCTGTTGGGGTGCCTTGCTTCTCCTCCACACATCCTCTCATCCTCAGTTGCCTTACATTGGGATCTTAGGGCATACAAAGACCCTGAAGCCGAGTCTCTAACTTGTCACTTCTACCATTTTCTATTGGTCAAAGCAAGTCAAATCAGTGGCACACATCCCAGAGATGGAGAACTAGTAGAAAACTGAATGGTTTCTCCACCTATTGATGGGAAGGGCTAAAAAATATTGTTGCCATATTTTTCAATCTATTACCAATGGGAAAACTTCACAACAAGGATTTTAGTCAGTGCTAGATACATTTTGCTTAAGAATATAAGAATATATTGTCTACATAATAAAATATAGGACATTTAAAAATTGATTTCATGAGAGTATTATATTATAATTTTATTTTAGCCCTAATGTCAAAACTATCTTAACTTTCCTTTTTCTTTTTTTAGGAAGCCAATTTTAAAAGAAAGATACCAATACTAAAGCAGGGTCTCAGAGTAACCAGAATGGATGCCATTGCTGGAAAGAGCTATTTTCCCCAGAAATCCTGTTAAAGGGGGGAATAGAGGAAGTGGAACATGTAAGCAGCAGATGCATGAAGCTCTGTCTTCAGTAGGTAAGTCTCGAGGGTATCGGGTAGTCCCCAAGCTACTAGCAATCCTGTTGTAAAGACTTCTGTAAAAATTCATGTTTCATAGTGGTAGCCTTAGCTTTTCGAAATTGTCCTTGATGGGTAATAGTTAAAATTATACTGAGAACCAGATCTGAAAGAGAATCCTTTATTTCATGATTTCCACAAATAAGAGCCTGCCGAACTGGAAGAGTCTAGAATATCAGAAAGTAATGGCAACAAACATTTGTCTAAACTTAATATAAAAGTAAATTTACCTATTTAAAGGAATCTTTATAATTGTGTATATGATTTATCATCATCTGGAGAAATTTCTTACACAAAATATTTTTTTGTTTGGTGGTTGGTTTTTTTTCCTGCTTTTTTTAGAGACAGGGTCTCCCTATGTTGCCCAGGCTGGAGTGCAGTGGCTATTCACAGGTGCAGTCACAGACACTACAGCTCAAACTCCTGAGCTGAAGAGAGCCTCTCTTCTCAGCCTCCTGAGTAGATGGACTACAGGCATGTGACACTATGACTAGCTTGGACAGTTTTTTTTTTATAAAAATGCTATAAGAAAGATTAATGCCTGATCTAAAGGTAACAGTTATCTTTTTTTACAGTTTTACCAAAATAAATTAAGTCTGAAGCAATCTATAGCATCAATGAGGTGCTCTTTTTTTTTTTTTTCAATTGTTCCATACTTACATCATAATTGTGTCGAAGGCAAAAGTTGTATTGCAGTTCTCAGTTCCACCACTAGATGGAAGATGCATCTTCTCACCAGTTCAAGACAGAAACCTTAAGAGAGCCTGCTTTGTGGTGGTGCTGCACGGCTCAAATGTAATAAGTAGATGATGTTCTAAGTGTCCTTATAGGTTAGTGAGGATAAGGCAAGAATGCAAGAATTTGCATTTCAAAGTGGAATACAAATGTCAAAATCTGGACAAAATGTACGAAGTGCAAAAGAAAGAACTCTAAAAGGTTAGCAGAGTTTTGGATGAAGTGTGGTATCTGAATTTTGAAGTTCAAGTGGCATTTCCACAGGCCGAGGTGGAGGGTGCTGCACAACACATACAGAGGCAAAAAAGCGTGGTAGCACAGCTTTCCTTATCAGAGATGAAGAGATTATTGTTGATGTAACCACTACATGAACAGGCTGCTCTCTTAAACATCCTCTCCTTCAGTCAGAGTCCACTATCCCCCCTCCCTCTGCCACAGCCCTCCCACCTGCTACAGTGAGTAAGATGTGAATTTCTTGAGGGCAGAGTTTTCTGTGTTTTTTGTTTGTTTGTTTAGTTTATTTTTGAGTCCCTAGCATTGTGCTAGACACATGTTAAATCAGACGAATACAGAATAGCTTGGGAGTCCCCAGAGATGGGAAGTTACTAGAGCAGTTCACTTGAAGGAATCAAGTAATAATTACTTAGACTAGGTTGGCAGTAATGAGAATGCCAGAGATATTTTACAGTAGATTCAAAGATGTGCCAAATAAATGTACATGAGGTGGTGCAAGTGAGAAATAAAAAATAAACCCAAATTTAATTTTCCCTACTTTTTTTGGATTACAAAAAGTATCCATGATGTGTGATGGCTCATGCCTATAATCCTAGCACTCTGGGAGGTAGAGGCAGGTGGATTGCTTGAGCTCAGGAGTTCAACACCAGCCTGAGCAAGAGTGAGAACCTGTCTCTACTAAAAATAGAAAAAACTAGCCAGGTGTTGTGGTGGGCACCTGTAGTCCCAACTACTCTGGAGGCTGAGGAAAGAGTATCACTTGAGCACAGGAGTTTGAGGATGCTATGAGCTATGATACCATGGCACTCTAACCCAGGGCACAGAATAAGACTCTGTCTCAAGAAAAAAATATATTCATGTTATTCTGGTTATTTTTTTAAAGGCAGCCTACTATTTTCATTTATTTACTTATTTATTTATTTATTTGTTTATTTATTTTTAGAGACAGAGTCTCACTTTGTTGCCCACAGTAGAGTGCTGTGGCATCGCAGCTCACAACAACCTGCAGCTCTTGGGCTTAGGTGATTCTCTTGCCTCAGCCTCCTGAGCAGCTGGGACCACAGGTGCCTGCCACAACACCCAGCTACTTTTTGTTGCGGTTTGGCCAGGACTGAGTTCAAACCCGCCACCCTCAGTATATGGGGCCAGCGCTCTACTCACCGAGCCACAGGAGCTGCCCAAGTCAGCCTACAATTAAAGACTATAGATTTCATACAAATGAGAATATTCAAAACAATATACCACATTATTGCTGTAACTCTATAACAACAGTTTGCAAGTTTTATTGAGGTAAGGCAGCATTATTTGTGCACACAATATATGGTAGAACCTCTGTAAGTTGACCACCCAAGGGACTGTAACAGACTGGTCAGTATACCGAAGTGGTTAACATGAGGAACTAGGCCTACTGAACTGATATGTTCATGTGTTGAATATCTGGTCTATAAAAATTAGGCCAACTTAAGGAGGTGGTCAATGTAGGAAAGTGATCAACTATGGAGGTTTACTGTATATTACTCCAATGTCAAACTTTCAAATAGGATAGAGGTTACATACTGGTGACTTAGAGTCCTATGTAGTTCAAGATTTGTTTTGTTAAATTTGCACAAGGTTTAAAAAATTTTTCTTTTTGCTAATTGGTATTACTTTACAAATCATCAGATTTTCACGTGTAATCTAGATTCCTAGCTTCTGTTCAAGAATTGGAAAATTGCATAATAAAGGATCCCTGGTATCGGATGACATAATCACCCAGGACTAGAGAGAGAACCTCTTCATGAGACAATACATGTCCTGTCTGGTTTCCACGGTCCCACAGTACATAGGATCTACTTTCTCATGTACATTACCTGTCTGACCAAACAGATACTTGATTTGTGGACCTCTGTGTCAACTCATTCAGATCTTCAAATTTTAATATCTTTGTTGAAGTGGCCATTAACAGTCATTACATGCAGATGTTCTCAAAATCTTTACTGCATCCACATTTTGGTCGGTGCGTATATGGTAGAACCTCTGTAAGTTGACAAATCTACTTTGTGTAACAAATCTACTTTGTTATAGCTGAGCATAAATACCACTACCTCCTTAAACGGAGTTCTCCAAAAATCTAGTAGACAATTTCCAGATGGTATTGAATGGGGTATAATCTGCTACAAGTAAGAGGTAAGATACAGAGTGCAGGACCAAAAAGAAATCACATGATTATTGGAACATAGAGGCAGCAAAAACTTCTATACAGTAAATGCAACACTCTGGAAGCCTCACGAGGGAGGTTTTCTGAAATACTTTAATGTCGTTTTATTTTTGTGCTTCTTTGATCATGATTTTCCCCCTAATTTAGCATCCACTGTTGTAAGAAGAGTTAAGTTTTTCTAGCAGGAATGCATGTAGAGTCATTGTTTAACTCATGAAGCCTGAGTCTTCAAAGCCAGATATTGTCAGTCCGAGTATAACCAGGAAAATAGAAACCACCCTAAGAATTTACAACAGAGGAACATTAACACAGGTAATTGGAGGAAGAACATTAACATAGGTAATAGGATACAGGAAATGGAGAAGGTGAGAATCCATGGAATGGATGGCAGAAGTCACCCAGAGATTAACAAGATGAGTAAAATGAAGAGACAAAGGGAGGAGATGGTGTCGCTGTAGGAAAGGTGGAGCCACGGGGCAGAGGAGCAGCTCCTGCCAAAGACACTGCAGAGGAGTGAGGAGTGGGGGTTACCCTGACTTCTCCTTTCCCACCCCATCCCCATCTCCTGCTGGCATTGCTTGGTGGCTGAACCCCACCAGAGCCAGCTGCCATGCAGGGCTGTAGGCATCTGGCCCCCGAACAGAGAGCACAGCAGGCAGGACAGGGATGGACTCAAGGACCGGCTCATGACCTGCTATTTGAAGACAACAGCCAGCCATTTGAGACAGAACAGGGTTTTGCTCTGGTTTTAACTTAGAAAACTTTCCTTTTAAATATCTAGACTCAAAGCATGGAGGGCTAAGTTTAGAGTTTTAATATAAACCATAGGGCATAGGGCATGAGGTCACAGCAACTTCCCGTCACAAGAAAAGGCAATAAAAACCCTCCCTGATTTAGGAGGAGCTTGGGAGAGAAAGCTGGGAAGGAAAAGATTCTCCAGCTCTGTCACTGGGGATGGAGAGCAGGAGGGAAAAACAAATGCTGGAGAGTCTAGAGCCCGGGAGCTGGTGTGCTGTTTCTGTCCAGAAATTTCGGAGGACATTGCCTTAAAAATGCCCCACACACTATGGGAATGACAGTAGAGCAGCAGCCACAGGGTAGGGTGCTTAGGCAGAGTCACAGTCTGGGCCCGTGGGTTTTCCAGGGTTGTGTGTGTCCTGGATGAGAGCCAGAGGCCTCATGACTCTGTGCAGGATGCACAAGCTGGGGGAGGCCCGCGGCCCCAGGACTGCATCCCAACCGAGGAGGGCATACACCTCAAGCGGGAGGCCAAGACAGGCCCCGCAGGGACTCACAGCAAGGGCTAGCGGGAGCAGCAGTCAGTGGTGCACAGCATACAGACTCCTACCTCTAGGTAGAAGACCCTTGAGCTGAGGCCAGCAAGGGACAGAGGTTGCAGGTGGGCCAGACCCTGCTCTCCACAGTATAGTGCTGGGTATATGGCCCCTGCCACCTGCACTCAGCCACAGCCCTGGACACAGAAGGAAAGGGAGCTTTAAAAAAGCCTCAACATGGAACACGAAGTTTGACTTTGAATTAACTTAATTTGAATCCTGAATTGGTTATTTTCCCAAAAGAAATGAGATTTTAAACTGGAGATGTCCAAGTTTAAGAGAATAGGATGAAATGTTTCCACCATTTGTAGAAGTGAAGGGCTTTCTATTTTTATTGACAAATGAAGAAACTTCTATTTCTTTGCTTCTAGGTCATGATGACCATAAACATTAAACCTATTGCATGTGGAGGGTTTCAGGCAATTGTGCCTTCTGAGTTTAAACACACAGACCACACACACAGAGAGAGATTTCATATACACACAGAGACTAGAAATAATACACACACCACACAGATTTTACACATACATGTATACACACACATACACAAAGTTTTCAGCCCTTCAATCAACTTTTTGTTCTAGGTGGAAACAGCCTTTCCCTGAAGCCATGAATGCCAGTTTAATGGCCAATCATTGGGCAACAAGTACCACTTTTTGGATATTAAAAAAAAAAAAATCTTGGTTTATAATTGCTAAGTAACATCCAAAATTCCAAATTCATTTCTTTTCCTAGCAAATTATCTCTGACATCCACAAAGACATTTACTCGAATCTAGATGTCCTCACTTCCAGGAAGCCCTCCATATAGAATTAGTTTTTTATCCCTCTTTGCAAACCTTCTGGGATTACTCAAGGGGCCTTGGCCTTCAGTATAATCCTTACCTCCCTTTATCAGCGGCTCTCCCACCAACCCCACTCCTTAGGAAGCTTTAGCTGTGATGCAGACAGAGCCTCCCTTGATGAGGGTTGAGCTCCAATCAGGGTTAGACAGGGCCCTCAGGCAGAGTTGTGCATGATGTGTACCAGACAGACCCAGGGCATTACTTTTATCCTCACCTGCAGTCCACCTCTCCCACATAGGGTTGTACATGGTACCCCCCACTTTCCATCAACAGAGGTAAGCCACTGTCTCTCCTTAAGAGCAACAGAAAGTGTGTGCTGATTCCTCAACCCAACTCTGCTCTCCTCCCTGCTAGTCACAGCGCTGCTTGGCTGCCCATGGCCACATCCTGAGCTGAGGCTCTCCCAGACCAGTGTGATCCTCCTCTTATTACCTCTAGGCCCACATCTCCCAGGTCAGCCTCAGCTTCTGCATCACCAGCCATGAGTTCTCTTTCAAGACTAGCTATAAAATCTTGTCTTTTGCTCCAAAACCAAGTCTTTACAAATTTCCCTGAAGCCTCCACACTTAGGGCCTGAATTGCTGTATGATTTTGCTTAAAGCTTCATGTCTTTATCTCTCTGAAAAGAGGCTCAGTTCTTTGAACTATCCAGAGGCCAAGAAAGAAGCCTTCAATAGAACACTCCTTATTCTTTTATTTCTTCTTCCCCCAGCTATCCTGTGTACCTTTGGTTAGCACACCTGGTCTGTGCACCTAGTGGGATCTCCCAATTTGAGACTGAGTCAGGAACTCTCAGACCTTGTCCAGGTTATGGGAGATCAACTGAAGTTCTCTTCATCTACCAAATATATTATGGCACCATTTCTACTCTATCATGGCAGCCCATAGTGGCAAGGGACACTATGCATGGGGTCCCCTCCTAACCTTCCACATGGGAAGTGAGGGATAGGCTTCTTTTGCTCTGATGACTGAACCAAGCTCCATCAACCTATCTCCCACTGCAGGCTTCAGCAGAGGAGCCTGGGACTAGGCTCCACGTAAGCCCTTCAGCTCTCTGTCCTCTCTGGTTCCTTTCTCACAGTTCAGGAAAAGTTTCTTTGGTTCTCAGGCCTGGGAGGGAGTCAAGAAATTGCCCATGAGTCATAGTCTCCATTGTTCCCTACTTTGTGGTTGTTCTTTATAAAGTCTAAATTCTGATTCTCTAATTAGGTTTAAATTTTGGAACCAAGTCCTCCTTGAATTAAAAATAAGATCATTTCTTACTTACAGGCTTGGCTCATACAAATAAAAAAATGCTGTGATTTCAGGCTCTTTTGCCAGGTGCGAAGTTAGCAATACATTCAGCCCTGCTATGGTTTAACAGAGCACCCCCCACCTCCCAGCCACTAGACCACCAGGGAACTTCCTGCTATGTTGGGAATGTCCCCTCCACAAATCACGTTGAAATTTCACTGTCTTTGTGTCAGTGTTAAGTGGGACCTTTAAGAGGTGATTAGTAATGAGTGCTCCGCCTTCATGAAGAGATTAACGCTGTTGTCTTAGAGGTGGATTATTTATTGCAGAAGTGAGCTCCTGATAAGCAGAAGACTTTGGCTTGGTTTCCTCTGTCCTGGGCCCCCTCTCTGTGCAGTGCCTTCCATTATGTTACTACATGGCAAGAAAGCTCACCAGATGAGTTCCCTCAACTGTGAGTCAAATAGAGGCATATCTTGTTTTATTGCACTTCACTTTATTGTATGTCTCAGATATTGTGTATTTTACAACTTGAAGGTTTGTGGCAACCCTGTTTTGAGCAAGTCTATTAGCACCACTTTTTCCAATAGTATGTGTTCACTTCATCTGTCTGTGTCACACTTTGCTAATTCTAACAATACTTCAAACTTTTTTCAGCTCGGCACCCGTAGCTCAATGTTTATGGTGCCAGCCACATACATTGGGGCTGACAGGTTCGAACCTGGCCCAGGCTGCTAAACAACAATGACAACAACAACAGCAAAAATAACCGGGTGTTGTGGCAGGCACCTGTAATCTCAGCTACTTGGGAGGCTGAGGCAAGAGAATCACTTAAGCCCAAGAGTTTGAGGTTGCTGTGAGCTGTGAAGCTACAGCACTCTAGTGAGGGTGACATAGTGAAACTCTGTATAAAAAAAAAAAAAAAACTTTAGGGCAGCACCTGTGGCTCAAAGGAGTAGAGCATCAGCCCCATACGTCAGAGGTGGCGGGTTCAAACCCAGGCCCAGCCAAAAACACCAAAAAAAAAATACTTTAAATTTTTTAATTATTATTGTATTTGTTATGGTGATCTGATATCAGTGATCTTTGATATTACTATGGCGATTGTTCTGGGGCACTGCAAACCTCTCCCATGTAAGACAACTAACTTAACTGATAAATGCCATGTGTGTTTTAACTGCTCCACACCACATGGCCATTCTCCCACCTCTCTCTCCCTCTCCTGGGGCCTCCCTATACCCTGAGATGAAACAATCTTGAAACCAGTCAATCAATAACCCTACAATGGCCTCTTCGTGTTTAAGTGAAAAGAAGAGTCACATGTTTCTCACTTTAAATCAGATGCTAGAAAAGATTAAGCTTAGTGAGAAAGACCAAAAGCTGGGCCTCTTGCACAAAACAGGCAAGTGTGAATGCAAAAGAAAAGTTCTTGAAGGAAATAAAAAGTGCTACTCCAGTGAACATGCAAATAATAATGATTAAAAAAAAGTGAAATAATCTTCTTGTTGGTATGAAGAAAATTTTAGGGGTCTGGTCTGGATAGAAGATTAAACCAGCCACAACATTCCCATAAGGCAAAACCTAATCCAGAACAAGGCTCTAACTCTACTAAATTCTATGAAGTCTGAGAGGCTTAAGGAAGCTGCTGAAGAAAGTGTGATGCTGACAGAGGTTGATTCAGGAGGTTTAAGGAAATAAGCCATCTCCATACCAGAAAATTATCCAGAAGATGTAGCTAAAATAACTGATGAAGGCTATGCTGAACAACAGATTTTTCTATGTAAATGAAACAGCGTTCTATTGAAAGAAGATGCCATTTAGGACTTTCATAACTAGAAAGGAGTCAATACGTGGCTTCAAAGTTTCAAAGAACAGGCTGACTTTCTTGTTAGGGGCTAAGGCAGCTGATGATCTAAGTTGACACCAATGCCCATTTACCATTCTGTGAATCCTAGGATTATGCTACATCTACTCTGCCTGTGCTGTATGAATGGAACAAAGAAGACTGATGACAGGACATCTGCTTAGAGCGTGGTTTATTGAATATTTTAAGCCCACTATTGAGACCTATTCTTCAAAAAAGAAAGGTTCTTCCTAAAATATTACTGCTCATTGGCAATGCACCTAGTCACCCAAGAGCTCTGATGAAGATGTCAGAGGAGTTTAATGTCATTTTCATGCCTGCTAACGCAACATCCATTCTGCAGCTCATGGATCCAGAAGTAATTCGGCTTTCAAGTCTTTTTAACAAATATGTTTTGTAAGGGTATAACTGCCATAAATAGCAATTCCTCTGATAGATCTGGGGAATGTATATAAATTGAAAACTTTTCTTAATAAATCCCTTTCCAGGCTCAGCACCAGTAGCACAGTGATTACGGCACCAGCCACATACACCAAGGGTGGCAGGTTCGAACCCAGCCTGGGCCAACTAAACAATAATGACAACTGCAACAAAAAATAGCCAGGCATTGTAGTGGGTGCCTGTAGTCCCAGCTACTTGAGGGGCTGAGGCAAGAGAATCGCTTAACTCAAGAGTTTGAGGTTGCTGTGAGCTGTGACTCCACAGCACTCTACCGAGGGCAAAATAGTGAGACTCCGTCTCAAAAAAAAAAAAAAAAAACAAATCCCTTTCCATAGGGGGTGAAGGAAGGGGAGAGCAGAGAGAGAGAGAACAAGGGAAGGGGGTGGGGGAAAGGAAGGGCAGAGAGAGGGACAGAGGGAAGTGGGTGGGGTCTCGGTGTGTGACACACCTTTGGGGGGCAAGACACAATTGTAAGAGGGACTTTACCTAACAAATGCAATCAGTGTAACCTGGTTTCTTGTACCCTCAATGGATCCCCAACAATAAAAAATAATAATAAATAAATAAATCCCTTTCCAATCCAATTTTTCTGCTACTGACATAACCCCCCCATTTCTTATTTATTTTAGATGGGAAAGAGATTGGTGGGTTACTTGCAATTATCCTACAGTTTTAAACGAGAAAAACATAAATATGTACTCATCTGATGATTTTATTATCTATTTTAGGTCACATAAAATAACTAAAGTATTTTGCTTATTTTTGTTGATAATTGTTTTGAGTGTGATACCTCTTGAAGCCATCTCCAGGATGAAGTCCAGGCTTCCTCGTGCATGTCTCACAGTAGAAAATGGTTTCTCTCCTTCCACCCTTCTCATTTCTTCTGTGGAAAACCAGGCAATCCTTTGTTGATTTTTTTTTATTGTGCATTATAAAATGCATCTTCCCATTTAGCCTTTCCACAGTGTCAGAATACGATGCTCTTCTTCTGTTACTTGAATTTCTGTTCCTTACCTTGCTCATAGCTAAGTGATGAGATTCCTCCTGTTAGAAAGGTGTGTCTGCACTTTTTCTCCACTCTCCTTCTTATCTAATGAGTAAAGGATGTAACTATTCACAAATACAACTTCCATCAGCCAGAAGAATAATTTTTTCTACGATTTTTTGTAGAACATCCTTGTAAATATGTAATATCCAGAGAACTGATCAGCTCTGTCTACTCTTCCCATAAACCTGAAGTATTCTAAAATAACTGTCAGTTTTTCAAACTGAACAGACTGTTTCTTCCTATAACCAGTGATCATCTGTGTTTGAGGGCCAAGGAATGTACTCAGCATTGTCACCAACTTCTAGTCATGGAATAAGAGGCACGCACACACGCACAAAAAAGTGTGTTAGATGTTTTCCACCATTGTAGTGGAACAGGAAAATCAGAAGAGGTCTGACATATAATCAGAGGGTTTTAAAGGACATGTCATTCTAGATGTTATTAAGAACATTAATGTATTCTGGGAGGAGGTCAAAATATCAACAAAAACAGGATTTTAGAAGTTGATTCCAGCTTTCATAGATGAATTTGAGGGGTTCAAGATTTCAATGGAGGAAGTAATTTTAATTGTGTTAGAAATAGCAAGAGAAGTTGAATTGGAAGTGGAGCCTGAAAATATGACTGAATTGCTGCAATCTCATGATAAAACTCAAATGGATGAGGGTTGCTTCTTATTTCTCGAGATGAATTCTCCTGGTGAAGATGCTGTTCACACTGTTAAAATGACAACAAAGGATTTAGAAAATTACATAAATGTAGTTAATAAAGCTGTGGCAGGGTTTGAGAGGCTTGACTCAAATTTTGAAAGAAGTTCTACTGTGATTAAGATGCTATTAAACAGAATTGCACACTACAGAGAAATCTTTCATGGAAAAAAAATAGTCAATTGAGGCAGCAAACTTCGTTGTTGTGTTACTTTGAGAAATTGTCACGGCCAACCTAACCTTCAGCAACCACCACCCCCATCAGTCAGCAGCCATCAACATGGAGGAAAACCCTCCACTAGAAAAATAATTATGTCCCACTAATGGCTTACATGAGCATTGACATGTTTTAGCAATATTCTAAAATTAAAGTATATACATTATTTTTTAGACATAATGCTATTGCATACTTAATAGACTACAGTGTTAAACATAACTTTTATAAGCATTAGAAAATCAAAAAGTTAGTGTGTGATTCACTTTATCACCATATTCACTTTATTATGGTGGTCTGGAACTGAACCTGTAGTATCTCCAAGATATGTCTATAAATTTCTATATATTATAAATTGCCCAATCTCTGGTTTTCTATTACAGCAATAGAAAATGGACTAAAACAAGCCTTTCAATTAAATTATTTCTTTGTAGGCAGTATCTGCCCTCACTCAACAGTGAATGCCATTATCCAGTGGGTAACAACTACAGTATAATTTTAGGAGACAAGCCAGGTGCGCTGGCTCACACCTGTTATCCTAGCACTCTGGGAGGCTGAGGCAGGTAGATTGCTTGAGCTCACAAGTGGGAGACTAGTCTGAGACAGAGCGAGATCCTGTCTCTAAAAATAGCCAGATGTTGTGGCGGGAGCCTGTAGTCCCCGCTACTTGGGAGGCAGAGGCAAGAGAATTGTTTCAGCCCAAGAGTTTGAGGTTGCTGTGAGCTATGACACTACAGCACTCTACCAAGGGTGACAAAGTGAGACTCTGTCTCAAAAAAATAAAATAAAAATTTTAGGAGACCAAAAAAATTGCAAGATTAAAATCTCAATCCCAAAGCATCTGTAGCAATCAGCTGAAATATTGTTTTGTTTTGAAATAATTGTTGACATAGTTTTATTTTTGCCCTTCATATGACTTTCAAAACATTTGATAACCTACTTCCCTACTGTCATGTCTTGCAAAGCCACTGTGGAAAAATGGATGTTAAACGGAATCCTGGTTTAAAGGCTTGATCAAAATTTCTGGACTTTAGATTTCCTCGTGACATTTGATTATTTCTTCTGTTGATTTAAAATCTCTTTAAGGTCTGATTCTCTTGGAAAGAATCCCTACTTAAACTGGAAGATCACTTTTATAGGGAAAGACATGAATGGACTAGTCATTGAACTAAAACCTGTTTTGGTAAATTTATGCAGAAGTGGAATAAACTTAAGACCTTCTTTACTCAGAAGCTTATTTTTTAGATCTCCATTTTGGTCATAACATTTAGTTTTTCCTTGAGAAGGAGGTTCTATAAAGAACTGTCAGTTTTTCCTCAAACAAGTCTTTAAATAATTCATATAACTCTTCGTACTGAATAATCAGATAATTGAGCCCTGACCTATGTCTCCTGACCCAGAAGACTTTTTCTATTTAGTGTCTATAGCTGGTTGGACTTTTGCCTTGGAAATGACCTGATACTGATAAAGAAATAGTGTGTTTTTAAAAGCCTTTTTTTTTTTTTGGTTGATTTTATTTTTTTATATTTTTTTAATTGTTAAATCATAGCTGTGTACATTTTAAAAGACTTTTAATTTTTTTCACCCTGTATAATTAATAAGGAAATGATGTATTTATCAAAGGCTTGTAATTTTTTTCTGGTTTTGAGGTATTCCACAGTTTTCAAAAGAATCTCCTCAGCTCAACATTCTTAAAGAATAAAGTACTTGCTTTTCAACTTCTAGGAAGATAATAGCCCTTTATGGCAAAGATATCCAGGCTAATTTAGAGAGTGATCTATCTACTGAGAGATAGCCTTTTCACTTCCCTTCTCTGGGTTCCAATGTCTTCATGGAATTTCCTTTGTTGTCCATTAAAGATTTACCTTCTGTATGGGAAGCATCCTTAAAGAGGATAATTTAGTTCTTTTTGGAAGATAACTGATTTATCTATAACATGTTTAATTCAACTAAGGTTTACTCTTTAAATTATTCATTGAAGATAAATAATCTAATTTACTATTATCTGTTATATCACTTCCATCAAAATAATACTAGTCCATAGTTTTAAAAAATTCATATAATCATTAAAAGGATGTAATAAAACACAGCAATCCCCTGCCCTATCTGTCTTCTCATTCTGCTCCTTAGATGTAACTACTATTAATCCTTCCATGTTTCCTCTAGCACTTACGTTCATATTTCTAAATAATATGCAAGCTTTGTTATTTATCCAGCAATTTTAGAGATTATCTAAATAATATATTATTATGGTAGAGGAGGATTTATAATCTCTCAATTTCTCTTAATCCATCCTTCCAATACAGTTCCTTTTATTTATTATTATTTTTTTTTTTTTTGAGACAGAGTCTCACTTTGTCACCCTTGGTAAAGTGCCGTGGCATCACAGCTCACAGAAACTTCAAATTCTTGGGCTCAAGTGATTCTCTTGCCTCAGCCTCCCAAGTAGCCGGGACTACACGGGCTCAACACAACACTTGGCTATTTTTAGAGATGGGGTCTCGCTCTTGCTCAGGCTGGTCTCCCACTTGTGAGCTCAGGGCAATCCACCCACCTCGGCCTCTCAGAGTGCTGGGATTATAGGTGTGAGCCACCATGCCCAGCCTTCAATACAGTTTCTTCATGAATTCTAGTCAAATCCATTTTCAGTGTTTTTCATGACTGTGACCATACATATATATATACATTTTATGTATGTGTGTATATATGTGTGTGCACATGTGTGTATATGTATGTATATGTATATATGACATCTAACTCAGGTGGTGTGAATGAATACTGCTTGTTGCAATAGGGCAATTAGGTGGCTGGCTTTTTCTTATTCCTATAACCCCAGAGGTCAGTATCTCTGTAGAGATACTATTTTTTTCTTTGATGTTGTTCATCTTTGTCTCCTGCTTGTGTTATAAGATTAGTTATTGTTATTCTGAAACTCAGTAAGAGAAAAGAAAGAAGCTTTAGCTTTCTTTAGCTTTCTTTTTGGTTTAAATCTGTCATCTCATCCTCATCCTCTTCAATTGTTGGTTCAGTGTCTCCAAAGCATCCCCTCAGCTACTAGTGTTGGGAAGAGGTGGGGGCCTAACTACTAGTAGTGTTCATGGCAACCTGGGAATGTGCCTGTTGCTTATACAGATTTGTAGACAACCCTCTGCCTTTGTTCCTTATCCACGCCTTCCCCTACCACACACACACAAGTCCCTTACCCCTGCCTTCTGAGATTCCTAGCACCTCAAATTCATGAGCATTTCCAGGGTTTTGTGGGCAAATAAGCTAATTCCCATTAGTATCCCCCTTTACAGGTACTCTTGCATGAGAACAATAGTTCATTCCTATTTGATGAGAAAAGGTAAAGGACATAGTCATTTTTTTGTATGGAAGATGAAGATAATTATCAAACCAACATATTCCTTCCTGGTTTTGTTTTCTGATCTCTTTAATCTTTGTAAGTATTGCTATTAAATCCAGAACAAAGTAATGGGGTGCAAAAGATGATTAAGACTTGACCATTTGCTTTTATCTGAAAATAATCTTAAAACACTAAACAAATTTTTAAATCTTATCCCATTCTTTGAATCTTACAAAGCAGGAGTGGAGAAATTGTTAATAGTGACCCTTTTCTGGTAAAACAATCTTAAAATACTAAAAGCAATCTGAAACAACAGTGGAAAAATAAAATTCTAAGTGTAATTAAGAGAAAGCTCCAATTTGGAGGTTAAAAATAGATGACCAGACTATTGAATGTATGAACATTTTCTGTTATAGCTCACAGTGAAGCCAGAAAAGGGGCCTACAAGATGGAGTCTGAGAAGCTTAGGTGAAGCAGCACAGCTGACTTAGTCTGCTTAGCTCATATTCATTCCCACACACCCCTCATGATTATCTAGTTACGGTGTCACCATTACTGTGAGGATGTTTGTCTCAGGAGACTTGAGGAAGTCATCACACATAGACAATAGGTGTTGGGATATTGGTAAAGCAAAGGTTACTTTGATAGTGTGATGTTTTCTTTGATGATTCTCTTCGATATTTTGTTCAAGTGAAAATTACCTTTATGTTGCTTAAACATTTTGCATTGTTAGAGTGAAGACTACTTTGACGTTGTTGTCTGTCAGATAAAGTTGAAAATTTCTAGGTTTGTTCCCTGGTATTCCCATTATAAAAGTAATTAGAATTGTAAATAAGGCAGAACAGAATCAAGAGGCTACTCTCACTGTTCTCCAGAATGACTGGCCTTCTGAAATAAAGTTTAGTGGACCTATTCCCCATCTCTGCATATTGGCTGACAGTGACAAATGGCCGGACCCTCCTTGTCAGTAACAACAGTGGGCACAATCTTTCTAAGAGTGGGACTCCCTGGAGGAGTTGGACATTATTTGACCCCTTACGGTGAAAATCTTTAGGCATAAATTTCAAAGAGAAGAGTCTTACAGTTTCTCCAGTATAACCTAAACAATTATGAGGGATTTTTTGCATCTCAGTTTCCTTATCTGAAAAATGGGCGGTGAACCTCTAAGATGGTTGTAAAGATCAAAAGAACAAAACTCTTAGATGAGCGTTGGCACCACATAACTGTTCGTAATCATTATTATTACCTCACACCTAAGGAAAGAAGGAAATAGATAAGTGCTTTTTAAAAAGTGTGAATGGTAGTGGGGAAGAGGGAATGGATGATGGCGTTTGAATTAGCTTATCAAACATCCCAGGGCCTCTCCCTTCTGGCTCTAAATTGTATTTCAATTCAGGAAATTCCAGGATTGCATCAGCTGAATAAAATAACTGGCCCATGTTCTAACACTTTGCCTGCACATGATGCTCTTATATTAGCCCACTGTTCCCACATAAGTCATGAATGTGCACTCAGCCACTCTGCAGATGGAATAAAGTGTTTCATCAAGGTACAGGAACTGCCCTTTCTCCTTTTTTCTCACCTTTAACCTGAGAATCATGTGGGATTAATTTCCTAAACACTAGCTCTATAGTTAACTCCAAATTATCCATGCTGGTAGAGGGAAAGAAAGACACAGATGATCATAAAGAATGACTGCTTCAAAAATCCCTTAGAGTTTAAGATTTTTGTGTTTAGAAACTGATATTTGAGAATTGGTGCCTAAATGTTCTGGAAACCCTCAAGATAAAATAAGTCTTGCTAGAAAACTGACCTCAGCGAAGCCACAAAATGTATCCCATCTTTCATTCCATAATTTAGTACAAAACCATGTTATTTCTCTCTTCTGAACCAGGATGAACGATAGCCTCTGAATAAGGAGAACCATCAGCTTCACTGCATGGTTGTTCTGTTTCACATCAGTCCTTGGGGATAAGGAAGATGGCTGATCATCCCTGACAGCTGCAACTAATTGTGACTAGGGCCTCAATCTCTTTATCATCCTGCAGATCACATGTGATAGAAAGAAATTACAAAGAAGAGGTGATATCACTTGGGAGTTTAAACTGCTCTTTAAAAAATTCATAAATAGTGTAGTTTACATGATATGTAGACATCAACTCTTAAGTAAACTGGTTTAGCTAAAAAAAAAGAAAGAAAGAAAAGTGGAGGGAATGGAGGGAGAGAGAGAGAGAAAGATTGAGCTTAAAATCAATGGTAATTGAAAGGAAACAGGGGTAATTCTATGACTGGGTACTGATCTTAAACATCTAGATTCTGGAGGGAAGACAGAGTTAAAGCTATCATTGGTTAAGACTGCAGCAGTCATGCATATCAGCCAGGGAATGGGGTGTGTTTATTGGTCATTTTTGTGCTTAGGGTGATGTTCAAGTTTTGTCAGTGTTCAGACATGATTGTGGAGTAGTCTCATTTCCATCTTTTTTTTTTTTTTTTTTGAGACTCACTGTTGCCCTGGGTAGAGTGCAATGGCATCGTCATAGCTCACAGTAACCTCAAACCCTTGGGTTCAAGGGATCCTCTTACCTCAACATCCCACGTAGCTGGAACTATAGCCACCTGACATGATGCCCAGCTAGTTTTTCTATTTTTAGTAGAGACAGGGTCTTGCTCTTGCTCAGGCTGGTCTCAAACTCCTGAGGTCAAGCAATCCAACCACCTCACCTACCCAAAGTGCTAGGATTACAGGCATGAGCCACCATGCCCAGCCTGTCTCATTTCTGTCTTGATCCATTCTAGTCATAGGACAGCTGTGTCTTATGTTGCTCTGTGAAATGATTTACAAGGTCTGACAATTACATTTGCAAACTTATCATAGAAAAAGTGCTACATACCTCATTGCTGAATACCACCACGGTCACCTTTGAAGTATTCCCCTTGGGAAGCTACGTACCAATGCCAGCACCTAGTCCACCCTTCAAAACAATTTTTAAACTCTTTTTCTGGAATGATCATCAGAGCTGTTGTACAGGTCTGACAATTAAGTTTGCAAGCTTGCCAGTGTGTGCTTACCTTGGCAGCACTCTACAAACAACTTGATGAGGTTTCATAATGTTGGCATTATCAGTGTCTCATGGCTGTGTTCAGATTGACGTGTGACAGTGTCTTGCTGAGTGGCATTTATTGTTGTTGTGTGGTTTTGTGTACCATACAATGACAGCTCTGATGGTCATTTCAGAAAAAGAGTTCCAAAATTGCTTTGAAGGGTGGGCTAGGCCCTGCTGTCGGTGCATAGCTTCCCAAGAGGAGTACTTAAAAGGTGACCATAGTGATATTCAGCAATGAAGAATGTACTACTTTTTCTAGGATGAGTTCGTGACCTTAATTGTCAGGCCATCATATGTTCAACAGGAAGATGCTGAGACACAGCTGTGGGTACCAGGGAAGCTACCCAGCGTCAGGAGCTTCTTGTCTCTCTCTCTAACAAATTTGTGGTGAGAGATAGAGTTTTTAAAGATCACAGGAGGCAATATGATGAACAAGGTTAGTGGGGAAGGATGGCAGGAAGCCACCAACAAGCTGTAGCCTGCTTCTGAGGAGTCAGAGAACCTGGCTGGGAACACATAGGGATCACATTTCCATAAGCAAGCTGAGTCAGTCAGAATCTGAGATCTCAAACAAACCAGGAGGTCACAGGTGAGGAATAGATGCTGAGAATCAGAAGGAAATAGGGAAGGAATGGATTCCTAGGCAGCCAATCTACTAGGAACCAGGCTTCTTAGAGCAACCAACTGGGAGCAATCAGTTCAATAGGTTTGTGCCATTGGCTCATGTCAACAGCAAGGACTGGTGTCTGCAACCTGATCAATTATATCTGGAAGTTGTGGACTAAAATACACTGACTTCTCCAAAGATGCAATTTTTATTACTTGACCTGTCTTAAAACGTTCATCTTTACTAACCAGGACATTAATTGTGCACTAGGTGCATCCCACAGACCGAAAATAAAACTGAATCATAATACCCAGGGTAGTAGGGTTGTCAGGTTTAGGAAAAATGCTAGAAAGATAGGTAGATAGAGCTATGTCTCCAGTGAAATTTGAACTTCAGATGGAATTTAAATATATAGTACTTGAGAATACTTATACTAAAAGTATTTATTGTTTATCTGAAATTCAAGTTTAACTGTCCTATATATATATATATTTTTTTTTTTTTTTTGTAGAGACAGAGTCTCACTTTACTGCCCTCGGTAGAGTGCCGTGGCGTCACACGGCTCACAGCAACCTCCAGCTCTTGGGCTTATGTGATTCTCTTGCCTCAGACTCCCGAGCAGCTGGGACTACAGGCGCCCGCCACAACGCCCGGCTATTTTTTTGTTGTTGCAGTTTGGCCGGGGCTGGGTTTGAACCCGCCACCCTCGGCATATGGGGCCGGCGCCCTACTCACTGAGCCACAGGCGCCGCCATTTTATCTGGCAACCCTCACCTAGGAAGGTTTGTGCCACAAAATCATTTATCCCAGAAGAGAGATGGTGTTAAGCTGAATGGAATAGGTTAATACCATGCAGTGAAACACCAGGGCATAAGGGAAGGGGTCCTATGGAGCCTGTGGTACTCCAGTCACTCTATCAACAGAAAGGTGTGGCCTGAGGATACCGGGATTTTAAATTCTATGAAGCTAATTATGATTATTAGCATCATTATTCAAACTGCCTTGAAGCTTTCAAAACTTTTCATTAGTATGTTTTTCTGGTGTTTTTCCTTAGCTTATTACCAAATTTCTTTTGACCAATCCTATATGTTAACCATGCTAAGCTGCTCAGGCATTTATACAGTTAGCCTAACAGGGTCCCAACGAGATCTAATAAAACAGCATTACATAAAAGTAGAGTTAAGAAGCAGCAGCAATGGGTCACTTTCTGGTTTGAAAACAATTAACAGAGTAAGGAACACAATATCCTTCCAAGCTTAGACATAGATTTAATGCAGCACAAATAAAATACTGATAAAAACTCTATAGAAAATAGCAAATGATGTACAGAAAAATAAAAGTAATTCTAGACACTAATTTTAGTGGAAAAGTAGCCTTTTAGGTTAAAAAACAATTGCATGTTTTTAAAATTTTCTATGAACAGAAAGAGAGGTTAATGATAGAGTGTAAAATTAAATCCAAATGTTAAAAATTTTTAAATGAGTGGCTAGATTTAACTTTCTTTCCTTCCAACTCTGTCTTTTGTATTATCATTTCCTTTTCAGCCCTCCCCACACCCACTGCCCCTCAAATGGAAAGAAATTCTTGGTGAGACTTTGCACCAAAGACTGCTAAGAGAAGCGGTCACTACCCGCAGAGGAAAGCTTTGTCTCCTGGAACTTTCATTTCTCTGGATCTGAAGGAGTGAAAACTCCTTTTGAGTTGCAAAAGCTCTACCCCAACAGCCACTGCTGCTCCAGGAACATAAGGGACTTCAGGAAGCTGAGTGCAGCCTTCTAGGAGGAGAGGAAAAGCATGAGAGAAAAAAAAAAAAAAAAAAGCAGGGTCCCTGAGGGAAAAGGAAAAAGAGGAGGCCAGAGGAAGGAGAAGAGTCCTGGATCTTCATCTAAGGTAGACTCTGGACTATGTAGGGGTAAGGGGAAACTTACCCTTTCCCCTGAAACTTCACTCAAAGACCAACTCACAATTAAGGCAGATTAATAAGAGAAGGTTTGTTTACCACGTGCATGGGGATATCACAGAGTGATTACTCAATACCCCAATAAAGTTCAGATGTTTTTATGAAGGGGAGGGGAAATGAGGAGTACAGGTAAATCTGTTCAGGGGTGACAAATGGTGCTAGGGAGGACAAATGGATGGGGGAGACTTATAAATGATCCTCTTTGTATATTAAATTAACTGGAGGGGCTAGTATTACATTTAAATGATTTGGGCCGGGTGTGGTTCCATTCTTGATGCTCCTTCCTGCAATATATTGAGATAACAGGGGGAGGCGGGGTAGTCAGTTGCCCTCTCAGATCTTTTGATCTGTTAGTCTGGTTTATGCAGATAGAGGGAAAACCCTCTTTCTTGCTTTTTTGATCCGGAAAGGCCTGTAATTCTAAAGACTCTTTATACCAAGGAGTCATATTTTGGAATGAAATTTCCTGAGCTGCTTCAACTAAAAGGTAACTCAGCATTGTCCTCTGGAAAAAAAAAATCAAGCTTTTAAAGAATTAAAGTTGGTTTTATTCAGAAGTTTTACTGAGGACTATAGATTAAGGATTATGGCCTGGGAGGAGTCTGTGAGAGTTTGGCACACTGCTCCAAAATAGTGTTTTAGTTTCTAACTTATATTCAGGTAGCAGAAGTTTAGGATGAGCTCAGAAGTTACATTAAAGCAGAATCATATCAAGTTTTGTGTATGAGAGTACATCTGGTTATATATTTACAGAGATTACCTCTATAAAACATAGCTATAAAAATATCTGTATTTCATGGCAAAATATTAGAAATAATATTTTCAAAGTCAGAAAAAAAAAACAATGCCTACCATCACTGTCTCTATTGAGAATTGTCGGTAAGGACCCAGCCAATGTAGTAAGACAAGAAAAAATAGGGATAAGGATCAGAAGGAAAGAGCAAAAGGTAATTGTTCATAGACGATATGATAATCTACACAGAAAATCCAAGATACATAAAACCATTACAACTAATGAGAGCATCCTGCAGGGTTGGTTTAAGTGCAACATACAAAATTCACTATCTTTACACACAATCACAGCAAATATTTTTATATGGTGGTAACAATCTGAGAATGTTATTAAAGAGAAAATATCCTGTTCATAAGGCAACCAGGTTGGTTAATAGTTATAAATAAATTCAACCAAAAATATGCAAAGCCTTTATTGATACAATTTAAAATGTTTATTGCTGTCTAATGAAGTCTTAAGTAAAGGGCAAAGTCTGCCTTGTTCTTAAACAGGAATACTTAATTCCCATCAAGTTGTCAACTCATCACAAATCAACCTACATATGCAATACAAAAACCAATCAAAATCATACTCATCTGAAAAGGCTATCCTAAATTCAGATGGTAAAGGGTGAAGAACAGGATATATATATATATTTTTTTTTTTTTTTTTTTTTTGAGACAGAGTCTCATTTTATTGTCCTCAGTAGAATGCTGTGGTGTCCTAGCTCACAGCAACCTCCAACTCTTGGGCTCAAGTGATCCCATTGCCTCAGCCTTCCAAGTAGCTGGGACTATAGGCATCTGCCACAATGCCCCCTGGCCATTTTTTTTAAGAGATGGGGGTCTTTCTCTCTGGCTCAGGCTGGTCTCAAACTCATGAGCTCAGATGATCCACCCACCTCGGTCTCCCAGAGTGCTAGGATTACAGGTGTGAGACACTATACCAGGAGAGATATGGTGTGAGGGACTTGCACTATTTAGACATCTAGATATCAGGATGTGTAACAGAGGAAATGGCCTGATGTTGCCTGTCTCTTTGAAACTTATGCCACATTTTTTTTTAGAGACAAAGTCTCACTTTATCGCTCCTTGGTAGAGTGGCATGGCATCACAGCTCACAGCAACCTCCAACTCCTGGGCTTAGGCGATTCTCTTGCCTCAGCCTCCCAAGTAGCTGGGACTACAGGCGCCCACCACAACATCTGGCTTTATCCCACTCTTTTTGAAAACTGAAATCTGTCTCTGTCTTGGGCAGTGGTTGTGAGGGGAAGTGGAGGGTTTTTTATTCTTTTCATTTCACAAGCCATACCTGGCTGAGGTGCAGAGGAGCGGTACAAACTAAGGTGGGCTCAGTGGCTCAAGTCTGTAATCTTAGCACTTTGGTAGGCTGAGGTGGGTGGATTGTCTGAGCTCACAGGTTCGAGATCAGCCTGAGCCATAGTGACACCTCATCTCTAAAAATAACAGGGCGTTGTGGTGGGCACCTGTAGTCCCAGCTACTTGGGAGGCTGAGGCAAGAGAATCACTTGAGCCCAAGAGTTTGAGGTTGCTATGACACCATGGCACTCTACCAAGGGCAACAAAGTGAGATTCTCTCTTTAAAAAAAAAAAAAAATTAACTGTAGTTGAATGACAAAAGGCCCTCCCTTTTTAAAAGCTCTGTGTTTCTCACGCCTGGAATTGTAGCACTCTGGGAGGCCAAGGTGGGTGGATCATCTGAGCTCACAGGTTTAAGACCATACTGAGACAGAGTGAGACCACGTCTCTAAAAATAGTCAGGTTTTGTAGTGGCACCTGTAGTCCCAGCTACTTGGGAGGCTGAGGAAAGAGACTCACTAGAGCCCAAGAGTTTGAGGTTACTGTGAGCTATGATACCAATACACTCTACCCAGGGTAACAAAGTGAGACTCTGTCTCAAAAAAAAAAAAAAAGTCTGTATTCCTGTTAATGTCCAGGACAACTTGGTATTTTGTGATGAATAGTCTGCTGTTTTTTTTCTCCTTTGCCAGCAAATAAATTTCCTTTTACTTCTCAAAAACCACTTGTTCTGGCCAGGTGTGGTACCCCACACTTGTAATCCTAGCACTGTAGGAGTCCAAGGCACATTGATCACCTGAGCTTAGCAGTTTGAGACCAGCCTGAGCAAGAGCAAGACCCTGACTCTACTAAAAATCAAAAAACTAGCCAGGTGTTGTGGTGGGCGCCTGTAGTCCTAGCTACTCAGGAGGCTGAGGCAAGAGAATCACTTGAGCCCAGGAGTTTGAGGCTTTGGTGAGCTATGGTCATGCATTCCAGCCTGGGTGACAGAGCAAGACGCTGTCTCAAAAAAAAAAATTGTCTTATTATGCAGAGAAAATCCCTCAGGGAAAAGAGGTGGGCAAGGTACCAACTTTTAGTCTTTCCTCCTGTGATCTGGTTATCTTCCTCGGTTGATGAAATTCCGTGAAAGGACAAATAAGTCTCTTTTGGAGAATCTACTTATAGGCAGGTAAGGGAAATTCAGAGAGAGGCCCTCCCTGCTCTTGGGGGAAGATGAAAGGCAAGAGATAGGAGCACAGGTCAGTAAGACCTTCCTTCTCCTTTAGGTCAAAGCACTCAGCATGCCAAAGAGCAAAACTTTGAGGTATTGTTTTCTGAGCCCCAACAGTAATTTCACAATCATCCATCAACATGTGCAGAACTGCAAAGACTTTGAGCCTCCTGAGGTGCGTGTGTCCAGCTGAGGTTGAACAAAACCTCTGCTTTCTTGCTTCAGCTCTCATACCGTAAACAAATATCCTTTTTGCAGTCTATTTAGTGACAAGTTTTTCATATTTTTGTGCTTTTTGTTCAAAATGGTCATCGACCTTAGCATTAAAGTGCTATTTAGCATTCCTGAGTGAAAGAAGGCTGTGATGTGCCTTATGGGGAAAATACACAGTTAAGCTTCATTCAGGCCTGAGTTATACAGCTGCTGGGCATGAACTCAACAATATAATGAATCAATAATATATAGTAAATAAGGGGTCTTTAAACTAAAACACACATAAAACAAGATTATAGACTGATCAGTTGATGGAAATGTTGTGAGCAGAGGCTCCCTGGGACAAAACCTTGTATTTCCCCTAGGAAAATAATGGTTCAGTATTCACTAATTCAGTGTTTATGACAACTTTCTAGCACCTAATGAGAATTGACTGTACTCTTTTACTTAAGTTAGTTTGCACTGGAAGAAGACAGGAGGTAACATGGGGCTGAGGGAAGACTTTACAATGGCTTTTAAGTGGGAAGTCCACAGGTGAGTGGCATTTAACTAGGAAAGGGAGTGGAGGAAGAGAATTCAAGGCTAAGGGGATAGCCTGAGAAAAGACATTACAATGAGAAGGAGCAAGGCATGTTTGAAGATGTGAAGGGAGAGAGTAATTGGTTTACAAAAAGCAAGGGACAGAAGAGTGCAAGAATTCAAGGAAGGGAAAAAATATACATAGTGTCTATTCTTGGTGCCTACCTATAATCCATTTCCTAAACCTTCCTTCTCATAAATCCCCAGTTTTCATCTGGTATCCGTCCTTATCCTACACAGCCTTTGGGATTAACGAAAAGCTAATTCCATCCTCAGCTTAGAAAGCAAGTACTGGTTAAGGTAAATTAATCACGTCATTGCCATCCCTAGCCAGCAAATTGTTTAGGAATAGGAAAGTGTCCTAATTTTGGCTAATGAAACTTGAGTTATTGAAAGCTTTGGTGAAATTTCTTCCCTGTACTTGAGTGACAGTGGGTAAGTCAATCTCTCTCATCCATATTGAATGTAGGCAAAGAAGCTTGTTGCCTTGTTTGTTGCTGGCAGCCACTTTGTGTCCTTGAGGGAAGCTAGTCTGAGAAGAACACCTGCATGGAGGAGTATCACAAATTAGCGCAAAAGAGAACGAACCAGAGTGGGAATGGTGGGGAATGAGAGAAAAGATACAAGAGACAAGGATGGGATTGGAAGGTCTGGAGCAGTTACAACTGCAGCCAGCACCAAAATATAAAATCAGCTTTATTTTATAGTATCTCAGCAGGGTTGTTTTTGAGGAAGTAGCATAGACAAAGAATATATTTTTGGTCTTGTAATATGATTGGAAAATGTAAATAACTTTATCAAGAACAATTCATTATGTTAATGGTTTCTACTGCATAACATCATTAACATATGTTAAAGATAAGAAAGAAAAAGGGATGGGACACAGTTTTCTGCAAAGTTTCTAAAGATTAACTAGGTAAAGAAAGATATACATGACTTCTGGCAAAACATCTAAGAAGGACAAAAACATGTTGTTTTAAGATGAGGAAAAACATGTTGACTCAGCAAGAGGAAAACAACTGGAGGCCATTCCCTGAATCTCTCCACAGAGAAGAGTATGTTACTGTAAACTTAGTACTTGTCCCAGAGACTGACCCAATTAGAACAAAGAACCAGGACAAGCAGTTTGGGGGAAAAGGAAAGAGAAGTTATTAATTTGCCAGCAAATGAGGAGGGTGGCAGACTAGAGTCTCAAAGACCACTATCCTGCCTTTAAGCAGAAAAACAGGGCTTTTCATAGGGAAGGGGGGGTTCAGTGGTTGGGTTCAGGCCCACATGACCAATACCACGTGTCACAGCTTCAGGCATTATTGCTTATCTATAATCAGTGATTTTGGTCATGAGTTATTACAACCATATCTATGGTGACAATAATCTTGTGACCCTTGTCCAGTCAATTCTATTGAGCCATCCCCAGTGGTTTAAGATAATAAAAAACAAACAGCAAAGAATATTTTTCTGCCCCTTTGATCACTGGCCTCAGGAAGAAATGAACGTTTTAATTCCCAAAAATGCAGGGGTTTGCTCTGGCCCCATATACTGAGGGTGGCAGGTTCAAACCCAGCCCCGGCCAGCTAAAACAGCAATAACAACTGCAAAAAAAAAAAAAAGCCAGGCATTGTGGCAGGCACCTGTAATCCCAGCTACTCAGGAGGCTGAGGCAAGAGAATTGCTTAAGCCCAAGAGTTGGAGATTGCTGTGAGCTGTGATGCCATAGCACTCTACCAAGAGTGACAAAGTGAGACTCTGTCTCAAACAAACAAACAAAAAACACTTCATTTCCCCTTCATAAAGAAAAGGCTGATCTTTACTTGTGTTACACATTGACTCTCAAAAACCACAGGAAAATTGGGCAAGAACCTCGATCACATGCCTTAGTATGTTAATGGTTATGTGAGGAAACTTCATTGCTTAAGGCTTGGAGTTGACTTTTCTGCTAATTGGGGTAGAGAGACTCTTAACTGAAACGAACTCTTAACTGTGCGGGTGTACTCCCCAAAATGATAAGTCCAAGGTGAACACATTTGGACAGAGGACTGGTGAGCGAGTTATACCCAGAAAATTTAGTCTGGTGTTACATGATGTCTTTATTTCACTTTTGTTATTTTCCAGCCCTTAACAATGTCTTGTACACCGTGTGCAACTAGAGAGTTATCCTTGCCCACGAGATTATGTTGAGAGTGTCTTGAACCCATTATTCCAGGCCCTGTAGAAATTCAAAGCAATCCCTTAGGTTTCTTTGAACTCTAGATGTACTTAAGTTCATATGTTCACCCCTGGCTCTGGTTCAGTTTGTGAGTCATCTCACTCTCCCGTGTTTGTTTAACTTTTGCTGTCTGTTGAATATCATATCAACTTCTGTGTGAAACGTACCTCTTTATTCAAGATCCATACATACACAAAAGAGATGTTTTTGCATTTAGTAAACTTGATTGAATATTTTTGAGGACAGAAAGGAGGTGAACGTTGTTGTAAAAATACAAATAGCTTTAAAGGGATATGTAACCCAGGGATGTTTTTTCCTGCCCATTTCTCTCCAGGTAATCCCTAGTTTCATGTCAGCCTGTTCTTTTTTTTTTCCTCCATTCACCCCTCCCTGAGCATACCAGAAACTCTAATTTCTTCTTTTTCTAAAATGCAGAACAATTGAACAATTGAATTCAATGCCAAATTTAGCTCTAGGCTCACTCTGCATATCCCAGCCTATCTAGGTATTTAGCAGAACAAAAGGGACTTTCTTCCAAGAAAATGCACCCTCTTTATCCTTATAAGTTAGCTTCATACACACTCTTGTCCAAATAGTGCAGCCTTTCTGGTTGCACTAAGGAATGAATACTAAAATCAGTTAATCACCTTCCGGTAAGTGTGGCAAGAGACCCACTGCCTTGGCTTCTCTTGCCCATGTGGATATTATTCTTTTAATTATAGACTTTAGGCCTAGATTTTATTGCTATTAAATTAGGTGGCATTCCCTTATAGTAATGATAGTAATTATATAAATTCCTTGCTTACACTCATACATTCCAATGTATTCAATTAGGCTTCTATCATTTATAAGGGAAATAATTTTTTCTGCCACATTACATATATTTGTCATTTTCATTTAAAAAATTACAACTTACCTCAAGAATACCTCAATACCAAAAGGAACCAGAATAATATCAATACAGTAGAACTCCATAGTTCACCACCTCCCGACATTGACCACCTCCTTAAGTTGACCTAATTTTCATAGACCAGAAATGCACCACATGTATGTATCAGTACAGTAGGCCTAGTTCCTTATGTTGATCACCTTTATATGTTGACCACTTTGTTACAGTCCCTTGGGTGGTCAATTTACAAGGTTCTACTGTTATTTTGCCTGCAACTCAAGTGGATCTCGGTGAGAAACCAATTCTTATTTTGTTAGGGGGACATTTTTATTGTAATGATCCAGAGAATTTAGGACTCAACAACCAGTTCAAGTATACAGCTCAATAAACTTTTCCTAACATACCTATGTAACTTGACCCAGATCAAGATACAGAACATTATCAGTGTGCCAGAGTCTTCCTGCCTCCTACTGGTCATTGCCTCCCCCCCCCCAGAAGTATCCACTATTCTAGCATAATATGGTTTGCCTATGTTTGAACTTTATTTAAATGGAATATTACAGTATGCTTTAATGTCTGTCTTCTTTCATTCAACATTATGCCTGTGAAATGTATCTTTATTATTGCATGTAACAGTAGCTTGTTCTGTTATTGTATAGTAGTCCACTCTCTGAATATTATACTCTTGATTATACATTTGGATTGTTTCCAATTTGGCGATATTATAAACAAAGCTACAAGTAAGTGTTATATAAATAAATAAATATATATAGATATATATATATATATATAGAGAGAGAGAGAGAGAGAGAGAGAGACAGAAACTCCCTTTATTGCCCTGGGTAGAGTGCCGTGGTGTCAGCCAGCTCACAGCAAACTCAAGCTCCTGGGCTCAAGTAATTCTGTTGCCTCAGCCTCCCAAGTAGCTGGGAGTGCAGGCACCTACCACAATGCCTGGTTAGTTGGTGGTGGTGGGGGGGGGGTTCTTTCTATTTTTAGTAGAGACGGAGTCTCACTCTTGCTTAGGCTGGTCTCCAACTCCTGAGCTCAGGCAATCCACCTGCCTCAGCCTCTCAAAGTGCTAGGATTATAGGCATGAGCCACCACACCCAGCCTGCATATATCTTTTGGTTCACATTTGTTTTCATTCTCTAAAATTGGAATTGCTGGGTGATAAGGTAAATGTATATTCAGATTGAGAGATTATGGCCAACTAGTTTTCCAAAGAGGCTGCATCAATTTACATTCCCACCAGTAGAGTATTAGTTTCAGTTACTCCAGATCCTTGCTAACTACATGGTATTATCACTATATATTTTTTTTTCTTTCTAGTATATGAGTAGTGTTATATCTGTGCATTTCCCTGATGACTAAAAATATTAAGCACCTTCTTCTCCTGTGTTTCTTAAACAAGTTGAAATTCTCCTTTGTGAAGTGCATGTTTAGGTATTTTGCATGAATACATTTTATTCAATTGTTGTTTTCTTACTGAGTCTTTTATTAGATTTCACACCTAAAATTTAAATTCCTAGGAGAGAGTTTGATTGGCTTAACTTGAAACACAGTCTCAACACTGTGGCTTGGGGTATAGGAGCTAGATGGGCATTCTTTCAGAATTATAAGAAATGGAAAAAATGGAAATTTTCCAAAGGAAGATCCATTGAGCAGTCAAGAGCAAATGATATATACTTTAATATAGTTTCACCTAAATACTGATCTCTTGTGCTTCCTTCTTTTTAAGTGGCATTGTCCTGGACCCATTATGAGCCAGCATTTCGTTACTGCATTTGAAGAGAAATTTTAAGGTGTCCTGAAAACACTGCTGGTTCTTAGCAATTCTAAAACTATTTCCTTGCAATATTGTTATCAAATAAGAATCAGGAGTAATTTTGGTTAAATCTTATTTTATATAGTACCAAATATCATCTAATATTCTATGTGTTTATTAAAACCTTAATCAATGTAACAGTTAATAGTATTTTTTATTCGTTATCACATTTAATCATATTTTAACTATTTGTAATACAAAAAGTAGACTAAAACATTCTTCTTTATAAAAATTAATAGTTTATAGAGAGGCAGAACAAGATGGCAGCCAAGTAACAGCTTCCTTGCATCTGGGCACCGTGAGTCTGGGGAGATAGGACTCCAGGCATCTCTGGCTGGTGGGATCTGCCTATCATCACCCCTGAGAGGATACAGGGAGTCAGCGAGAGACTTCTGGACCCCAAGAGGAGGACTAAAACAGTGGAAAACCGGCAAGTGGTCGCGTGTGTTCAATCCGTCTAAACCCGCCCACAACTGTAAGTTCAGTAGCAGCGAGACTGCAAACCAGAAAGGCCTTACCTGTGAACTGTTTTGGTGTCTTTGGACTTGGAACTCAGCTGAACTGCCTTGGGGAGAGCCTGAGCGGGAGTGCGGAGAACTTTGGCCTTTGTCTAGGGCCCCAGTCTGAGCCGCTGAGCCACACGAGCTAATAGTGTTTGGCTGTGGGCCACAGGGAGCCATTGTGAGCGATCTGCCCCGGCAAGCTCCGGGCTCAGGGTTGCAGAGCTAGAATCGGGTGGGAGCTGGTAACCCAGCGACCAAGTAGCCTAAGGGCGGGGTCTGAGCCGCCTTGCAGCCCTAACCCTCGGGGGCAGAGGGAGACCAGTTTTGGCACACAGGGTAAGTGGATAGCCACTTCAGCAGTGATTCCAGGGACAAGCACTTCCCTGGGAAAGCTTCTGCTCAGCAAGTGAACAAGTTTAAAGTGCCTTTTAAGTGGGCTCAAGAGAGATTTAGGGTGTCTACCTCCTGGGGTTTGAGAAACTAGCAGCCTCCAGTCGTATCAGAACTGTGATTAACATCTCATAGCCCAGAAGATCACGTGTTGCCCAGACAATATTCAATAACATATACATACTGCTTTGTTTTTGGTTGTGTTTTGTTTGTTTTTTTGGTTTGGTTGTTTTTTTTCTTTATTTTGATGTTGTTGATTGTTGTTTTGTTTTTTAAGTTCAACCTTTTCCATACAGATCCTTTTTCTTTCTCAATTTTTCTAGTTTAATTACAATTTCCCATTGCTGCCTATTTCAATAATTAGAACTTCATTTTTGTTAGTGTTTCTACCGCTATTATTTGATTTTCCACCCAATTTTATCCTTTAAAGTTTTCTGTTTGCTTGTTTTGGTTTGATTTATAGCATTTTTGTCTTTCCTCTCTACTTGGTGGAGGTGGCGTACTGTGTCTGATCAGGTTAGCAAAGAGCGGCTGACCTCAAGGGAACCACCCAACTGGGCACTCCCAGAAGGTGGTTTTTTTTTAAGGTTGTATCAAAGTACCCTACTGTACACCTATATTGCTCTGTCTGCCTCTTTCTGTGCCTCTCTTCTTTTTGTCAATATTCCTTTTACCCACCCCCTCTCCTTTCTCTATTTTTCTATTTTTTCTTATCACTCGGTCCTCCTTTCTTTCATCCCTTTTTTGCTCTTCAACCTTCTCACCCTTCTGGTCCTGTAACCCTTAGTCCACAGGCACAAGAACTTAAAGAGCAAGAGGAAGTGAAAGGAAAATTAGGGCAAGGAAACAGATAAAAGAAATCACTCATGAGGAAGAATCAGCAGAAAACTCCAGGCAACATGAAGAACCAGTCCACAACAACCCCGCCAAGGGACCATGAGGTAGCTACTGCAGAGGATTCCACCAGTATAGAAATGTTAGGAATGACAGAAAGGGAATTTAGAATACACATGTTGAAAACAATGAAAGAAATGATGGAAACAATGAAGGAAACTGCTAATAAAGTGGAAAATAACGAAAAGGAAATCCAAAAACAGTAATGATATGAAGAATATAAAAAGGATATAGCAGACCTGAAGGAACTGAAACAGTCAATTAGAGAACTTAAAGATGCAATGGAAAGTATCAGCAACAGGTTAGACCATGCAGAAGAAAGAATTTCAGAGGTAGAAGACAAAGTTCTTGAGATAACTCAGATAGTAAAAGAGGCAGAAAAGAAGTGAGAGAAAGCAGAACGTTCACTGACAGAATTATGGGACTTTATGAAGCGGTCCAACATACGAGTTATAGGAATTAAAGAAGGGGAAGAAGAATGCCCCAGAGGAATGGAAGCCATACTAGAGAATATTATAAAAGAAAATTTCCCAAATATCACCAAAGATTCTGACACACTGCTTTCAGAGGGCTATCGGACCCCAGGTCGCCTCAACTCTAACCGAGCTTCTCCAAGACACAGTGTGATGAACGTGTCCAAAGTCCAGACAAAAGAAAAGATTCTGTAAGCTGCCAGGAGTAAGCGCCAGTTGACCTACAGGGGCAAATCCATCAGAGTGACCACAGACTTCTCTAATGAAACTTTCCAAGCAAGAAGACAATGGTCATCTACCTTTAATCTACTTAAACAGAACAATTTCCAGCCCAGAATTCTGTACCCTGCTAAGCTAAGCTTCGAAATTGACGGAGAAATCAAATCATTTACGGATATACAAACATTGAGGAAATTCGCCACAACAAGACCAGCTCTACAGGAAATACTTCAACCTGTTCTGCACACTGACCACCACAATGGATCAGCAGCAAAGTAAGAACTCAGATATTAAAGGACAGAACTTAACCTCCACACTGATGCAAAAGATAAAACTAAGCAATGGACTCTCACAAAATAAGATGAATAGAATACTACCACACTTATCAATTATCTCCATAAATGTTAATGGCTTGAATTCCCCACTGAAGAGACATAGATTGGTTGACTGGATTAAAAAACACAAGCATCCATTTGCTGTCTGCAAGAAACACACCTGGCTTCAAAAGACAAATTAAAGCTCCGAGTCAAGGGTTGGAAGACAATTTTTCAGGCAAATGGAATTCAGAAGAAAAGAGGAGTTGCAATCTTATTTTCAGATACATGTGGATTTAAAGCAACTAAAGTCAAAAAAGACAAAGATGGTCACTTTATATTGGTCAAGGGAAAAATACAACAAGAAGACATTTCAATTCTAAATATTTATGCACCCAATTAAAATGCTCCCAGATTCTTGAAACAGACCATACTCAGTCTGAGCAATATGATATCTGATAATACCATAATAACAGGCGACCTTAACAGTCCTCTTACAGAGCTGGACAGATCCTCTAAACAGAAATTAAACAAGGATATAAGAGATTTAAATGAGACCCTAGAACAACTGTGCTTGATAGACGCATATAGAACACTCCACCCCAAAGATAAAGAATATACATTCTTCTCATCACCCCATGGAACATTCTCCAAAATTGATCATATCCTGGGACACAAAACAAATATCAACAGAAGCAAAAGAATTGAAATTTTACCTTGTATCTTCTCAGACCATAAGGCACTAAAGGTGGAACTCAACTCTAACAAAAATGCTCCACCCCACCCAAAGGCATGGAAATTAAACAATCTTCTGTTGAATGACAGATGGGTGCAGGAAGAAATAAAACAGGAAATCATTAACTTCCTTGAGCATAACAACTATGAAGACACAAGCTACCAAAACCTGTGGGATACTGCAAAAGCAGTTTTGAGAGGAAAATTCATCGCTTTAGATGCCTACATTCGAAAAACAGAAAGAGAGCACATCAACAATCTCACAAGAGATCTTATGGAATTGGAAAAAGAAGAACAATCTAAGCCTAAACTCAGTAGAAGAAAAGAAATATCCAAAATCAAATCAGAGATCAATGAAATTGAAAACAAAAGAATCATTCAGAAAATTAATGAAACAAGGAGTTGGTTTTTTGAAAAAATAAATAAAATAGATAAACCATTGGCCAGACTAATGAGGAATAGAAAAGTAAAATCTCTAGTAACCTCAATCAGAAATGATAATGGGGAAATAACAACTGATCCCACAGAGATACAAGAGATCATCTCTGAATACTACCAGAAACTCTATGCCCAGAAATTGGACAATGTGAAAGAAATGGATCAATATTTGGAATCATACCCTCTCCCTAGACTCAGCCAGGAAGAAATAGAGCTCCTGAACAGACCAATTTCAAGCACTGAGATCAAAGAAACAATAAAAAAGCTTCCAACCAAAAAATGCCCTGGTCCAGATGGCTTCACTCCAGAATTCTATCAAACCTTCAAGGAAGAGCTTATTCCTGTACTGCAGAAATTATTCCAAAAAACTGAGGAAGAAGGAATCTTCCCCAACACATTCTATGAAGCAAACATCACCCTGATACCAAAACCAGGAAGAGACCTAAACAAAAAGGAGAATTTCAGACCAATATCACTCATGAATATAGATGCAAAAATTCTCAACAAAATCCAAGCCAATAGATTACAGCTTATCATCAAAAAAGTCATTCATCATGATCAAGTAGGCTTCATCCCAGGGATGCAAGGCTGGTTTAACATACGCAAGTCTATAAATGTTATCCACCATATTAACAGAGGCAAAAATAAAGATCACATGACCCTCTCAATAGATGCAGAAAAAGCATTTGATAAAATCCAGCATCCTTTTCTAATTAGAACACTGAAGAGTATAGGCATAGGTGGCACATTTCTAAAACTGATTGAAGCTATCTATGACAAACCCACAGCCAATATTTTACTGAATGGAGTAAAAGTGAAAGCTTTTCCTCTTAGAACTGGAACCAGACAAGGTTGTCCTCTGTCACCTTTACTATTCAACATAGTGCTGGAAGTTCTAGCCAATACAATTAGGCAAGACAAGGAAATAAAGGGTATCCAAATGGGAGCAGAGGAGGTCAAACTCTCCCTCTTTGCTGACGACATGATCTTATACTTAGAGAACCCCAAAGACTCAACCACAAGACTCCTAGAAGTCATCAAAAAATACAGTAATGTTTCGGGATATAAAATCAATGCCCACAAGTCAGTAGCCTTTGTGTACACCAATAACAGTCAAGATGAGAAGCTAATTAAGGACACAACTCCCTTCACCATAGTTTCAAAGAAAATGAAATACCAAGGAATATAGCTAACGAAGAAGGTGAAGGACCTCTATAAAGAAAACTATGAAATCCTCAGAAAGGAAATAGCAGAGGATATTAACAAATGGAAGAACATACCATGTTCATGGCTGGGAAGAATCAACATTGTTAAAATGTCTATACTTCCCAAAGCAATCTACCTATTCAATGCCATTCCTATCAAAATACCAAGATCGTACTTTCAAGATTTGGAGAAAATGATTCTGTGTTTTGTATGGAACCGGAAAAAACTCCGAATAGCTAAGGCAGTTCTCTGTAACAAAAATAAAGCAGGGGGCATCAGCATACCAGATTTTAGTCTGTACTACAAAGCCATAGTGCTCAAGACAGCATGGTACTGGCACAAAAACAGAGACATAGACACTTGGAATCGAATTGAAAACCAAGAAATGAAACTAACATTTTACAACCACCTAATCTTTGATAAACCAAACAAGAACATACCTTGGGGGAAAGACTCCCTATTCAATAAATGGTGTTGGGAGAACTGGATGTCTACATGTAAAAGACTGAAACTGGACCCACACCTTTCCCCACTCACAAAAATTGACTCAAGATGGATAAAGGACTTAAATTTAAGGCATGAAACAATAAAAATCCTCAAAGAAAGCATAGGAAAAACACTGGAAGATATTGGCCTGGGGAAAGACTTCATGAAGAAGACTGCCATGGCAATTGCAACAACAACAAAAATAAACAAATGGGACTTCATTAAACTGAAAAGCTTCTGTACAGCTAAGGAGACAATAACCAAAGCAAAGAGACAACCTACACAATGGGGAAGGATATTTACATATTTTCAATCAGACAAAAGCTTGATAACTAGGATCTATAGAGAACTCAAATTAATCCACATGAAAAAAGCCAACAATCCCATATATCAATGGGCAAGAGACATGAATAGAACTTTCTCTAAAGACGACAGACGAATGGCTAACAAACACATGAAAAAATGTTCATCATCTCTATATATTAGAGAAATGCAAATCAAAACAACCCTGAGATATCATCTAACCCCAGTGAGAATGGTCCACATCACAAAATCTCAAAACTGCAGATGCTGGCGTGGATGTGGAGAGAAGGGAACACTTTTACACTGCTGGTGGGACTGCAAACTAGTACAACCTTTCTGGAAGGAAGTATGGAGAAACCTCGAAGCACTCAACCTAGACCTCCCATTTGATCCTGCAATCCCATTACTGGGCATCTACCCAGAAGGAAAAAAATCCTTTTATCATAAGGACACTTGTACTAGACTGTTTATTGCAGCTCAATTTACAATCGCCAAAATGTGGAAACAGCCTAAATGCCCACCAACCCAGGAATGGATTAACAAGCTGTGGTATATGTATACCATGGAATACTATTCAGCCATTAAAAAAAATGGAGACTCTACATCCTTCGTATTAACCGGGATGGAAGTGGAAGACATTATTCTTAGTAAAGCATCACAAGAATGGAGAAGCATGAATCCTATGTACTCAATTTTGATAGGAGGACAATTAATGACAATTATGGTTATGGGGGGGGACAGAAAGAGGGAAGGAGGGAGGGGGGTGGGGCCTCGGTGTGTGTCACACTTTATGGGGGCAAGACATGATTGCAAGAGGGACTTTACCTAACAATTGCAATCAGTGTAACCTGGCTTATTGTACCCTCAATGAATCTCCAACAATAAATTAAGAAAAAAATTAATAGTTTATAGATAAGGTTAAAGTCCCTTTTGACTTTAATTTCCCAAATCCAAGTACCCTCCCCAGTGCCAGAAGTTGCTATTGTTATAAGTGTGACACGCATAGTTTACTTATACAATAAACAGCATATATTCTTCTACAACCTGCTTGCTTCCTTCAATACCTTTTCTTATGGTATGGTTTTGCATAGTTATGTTGTAGGAGACAGCTGAAAAGAAACACCTGGGTAATAAGGGAATGGGAACAGGATTGGTCTCTCGTTGAAAAGCACGAGAGCATATACACCATTACTTAGCAGTCTCCACACCTGTGGTGTAAATAGCCATGGGAGAAGCTAGTCGAGGCTCCTGCTAGGCTCCTACTAAGACTGCTGCACCTTTGAGGTGCTCTGGCACCTCTGACCAGACCAAGACAACAGGCTTCTCTGGTTGGGGAACCATACCTGACTGAGACAACTGGCTCCCCAGAACTTATGAGAACCATACCCGGAGCAAGCTTGTACAATGGTCCCTGTCAGAGCAGTTTCACGGCCTGGGGTGGTGACCTAGCATTCTGACTTTGACATTATGTAATTTATATATTTCATCAGCTTTATGGAAATACATTTTCAATGTATCACAATTTATTTAAGTGATTCCCCTATTGATATTAATTAGGTTGAATAGATACCACATTGTTTCCCACAACTTTTTCACATAATGGGGTAAAACACTGCTTTTATTTTATTAAAGACTAGTTAAGCACAGGAGCCAGAAAGGATAACATTTCTGTACACAAGATTGATCAAAAATATTTAATATGAAGCAGATGGAAAAAATTAAATGTGCAGTCAGTATTTTTGTATTTATCTTTCAATAAAAACTCTTATTTCTTTCAGCATCAGCTAACACAGAGAATGAAGAATGCCTTCCTGCTCTAAAATTCTGTGATTCTGTAAGTATTCCCAGGAGCTACTGTGTTTGTTTTTTTGTATGGTCACTATACACTAGACAGGTCTAGTATTTGGACTTCAAAATTATCTGCTTAGAAGTTTGTCCATTTGTACTGCTATAACAAAATACCTGAAATTGGGTAATTTAAAATGAATAGAGATTTACTTCTTATAGTTCTGGAAGCTGTGAAGTCCAAGGATGAGGGGCCTGCATCTGGCGAGGGCCTTCTTGCTGCATCATCTCATGGTAGAAGGTGGGAAGGCAAGAGCAAACCAGAGAGAGAGGGAGCCAGATTCATACTCTTTATCATAAACCTACTCCTACACGAACTAAACCACTCCCACAAGGATAATATTAATTCATTTGTGAGGGCAAAGTTGTGGGACAATTCAGGGAGATGACATTTGAGCTAAGACTACAAAGCCTCAACAGGTTGGTCATCCAAAGACAGGGCTCTGAAGCAGAAAATAACGGCCCCTGAAACCCCAGACGGGCACAGTTGGTTGGAAGAGCCTGAAAATCATGAAACCCCAGTGTGGTAAGTTAAATAAAGGCCACTCAATAATATTAAGTCCTAATCCTAGTAGGAAAAAAATCTCACTTGCTTAAGATAAAAAAATAATAAAATATACTAATTCTTGGAACTTATAAATACTACCTTATTTGGAAGAAAGGTCTTTGAAGATGTGATTAAGTTAAAGATCTTGGGATGAAACTGGTTTGGATTATTCTGCTGGGCCCTAAATAGCATCACAAAAATCCTTTTAGGAGAAGGGCAAAGGGAGATAACATGGATAGCACAGAGGCGAAGGCGATGTGAAGTCAGAGCAGAGACAATGCAGCCACAAGCCAAGGAATGCCAACAGCCACCAGCAGCTGGAACAGGCATGGAATAGATTCTCCTCCAGAGCCTCCAGAGGGAATGCAGCCTCGCTGACACCTAGATTTGGGACTTTTGTCATCCAGAATTGTGACAGAATAAATTTATGTAGTTTAAGCCTTACTGTTTGTGGTAATTTGTTATGGCAGCCCAAAGAATACACCCAAACTCCTTAGAACCCTCCAGATTGGCAGAAGCTGTTGCCTTGACTTTGCTAGAGAGTTAGCAGCCTCTCTCACCTAAGAACCTGCAAAGATGTTACATGAGCAGGTGACTCTTGAGATGATGCTTGTCCTTTACATAATCTTGTGCTATCATAGCCTCCACATAAAAAATGGGTGCATTCTGGGGTCAGGTCACAGCACAACAAATTCAAAGAAATACAGACCCTGTTCTGGATGGAAATACTGTACACACCTAAGAATTACTACAGCTGGCAGAAACCAAGACACCATATGCAAGAGTAGACCTTAAAGTTTGCCAATCGTTTCTATAAAGCCTGGATGAGAGCAATTTATTAATATGGGGGCATACTCCTCTGAGTCAGGGTTCGAAGTCTTGGTAAGGATCTATAGATCCCGTCTTAATGTGGTGCTGGGATTACTCCTTAAGGTTTGGACATAAATAGTGCACAGAGCACACGAGGCAGCATGGCCCAGACTGTGTGGGCAGAGTCTTGAGGAAGAAACCAGAAGGCCCAGGGAGTGGAGATATTAGAATTGATTTATGATGTGGGTCAGAGAACTCACCACCCAACTCTGTTCCCTAAAAGCAGCAGTCTCCAGCCTTTTTGGCAAAAGGGACCAGTTTCATGGAAGGGCATGGGGTGGTTTCAGGATGATTCGAGCACATTACATCTCCTCCTCAGGTCATCAGGCATGAGGAGTGTGCAATCTGGGTCCCTCACACATGCAGCTTTTACTCCTGTGAGAATCTAATGCTGCTGCTTTTCTGGCAGGAGGTGGAGCTGAGGCAGTGATACAAGTGATGGGGAGCAGCTGTAAATACAGATGAAGTTTTCCTCACCTGCTGCTCACCTCCTGCTGTGCAGCCTGGTTCCTAACAGACCACAGACCAGCACCAGTTTGTGGCTGAGGGGCTGGGGACCACAGCCCAATAGGACAGTCTTCCACTAGGGCAATAAGGAACATACTGATGAGGGGGCTACCAATAACTCTGAGCTCATTGGTTACCTTCTGTAGGACAGGGATGGTAATAGGGAAAACTGTGCTGAAACTGTAAGGATGATAGAATTCTGGAAGAGCAGAGGCCTATGGAAATACCTACTATAATGGGCAGTAAGGTGGCTGACGTGTGGTGCTATGTCCATAACAGCAAGATTCTCAGATCTGCTCCCCAAAGGGTAGAAATATGCTGGATTCTTCTCATATTCATCTTAGCTCTCTACCCTCAGACTTTCGGTGCTGCTGGATTAGAAATCCTCATTCCTAGGGTGGGGTGGAAGGGACATTTCTTCCAGGAGACAGAGCAAGTTTCTCGCTGTATTGGAAGCTATGACTACTTGGTCGTTTCGAGCTTCCCATACTAGCAGACCAATACAAAAACAGTGGAATTCCCGTATTGGCAGGGAGGCAGAGCAGCTACAGTTGAGCTACACAAGACTCTTGTGGAACTCAGAGAATTCACTGGGTCATATCTTAGTACTTGCATAGATAGCTGTAAATGGACAATTACACTACAATTATGGCCCAATAAGTTTAATACAACTGACAATTCGTACTTCTCGAGGATGAAAATCTGAGTCACAACCAGGCAACATCACAGATTTGCTGAAGTACTGGCCAAGAGATTTAAAGTGGGTGATATAGGCCTGCATCACCACCCCCAACACCCTGCGAGGACCATCACCACCCCCCAGCCCTCCACTGCTGCCATCTGTGTCACCACCACTTTGGACCAGCTGCATGATTACACCACAATCTTCAATGAGTAAACGTATTCCTCAGTTCTGTGGTATTCTTGATCACACATTTATGGAGTTTCTGAGGGCAGCAGAGATTACTGCAAGGCCCAGCATAACCTCTATGCAGACAAGGGAAATGTAGAAATTCATTATGACTCTACCAAGAAGCCCCTCTAAGAGTGGTTAACCTGGACACAGAGATGTTGACTTGACTCTGCAGAGCATTTTACGGGAGTTCTGACGTGGGGTAAACCTCAGCGCACTTCCTTTCTGCTGCCTGGTATTACCGGATGGAAGAATTGCTGCTTCTTGTAAGGAAGTCCATTTCATTTACCAGTACTTCCAACTTCATCCTCAAAGCACTGAGAATTTCTTTTTTTTTTTTTTTTTAGAGACAGAGTCTCACTTTATGGCCCTCGGTAGAGTGCCATGGCCTCACACAGCTCACAGCAACCTCCAACTCCTGGACTTAAGCGATTTTCTTGCCTCAGCCTCCCAAGTAGCTGAGACTACAGGCGCCCGCCACAACGCCCAGCTATTTTTTGGTTGCAGTTTGGCCAGGGCTGGGTTTGAACCCACCACCCTCGGTATATGGGGCCGGCGCCTTACCGACTGAGCCACAGGCACCGCCCAAAGCACTGAGAATTTCAAGTGAAGTATATCAAAGTAGACTTCAGTTTCTTTGCATCATTTCTGTGTTCAATGTTTTAAATTCTTTCACAACCCTATTGAGTGTTTTTTAACTAAATTAACATGGCTCAAATGAATTGCCCAGCTCCTGCAGAATCACATACAAGGACATGAAATTTCTTATTACACACAATCCAACCAGTGTGACCTTGAACAAATTCACAGAGGGACTTGAGAAGCATGGAGCTGCCACAATAGGAAGAGTGTGTGAAGCAGCTTAGGACACTACTCTTGTGGAGAACGAAGGAATCCATATTCTGGGCTTTTGATGATGGTGCACTCCCATCTCACCAGATTGCCGGTGACTGTTGAAATCTTGTAAAAATCAAGAACCTGGTTGTTTTACTGTTGTTCATTGTGTCACAGGCCTTGGGACAACTGCAGTGCTTGTTGCTCTCATGTTAATTGAAGGTGGAATGAAACATGAAGATGCAGCGCAATTCATACGTGGACCTTTTAACAGCAAACAACTTTGGTATTTGGAGAAGTATTGTCCTAAGAAGTGGCTGCACTTCAAAGGTTCCAATGGTCATAGAAACAACTGTAGCAGTAAATAAAACTGGGGTGCCTGAGCCTATTGCCTTGGAAGTAAAACTTGAGACAGGACCTAATTTGTCAAATGTACATATACACGTATGAGTCAACATGTTGGCTGGGTGAATAAGTCTAATGAAGCTTCCATAGGAATACTGTGAAGCGGTGTTACCAGGCCACAAGCAACCTCTACGTTCAGGTTTCAGTCAACCTTTTTAGACTCTTAGCAAAAGGTTGTTGCTGTTCAGCATTTATAGTGAGCCTATGGGCTGAGCATAGTGGCTTGTGCCTGTAATCCTAGCACTCTGGGAGGCTGAGGCAGGTGGATTGCTTGAGCTCAGGAGTTCAAGACCAGCCTGAGCAAAGCAAGATGCCCTGTCTACTAAAAATAGAAAAACTAGCTAGGTGTAGCAGTGGGCACCTGTAGTCCCAGCCTCTGCAGAGGCTGAGACAAGAGGATCACTTGAGCCCAGGTGTTTGAGGTTGCTGTGAGCTATGATGCTGTGACACTGTACCCTAAGGTGACTGAATGAGACTCTGCCTCAAAATAATAAAATGAGCCTGTCATTTGTACCAAGTGACTTCTCCTGAATGCATATGGTATTAAGTTATGTCTTGTTTAAATCTATTCCCATGCCAGAATCTTACTGATACATAAGAAATTTAGAAAGATTAGGTGCCAAAATACCTAGCACAATACCTGTATATTTTTAGTATCATACAGAACTAAAATCCTAGGAACTATGAGCACTGTAGATCTTACAGGGTTTATCTAGTCATTTCAGATGTTGCAAGTGGGGCCTATGTGGTTATTTGCCTTCCTGCTTTATATTTACACCTCCCACATTTATGCCAGCATGCACCAGGTTTGCTTAACCATTGATTTTTTTTTTTTTTTAGCAAGTCTTAACTTAGAGTGATTATTTAATGTTATTCTAGGAATCTCATGTTGTGCTGTTATAAAAATCCTCCCCTTTGGAAATCTACATTTTGTGCATGTCTTTTGTGTCTTCACACCAAAAAAAGCCTTATAGGTAGTTTAATGTTTGAATTCTGAGGTACAACTTAACAGGAAGGGCCTGAAAAAAGAATGGGAGGACGCTATTAAATATTTTTAGCAAAAGGTTGCCTTTGTCTTGTGAGAACATGTGGAAAAATGCTCTTTAACTTAGTAAATATTTTTTAAAAGGTAGAGCTGCTTTGTTAATTGTAACCAAAATAATTCTTAATCATAACATTTCTGAAGTTCTCATAATTTTTCCTTATACTTTTTTGAAGTATGATTTGTGTTTAAAGCATGATTGTTTTTTTCCATCTCTTCCCAATCTCTTGCCAAAAAAAAAAAAAGAAAAAAATGGATTTCTGCTAATGAATTGAACAGACATCTAATATTTTATATATACCTTTTGAGCTGTGTAACTTAATATCTGGATGCTTGATAATGTGTTTTATTATGTAATTGATAAAACAGTGATGTGTATTACTGTTAGTTCAACCATATATTTATATGTCTGGGAATGTCTGGTTATAGTTCTGTGGGAAAAATAATTTGTCAGTGTTCATCCACTTGTAAAAACTTAGTGTGAGAGCTTAAACATCTAAATAAATAATGAACAATGAAATGCATTTATCATCACTGGGGGGGGGAAGTATATGTAGGAGGGAGATAATATACATATCATTAGGGCCCTGAGATCAGTTACCACAGTAGACACTGCAGCTTGTCCTACTAATCCTGGTCTCTTAAATCTTTTGAAGCAGTAAAAGATGGCCACCAGCTCAAGGGCTCTGTGACATGATGGACTGAGCATGGCCACCAGCTCAAGGGCTCTGTGACATGATGGACTGAGCATGGGACAGATCTGACAGTGTGTGTAGTATCAGAATTCTCTTTCACTCTGCCTCATTTTCCCTCAACTAAGCTTTGCTCCGGACCTTGCCACAGCAACCAGCGCTGTAGAGATATAACCAGATGGCAACTCATTTCAGTTCTTTAGTATATCTGTCACTTTCTGCCCCTGGGCCTCACCGGCACTGCTGTTGGACATGCCTTCAGGAGCCTACTCAGCTACTCTACACACAGGCAAGTCTGGAAATGGGATAAGAGTGAATACTCTGTGAGGCAACCCTTGTCCAAGGGGGAATGGAAGCTAGTGGATACGTACTCCTTGCTTGAAAGGACAATTCTGAAGTACATTCTGCATGGATCTTCGGGGGTCTTGAGTAGAGACTGAGTCCCACATCAGCTCAATAATATACATCGAACTCAATAACTCAAAAACCACTGCATTGGTTTTACTCTCTTCCCTGTTGTGTTTTCTCAGTCCCCCACTTATGTTCCCTAGGATCAGAAGTTTACTCATAAAAGTTAAATAAATGGCTCTCCAAGAAAAAAAAAATACCTTGGTTTGTAGTGTTTGCCTATTTCTAGGATGTAAATACACTGTAGTTAATTTCAAGCTACCAACGTGACTTTGCCAAAGCTGCACTTGGATATTTGGGAGCCAGTACAAGCTGAGTCAGACTAAACCACCTGCATGCCAATATTTGTCTCAGAAGAGATGGGTGGGATAAAATAGACAAAGGGCTATCAGTCTGGGCCAAGAACAAGAGAATTATGTGCACTGACATAGTACATATGTTATATCAGCCATAGATATCAGTAAAATGAGAGGAAATTTCTCAGAGAAAGAAAAAAGAATTTGTTATTTATGTATTTATTTTAAAATTTTTGTTTTGTAACAAATTGGTGGAGGGAAGAAGGTTGGGGGGACATGGATTATGCATTTGAGGATACTCAGAAATTTCTAACCTTTGAAACCAGGTAGGCAAGAAGGCCATTTCCACAGACAGAGAATATAGGATGATAGTAAGTTTACTTTTGGATTTAGTAAGTTTGAAGTTTCTTCATGTTATTCAGGCAGAGATAATTGGAGGGGGAATACATGTCTGAAGCTTTGGAAAAAGCTAAGGGTGTGGAAGTTGTGTCAAGATTATAATTGTGAAATTTCATTCTTGATACTTATATTCCTAGAATATCCTGTCCCCTTCCCCTCCCCAATCCTAGCAGTAGTGAGGCTTTTGGTATTACTGCCCTTAGGGGAGGGCTACAGAATTAAAAGAGAAAGATGAGTCAATGCTCAGTTTATAAGTTTCAAAATAGAGCTTTGACTCTCCTGGTAGAAAAAATAAATTGAAACAAAAGGTTTTTTGAATCTCAAAAGACTGGATTTTGAGTACCGAGAGCCAAAGTTGATGAATAAGCAACATATTTGGCTAGAATGAATGATGATGAAGGAGTCGGTTTCCTACCCTGAAGAGAGAGTTGGAAATGAAAGCAAGAGACAGAAAACAAACAAACAAACAAACAACAACAAAAAAAAAAACCAGTTATTAAATAAAAAAAAAAAGATAAAAAAAAAAGAAAGCAAGAGACAGTCAAGTGTTTGGGGGGAAGGACTCTACTTCCTGCCTGCATCTTCACTACTGAGTATCAGTAGGCAGTGATTTTAGAATTCCCTAATAATTCTGGAGGTCTAAGAAAATGTGGGTAGTGTTGGGAGCCCTGTGAGATAATAAACTGCAGGCAGCTCTCCCTCTGCTGGAATAGCCTGGCAGCAGTAGCTGCAGTAGAAATGACAAGATGGTATAATTTGACAGAGAGTGCTGTAGATTTTTGTCTCTAGCATCTGGAAGTGTCCAAAATCCTAAAAGAGGATGAGAAATTATTGATAGAGAGCCAGTGAACCTGAGGAGCTCTTAGAGATGGGTACAACAACCAGAAAATTGTAAATAAACAGACAACAGCTCTCTATTCCAACACAGAGAGAGACAATGATAAAAAACAGACATCCTCCTCCACTGTCATAACCACACACTAACTTCTAGTACTTAGATTCAGACTTTTAAAAGATAGACTTATGAACTTTAGAATTTTAAATAATTTATTGAGCAAAGAACAATTCATGCATCAGGCAGCACTCAGAAACAGAAGAGGTTCAGAGAGCTCTGGCCCAGCCCCATGGCCAATAAACTTTTGTAGGCTGAATGTGGAAGTAAAGAATTACTTGACTGGCTATAGCCAGTTGCCTTACTTGGGTGTAATCTGGTGGAAAGTTCCCATTTAGAGGTGGTTTCTGATTGGTTGAGCTTAAATTTCATTTTACTGCTTACATTAGGCTTTTGTTTTTTTTACACAGGAACCCCAGGCATTGGAGCCATCTCAGCCTAATGACCTCCCAGTTAGTTATTTTAACACACTCACGGAAAAATGAGGAAGAAAGAAAATTATTTAAGTCAAAACCTGAAGAGACTAGGAAAATCTGGAATGATTATGCCCTTAGACATAGAATTTATCATAATTTTTTTTTTAGATAGACAATCACAGATGCTCACAAGGATACTATGTCACCCTTAGTAGAGTGCCGTGGCATCACGACTCATAGCAACCTCCAATTCTTGGGCTTAAGCAATTCTCTTGCCTCAGCCTCCCAAGTAGCTGGGACTACAGGTGCCCGCTACAACACCCAGCTATTTTTTTGTTGTAGTTGTCATTGTTTGGCAGGCCTGGGCTGGGTTCAAACCTACCAGCTCTGATGTATGTGACTGACACCATAGCAACTGAGCTACAGGTGCTGAGCCAAAATTTATCATAATTAATTACCATGTATATTAGGGTTCTCCAGAAAAACATAACTAATGGGATGCATATAAATAAAATATATTTTATGAGGGATTGATTCACCTGAATATGGAGACTGAGAAGCCTCATGATCTGCTGTCTACCAGGAGGAGGCCTAGGAAAATTGGTGATGTAATTATAATCCAAGTTCAAAAGTCTCATAACCAATGGTATAAATCCTCTGGTCTGTGAGTATAGTCCCAAGAACCAGGAACTCCAATGTCTGAGGGTAGAGGAAGATAGATATCCCAGGTCAAGAAGAAAGCAAATTCTCCCTTCCTCTACCTTTTTGTTCTATTCCAGCCCTCAGTGGACCAGATGATGCCCCCAGCATTGGTGAGGACAGATCTCCTTTACCCGTTTACCCATTCAAATGCTAATCTCTTCCTCTAACCTTCACAGGCACCCACAGAAATAATGTTTTACCATTATCTGGGTATTGCCTACTCTAGTCAAATTGACACACAAATTTAACCATCATACCATAATTTACCAAAATGTACCACACTAAAATATTAAAAGAAAATATTAAAAGAAAAAAAGAGCATCTCAAGAGATGTAGAAAACAATGTTAAATAAAATGCAATTTCCATTTATAGTTAATAATCTTAGTGAACTAAGAATAGAAGTGAATTTAACAAAAAAAAAAAAGGAGGGAGTTTAAAAAGCCCAGAAATAAAAGTAAACCAAACCAAATCAAACAAAAAACACGAAAGCAAATACCATTTTCTTTATTTTTTTATTTTTATTTATTTATTTTTTGTTGTTGTTGTTGCAGTTTTTTGGCTAGGACTGGGTTTGAACCTGCCACCTCTGGCATATGGGACCGGCATCCTACTCCCTTGAGCCACAGGCACCGCCAAATACCATTTTCTTTAAAAGAAGAAACATGACTTTTTTTTTAAGAAGCGTTTTGAGGAATCCCCATACTGTTTTCCATAGTGGCTGTATTAATTTACATTCCCACGAACAGTGGACAAGGGTTCCCCTTTTTCCATATCCTCGTGAGCATCTGTGATTGTCTATCTTTTTGATAAAAGCTATTTAAACTTGGTTGAGATAATATCTCATTGTAGTTTTGATTTTCCATTCTCTGATGGCTAATGATGCGGAGAATTTTTCATATGCCTTTTGGCTTTTTGTATGTTTTCATTTGAGAAATATCTATTCAGATCTTTTGTCCATTTTTAATCATATTATTTGGGTTTGGGGGATGTTTGTTTTTTTCTATTGAGTTATTTGCGCTCCTAATATATTCTGGCTATTAACCCCAAAATACCATATTATACAGCAATTCCACTATAGGATATATATCAAAAAAAGTAAAGAAATCAACATATTGAAGAGATATGTGTATATGCACTCACATGGTTATTGTAGCACTAGTCGCAATGACCAAAATATGGAATCAACCTAAGTGTCTATCAATGGATGAGTGGATAAAGAAAATGTGGTATGCACACATAATGGAATATTATTCAGATAAAAAAAGAATGGAATTCTGTCACTTGCAGAAACATGGATGGAACTGGAAATCATTGTATTAAGTGAATAAGCCAAGCACAGAAAGACAAATATTGCATGTTCTTACTTACATGTGAGAGGTAAAAAAATGGATCTCATGAAAATAGACAGTAATATTGGTGGTTACCAGAGGCTAAGAAGGGGAAGAAGAAGGAAATGAAGAAGAGAGATTGATTAATGGGTGCAAATATATAGTTCGATGAAAAAAAGATGATCCTTTTTTTTGTTTGTTTGTTTGTTTGTTTGTTTTGCAGTTTTTGGACAGGGCTGGGTTTGAACCCGCCACCTATGGCATATGGGGTCAGTGCCCCACTCCTTTGAACCACAGGTGGCACCCAAAGATGATCTGGTTTTTGATAGATCAGAAGGATGACTGTGGTCAACATTATTCAACTATACATTTCAGAAGCTGGAAGAGAATAATTTGATTGTTCCTAAGAAAAAATATATGATAAATATTTAAGGTAATAGATATTCTAATTACTCTGATTTGATTATATAAATATATCAAACTATCACATGTATCCCAAAATGTGTAAATCTAATATGTATCATTAAATTTTTTTTATTAGAGTGGGACTCTCAGGTTTTCTATGAACCCCCCAGGCCAGCACCTTGGGGGCCTGTTTCCTGAGGCAGCCGCCACGAAGATGTGGAATAGTGGTGGATTTGACAGCTATGGCAGCTCCACGTACGGGTGAGCCGGCAGCTACACACAGTCTCCAGGGGGCTTTGGATGGCGGATATCTACTCAGTCCGAAGGGAAATCAAGAGCCTGAGCCCAGCACATTGTGCCCTGTACTACACCTTAGTTGCTTTCTGCCACCCTTTTTGATGAAGTATTCAAAATTGGGAATCTTGAGATTTCACAGGTCATTCTTGTGGGGATAATTAGACATTCAGAGAAGGCTCCAACCAACATGGTTTATAAAATAGATGACGTGACAGCTGCACCCATGGATGTTCACCAGTGGGTTGACACAGATAACACCAGCAGTGAAAACACAGTGGTTCCTCCAGAAACATAAGTGAAAGTGGCAGGCCACCTGAGATATTTTCAGAACAAAAAGAGCCTGGTAGCCTTTAAGATCATGCCCCTGGAGGATATGAATGAGTTTACCACACATATTCTGGAAGTAGTCAATGCACACTTGACGCTGACCAAAGCTAACAGCCAGCCCCCAGCAGGGAGAGCACCCATCAGCAATCCAGGAATGAGTGAAGCAGGGAGCTTTGGTCAGACTAGCTCCATGCCAGCAAATGGCCTCACTACGGCTCAAAACCAGGTGCTGAATTTGATTAAGGCTTGTCCAAGACCTGAAGGATTGAACTTTTCATGATCTCAAGAACCAGCTTAAACATATGCAGGTAGCCTCAATTAAGCAAGCTGTGGTTTTTCTAAGCAATGAGGGGGCACATCTATTCTACTGTGGATGATGATTATTTTCAATCCACAAATGCAGAATAACTGGATCTAAATCAGGGACCGATTTTCCAGCTGGTCCTATTTTCATAGTGTTTTGTCTCCAGCTGTGTATATGTTTGGCCAGGTGACTTCTTGGAAGTAGGTTTCATCTGTAAAGGTCTCAGCTGACATCCTTTTGAAACTTACTGCTCTTCTGTATTTTGTTTTGTTTTGTTTTGTTTTGTTTTGTTTTAGCTCCAAGTACTATGGGTAATTAACAGGGCTATAACCCAGAATGAAATTTCTTGAAGAAGTTATAAATAAGCTAGTTATAGCATCAGACAGATAGAATGAAGAAGGATGCTACAAAAGAGTACTCAAATAATGCTCAGGTGTTTCTGTTCGTAAAATGTTTCCCGCTGAAAGGAGAAGAGTGAGACGAGGGTCTGTGGGCAGAGCACAAGCCGAGAAATGAGCTGGCCTCTTCCTGGTTTTGTTTCCTACTTTGGTTAAGTGATGTTACTTCCAGAATTGCACTTTTCTTCACCTGTTTGTCATGACTGCTGTTTGTCATGATAGCATGTTTATATGAACATGAAGTTCAAGGGTGGTGGTCTCCAAGGGCAGAAGAGAGGAAGAAGTATCACTGCATTTTGTACAAAGTAAGCACATTCATATGTTTAATAAAAGAGTTCCGTTGTAAAAAGAAATTTGTTTATTAAACATTCATTGTTGAATTCATAATGTATCAGTATGTCTTGGTACATTTCAAATATGATTTGATTGATAACACTTTACTTGAACATTTTTTCCCTTTGTAAAAACAAAAATTAACACTTTTCATAGTGGAAAAAAATTTATTTAAAAAAATCCAGGAACATGACAATTATGCCTCCACCATGCTCATTTAAATATTAAGGATACTAATTTAAGAAAAAGGAATGCAAGCTAAGAATATATGGAAGGAAAATTATCATTCAGGATGTTAATGAATGTTCACATTAAAAGTGACAAGTATTTTAAACATAATAAATTTCATTAAGTTTGTTTTATATGAAGTAAATATACAAAACTCAGTTATATTCCTGCCAACTAGCACTAAATTGTTAGGACTAAACTGTTAGGAAACGTGATTTTTTCAAAAAGACATCAACACCACATTTGCAATAGCAAAGAAAAAAAGTATTTTGGAATAAATGTGGCAAAATCTGTGCCAAACTATAGTGAAGAAAATTAAGATCTGGCCATCTATTTAATAAACTTCATTTTTTAGAAGAACAGTTTATTTATCTATTTCTTTTTGAGACAGTGTCACTCTGTTGCCCAGGTTGGAGTGCCATGGCATCATCATAGCTCACAGCAACCTTTAACTCCTGGGCTCCAGGGATCCTCTTGCCTCAGCTTCCTGAGTAGCTTGGACTACAGATGCCCACCACAAATGCCTGGCTAATTTTTCTATTTTTAGTAGAGATAGGGTCTTGCGCTTGCTCAGGCTGGTCTTGAACTCCAGAGCTCAAGCAATCTTCCTGCCCCAGCCTCCCAGAGTGCTAGGATTTCAGGCATGGGCCACCATGCCCGGCCTAGAAGAACAGTTTAGATTTACAGTAAAATCATAAAGATAGTGCTGAGAGTTCCTATATACTTCACATCCAGTTTCCTATTATTAATATCCTGCATTAGTGTGGTTCTTTATTATGGTAATGGACAAATATTGATGCATTATTAACTAAAATCCATATTTTATTTAGGTTTTCTTAGTTTTTAATCCAAAGCTCCTTTTCTGTTCTAGAATCCCAGCCAGGACACTGCATTACATTTGGTTATCATGTCCCCTTAGCTGTGATGGTTTCTCAGAATTTCCTTGGTTTTGATGTACTTGAACAGTTTTGAGCATTTTGTAGAATGTCTCTTTATTGAAATTTGCCTGATGTTTTTCTCATTAAACTGGGGTTATAACTTTTAGGGAACAAGACCACAGAGGTAAAATGTCCTTCTCATCCCATCACATTCAGGGCATTTACTATTTACTTTTCACTGTTGATGTTGACTTGATCACGTGGCTGAGGTAGTGTTTGTCAGGTTTCTCCACTGTGTATTACCATTCCCTGCACCTGCTTCCATACAGTACTCAAGATAATTTGAGCAATAAATTTCTTTCTATGCTTAGCCTAGGCTGCAGTAGTGGGAATTTATACTCCCTCTCCTTGACAGCAGAGTGTATTAGGGTTAGGGTTCTCCAGAGAAATAGAAACGATAGGATATGCAGATAAATATATAGATGTAGATAATCTATGTATCCATCTATATCTCTGTGTTATAGAGAGATTTAAGAGAAATTACCTGACAATTATGGAGGCTGACAAGTTCCACAATCTGCTGTGTGCAAGGTGGAGAATCAGGAAATCCCATAGTATAATTCAGTTTGAGTCTGAAGGCCCAAGAACCAGGGGCACTGATGTCTAAAGGTAGGAAGGAGAACATGGACATTCCAGCTCAAGAACAGAAAGATAATCCTCCCTTTCCCTTTTTGCTCTATTCAAACCCTCAATGGGTTGGGTTAGGCCTGCCAGCATTGGTGAGGGCAGATCTACTTATTCAGTCTACCAATTCAAATACTAATCTCTTCTAAAAACAGTCTCACAGATATACCTAGAAATAATGTTTTCATAGCTGTCTGGGCATCCTACTTTGACACATGAAAGTATCTGTACATATATATAATGACACACAGAGTATCTGTAATATATATAACTTATTTGCAATTCTGACAGAAATATGTCTCTTCTTCCCTGTTAATTTACTTAACTATTTATTTATATTAGCATGAACTTCTGTATATTTATTTTATGCTTTGGGTTATATTGTAATTCTACTTTACTTTATTGCTCAAATTATTCCAGCTTTGGCCATTGGGAGATCTTTGACATACTCGTGTCATTATGGGTTTGATCCTTTTCTTTTCTTTTACCTCCTTTCTCTTTCCTTTCTTTCTCTTTTTTCTTTTTTAGCACTGTAAGATGCTCAAGGTTCATCTTTTTTTGTTGTTTTTTTTTTTTTTGAGACAGAGTCTCACTCAATCACCCTGCGTAGAGTGCGTGGTGTCATAGCTCACAGCAGCCTCAGTCTCTTGGGCTCAAGAGATTCTTTTGCCTCAGCTTCCTAAGTAGCTGGGATTATAGGCATGCACCACAATGTCAAGTTATTTTTTATATTTTTAGTAAAGGCAGGGTTCTTGCTCTTGCTCAGGTTGGTCTTGAACTCCTGAGCTCAGGTGATCCTCCTGCCTCGGCCTCCCACAGTGCTAGGATTACAGGCGTGAGCCTCCATGCCTGGCCTCTAGGTTCATCGTGTACATTTCCTGCCCCAGTCCTATAATCAACCTTCCATTAAGGAGCCCTCATTCCTTTGATTGAAGACTTTTATTTATTTATTGTTTAACCTCATAATTTCTTTTTTCTTTATTTTTACTTTTTTGGGGGGTGGGGAATAGGGTTTCATTCTGTTGCCTGGGCTATAACCCAGTGGTGTGATCATAACTTACTTCAACCTCAAACTCTTAGACTCTAACAGATCTTCTGCCTCAGCCCTCCAAGTAGCTGGGACTACAGGCATGTGCTACCATGTCCAGCTAATTTTTCTATTTCTTATAGAGACAAGGGAATCTCACTATTTGCTTAGGCTGGTCTTGAACTCCTGGCCTCAAACAATCTTCCTGTCTCAGCCTCCCAGAGTGCTGTAATTACAGGTGTGAGCCACCACATCTGGCCCACTTATTCTTTTTTAAAATTTGAAACACATTTTCAAAAGTTTTGAATTTGAAATTTATGGAAAAATTTGAAAGTTTAGTTCAAATAGCCTTTCTTCCTGTACCACTTATTTTGCCAACTTGCTGCCCCACTTCCTAATACTTTAGTGCATACTTCTTACAAACGAGGTCACAATACAACCATAAAATTGGGCAATTAACATTCATACATTACAATGATCTAATTCCCAGATACATCCATTTTTTTAGCAAATGCCAAATAATGTCTTTGATAGCAATACAGATCAGAATCGTGAGTTGCCTTTATTTGTCATGCCTCTGTGATGGTTCACTTGAAGGATATTTATGAATGAGATTAACATTTAAATTGGTGAAATTTGGGTAAAGCCAGTTGCCCTTCAATCAGTTAAAGGCCTGAATAGAGCAAAAAGACTGGCCTCCTGAAGCAAGAGAGAATCCTCCAGCAGATGACCCTTGGACTTCTGCACCATCAGCTCTCCCAGATCTCCCGCCTGCAGCCCCACAGGACACATTTTAGACTTGCCAGCTTCCATTATCACATGAAGTAATTCCCTGTAATTAATCTTTTCTTGTGTATACACATCCTATTGTTTCTGTTTCTCTGGAGAACCCTAATACATTCTTTTCTGTCTGCCAGTCTGGAACCATTCATGAGATTTTAACTTCAATATCCTTGAAACTATTTCAGATTTGGGGAGTCACTGCTCCCAGACGATCTTCCTGTACAAAGGTAAGGCATATACGTAGGTAAGTGTATAATAAGTATGCAACACATGTTTTACATCTACTATTTATTTCTATATATATGGTGTATTGTAAACTTTGAGTTCGTATCAACACTTCCAATTTTATTATAACAAGATATTGCCCATTCCAGTTTTCTCCCTTTCCATGCTTGTAACTCCTTCGAAAAACGGGGTTCTCATTACTGCTCATTTTATTTACTTATCTGACTTTATTAGGGGATATTACTTATCCCTTTATAACTGATTTTGCACTGCTGCCATCACCTTTCCACTAAGCAGATCCTTCCTGGACACAGTTGGGCTCTGGCACCCTATGTATGTAAAGATCTAGAAGGATTGGCCAAAAATAAGCAAAGCAAAATATTAAAATAGGCAAACTTGAATAGGCACTTTCAGAAGAGAAAACCTAAATAAATAACCAATATAGGAAAAGTTGTTCAACTTCATTAATAGTGAAATGCAAATTAAACTCAAAATGAAATAGTTTATATTTACAAGATTGGCAAAATATCAAGTGTAAGCAAAGATGCATAGCAGTGATTTTTCAACTGGTATGCTGTGAAAATTTTTAAAGATCATTAAATTATTTTTGAAAAAAGTTCAAAGTACAGGAATTATATTCTTTTTTATACTCCTTTTTTTGATCAACATAATTAAAGTGTGACATGGAAGTTTAAATATAGTGCTATGAGATAAAAAGGTTGAAAAATACTGATGTATAGCAATGAGGACTTTCATATGCTCCTAGTTGGGTGTAGACCTGTACTTTAGTCATTATGAAAGTTTTGAGATACACAAAAATCAAGAAACATAAAAGTCCACATGGATGGAAACAAATGAAGCCCTCCCAGCAACACTAATAAGCTGACCAAATTGAAACTTGCACCAGTGAACCAGAAAGGATGCTATCAACTATGTTTCTTGGAAGTGAAATAATGGACCAAAACACAGTCTGTCTCAAAACTTTTTATATGACTCACATACAACCTTTTGGAAAGGAATCTGGCATTATTCAATAAAGATCTTTCAGTCTCAGATGGAAAAACCATTCTTAGACGTATACCCTGGAGAAGCTCTTTCACAAAGAGTTTCAGGAGATACATGAATGACTGTTTATAGCAGCATTATTTGTAATATCAAAAAAACCCAAACGATATTTTAATTACAAAAAATAAAGGAAAGCACTGCTTTTCATTGCTGAAGCATAAAATCTAAACTTCTTCACATAGCATGAAAAAGAAAGTTAAAAGAAGAAGTATTGTTTTGTGTTTGGGTTTCATTGGGGAAAAATTTCTGGAGTTTACTTCATTTTTAAAAAAGTCTAAGGGGCTGAGTCATTAAACACCATAATCACAAACTATATTGTTGTCTTTGAATATGTTGTACATGAATTTAAAAAAACAAAGAAATTAATGCTATTGAGGCTTTTTAGATTTAGATAAGCCAATTTCTAACCATTCTGTAATTTTGCACTCATGTTTACTTAATTGCCACCGCTTTCCGCCTAACAGAGAAGATAAAATTGGGATTATGTGTCAGTAGAATTCTGATACATGAGTGAAATGGACCCTGTGAAAGTACAACAAACTCTTACATAACAAACAAATATGGGCTATAGCCTTGTTCCCACAGATCAGCACTCTAAACTGTCAGTTATAATTATTCTGAATTCCTTGAGGAAAATAAAAATTAGACTTTGAGATTATAGAGTTTTGCAAATTTCTGCAATTGTAGAAAAACAAGATATGGATTCTGAATTGGGTGCTTATGATTGTCCCTAGTCCCTTTTGTGGGGCCTTTATTGGGTGGCCGTCTTTATGCAATTGTGAAAGTATAAAACCTGTCAGACGTGTGTATAAAAAAAAGCATAATTCCACAGCCCAGGAGGCCTAGTTCATTTTATTTTTCCCGCTTCTTCACTCCCGTCCAGCGTTTAGCTAAACAGATTTAGAGGCTTAAGCCTGAAGGGTGGTAAAGATGCACAGACCATGGAGTAGGTAATAGCTCATGAATTGGCACGGTGTCTACAAGCCACAGGACAGAATTTCACACACTGAGTCCAAGACTGACGAGATCCCCTCAGGTCTCCCCATTTGCTGCCACGCCCAAGCTAAGCATTCCCAAGGTGCAGCTTCCATTGGAATCCGCATCTTTAAACGACGAGAAATGGCTGTAATTTTCAGCTTGGGATTCAGGCTGGTATTAAACACGCCCATTCCCAGGCGTCTAGATCCCAGCGAGACTTGTCGGAGGCGGTTCCCGCGGCCTCCCCAGCCGGTTCGGCGCTGTGCCAGGGCTCCCGGGCTCCCCTGCCGGCTCGTCAGCCACCGACACCCCAGTGGCGGGGCAGACCACACGCCCGGGTCCCCGCCACGCGCGCCCCCGGCCCTTTCCCGCCAAGCTGCCTCGCGCCGCCGGCGCCCGCTCGCCGGGGGAGGCGCTGCAGCGGCTCGCGGAGCGCCGCCTCCTCTTCCTCCGGCTCTTCCCCGCCTCCTCCCCCTCATCCTCCTCTCCACGGTTGCCAGCCCTGGGCGGGGGCGAGCGCGTCCTGTTTGCTGGAAGCCTTGGGAAATGGCAACTTGCGCGGTGGAGGTGTTCGGGCTCCTGGAGGACGAGGTGCGCGGGCCGCGGGCGGGCTTCACGTCGGGCTGTTCATCAGCTGGACCCGGAGAGGCAGCGGCGGTGCCGGCGGCCGCGGCTCGGCTGTCAGCCCCTCCTCCCTCTGCGCAAGCCCCGGGAGCGCGCGGGCGTCGTGGGGACTGCGGGGAGCGTGGAGCTTGGGGCGGCCCGGCGCCTGGGTCCCGGGCTTGCTGTAGGCAGCCAGCCTGTGGGTGGCTCCCCGCTGGGGTGCAACCGCCTGCCTTTTGTCAGTTTCCTTTCAGGAAATGTTAGGGAGCCGGGCCGGGCTGCGAGTGAGCCGGGTGTGTGCGCCTGGGGACGCACATCACCCCGCCAGACCCTTCCTGTCACCCAGGGCCCGTGGTACGGGAGCTCCCTGGGGGTGGGGCGCTTTGCCCGGGGCTTAGCATCCCCGCTGTTGAGGAGCCTGGGGATAGGGCCTGGCCGACTTCACGAACTTTGAGTTGGAGACTTCCCAGTGAATGGTCATCAGCTGTTTTGTTTTTTCTCTCTTCATCTGAAACCCGTATTTAATCCCAAGAGACAGGGATGGGGAGGAAGGAAAATAGATTTTTCTCCTCCTATTTAGCAACAAATGTCCGATGTGGGAAGCTCATGCTTTGTTTCACCGGTCCTCGCTGGTGTTAAAAAATAAAGCCAAGAAAGTTTAAATGCTTTAAAGAACTTCCCACTTCTGTTCCTTTTGGAAACTACAGTAAGTTCTGGAGTTTAAAGAAGGCAAGTATGTCTCTACTCAGCTAAATAACTTATGCTGATTTACCTTAATTTTTAAAGCGTTTGGAAAGCTTGTTCCGTTTTAAATGAGATGTGGCTTCCCTATGTTCTTAGTGTTTGCTGACCGAACTGTCATGTGTACCTGTTATCAAGATTGGACCCAATTAACTAGAGATCTGTCAGCCTAACTTACTGTATATTGCTTGGTTAGATTTCTTCTAAAAGTGTCGCAATAGTTCCTTCTCTTGGTAACTTGGTGTCTTCAAATGTCCTTTATACTTCTCTTGAGAGTTCTTTGTTTATAAATAGTGAGCAAGTTATCAGGGTGATGCAATTAGAATTTAATTTCTTAGGTATTGCTGCCAGAAGAGAAGCAAAGTGATGATGGACAAATGGTTTCAGCTCAGGTAGTTGTTCAGAAACAGCAGTCAATGTGTTAGACCTGAAAATAATATTCTATTTAACGTCCTGTTATTCTGTAAAACAGATCAGAAGAAAATGCAGCTTTGCACCTGTAATAGCTTTCTTCTTTTTCGGTTATATCTCCCTACTTGCTACATAAACTTCCTGGTGCAGATAACTTCAAGCTGGCCTCCAACCCAGCCAGGCTAGCCTTGGACTTCTTTCCCTGCTGTAGTTGTCACTGCTATTCCACGTTTCTCATCTCACCCACTTCCAGCAGAGCCAATTGATCTGCCAAAGAAATTATTCACCATCTGTTTTCTCCCTTTTGGTATGGGATCTGTGTTTTTAATTATCTGTTTGATTAATTTATCTGTTTTCAATTGCCACCCCTCTGCCCAGCTGAAATCAAGGTAATTGTGGCCATTAAGCAACAGGGGCAATAGGCCAGAAACTCCACCCTTTGAAATGAGGATTTCCTGAGAACTTGCTGAAGGATTTGTACTTCTGGGAAATCTCATGGCATGGGCCTATCCTATTGGGGGTCTGGCTGTCAGTTCCATGACTCAAATTTCCTTCTGTCTCCTTTATCCACTGAGGCCAAGAGTGAGAGAGGAAATAAGACTGATGGTGAAGCATCTTCCACTTCTTCAATTGTAATTGGGTTATTCATTCAAGAGATACTTATTTGCTGTCTGCTCTATATCATGCATTGTGCTAGGCAGCAGCAATAGAGAGGAGGAAAAAAAGGTAGTCTCAGCTTTTAAGGAGTCCACTGTCTAGTGGGAATAGCAAAAGTCACTTGTTCTCTGGTAGAAGTTGCCATTTCATCACTATCATTTGTTGTTTGTTTATTTTCTGGTCCACCACAAAAATAAAAGAGGGATTGCAGACCCCTTGATCTCCCCCCCCTTTTTTTTAAAGAAGAAAAACATTGCAGCTATATCATTTCTAAAATGACTAGTCTGGGAATAGGCAACCCTCTATTGTTGATTAAAAGTAAAGTAGCTTTTCTATACAGCAAAAGGGGACAGTTTTTATTTTAAATTTGAAACTGAAACAAGGAGAAAAATGATTTGAAATAGTGGAATAGATGATGAAAGAGGCCAGGCATGGTGGCTCACACCTATAATCCTAGCACTCTGGGAGGCCAAGGAAGGAGGTTTGCTTGAGCTCAGGAGTTTGAGAACAGCTTGAGTCAGATTAAGACCCTGTCTCTCCTGAAATAGAAGAATTATCTGGGCATCATGGCAGGCACCTGTAGTACCAGCTACTCAGGAGGCTGAGACAGGAGGATCACTTGAGAACCAGGAGTTTCGGGTTGCTATGAGCTACGATGATGCCACTGCACTCTACCTGGGGCAACAGGAAGACTCTTGTCTCAAAGACCAAAAAAAAAAAAAAAAGATAATTAAAGAATTATAATTTAATCAGTATATAGCAAATAGCTGCTGGTCACAGGATATGAGTGTATTAATGTTGAAGTTTGCTAAAATTTAGATCATAATACCTTTCTCTCACTTTCCAGTGAATTCTAGCCCTTCTTCCACAGTAAGTAGCTTTTACTAAGAAATAGCTCCATATGCAGAATTTTGCCATTAAAGCATTAACAAACTAGGGAAGAAGTGTAATGTAATTTGTACCAAATCTGTTCTGGAAGTCACTTGGGATTAACAGCAGAGAATAACTGTCCCCGATCTTTGGTGGGGAGGAGGGTGGTAGATACAGGGACTGGAGGGAAGAATCCCTTCCAGACTTCTTCCAAGGAGGAGTGAATGTAGCAACTGGGAATCAGCACACTGTTTTCAAGACTTCCTTACAATTGATGTTTGGATCTGAAATAGGTCCCCAAGTTAGGTGTACTTATTTGAGATTTGGGGGGATAGAAATGATGTAGAGTGTATTGTTTTGTTTCTTTGGCTTTTTCTGCTGACAAACAATAGTCATGTAGGCATTGAGGGTCTTTTGCAAAAGTATTCCAGTGTCTGATAACTTGTTTTGTGGATATTGACAGGAAGTCACAGAGGTAATGGCGGTGGCTTCCAGATGTCTGGATTGGGTATATTCTTAAAGTCATAAATTCTGGTGGTGACTCCTTGTTACCTACCTTTGTAACTTAAGCAGAAGTAGTGGATTCCTGGGTGGGCCAGTTCTGTATTTTCCATTCCACTGGAAGTGCAGCTTAGAGGCTCCTCTGCTGGCTCCTACAATGATTTCATAAGCACCTAATTCTCGGAATAAACTTCTTTCTTTCTTTTTTTTTTTTTTTTTTTTTGTGTAGAGACAGAGTCTCACTGTACCGCCCTCGGGTAGAGTGCCTTGGTGTCACACGGCTCACAGCAACCTCTAACTCTTGGGCTTACGCGATTCTCATGCCTCAGCCTCCCGAGTAGCTGGGACTACAGGCGCCTGCCACAACGCCCAGCTATTTTTTTGTTGCAGTTTGGCCGGGGCTGGGTTTGAACCCGCGACCCTCAGCGTATGGGGCCGGCGCCCTACTCACTGAGCCACAGGCTCCGCCCCAAACTTCTTTCTTTTTAACACATGTAGAATGATTTTTGTTTGCTATAACTGAAGCCTGGCTGAAACAAGAAAAGCAGGAAAGAAGTAAAAAGGAAAGAGTTAAGAGTCTCTACTGCCAGTTTGGGGAGTTGTTTGCCCATTTAAAAGAACAGATGCCTCTGGTGGTGATAGCCACAACAATGCATAAGCAACAGAAGGGCATGTTCTGACACTTCGGGATCCACAAAGGCTGAGTGGAAGCTGACCCTGCCTACCTGGCATCATACAGAATCTGGGAACAAAGTTCTCCAACCCTTATGCACTGCCCACAGAGGAGGAGGAACAAAGCTTAAGCAGCAGCCGCCTTGGTAATCTGTCCCAGTCTTTCATGTATTGTTTTTGCCACTAGTGTTTCTTTGGAACTCTTTAATTCCAGCACCATTCTGAAGCTTTTTTCATGGGTTTCCATGAGACCAAAGAAGCGAATATAGTTTATTTTAAATAATTTATTTTAAAGTTATTTAAAACCAACAGAAAAGTTAGAGTTTGTTTTTAATAATTCATTTTTAAATTATTTTAAACTAACAGAAAAGTTGAAAGTACAGCACGAAGAACTCCAGTATCCTCCTCACGCAGGTTCTGCAACTGTTAACATTGTACTACAGTTGTTCCCTAATGCTTTCTTTTGCCATTTTCATTAGTCTTGTTCTGAATCATTGGAAGGCAAGCTGCAGACACAGGGCCCCATCATTTCTAAATATTTAGTGTGTATTTTTCTAAAACAAGAACGCTTTCTTGCATAGTAAAACCATCCAACCTCAAGCTAGAAAATTGTCATTGACAATATTAACACCAATCTATAGATGCCATTCAAGTTTTGATAAAGTTTCTAATAATTTCTCTTTTCCCATTTCTTATCCAAGATCCCAGGTAGGGACATAGATGTAGCATTTATTTGTCATGTCACTGCTGCCTCTTCTGTAACAGTTCTTCAGGCTTTCTTACCCTTGACAGTTTTAAGAAGGACATGGTGAACATCCTGGAAGGCGCTTCAGAACGTGGGTCTGTTTACTTCCTCAGGACCATGTTTAGGTCCTGCCATCGTGGTTGGAATCACAGAACTGGTGGTGTGCTCTTCTTGGGGCATCATGTCAGAGCACACACGATGTTGCCTTGTCCCAGTGCTGTCAGTGATAACCTTCATCATTTGGTCACTTTGGTGTTTGCCAGATTTCTTGGTAATGTCATGTTTTTCTCTTTATAATGGATTAATTTTTCGTGGGGATATGTTCTGAGATGATGCCAGTATCCTATTTCTTATCAAGTCTTCATTCCTAGCTTTGGTACCCAAAACTCTGATTTTTACTTCCATCTGTGTTCATTAGCATTCTGTGTAGAAAGAGCTTTCCCTCTCCTTCCTCCCATTTATTTATTCATTTATTTAACTTTTAGAGACAAAGTCTTTCTCTGTCAACCTCACAGCTCGTTACAACCTCAAACTTCTGGCTTCAAGCAGTCCTCCTGCCTCAGCCTCCTGAGTAGCTGGCACTACAGGTGCACTACTGTGCTGGGGTATTTATTTCTTTCTTTCTTGGTAGAGACAAAGTCTCTTTATGTTGCCCAGGCTGGTCTCAAAACCTTAGCTGCAAGCAGTCGCCCTGCCTCAGCCTCTCAAAGTGCTGGGATTGCAGGTTTGAGTCACTGTACCTAGCCCTCCTATTTATTTGTACAGTCATTTATTTATATCAACCCACTTTATTCAATAGGTTGTAATCAGATACTGTCATTAAACATTTTGTGGTCATAGTGTCCCAATTTGGCCAATGTGAGCCCTTTTAAGGAGGTTCCTAAATCCTTGTGACTGCTCCCCATCATTCTTTGGACACTTCATTGCTTCCTGGAAGATGCTGCTCCAGGATTCTCTTGTACGTTCCTTTGCTTTGCCAGCTCTATCTGGAATCTGCCATTTTTCCTAGGAGCACTGGTTCCATTTAGTAGAAGATGGTTTTTAGATGCCGAGATTTGGGTGGTCAGTGTGCTCATTATGGCTGGGATGTGCTCTTTGGCCATCTCAGTGAACAGAGTTAAGAAATTGTGTGTGTGTGTGTGTGCTGTACACACATATACAAGTATACACATGAACCTATAGCTATCTCTTATCCATCTGTAAATAGATTTATTTACAAATCATGAATTCATACTGATTTCTCCAGTTCTCCTGATTCTCCGTATGTTAAGTATAACTAATTTCCCAGTCATGCAGACATCTCTCTGCCACTTCTGCACCTGTCTTCAGCTCTTCACATCCTCAGATGCCAGTGGGATTGTTGCTGTTGATTACTGTGCAGCACCCTCCTCCCCTGCTCAGTACCTCGTGCCAATGGACGTCCTTCTGACGCATCTCCGAATGACACCTCTCTCTTCTCCTCAGTGCTCCATACTGGTGAACATGATAACCATGCACCTCTATGAAACTCCCCTCTCCCCAAACCTTGCCTGTGCTGGGCCTGCTGTTGACTCTTCTGCACCAGGAGCAGAAGAGAAGATGATGTACATAATTGCATTTCAGTTTACCATGGTTATCTACTTCAGTGCTGAACCTTTAATCAGATTGCTGATTTGAATTGCTAAACCCACCATTCTGCTGAGTTCTGTAGTGAGGAATGTTACTTCATCCTTGAAGCTTCTATCTATTCTGGCTCCCTGGCCAATTAAACCAAACTTATAAGAAGATAAGGGAATGGGTAGAGTAGAAGTCTGGGGATATCTCGTCTGATTTCGGAAGCTAAGCAGGGTCGGGCCTGGTTAGTACTTGGATGGGAGAAGTCTGGGGATAAATGCAACGATAAAGGCACAGCACAAACAAAAGAAAAGAGTTTACATAAGATTTTTCTGAAAATAGAGCAATAAATATGTCTGTAGCCCATTATTGTAACTCCTGGCCTGACCCAAATGTATGGCTTCCACTGACATGAGACATGTTTTAACAATAATGAGATTAATGTGAACAAATAATCACAGCAGTGTGCAGATGTGTTAGTGAAAGTATTCTGCTTCAGGGAAAAAGAGCCAACCTAAATGTAATAATAGCTGTCTTTAATTGAACACCTGCTATGTGCCAGGCACCAGGTTATATTTTCACACTTTAGCTGTAATCATCACAGCAATATTTCAAAAGTAGGTGGTGTTATCCCCATTTTACAGATAGGAAATCTGGCGTGATTTGCTCAAGAACTTTCTCCCAGGCTGGGTGCCCATAGCTTAGTGGTTAGGGCACTGGCCACATGCTCCGATGCTGGTGGGTTTGAACTCAGCCTGGGCCTGAAAAAGAAAAAAAAAAAAACCGTCTCCCAGTAAGTAACAGATCTGGGATTGAAACCCACAACTCTCTGGTACGAAAGATTTGGTCTTTCCACTGTCCTGTTGCAAATAATTGCCCAAATAAAACAATTTAGCAAGAGAGACTTTTTTCAGGAAGATGATGAATAGAGCACATGCAAAATTAACTTGTAATGTTCTTAACGCTTTTTCATATCTTTTCTTACTATAGCTTTCAGATGAACTTTGTAAATACTTGAATTCTGTATCTGCTTAGCAAATATTTGATGAACACTTACTGTGTGTTAGGCAATTGGATCAGGGCATGAGGTGATAATGATTGACAATGAGCTTTACTCAATTTATAGCCTAGAGGAAAAGAACATTAAATAATCACACATAAATATATTATAAGGGCCAGGCATGGTGGCTCACACCTGTAATCCCAGCACTTTGGGAGGCCTAGGTGGGCGGATCTCCTGAATTCCAGACCTGCCTGAGCTAGACCAAGACTCCATCTCTAAAAATAGCTGGGCGTTGTGGTGGGCGCCTGTAGTCCCAGCTACTCGGGAGGCTGAGGCAAGAGAATTGCTTGAGCCCAAGAGTTAGAGGTTGCTGTGAGCTATGAGGCCAGAGCACTCTATCGAGCGTGACAAAGCGAGACTCTGTCTCTAAAAAACAAACAAAAAACCACATAAATATTTTGTCTAAGTATTATTAAGGAAAAAGAGTATAAGATGAAAGGTGTAACAGAAAATTAATTAACCTTGTATGGTGTGAAGGAGGGTTGACGGGAAGAGGACTGAGAAAGTCACATTTAAAGTGAAACTAAAGATGAATAGGGATTAGCTGGGCAATGAGTGGGGCAAAAAGCCTCCCAGGTCAGTAGAACTGAAGGTGCAAAAGATGAGAGGAAGAAGGTAAAGAGCGCTGGAGCCGAGGAGCAAGTGGTCAGTGTCAGAGGAAGTAGAATGGAAATCAGTTAACACCCTGCCATTATCATTATCCTCGTTACTGTTTTTATAGTTAATATTTGTTCCTCACTATTTAACATTTTTCTCTGCTCGTTATTTCTTATTTTCTTTATTTCTTCTTGCAGAATCTTTAGCTTTCCATTTGGGACCACTTTTTTCTGCTTGAAGTACATCCTCTAGAATTTCTTTTACTGAGTGAGTGCTGGTAATGAACTTTCTTGGTTTTTTGTTTTTTTGTTTTTTTTTTTTTTGAGACAGAGTCTTATTGTGTCACCCTCTGTAGAGTGCTGTGGTGTCACAGCTCACAGCAACCTCAAACTCTTGGGCTTACGTGATTCTCTTGCCTCAGCCTCCCAAGTAGCTGGGACTATAGGTGCCCACCACAATGCTTGGCTATTTTTTGTTGCCGTCGTCATTGTTGTTTAGCTGGCCCGGGTGTATGTGACTGGCACCCTAACCACTGAGCTATAGGCACCGAGCCTTGGTTTTTGTTTTTCTGTCCGAAAATTTCTTTGTCTTTTTATGAGGTGGGGTTGAGGAGGATTAAAAGTTACAAACAGTGAAATATGCAAGATCTTGAATGTACAATGAAATGATTTTCAATATGTATAACCAATAACTCAATTATTTTTTGGAATATTTTTGTCACTCCAGAATGTTCCCTGGGGTCTTCTTCCAGTTGACTCCTCCCCTTGCTCTCCATAGGCAGCCTTCTGTCACCATGGATTACTTTTGACTGTTCTGGAACTTCATACAGATGGAATCATGCACTGTGTACTTTTTTGTGTCTCACTTGCTCCTTTTTTGAACATAATGTTTTTGAGAGTCACCCATGTGTTGTTTATATCAATAGTTTTTCTTTATTGCTGAGTAGTATTCCATTATATCAGATGTTTATTCATTCTTCGTTGGATGGTTAAATTGTTTCTGGCTACTGGTTAGCATGGTGAATAAATTTACTGTGAGGATTCATATCCAATTTTGATGTTTTATTTGTTTGAGACAAGGTCTTGCTCTGACATCTAGGCTGGTCTTGAGCAATCCTCCCACTTCATACCTCAGCCTCTGGAGTAGCAAGGCCCATAGACATGTGCCACCATGCCCAGCTATTCTTAAATTTACGTTAGTCTTGAACTCCTGGGCTCAAGTGATCCTCCCACCTTGACCTCCCAAAGTTCTGGGATTACAGCTGTGAGCTAACACGCCTGGCACATTTAAAAGTAGTGTTAAGCTGAGTGTGGTAGCATGCACCTGTAGCCCCAACTACTTGGGAAGCTGAGGTGGGAGGATCACTTGAGCCCAGGTATTTAAGGCTGCAGTGAGCTATGACCTCATATCTAAATGAATGTAGTGTTAATATGCAAAGTAATTATGAGCTGGTCGTTCTTGGAAATTAGTGCTGATTGAATAAAGTTTAATATTCTGAGAGACGTATACTCCTTTGCATTAACTGCAGCACTTTCCTATCTCCATGCTCTCTGCCTGGGGCTTTCAACGTTAGTGTCCACCAGAATCACCCAGAGAGTTTGTTAAAACACAGACTACCCTAGAGTGTGTGGTTTGCTAGGTACAGAGCCTGAGAACTTGCATATGTGACAAATTCCTTCATGGATGTTCATTCTACTGTTTTAGGGAATCCACTTTGAAAACCATCACGTTCTCGTAAATCTAAGCATTCTGGGTATTTTTCTTTGTTATGATTATTACTGTCAAAAGTCCTGAGGAATTTTGACTGTGTATAGCAAATGTATGGGACCCATCACCTCCAGCTTTACTAGAACACTCTCGATTTATTTCCCAGGAAGGGCAACCTAGTGTTTATATTTTTGCAAAATATTTCAAATAAATTTACCAGAGGAGGATAACTGCTCAAAATCCGTAAGTTTTTTAGTTTAGAAAATATGGTCACCATAAGTTATGTAGTGTATGTTGCTCAAAAAAAAAAAAAAAAAACCAAGGGAAAAACATATCCCTTCCTAGCAAATTTTTTGTTAAATATTCAGCATTTACATTATTATACTATGTAAATAGAGTATTATTCACATCATTGTACCAATTTATTTTTCATACTTTTTTTTGTTTGCTTTAGTTTCCTGTACCCCTGTCACAAACTTATTGCAAACTATTGGACAGAAGACCACCCAGTGCAGTAAAAGATGTGTGCACACGTGCGTGTACACACACACACACACACACACACACACACAAAACAAGTGCTCTCCATTTCCTTTTTTTCTCTTGCTGGAGGCTGCCCCATTCCGTGTGGCTTCCATTTGGATAGCTTGCTCTCGACACCTGTTGCGTAGCCATCATCTGTGGGCTTCCCTTGACCATCATTTTGAGAATTTACCTGATCTCTTTTTGGTGTTGCAGCCACTGTTTCCTTAATCTCTTGTCTTCCTCTCTCCTAATTTATTCCCTTACTTGGTGGCATACATCGCATATATGAGAGGTTAGGTTCTGGAGAATCTTACAATAGGATGATCAGAACCTACCAACTGCATTGTGGGATTCTTGCTCATATTTATAGCATTTATCTTTCCTTGGCCCACTCAGTTTCCTTAGAGATCGGTTTTCCAGTTTCTGGGGAACACAGGTCTTGGAGCCTGTGTTCTTGGGGGAGGAGTCTGGAGGGCTTACTAGGCACTTTTCCTTGTTTTTAATAAGGTGCCTTATTCCTATTTTTAGCTTCTTCAGAAAGGTTTGTTGTTAAGAATTTGGCAGCCCTTGCTGGGTTCTACAGAGGATGCAAAGATAATGAAAAGATAATTTTCTTGGGCTTCAAAATCTGACAGTTTTAATAGTGGAGAAAGGCATAAAATGTATTGCCTCAGATACAAGACTATATGTGATGAATGCTCTGTAAACGATCATCTGACAATGAGAAGATTAGTTTCAACTATGAAGGCTGTTTAGAAAAGATGGCATTTGGGCTTTGAAAAAGGACACAACTTCTTTTAAAGAAAAAAATGATGTAAAATTTACAAAATGTTTATGAAATAAAAACTTTCATAATCTCATTACTTTAATAGCCATTTTCTTCTTCTTTTTTTTTTTGAGAGTCTCAAGCTGTCACCCTGGGTAGAGTGCTGGTGCATCACAGCTCACAGCAACTTCAAACTCTTGGGCTTCTGTGATTCTCTTGCCTCAGCCTCCCAAGTAGCTGGAACCACAGATGCCCATCACAACACCCAACTATTTTGTTGTTGTTGTAGCAGTTGTCATTGTTGTTTTAGCTGGCCTGGGCTGGGTTCAAACCTGCCAGTCTAGGTGTATGTGGCCAGCACCCTACCCACTGAGCTATGGGTGCTGCCTAATGGCCATTTTCATTGTTGTACATTTTCTTCTAATCTTTATCAATCTGAATATATTTTTACAGTTATAGAATAGATATTCAGCATTCTGATTTTTCTGACATAATTACTCAACTGACAACTAAAAATATTAATAATTAACATTTTCTAGTAGCTCCAAAGGATTCTGCTCAGGTGAGTTTTTAACTGTGAAGGAGTGAGAGAACTCAGTTTCTATAAAAACTCAGATAAGTAAACGGGGTATATTTTCTCTTAAAAAAAACAGCAGACTTGTGAGGGTGGAAGGAGCAAACAGAGGAATGGGAAAAAGATGAAAACAAATTCTGCCAAGACCTGTGAGAGATGGAAAGTCCTAAAGCTGCCTTTCCTATTCCTGGTTGTTTAGGATTGACAGGAAATGAGTAGCAGTTAGTAAATGTCTCCGTGGGTTGTGGAGAAAATCTTAGTCCTAGAAAGCTGCCTTGAATTACACAGGCTGTCTGCCTGGATAACACATTGCCAGTGCCTCACATTCCCAATTTGTTTCCCCTGGTTATTAAGAAAAGCCACATCTCCCCAAGCGTTAGAGGTTGCTGTGAGCCGTGTGACGCCACGGCACTCTACCCGAGGGCGGTACAGTGAGACTCTGTCTCTACAAAAAAAGAAAAAAAAAAAGAAAAGCCACATCTCTTTGCTTGCAATTTGCAACTTTTCATTTCCTTTTCAAAAACCAATAAAACTCTTTCCTTATGAATGGAAGGGGAAGATTGACGCTTTAGCAAAGAACTCTGCTCTACTTGAGAATAATATTCCTATCTCTGTTTTGATTAAGGAAAGGGTGTTTACTTTTTTCTTTTTTGCTCATTTGAGCACTATCCAGATTTCTGTTAATAGTACTTGTTAGTATCATATTTCTCAAGTTATTGAAGAGTTTTATCTCCAGGGGTTTTCAAAATCATGTGAGAGATCTTGGCACACGGATGCGATTGAAAAGACTAATTTCTGACAATTCTCACATGAAATTCCAAAGTGACGTTAAAATGAATGCAAATATGAAAATAACATCCTTATTTAATTCTATAAAAAAATATTTAAGTGTAATTTCTTACCATGAACCATGGCATTTAAAATAACTAGTTCTGACTTTTGTGGTGGAAATTGCAGAGAATAAGTGTGAAAGTTAAATGTGCCTGTAACTGCTGTGTAATTTGTAATTCCCTGGAATTACTTGTAACTGATACTTGTTACATCTTTCTCCAGGAGATTGGGGATGTTGCAGTTAAAGCTAACATGAATGGTTTTCAATATCAGGAGCTCCACAAACGTGGATTAACTTTAGAGGGATATGATCATCTCTGTCCTTAATTAAGATCATATGTAAATTATTAATGCTGTTTGAGCTTAGAAAATATAAGATAATGAAGTAACACTATTTACTATTGTCTCTTTCCATTGCACTTTACAATTTGAAAAATTTTTACTTATCAGGCATTACAAAAAAGATTTTTAATCTTCAGAATTTAGTCTTGAAAATTAGTACCTGTGTAATGTAGTGTGGCCCCTTCACAAGCAACTGGTATAGTGAGAATTTGGTTCTTAGGGCTAAAGGAGTACTGCAGTTGGCCTGTTTATTCACTGCCCTGCCAAGAAAAGGAGTAATCTGTATGTGTCTTCAAATCTGGGGGGCTTAGTTCCATAAGAAAACTGAAATTCCAACTTACATGTTTTCCTTTGCTTTTCAATTCTATATTTGTGAGACTTGGGATTTCTCTTGTTTCTTTTGTTTTTGCAAGATCAGCTCTGTGTTTTATTTTATTTGCTGATAGAGGATAGTTACCTAGCATTTCTAATCAAGGTTTTGCTGCTGTTGTTGTTTTTTAATTTTCTTAATCTACTACCTGGGTTTTGGAGCTAATAGAATATTCCACTCACAGTCATGCATCACTTAACAATAGGGATACATTCTGAGAGATGTGTCATTAGGTGATTTTGTCATTGTGTGAATGCCATGGAGTGCACTTACACAGACTTACTCAGTGGAGCCTACTCCACACCTCGGCTGTATAGTACAGCCTATTGCTCCTGAGCTGCAAAGCTGTACAGCATTTTATGTGCTAGATACTGTAGGCCAGGGGTCCTCAAACTACAGCCCGTGGGCCACATGCAGCCCGCCAAGGACATTGATCCGGCCCTCCGGGTGTCCGCTGCCTGTCCTGCTACAGTGCGCATGTGTGGATTGTGTGCAGCACTCTCCGACTCCCCTTCTCTCTGACTCTCGATGACTTCTCTCAGTCTTGGGACTAACTGATGCACACTTGCATCACTTGTTACGACTAGCAGTGACACATATGGAACCAGACATTGACCATCTCATTAGCCAAAAGCAGGCCCATAGTTCCCATTGAAATACTGGTAAGTTTGTTGATTTAACTGTAGTTGTTCTTCATTTTAAATATTGTATTTGTACCCGTGTTGTTTTTTTTAATTCAAAATAAGATATGTGCAATGTGCATAGGAATTTGTTCATTGATTTTTTTTTTTTTTTTTCAAACTGTAGTCTGTCCCTCCAACGGTCTGAGGGACAGTGAACTGGCTCCCTGTTTAAAAAGTTTGAGGACATAAATGGTATTTGTGTGTCTGAATGTATCTAAACATAGAAAAGGTACAATAAAGGCTCTGTGCCAGCCACATACATCCTGGCTGGCAGATTCAAACCAGCCCAGGCCAGCTGAACAACAATGACAACTGCAACAACAACAACAACAACAAAAATAGCCGGGCATTATGGCAGGCACCTGTACTTCCAGCTACTCGGGAGGCTGAGACGAAAATCTCTTAAGCCCAAGAGTTTGAGGTTGCTGTGAGCTGTGATGTCACGGTACTCAACTAAGGGTGACATGGTGAGACTCTGTTTCAAAAGAAAAGTGCAGTACAAAAAAAAAGTACAGTAAAAAGATACAGAGTCTTGCTCTGTTGCCCAGGCTGGAGTGCAGTAGTGCAATCATAGCTCTCTGCAGCCTTGAGCTCCTGGATTCAAGTGATCATCCTGTCTCAGCCTCCCAAGTAGCTAGGACTATAGGCCCTCCCCACATACACATGGCTAATTTTAAAAAATAATTTTTTTATAGAGATGAGGCCTTCCTATGTTGTCCAGGCGAGTCTCAAACTCCTGTGTTCAAGCAATCCTCCCACCTTAGCCTCCCAAAGTGTTGGGATTACAGGCATGAGCCATCACACCAGGCTAGACCACTGTCTTTTATGTGATCTGTCATTAACTTTAATGTTGTTATGTGGCAATGACTGTATCTTAGTTATTTAGTGAGACCTCAGGGAATAAGCAAGGGTGGTTGTAAGACTTTAGAGATGGATGAATGTTAGAATGAATAATCTATGACCTGTTTATTTTCTCCCACTGAGACTTCTCAGAGGGAAATACAAGCTAATATTTCCCCATGGAATAATTTTAGAATAGAACCAGTTATTTTGCTACCTTTTGTACCACAGCCTTTCATATTAGTTGATCTTAAAAAGTGCTCCTGTGAATACTGGTGGACTTACATCCATGTGTACATGGGAGAAAATTTATCTAGATATACATGTAAAAGTGGAGTTCTTAGGTTATTAAGAATTTTTGTAAATATACCAAATACCTCTTCAAAATGATCCATCAATTTGTAGTTTCATAAACAGCATATTAAAATTCTCCCTGATTACTGGTACAATAGGATATCTTTTCATATATTGTCCATTTTTTTAAAAATCTCTATGATTTTTGTATTAGGTTAATTATATTCTTATTTTTCAGGAGTTCACACAGTCTGGATAATCATTTGTCTACATATATTTTCTAGATACTTCTGTGTATCTCTTTATTTTTTCATTTTGTACATGATATACAAAGGGTATACAATTTTATTTATTTTTTGCGGCAGAGTCTCACTTTGTCACTTTGGTAGAGTGCTGTTACATCATAGCTCACAGCAACCTCAGACTCCTGGTTTCAAACAATCCTCCTGCCTCAGCCTCCTGAGTAGCTGGGACTACAGGTGCCTGCCACAACGCCTGGCTATTTTTAGAGACGAGGTCTCTCTCTAGCTCAGGCTTATCTTGAACTTGTGAACTCAGGCGATCCTCTCCCCTTGGCCTCCCAGAGTGCTGGAATTACAGGTGTGAGCCACTGTGCCTAGCCCAGGGTATACAATTTTAATGTAAATTTTAACAGTTTTTCCCATGAGGGTTTGTTTTTTTTGTTTTTTTGTGGTTTTTGGCCAGGGCTGGGTTCGAACCCGCCACCTCCGGCATATGGGACCAGTGCCCTACTCCTTGAGCCACAGGCACCGCCCAGAGGGTTTGTATTTATTTTAATCTTTTTCTACCCAGACGTCATAGAATTATTCTAAAATTTCTTGTGAATTTTTAGGAGTTGGTTTTCTTTTTTACTTTTAGACTTTATCTGACATTTGTTTCTGTGTAAGATAGTGATGAAATGTTATTGTTTACTTCTTTACTCATTTTTTTTTTTTTTTTTTTTTTGTAGAGACAGAGCGTCACTTTATGGCCCTTTGTAGAGTGCCGTGGCCTCACACAGCTCACAGCAACCTCCAACTCCAGGGCTTAAGCTATTCTCTTGCCTCAGCCTCCCGATCAGCTGGGACTACAGGCGCCTGCCACAACGCCCGGCTATTTTTTGGTTGCAGTTTGGCCGGGGCTGGGTTTGAACCCTCCACCCTCGGTATATGGGGCCGGCACCTTACTGACTGAGCCACAGGCGCCGCCCTCTTTACTCATTTTTACTCTTCTCTGTGAATTTTAGAATCATTTGTAAAGATCCATGAAAAAATTCAAGGGGGTGGAATTGCATTGAATGTATAGATTACTTTGGAGAAAACAGACAATAATATTAAATACTTCTATCCATAAACACAGTTAATTTCTTCATTTTTAAATGTCTTCTTTGTTCTTCAATATTTTATCTGTAAAAGAGTTCTTTATTTCTTATTAATTTTATTTCTTTGTCTAACAGTTTTGTTTCTTGTGAATTTTTAACAATATGCATTCTATCTTATTTTATAATATTTTCTTACCCAACCTTTTATTTCAGACAATCTCAAATCTACAGGACATTTAAAAAAGTAGTAGTATTATCATCTGTATACCCATAAACTAGATCCATATATTTGTAACATTTTGCTTACCCCTCTTTATTTCCATACAGATATACATACACATTCATATTCAACTTTTTATTTGCTAAGCCATTTGAAAGTAAGTTGCAGACTTTATGATACTTTATCCCTAAATACTTCAATATTTATCTCTTAAATCTAAGACATTCTTATATAAAACCTAATGCCATTATTGTATATAAAATATTTAATATCACCATATTATCCATAGTCTATTGAATGGGATTTTTAAAATGATAACCTTTTCTAAGTAGTTTGATTTAGTGTTACGTCCATGGCAATAATAATTAATTCATAATAGTTTCAATACTTTGGCTTTAGATTTTTCTGGAAGCAATGATAAATTCTTATTCAGTGTAATAATTTAACTCTAGTTTCTTGCCTTATCTTTGTAATCAGGCCATTTATAAATAATAATGTAGTTTTCATTTTCTTCTATATAGCTTTTAATCAAATTCTTGAAAAAACTTCTCCAATTAAATATCCCAATTACTATGTTTGAAATGCATTTTTTAAAGGCTTTGGTCTTAGTTAAGTACATGAAAATAAAATACAAATTTTTGATTTTAGGAAAATTCACGAATTGTGAGGGTGAAAGTTATCGCTGGAGTAGGCCTTGCCAAGAAGGATATCTTGGGAGCTAGGTAAGTATATCAAATTGGGTTTTAATTTTACAACATTGCATTTATTAATTAGTCTTTTCTAAACTTTGGTTAAATGAAAAATCAATATTATTATTGTCATGCAAAGTGGAATAATAATATCTCCAACTTGTGGTTTACTAAATCTGTTGATATCAGAATTACTTAATGTGTGAAATTAGGTAACGGCACAAATAAGAGTGCTTATTATAAGATACATTATTGAGTTTTGTTTCTGGAAATTGGTAAAGTTCTAGCAGACAAAATTCTTTAGCAGATAACAACCATAAACCCCAGCTGTAATGCAAAAACCAATCTGAAGTCCGTGGAGAGTAAACAGAGCAGATCTTGGTGGGGAGTTAATGTTTGGAAGAAGGGAGTTTTGTTGAATGAGGTACCAATTTTATACATTAGTCTGAGGGCAGGTGGAAGCAGAACCTAGAACAACTATCGTTTTTATACCCTGGGAAACCAGTAGCCTGAATCTGACGATGGTGAGGATTTGGAAAGACAGAGCTGGAGAGTTCAACAACTCAGTTGAAGACAAATGATCTGAGCAGAGATCAGAGTTACTGCCCAAGAAACAGGGTTTGTAGTTCTTTTCTAAACAAGATAATTAATTGCATTAGGGTCTTAGGCCATTAAGTGTCGCTGTAACAGAATACCTGAGATGGAGTTGTTTATGAAGAAGAGATCTGTTTGGCTCATGATTCTGATGACTGGAAAGTTCAAGATTGGATATATGCATCTGGTGAGGGGCTTAGGCTGCTTCAACTCACCATAGAAAGGGGAAGGGGAACCAGCGTGTGCAAAGAGATCACATGGCAAGAGAGGATACAGGGCGATTGGTGCCAGTTGCTTTTTAAACACTCAGCTGTTATGGGAGCTAACAGAGTGAGAACTCACTTATCCTGAGGGAGGACATTGATCTATTCATGAGGGATCAGGCCCCATGAAATTTGATCTCCAATTATTGCCAAATTAGAGATCAAATTTTTTTTCTTTCTTTTTTAAAATTTTTTAAAAGTTTTATTTATTTATCTTTTATTTGTTTTTTTTGTTGTTGTTGTTTAGCAGGCCCAGCCTGGTTATAAACCTGCCACCTCTGCTACCTGGGGCTGGCACTCTAACCACTGAGCTGGGACACCCCTAAAGATCAAATTTCAACATAAATTGTGGAAGGGACAAATATCCAAACTATAGCAGTAATTAAAAAAAGCAAACAAACAAAAAGTCATCAGAGGAAAATGGCAGATTTCTCTCTCTAAAACTTAGCATTTATAATATTCAGGATATATGTATAATAAAAAATTATTTGCTCTGTAAAGAAGCAAGAAGATAGAACACATTTTTTATGCAGAGAAAAGAAAATAAACTCATAATCAAAAGATACAAAATCCAAGGAATGAAATAGAAATCATAAAAAATGAAAATTCTAGAACTAAAAAAGAAGATCTTTTAAATTAAAATTCTTGGATAGAATTAACAGCAAAACTAACAGCCAAATGGAAATGAAGAAGAAGAGTTAACTGAATCTAAAATAAACAGGCAAAAATTATTACCATATTGGAAATTGGGATAGACAAAGATTGGGAGGAAAAAGAGAACAGAGCTTCAAGCATTTGTTAAATGATACCAAACATTCTGACATATATGTAAATAGAAGGAGAGGAAGGGGAAAGAATGAGGCAAAACACTTCTGGAAGAAATAACGGCCAGGGTTTTTTTTTTTTTTCCAAATTCGATCAAAGACATAAATTTATAGTATCAAGAAATAGGAAATGGGACCAGGCGTGGTGGTTCACACCTGTTATCCTAGCACTCAGAGAAGCCGAGGTGAGAGAATTGCTTGAGATCAGCCTGGGCAAGAGTAAGACCCCATCTCTACTAAAAATAGAAAAAATTAGCTGGCACATGCCTGTAGTTCCAACTACTTGGGAGGCTGAGGCAAGGAGGATCTCTTGAGTCCAGGAATTTGAAGTTGCAGTGAGCTATGACTGCACCACTGTACTCCACCCTGGGTGACAGAGTGAGCCTCTGTCTCTAAAAAATAAAAAAAGAAAAGAAAAAAATACCAAGCAGGATAAACACTAGGAACACACTGAGGTACATAGTAGTCAAACTGTTGAAAGCCAACTATACAGAAAATAATCCTGACAAAAGAAAGAGAAAATAATGACACATTACTTAGAGAGGAAATACAGTTTAATCAGGACTCACTTTTCACTAGGAGCCACGGAGGCCAAGAGAAAATGGAATGATGGAGTAGCGACCACGGATCCAGAATTCTGTATTCAGTGAAAATACAAGGATGATGACAAAATAATGACATTTTCAGAAAAAGGAAAGCTATGAGAATTTGTTGTTGGCAGACCTGCAACTGTAAGAAATGTTAACAGAAGTTCAGCTAGCTGAACAAAATTGATACCAGATGGGAATTCAGATTCTCAGAAAGGAATAAAGAGCATCAAAAATATCTGGGAATATGCAAGAGACGTTTTGCTTTTTTCGTCAGATCTTTTTTAAAATAAAACCTATGCTTGTTGAAATCACAACTTACAACATTATATTATATATTAATGGGTACATACAACAACAACAGCATAAAGAACAGAGTTATGGACCTACTTGGTAGAATGGAATGATATTAAGTGTAAGGAGAATAAAAAATTAAGGCTGTGTATTACATCTAGATAAGCTACTAAAGATAATGCTAAGAATTATAGATTAAAAACATAGAAATATTAAAATGAAATTCTCAAAAAAATATGAGGCAGAAAGGAAGAATAAGTGATCAATAAGGAAAAAGCGAAGAAGAGAATGGAAAACAGGTAATAAATTGGCAGACTTAAGTCCAGTCATATCCATAATTACATTAAAAATTAATCGACTAAACATGAGGCAGAGGTTTTTAGAATAAACTAAAAAAACAAGACCCAACTACATACTGTCTATAAGAGATGCACTTACAGAAATAGAAAGACCTAGTTAAGTTGAAAGAAAATGGATACAAAAAGGTATGCCTTGCAAACAGACTGAGGGGGATGTATTAATACCTAATACTAAAGATTTCAACATGAATATTTTTAAGCATTTCATGATGATGATGAGTAATATCAGGGAGACATAACAATCATACATGTGTATGTGCCTGCTAACAGAATTTGGAAATATATGAATCAAAATTTGACAGTATTAAATGGAGAAGTAAAAGAAATCCTACAGTTGTAGTTGGAGACATTAACTCTTCTCTTTCAACAATTAATGAAACAACTATGAGTAGGTAAAAAAGTCAACAGAAACATAAATTTCAGCAATGTTATGATCAACATTGGCCTAAAGAACACTATTTCTAAGAAGTGCAAAATACACATTCTTTTCAAGTGTACATGGTATGTTCACCAGCATGGACCGTATAAAAAAAAAAAAATATATATATATATATATAATCTATCATAAAAGAACATATATTATAATACATATATATGATATATATAATTTATCTATTGTTATATAATGGTATTACCGAGAACTTAGTTGCTTAAAAGAACATACATTTATGAACTCACAGTTCCTGTGGTTCAGAAGTCCCTACATTGTTTAGCTGGGTCCTCTGTTGCTGGGTTTTGCAAAGCTGGTGTTGTGTATTTTTTTTTTTTTTTTCTAATTTAGCCTTCAGATCTCTCTTTGGAGAATGGCAATAACCTCTACCCCTGCTCTGACAGGACTCCAGGGATTTGGTCATACATGTTTACAGTGTACCTCTCCTGGTACTTTTTTTTTTTAATTTCAGATTAATATAGGAGGACATGCAATTAGGTTACGTTGTTTGCATTTGTTAGGTAAAGTCCAAGTTGCAGTGGAACCCTTTACCCAGGAAGTGTGTTCTATTGTACCCAATAGTTGAGAGCTTACCATGGCCCTGTCCCTTCCCCATCTTGTATTTAAATGTGTTTTTCTCTTATGTAGGCTTGTAGTTGTTCATGTACTAGTTTCATATTAGTATGGAGTACATTGAATGCTTGCTTTTCCATTCTTGTGATGCTTTATGTAAGAGGATGCTCTCCAGCTCCTTCAAAGTAAATACAAAAGATGTGTAGTATCCATCTCTCTTTATGGCTGAATAGTACTTCATGGTATACATATACCACAGTTTATTTTGGGATTGGTGGGCACTTGGGTTGTTGCCACATCTTTGCAATTATGAATTGAGGTGCTATTCGAGTGTAGATGTCCTTATGGTAAAATTATTTTTTTTTTCTTCTGGGTAGATACCTAGTAATAGGATTGTGGGATCAAATGAATGCTCTATTTTTAGCGCATTGGGGATTCTCCATACTTCTTTCCAGAAATAATTAGTTTGCAGTCCCACCAACAGTGTGTGTATAAGTGTTCTGTGTCCTTTTGTGGCACTTCTTTATCACAGAGGATGGCCTCATGCCTGGGTGTCTGACCCATGCTCAGGTATCTCTCTGACAGGAACGTTTTATATCCTGGCAGATGCCCATGGTCTGACCTGTGTGCAGTTTATTCCTTGCAAGTTAGCAGATAGCCACTCTCTAGAAGAATCCTGACCAGGAGAGAAGTTATGCTGGGGTGTAAGATTCGGGTAAGACACACAGGAGGCAACTCAAGACATGTGAAATAGCAGAAGCAGTTTATTACTGGCATGTGCACAAGCAAAGAGAGGGCAGTATGCCTCCCAGGGCCAGCAGCATGGGGGGAGCCATTCAGGACATGCACCCTTAACTAGATGGCGGGGAACAGGCAAGACCGTGTGAGCAAGGGACCTCTGGACGGAGGTGATTGTTGGGATCCAGGGCATTACCCAAGCAGTATTACCTCAAGGAGTTCTGATTGGTGGGTTTAGAGCAAGCAGGTGTGAGTTCCACGGAGTTATGTTATGGCAGAGAGATGAGCGCTGTGGCACATCTGAGCAGTTCTCAGGGGCATGGGGGTCAGAGGGGGGAAGATAATTAAAATGATTGAATTAACCTCTTGACTAAAAAGACAAAAGAATGTAATAAAAATCAAACAAAATCTTAAAAATCTAAAAAGGTTATAAGCCATTAGACCTGTGATTAAAAGGATTTCTTTCTCTATTTCACCAACTTAGTACTTTAGCTTTTTAATAAGATGAAAAAAATTACTATAATTTACATACCCTGCCTAAGGAACCCTGATTTTCAGTGTAGGAAATAACTGCAGAAATTTGTTAACAAGGAAAACTGTGTAAATTTCATAGTTTAGGTATTCGGAGCTTGGAGTAAGCAACAGTTTAAACTTTCTCTTTTTTAAAATTTCAACAGTGATCCTTATGTGCGAGTGACATTATATGACCCAATGAATGGAGTTCTTACAAGTGTGCAAACGAAAACCATTAAAAAGGTTAGACTTAACAGTATTCAAAAAATTTTTAAATGTATTTTGTTTTATTTTTATACAAAAAATATAAAAAAGTTTAGTTATACTATGTATATTATTTTATAGACTTTGAATCCGAAGTGGAATGAAGAAATATTATTCAGAGTAAGTATGCATCTTATCTTATTCAAACAGAAAAAATAAATTTTTTCTCAATAAGTCAGAATTATCAAGTCTCATAGTTTAAAATATATTCTTAGAATTTCTCAGAGTTAAAAAAATTTTTTTAATGAAAATTGGGGATGATATGGCTCACTTATGAAAAACCTTTTAACATGAAAAACAAATGTAAGGTAATGGAGAGGTAAAAGACTATTGTAAAACTGGAATTATCTTATTCTAATAAAACTGATTTAGTGACTATGCAGTCATCATATTATGATTTAGCAGATTGTGTTTTCCCATAATGATGATGCAGCATTTGTATCTCCCCAGTGATTTGTTTATTAAATAGACTGACCAGGTAAAGTCGATGAGGACCTATCAATAAGGGAATACTTTTCTTCTTATGCACCTTTCATTCACATTTTTGCCTTTCCTCCTCACCCCACCCCAATATACCATAGGAGCAAACTCCAATTGGCCGTTATTTCTGGCTCCCCAGGGTGCCCACGCACTGGCACTATCTCCTTGTGCCAATATATCAGAGTCCTTACTGTTACCAGAATCAGTACCCTCCCACCACTGGTGGAGATGCCCTTCAGTAATTTCCCACTTTCTGCTTTATTATTCCTGCTTGTGTCATTCTTCCTTGACCCCCTATTTTCCTGTGGCTGGTGATTCATTTCTCTCTTCACCTGAATAACTAACATGTCTGAAAGAATTGCCTGCCTTCTTCATTTCCACTTTATTAGCCCTCTCTAATCTAACTCACACCCACTGCCCCTGTGCTCAAATTAATGAAACTGCTGCTAAGGTCGCCAGTGATTTCTGTGTTGCCAGGGTCATTCTGATGGGATCTTGCTCATGCTCTTAGCATTTGACAAAGGTGACTATTCTCGGAATACCAGCCTCTCTGGGGGCCTCGATGGCATCACATTTGGTTTCAGTCAAGAAGCTGTTCTTCCTTATTCCACGTGCAAAGGTTTTGTGTTTTTGTTTTGTTCCATTTTAACAAAGTGAATTAGATGGGAAGAAATTGCTGAAGCAAAAGTCAAAGATGCTGTTACTGAAGACCCCACCAGCAGCACCAATTTGCTTGCTCCTGAGTTTGTTCAGAGAAAAATTTTCCCCATTCTGTCACCTGTGGCATAGGAATAGCATTTTTAATCAGTTTGCAAAGTTTGGATTCTTGAGGAGTTGTTATTGAGTCAATTGCATAGTCATACGCAATTTCAAAAAATTCATACTCATTTCAAAAAAATGAAGCTAAGTATCTGTTTTTACTCTTTCACCAGAATAAATTCCACATTTGATAATGTCTGGTTTTGATTGCTTCTTTGGCACAAGTGTTGGTTAGGAGAGAGTTTTAAAGTTCCCAGGTTGTTCAGTTTTCATTTATTTATACTTTCATGATTATTTTACTTATTTTAATTGCATTTTCGCAGAAATACATGTATTTTCAAGAGATCAAAGTTTTCTTCATTCTTTTTCCTGGTATCATTGGCTTGCCCACATCAAATAATGTTTAGATGAATATTTAATGATAGATGGATATTTATCTTGTTCCAGATTTTAATGGGAATGCATCTAACCTATCTCCATTAAACAAGGATAGATTTTTATTATTTTATCATGTTAAAAAGATATTCAGCTATTGCTGTTTTTTTCTGAGTTTTAAAAGAAATATATCAACATTTCTAATTTTAGCCACGATGCAGTAATACGATATTGGACTTAACATGATGCTACAAAGAACTATAAAGCTTGGGGGAATGGGGAGATACTGGTCAAAGGGTATAAACTTTCAGGTGTAAAATGAGTAAATTCTGGGGATTTAATGTATAGCATTAATGACTGTTGTTAATAATACTGTATGGTATTCTTGAGATTTACTAACAGATGTTAAGGGTCCTCATCAAAGACTTTTCCCATAGTAACCATGTGTTGTGACACATGTATTAATATTAATTCATTTGATTGCAATTATTTTACAACGTATACCTATATCAAGTCACTACATGTCCACTTTGAATATATACAATTTTTTCTTGTCAACTATATCTCAAAAAAGCTGGGAAAAAGAAGAAACCTACTTAGATATAATGAAATAGGTTAAAGTTAAAAAGATGCAAAAAGACATAATTATACAAAAACTGAACTAGCTATAATAATGTCAGACAAAGTAGACTTCAGAACACAGAAAGTACTGGGGTTAAAGAGAGCCTTTATAGAATGATAAAGAGTTCATGAAGAAGCCATGACAATTCCAACTGTGTATGCATTTAACAACAAAGCTTCGAAGTGTCCAAAGCAACAAATGATAGAACTGGAGAAAAGGAGAAATAGGCACGTATATTATTATTACACTAGAGAATTCAACACTCTTCTCTCTTTCAATAATTGGCAGAGCAAGTAGACAAAAAAATTTAGTAAAGATATAAAAGACCCTGAATAACACCATCAAATCAGTTTTATCTAATTGACATCTACATACTGTCCACCCCAACTACAGCAGAATAAATGGTAATCTGGGCCAAAATCCAAACATTAATAATTTCAAAAGAATAGAAATGGCATCAAAGTAAGAACCAATGACAAAAAAGGTATCTGGAAAATCTTAAAATATTTGGAAATTAGATACTGCCAAATAAGCCATGGGTCAAATAAAAATTCTTGAGGATTAGGCATTGTGGTGGGTACCTGTAGCCCCAGCTACTTGGGAGGCTGAGGCAAGAGAATCACTTAAGCCCAAGACTTGGGGGTTGCTGTGAGCTGTGATGCAACAGCACTCTACCGAGGGTGACATAGACTCTATCTCAAAAAAAAAAAAAAAAAAAATCTTGAGGGAAATTAGAAAATATTTTAACAGAATGAAATAAAAATATATTACACTGTATAGGTTGCAGCAAATACAATGTTTGTATGGAAATATATATGATTAAATGCTTATATTAGGAAAGAAAGAATGTCTTGAATCATTAAGCGTCCATCTTAAACTAGAAAGTAGTATCACTGAAGAACCTACAAACATTCAGTGTATGTTGAGGAATACCATGAATAACTTTATTCTCAAAATTCAATAACTTAGATGAAATAGACCAGTTTTTTACATGACAAATTCTACAAAAACTTCGCGTCCTCCCTCCTGTACCCTCCCGTACCCTCCCTGCCTCCACACTGGCCCGCTCATCTGGCCAGGGACTCTGGTAGCCACGTGCCCTCCAGAGCCCTCCCTGCCTCTGCGCAGAGCCCTTCTCCTGGCCAGAGACTGCTGGAGCCTTGGGCTCTCTATGCTAAAGTCACTGGGTGCTAGGTACTCCCAGATCCATGCATACCACCTCCCGCCCTGTTGCTGGATCCGGGTGTGTCACAATCCGGAGCTACTTCCACAACCAGAACTCCCTGGCTGGGGCAGCCCCAGAGGATCTACACAGGGTCACTCCCTACAAAGATCCAGCAACAATAGAGTGATTCTCGCTGGGGTCTAATCTTGGAGAGACACCTCCCCAACTCTGAGGACGGCCAGAGGCAACGGTGAAGAACAATCGTGAGGTGAAATCAACAGAAAAACTCTGGCAATATGAATAATCAGAGTAGATCAACTCCCCCAATGATCAATGGGGCAGACGCAGCACAAGATCCCATGCACAAACAAATAGCTGAGATCTCAGAAATCGAATTCAGAATCTGGATAGCAAATAAGATCGAATTAGAATTCCAAGCGGTAACCCAAAAGATATCTGAAGAATTCAACGAATTCAAAGACCAAATGACCAAAGATTTTGGCACATTGAGATAAGAAGTTGCAGCCCTCAAAGATCTGAGAAACACGGTAGAATCCCTCAGTAACAGAATGGAGCAAGCAGAAGAAAGGATTTCTGATATTGAAGACAAAGATTTTGAATGCTTCCAAACTCTCAAAGAGGCAGAGAAAGGGAGGGCAAAAACAGATTACTCTCTCAGCTCTGGGATAATTCGAAGAAAACCAATATTCGTCTTATAGGGGTCCCGAAAAGTGACGAAGTGTCTTCACAAGGCACAGTGTCTCTTCTCCATGAGATTATGAAGAACTTTCCAGACATGCCGAGAGATTCTGAAATTCAGATAGCAGACAGTTTCACAACTCCAGCACAACTCAACCCAAATAAGACATCCCCCAGACACATCATAATCAACTTCACTAAAGTTAATACGAAGGAGAAAATTCTGAAAGCTGCCAAATGAAAGAAAACCATCACCTACAAGGGGAAGAATATTAGAATAACTGCAGCTCTCTCTGCTGAAACCTTTCAAGCTAGAAGACGATGCTCATCTACTTTTAATCTCCTAAAACAAAATAACCTTCAACCCAGGGTCCGATACCCAGCTAAACTGAGTTTCACTTATGATGGAGAAATTAAATACTTCAATGACATTCACATGTTGAAGAAATTTGCCATAATTAAACCAGCTCTCCAGGATATTCTCAGGCCTATCTTCCATAAAGACCAGCTAATCCTCCACCACAAAAGTAAACCCACCCATAAAAATTTGATCAAATTCCAACTTCCACAGTCGCAAAAGGATTAAAAATGTCCACCAGACTCTCGAAAAGCTTATCAGTATTCTCAATTAATGTGAATGGTTTAAATTGGCCTCTAAAGAGGCACAGGTTGGCTGACCGGATGCAAAAACTCAAGCCAGATATCTGCTGCATACAAGAATCACATCTTACATTAAAAGACAAATTTAGACACAAGGTGAAGGGATGGACATCTATACTCCAGGCAAATGGAAAGCAGAAAAAAGCAGGCGTTACAATCCTATTCGCAGACGCAATAGGCTTAAACCAACTGAAATAAGGAAGGATAAGGATGGACATTTCATATTTGTTAAAGGTAATAATATGATGAGATTTCAATTATTAATATTTATGCACCCAACCGGAATGCACCTCAATTTATAAGAGAAACACTAACAGATATGAGCAACTTGATTTCCTCCAGTTCCATAGTAGTTGGAGATTTTAACTCCCCTGTAGCAGTGCTGAATAGATCTTCCAAAAAGAAGCTAAGCAAAGAAATTCTAGCTTTAAACTTAACCATTCAACATCTGGACTTAACAGACATCTACAGAACATTTCATCCCAACAAAACTGAATACACACACACACACACACAAAAAAAAAAAACCTGAATACACATTCTTCTCATCAGCCCACGGAATATACTCCAAAATTGACCACATCCTAGGCCACAAATCTAACCTCAGCAAATTTAAAAAAATAGAAATTATTTTTGCATCCTCTCAGACCATCATGGAATAAAAGTTGAACTCAATAACAACAGGAACCTGCATACCCATACAAAAACATGGAAGCTAAACAACCTTATGCTGAAGATAGATAGGTTATAGATGAGATTAAGAAGGAAATCACCAAATTTTTGGAACAAAATAACAAGACACAAATTATCAGTACTTCTGGGATACTGCAAAGGCAGTCCTCAGAAGGAAATTTATACTACTGCAAGCCTTCCTCAAGAAAAAGGAAAGAGAAGAAGTTAATAACTTAATGTGACATCTCAAGCAACTGGAGAAGGAAGAACACTCCAACCCCAAACCCAGCAGAACAAAAGAAATAACCAAAATCAGAGCAGAATTAAATGAAATTGAAAACAGAAGAATTATACAACAGATTGATAAATTCAAAAGTTGGTTTTTTGAAAAGGTCAATAAAATAACCTTTGGCTAAACTAACCAGGAAAAAAAGAGTAAAATCTCTAATTTCATCAATCAGAAATGGTAACAATGAAATAACAACAGACCCCCTCAGAAATTAAAAAAATCCTTAATACTACAAGAAACTCTACTCTCAGAAATATGAAAATCTGAAAGAAATAGACCAATACCTGGAAGTACGCCACCTACCAAGACTTAGCCAGAATGAAGTGGAAATGTTGAATGGGCCTATATCAAGTTCTGAAATAGCATCAACTATACAAAATTTCCCTAAAAAGAATAGCCCAGGACCAGATGGCTTTACGTCAGAATTCTACCAAACCTAGTACCTATATTACTAAACCTCTTCCAAAATATAGAAAAAGAAGGAATATTACCCAACACATTCTACGAAGCCAACATCACCTTGATCCCCAAACCAGGGAAAGACCCAACAAGAAAAGAAAATTATAGGCCAGTATCACTAATGAATATTGATGCAAAAATACTCAATAAGATCCTAACAAACAAGAATCCAACAACACATCAAAAAAATTATACACCACGACCAAGTGGGATTTATCCCAGGATCTCAAGGCTGGTTCAATATACGTAAATCTATAAATGTCATGAAATAGCTGAAGACGTTAACAAATGGAAAAACATACCATGCTCATGGCTGGGAAGAATCAACATTGTTAAAATGTCTATACTACCCAAAGCAATATATAATTTTAATGCAATTCCTATTAAAGCTCCATTATCATATTTTAAAGATCTTGAAAAAATAATGCTTCATTTTATATGGAACCAGAAAAAACCTCGAATAGCCAAAACATTACTCAGCAATAAAAACAAAGCATGAGGAATCACGCTACCAGACCTGAGACTGTACTATAAATCCATAGTGATCAAAACAGCATGGTACTGGCACAAAAACAGAGAAGTAGATGTCTGGAACAGAATAGAGAAGCAAGAGATGAATCCAGCTACTTACCATTATTTGCTCTTTGACCAGCCAATTAAAAACATTCAGTGGGGAAAAGATTCCCTATTTAACAAATGGTGCTGGGTGAACCAGCTGGCAACCTGTAGAAGACTGAAACTGGACCCACACCTTTCACTATTAACTAAGATAGACTCTCACTGGATGAAAGATTTAAACTTAAGACATGAAACTATAAAAATACTTGAAGAAAGTGCAGGGAAAACTCTTGAAGGAATCAGCCTGGGTGAATATTTTATGAGGACTCCCCAGGCAATTGAAGCAGTATCAAAAATACGTACTGGGACCTGATTAAACTAAAAAGCTTCTGCACAGCCAAGAACATAGTAAGTAAAGCAAGCAGACAGCCCTCAGAATGGGAGAAAATATTTGCAGGTTATACCTCCGATAAAGGTCTAATAACCAGAATCCACAGAGAACTCAAATGTATTAGCAAGAAAAGAACACGTGATCCCATCTCAGGGTAGGCAAGGGACTTGAAGAGAAACTTCTCTAAAGAAGACAGACGCTCGATCTACAAACATGAAAAAAAGCTCATCATTCTTAATCATCAGAGAAATGCAAATCAAAACTACTCTGAGATATCACCTAACCCCAGTAAGAGTAGCCCACATAACAAAATCCCAAAACCAGAGATGTTAGCATAGATGTGGAGAAAAGGGCACACTTCTACACTGCTGGTGGGAATGCACACTAATACGTTCCTTCTGGAAGGATGTTTGGAGAATACTTAGAGACCTAAAACTAGACCTGCCATTCGATCCTATAATTCCTTTACTAGGTTTATACCCAGAAGACCAAAAGTCACAATATAACAAAGACATCTGTACCAGAATGTTTATTGCAGCCCAATTCATAATTGCTAAGTCATGGAAGAAGCCCAAGTGCCCATCAACCCACGAATGGACTAGCAAATTGTGGTACAAGTATACCATGGAATACTATGCAGCCTTAAAGAAAGATGGAGACTTTACCTCTTTCATGTTTACATGGATGGAGCTGGAACATATTCTTCTTAGCGAAGTATCTCAGGAATGGAAGAAAAAGTATCCAATGTACTCAGCCCTACTATGAAGCTAAATTATAGCTTTCACATGAAGGCTATAACCCAACTACAGCGCAAGACTATTGGGAAAGGGCCAAGGCAGGGGGAGGGAGGGTAATGGGTGGGACCACACCTATGGTGCATCTTAGAATGCGTACAGGCGAAACTTATTAAATGCAGAATACAAATGTCTACATGCAATAACTAAGAAAATGCCATGAAGGCTACGTTGAACAATTTGATAAGAATATTTCAGATGGTATATGAAACCAGCATATTGTACCCCTTGATTTCACTAATATACACAGCTATGATTTAACAATAAAAAAAATTAAAAAGAAAAAAGAAATAGATTACCTGAATAGTCTTATATTTCTTAAGAAAGTGAATTTGAAGTTTAAAACCTTTCTACAAAGACAACTTCAGGCCCAGGTAGTTCTATTAAATAATATCACATGTTTAAGGAATAAATAATTCTGATTGTATACAATGTCTTACCAAAAATAAAAGAGTAGGGAACATATCCCATTTCATTTATAAGGCCAGCATTGCCTGATATCAAAGCCAGACAAGAGGCTTTATAAGAAAATAAAATTACATTGGTCCTGAATCAAGGCCAGAAATTTGCTGAAGCTGTTCGTTTCAAGCAGGAGTCTAAAGAATTATCTTTCAGTGGTCTGTTGGCTGTTTCAAAACTTGGGAAATGTAATGGTCAATTCATTAGAAAGAACCAATATGAGTCATTGGTGATAGATGTAGGCTAGTATTTATTTGTAGTCTTAATACTGGGGTTCCAAAACATCCTTAAAATATTATGTTTATCTCAAGAGGATACTTAAGTTATTCACTAGAATTATAAGGTTGTTAAATCTTAATTACAACCCCCTGAAATTACTGTGAGTTTTCACTCAAAATAAAAAGATAATTCTACAGTAAAAAATAATAACAACAAAGAAGCATGCTGCTGTCTTTTTCCCCCAGAGTCTCAACATTTTGTAAAAGAAAAATGTGTAGTTTATCATCAAAATAAATAGTTAAATATTTGCTATAAATAATTTTAAAATAGAAAAGCAAATTACAGGTTATTAACCTTTATGACCATAGCCTCTTTGTGCTAAGTTCACTGTATTGGTACCCTTCTGTTCTGAAAGGGTCTGTAATTTGTTCTCACAGGGATAGATACCCCTTCTGGGTCTGTGTGTGTTTGTCTTTCCTGTCTGCATAACCTCAGCCATTACAGCTATCTGGGGGCTTACCACGTACAGAATGCATAATCTATAAGGTTGCAAATTCATGCATCAATCTGTCCTTCCGGGGACATAGTTCATAGAGAAGTAGGTGCAAGAGTGAGCTAATGACCATGGAATCCATTGGTTTCAACACCTACAGCACCATCTAGGTGTGGCCTTGTAGACCACTGGGATAGCCTACTGAAGGCATGACTGACATACTAACTTGGAGGCAGTATTCTGTAAAGATGGCATACCATTCTTTGGGATACAGTTTTTTCATTTAATCAGAAGCCTCAATATGAGACTATGTTCTCAAGTATGCATGGGTCTAGGGATGAAGGATTGGGAATAGGAGTGGCTCCACTTATGATGTGCCAGTGATAGACTGAAGGACTTCCTGCTTCCCATTCACACCCTCTGGGCTCTGCAGAGTTAAAGGACTGAGTCCTCAAAGACAGCACATTCTTTCTAGGGGACAAAGCAAGTGTCTCATGGAGCCGCAGTCTATAGTGACTGCCAGATCACTCTGGACTTCTTGTATCCAGGAACTAGCAGTGACCATCACTTGGTTGAGTTTGCTTGTATAGTCATTCTTCAGGGTCTATTAGTTTTTTGCAGGAACTAGACTAGAGATTAAATGAATTTGTTATAGGAACCACGCTTGGATTCTTTAGGTCTTTAGTGGTGGCACTAATCTCTGACATTCCCACTAGGTTGCAGTATATATTTTTTTAATTTCAGCTTGCTTGTTCATTCTTCTTAGTTTGAAGTACTCTTTTCTTTTTTGTTCATTTTCTTCTTCCTCTGGCGATGCTCTTTCCCGTTGCCTCCCCAGTAGCTGGGATTACAGATGCTTACCACAACATCCAGCTCGTTGATGTTAGTAGAGATGGGGTCTTACTCTGGCTCACTGCTGCTCATAGTGGTCTCGAACCTCTGAGCTCAGGCAATCCACCCGCCTTGGCCTCCCATAGCGCTGGGACTACAGGCGTGAGCCACCACGCTCAGCCAGGTTGCAATATTTTTGTTTTTTTTAAACAGTTTTATTGAGATATAATTCCTATAACATATAATTCACCCACTTAATGTACGCAAGTCAATGTTTTTTAATATATTTACACAGTTGGTACAACTTTCACCAAAATCAATTTTAGAACATTTTTATCACTCCATAAAGAAACCCCATGCTCACTACCTGTCACTTTCCCATTTTCCCCAATTTTCCCCTGATGCTTACCCCTCTCCCCAGGCAACTGCCAGGTTGCTTTTGGTCTCTGTGGATTTGCCTGTTCTGGGTATTTCGTATAAGTGATACCATAAAATATGTGATCCTTTCATTTTGACTTTGGCTAGGTTAATTACAATATGTCTAGATATTCTATTTAAATGAGTCATATCTAGAGGTTGACATCCATCTAGTAACTGTCTGAATCTCTAGTGATGCTTGGGAAATTTTCAACTATAGTATCTTCAGCTAGAGCCTCCATGCTTTTGGGGACTCCCTTCTTTTCCTTCAGGGATACCTATAATTCATATGTTTGTACATTTTGCACAGTCCCATTTCTAAGAGATTGTTCTGCATTTGCTCTCTTCTTTTCAGCCTCTTTAAATGACTGGGTTAGCTGGAGTGCCTTCTTTAAGCTCTGATATTCTTTCTTTTCTTTTCTTTGGCTTAGTTTGTTGCTGAAATGCTCTGCTTGCTGATTTGAAACTCCCTGAATGCCTCTTTCCATTCTTTAACGCTTTCCAATCCTGTGTCAGACCTCATCCAATATAATGATTTTTCTTCCACTCCTGTGTCAGATGTCATCTGACACATTTTCTTACGCCTCTCACTCCATGACAAGAGGTTAGTGACAATGCTGAGTACATTCTTTGACCCTCAAATACAGTTGATCACTGGTTATAGGAAGAAATAACCTGTTCAATTTGAAAGACTGACAGTTATTTTGGAATACACAAAGTTTATGGGAAGAGTGAACAGAGCTGATCAGTACTCTGGATGTTACAGATTTACAAGAATGTCTCATAAATGGTAAAATAAAATAATCTGCTGATAGAAGTTGGAGTTGTGAACAGCTACATCTTTTACTTATTAGATAAGAAGGAAAGTGGAGAAAAAGTATAGACACACCTTTCTTAACGGAGAAATCTCATCACTCAATTTGTGAGGAACCGAAATTCAAGAAAGAGGGGAAGACCAGCATGTTCTGACACTGAGGAAAGGCTGAATGGGAAGATGCATTTCATAATGCAAAATGAAAAAATACCAACAAAAGATTCCCTGCTTTTTCACAGAAGAAATGAGAAAAATGAAAGCAGAGAAACCATTTTCTACTGAGACATGCAAGAGGAAGCCTGCACTTTATCCTGGAGATTGCTTCGAGCAGTATCACACTCAAAAAAATTATAAACAAAAATAAACACAATAATTATTGCATGTAACCTAAAATAGACAAAATCATCAGATAAGTTCATATTTGTATTTTTCTCTTTTAAAACTGTCAGATAATTATAAGTAATCTACCAACCTCTTTCCCACCCAAAAATAAATAAGAGTTGAGGAGTATGCAGGTGGTAGAAAAATTGGATTAGAAAGAGTTTAGCCCTGTTACGTCCTTCCTAATTTTGTCCAGATCCTTGGTGACTTTGTCTTTAATTTTCTTAATTTCTTGAGACTTTTTTTAAACTTCTTTTTGCTGGTTTTCAACTTTATCTTCAATTGTATTCATCTTATTTGCCATCCATATTCTGAACTCCATTTCTGTCATTTAAACAATTTCTTTATAGTTGGAGTTTTCTGCAGTAGCTCCATTGTGATCTGTTCTCATTTTTTTTGTTGCCTGGGTTCTTTTGGTGGTTACTCCTCATTTGTGGATTTCTTTTTAACCCTAGGCTATAGGGTTAAGTTGACCATAAGGTACAGTAAAGGAAGACAAAAAGGAAAACCAAAAAAAAATTATAACTGTACCTACTAATGTCCTCTTTAATGCCCTGGAAAAAGAAAAGAAGAAAGAAAATCTAACTACTTAATAAAATCATCTTTCAATCATCTTTCATGTCTTAGAGAAAAGGCGGGGCTGGGGGAACAGTTATAGCTGTACCTACTAAAGTCTTCTTTGATGTACTGGAAAAGGGGGGGGAAAGAGAAAATAAAACTTAACTGTATTTAACAAAAACCCCATTGAAAATGAAAGAAGAAAGAAAAAGAAAGAAGCATGGAAGAAAGGATAACCCAAAAATCGTAGGTGTAGCCATTTTTGTTAGGCTCCGTTAGGGAGAAGTCACTAGGTGGTGCTCTTCTATCAGCAGTAATAGCAGCTGCTGAAGGTGAAGATCCTTGTCTTTCCTTGAGCCTGGCTCTGTCCAGTGATCAGCAAACTACTGAGAGGTGAGGGAAGGTCCTCCCAGGGTGGTGCTGTGTGCTCAGCCCCAGACCCCGCCAAATCAAGATTCAAAGATTCATATAGGACCTGGAATCTGGAGGGAGGTCCGTGGGGGAACCAGGCCACTCCAAATCTGTCTTTTGCCGGGGGTCTGCTTGGACACAGTTGTCTGAACCCAAGCCAGCCCTGCCCCAGGCCAAACCTAAAGGCTCTGGGAAGCTGTGCCTCGCTGGGCTGAAATGTGTATCTATGGTCCCTGTATTACAGGATCCCAGTGCCCCTCCTTTGTCCCACTGAAGTGTGGTGGTTGCTTCCCCATGCAAGGCTGCCAACTGGGCACCCCCCTCTCCAACTCCGGTGCCTAGATCCTCTTGCGGAACCCGTTGGCTCCAGTTTATTGGTCCAGAGAAGCTACCAGTCTTGTCCCCACAAGACCCACCCCAACCATCCATGGGTGTGCTCCTCCTGGCTGCTCCGAATAGCACCAGCTGCCTTCTGTTTCCCTTCATGCCCTCTGGCCAGTAGGGCAGCTCTGTACAGAGTTCAGGCCAATTCCTGGTTCAACCTAGCATGGCACAGCGATCCCCATGTGCAGGGTCTCCTTGCACACCACAAGTCTCCCCTTCATCTGTTTATTCCCCTGTCCTCTTTTCTTTCCTTTCTTTTTTGCTGCTGGTGGCAGGTGCTGTCCCTCTGTGCCTCCACAGTGCAGTCTCTGAGGGGAGCCACCCCAGTGGGGGGAACTGTCCACACTTCTCCCCTCTCTACTGGGAGAGGCTGCAGAGAAGCTGCCTCTAGACCATCATCTATTTTTGGGGAAAAAAATTCTGTTGTGGTTCTCCTGACATGTGTGAGGTAATATCTCATTCTGGTTTTGATTTGTTTCCCCTGATGATTACTGATTCTAAGCACCTTTTCATGTGTGTGTTAGCCATTTATAGATCTTCTTTGGACAACGTCTATTCCTGACCTTAGCCCATTTTTAAAATTGGTTTATTAGGGGGTTTTTTGTTTTGTTTTGTTTTTTACTGTTGTTGGAATTCCTTCTGTATTTTGGAAATTAACTTCTTATCAGAATACAGTTTGCAAAATTTTTCCCATTCTGTAGGTTTCCTTTTCACTCTGTTGATTCTTTCTTTTGCCATGGAGATGTACATATAGTCTTACTTGTCTATTTTTGCTTTTATTTCTGTGCTTTTGCTCTCATACCCAAGAACTCCTTGTCTAGGAGTTCTACAGTTTTAGGTGTCATGTCTTTTGAGTTGATGTTTGTGTATGGTTTAAGATAAGGATCTAATCTTTCATTATTTTACATATAGATATCCAATTCTCCCAAGCCATTTGTTGAAGAGACTGTCTTTTCCCCATTATATATGCTTGGCACCCTTGTCAAAGATAAATTGACTGTATATTGTGGGTTTATTTGGGGGTTCTCTATTCAATTTAATAGTCTCTGTGTCTGTCTTTATGCCTGTACCACATACTGTTTTAATTACGGTGGCTTCGTAATATAGTTTGAAATCAGGAAGCTGTAAGACATCCAGCTTTGTCTTTCTCTCTAGATTCAGGGTCTGTCATAGAGCTCCATATAAATTTTAGGATGTTTCTATTTCTGTAAAAAATGCCATCAAGATTTTGATAGAGATAACATTGGATTGGTAGATTTGGGGGATAGTAAAGTTACATTTTCTTTATACAACTGTACATATTCATTTTATATTCTTCTAAACCATGAACACAGGCTATGTTTCCATTCATTTGTATCTTTATTTTTTTTTTTTTTGAGGCAGAGTCTCACTTTGTCACCCTCTGTAGAGTACTGTGGCATCATAGCTCACAGCAACCTCAAACTCTTGGACTCAAGTGATTCTCTTCTCTCAGCCTCCCAAGTAGCTGGGACTACAGGCATGGACCACCACACCTGGCTATTTTTAGATGCAGGGTCTCACTCTTGCTCAGGCTGGTCTCGAACCTGTGAGCTCAGGCAGTCAGCCCACTGGGGCCTTCCAGAGTTCTAGGATGACAGGCGTGAGCCACCACATCCATTCATTTATATCTTGAAAGAAGACTCATTTGTAATTGATAAACCAAACTCAGGGCCATATTGCATTTTACTCTTTTTTAGTTTTATTTATTCTTTTTTGCCATAACTTTACTATTACTAAATGTTCTAGGTAGCATTACTTTGTTCTCAGATCGTAGGCTGCACATTTGTTTCAATCAGAAATTTCTCTAGTTTATCGCAAGGATAACTAGATAAATTCATGCAGATCAATGCTAATTCATCACAACTACAAAATGTATGGTCTCCTATTTTCTTTGTCATTTATATCATCATTTATACATGATCCAAAATGTTTTTAACTGTATTCACTACAAAAATGTCCAAAATTATTACAGTCATAACTGGGCTGAGATAAAATATTACAATCAAACATTACAGTCAAAACTGGGTTGTTGAGCATTCAGCCAAATGGAAACTGGTCAGAAGTTGAAGGAACCTTTATGTCTTTGAGAAAACATGACATTCAAAGAAAGTTTTTGTGGAGAACTGTTATTGGGAAGTTAACAAACAGGGGAAACTCCAAATTAAAGTTAGTCCTCAGTAGCAAATTCTAATAAAATGTACACAGAGTTGCTCAGATGAGACCAGGCAGGCAGGTAACAGGGAAAACATCTAACACTTTAGGTGCAATGCATGTATCATCTAGTCTGTGCACAGAGTAGTGTGTGAGCATTTCCAAAAGCCCCACTCCGTTTTCTGCACTCCTCTCATGCTTTTTTTTATGTCTTTAACATTCATAGTCATCATGTTAGATTTACATAACATATACATGTGCATGTGTATATTTGTATTATATTATGGAAGTAATATAATTTGTACATGATGTTTTTAAAAAGAGAAATGAAAATCAGGCATAATTTCATCTCTGTGAAACCAGTATTGATTGTGTGGTCTTCTGGGATTTTTCTCTACGTCTTTTTATCCATGTATTGTGCATGGTGTAAGATAAGGGTCCAATGGCTTAGGATAAGGGTCTAATCCATTCTACTACCTCCATACAAACAAAATTGGTGTGATGTTTTTCTATACTTGTTTCCCAGGCACTTTGCTAGTGCTTATTAATGAGATGGCTATGGTGTCTGTTCTTAAATGAAGCTACTTCCAGTGTGGACCAATGTGAACAAGTAACTCAAAATAACTATCAGTGTGTTAAGAATTATGAAAGAGAAAACACAGAGTACTGGACAGTGAATGGGGGGTGTTACTTAATGTAAGGCATTTAGAGAAAGACCTCCTGCAAAAGTGTATCATTTAGGAAGCTTTTAGCTCCAAGTAATAGATTTTGAATAACAACTAAAAGTGGATTACACCATAAGCACATAGGTTATCTCTAATCACAAGAAGCATGGAGGAAGCAGCTTAAGGAAGTCATTTCTGACCCAGCCTCTCTGGGACTCTCTTGGCCTCCTCTCCATGGTCACAAGATGCTCACAGCAATTCCAAGTGCCGTATCCTTACATGATGATGTCTAGAGGGAAAAAATGGGAAGCTTTCCCCTTGTGTGTCTTTTAAAAAGTAAAGAACCTGGGCGGCGCCGGCCCCATATACCGAGGGTGGCGGTTCAAACCCGGCCCCAGCCAAACTGCAACCAAAAAATAGCTGGGCGTTGTGGCGGGCGCCTGTAGTCCCAGCCTCTCGGGAGGCTGAGGCAAGAGAATCGCTTAAGCCCAGGAGTTGGAGGTTGCTGTGAGCTGTGTGAGGCCACGGCACTCTACCGAGGGCCATAAAGTGAGACTCTGTCTCTACAAAAAAAAAAAAAAAAGTAAAGAACCTTTTCCTGACCCCCACCCCAGGATATTTTGCCTTTGACCTCTTGGGCCAGAATTGTATCATGTGCATATTTCCAACTCAATCATTGGTGAGGATAACAGGAGTCGAGGTTCACCCCTTGCGGGCAAGGAGTGGCCACATATCTCTGAAATATGTTGCTATCCAATATTTTAATAAAATCGGATTCTATTAGCTAGGAAGAAGAAGGGCACTCCATCAGCAGAGCACTAAGTAAATATGATACATCTATACCTTCATTGAAATCCTAATCAGCTATTTAGAAAGAGGCAGATCTATGTGAATTGATAGAAATTTAATTTTGGAGTATGTTAAATGAAGGAGCAAAGGTACAACACTGCATAGAGGATGCTACTATTTGCATAAAAGTAGGAAAATTTCAAAATATTATATGCTGATATTCTCAGAAAATATTTCTGAAAGGATCTAAGAAACTGCAGTGTTTGCTCTGGGGGTAGGATAAGGAAAAAGAGATTCATAATTTTTTTTTTTTCTTGAGACAAAGTCTCACTCAGTTTTATCAGTTACCTTGGGTATAGTGTTAAGGCATCATAGCTCACAGCAACCTCAAAGTCTTGGGCTCAGGTGATCCTCTTGCCTTAGCCTCCCCGGTAGCTGGGACTACAGGCACCCACCACAAGGCCCAACTAGTTTTTCTATTTTTAGTAGAGATGGGGTCTCACTCTTGCTCAGGCCAGTGTTGAACTCCTAAGGTCAACACCTGACCTCAGCCTCACAAAGTGCTAGGATTACAGGTGTGAGCCACTACACCCAGCCAGAGATTTATAGTTCACTATATATCCTTTTGTATAGTTTGGGGTTTCCCCCACCCATGGCCATATAGCTATCATTTATATTGTTGATTAGAAGTAACTAACTATATAGGGAAACCAAGCAGAAAGACATAAAATATGTAAAGTAAAATGTCAGAATACCTTATATAATGCCTTAAACTTACAAAAATACTTGTCAAATTCATTTAATGTTTTACAGTTTTTAAGATGTTCTTACAACATATGTTCACACAAAACTTGTACTCAGATATTCATAGCAGCATTATTCATAATAATAAAAAAGTAGAAACAACCCAAATGTACATCAGCTGATGAATAGATAAACAAAATAAGGTATATACATGCAATGAAATTCATCAGTAGAAAGTAGCGAAAGAAGCTACTATTGGGTGAACCTTGAAAACATTATGCTAAGTAAAAAAAGCCAATTACAAAAGACCACTTATTATATGATGCCACTTATATGAAATGTTCAGAATAGGCAAATCTGTGGAAATAATAAATTAGTGGTTGTCTGGGGAGGTTGAGGGGAAAGAGGCAGTGTCTGCCAAAAGGCACAGGATTTCTTTTTGGGGTGGTGAAAATGTTCTAAAATTAAGATGTTTGTTCCACATTCTATAAATACACTAAAACCCATTGCATTGCATACTTTATAATGGTCAAATATATGCCATGTGATTTGACAATGAAGTTCATGAACTTTCCACCATGCCCTTACGTTGGTTACACTGTACAAACAACTCACTGAGGTTTAATAACCTTGGTATATCAGTGTCTTATAGTTGTGTTCACATCCATGTGTAGTGGTATCTTGCTGAGTGGAACTTATTATTGGTCGTTTTTATGTGCTATTATGAGACTATTGGAGCTTGAATTAGAGCAATGAATAAACATACATTTATTGTTAAACTTGGCAAGAATAGAAGTGAAATCAGGGAAGTGGGAGAAGAGGCAAGATGGCCAACTGAAGCCAGCTTTCAGCAGAGGCTCCCGTCCAGAGGGAGAAATAATGGCCAGAACCAATCCAATAAAGTGGAAGATTGGGAGGTGAGCTGAGAGAGAGGATTGATAGGTTCACATCACCCCTGATGAGGCAAGCTGAGACTCCAAGGAAACAAATTTCAGGTACAAATTTCAGGGAATCCTTCCCTTCCCTACCCCCCATGAGAGTGACTTGAGGCAAGTAGTGAACAGAGGACCTTTTGTTTCACCAAAGGGGAGAGAACAACTGAGAGCTGGGACTCCCTCACAGAGATGCTGCTGCAAGCCCAAGCAGTAAAGTTGAACTAATATTCTCCCTACCTTCCTGAACTCCCAATCCACCCTTCCCCGCTCTCCTGGTGGTCTGGAAGACTACCCCCAGCAGAATCTAGAGTGTCTGGTAGATTTTTGCTAGGATGGGGCATCTCATGAGCTGTGGGGCAGTTGCACTGAAACTATAACTTTAATAGAGGTGGGGAATCGCAAAGGGAGAGAGAATTGCCCTGTGTTAGAAAGAGCATAGTGTGGTAACCATGACACCGATCACTGGGGACCGCAGTGACACCTGCTGGCACCCCACCCATGGGGCACCACCTACCAGCTCCCTGGCTCCCTGCACAGGTCCTGTGACCCACAGCCAGTGGTCAGCAGTGCCGCCCTCCAGCTCCCCACCCAATTCCTGCTACTCGCAGCCTGTGGCTGGTGGCAACACCCTCCAGCTACCTGCGCACAGCAGTACCCCAGACCAGCGGCACCACCCGCACTAGTGGCAGCACCACTCCTGACACTGGTGGCGGCTCCACTGTCCCTCCCACTGGGGTCAAATTTGGGAGAGACACCTCCCCAGTTCTGTGGAATACGGAGGGATCCTGACCGGACTTGCAGGGGTTCCAGAGGTGGAGTGTGGCCAAGGCAGAGGCATGGTCTCTGAGGGAGAAAACCACACTTCTCCATGATAATCTCCAGCTGGGTACAGACACAGGTGGAACACTCCCAAGTTTCCAATGATCACTGGAGGGAATCAGGTCTGAACTAGTCCCACCTGCAGGTTGCACAGTGAGATGGCTTGGTCTGTGAGGCATTGTCTCCTCTTTGACTTAGGTGCAAATCCCTGGTGTACTTGAATATTACAGAGACTTGGGCTGCAGCCCTGCCAGGTAACCAGTGCCTGGGGATAATGGTGATGCAAAGGGGGGAAAGGCACCAGTCCCACTGGAATAATTCTTTTGCTGGGTGGGTTTTTCTGACTCCACAGACTACTGGAGTGAGTCACCCTTGAGCTGCTAGTGGACCCCTGCTGTCCAGTTGCTGGAGACTTTTTGAACTCTCCCACTTGATCTGTGTTTGTGCTGACTGGGACAATTGGTTTGGAACTCTTGATCTGGGCCAATCACCAGGGGACTCTCCAAGCTTATACCCTGGTTGTATTATAGAGAGGGTCTGAGTCTCCTGTCCCAGTTACTGCCAGAGGCAGGCAGGGTGTCTTAATTGCTTGTATTCCTCCACAGCTGAGATTTCAGCCCTAAGTCACTGATCCACTAGGATTGGTCAGAGTCTAGCTAATACAAGACAGACCCACCTGGCCCCATCATACCAAGCAGGTCCCCAGAGTCTCAGGCTGTAGTACTGAACTGGACCTTGGTAAAGCCATGGGGGAAAAGCCACAATCCAGTCCCAGCATTCTGTTAAAGGGCTAATTAATTACATCTTCAGGAGCCCTCAATTTAATTCCACCTTACCAGCTTTTCTAAACAAATGGTGAAAAATAACCATGGGGCAGAATCAGCAGAAAACCTCAGGCAACATGAATAACCAGAGGAGATCAACTCCCCCAGGGTATGACAAAGGAGATGCAATAGATCCTATTCATAACAAATGGCTGAGATGTCAGAAATTGAGTTCAGAATTTGGATAGCAAATAAGATTAACAGAAGTTCAAGGAGTAATTCAAAAGTTGGCTCAAAAGTTCAATGAATTCAAAGATAAAATCACCAAAGATTTTGACACATTGAGGCAGGAATTTGCATCTCTCAAAGACCTGGGAAATACAGTAGAATCTCTCAGTAATGGGATGGAGTAGGCAGATGAAAGGATCTTGGACATTGAAGACAAAGCTTTTGAACACTCCCAAATGCTCAAAGATGAAGAGAAATGGAGAGCAAAGATGGATCATTCCCTGAGAGAGTTGTGGGACCACTCCAAAAAAGCAAACATTTGCCCTACTGGAATTCTGGAAAGTGATGAGAATGATCCGAAAGGCACAGATGCTCTTCTAGAGATTTTAGAGGAAAACTTTCCAAACATGGCAAGAGATGCTAAAATTCCCATAGCAGGCAGTTTCAGACCCCCAACACAACTCAATCCAAATAAAGTATCCTCTAGACACATTGTAATTAACTTCACCGAAGTTAATATGAAAGAGAAAATCCTGCAAGCAACCAGACGTAAGAAAATCATAACCTACAAGAGGAAGAATGTTAGAATGACAGCAGATCTTTCTGCTGAAACTTTTCAAGCCAGAAGAGGATGGTTATCAACCTTCAATCCCCTAAAACAAAACTTTCAGCCCAGGATTCTGTATCCAGCTAAACTGAGTTTCATTTATGATGGAAAAGTCAAATACTTTAATGACATTCACACGTTGAAGAAATTTACTACAACTAAACCAGCTCTTCAGGAAATTCTCAGACCCATCCTCCATAATGACCACCACAATGCTTTACCACCAAAGTAAACTCACTCATGAGCAACGGCTTCTCATCATGGCGGACCCTAGAGATAAGGTGCTTCAGGACTACCACAAGAAGCTGCTGGAGCACAAGGAGATCGACAGCCACCTTAAGGAGTTAAGAGAACAATTGAAAGAACTTACCAAACAGTATGAAAAGTTTGAAAATGATCTGAAGGCCCTATAAAGTGTTGGGCAGGTTGGGTGAAGTGCTTAAACAATTAACAGAAGAAAAATTCATTGTTAAAGCTACAAATGGACCAAGATGTGTTGTGGGTTGTCGTAGACAGCTTGACAAAAGTAAGCTGAAGCCAGGAACGAGTTGCTTTGGATATGACTACACTCACTATCATATTTGCCAAGAGAGGTGGATCCGCTAGTTTACAACATGTCTCATGAAGACCCAGGGAATGTTTCTTATTCTGAGACTGGAGGATTATCAGAACAGATCTGGGAATTAAGAGAGGTGATAGAATTACCTCTTACAAACCCAGAATTATTTCAGTGTGTAGGAATAATACCTCCAAAAGGCTGTTTGTTATATGGACCACCAGGTACAGGGAAGACACTCTTGGCATGTGCTGTTGCTAGCCAGTTGGACTGTAATTTCTTAAAGGTTGTATCTAGTTCTATTGTAGACGGGTACATTGGTGAAAGTGCTCGTTTGATCAGAGAAATGTTTAATTATGCCAGGGACCATCAGCCATGCATCATTTTTATGGATGAAATAGATGCTATTGGTGGTCGTCGGTTTTCTGAGGGTACTTCAGCTGACAGAGAAATCCAGAGAACTTTAATGGAGTTACTGAATCAAATGGATGGATTTGATACTCTGCATAGAGTTAAAGTGATCATGGCTACAAACAGACCAGATACGCTGGATCCTGCTTTACTACGTCCAAGAAGATTAGATAGAAAAATACATATTGATTTGCCAAATGAAAAAGCGAGAATAGACATGTTGAAAATCCATGCAGGTCCCATTACAAAGCATGGAGAAATAGATTATGAAGTAATTGTGAAACTTTCAGATGGCTTTAATGGGGCAGACCTGAGAAATGTTTGCACTGAAGCAGGTATGTTTGCAATTTGTGCTGATCATGATTTTGTAGTACAGGAAGACTTCATGAAAGCAGTCAGGAAAGTGGCTGATTCTAAGAAGCTAGAGTCTAAATTAGACTACAAACCTGTGTAACTTACTGTAAGGTTTTTGATGGCTGCATGACAGACCATTGGCTTTATGTAAAAATAAAATAATGTATATATTGGCAATAATCTCATTAAAAATGTATGAATAAAAATATGTATGAGTAACATCATAATAATTAGTAATTCAATAATTCAACTCCTAAGTTAGATACAGAAGAAATTTGTATGTTTGTTAATATTGCGTTTATTGCAGCAGAAGTTAATGAAAGTGTTGAAGCTTTTTGCATTTGCTTTGTGAGCATTTTGTAAAACATCGAAAATGGTTTGAGATGACTTATTTTATATCATTTGTTTTCCTCATCCTAAAAAGGTGAATAAAATGTTTGAGTCAGTGCTCCTACAAACAAACAAACAAAGTAAACTCACTCAGAAATTATTGATCAAAACCCAACTTCCACAGTAATGAAAGGATTAAAAGCGTCCATTGGTCTTTTGAAAAACTTGACACCCAAGATACTACCAGGCTTATCAATACTCTCAATTAACGTGAATGGCTTAAATTGTCCACTAAAGAGACACAGTTTGGCTAACTGGATACAAAAACTCAGGCCAGATATCTACTGCATACAAGAATCTCATCTTAAAGGATAAATATAGACTCAGGGTGAAGGGATGAACAAGTATAATCCAGGCAAATGGAAAACAGAAAAAAGCAGGGGTTGCAATTTTATTTGCAGATAAATTAGGCTTTAAACTAGCAAAAGTAAGGAAAGACAAGGATAGTTACTTCATATTTGTTAAGGGAAACACTCAACATGATGAGATATCAATTACTAACATTTGTGTGCCCAACCAAAATGCTCCTCAATTTATAAGCAAGACCCTAACAGACATGAGCAATTTGATATCTTCCAGCACCATAATAATCAGAGATTTTAACACTTCTTTGACAGTGTTGGATAGATCCTCCAAGAAGAAACTAAGCAAATAAATTCTGGACTTAAACTTCACCATACAACAATTGAATTTAATAGACATCTACAGAACATTTCATCCTAACAAAATTGAATACACATTCTTATCAGCCCATGGAACATCCTCCAAAATGATCACATCTTAGGTCATAAGTCTAACTTCAGCAAATTTAAAAGAGTAGAAATTATTCCTTGTGTTTTCTCAGAACACCACAGAATAAAAGTTGAACTCACCAATAATAGGCATCTCCATAATCATACAAAGACATGGAAACCAAATAACCTTATGATGAAAGGTAGTTGGGTCAAAGATGATTTTAAGAAGGAAGTTACCAAGTTTTTGGAACAGAATGATAATGAAGATATGAATTATCAGAACCTCTGAGATACTGCAAAGACAGTACTAAGAGGGAAATTTATAGCGCTGCAAGCCTTCTTTAAGAGAACAGACAGAGAGGAAGTCAACAACTTAATGGGACATCTCAAGCAATTGGAAAAGGAAGAACATTCCAACCCCAAACTCAGCAGAAGAGAAGAAATAACCAGAATTAGAGCTGAATTAAATGAAGTAGAAAACAAAAGAATTATTCAAAAGATCAATGAATCAAAAAGTTGATTTTTTGAAAAGTTTAACAGAATTGATAAACCCTTGGCTAGCCTAACCAGAAATAGAAAATTAAAATCCTTAATTTCATCAATCAGAAATGACAAAGGCAAAATAACAACAGACATCTCAGTAATTCAAAAAATTATTAATACTACAAAAACTTCTATTCTCAGAAATATGAAAATCTGAAAGAACTTGACCAATACTTGGAAACATGCCACCATCCTACACTTAGCCAGAAAGAATTAGAAATGTTAAGCAGACCCATATCAAGTACTGAAATAGCATCAACTATATGAAATCTCCCAGAAAAGAAGAGTCTGAAAGCAGAGGGCTTCACATCGGAATTCTACCAAAACTTTAAAGAGGAACTTGTACCTATATTACATAACCTTTTCCAAAGCATAGAAAAAGAAGGAATACTTCCCAACACATTCTATGAAGTAAATATCACCCTGATCCCCAAACCAGGAAAATACCCAACACGAAAAAAAAATTATAGACCAATATCTTTAATGAATATAGATGCAAAAATATTCAATAAGATCCCAGCAAGCAGAATCCAGCAATACCTCAAACAAATTATAGACCATGACCAAGTTGGTTTTATCCCAGGGTGTCAAGGATGGTTTAATATACATAAATCTATAAATATAATACATCATATAGATAACAAAAGAACATATGATTCTCTTGATCGATACAAAAAAAGCTTTTGATAATATCCAGCATCCTTTTACGATCAGAACACTTAAGAAAATAGGTATAGAAGGGACATTTCTTAAACTGATAGAGGCCATCTACAGCAAACCCACATCCAATATCATACTGAACGGAGTTAAACTGAAATCATTTCCACTCAGATCAGGAACCAGGCAAGGTTTCCCATCGTCTCCACTGCTTTTTAACATTGTAATGGAAGTTTTAGCCATCGCAATCAGGCAAGGAAAGGCGATCAAGGGTATCCATATAGGGTCAGAGGAGATCAAACTTTCACTCTTCACAGATGATATGATTGTATACCTGGAAAACCCCAGGGATTCTACTACAAAACTCTTAGAAGTGATCAAGGAATACAGCAGCATCTCAGGTTACAAAATCAACACTCATAAATCTGTAGCCTTTATATAATAATAGTCAAGCTGAAAAAACAGTCAAGGACTCTATTCCTTTCACAGTAGTGCCAAAGAAGATGAAATATTTGGGAGTATACCTAACAAAGGACGTGAAAGATCTCTATAAAGAGAACTACGAAACTCTAAGAAAAGAAATAGCTGAAGATGTTAACAAACAAAAAAACATACCATGCTTGTGGCTGGGAAGAATCAGCATTGTTAAAATGTCAATACTACTCAAAGCAATATGCAGTTTTAATGCAATCCCTATTAAAGCACCACTGTCATACTTTAAAGACCATGAAAAAATAATACTTTGTTTTATTTGGAATCAGAAAAAAACCTCGATTAGCCAAGACATTCTTAGAAATAAAAGCAAATCAGGAGGAATCACACTACCAGACCTCAGACTGTACTATAAATTGATAGTGATCAAAACTGTGTGGTACTGGCACAAAAACAGAGAGGTAGATGTATGGAACAGAATAAAGAACCAAGAGATGAACCCAGCTACTTACACTCCTTATTTAACAAGTGGTACTGGGTGAACTGGCTGGCGAACTGTAGAAGACTGAAACTGGACCCACACCTTTTACCATTAACAAAGATAGACTCCCACTGGATGAAAGGTTTAAACTTAAGATATGACACTATAAAAATACTAGAAGAAAGTGTAGGGAAAACACTTGAAGAAATCGGCCTGGGAGAATATTTTATGAGGAGGACCCCCACCCCCACGCCCACCCCGGCAATTGAAGCAACACCAAAAATACATTACTGGGATGTGATCAAACTAAAAAGCTTCTGCACAGCCAAAAACACAGTAAGTAAAGCAAGCAGACAGCCCTCAGAATGGGAGAAGATATTTGCAGGTTATGTCTCCAACAAAGGTTTAATCTACAGCAAACCAGAATCCACAGAGAACTGAAACGTATTAGCAAGAAAAGAACAAGTGATCCCATCTCAGGGTGGGTAAGGGATTTGAAGAGAAACTTCTCTGGATAAGACAGTGCATGGCCTACAGACATATGAAAAAATGCTCATCGTCCTTAATCATCAGAGAAATGCAAATCAAAACCACCTTGAGATATCATCTAACTCCAATAAGATTAGCCTACATCACAAAATCCCAAAACCAGAGATGTTGGCGTGGATGTTGAGGAAAGGGAACACTTCTGCACTGTGGTAAGAATGCAAACTAATACATTCCTTTTGGAAAGATGTTTGGAGATCACTTAGGGATCTAAAAACAGACCTTCAATTTGATCCTTCAATTCCTCTACTAGGTATATATCCAGAGGACCAAAAGTCACTTTATAACAAAGGTATTTGTACCAGAATCTTTATTGCAGCACTATTCATAATTGCTAAGTCATGGAAGAAGCCCAAGTGCCCATCGACCCATGAATGGATTAATAAATTGTGGTATGTGTACACCATGGAACATTGTGCAGCTTAAAAAAAGATGGAGACTTTACCTCTTTCATGATTACATGGATGGAGCTGGAACATATTCTTCTTAGCAGAGTATTTCAAGAATGGAAGAAAAGTATCCTACTATAAAACCAATTTATGGAGGCGGAGCAAGATGGCAGCCGAGTAACAGCTTCCTTGCATCTGGGCACCGTGAGTCCGGGGAGATAGGATTCCAGGCATCTCTGGCTGGTGGGAACTGCCTATCATCACTCCTATGAGGATACAGGGAGTCAGCGAGAGACTTCTGGACCCCAAGAGGAGGACTAAAACAGTGGAAAACCGGCAAGTGGTCGCATGTGTTCAATCCGTCTAAACCCGCCCACAACTTCCACAGGCACAAGAACTTAAAGAGCAAGAGGAAGTGAAAGGAAAATTAGGGCAAGGAAACAAATAAAAGAAATCACTCATAAGGAAGAATCAGCAGAAAACTCCAGGCAACATGAAGAACCAGTCCAGAACAACCCCGCCAAGGGACCATGAGGTAGCTACTGCAGAGGATTCCACCTACACAGAAATGTTAGGAATGACAGAAAGGGAATTTAGAATATACATGTTGAAAACAATGAAAGAAATGATGGAAACAATGAAGGAAACTGCTAATAAAGTGGAAAATAACCAAAAGGAAATCCAAAAACAGAATCAAATCAGAGGTGAACGATATGAAGAATATAAAAAGGATATAGCAGAGCTGAAGGAAATGAAACAGTCAATCAGGGAACTTAAAGATGCAATGGAAAGTATCAGCAACAGGTTAGACCATGCAGAAGAAAGAATTTCAGAGGTAGAAGACAAAGTTTTTGAGATAACTCAGATAGTAAAAGAGGCAGAAAAGAAGAGAGAGAAAGCAGAACGTTCACTGTCAGAATTATGGGACTTTATGAAGCGTTCCAACAAACGAGTTATAGGAATTCCAGAAGGGGAAGAAGAATGCCCCAGAGGAATGGAAGCCATACTAGAGAATATTATAAAAGAAAATTTCCCAAACATCACCAAAGATTCTGACACACTGCTTTCAGAGGGATATCGGACCCCAGGTCGCCTCAACTCTAACCGAGCTTCTCCAAGACACATTGTGATGAACCTGTCCAAAGTCAAGACAAAAGAAAAGATTCTGCAAGCTGCCAGGAGTAAGCGGCAGTTGACCTACAGGGGCAAATCCATCAGAGTGACCGCAGACTTCTCTAATGAAACTTTCCAAGCAAGAAGACAATGGTCATCTACCTTTAAGCTACTTAAACAGAACAATTTTCAGCCCAGAATTCTGTACCCTGCTAAGCTGAGCTTCAAAATTGACGGAGAAATCAAATCATTTACGGATATACAAACATTGAGGAAATTCGCCACAACAAGACCAGCTCTACAGGAAATACTTCAACCTGTTCTGCACGCTGACCACCAAAATGGATCAGCAGCAAAGTAAGAACTCAGAAATCAAAGGACAGAACCTAACCTCCACACTGATGCAAAAGATAAAACTAAGAAATGGACTCTCACCAAATAAGACGAATAGAATACTACCACACTTATCAATTATCTCCATAAATGTTAATGGCTTGAATTCCCCACTGAAGAGACATAGATTGGCTGACTGGATTAAAAAACACAAGCCATCCATTTGCTGTCTGCAAGAAACACACCTGGCTTCAAAAGACAATTTAAAGCTCCGAGTCAAGGGTTGGAAGACAATTTTTCAGGCAAATGGAATTCAGAAGAAAAGAGGAGTTGCAATCTTATTTTCAGATACATGTGGATTTAAAGCAACTAAAGTCAAAAAAGACTAAGATGGTCACTTTATATTGGTCAAGGGAAAACTACAACAAGAAGACATTTCAATTCTAAATATTTATGCACCCAATTTAAATGCTCCCAGATTCTTGAAGCAGACCTTACTCAGTCTGAGCAATATGATATCTGATAATACCATCATAACAGGGGACTTTAACACACCTCTTACAGAGCTGGACAGATCCTCTAAACAGAAATTAAACAAAGATATAAAAGATTTAAATGAGACCTTAGACCAACTATGCTTGATAGACGCATATAGAACACTCCACCCCAAAGACAAAGAGTATACATTCTTCTCATCACCCCATGGAACATTATCCAAAATTGATCATATCCTGGGACACAAAACAAATATCAACAGAATCAAAAGAATTGAAATTTTACCTTGTATCTTCTCAGACCATAAGGCACTAAAGGTGGAACTCAACTCTAACAAAAATGCTAGATCCCACCCAAAGGCATGGAAATTAAACAATCTTCTGTTGAATAACAGATGGGTGCAGGAAGAAATAAAACAGGAAATCATTAACTTCCTTGAGCATAACAACAATGAAGACACAAGCTACCAAAACCTCTGGGATACTGCAAAAGCAGTTTTGAGAGGAAAATTCATCGCTTTAGATGCCTACATTCAAAAAACAGAAAGAGAGCACATCAACAATCTCACAAGAGATCTTATGGAATTGGAAAAAGAAAAACAATCTAAGCCTAAACTCAGTAGAAGAAAAGAAATATTCAAAATCAAATCAGAGATCAATGAAATTGAAAACAAAAGAATCATTCAGAAAATTAATGAAACAAGGAGTTGGTTTTTTGAAAAAATAAATAAAATAGATAAACCATTGGCCAGACTAACTAGAAATAGAAAAGTAAAATCTCTCATAACCTCAATCAGAAACGATAAAGGGGAAATAACAACTGATCCCACAGAGATACAAGAGATCATCTCTGAATACTACCAGAAACTCTATGCCCAGAAATTTGACAATGTGAAGGAAATGGATCAATACTTGGAATCACACCCTCTCCCTAGACTTAGCCAGGATGAAATAGACCTCCTGAACAGACCAATTTCAAGCACTGAGATCAAAGAAACAATAAAAAAGCTTCCAACTAAAAAATGCCCTGGTCCAGATGGCTTCACTCCAGAATTCTATCAAACCTTCAAGGAAGAGCTGATTCCTGTACTGCAGAAATTATTCCAAAAAACTGAGGAAGAAGGAATCTTCCCCAACACATTCTATGAAGCAAACATCACCCTGATACCAAAACCAGGAAAAGACCCAAACAAAAAGGAGAATTTCAGACCAATCTCACTCATGAATATAGACGCAAAAATTCTCAACAAAATCCTAGCCAATAGATTACAGCTTATCATCAAAAAAGTCATTCATCATGATCAAGTAGGCTTCATCCCAGGGATGCAAGGCTGGTTTAACATACGCAAGTCCATAAACGTTATCCACCATATTAACAGAGGCAAAAATAAAGATCACATGACCCTCTCAATAGATGCAGAAAAAGCATTTGATAAAATCCAGCATCCTTTTCTAATTAGAACACTGAAGAGTATAGGCATAGGTGGCACATTTCTAAAACTGATTGAAGCTATCTATGACAAACCCACAGCCAATATTTTACTGAATGGAGTAAAACTGAAAGCTTTTCCTCTTAGAACTGGAACCAGACAAGGTTGTCCTCTGTCACCTTTACTATTCAACATAGTGCTGGAAGTTCTAGCCAATACAATTAGGCAAGACAAGGAAATAAAGGGAATCCAAATGGGAGCAGAGGAGGTCAAACTCTCCCTCTTTGCTGACGACATGATCTTATACTTAGAGAACCCCAAAGACTCAACCACAAGACTCCTAGAAGTCATCAAAAAATACAGTAATGTTTCAGGATATAAAATCAATGTCCACAAGTCAGTAGCCTTTGTGTACACCAATAACAGTCAAGATGAGAAGCTAATTAAGGACACAACTCCCTTCACCATAGTTTCAAAGAAAATGAAATACCTAGGAATATACCTAACGAAGGAGGTGAAGGACCTCTATAAAGAAAACTATGAAATCCTCAGAAAGGAAATAGCAGAGGATATTAACAAATGGAAGAACATACCATGCTCACGGATGGGAAGAATCAACATTGTTAAAATGTCTATACTTCCGAAAGCAATCTACCTATTCAATGCCATTCCTATCAAAGTACCTACATCGTACTTTCAAGATTTGGAAAAAATGATTCTGCGTTTTGTATGGAACCGGAAAAAACCCCGTATAGCTATGGCAGTTCTTAGTAACAAAAATAAAGCTGGGGGCATCAGCATACCAGATTTTAGTCTGTACTACAAAGCCATAGTGCTCAAGACAGCATGGTACTGGCACAAAAACAGAGACATAGACACTTGGAATCGAATTGAACACCAAGAAATGAAACTAACATCTTACAACCACCTAATCTATGATAAACCAAACAAGAACTTACCTTGGGGGAAAGACTCCCTATTCAATAAATGGTGTTGGGAGAACTGGATGTCTACATGTAAAAGACTGAAACTGGACCCACACCTTTCCCCACTCACAAAAATTGACTCAAGATGGATAAAGGACTTAAATTTAAGGGATGAAGTAATAAAAATCCTCAAAGAAAGCATAGGAAAAACACTGGAAGATATTGGCCTGGGGGAAGACTTCATGAAGAAGACTGCCATGGCAATTGCAACAACAACAAAAGTAAACAAATGGGACTTCATTAAACTGAAAAGCTTCTGTACAGCTAAGGAGACAATAACCAAAGCAAAGAGACAACCCACACAATGGGAAAGGATATTTGCATATTTTCAATCAGACAAAAGCTTGATAACCAGGATCTATAGAGAACTCAAATTAATCCACATGAAAAAAGCCAACAATCCCGTATATCAATGGGCAAGAGACATGAATAGAACTTTCTCTAAAGACGACAGACGAATGGCTAACAAACACATGAAAAAATGTTCATCATCTCTATATATTAGAGAAATGCAAATCAAAACATCCCTGAGATATCATCTAACCCCAGTGAGAATGGCCCACATCACAAAATCTCAAAACTGCAGATGCTGGCGTGGATGTGGAGAGAAGGGAACACTTTTACACTGCTGGTGGGACTGCAAACTAGTACAACCTTTCTGGAAGGAAGTATGGAGGAACCTCAAAGCACTCAACCTAGACCTCCCATTCGATCCTGCAATCCCATTACTGGGCATCTACCCAGAAGGAAAGAAATCCTTGTATCATAAGGACACTTGTACTAGACTGTTTATTGCAGCTCAATTTACAATCGCCAAAATGTGGAAACAGCCTAAATGCCCACCAACCCAGGAATGGATTAACAAGCTGTGGTATATGTATACCATGGAATACTATTTAGCCATTAAAAAAAATGGAGACTTTACATCCTTCATATTAACCTGGATGGAAGTGGAAGACATTATTCTTAGTAAAGCATCACAAGAATGGAGAAGCATGAATCCTATGTACTCAATCTTGATATGAGGACAATTAATGACAATTAAGGTTATGGGGGGGGAAGCAGAAAGAGGGATGGAGGGAGAGGGGTGGGGCCTTAGTGTGTGTCACACTTTATGGGGGCAAGACATGATTGCAAGAGGGACTTTACCTAACAATTGCAATCAGTGTAACTGGCTTATTGTACCCTCAATGAATCCCCAACAATAAAAAAAAAAAAACCAATTTATAAGCACCCACATTTCCATATGAAAGCTATAACCCAACTACAGCCCAAGATGAAAAGAGAAGGGTGTGGGGAGGAGGGAAGCCGATGGGGGGAGGGAAGGTAATTGGTAGGACCACACCTGTCGTGCATTTTACAAGGGTACTTGTTAAATCTAAGTGTAGAATATAAATGTCTTAACACAATAGCTAATTAAATGCAGTGAAGGCTATGTTAACCAGTTTGATGAAAGCATTTCAAATTGTATATAAAACCAGTACATTGTACCCCATAATTGCATTAATGTACACAGCTATGATTTAATAAAAAAGAAAAAAAAAGAAATCAGGCTTAGCACCTGTAGCTTAAGCAGCTAAGGCGCCAGCCACATACACCAGAGCTGGCGGGTTCTAATCCAGCCTGGGCCTTCCAAACAACAATGACAAGTACAACCAAAAAATAGCCGGACATTGTGGTGGGCACCTGTAGTCCCAGCTACTTGGGAGGCAGAGGCAGGAGAATCGCTTAAGCCCAGAAGTTGGAGGTTGCTGTCAGCTGTGATGCCACAGCTCTACCCAGGGTGACAGCTTGAGGGGAAAAAAAAAAAAATCAGGGAAATGTTAGTCCAAATTTATGGGGATAATGCCATGAAGATGACAGCAGCATACAAATGGATTGCATGTTTTTCTGAGGGGAAGGAAAACATCACTGGTGAAGGGGAGTCAAGACAGCCAGTACTGAGCAGAATGGACTGAAACGTTGCAAAAATTCATCCAACTGTGCATCATAATCATTGGCTGACTGTGAGACGCCTGGAAGACCATGTTAATATCAGTAGAGTAACAGCAAAATCTTAACTGAAACTTTGCCAACAACTCATGGGTCTTCTGTCACGACAGTGCACCAGCTCACACAGCACTGTCTGTGAGAGAGTTTTTCAGCCGGTAAACAAATAACTGTATTGGAATACCTTCCCTCCTCACCTGATAAATTCCACAGTGACTTTTTTCTTTGCCCAGAGATAAAGGAAATATTGAAGGGTAGACATTTTGATGACATTCCGGGTATAAAGGGTAATACAATGATAGCTTTGATGGGCATTCCAGAAAAGGAGTTACAAAATTGCTTTGAAGTGTGGACTTGTCCCTGACATTGGTGCACAGTTTCCCAGGGAGAGAACTTCGTAGGTGACAGCAGTGATATTCAGCAATGAGGTGTGTAGCACTTTTTCTAGGATGAATTTGTGAACTTAAGTGTGTGACCTCATATGTGCATTATATCTTAAGAAAGCTGTTTGCAAGATGAACTTAACATTGTTTTTTCCAGTAACATTCTTTTAGGTTCTTCATAAACATAGTAGAATACATTTATTAACCTTTATTCTTTTTATCAAATTTTGTTCTTTTTGAAAATTGGGTACTTCTCCAGCAAGTTTTTTCCTGTGTCGTTTTATGTATTTATAGAATTATATACTTATCTTTTTTTCAGGAAGCCTATCACTGGTATTTTTACTTTTATTTCTTCTGCTTTCACCTTTCCTTAAAATATGATCCTGCAGGCCCTATTTTTTGTGAACATAGCTTTATACCTGTTTGAGTAAAAAAAACAAACAAACAAACCCCAGAAAAATAGTGTAAAAGGGCTTATAATGAAAAGCAACAGAGCCAGACATGGTGGCTCATGCCTGTAATCCTAGCACGCTGGGAGGGTTGCCTGAGCTTAGACGTTTGAGACCAGACTAAGCAAGAGCTAGACCTGGTCTCTAAAAATAGCCAAGCATTATGATGGGTGCCTCTAGTCCCAGCTACTTAAGAGGCTGAGGCAAGAGGATTTCTTGATTTTTAAGAATTTGAGGTTGCTGTGAGCTATAACACCAAGGCACTCTACCAAGGGCAACAAAGTGAGACTGTCTCAAAAAAAAAAGAAAAGAAAAGAAAAGCAACAAACTTTAGTGCCCTGTCATCATTCACATTCCTCCTTCCCAGAGGAAACCACTTTTTAACTGTCTGGTTATTGCTTTGTCCATTATTCCTATTTAATATATTGTTGACTAAGTTGATTTCCTGTTTCTTTCCCTTTTTTTCAAGACCTTTTCTTTGTTCTCCAGCTGTTCCCTTCTTCTCTACCCTGTTTTGTTTTATGGATGCAATACTTTCCCTAAATATTTCTAAGGATACTATTTACATTTTTTAAACTGGTTTTCTTTTGTTTCCTAAATTATCTCTTTTTCCCTTGGGGACAGTTTTCCTGTTTGTATATTTATGATCTCTGATAATCTAGACATAATTACTGTGATAAAATAGAAAAATCAGCTCAGCGCCTGTGGCTCAAGCAGTTAAGGCGCCAGCCACATACACCTGAGCTGGCAGGTTCGAATCCAGCCTGGGCCTACCAAACAACAATGACGGCTGCAACCAAAAAATAGCCAGGTGTTGTGGTGGGTACCTGTAGTCCCAGCTACTTGGGAGGTGGAGGCAGGAGAATTGCTTGAGCCCAGGGAGGTTGCTGTGAGCTGTGATGCCATGGCACTCTACCCAGGGTGACCGCTTGGGCTCTGTCTCAAAAAAAAAAAAAGAAAGAAAGAAAGAAAAATCATCTTTCGTTTCTATACATAAATTGCATCAACATTTAACAATTACATGATACATTTTATTACTACCTATGTTTTATATATGTGTTAAAACTGATGCTTAAAAAAATAAAATGATGCTTAATGTTTTTGTTAAATCTCTACCTGAAATCAGACAGAAAAAGGAAATCCCTTAATGGTGTAAGTGTGAGAGAGAGAGCGGGCATGCGTGCACACATGTGGGTTAGAATAATACTTAGTATGTGAAACATTCTGTCACTGGGACACGTTGACCTCTTTGCCTCAGCACCCTGTAATCTTTGGATGATTTTCAGCTTCCTCTTCCCTGCTTCATTATTTCTATCCCTGCTTCATCTTTCTACTAGGAACTGTTGAAATTGCTCACCTGCTAATGGCCTTCTCATATTATCTTTGCCGTAAAGGTTTTGTATCTTTTACAAACTTCTCTTTCCTATGACTTAAATCATATCTATGGGAGAGAGAGGGCAAATGTTTATGTTTAGGTTACTATTTTGAATTAGCATTCTCGCTGTCCATTTTAAATTATATTTTTGCATTTATTGTATATTTCTGGTGTATAAAAAATACCCAATGTAACAGTGTGGCAAGTCTTTTATGGTGTTTATAATTCGGTAGGGAGAGATCACATAAGCCTAGTTAACTATAATGAAAAGCAAAATGTGGTAAGTTGTAATAAACAACTTTGAAAACAGAGGAGTAAGAATGAATGGGGAGGCAAGGTTGTTTTGTTTTGTTTTTGAGACAGAGTGTCAGGGTGTCACCCTCGGTAGAGTGTAGTGATGTCACAGCTCACAGTAACCTTAAACTCTTGGGCTCCAGCGATTCTCTTGCCTTAGCCTCCCAAGTAGCTAGAACTACAGGCGCCCACCACAACACCTGGCTTTTTTTTATTGTTGCAGTTGTTGTTTAGCAGGCTTCAGCTGGGTTTGAACCCGCCAGCCTTGATACGTGTGGCCAGCGCCCTAACCACTCTGCACAGGCCCCAAGCTGGGAGATATGGTTTTATTGGGGGTTACAGTTCGAACCAAGGCTTGGTTGGATGCTGGTAGAATTTGGACACGAACAGTGGGAAAGGTGTTGCGTGTGGAGAGACCTTGGCACATATACAAACTACAATCAGAGAGCCCCGGGAGCTGTGAGTAGTGAGTTTCTAGAGGGCTTGCAGATGTCCTCAAACTGCGGCCGCAGGCCACGTGAAGTTCTGTGAATTGTATTTGTTCCCGTTTTGTTTTTTACTTCAAAATAAGATATGTGCAGTGTACATAGGAATTTGTTCATAGTTGTTTTTTTTTAAACTATAGTTCGGCCCTCCAACAGTCTGAGAGACAGTGAATTGTCCCCCTGTTTAAAAAGTTTGAGGACGCCTGGCTTAGAGCTTAGGGTATATATGTGTTGGGTGGGCAAGGGGACCATTGTAAGAGACAAGGCCAAGAGGCAAATTGGACTTACCATGAAGGATCATTCCGTGCTCAGGCCTTTGGATTTTATCATTTAGAACATTGGAAACAGCTCTGGAGTAGAGCTGTAAAAATGGCTTAAACTGACTTTTAGTTATATTGTTCCCATTATAAGAAGAGAAAGTTGCATTAAAAAGATAAAACAGCTGAGGCAGAGAATCCTATTAGGAAGCTAATAATTACAGCCTAAACCAGAACAGCAAACTATGTATTTTCTTTTATTATATTTATTTATTTATTTATTTATTGAGACAGTCTCACTATGTTGCCCTCGGTAGAATGCAGTGGCATCAGAGCTCACAGCAACCTCCAACTCTTGGGCTTAAGCGATTCTCTTGGGGTGGTTGGTTCGAACCTGGCCCCAGCCAAACTGTAACTAAAAAATACCCAGACGTTGTGGAGGGTGCAAGAGAATTGCCTAAGCCCAGGAGTTTGAGGTTGCTGTGAGCTATGATGCCACGGCACTCTACCCAGGGCAACAGCTTGAGGCTCTGTCTCAAAAAAAATGAAATAAATAAAAAATAAAGAACATGAGTGACACATGACTCGTTTGCTCTTGTATTAAGTATTTTGTGTAATTTAAAATACATCATAAATAATAGCAATTACCAAATGGCAACATTTTCAAGCATTTGTTTCTCAGTATCTATGGATTAATGATGTTCACTTCTTTTTAAAGTAATGCTGTTTTTCTTACCTAGGTCCATCCTCAGCAGCACCGACTTCTTTTTGAAGTGTTTGATGAAAATCGATTGGTAAGTTACGTTGTACTTGTGTGGCAATATGAAGCAAGGGCATATTTCAGTAGAGCAGTCAAGGGAAGTGGATAGGGAGTCAGTGATTAAACAGATGATTCAGAGTGGCTGTGGGGACTCTAGGCAGAGGGGTGAGGAAGACACGATTTGTTTCCTTCTCCTTATGCTACCCTCTACCATTCCAGACGATCCGCCCCCGTCAGCCTCCCAGAGTGCTAGGATTACAAACATGAGCCACTGTGCCTGGCCCTGCTCGTTTGTTTTTTGTTTTGAGACAGTCTTACTCAGTCTCCTGGGGCTGGAGTGCCACGGTTTCACAGCTCAAAGCATGCTCAAACTCCTAGGCTCAATCAATCCTTCTGCTTCAATCTCCCAAGTAGCTGGAGTACATTCATCTGCCATAACACCTGGCTGATTTTTCTATTGTAAGTAGGGACATGGTCTCACACTCCTGAGCTCAAGGGATCCTCCTGCCTCAGCCTCCCAGAGTGCTAGGATTACAGGTGAAAAAGCCACCACACACGAAGAAGCTAGAGTTACATATTTATTTTGAAATGTTAGAAATATGTATTTATTCAATGTAAATTTCAAGTGAAACTCAACAATACACAGAATACACAGGAAATTTAGATGGGTAGATGCTAAATTCAATTAAATTTATAGTATCGGCGGCACCTGTGGCTCAGTGAGCAGGGCACCGGCCCCATATGCCGAGGGTGGCGGGTTCAAACCCAGCCCCGGCCAAACTGCAACAAAAAAATAGCCGGGCGTTGTGGCGGGTGCCTGTAGTCCCAGCTACTCGGGAGGCTGAGGCAGGAGAATCGCCTAAGCCCAGGAGTTGGAGGTTGCTGTGAGCTGTGTGATGCCATGGCACTCTACCGAGGGCCATAAAGTGAGACTCTGTCTCTACAAAAAAAAAAAAAAAAATTTATAGTATCATATTGATATAATTTATCCTTTTGAAATCTATACACAAAGCTCAAGTTATGAGGTTTCCAGATTTACTTTTAATTTTCCTTAAAAATAATCTTCTGACCCTGAAATTAACTAAAGATGTATCTGGGTTCATAGAAGTATTGTTCTTTGTACTGCCTAGTGCTCTGTACTCTGTAGTTTTTTTCCACTTTAGACCTCTCCCCTGGGTTAATGCCACTGTTCAGTCTTTTCCATGTGATTTTTTTTTTTTTTTTTTAGCCAGGGCTGGGTTTGAACCGACTACCTCTGGCATATGGGGCCAGTGCCTTACTCCTTTGAGCCACAGGCCCTCCCCCCCCCATGTGATTTTTTTATGCTGGAAAAATGGAATGCTGCCAGTTGGTGAACAATCCACACTAGGGTCTACAAATGATTCTTGACTTAGAGGTTCTTAAGTTTATTGCCCCATCCTACATCCATGTCCTCATTGGTCTCTTCTTTGTTGATTCCTGAACAATTTAGCATCATTAACAACTCAGTCTGTTTCCTTTTCAACTGATCAAGAAAATGTTCATGTGGGGCAGCGCCTATGGCTCAGTGAGTAGGGCACCCGCCCCATATACCCAGGGTGGCGGGTTCAAACCTGGCCCCAGCCAAACTGCAACAAAAAAAAAAAAAAGAAGAAAAGAAAAAGAAACTGTTTATGTGGCTCAGTGCCATAGTTCATTGGTTAGGGCACCAGCCACATACACCGGGCCAGGAGGGTTGGAACCTGGCCTGGGCCTGCTAAACAATAACAACTGCAACAAAAAAATAGCCGGGTGTTGTGGAGGGCGCATGTAGTCCCAGCTGCTTGAGACGCTGAGGCAAGAGAATCGCTTAAGCCCAAGAGTTTGAGGTTGCTGTGAGCTGTGACATCACGGCCCTCTACCGAGGGCAACATAGTGAGACTGTGTCTCAAAAAAAAAAAAAAAAAGATGATGATGTTCATGTGGTTCAGTTCTCACCAGTGTTGATGGGTATAAGTAACTTTTCCTCTTAGTTTTACACACTACAGGTGGTATAATAGCTGTTGGGATATCCACTTTCAGATCTTGTTGCAAAAAGCAATTAATTGCTTAGTCAAACCAACTTTCATAGTTTCATTAAGTTCTAGATTGTGTGCTGTCAATCTTTCTTCATCAGTAGTTGTCTAATCAAGAAAAATGTTACACTGGTTCTCATAAGTTCCTTTGTATCCACTTAATTTTTCAGTGATCTCCAATTTTGAAGCCTCACAATATTGGTTCACAACCTCCAATAAGTTGTGAGGTTCCTATTCCCTTTTATTTAAGTAAGATTACCAATGTTCAGAAAAAAAGTTGTGCTTGCAATTCAGAGACTCACGTCTCTGATCAGTCTCTTGAGATATTTTCTCCACATTGCTATTGAGTTTATCATAGTGTTTCACAGACTCTTCAATCAATTTTGTACCTTCTTGGTTAAAATATCTGAGTTCCTGTGACAGGCCATCAGAATCAGCATAAAATTTTTTAACCACTAAGTGGTTTCTGGATGTTTTCACACTTTTCCTCCAAAGCACAAAATCTGTTTGTCCAGAGATTTATTTACTGGCAACAGTTTTGTGAATGAGTTTGCCTTATCATCTTCAGGTCTTCAGTTAAGATTCCACATTGCTTCTGTGATTCAGCCAAGGAAGAAATTTATTTTCTTGTAGTTCATGTAGATTATTACAAAGTATACTGAGAAAGTCATCAGGTTCCTTTTTCTGATCTTCTGTCTTATCAGCCACAGTCAATGAGGCCCTGAAAATATGCTTTAGTTTACCTGATTTACAATATAGACACCACAGTGGGGGATAAAATCATTTCCAGGGAACTTACAAGGTCTGTCTTAAGTATGTTAATCAATTCTTGCTGTATAGTTTTACTTTCTGCTAATGATAGTACTTTTAAATATGGTATTCAAAATCTGAGAAACATGAGTAGACAAATTTTCTGGAATAGATGTGAGAGATCCAAGTGCTGTGGTAGTAATGGTGTCTACTGCAGAGACACCGGAAGACACATTACCACAGAAAGCCTTCCCACATGGCCTTTTGTTTTGAGCCGCCATGTTTAATTAGTTCTTCCATATTACTAAACAGGCTATTGAAGTTTTTGCCAAAAATATTCCGAGCTTCTATATTGTGTTGGTCAGTTGCCTTCTTATGGTCCAGTTTGGAATGGAGAAGCAGACCCATCTTTAAGTACCATTATCAGTAAGATTCTTCAACTGTGCTAAGCAGCTTGCTGGCAGCATCAGGAAGTTTCACTTCAGTACTTTCCAAAACTGATCTGATATATTCGTCTTTAACAAGTTGTAATTTAGTTTCTTGACAATGTTTTTAAGTGGTTTCAAGTTCCTGTGTCTTATTTTGCAGGTCAAATTTATACTGCTCAACTTCATTTTTATTATTCATAAACAACACTGTAACCCTACTTAGCTCCTCCTCAATAGCACCAATTTTTCCAATTGATTCCACAATCTGTTCTTCTTAAACAGTTAATTTTCCATTCGTGGCTCTATAATTTTCTTTGGAAATGTACTCTCCATTTTTCTCGCAGGCTGTGGCAAGATCTTGTTTTAAGTGCTCTGTCTCTTCTGTATACTCCTTACTTAAGTAGAGTTTTTTTGGTGAGTTTCTGATTAACTTCAGGCTTATTCATTATGTTTTTTGCTCTGTGAGCACATTCCAAGGTACTCTGAGTTTCCTCAGGATTGAGAGATACAGGGGAAATTGTTGCAATTATAGAAATTGTTGCAATTCTTGTATGCCTCCCAAGAGAATCCTGGAGGATTCTAGTTAGTTTAGATTCTGGGTAAGAAACATAGGGTGTTCTTCCTACAGGAGCAATAATAACCCTTCCCAAAGTCAACAAGAATACATTGATATTTCCAACTTCCCAGGCTCTCTTATCAACAGCTCCAAAACAATATTTTCAGTTACTGCAAGATCAATCTAGTTCAACTTTCCAATTTTAACAACCTCTTCTCCCTCAATTGTAGCTTCTTTATATGTACCCCAACAGAGAAACTGAGTAGGAATGACTGGAGTATTCATTCATCAAAGTGACTGTAGTTGTCCTTTTTGCTTCTCCCTTTTCCAAAATTTGATAGACTTCATTTAAATTGTGTTCTGTAATTTCTTCTAAAACCTTTGATTATCACTCCCCTCTTGTTTCGGGGATCACACATCTGTAACCTCTCAGAAACGTCAGAAGATGGATTAAAAGAAGATCAAAAGTTCTTGATTATAGATTTCCAACAGAGACACTTTGAAAATTCAGCCATTATCAATAAGTTTCTCAACAATTTGATGAAGGGTATGTGGAATTATACCAGCCAAGGAATCCTTTTCCCAGTTATACCCTTCATTAGGTGACCTGTCACCATCTGTGGCAGAAGTTTTTCCAGTTCTAGTTTGGCCATCTGTGAAGATAGTACAATTATATCCTATAATATCTTTATCCAGAATTGGACAGAAAAACACTTCATTAAGCCTCAGTTTGTTTAGTAGAAGCTCCAAAAAAATATCAAAAGCATGTGTCTTCCCAGAGCTGGTGTCAGCCGCTAACTTTTTCTCGCGCACAGTCACATTCTGCTATTGAATAGGCTTTCAGTTCTGCCAAGTTAAATGGTCACCACCTGGATGTGCTTCCCCCTCCTCCTCCTCTTTGCAGAGGAAGTTGGCTGGGATGCCCTGACTGTCTCCACCAAAAAATCCAGGCCTGCCAGCGGATTTGGGCACTCTGTAGTGAGGAGTTGACTCTGGGGCCCACCACCCCTGCTGGGCGCTGGAGTGGGTGGGTGCACCCATACGTAGTCGGCATCCATGCTGCCCACGGGGCCACTGGTGGCGGCACCCATCCCGTCCCAGCCAGGATAGCCAAATCGCTGATCTCACCTCCAAAACTAGTTTTTAAAGGAATCCATTTTTAGTGTTAGACTATATTCATGTTTTTCCCTCTCAAAAAATGATAATTATGCTAGTTACTGAAGGCATTGCCAGTGAAAGCATTAATTAACATCGTAATAAGCAAAGGTACATTTTGCTGCCAGGAGAGATTCTTTTCTTTTTTTTTTTTTTTTTTTTGAGGCAGAATCTTATTTTGTTGCCCTCAGAAGAGTGCTGTGGAGTCACAACTCACAGCAACCTCAAACTCTTGAGCTTAGCCTCCCAAGCAGCTGGGAGTACAGGCACCCGCCACAAAGCCTGGTATTTTTAAGAGACAAGGGTCTCACTCTGGCTCAGGCTGATCTTGAACCTGTGAGCTCAGGCGATCTGCCTTGGCCTCCCAGAGGGTTAGGATTACTAGGAGAGAGCCACCACGCCCAGCCAGAAGAGTTTATCACTGAATGGCAATATGATTTTTCAAGTCTGAGTGACAGATGTTGATGACTTGGTTATTGGATATGGTCAGTTGCACAGCTTTTCGATTTCCGTTTGTATTTTTTCTGTTTATATACAATAGGAAATGTATATATCTACTAAACAAACTGAGTGCTTAATGAAATGTATTTTTCCCCCCCGTCTCTACAGATCTGTTTTCCTTCTAGATGAGACCAAATGAAATTTAATATTGGCAGTGTGTGTGGTTTTTTAAAATCATTAAATGTACAAAAAAGTATTATTAATATAAATATTTTAAATAATAAGACAAATATGTGTACATACTACTCAGCTTAAGAAATGAACGTTATGAGAATCTTGACATCTCACTGAAAAACCCCTCCCCTGTAACATCATCTTTCTTCCCCCACACTTTGCAGCCACTGTCCTCGGCTTTGTGTTTGTCATTTCTTTGCTTTTTAAAATAATTTTATCGTGTATATATATCCATATATCCCTTAGAAAAGTTTTCCTTTTGCATATGTTTGAATTGATAAAATAGTATCTCTGAATGCATACCTCTGACAGGCTTTTTTGTTTAACATTCTGTTTGAGAGATTGATGTGGAATGACACATTTTCACTGACGCATGGTTTTCCTGCAAATGTCAGAGTACTATAATTTAGTATTTATCCCTCTCAGTAGATAAGAGCTTTCTTCTAGTTTTTTGCTAATACCAATCAATAGACATTTTCACTGTGTCTCTTTTATATTCATGTCTGAGTTTTGGAGTCTTCATGTTTTGGAGTTGAATTGCTAGACCATAGTATTACTGTATTATTTTCCTTGTTTTTACTGATACTGATGTGAATTCTGCCTGAATCAGTTATGCTAGGAACTGGAACTGGATGGGTGTACTGTTGGTGAACTATTTTATTTGAGTTATTTGCATGTGGCCCACAGGGATGTTTAGCTCATGTTTGTGCTTTCTACCATGCTTAATTGTCTTTTGCCAGCAACTTTAATATGGTGTGACTCTTAATTGCCAAAATTGCTATGTATCAAACACGGATCAGTGGGTTAACATTACTTGAGTATTTACCATCTGTGCTGTACTATCCAGAGTGTTGTGATAAGTTGGGGGGGGGGGAAGCATTGCCTTTGATATTAACAATTAGATATTTCTAGAATGAGAAATATGACAAATAAAATTTTTTGAACTTTTAACTTAAGGCAAAAACAAAGACTACATTAGCAAAGATATTATAGATTCTTATACCAGAGAGTCAGAAATTCTATTATAATCCTGTGTCTGATTTGGTACGTTATCTTATAGCCTCAGACAAATCATTTAATCCTTTTGAAAATATTTTCTCATGTTTTAAAAATGAGGATAACAGTAAGGATGATGGTCTGCTATGCATTGGAAATGTAGCTTTCCTCAAGAAGCTCACTTTACCAGCAAAAAGGAGCCAGAAAGAAGTAGAAGGGGTATGGGTCACTTAGTCCTCTGATTTGTTACTAGTTCTAGAAGGTAATTGAAGCATAGAGATCACTTGGGGTGATATGAAAACTATAGCCATTGGTGTAGTAACAGACCTGATAATTATACGATAGCAAATCCCCATGCCACTGTACATGTCACTCTACCTTTATTTTCCTATGGCCTTCACAACTAAATTAGGAACGTAGCATTTCCCAAGTAAATTCTCTTTGGAAACATAGGGCAAAGAACACAAGTATAATTTTCAGCAGAAACAATTTCTAGTCATCTGAAAATAATTTGCTATATATGTGATATTTGCTCTTGAGAAGGAGTAGGCTTCAATTCCTTTTTCCCAGCCAATTTTAAGACTTGAGCGTTATAAAGAACAATAGTTTGATGCTGGTGGTAACAACGGTAGTTGTCATAGCAATGAAACATTTCAAAATGTTTTAGGCGACGTTTTAGGTGTGTTTTAGGCGACGCCTGTGGCTCAATGAGTAGGGCGCCAGCGCCATATGCCGAGGGTGGCGGGTTCAAACCCAGCCCCAGCCAAACTGCAACAAAAAAATAGCCAGGCATTGTGGTGGGTGCCTGTAGTCCCAGCTACTCGGGAGGTGGAAGCAAGAGAATCACGTAAGCCCAAGAGTTAGAGGTTGCTGTGAGCCATGTGACGTCATGGCACTCTACCCAAGGGCGGTACAGTGAGACTCTATCTCTACAAAAAAAAAAAAAAAAATTGCATCCACCAATGCAAAAGTTAGCACTTCTATGTCACCAGCCTATGAGAAATGCCTGCATACATTCAGCCGCCGAAGTTTTAAGAGTCACCTATATTCTGAGTGGAGACCCTGGGCTTACCAGGTTTCATGGTTGCATTAGAGTTCTCCAGAGAAACAGAACCAATGATATATATAAATATATATATATATATGCGCATGCACACACACACTTATATATATATGGAAAGAGAAAGACTGATTTCAAAGAACTGGTTTACATGATTGTGGATACTCTTTCAGACTTACCAGTCTCCACAAAATCTATAGGACAGGTTGGCAGGCAAGTAAGGGTTAATGTTGCAGACTTGAGTCCAAAATCCTCAGGGCAGGCCAGAAAGCTGGGGATCTAGGCAGTGTTTCTATTAACACATTGCAATCTTGAGACAGAATTGCTTCTTCTTGGGAAACCTCAGTGTTTGCTGTTAGAGCCTTCAATTGATTGGACAAAACCCACTCACATTGTGTGAGGTAATATGCTTTACTCAGAGTCTCTTGATTAACTGTTAATCACACCTAAATATCTTCATAGCAATATCTATACTGGTGTTTGATCAAACAACTAGGCATCACAGTCTAGCCAAGTTGACACATACAGTTAACCATCACAGTGGACTTTGACCTTCAAAGCTCTGGTCAATGATTAGGGTCATCCATACCATATGGTAAATCATATTATTTTCTATGTTGATAATCAGTAACCAACCGCTTAGAATGTGAGTTCCTGGGCTTAAGTCCTAAGACATTATCTGTTTCATTCCAGAATATGTAATTTTTAAGGATCTGCATGGATTCTTCCCAGATGAGGGTTAGTTCTTCTTTACTTGAGGTCAGGGTTCTTTTGCCATTTGCTGGGCTGAGCGGCTCTGTTTTATCCCAGGTTCCCTGATTCCCATGCAACTGTTGCAATAGTGGTTCAGATTCTGTGCAGTCCCAGACTTAAGCAATGCAATTCAGCTTCTCTAGAATTTAAATTTAGACCATAGTGCTAGGAAGTGCATATGATTATCTTACCTGATTTTTCCTTAGTTGAAACTCTCTCTGTAAATTTTTCAAGCATTATTTCTTCTGTTCAGCTGCAGTGCTTTTTGATATTTCTTTAGAAGTAGCAGCTGAATCAACCTATAAAAAGATCCTGAGAGAAAGCAGTAGGCAAAGTGACTGTGCTGACATCATCCATCCATTCATCCAATCTCCTGTCTGGTGATCTGATGTTTTCTGGTGCTTGCTTTGTGCCTACGATGAGCTCATGAGGACCAGAAGAAATGTTTGCTGGATGGTTCACACACTATAAGCTTAAAATCCAGTTAGAAGACATGAAACTGATGCTTCTAGTGAAGCTTGCAAAAAAGAAAACATTTACCTGTCCAAATAGCTGGAATTCATTATTTCATAGTAATAATTGGAGAAGATTTTCTTATTAACTCCAAGTTTTAGGCCACAGGCATGAACAGTTAGATCTTAGCCTATTCAAAATGATCCATTCTTTGAGTTATTAGGCCCCTCACTGAATCCACAAAAGAAAGCTGAAGTCTTCAGAAGGCAAAGTAAAATGATTAGGACTCTTCCTTTAAGAAAAAGAATGGTAAGGGAATATTTACTGAAGTCTGTAAAATCATAAAGGAGATAGGTTATACAAAACCAAAATTCTAATTTTGTACACATTCTAAAATAGAGTCCTATGTCATTCCAGTTGAATATAATTTAATAAGTTCCTATTAAAATTGCTATTTTGATGTCTTCACTGATCAAAATACTATTTAGAAAATTGTAATTGAAAACAAATCTATCTTAAGCAGTTTTATTTTTTAAACAAAGTATGAGTATATGTTTTACATATTTGCTTTTACTTAGGGGGAAAAAAACTTAGAAAAATACAACTTGGGTGTAGTACCATGTGGTGTAAACAACTGAACTATTTTACCTTTTACTTACCTATGAATGAGCCAGTATATATTTATTACTGGAGTTCCAGCTATAAAATTCAGGTAAGGGGTTTAAATATACCCAAGAGTATTATTTAAAAATAAATTTGTTTCTTTCAAATAGAATACCAACCTTGGTCTATGACATTTGGGAGAGAAATTAAAATATTAAAGTTTTATGGCCTAGTAAACTGAAAATAAAGTAAAGGTTAAATAAATACAAAGCAGAAAAATATAGCTATACAAAATCACAACCTCTAAAAGGACAAACAGTCTACTGTTCTCTACTGTGGGAGCTTTATCAGCTCTAGTTAAGTAATTCCACCGCTAGGGCAGTGCTAGTACTCAAAAATGTAAACAAGTATGTACTTTGTTTATATAAAGAAATATGCAGTATGGTTTATATTTCTTTATACGTATCAAACAGCTAAATGGATTGTTTCAAAGCGCCAGTAGGGGCCAGCAAAGAGCTCCTAGGGTTTTTCAGAACAGAATTGGCATTGAGATATGTTTATTTGATGTGTTAAATCCTTTTTAGACTTCTTTACTTACCACAACACTCTGGTAAGTGTATGAACTGCAGAGACAGTGGAATAAAATATCCTGTGTGTTCAAACTATATTAGGGTATAGTTTTTTGTCTAATCTGCATATATTTTTAGTGGAATGTTTGCTTAGGCTATTTCTTGGCAGAGTTTTAATAGTCAAAATATAAATGGCATCATTTAAAAACTGTACTACTTGGCTGGAAAAGGCCTTAAAATTACAGGAGAAAATGCTTGGTGACAGCTTCTCTTAAACTTTTTTTTTTTTTTTTAATTCTCAGACCTATGCTCAATTTTTGCAATAGAATTACCAGGCTAATTTTGTAGTTCTATCCGTGAGCTTTCACTTTTTATATACTTTGGAAGCTAAGATATTTATCTATTTTATTTGGTGCTAACGTTTTAATTCACCTCAAAGTTTTGACATTTCCAAATTTACACAACTGTTTGAATTCACTCATTAAAAAAAACTTAACAGTCCAGATTCCTTCCTATATTAACTAACTTGACCAGATTTCTAGTATGGCCACTATTAGGAAATTCAGTCTTTGATTTGATACTCAAATACGTGGGGCTTCGTTCTTACCAACTTCCTGTAATTCTATACCTATGGGTAAAAATATTAGTGGTCAAACTCAGCTGGAGAAAGAATAGGCACCGTGATTCACATAGTTAAATGTTCATTTAGTAAAGCTGGAGTGAAAAAATACTGTTTCAACTTGAAATGCTAGAAGATTGTTGTTCTTGTATTACTCATTCATGCAAATTGGAGAAGGTATAATTGAAACAAGGTTGGCTGTGTTTGAGTCAGTGTGCTGCAGCTGAGCTCAGCTTAAAGGTCGCTGGAAATCAAGTGCTTTGTAAGTGAAGGCATTTGGACTATAAGCGATTCAAGACATTTTGGAAATATCAGTCTCAGGAATGGGCCGTCTTTTTCTTTTTATGATATCTGATATCTAATTTTTACTTAGGATAAAGACTACTACTTAATAGCTTTTTTAGGCACCATAAATGATTTTTTCTTTCGATGCAGTGCAGCTGCTTCTAGCTTGTCTACCGACAGAGATCTTTGTTATGACTTTCAGCCCTTAACATGTTTGGAAATGAGAACAAATGGCACAAAGCTTACGATTGCACTTTGCAACCAGAAGAAGCAATACTTATCCTTTGTCAGAAACCTCCAGAGATGATTTGGATAGCCATGTTCACATGTGCTTCAAAAGACCAACACAGATTTCAACATCTAATGTTGTTCAAATGAAGCTGACTGCCAGACAGACTACACCAGCTCCGTTAATAAAGGAAAACGTGAAGCCTCGGGAAAGATCATCTGTTTTGTCATCTGAAAATGTTAACAAAAAGAGCAGCTGTCTCCAGATTTCGCTACAGCCAACAAGGTACAGTGGATGTGTTCAGTCTAGCAATGTCTTAGCTGATGGTGATGATGCTTCATTTACTTGTATCTTGAAGGATGGCATTTACAGCAGTGCTGTGGTCGATAATGAACTGAATGCTGTGAATGATGGTAACCTTTTAAGCAGTTCTGCCATTTGTAGTGGTAGCCTTAGTAACTTTTCAACCAGTGATAATGGATCTTACAGCAGTAACGGTAGTGATTATGGGTCATGTGCAAGTATCACAAGTGGAGGTTCATACAGTGTCATCAGTGACAGCAGTGGTTATATTTTTACACCAAGTGATGATGCTTTTTTGGGTAGAAATTTATCTTCTGACAGCACCTCCAACAGAAATATGCCAAACAGGAATACTACTCCATGTGAATTTTTTTCAAGAAGTACAAGTACAGTTCCCTTTGTCCAGAATGACCTGGAGCATGGATTAGACATTATAACATTGCCAGTGAGCAGGAATGCAAAAATTCCACTGAAACGTTGCTCATCCTTAGTCATTTTTCCTAGGAGTCCTTCAAATACCCCACCAACTTCTCCAACAAGTACGAGTACTCTTCCAAGCAAAGGATCCTATCAGACTTCACACCAGTTTATTATTTCTCCTGGTGAAATCACATATAATGAAGATGGTACAAGTGCTAAGGGATTTCTTTCAACAGCTGTCAATGGACTTCGATTATCTAAAACAGTTTGTACTCCTGGAGAAGTCAGAGACATACGGCCACTTCATGTCAAGGGCTCATTGCACAAGAAAATTGTTATTTCAAATACTAGTCCAAAACAGACTGTTAGTGAAAAGTCATCTGAAGGATATTCTTGTGTTTCAGTGCATTTCACCCAACAGAAAGCCACTACGTTAGATTGTGAAACAACAGATGGTGATTGTAACCCAGGGATGTCAGACATTAACCTTAATTCTGATACAGAGTATTTTAAGCTCATGCCTAGGACATCTGCATGCTTACCATCCTCCCAAAACATAGATTATCAAATAAATATCAGTGGAGAGTTGGAAAGACCAAATTCACAGATAAACAAAAACCATGCTATTTTACAAAGAAGTATTTCATTGGGAGGAAGTTACCCAAATATTTCCTGTTTATCCAGCCTTAAGCACAATTGTTCTAAGGGGGGACCATCTCAATTACTCATAAAGTTTGCATCCGGAAATGAAGGTAAAATTGATAGTTTATCAAGAGACAGCAACGGAGATTTCACAAATGAACTGTCTGACTCCTGTAAGGTAAGTTTACTTTGGTCTTGGTAAATGTTAATTTATAATAGAATAGCTTAATATAATATTTGATTAAAATTTAGTATAACTAAGCAGTTTTATATAGTTTCTCAGTCCTTAGCTAGTAAGTGTTTTGTAGACATGAACTCTATGGGTCTGAAAATCCCCCAGTAGTTTTTCACTCTATTTGTTGTTTTACTAATGTACAAAATACATATTCTTAAAAAAAAAAAAAAACAAAACTTTACTAAGTAATTTAAACCATAACCTTTTCTATGGTGTAAAAGCAGCTTTAAATAACAATCTATTTCACAGCATTTTATCTTGGTATATATTTTTCTCAATGGCATAGTATGTTAGTATGTAACTACATTATTTTATTGTTATTTTCAAAAACAATTATTTACTTTCCTTAATAATTATGAAAGGAATTAAAATATAGAATGCTGTTTAAAATATTAAACAAAAAATCAAAATGTGAAGATTTTGTTGTAAATGAGCATAGAGGAAGTATATCTCTGAAATACACGTATTTAAAAAGATCATTTATAAAAAGATCATGTAATGCTGCATGTTTAAAGCAGAGGGAAAATAAATGGCATTTGCATTTGTATATACTGTTAACCACAGGAATTTTGTTTCCACCCTATTTTTCTCTAGCCACCAGTTAATACTTCCTTCCAAAATGTAACTCATTCTTCCAACAATATTGAATTCTGAGTTTCATATTTTTGAATTTGGTTTAAATTTCTAGGCATTTCCCTTAATTTTCTATTTACCTTGTTTGTTTTTTGGTCATTTTGCTTTATTATATAAGTAATTTAATGACATGTAGGCGAGACGTTTTATATATATATATATATATATATATATGTATGTATGTATGTATGTATGTATGTATGTATGTTATTTGGGCTTTCCACAGCATTTAAAGTGTTGTAAGCCAAAATAGAGTTTTTAAATTTCCATGTTGAAACCTCTTGCCCTATTCCGGGGAGTTTTAAAAATTTTCTAACTAAACCAATTCTAAATGACCATAAATAATAATTTGGAGGATAAAAATATATTTGTGTTTTTATAATATCTAATATATATATTAAATATTTGCAAACTTCTGGACAAGTATCTTTAGATAAATAAGGTCTTAAGTAATTGCTAGTTTATTTTCTTTCTCTTGAAATCAGGTAAATATAATCATTGTTAGTAATGCCCAGATGTTAATATAAGCAACTAGTTTACTGCGGATGAAAAAAAGATCCAATTTCAAATTCCAGTCTGTGTTTTAGAATATTTAATTCTAAATATTTTTTGATATTTAGGTATTTTGCATAAGCTTATACCTATCTTCTCTTCTTCACTCATATGCATGTTTTTATTAGAAATGTCTTTTATATTTTACTTTTTGTTATAAAAGTCTTTTGTTTATTATCCGTTACTTAATCCTAGGTAGGTAAATTGCTTAAGCCTAGTGTAATAGAACTTTAAAACATTTATGTGTCAATTATTTCAAAGCCTTTAACACGAATCTTAAGATTATATATTTCAGGCTTTTCTTTATTTAGTTCTTCCTAAAGTAAATGAAACTTTTCTAAAACTAACTTTTAGGAGATTATAATCCAGTTAACTGTTTTTTCTCCAGAAGAAAGAAAGAAAATGACAGTCTGAAGAAATATTAGTTTGCCAATTGCATTAATGTTACTTGTATATTTATTTGACACTCAATGAAATAATTCACCTGAAAGGAGTAATTAACCTAGAAATATCCATAGAAATATTCTTTAAAATAGTTGATTTTGTAGTAATACTCTAGTTTGTTTTTGTTGATGATTTTGAAAAGGGTACTTTCAAATGCAAATGTATTTTTAATGAAATGTGTATTAAATGCCTTTTGTTAAAAATATACATTTTTGTTTTATTTATACTAAGGTAAGCTAACTTAAATTTTTTGTGATAATCAGAATGACTGACTTTGTACAGATTCTGTTTTTTGGTAGAATAGTTCAGAAGTGTGCACTTTGCTGGAGAGCTTTAAATTGTCCTCCTTTTAAGGTTTATTAGGCAACTTCTCTTTATAAAAGTATTATAAATAATATAATGACAGTTAAATTCAATTTATACTAGATCTAAATTGGTCTAATTAATAAGTAGCAAATTAAAGACTTGTTTTGTGAGGAAGATTCTAGTGTTGCTTTTTATAAACCTATCAGTGGCAACAATAATGGGTTTTAGAAATAATCCTGTGCTTATCAATAATTATATATTAATCTAATTATAGTGGTATATTGTAACTCATTTATAAATAAACAGCTCCAAAAATATTTCCCATGACTCCAGTTAGTCTGGGTTAGTATTCTGATATGCTGAGTCTGGATTCACATTTAACAAGTTGATATTAGAGTAGCATTTAGTAATGTCAGCTATCTGTACTGAGCAGCCATGAAATTAAATCACTGCTTTAGTCAGAGACCCTGGTTTCTAAAGCACAGAGAGAGCTACACGTTCTTATGTGTTTAGCTATCAGTCTCTAGTAAATAAAATTGAATTTCTAGCTCTCTACAGTCAGCAGGTCATTAATGACTCATTTTTTAAATCTGGTGAGAGCCTTTACCTGTCTCTGGGACACAGGCTCTGTTCTGTGTTTACCAATTAGAATGAAGATGAGAGTTTGTCATCTACATGATAATGTTTATTTCAGGCATAGCAAAGAACATGACAATAACTGGCATATGCTTATTATATGTGCGTTTTGAAATACAGTATTACTTTTGTAAGGGCTGTGTAATGGCTTTCTATCTGGAAATAAATATTTGAAATTTTAACATTGTAGTATTTTGTCAGAAATTGGTTAAAGAACTAAGGTGCAGTTACAAAAATCACCACTATCCAGATTTCTAAAACCCGTATAGTAGTTACTTTATTCTGTTATTTTATTTTTCCCCATCTGTTGTTCCCTGAATCTCCTATGTTGTTAGAAGGCTCAGATTCCCTTATCCTGTTATTAATTGTTATTAATGCACCTCAGCATTTTGCATAAGCTCATACCTATCTTCTCTTCTTCACAAATATGCATGTTTTTATTAGAAATGTCTTTTATGTTTTTTCTTTTTGTTACAAAAGTCTTTATTATCCGTTACTTAATCCTAGGTAGGTAAATTGCTTAAACCTAGTGTAATAGAACTTTAAAACATTTATGTGTCAATTATTTCAAAGCCTTTAACACTAATCTTAAGATTATATATTTCAGGCTTTTCTTTATTTAGTTCTTCCTAAAATAAATGTTTAAAATATATGGTGCTTCTTTTAGTGTTCCATTATTTTGCCAGTCTTTATTTTATTTGATTTAGCAGACTATTTAAAGACTTTAGGTTAAATTTATTTTGAACAGCACCTAATCTTTCCCATAATAACCAATGTAATTTATAAATATCAACTCAGAAACTGATGCTACCATGTTAATGACCAGTTTTAGAAATTTGATGAAAAAATATATACTTGTGTGTGTGTGTATTTCTTAGGACTGAGGAATCATTAATTTCAGAGAGGTTCAGAGAGCTGAGAGAGAATACTTTGTGTTCTCTGTAGATGGGTCTTCTTTAATTCATTCATCCAGCACATGTTTGAGTTCTAGGCACTGTCGCAAGCACTGGGACTAAAAGATGAATAAAATACAGTCTCTATTGAGGGGTGCTTCTAGCAATAGGAGCTCTAGAATAAGGACACACTGGTAAACAAAAAGAAATCCAGCGTGTTGTGTGATGTGCTAGAATAGAAATGTGTGTATGAGAAAGTGAGAGAGATAGTGACAGTATTTTTCTGGAGGGGACTTGGTTAGTAGCAAAAGGCTTCACACAGAAGGTGTCATCTGAGCTGCATCTTGATAGGTGAACTGGAGTTCACCGGGCAGAGAAATTAAGAAGGGTATTCAGGGGCAGGTACACTCAATCTCAGTACCATTAACATTTTGTGCAGGATAGCACTCTGTAGTGTCCTGTGTGCCCTAGGAGATTTAGCATCATCTTTGGCCTCCCCCGGCTAGGTGCAAGTAACACCCTTCTCCCCTACTATGACAATCAAAACAAGTCTCTAGACATTGCTAAATGTCCCCTAAGGTGCAAAATTGCCCTCCATTGAGAACGACTGCTTTAAGCAGAAGTATGTAAGGCAAGAGATGTGAAAGATCTCACCCTGTCTGTGGTCTCCTAAGGCTAAAGCTTAAGGGTGGCTTAGGAATGGGGGGAGTGCTCCGATGGAAGGAGACTGGAGTCCTAAAGACAGAGTAGCACATCTCCTGCTGAGAGATAGTAGTCAGGCAATGGAGATCTTTACTTGAGAGTGTAAGTGCTCATTTTTTAACATTTTTAAAAGATAAATTTTCTAGACACTGTATTATAAATGAATCCATCTTTTCTTGGACAACTAGGCAAACAACAATGTCATGGACTAAGGCAGGGAATTCAGGAGACGGGGCCAGATTGGGAGGGTGAAGACTGAAGCACAGATTAAGTTTGTGTGTGCCTGAGAGGCTGCCTGGTCGTGTGCTGGCAAGTGGTGCAGTTGGAGATGCAGGACCAGGGCTCAGGAGAGGAGTGAGGGCTAGAGGGGTAGACTGGGAGTATAGTCAAAACCTTAGGTAGGGTTGAACCCATTTGGAGAAAGCATCCAGTGAGATGAGAAAGGAGGGAAAATTCGAATTCTGGGGACTACCAAGAATGCGCCAGGCGAGCACTGCATCACGGAGTTGAGGGAAGAGAAGGAGGACAGCATGCCGGGCCACAGAGAATTTCAGTGTCCCCTGGATGTGGCACATAGGAGGTCCTTCAGCAAGAGGAGGCTGTGGAGGAGGTGGGGTTGAAATAAAAATGAAACAGGTAAAGAAGCAGAAAGAGTCAGCACAAGTTGCTTGCTAAATGTTATAAAATAAGTGTGAGATAACTTGAGGTAGATTTAATGATTGCTACAGAGAAGGCCGGGTGTAACCCAGTCTATAGATGTGTATGCTGTATGAGACAAACTCCCTCACTTCAAGGAAACTGCAGTCTCTTTTCCAAAAACAAAGAAAAGGTTGTAGCCCTCCATTCTTTCACCTTGGAACTGTGGAATAAGTGAGTATGGGCAGGGAAAACTGTAATGGAGGTTCAGCAATATCAAAGGAGGAAAACAGAAAATGAAGTGAGAACTTGAAACGGCTTATGCTGTCACAGCTCATTGTAGACAGCATTACACTAACTTTCTCAGCCCCCTCCTACCACTAAAATGAGACAAAACAAAACAGCGCTTCCATGTAGAAAACAAGCCAGTGTTTTAGGCCTGTTCATAGTGAATGGAGCCCACCGTGTGCTCACTGTTGGAAGGCCTCACCCTCTGGATCCACTCCCCCTTTATGTCATGGGTGACGGGGGAACAGGATAGACCAGGGAAAGCCAGGACCAGGAACCTGTTTAGGCAAAAGGGGTTTCGCAGAGTCTCTGGGCATGGACAGGCGAGGTGTTGAGGTCAGGAAGGTGGTCAGCACAGAGATCAGATGAGTGCTAGGAAAGGGAACCATCTGTCTGGTCAGCATAGCCAGGAGATACCCAAACTATTTCTCTAGTGTCTGTTTTAGTATTCTTTGTTTGCCCTGGTGTGAAATTGGAAGACTGCTGTCAGATGAAGATAAATACTTCAAGATACGAGAAAAAATTACAAAACATAGGGTGAGCAGATCTGTCTCAGTTCAGTGAGATGTTTGGGGGGAGGCCCTCAACATGGGAGCAGTTGTTGAAAAGCAGTTTTGTCTTTGCTAATTTTGTCTTTAGCCGAACTATTGGGATATGACAAGAGTCTGGAAGGGCAGGCAGCTGGCATGTCTGTATACCTTGTAGTCCCACTCCAGACTCGTCACAGCAGGAGCACCTTGAACGCGAGTCAATCTATGCCACTTCCAGTTAGGCTCTAGGATATCTGGGGGATGGGAGAAGGAAATGATTACCGCTGCTCTTGATGTAGTGGTATTATAAAACCATAATACTCTGAAACATTTTGATTGACCTAATAGAAAAATATATTTAATATTACTGAGCAAAAAGAAATTTATGTTCACTCTGGGAGGCCGAGGCGTGTGGATTGCTTGAGCTCAGGAGTTCAAGAACAGCCTGAGCAAGAACAAGATCCTATTGCTCCTAAAAATAGAAAAATTAGCTGGGCCGCTGGGCATTGTGGGGGCAACTGTGTAGTCCCAGATACTCAGGAGGCTGAGGCAAGAGGATCACTTGAGCCCAGGAGTTTGAGGTTGCTATGAACTCTAATGCCTTGGTGACAGAGTAAAAAAAAAAAGAAAGAAATGTATATTAAGGATATTGATGGTATAATGGAAAAGGTCTTTAAGTTCAGTTGTTCATTAAGTACAGAAACATTCTTAACATATTTTTAATCTTTTGTCCCCCAACAAAAGCTAAGTAGCCTTTTATGATAGAGCTAAAATAATATTATGAAATATTCATATTACTCTTATATTATTTAGGATTACTTCTCTCAAATTTTATTTGTAAAATAAATAAATGCTTTATTAAGGCTCACAACTGGAGAATGGCTTCTTAAGATGTCATATTAGTGATTTTTAAATTTTCATGTGCATATAAATAACATGGAGATCATATTAAAATGTAGATTTTGGTTCAGTAGGTCTATGGTGGGGCCTGAGAGTTCTGTATTTCTAACAAGCTACCAGATCATACCCATTCTGCTAATTTTACAAACACGCTTAGAAAAGTGAATGAGCCCATTCTTTCATGAGAACAGTAAATAGTTCATTGTTGAAGTGTCCTGTGAGTCCCTGAAATGCCATTATAATAAATGATTTAAAACATATCTTAATAGTTCAGATACTAGCTGTAGATGGCAACAAAAAAAAGTTAAAGATTGGGGATATAAAGAAATAGTCCAACAGGCAGGCAAATGTAAATTCTCTAGAATTACTCAGAGAAGGATTTTAGAAAATAGGATTAAGCAAATGGATAATCCTTTCTGGGCTTTAATTTTCTAGAATATAATTTCCTGGGTCAGGGACTTTTTTGTGTCCTTAACTGTTTTGCGCTAGAATAGTTCCTAGCTCGAAATAGCCATTCAGTAAATATTTATTAAATTAGCAAATTAAGCCAGGGGCCCTTTGGGATAGGGCAGAAATGACTATGGAATCCTGATAGGTGAGAGTGACCAGACAGCCTTGCACAAACAGATAACCAAACTAGGATATTTCAGTGATGACTGTGAGGATGAGTGGGAGCTACATGATGCTTCATCCTTTGCAGAGAAGGGTGGCACTCTTAAATGAATACCTTGTCCCTGGGGTGGATGCCAATGGAATATTATGATCGTGACTCAAGGATAAGTTTCCACAGTGGAGTCTGATTCATAGCCTACATATTCCACTAACTGGTACTGTAGAAATGTGTGTCTGTATAGAGGTTTGGATCAAGTTTTCTGAAAAGAAGATTGAATGGGCAAAGACTTTTAAGATTTTGTCTTTAAACAAAAGCCATTTGACTAGCTCTAAATTTATCACTGTCCATTGTTTAAATAACTCCCCTTGGTTCTCAGAGTAGTTCCTGGAGTTTTAAGTCACTGTTTTAGCTAAGAATTACCTTTACTTTTGTACCAAGGCTGAAAGACTGAACCCTCTTAAGGAGTCACAGAGCTTAATGGAAACTCAAGTCATCTTCAAAGCAAAGAGTTTAACAAGTATTTATCAGAAATAGAATATGTGTCTGCTATAGTGGTAAACAGTCTTCCTGGATTTGAAGAGTTTATAACTGAAGTGAGAAGACAGCATATTCCATAGAAAACAACCAGAGAACAATGCTATAAAATATAGTTATATCCGTATACCTCCTCCAGGCAGGTGGATGCCTAACCATTGAAACATAGGATCACCTCTGTAATTGTTAATTAAGTTTAATTTTTATTGAGGTAACATATGTGCCTGTTTTAAAAGTCATTTGTCATTTCTTTGAGTATTTTCTTTCTTTTTCTCTGTGTTCTCTCTTCCTAGAATTTTTACTAGCCAAAGTTTATACTTCCAAGATTGATCTTATAATTTTCACTTTTGTTTTCTGTTTCTTGGCTTCCTTATTCTACATCCTGGAAGATTTCTGCCAAGTTTCTCCTTTAATTTTAAAACTTCGGTTATTTTGATTTTATAAAGTTCTTTCTAATTTTGTGACGATTCACTATTCTTAACATCCTGCTTGTTTCATAAATGCAATCTCTTGTTTTCTCTGAGAATATTTTACTTTACATTTTGTTTTGGTTTTTAAGTTTTGTTTGAGTCCTACATTGTCTCTGGTTCCTGCTGATCCTTTCACTATTTTTTATTTTTTTTTATTTTTACTTTGTTTTGTAGAGACAGAGTCTCACCGTACCTTTCACTATTTTTATTGTTATTCATTTCTCTTTATTAAGAGACATTTTCTTTGAGGTATCTGTTGTTCATATTTGAGATGAGTCACTATGGACTTGTCTGGAGTTTCTGTAAGTACATGGGGCTTTTCAACTGTGGGCTTCACTGTTGGGAGACCTCCAACTACCCTGTTTCCCTGAAAATAAGACATCCTCCGAAAATAAGACCTACTTACAGGAAAGATAAGACGTCCCCTGAAAATAAGACCTAGCGCATCTTTGGGAGCACACCTTAAAATAAGACACTGTCTTATTTTCGGGAAAACGGGTTTCCAGTATCTTTTTTTCTGAGGTCAGATTGTTTCTCCAGAGAAGGATCTTCCAATAATTGTAGTTAGTGACAAACTATCAGTAAAGGTCATTTCTTTCTATAGGTTCTGCAATTGAGTTAATTCAAAGTAAACCATGTCTTTTTTTTTTTTTTTAATTGTTGGGGATTCATTGAGGGTACAATAAACCAGGTTACACTGATTGCATTTGTCAGGTAAAGTCCCTCTTGCAATCGTGTCTTGCCCCCAAAAGGTGTGGTACACACCAAGGCCCCACTCCCCTCCCTCCTTCCCTCTCTCTGCTCTCCCTTTCCCCCACTCCCACTGTGACCTTAATTGTCCTCATATCAAAATTGAGTACATAGGATTCATGCTTCTCCATTCTTGTGATGCTTAAAAGTGACATTTACTTAATTCTGAAGGTCCTCATGATAATTTAATTAACTTGCATTTATGAGATGCCTTATTTTCATACCTGTTGTCTGCATACCTTCTAGAAGCCTGTGTATCCCTAGGAAGACTAAACATTCCTTAGAAAATGTTACTTCCTTAACATATTTCTCAACTTCTTACATTGTTAGCAATACATGTAAATGTAAATAAGTGTGTCTATTATCAGAGGAAGAGAATCAACTTACTGCAAATGTATTTGTAAATAGAATAAGGAGGAAGAGACCATATTGGCCCACTGATAGAGTTTAATATGGGATGTTCACTGACACTGGGATTTGAAATCTCAACTCTGATTTTTAACTTGGAGAAAACTTCAGTATATTTTTTAAGCTCTATGTATCTGTGAAAGTTTAAAGCAATTAATGTATTTTATATGCTATACTTCAAAAAACTGAGATGGTGATTATCTCCATATTAGAAATAAGGGGGGAAGCTCAGAAAAATTAAAATGACTTGCTCAAGATCTTAACTCTGTTAAGTGTCATATTTGGAACATGTATTCTCAAACACCTTTCTACTATACAAGCAGTCAAAGGACCTTTATCCTGCAGTAGTATCCTATAGGATAAAGCTGCTTGGTAATTTTGGTAAAAATAGCATCAGAAAGAAAAAAGTTATCTAAAGGAAAAATTCTGTTTGGAATTACAGACTGACCACAATCTGATGAATAATTTTTATACTCTGAAGAATATATAGTGTAGCTCATGTTGGGGTTTTTTAAAATTGTCATTGTTAAATGAAAACTAAGTTTAGGGATTATTATTGAACACATTACTAGAGAACCAGTTTCTCTTTCAAATATTTCTTTTCCTTTTCTTCTGGGACTCAAGGTTTATAATTACTTTGTTCTTTGTGATTACTTTTATTGATTAAATAGCAAATATGTGTTTTACTTCCTGGAATACTTTGAATTTCATCCTCATGTTCTTTTTCTTTAAAAGTACTATAAACTACCTATATCATTATAAGCTACCTATTTTTTTTTTCAAATATTTTAAAACTTTTATTACTGAAAATTTCAAACACAGACACAAGCAGAAAGAATAACGCAATGAACCTCACATGTGCCTCATACGGTTTCAAAAGATGTCAAGTTTGTCAATCATTTCATCCATCTCCTTCCCTTTTTTTCTGGAAACTTTTATAAAAAATAAATCTTATACATTATATCTTACTCATAAACATTTCAGAATGCACCCGCAATGGATAGGTACTTTTTACTTATATAAAGCCACTAGACAATTAACAAACATTTAACAAAATAGACAGTAATTAAAAACTATTTTGACTGGATCTATCTCTAAGTCATCTAGGTCATTTTCTTATTGGTGATGTTCAAGGGTTGCATCCTCCTTTGACTTGTGTCTGTAATTCTTCATCTATTTTATAATGTTCACATCACTTTGGGGCTGAGTATGCCAATGATTTGCCATCAGATCTTCTGCTTTTTTAATCAGATAACTTGATAATATATTTGTTACCAATGTAATTGAGATTTTTCCTTTGGAACCTAAAACTTAAAAAGTTCAGACTTGGAATTTATCACCTAATCATACTTTATCTCAGCCTTAATCACCACACTGAATTTAGGGCTCAAGCATCTGGGCTCAGCACCCGTTGCTCAGTGGTTAGGGTGCTGGCCACATGCACCAGGGCTGGTGGGTTCAAAAACAGCCAGGGCCTGCTAAACAGCAATGACAACAATAACAAAAAAATACATAGCCAGTCCTTGTGGCGGGCGCCTGTGGTCCCAGCGACTAGGGGGCTGAGGCAAGAAAATCGCTTAAGCCCAAGAATTTGAGGTTGCTGTGAGCTGTGATGCCATGGCACTCTACCAAGGGCAACAAATGAGACTCCTTCTCAAAAAAAAAAAAAAAAAAAAATCTGAGATACTACCTTCCTCATTCCTGGGCAGAGTTGAAAATAAACTCTTTGTTTAAATAGCTGTATTAATTCCTCTTATAGCTCCTCTAGGTCTTAATTTTCATATTTTTAAAATAGGAAATTTATGAAATTTTGCAGAGCTGTTTTATGAATTGGAAATTTTAAATGTTTGTGAAATAATTGATGCTCAATAAAAAGGAGTTATCATTATCTATCTTATATTGTTGTGGGAGTATCTGAGGGCACATTGCAAACTGTGAAGTACCACGATGCATAACATAATAGTTGTTTTTTATATGAACAGAATCATATATTCAATTAAGAACCAAACCATTTAGTAATAGGAAATGCATGATAACACATTATTAAAAAGTAAAAATATATAGACTACTGATCTGGGTAAGCACTTCTTGCTAAGACTCTGAAGCAAAGATCAAGGTATATTTTCAAAAGAATATGGCTTTTCTAAAGCTTGATGAAAAGCTTAAAACCACAATTCTTTTTACTTAGATTCACAAATCTTGATTATACATGTATATATATTCTTGGAGACAAAACCATGTCAAGACAAGATCTATAGCGGCACTCGTAGCTCAGTGGGCGGGGCATCGGCCACATACACTGTGGCTGGCGTGTTCAAACCCAGCCAGGGCCAGCTAAAATCAACAATGACAACCGCAACAAAAAAATAGCTGGGCGTTGTGACAGGCACCTATAGTCCCAGCTACTCGGGAGGCTAAGGCAAGAGAATCGCTTAAGCCCAAGAGTTTGAGGTTGCAGTGAGCTATGACACAACAGCACTACCGAGGGCAACATAGTGAGACTCTGTCTCAAAAAATAAATAAATACAAGATCTACTAAGGAGGACAAAAATAGGAACTATTATTAAAATTAAATAAGAAAATTAACAAGAGGTTATTAGCAGCCGGAAAGTCCTATACGTGGGCCACAAGCTCACATAAAATATGCAATTTTTAGTAATTCTAAAGCTAACCCTTTTGTGTTTTTATCCCTCACTGAAAATATTTACTCATTGTTAGAACCAGCTTCTAGACATAGAATGGTAGGTTTTTTTTCTCTTCAGTTTATAAAGAATTCTAGATGTCCTAAGAGTTAAGACATCACAGTTTTCACTAACCACATTGTTTTCATGTAAATGCGTTTATTATATGCGAAGACATTAAAATAAACACTTTATTTTATAAAAACCACTATTATAAATTGGTTTCATTCTTCATCTTTAGGTATAGAATCATCTATTATCTATGTTTTATGTTTTCAACAAAATATTGTATTTACAAAAGGAAACATACCCTAGTATGCTCATTTATCTTTATACTGAAATGGTTAGTTGCCCATGTTGATAGGATAAAACCAAAGTAATTCGGCTATTATAGTTTTATATTTACATAATTACTCTCTTTGGGACATACATGAAAACCCAATTTTATATGATTCATATAAGCAAGCTGATTTTGTGGTTTTTAAAAAGACTTATCCTTTACTGAAAGTAATTATGCCTTTGGGTCTTAGGATTTTTTTCTTTTTAACCTTCTAAAGTTAATTTGGGTATTAGTCTGGAGTGGTACTTGTAAATATTATCAGACAGGTGGTAAAACTGCTGAAATAGGCTGATATCACAACTCTGAAACAAGACAATCAAATCTGTTTACTCACTACATATAATTTAAATTTCCCAAGCTTTACCAGCCTGCGGGGACCAATGGAGACAAAATGACAATTATAACCCAAATTTCACTGACTGGGCCCTTCTTTTCTTCTCACACAAGATCACACGCAGCTATAAAGTACTCTTCGGTATTTCTGGGTTCCCATAGGATGGCTCCCAAGCAGGCCTGAGAAATCCAGGCCGTGTTTCCAGGCAGGACATCATTGTCATTTTGGGGTACTACTATGTCCCACTGGGTTGTGCTTCTCCCTCCTTTCCTGGGATGGGTTCTTTCCTGGAAGCATCCTAATAAAGCTTATCTCAGCCTTTCCCTTGCTAGGATAGACCAACCTAGTTAAAAAGAGAAAAAAATGGAGTCATGATTCTGAATACAGTGTGGTGGGGAGTCAGTCAGCCCTGAGAACACATCTGAATCCCAGAGATGGCAAAAACTAAGAACTAAAACCATAAAGTATTATCTTACTGAAAATTTTCCTAAAATGCCACCGTCCAGTGTAGGAGCCAGTAGCCACATGTGGCCATTGAGATTTAAATTAATTTAAGTTAAATCAGATGGCCAGTGCCAAGGCTCATGCCTGGAATCCTAGAACTCTGGGAGGCTGAGGGGAGTGGATTATTTGAACTCAGGAGTTCCAGACTGGGCTGAGCAAGAGTGACCCCCCACCTCTACTAAAAATAAAAAAAAAAAACTAGCCAGGCATAGTGGTAGGTGCTTATGTTGCTGAAGCCCAAGAGTTTAAGGTTGCTGGAAGCTATGATGCCAGACTGAGATTCTGATTCTGTCTCAAAAAAATAAATCAGATTTGAAACTCAGAACCTCTTTTGTACTAGACACATTTCAAGTGCTAATAGCTACATGTAATTAGTGGCACCTGCCTTGGGCAGCACAGATGCCATTTCCATTATTGTGGGAAGTTTTATGGGACAGGATTCCTCTAGATTCTAGAACTAGATTCCTGCCCCCAAGGCACTGATTCTCCCGCAGCTGCCCCACTGGGTGAAGGGAGACGCCTAAAGCTGCAGTATTTGATGCTTGTGGCTGAGGGAGTGGAGCCGCATCCCACTGGCCTTATTTTCCTCCCCTGGACCCGCCTTCATGCTTAGGCAAGAAAAATGTTGGTTTTAAAGGGATCCATTGAGTTCTTGTTTTCTTAAACAACAGTAACCTACTTCCCTTCTTTTATTTCCTGTTTTCATTGATACATTTTTCAGTAAAAATTACATGCGTTTTCAACCCGAAGGGAAATCTTAAAAGCTATTTATAGATCAGCTAAACTTAGGTTTGATCAGAAAACCAGGTAATTGAATTATAAGAATAATCAATTTGTACTTCTGACGTTTTTTTAAAAGCTGAGAAAATGTTAATCATTTCAAAAAGTAAAAATTGTTAGAGAAAACATTTTATTCTACCATTACCTAAGGTAGTCTTGCCCCAATGTTTACAACAAAAGGAGAAGAGGAAGAAAAACTACTTTGGGAATTATTAGATAATTATTTTGTTTGTTTAGAAATACTCTTTGGCCATCTGTACAACCTTTATATACCCTGTGTTCATTGCACTGAGACCAGATCTTTGTTTTCACTGATCATTGTGCGTCAATCGTGCTTAATACTATCTGTTGATCATAGGGAAATGACTATTGAAAATATTATAAGAAACAGATTGTGCTTTTAAAATGTCTTTTGTTGCAAAATACAAAAAAAAGTAGAAGACATTCGCCTAAGTTTTGATAGAGCAGTGTAGGCAAAGAAGACAAAGAATACAGGATGGTTTGAAATCATTAAAGGTTCAGAAAGTTGAAATGATTGTAGCTTCAGCTTTGATTAATCTTGAATTATTGACAGAGTTCTCCACCCTTATTAATGCTAGTTTAATAGTTAATTTCTGTTTAATACACAGAAAAGAATTTAGTTCAGTTCATAAATTTCAGATTCAGTAACCTTTAATGATTATGGCTGGAATCTGCAGCAGTAAAGCTCACAACCTGATGATGAGCTAAATAATGACTTCCTATGATGTGCAGTACGTTGCTGCAACTTGCACCATATGGAAAAACTTAGGAATTATTTTTAACCTTCCTTTTAAACATTGTTTAAGGGTGGTGCCTGTGGCTCAGTGGGTAGGAAGCCAGCTCCATATACCGAGGGTGGCGGGTTTGAACCTGGCCCTGGCCAAACTGCAACAACAACAACAAAAAAAATAGCCAGGCGTTGTGGCTGGCACCTGTTGCCCCAGCTACATGGGAGGCTAAAGCAAGAGAATCACCTAAGCCCAGGAGTTGGAGGTTGCTATGAGCTGTGATGCCACAGTGCTCTATTGAGGGCAACAAAGTAAGACTCTGTCTCAAAAAAAAAAAAAAATTGGGCGGCACCTGTGGCTCAGAGGAGTAGGGTGCTGGCCCTATATGTAGGAGGTGGTGGGTTCAAACCCAGCCCTGACCAAAAACTGCAAAAAAAAAATTGTTTAAACATTCTCATATTTAAACTATTAGATTGGAGTAGAATCTAAATCCACTTGAGTTGTAGATTTCACTTCTCATGGATGTATTTTTTAATTTGGGGGTAGTATCAATAGAAGATCAGGGTTGTAAAATCGTGGCTCTTAAATAACAGATTCTGTAAAATAGTCTAATCCAGTGGTTCTCAACCTGTGGGTCGTGACCCAAGGAACTGTATTAAAGGGCTGCAGCATTAGGAAGGTTGAGAACCACTGGTCTAATCTGTGAAACTTGACAAATTATGTGTAGATTCCAAGCTGTGGATTCCATATGCCAAGGATGGGAGTGTGGCTCGTGGCCACTAGAGGGCAGGAGTGGTCGGGGCAACTGGGGACAGCTGGGGACAAGTGTGTAGGGGAAAGCTTGAACCACTGTATGTGGAGCACAGCTTCCCACAACTAGAAGAAAACTCAGTTCAGTCTTTGCAGCAGGAAAGCCAGAAATGACCCAGGAACATTAGACTTAGAGCTGTGAGAAACATGGACAGGAAAATTAGCAACACAGTGTGGAGCACACACATTACCAGTTATCAAAATGGGGGCAGAAAGCTAAATTCAAGGCCAGGTTGAAGGAGGCAGTCAGATTGCAGGGATGTGAGCAGGCCATTACAATTATCGCACCAATTCTTTTTCTTTCTTTTTTTTTTTTTTTTTTTATTTGTGGGTTTTGGCCGGAGCTGGGTTTGAACCCACCACCTCCAGCATATGGGACGGGCGCCCTACTCCTTGAGCCACAGGCACCGCCCTATAGCACCAATTCTGTTGACCATACTGGCCCTTTAGAAATGGGCAAGTAGGATTTAAGAGTCTAGTGCCTGAAAAGTCAAGGAAAATCTGATATTGTCTACTTTTGATATATAATATTTCCTGTAACAATTGCTTATTTATTTTTATAATGCTAGAACTATTACTGTTCTCTTCCTGGTGAATTCCCTCCACATCATAGAGTACGTCCTCAGATCTAAATAAGTAGTTTTTACAAAAGAGGAATTAATCGAGACAGATTTATCTCTAGGTATTAAATACCTAAAAGGCAAGGCACATTGGAATAGAGCAAAGAATAAGTTTTCCTCCACCCCCTTGGTGTACATCTATAGAATTTTGTACTTTTCCTTTACAGGTTTTGCACGTGGTTTAGTTTATATGTGCATGTTTGTCAACCCTGAAAGCCTGTAGGCTCCGTGACAGCAGAAACACCCTTCCGCACTTAGCACAGAGCCTGGCTGTAGAAGACTGCCATTAACTTTTGTTGACTTCAAGGAGTTTACCATGTAGTTAGAGTGGGAGAGAACTGTAATACAGATGTTAAAATAGATACAAGGTAAAAGAGAATTACAGAGTAGGAAATTAGCAATTTAGTCTCATCAGGAAAATTTTCATTAAAGTGGCATTGAGCTGGGCCTCATAAGCAGATAGGATTTATGCAGGCATTGATTAGAAAGAAACTTCCCAGGAAGAGGCTACAGAGTGAGTTTGTGAAGGCAAAATGTAAGTTTTTTTTTTTTTCTCAGCTATTAGGGAGGCTTATATTAATAGATAAGACTGCAGGGTAGGTTGGAAAAATAAACATAGAGGGCCTAGAATCCCGTGCTAAGAAATATGTGGCTTTTCGTCTGGACCAATATTTTTGAAATGTTTTCTTCGCTAGTCTATAAAATACCTAATATAAAACCCATCCCACTGAAAAATAAGTTGTATAATGACATATGCTGTATCTCGGAATATCTAGTACATCTAACTACTTCAAGTCCTATAGGAAATAAACTTTTGAACTTGGTTTAACCAAATGTGTCCCAATTATATGACCATGTTTAGATGTCCTGCTCATTTTTTTCTGAAGGTGCACAATCTTTTTATTAATAATACTTGTCGTAACTGGCAATAGAAAAGTGTGGGAGGGGCAGCCTGTGGGCCACACCTCTGCTTGAGTGTTTCTTTAATCGCAGGGCCCTGGAGCCAGCACAGGCTGCTGAACTTCAGAAGGGGACGCAGAGGGGTGGTGTGCTCTCGGGATCAGCATCCACAGGGCCCCAGGCAGCCACGAGGGCAGAGTTAGTATGTCCTGCTCATTTATGGGCAGCACCTGTGGCTCAGTGGGTAGGGCAGCGGCCCCACATACCGAGGGTGGTTGGTTCAAACCTGGCCCCAGCCAAACTGTAACTAAAAAATACCCTGATGTTGTGGTGGGCGCAAGAGAACCGCCTAAGCTCAGGAGTTGGAGGTTGCTGTGAGCTGTGACGACACAGCACTCTACCCAGGGCAATAAAGTGAGAATCTGTCTCTAAAAAAAAAAAAAAAAAAGAAGAAAGAAAAAGAGCCATTTTCTCTTTTTCCTGGTTTTACTCTTCCTGGTTTTCTCTGAGAACTGAATAGAGATGTGGTTCTAAAGGTGTGTTGCTGGACCAGATGCATTAGTATCACCTGAGAACTTAAAAGAACTGCAAATTCTGTCTCCATCTAGATTTAATGAATCAGACGCTGGGAGTGGAGCCCAGTGATCTGTCTTTAAAAAGCCTACTGAGTGATTTTGACACACAAGTTCAACCTGCATCTTGCAACTCCAAGCTGGGAGCAAAAGCTTCCAGGCTACCTTTCTTAGCTACTATACAGCTTCCCTTTATCACTTTCAAGTGATGGTATTCCAGTTATCCATTTCAAAGTTCATCTTTTCACAGTTACTTTTTAAATTAAATATCTGAGATTTTACACAGTTCTGCTCTTTGGTTTCTTAGAATTCAAGTCACTATATCTTCTGCAACAGTGGCACCCATCTACTAAATTAGCGTCTGATTTAAGCTGCAGAGATAATTCTCCAGAGAATATTAGCTTCTATCTCTTCACACGTCACCTTTTCCTTTCCTTAATAGTTTGGCAGATAACTTCTAGAAAGAAAAAATTAATATAATTTATTAGAGCTCAGAAGTGTAAATCTCTGTGACTATTTTCAATCAAGATTTGAATACTTAAGGAACTTTACCTAACAAATGCCATCAGTGTAACCTGATTTCTTATACCCTCAATGAATCCCCAACAATTAAAAAAAAAAAAGATTTGAATACTTTTCTTTCTGAAAGGAAGAACTTTTATATCTTTTATTGGTTATTTGGCTGTGGGCATCTCCCGGTTAAATTATAACTTTATACATTTAGTCCTTCTGTTATTTTCCTTTGTTTAGAAATATTAATCTGAAACAATGTTAGAAGTGGTAGGAAAGTTGAAATAAATGCAAAACCTTTTTCTCACCTTTCATAGTCATCTAGCTTAGGAACTTATAAATTCCTTCTAACAGTGTTGGATATATTAAATTTTAACTTTGAAAATAATTATAAAATCCTACTTATGTTTGATACTATACAACCTCCAATTCCTGTTACTCCTTTTCTGCTTCAGATCCCTTCTTTTCTGTAGCATATTAAAAAATGATTTATATTTTTAAATCCTCACAGTAAATTACAAATGAAACTTTAAAGCATGTAAAGACAAACTTGCCATGCTAATAGCATCTGTTTTCACAAGTCTGTGATAATTAAAAAGTAAAGAACCCTAAAGAAACTGAAATTCAGAGCAAGACAACTCAAATTGAAACTGCTTTAGGGGATGGTCTCTCCTGATTCTCACCCTACACCAGTCTCTTAGGTACAAATCTCTTAAAAGATGTGAGGATTAGGCTCAGCGCTGGTAGTACAGTGGTTACAGCGCCAGCCACATACATCAAAGTTGACAGTTTCAAACCCAGCCCAGGCCAGCTAAACAACAAGGACAGCTGTAACAAAAAATAGCCAGGCATTTTGGCGGGCACCTGTAGGCCCAGCTACTTGGGAGGCTGAGGCAAGAGAATGGCTTAAGCCCAAGAGTTTGAGGTTGCTGTGAGCTGTGACACTACAGCACTCTACTGAAGGCGACATAGTGAGACTGTGTCTCAAAAAAAAAAAAGATTTGAGGATTAGGCTGGGTGTGGTAGCACTCTTTGCAGGTGGAGGTCTTGGAGTGCAAGAGCAAGACCCCATATCTATTAAAAATGGAAAAAAATTAGCTAGGCATTGTAGTTGGGTGTAGGCCCATCTATTGAGGAGGCTGAGGCAGGAGGATTGCTTGAACCCAGAAGTTTGAGAATGCATTGAGCTAGGCTAAGGCCAGGGTACTCTAGCTTTAGGGCAGCAGAGTGAGACTCTGTCTCCAAAAGGAAAAAAAAAAAGATGTAAAATTTGCTAAGGGCTGTAGAATTTCTATGTGTCCAAAAATAAGAAAACATTTAACCTTTTAGAAGAATGAAAGTTTAAAGTTCACCATAAACAAAGAAGATCCTAGATAATTTCAGTTTTAGTCTTTTTAGCTTTAGAGTTCTTGTTCGTTTTCAGCAGGCCGGGGCTGGGTTTGGAACCCACCAGCCCTGGTGCATATGGCCAGCGCCCTACCGACTGAACTATGGGCCCCGCCGTAGCTTCAGAGTTCTTTACTCTGCTCTTTCATGACCTCTGAAATATCTCTTGATGTCTTAGCTTAATTAATTTAAATATGATTAATAATGAATATTTATTCAATTTCTTTATTTCTTTTCTTTTTTTTTTTTTAAGTCTTCTAGTTTTATCCTGCATTATGTCAGGCCCTTCTTTTTTGTGTTCAAACCATTATCTTTTTTCTCCCTTTGAAGAAAAATTTAGATTAACATGAGGGTACAAACAATTAGGTTACAATGTTTGCATTTGTTAGATAAGATCCCTGTTATAATTGTATCCCAAACCCAGGAGATGTGTTATATTCCATTTCTTTTCTTACTGTCCCGGTTTTTTTTTTTTTTAAGAATTAGATGATCTACACAGAGAAATCATGACATTTGCACATACAGGATTTGAATACAGCTCTGCACCTGTGACTCAAAGGAGTAGGGCGCTGGCCCCATATACCAGAGGTGGTGGGTTCAAACCCAGCCCTGGCCAAAAACTGCAATAAAAAAAAAAAAGAAAAGAAAAGAAGACAGTAGTTATTAGCATTAAGACATTACTGCAAATGCAAACCTCTTGATCTTGAATCTTTGTCTTAATCTTACCTTTGAAAAACGGTAACTTAGACATAATTTTTGCCTCACTCAGAAAAATGTTTCCTTCTGTAGCAGCCAAATAGTCATTGAGATCTGTTTCTATTTCAGATTAGTTTACTTTCATCTTTATTATTACAAAAAATAAAAATTATCTTGGTTATATGTGCAAAACGCAAAATAAAACCTGTTTCTTAGTTGAGGCATTGTTTGTAATGGCAAAAGATTAGAGACAATCTAAATGTCTGTCAGTAGAGAACTAGGTAAATAAATTTTATTATTCCATATAGCAGCATACTGTACAACCATTAAGGTGAAGCATCACTATATATATTGATGTTTGGACAAAGTATTAGAGGCAGTGTTGATGTATAACTAAGTAGGTCAAAAGTGAGGGGATATTCAGACACACCAAAAAACTAAAGCTACTGCCTCTTGCAAGGACAGAGGATAGAATTGGATCCCTAGGAACTCTTTTGTGTTCTTTTTAATTTCATACCCTATGTGTGTTTTACCTATGTTTTTAAATTACTATTTTTTTCTTTTTCTTTGTTTTGTTTTGTAGAGACAGAGTCTCACTTTATTGCCCTCAGTAGAGTGCCATGGCGTCACATAGCTCACAGCAGCCTCCAGCTCTTAGGCCTAGGCGATTCTCTTGCCTCAGCCTCACAACGTCCGGCTATTTTTTTGTTTGTTTTGCTGTTCAGCCAGGGCCGAGTTTGAACCCACCTCCCTCCGTATATGGGCCCGGCACCCTACTCGCTGAGCCACAGGCGCTGCCCTTTAAATTACTTTTAAAAAGTCACCTTGATTAGAAAAATGCTGATAGCTAAGTCTGAAAACTGAAAAACCATAAACTATATTACACTTAATGTTTATATATATAAAAATTCATTTTTACTGATTAAAACAAAAACTTTGGTATTACAGCAGGAAACATTGGCTATCTTGTTGAGTTCTGGTGGTGAAGACATGATTCTTCCTTTAAAATTTCCTTTATACAATAGTTTTACTTTGGGAAATTATTTGTAACTCAGATGTAATGTAAAGTCTTTTTTTTTATTGTTGGGGGTTCACTGAGGGTACAATAAACCAGATTACACTGATTGCATTTGTTAGGCAAAGTCTCTCTTGCAATTGTGTTGTGAACTCGTTTTAAAGCAAAGTATTCTGCAAAGCTGTGACACTTTGTTTTTGAAATTCTGATTTTTTGTTACATTGGATTCTCTTAAAGCAGAACCATTGAGCCACTATTTATCCTCACCAAAGTTAGTAATAGTCTGTCCTCCTAAAATTAGAGCATCTGTAGTTCTAATTGAAATTTTTACAAAAGCAGCAATTTAAATTTTTCTCTTCTCATGTTCTAAAAAAAATTTTTTTAAGAAACTGAAAATCATGTCATTAAAATATTAGAAAAAGTATTATTTACTGACTAAACTGTGCCCACTACAGCTGGTCCTGTTTAGAACCACCTGGTGTTCTAAATTCTTTTTCAGAGTTTTAGGCATTCTTAAATTACTTCTATTTCACCAAATGCAAATTTGTTTTGTGAAGTAGGCTGCATTACAGCTCAAATATAGGAAATAACTTGCAAAGAAATGCTTGATATTCAGAATTTGGAACAATATTGGTTGGCTAGGGAAATATTAATGAACATCACAGACTGACTTGCCTTGACGGGAATGAATTTAAAATGATCCCTTTTCCTTTGTAAATGGAAAAAGAACCTCTAATTGTCCTATATTTATAACAACCATATGTCCCAGACTTTCCAGGATAGTTCCCAGTTTCATATTCCCATCTCCTTCTCAGACCATGCATATTGATTTTTAGTTTGGAAATTCTGTTTATTCTTCAAATAGTGGAAATATAGTTATCTGAGGTCATTTCATTTTATAGAAAAGAAACTCGTTTCAGATTGTTTGATTTAAAGCAGAAAGACAACATACTGGGAAAAAATATCCAAATTGTATTTTTATATACCAGAGGTATTTGAGACAAGGAAATTCTATGTGGGATTTTTGTTCTATACTTTTGCTTGCAAAGACAACCAGTGAGCAAGGAACAGTAAAAACAGATGATTTCTTTCTTAGAGGTGGGCTGGGATCTGTTTCTTTCCTTCAATGATCAGACACCACCTCTTCAATGGATTTATTTATAAGGTAAGAGATTTTAAGAAAAAAGGAGCACAATAAGTATGTGAAAAGATGCTCATTTCTCAACTTCACTGGCTGTCAGGGAAATGCAAATAAAACTACAGGGACATACCACTTCTCACCCACTAAGAAGGATATTATCACACGATTAAATTCAAGGAGGGTAAGGAACCTTGGTAAGTTCCCACTTATCTGATACAATGTAGGGGTATATGGCACCCTTCCTGGGTGAAGAAATCAACTACAGCTCAGACTTTGAACTTTACCTTACAAACACAAATAATGTAACCTCATCATATGTACCCTCATATGAACCTACAATAAAATATAGAAATTAAAAAAAAAAAAAAAACAGGAAAATGTTGGTAAGGATGAAGAGAAATTGAAACTTTCTCAGTGTTGATAGAAGTTTAAAAATAGTTCAGCCACTTTGGAAAACACTTGGCAGTTTTTTAGCAAATTCTACTCTTAAGAGTATACCCAAAATAAATGAAATCATATGTCAGCACAAAAACTTGTATTCAAATGTTTATAGCAGCGTTGTTAAGGTAAGCCAAAAAAGTGGAAACAATCCAAATGTCAATCCACTGGTGAATAAAATGTGGTATATCCATTCAATGTAATATTCAACAATAAAAAAGGAATGAAGTGCTGATATTTGCTACAATGCAGCTGAACCTTAGAAACATTATGCTAATTGAACGAAAGCCAGTCATAAAGAACTATACAGTACAATAATTCCACTTATGTGAAATGTGCAGAATAGGCAAGTCCACAAAGACAAAAAGCAGTGGTTGCTTAGGACAGAAGAGAGGATGAGTAAGGGGGAATGACTACTAACAGGGATGGATTTTCTTTTGGGGTGATGAAAATTGTTATGAAATTGAATGTGCTTATGGTTGCTCAGCTGTGAAAATACTAAAAAACATTGAATTGTGTATTTTAAGTACATGAATTGTATCTCAATAAAGCTCCTATCAAGAAAAAAAAAATCAGAGGAGTCTTTTGCACATGTGTTGAGACATTCTGTCCCCTACGTTCTACTGTAGCAGTGATTCTCAAACAGGGACAGTTTTGCCACCCAGGGACATTTGGCAATGCCAGAAGATATTTTTTGGTTGTTGCAAATTGAGGAGAGGGGCTAGTGACATCTGGGGGTTAGAAACCAGGAACATATACCCCCCACAACAGAAAGACTTTCTGACTTCGACTGTCAGTAGTGTCCAAGCTGAGAAATCTTAATCTATTCCTGTTACTTTAGTGACTGTTGATAACAACCATGCTTTTTAAGCACTACAAGGTCACAATCAGACAGATGTTCAGTGTATTCACATTACTAAGGGCAAGTCTATTTAATAGGACCAAACCAAAAAAGTATTGTTTTTTTTTTAATCTGGTTAAACCTAAACCTAATTTGACAAAAGTTCAATTAACCAAGATATATATATTTTTTTGTTTATTTTATTTTTATTAATTAATTTATTTTTTATTTTATTTTATTTTATTTTTGCAGTTTTTGACCAGGGCTGGGTTTGAACCCACCACCTCCAGTATATGGGGCCGGCGTCCTACTCCTTTGAGCCACAGGCGCCTCCCTAACCAAGATATTTTTATTCCTCAGTCATACTGGTTGAGATATACTATTTTTTGTTATATTTTATGTATTTACATATATTTTCTGAAAGACCAGATTCATGGGATATAACTTCTATTTGTGATAAAAACAGGACTAAAGAAACAAACTATAGCATGGCCTTGGAAGCATCATTAAAAGCTACTTTGTCCATTTCAAAAATTACTGTCAACTTATGTACTGGAATAGGAATATGGCTTGAAACTAATCCAATTTATTAGGATTTACTCTTCAGCCATACCCCTTTTCTTATATATACCTGTTTGAAATGGTCCAAGGGAAAGGGAATGGGGAGCAGGGGTTTCATTACAGACTCTAGCATTTCAAACATCAGCAGTTGATGTTTAAGAATACTTACTATGTGCTAGGTATTATACTAAGCACTTACATATATTATTTCATTTAACTGTCACAAAACCCCGTTAAGTAGATACAGTCATTCCTATTCTTCTGTGAAGCATTCCTCTTGTGGCTATGTGTCTTCTTGCTCTAGTATGCAATGGTTGTTCTCTTAGTCTTACATGACTGTTATTCTGAATTTCCTCCCCTATCTTTCGGGGGGAGTCCTCTTTGCTTCTCTTCTGTCTTGATTCCCTTGCATCTTCCCTTGTCATGGCATACTCCCTCATTTCGGTGAAGTATATCTTCCAGTACCTTCCTGAGAACACCAGTATCTGAAACTGTTCTACCTTCATAATTGAAAAAGATAGTTTTGCTAGGTATAGAATTCTATGTAGGAAATATTTTTCTTCTATGATTTTGGAGAAATTACTCTCTTATTTCAGTTTTGTGTGTGATCTGTTTTATATCTCTTTAAGCATTTAGAATTCTTTATCTCTGATGCCCTTAAATGATATGTCTTGCTGTATGAGTCTTTTTTGTTTTTTGCATTTTGCCTAACACCAAGGAAACTCTTTCCCTTTCAAAATTCATTTCCATGAGTTTGAGAAAGCTTTCTTAAAATGCTTCTTTGATAATTCCCTCTCTTCTTTTTTATTTCTAGAATGCCTATTAGTTAGGCATTACTTAGGTTGACTTTTAAATTTTATCAGACAATTTTCTTATTTGGGAAATCCTATTCTCTATTCCTTTGTCTTTTGAGATTTTATCTTACAACTCTTTTTAAAAAAAAAATTTTTTTTTTTTGAGACAGTTCTTGCTCTGAGTTAGAGTGTAACGGTGTCATCATACCCTGTTTCCCTGAAAATAAGACAGTGTCTTATTTTAAGGTGTGCTCCCAAAGATGCGCTAGGTCTTATTTTCAGGGGACGTCTTATCTTTCCTGTAAGTAGGTCTTATTTTCAGAGGATGTCTTATTTTCGGGGAAACAGGGTAGTTCATTGCAACTGGAAACTCCCAGGCTCAAGCCATTATCCTATCTCAGCCCCTAGGTAGCTGGGACTACAGATGCACACTACCACATCTGGCTAATTTTTCTATTTTGTGTGGAGACAGGGTCTCTTGCTCAGGCTGGTCTCAAATTCTTGGCCTCAAATGATGTTACTGCCTCTCGGAGTGCTAGGATTACAGCTTGAGCCACTGGGCCTGCCTTCCTATTTTAACCTTTTTATTCAAGTTATATTTTAATTTCTAAGCAATATTGCTTTTCCTCTAATTTCTTCTTTTTTATAACGTCTAACGTCTTATTCTGTTTGACAGATGTTTCTTCTTTTATCTCTGAAAGTATTATCATTTTTCTGAAGTACTTTTTCTAGAGTCCTACTTGATTCTTATTCATCTGATTCCCTTCTTACCATTTGTTGGTTAAGTCTTGTTTTTCATGTTATAAGCTTTCCTCAAATATTTTAGTAGTCCTCAAATGTGCATAATGTGTAAAATTCCAATATTTATTGGATGATTTTTAATTAACTAGTGGACTTTACTTTGGAATGAGCAAAGAGAATTAGTCATTTTATTGGAAGACTTCCAGATTTCAGTGTCTGTAGGGTCTTTTCCATTAGGCTGTTTAGTTGTTCCACAGAGGAATCTTCTTTCCCAGAATGTGTGTATTTATCTTCCAATATTCTAGGAGCCAAGTGAATAAAGGCATTGGAGAGTACTTACTGTTAGTATTAGGACTTTCAATTATTCCCTTGTCACTCCCTCTGCTGTCATCTATTCCTCCAGTCTTCTTGTTTTGTTTTTTCTATAATTCATGTAAAATAGAATCAGATAGCATTTAATTTTTCATATCTTTTTTTTCATTAGACTTTTCTTTGAAATTCATCTATGTTGTTTTGTGTATCAGTCCATTTCTTTTCATTAGTAAATAATTCTATTAAATGCCTATACTGCTAATGGACATTTGGATTGTTTCCAGTTTCGACTTCTGTGAATGAAATTCTAGGAACATTCTTGAACAAGTATTTTAGTAGATATTTGTTTTAATTTTTCTTGGGAAAATAGCAAAGAATACAATTTCTTGGTCATAGAGTAGAATGTGTTTAGCTTTCCCCCCACCCCCGCCCAAATGAATAGTCCCTTTATTGCATTGCTAAAGTTACAAATAGGTCTTAGGAATCACCCAGTATCTTGGTGCAGCTGGGCAATTCTTAGATCTTATTCATCAGTGTGCTGAACTATTCCTTTTTCTCTTTGTTATTGATTTATAGAAATTCTTATGAAATTACCTCTTTATTATTATGAAATATTTCTTTTTATTTGTGGCTGTACTCCTTATCATGTAGTCTAATCTAGCTGATATTATTACAGGTATTTTATACTTGGTGTATACCTGATGTATCTTCTTTCATACCTTTAATTTCGATTTAACTATGTAATTGTATTTAAAGTTCATCTCTTGAGCCTAGGAGGCAATGAGACCCTTGAACTCAGACCGTGGTACCTAAGTATCATTCTCCAATAAGATTTATCTGGGTTCTTTGGAGAAATGACTGATGGCAGGGCAGAGACAAGGAAGGCATAAGCTGAACTTGGAATATCTTTTGGTACCAGAAAGTAAGGAAGTGCTAAAAAAAATAAAGAGGACATACCAAAAATACAGGGAATAACTGGAAATGACTCCTAATGACGATACCTGGGACAATTTAAGCAACAAAGTAGGTGACAGAAATAGACTGTATCATAAGATAGAAATTTCAATGAATCCATGCTAATATAAATAAATAATCAGGTGTGGTGCCTGTGGCTCAAAGGGGTAGGGCGCCAGCCCCATATGCCGGAGGTGGCGGGTTCAAACCCAGCCCTGGCCAAAAACTGCAAATAAATAAATAATTGACTATATAAATGTGGAGAAGGAGAAAGTTCTTTGTTTCAGCACAACTCCAATTAATATAAAAAGTATGATGGAAATGGTAGAAATAGAAAGTCACCATTTGGTAAGCATCGCAGTAATAATTGTTGCAGGCAAGAATCACCAATGAATATTAAAGTTTGTGGGCAAACGTATGAAGAGAAATGGGATACTTAAATAGGCTTGAAGTATTTTTCCACCAGATACTCTTAGAAGGAGGAAAATATTAAGAAGAGAAACCTGACAGATAGCACTTTAACCCGATGGCCAAAATAGATATCATAGTAATAACATGGATTGGTTTCATGTGCCTCCTGATGTGATGCACTGAGAAGGGCATCAACATCAAGTGCAATGGCATGATCATAGCTCACCACAGCCTCGTACTCCTGGGCGCAGACAATCCTCCTGCTTCAGCCTCCTGAACAGCTAGAACTATATGTATGTGCTATCTTGCCAGTCACAAGGATCACTTTCATGATATTCTAAATCATGCATAATCTAAATTCAACCATGAAAAAATATTAGACAAACCCAAATTGAAGAATGTTCTGTAACTAGCTGGCACTCTTCAGAAATGTGAAGATTATGAAAAAAAAAAAAAAGACTAAGGTGCTTTCTAGTTTAAAAGAAACTAAGGAGACAGGATAATTAAATGCAAGGTGTGATTCTGAATTAGACCCTAGAGTGGAATTAGTGAGACAACTGGTGAAATTTGAGTAAGATCTATAGACTAGTTAATAGTATTGCTGGTTTTAATCATGTAAGATACCAACATTTTGAGTGCTGGGTGAGACGTATATGGGAATTCTTAGCATGAATTTATAATTTTTTATAAATCTGAACTTACTTTAAAATGAAAAGTGAAAAAATGAAAAAAAGATTTAATAAAAATATTTTTAAATGATAATAATGATAGACGTCTCATAGGCAATATGGTTAGGCGTTGCGTTTTTATTCAGCTTGACAATCTCCATCTTTAATGGGAATGTTTAGGTGCTCATAACTTACCTGGTTGGGTTTAATTCTCAGAATGTACTCTATTTCTATTTGTCATATGTTTTTTCTGTCTCCTTTTCTCTTTTCCTGCCTTATTTGAGGTTAGTAAATATTTGTGATATTTTATTATAATTCTTCCCTGGGCTTGGAGTCAATTAATGATTAACATATATCCGTGATGCCACTTCCTGTAAAATGTAAGAGTCTCCCAGCAGCATAGATGCATTTACTCCACCTGTCTTTTGTGTGATATTGTGACTTGTATTACTTTTACATGTTTTAAAACCATAATGTAGTGGTTTTTATTTTTTTCAATATATCATAATTTGTTCTATAAGTGGTTAAGAAAGTACTTTGTAAAAATAATTTACCCACATATTTACCATTTTTGGTGTTCTTCTGGTGCCACTTATCCTCAGCCTGAAAAATTTCCTCTAACATGTCTTGTCATGCTAGTAATTTGCCCAGTGGCATTTCATTTATCCAAAATTATCCTTTTTTTTCCTTTCTCTTTTGATGGATTTTTTTTGCTAGGTACAAAATTTTAGGTAACTTTTTTCTTTGAGCCTTTAATAAATAGTATTCAGTTGTCTTCTGGCTTCCATTGTCCCTGGTGAGAAGTCAGCTATCATTCATATTGTTGTTCCTTTGTGTGTAATGTATTGTTTTTGTCTGGCTGCTTTCATGATTTTCTCTTTATTTTTTGTTTCCAGAATTTCATAGTGATAGGCCTACCCATTTTTTTTTTTTAATATTTATCCTGCTTTAGTTCCCTGAATTTTTCTGTGTTTTTCCAAAGGTGGAAAAATTTTGGCTGTTTTTATTTTTCTGCCCTATCACCCACTTCTTTCTGACAGTCCAGGAAATTCTGACTGCTCAAAATTTTTACACAGTCTTTATTTTTCACATTGGACAAATTCTTGAAGATTGGTCTATATAAACATTTTCACCAATCATCACAAACCCATCCACTCATTTTTTTATTTCATATATTTTATATTTAGCTCTAAAACATACACTTGATTCATTTTTGTAGTTTTCATTTCATTCCTGAGATTCTAAGTCCTTGAATATCTTTATAATATCTTTTAATTTCTATGCTTATTTCAAGATCTAGGTCTTCTTGTAGTTGGTTTCTATTAATTTTTCTCTTGATACTGGGTCATATTTTCCTATATTTTTGCATGTCTAGTAATTTTCCATTGCATACAGGACAATGTGTGTAGTATAATACTTAATCAGAAATGATGAGTGTTGTGATCTATCTCTGAAGAACATTGATATTTTTTCTAATAAGTTAACTTAGCTGAACTCCAAATTCTATCTCCCCCTTCGTGAACATCAACTGAATTCTGTGCTTAATCCTTTCAGCCTTCCAGCTGTTGCCTTTCACTTGTGCAATTGAGGGTTAAACTAGGGCTTTGGGTAGAGTTTATATATAGATTTGGAGGGACTCTTGTGGCTTCTTCCTTTCTGGAATTTTTCTCCTCACTTGCCAGATCTGCTGTGATCCCCAAGCTAGATCTTCTGACTCCTTGAGTCAGTGAATTACAGATTTCCACTTAGTTCCAAATGCTCCACACATACGGACTGTGGATTACTACAGGGGAAAAGATAAGTACTGACTCCTACTTAGTGCAGTTCCTTCTTTTAAGGATTGATTTCTCACCAGTTTCTGCTTGTTTGCTTGTTTAGGGTCATTCTATTATACTTCCAAAATAGTTTTTTTTATATTTTGTCAGAGTATATAACTATTATCTGTAGAGGTATTAATCTGCTTTATGCTAATCTTCCATTACCAGAAATTATACTACATTATTTTTTAATTTTCTATTTTCTATGGATGCTGCATAGGATTAAACAAAAATTGTATACATTTTTGTGAATGATGGCACTGTCTCATCAAAATCTTCTAAAGGAATTGAGCATATTACTAATTTTCTTTTTTCTTTCTTTTATAGACAAGAGATGATTTCCTAGGTCAAGTAGATGTTCCGCTTTATCCATTACCGGTTGGTATAGGTGTCTGTGTTGCTTTTTGTGTTTATTCTTTTAATTTAATAACTACTTACATGTATGCAGTATAGTTGATGTAAATATTCAGTTTACTAAACATATTGCTTTTATTTCTTGACTATATCATCTTCTAAAACTCATCTCAATTTTCTTTTTAATATTTCCTTACATGAACCCAGTGAGAAATACACATAGAAAGCCACTGAAATTTGTTGGCATTAGGAAAGCATTCTGCAAGGAAAATCAGTTTGGAAATCTTCTGCTGAATAACCAGAATGGGGAGAGCCAAGGCTCATAGAAGGAAACTAAGATAGTTTGCAACAATATAAAAATAAAACACTGAGAGTCTGTAGCACACTGAGCAGTGGAGGAAAACAGATTTAGGAAACATTTCAGGATAAAATATTATTGGATCAAGTGTCTGACGTGGAAGTTTTTTTTTTTAAAAAAGTAAAGATAATACAAGTTGAACTTGGAAGGCAAGGGTGGCAGGCATCTCATGTGGAAAGGAGGAAAGCCATTTCATTTTGAAATACAAGAAATTTATTTTTGGACATACTGAATTTCAGTAGAACAGAAGGAAAAATGAAGATTTAAAGTGGACAGGTGACAGAGACATAAAAATGAATTGTGTAGGGAAAAGGAACTAGAACAATTAAGGGTTATCACTGCCCAGGGAGCTGCAGAAGCTCTGAAAAGAGAAGAGAGAGGAAAGGGGAGGGCCAACTGCTGGACCTCAGTCCGCATGATGGATCAGGGGAGAAGAAAAAGACAGACAAACAAGACCAAAAAGAACCAAGTGAAATAGTGTCACAAGAATTGAAGGAGAGAGTTTCAAGACAGAATGGGTAATTGATGCAAAACAGCAGAGATAAATAACAAAAGCAGACAAAGCACCACTGAACTTTTTAAAAGAGAAGAAATACTTCTGAATCGATCTTTTGAGATATTTATTGGCTTTCTACAGTCTTCAGCAATCATAACCTTTCAATAACATATTTAAAACAGTCTGACTTTCTAGGTTATTTACCTGTTTATTCTCCTAGTATTGGGTGTATGCTCTAACCATGCCAACCTGCTGACACGTACATGTTCCTTACTCTTTGGGGTGCTCTATAATGTGTTTCCACTTCTCTTCTGCCCTCCTTTTTGCTTCACAATTTACCCACTCGGCTAGTTTTAGACTGAGTTGTGATGCTGGCTATAATTCCTATTGTGCAGCAAAGTGAAAAGCACCTTCAGGTTACTAATTATAACCACTTAATAAACTAAAGCTACTTTTTTCTCACTTCTAACTTCAATTATGCCTTAGCATAGCCCCTGAATATTCTTGAAAAGTACATATTTTTGGTGTTTTGGATAGATCTTGAAAACCCACTGTTTTATTCTAGACAGAAAATCCAAGAATGGAGAGACCTTATACATTTAAGGATTTTGTTCTTCACCCAAGAAGGTCAGTAAATATAAAATAGTAGACTGTTAAGATTTTTATCTCTTCACTACACCTTAGAGTAGCCTCTTTGGAAATCAGGTTTAAACCTTTGTAAGTAAGCTACTTCTAAATATTATATTATTGTTTTTTAAAAGCTTTATTGTTATTTCTGATTAAGAAGTACTATATGCATATTGCAAACCATTTTGAAAATACAGAAAGTGATCCCACTCCTTGGAAAAGATTTGTCGTAATATTTATCAGACCGGAAGGCTAAAATTTATCTTTATATTTATTTTATATCTTGAAGCTTATGTAACTTTGTCATACTATGTTTTGAAAGATCAAAAGCATCAGTTCATCTAAAACCAATATCCAACTTGACATGCACAAATTCAGTTTCAGAAAAAATATATCTATATTTTACATACTTTAATAAGCAACAGTAGTTCAGAAGACTGAAATGTTTAGAGAAAATAGCATGAAAGGAAGACTGGAATTTAAAACCCAAATAGCATACCTATAATTTCGTTTTCCTAAGCTGAATTACTTGATTTTTATCAAAATTTAAAAATTTAAACTGTAAATAAAACTCCTTTTGATCTTCTGTACCATGTCAAATAAAATCTGGTCGAAATATGTGGATATACTGTCAAAAAGGTCAAAGAAAGCGAGAAAGGACATCTGTGCAAACTATAGCATTGGTCTTGTTTCTTTCTTTTTTTTTTTTTTGTAGAGACAGAGTCTCACTGTACCGCCCTTGGTAGAGTGCCGTGGCGTCACACAGCTCACAGCAACCTCTAACTCTTGGGCTTACGCGATTCTCTTGCTTCAGCCTCCCGAGCAGCTGGGACTACAGGCGCCCGCCACAACGCCCGGCTATTTTTTTGCTGCAGTTTGGCCGGGGCTGGGCTTGAACCCACCACCCTCAGTATATGGGGCCAGCGCCCTACTCACTGAGCCACAGGCACCGCCCTGGTCTTGTTTCTTAAACTACAAGGTGCATTTGAAAAATGTACTATAGAACTTAGTAAAATTTTTCATTTTTAAATAATTTTTAAAAATTACTCTTTGTAATATAAATAGTAAAACAAAAATGTGCTCACTGTGCTAATGTTTATTCTCTATAAAAGATGTTACATATTTAATTTCTGTTTAGTCTGGAATGTAAATCTCTTTTCTTCCTTTAATTTTGTTTTTTTTTTTTAATTTATTAATAGTTTATTTATCACTCATATTCATAGCTCAGGAACACGGGTCAGTGACAGACATCTATGTTAATCAGCCCAAAGAAATTCTTTATATTCCAAAATTACTTTATGCTCTGAAAGACACCAGCCTTCCTCATCTCCTCAAAATATTTCACAGAATCATAATTTCTGTAGAAATCTGCATATGCCTTCTTTCTTGGTTCAGCCACAGCATACTTATAGAAAGCCGCAACCCCCAGGGATACAACAAATGCTCCAACAATGTGAATCTGCAGGCACCTGGCCAAGAGGCCACGCATCTGAGGTTTGGCCAAAGCACTGGAAGCCATGGTAGTCACTGTCCTTGATGGGTATGCCAACCTGAACGCGTCCTTCCCAGCTCTCTTCCTTTAATTTTGGACTGATTTGTGGCATCTGCCTACCAAGAATCAATTAATATATTTTCTTATTCAATTGCTCCAGCAGCCTGCTTTTCAATTTTGTCAAATGCTTTCTAGAGTCTTTATCTTTAAAGAATATAATTTAATTCTTCTGTCTGCAGTGGATATTTTTGCAAGGACAGAAGAAACTGCATTCAGATAGAAAATACACTACATTCCTACATTTGTTTGAGCACCATTAAGTCAAACCCCCCAGGCTTATTTTCTAGTTGAAAAGACATGAAGCATATAATTGTAGAGGAACTTTTCAACAAGACGTTTATCTGAGCATATTTTCTTTATCACAAAGATGAAGACAGAAGCCATATTAGTACCCTTGAAAATAAGTACCAGGGATTCTACTGACCACTCTGGAAAGGGCACACCAAATTTGCCAAATCCATGAGAACTATATAGAGAACAACTAAAAAAGATTCAGGGAGGCATGAGGGTGGAGAGCAGGGCATCTCTTGAAGGCAGAATAAAAGGACTGGGACTCTTGTCTAGGAAGACAAAGGGTAATTGTTACATATTTGATAATCTGTAAAAGTTACCAAAAATCTATTTAGATAGCTAGGACAAGCAAGGATATTTTAAGTAAATCTTAGGATTCTAGAATTGGTGGACACAATTGATAGACTCAAACCTTAAATTAGAAGTTTATGAAGGACAGGTTTTTAAAAAGATTTAAAATATTTCTACAGCAAGTAGCACCCTTTAGCTTAGACACTTCATTATTCAATGAAGAGATGCAATATGAAAATAGATAAATGTATGACAGATACAAACAGCTGTCAAAGAAAGGTAGCTGTTTCAGACACTTACCAGGCCTTGCTCTCCACTGTTCTGTCATCATTATGGTCAGATTAGTAACCCTAAGACACGTGTCTGAGGATGCCTTTCTCTATCCCCAAAATTCTCAGTGGCTTCCCAGCATGTGCCCAATCAAGTCTAAAGGTCTCTTATTTTGTATGACCTCATCGTTCCCTTTTACGTATCATATAATCCAGCCAAATCAAGCTACTGCCATTTCCTTCATTGCATCCCAGATTTCTCATCTATTTTTTGTTTTTGCTCTTTACTCATGTGCCTTTCTCTCCACTGCCACAGATCAAAATGCTCCCAAATCTTCTAGCCCCAACTCAAACGCAAACTTGTCTTTGAAGTTATTCCTGATCTTTCACTTAAATTTTCTTAGCATCTTGCTTATAGTCTAACATTTATTTATTTACATGCGCTTCTTTTTTCTCCACCATCTATTCCTTTTCCCAGATATCGTCTGAACTGGATCTTGTCTTTGAATCTTCCCTAATAGATCTCCTTGCAGCTAGTGGGTGTTCAATAACTCTTATTAAATGAATGCATTCTTTCTAGTGTTAAAATTTACATGAATAATTATTTTCTTTTCTACAGTCACAAATCAAGAGTTAAAGGTTATCTGAGATTAAAAATGACTTATTTACCTAAAACCAATGGCTCAGAAGATGATAACGCAGAACAGGCTGAGGAATTAGAGGTGAGATTTTATAAATATTTAGTTAAACTAAAAAAAAATAATTAATTTCTTATTTTGCTGTACTCTAAAGAAAGATAACTTTATTCAGTGATGTTAATGTGTACAATAAAAATTATTTACCTGTACGTTTATTTCACCTAAGCATTCATTCACAATTTCTTTCCTTTGAGGGTAGCTCTGTAAAATGAATGGCCATTATTGATGGCCTTCTTAGTGGTTAGGGAGTACAGAATATAGTGTTTCTAAATGAAAGCATTTATTTGCATTTAAGTCAAAATTTTTCAAAGTTTTCTAAACTATGTCATGTTCTCCATTAAAATAAGAAGACAAGTATTTGGAAGTTAAATGTATGGACATTTTGAGGGGACTGTACTAATTACATTCATGAAGTGTAATTCCTGTTACATATATGTTGAGAGGGCCTCATAGGAAGGGAGCAGAATGAGAAAAACAGAAGAGGAGAATTCAGGTTACCTAATACAAAGCCATATTGATCTTAGGCAAGTACAATTTAACAATTTTTTTTTTTTTTTTGAGAAAGAGTCTCATCTTGTCACCCTTGGTAGAGTGCCAGGGCGTTAACTGCTTGGTAGAGTGCCAGGGCGTTAACTGCTCACAGCAATCTCAAATTCCTGGGCTTAAGCGATTCTCTTGCCTCAGCCTCCCAAGTAGCTGGGACTACAGACACCCGCCACAACGCCTGGATTTTTTTTTTAGAGATGGAGTCTCACCCTTTCTCAGGCTGGTCTTGAACTTGTGAGTTCAGGCAGTCCACCTGCCTGGGCCTCCCAAGTGCTGGGATTATAGGCATGAGCCACCGTGCCTGGTCCAGTATTTAACAATTTTATGGATGACAGAATAGTCCAAGTCAAGTGTTTGGGTAGAGCTCTGTGCTTCTGGAGTGTGTGGAGAGGAGGTAGAGAATATGTATTTGGAATAGAATTGGATACGGATTTTTCTTTCAAAATATTAATGATGAGGGTACAAATGTATTTGGTTACATAGATCACTTTTGTAAGGCTTGAGTCAGGACTGTAAGTGTGCCCATACCCAGACAGTGTTCATTGTACCAGTTAGGTAGGGTTTCTTTTTTCTTTTTTCTTGAGACAGTCTCACTTTGTCGCTCTTATTAAAGTGCTGTGGTGTCATAGCTCACAGCAACCTCAAACTCTTGGACTTAAGTGATTCTCTGGTCTCAGCCTCCTGAGTAACTGGGAGTACTGGTGTCCACCACAATGCCTGGCTATTTTTAGAGATGGATTCTCACTCTGGCTCAGGCTGGTCTCGAACCTGTGAGCTCAGGCAGTCCACCCACCTCGGCCTCCCAGAGTTCTGGGATTACAGGTGTGAGCCACTGTGCCCAGCCCTCATTAGGTATATTTTCATCCTCTTCTCCTCCCCTATCCCCTGCTTGATTTCCACTGAGCTTTACTCCCCTCTGTGTGCATGTGTGCTTACTGGTTAATTCCAGTTTAATAGCAAGTACATGTGGTGTTTATTTTTCCATTCCTGAAATACTTCACTTAGGATAATGGTCTCCAGCTCCATCCAAATTGTCGTAACAGGCATGAATTCATCTTTTTTATGGCTGAGTAGTATTCCATGGTATACATATACCATATTCTGTTAATTCACTCATGAATTGATGGGCACTTGGGTTGATTCCACATGTTTGCAATTATGAATTGTGCTGTAGTAAACATTTAAGTGTAGCTGTCTTTTTGATAAAATGATTTATTTTCCTTCAGGTAAATACCCAGTAGCGGGATTGCTAGATTGAACGGTAGAACTGCTTTAGTTCTTCAAGGAATTGCCACCATTTTTTCCTTCTTTTTTGAGACAGAGTCTTACTTTGTCAGCCTCACTAGAGTGTTGTGGTGTCATTGCTCACAGCAACCTTGGGCTCCCAGAGTGCTATGATTATAGTCATGAGTCAATGTGGTTCATGGTGGTCCTGATTTGCAGTCCCACGAACACTGTATTTTTCATCTGCATCCATACCAGCATCTATTGTTTCCAATCTTTTTAATAAAATGATTTTAACTGGTGTAAGGTGACATTTCATTGTGAATTTAAATTTGCATTTCTCTGATGATTGGTGAAATTAAGCATTTTTCATATGTTTATTGGCCATTTGTCTATCTTCTTTTGAAAAGCTTGTCTTCATATCTTCTGCTTTTGAATGGGGTTATTTTTTTCTTGCTGATTTACTTGAGTTCTTTGTAGATTTTAGCCCTTTATTGGATGCGTAGCTTGTGAATATTTTCTCCCATTCTCTAGGTTGTCTATTTGCCCTGTTGATTATTTCCTTAGCTGTGAAGAAGCTTTTAAATTTAATCAAGTCCCACTTACTTTTGTTGTTCCCTGGATTGCCATTGGAGTCTTTTTCCTAAGTTCTTTGCCTATGCCAATATCTAGAAGAGTTTTTCTTACATTTTCTTCTAGAATTCTTATGGTTTCATGCCTTAAATTTAAGTTTTTTGTCTATCTTTAATTAATTTGGGGGAATGATGAGAGATAGGGATCCTGTTTCATTCTTCAACATGTGGCTATACAATTTTCCCAGCACTGATTATTAAATAAGACTTCTTTTCCCCAGTGTATATTGTTTTCTGCTTTCTCAAAGATGAGTTGGCTATGTGTACATGATTTTACATCTGGGTTTTCTGTTCTGCTCTATTGGTATGTCCCAATACCGTGCTCTTTTGGTTATTATAGCCTTGTAGTATAGTTTGAAGTCTGGTAATGTGATGCCTCCAGATTTGTTCCTTTTGCTTAAGATGGTTTGGTTACACTTCCAAATGAAGTGTAGAATTACTTTTTCTAGATCTGTGAAATACGGTGTTGGTGTTTTAATGGGGATTGCATTGAACCTGTAAATCAGTTTGGGTAGTATAGACATTTTAACAATGTTGATTCTATCAATCCAGGAGCATGACAGGTTTCTGGAGACTGGAATTCTAGCTGCCAGCTCCAGTACTTGTCAGACCCTGTGTGAGTTGCTAAACTTTTCCAAACCTCAGGTTCTTTACTTGCAGAGTGACCTGGTTGTACCAGATGACTTCTAGAGTTTTTTCCCAGCAGAGAAACTTATAATTTGAAAAGGAGGCAAGAAATACCTGCTCCTTGAGGTTCCCTTGGAAGGCACTTTATCTTTGAAAAGTTTTGTTTTGTTTTGTTTTGGGGTTTGTTTTTGTTTTGTTTTTTTTTTTTGAGACAGAGTCTCACAATGTCACCCTCAGTAGAGTGCCATGGTGTCACAGCTCACAGCAACCTCAAACTCTTGGGCTTAAGCAATTCTGTTGTCTCAGCCTCCTAAGTAGCTGGGACTACAGGTTCCCACCACAACACCCGGCTATTTTCTTGTTGCAGTTGTCTTTGTTGTTTAGCTGTCCCGGGCCGAGTTTGAACCTGCCAGCTTCGGTGCATGTGGCTGGCACCGCAACTGCTGTGCCACGGGCACCAAGCCATATCTTTGAAGTTTTATCATTTTGGCCGGGCACAGTGGCTCACGCCTATAATCCTAGCACTCTGGGAGGCTAAGGAGGGTGGATTGCCTGAGGTTACAGGTTCAAAACCAGCCTGAACAAGAGTGAGACCCCATCTCTAAGAATAGCCGAGCATTGTGGTGGGCACCTGTAGTCCCAGCTACTTGGGAGGCTGAGACAAGAGAATCACTTGAGTCCAAGAGTTTGAGGTTGCTGTGAGCTGACGCCATAGCACTCTACCAAGGGTGACAAAGAGAGACTCTGTCTCAACAAAAGAAAAAAGTTTTATTTTTTCAACATTTACTGAAAGCACACAGTTGTGCACCAAATTCTTTTGGAAGGTTCTTTCTTTAGCCCTTCCTCAACTGTCTTGCCTCTGTGAGGGTCTGTTTAGGTCTCTATAAGAACAGCGAAGCTGAGGGACCTCCCCAGGGGTTGCCATCTACTTTACATTGCTCATGTGCCTTGAGAAAGAAAGCTTTGAACAGGTAGTGAATGTGCAACAAAAGTTCCTGGAATTGGGTGTGGCCATGGCTCAAAAGAGTAGGGTGCCCGCCCCATATACCGGAGGTGGCAGGTTCAAACCCAGCCCTGGCCAAAAAGTGCAAAAAAAAAAAAAAAGTTCCTGAAATTTTATTTTTTAACAGATCCTGGATCAATCTGTATTTTTTTTTTTTAATGCTCTAATTGTATTTTGCTTTGTGGTAAAATCTATAATAATAAAACTTTTTTCCTTCAAATCTCAAGTATAGGTAGCCCCTAGGCCAGCAATCAAAGAACTTGTCATCCTCTCTTAATTCTACATTAATTTATCTGGTTAACTTTTTTTCTTGCTTTTCTCTGACTTTTCATATAATCATTTTTAAAGTGACAAAGATATTTATTTGTTAGAAGCTTCTCTACCTGGCTTTTGGGGGCACTATGGTATCTTGCATAATGAGGAATTCTGTTTGAAATGAAGGATGTCTGCTGTGAAGAAAGAGAATTCTTTCGTTAGGAACTTAAAAAAAGTTAACAGCATTTCATTATTTAGTAACCTCCAAGTTCTGCCCACATGCACGCATCATAGGACCTCATTCACAGTTAGTTTCTGTGGGGAGAACTGCTTCACCTCATTCTGTGGTCTCACTTCTCAGTGTTTGAATTCCCTCAGAACGCACCTTATAATTTCAGGCGATGTAAGTGTGTAGGAGTTTATTTATGAAAGGCCCCAGGAATCCAAACACACAAATCTGTGCTTGTTTATCTTCTGTGTAGCTAACGACCAGGGAAGTCCTTTGACATCTAAATAAATTTATTTTAAAACTGTTGGAAAATGTAAAAGCAATATCAAACAAAATTGAAATGGTTATTTTACAAAACAGCCTTTAGTATCATTTAAAATATTCATATTATGGTCTGAAAAGTTAATGATGCTTTAATTCTGTCTATGCATGATTTCTGGAGCTGGGTATAATAAATCTCCTTTAAAATTCCCTTTCATATATAATTTATAAGTTTTTTTTAAAAATCAAAAATAAATTTCACTGTTATTATTCTGTTTTTCAGCCTGGCTGGGTTGTTTTGGACCAACCAGATGCTGCCTGCCATTTGCAGCAGCAGCAAGAACCTTCTCCTCTACCTCCAGGATGGGAAGAGAGGCAGGATGTCCTTGGAAGGACCTACTATGTAAACCATGAATCTAGAAGAACACAATGGAAAAGACCAACCCCTCAGTATGTGCAGCAGGCTTTCACACTTGTAATCTGGATACGTTTTGACTACTAATTTGCATTTTGAAGTCAGCTCTCAAGTGGATTCATAACAGTATAGGGGTCTGTAAACTGGAAGAATACCAAGATTTTTGGCTCGACGTCTATAGCTCAGCGGCTAGGGTGCCGGCCATATACACCAGGTCTGGTGGGTTCGAACCCAGCCCAGGCTTGCCAAACAACAACTGAAACAAAAAAATAGCTGGGTGTTGTGGTGGATGCCTGTACTCCCAGCTACTGGGGAGACTGAAGCAAGAGAATCACTGAAGCCTAAGACACCTGTGACACTGAAGCTGTGACACCATGGCACTCTACTGAGGGCAACATAATGAGATTCTGTCTCATAAAAAAAAGAAAGAATACCAAGGTTTTTATGGCCCAGGGCTTAAAAAATACTACCTGAGCTGTTTCTTTTTTTAAATGATTTGATAATATTGAAAATAATTTGAATCACAGATGCTGCTCTTTTAATTGTCTCTTAATTTTAATAAATTTTTAATTATTGTGTAGCCACAAATGGCACATTTTTCTCTTCAGACTGGTTTAAAAAATCTTGGAGTTTTTTTGTAGTTTGTTGTGAAAAGGTAATAAAATGTTACTTTCTATAGTACCTTATTTTTTAAATAAATTTTTTTGAGACAGAGTCTCACTGTCACCCTTGGTAGACTGCTATGGCATCATAGCTCACAGCAACCTCAAACTCTTGGGCTCAGGTGATCCTCTTGCCTCAGCCTCCCAAGTAGCTGGGACTACAGGCATGTACCACCCCGCCCAGCTATTTTTAGAGACAGGGTCTCACTCTGACTCAGGCTCATGTCAAACTCCTGAGCTCAGGCAATCCACCTACCTCGGCCTCCCAGAGTGCTAGGATTATAGGTGTGAGCCCCTGCACCCAGCCATTTAGGGTCTAATGTTAAATGCCTAACTTCCAACATGCACAGATCAAGGACACGATGAACCTTTGACATATTCTAACTGTGTCTCCTCAGTGATATTTTTAACCATCATCAGACAGTATATATATTTGTAAACTCTCCCATTCATATTTATTATGAGATTGCCCTCCATTTGTCCTTCCATATAATCTATAAAGTCTTTCTTTAATCTTCTGTTTGACAATATTTATAATTTTTTTATTTGTCTACTAATTTTTGGTTTCGATATTTTCTATCTGATATATGCCAGGCCCTTTCATGGATATTTTCTGTTCTTGAATCCTTCCCAAAAAAGTCAACAGTCCAAGTTCTTTTTTTTTTTTATTGTTGGGGATTCATTGAGGGTACAATAAGCCAGTTACACTGATTGCAATTGTTAGGTAAGGTCCCTCTTGCAATCATGTCTTGCCCCCATAAAGTGTGACACACACTAAGGCCCCACTCCCCTCCCTCCATCCCTCTTTCTGCTCCCCCTCCATAACCTTAATTGTCATTAATTGTCCTCATATCAAGATTGAGTACATAGGATTCATGCTTCTCCATTCTTGTGATGCTTTACTAAGAATAATGTCTTCCACGTCCATCCAGGTTAATACGAAGGATACAAAGTCTCCATTTTTTTTAATGGCTGAATAGTATTCCATGGTATACATATACCACAGCTTGTTAACCCATTCCTGGGTTGGTGGGCATTAAGGCTGTTTCCACATTTTGGCGATTGTAAATTGAGCTGCAATAAACAGTCTAGTACAAGTGTCCTTATGATAAAAGGATTTCTTTCCTTCTGGGTAGATGCCCAGTAATGAGATTGCAGGATCGAATGGGAGGTCTAGGTTGAGTGCTTTGAGGTTTCTCCATACTTCCTTCCAGAAAGGTTGTACTAGTTTGCAGTCCCACCAGCAGTGTAAAAGTGTTCCCTTCTCTCCACATCCACGCCAGCATCTGCAGTTTTGAGATTTTGTGATGTGGGCCATTCTCACTGGGGTTAGATGATATCTCAGGGTGGTTTTGATTTGGATTTCTCTAATATATAGAGATGATGAACATTTTTTCATGTGTTTGTTAGCCATTCGTCTGTCATCTTTAGAGAAAGTTCTATTCATGTCTCTTGCCCATTGATATAAGGGATTGTTGGCTTTTTTCATGTGGATTAATTTGAGTTCTCTATAGATCCTGGTTATCAAGCTTTGGTCTGATTAAAAATATGCAAATATCCTTTCCCATTGTGTAGGTTGTCTCTTTGCTTTGGTTATTGTCTCCTTAGCTGTACTGAAGCTTTTCAGTTTAATGAAGTCCCATTTGTTTATTTTTGTTGTTGTTGCAATTGCCATGGCAGTCTTCTTCATGAAGTCTTCCCCCAGGCCAATATCTTCCAGTGTTTTTCCTATGCTTTCTTGGAGGATTTTTATTGTTTCATGCCTTAAATTTAAGTCCTTTATCCATCTTGAATCAATTTTTGTGAGTGGGGAAAGGTGTGGGTCCAGTTTCAGTCTTTTACATGTAGACATCCAGTTCTCCCAACACCATTTATTGAATAGGGAGTCTTTCCCCCAAGGTAAGTTCTTGTTTGGTTTATCGTAGATTAGGTGGTTGTAAGATGTTAGTTTCATTTCTTGGTGTTCAATTCGATTCCAAGTGTCTATGTCTCTGTTTTTGTGCCAGTACCATGCTGTCTTGAGCACTGTGGCTTTGTAGTACAGACTAAAATCTGGTATGCTGATGCCCCCAGCTTTATTTTTGTTACAGAGAACTGCCTTAGCTATATGGGGTTTTTTCTGGTGCCATACAAAACGCAGAATCATTTTTCCCAAATCTTGAAAGTACGATGTAGGTACTTTGATAGGAATGGCATTGAATAGGTAGATTGCTTTGGGAAGTATAGACATTTTAACAATGTTGATTCTTCCCATCCGTGAGCATGGTATGTTCTTCCATTTGTTAATATCCTCTGCTATTTCCTTTCTGAGGAATTCATAGTTTTCTTTATAGAGGTCCTTCACCTCCTTCGTTAGGTATATTCCTAGGTATTTCATTTTCTTTGAAACTATGGTGAAGGGAGTTGTGTCCTTAATTAGCTTCTCATCTTGACTGTTATTGGTGTATACAAAGGCTACTGACTTGTGGACATTGATTTTATATCCTGAAACATTACTGTATTTTTTGATGACTTCTAGGAGTCTTGTGGTTGAGTCTTTGGGGTTCTCTAAGTATAAGATCATGTCGTCAGCAAAGAGGGAGAGTTTGACCTCCTCTGCTCCCATTTGGATTCCCTTTATTTCCTTGTCTTGCCTAATTGTATTGGCTAGAACTTCCAGCACTACGTTGAACAGTAAAGGTGACAGAGGACAACCTTGTCTGGTTCCAGTTCTAAGAGGAAAAGCTTTCAGTTTTACTCCATTCAGTAAAATATTGGCTGTGGGTTTGTCATAGATAGCTTCAATCAGTTTTAGAAATGTGCCACCTATGCCTATACTCTTCAGTGTTCTAATTAGAAAAGGATGCTGGATTTTATCAAATGCTTTTTCTGCATCTATTGAGAGGATCATGTGATCTTTATTTTTGCCTCTGTTAATATGGTGGATAATGTTTATGGACTTGCGTATGTTAAACCAGCCTTGCATCCCTGGGATGAAGCCTACTTGATCATGATGAATGAGTTTTTTGATGATAAGCTGTAATCTATTGGCTAGGATTTTGTTGAGAATTTTTGCGTCTATGTTCATGAGTGAGATTGGTCTGAAATTCTCCTTTTTGTTTGGGTCTTTTCCTGGTTTTGGTATCAGGGTGATGTTTGCTTCATAGAATGTGTTGGGGAAGATTCCTTCTTCCTCAGTTTTTTGGAATAATTTCTGCAGTACAGGAATAAGCTCTTCCTTGAAGGTTTGATAGAATTCTGGAGTGAAGCCATCTGGACCAGGGCATTTTTTTAGTTGGAAGCTTTTTTATTGTTTCTTTGATCTCAGTGCTTGAAATTGGTCTGTTCAGGAGGTGTATTTCTTCCTGGCTAAGTCTAGGGAGAGGGTGTGATTCCAAATATTGATCCATTTCCTTCACATTGTCAAATTTCTGGGCATAGAGTTTCTGGTAGTATTCAGAGATGATCTCTTGTATCTCTGTGGGATCAGTTGTTATTTCCCCTTTATCGTTTCTGATTGAGGTTATTAGAGATTTTACTTTTCTATTTCTAGTTAGTCTGGCCAATGGTTTATCTATTTTATTTATTTTTTCAAAAAGCCAACTCCTTGTTTCATTAATTTTCTGAATGATTCTTTTGTTTTCAATTTCATTGATCTCTGATTTGATTTTGGATATTTCTTTTCTTCTACTGAGTTTAGGCTTAGATTGTTCTTCTTTTTCCAATTCCATAAGATCTCTTGTGAGATTGTTGATGTGCTCTCTTTCTGTTTTTCGAATGTAGGCATCTAAAGCGATGAATTTTCCTCTCAAAACTGCTTTTGCAGTATCCCACAGGTTTTGGTAGCTTGTGTCTTCATTGTTGTTATGCTCAAGGAAGTTAATGATTTCCTGTTTTATTTCTTCCTGCACCCATCTGTCATTCAACAGAAGATTGTTTAATTTCCATGCCTTTGGGTGGGGTCGAGCATTTTTGTTAGAGTTGAGTTCCACCTTTAGTGCCTTATGGTCTGAGAAGATACAAGGTAAAATTTCAATTCTTTTGATTCTGTTGATATTTGTTTTGTGTCCCAGGATATGATCAATTTTGGAGAATGTTCCATGGGGTGATGAGAAGAATGTATATTCTTTATCTTTGGGGTGGAGTGTTCTATATGCGTCTATCAAGCATAGTTGTTCTAGGGTCTCATTTAAATCTCTGATATCTTTGTTTAATTTCTGTTTAGAGGATCTGTCCAGCTCTGTAAGAGGTGTGTTAAAGTCCCCTGTTATGATGGTATTATCAGATATCATATTGCTCAGACTGAGTAAGGTCTGCTTCAAGAATCTGGGAGCATTTAAATTGGGTGCATAAATATTTAGAATTGAAATGTCTTCTTGTTGTAGTTTTCCCTTGACCAATATAAAGTGACCATCTTTGTCTTTTTTGACTTTAGTTGCTTTAAATCCACATGTATCTGAAAATAAGATTGCAACTCCTCTTTTCTTCTCAGTTCCATTTGCCTGAAAAATTGTCTTCCAACCCTTGACTCAGAGCTTTAATTTGTCTTTTGAAGCCAGGTGTGTTTCTTGCAGACAGCAAATGGATGGCTTGTGTTTTTTAATCCAGGCAGCCAATCTATGTCTCTTCAGTGGGGAATTCAAGCCATTAACATTTATTGAGATAATTGATAAGTATGGTAGTATTCTATTCGTCTTATTTGGTGAATGTCCATTGCTTAGTTTTATCTTTTGCATCAGTGTGGAGGTTAGGTTCTGTCCTTTGATTTCTGAGTTCTTACTTTGCTGCTGATCCATTGTGGTGGTCAGTGTGCAGAACAGGTTGAATTATTTCCTGTAGAGCTGGTCTTGTTGTGGCGAATTTCCTCAATGTTTGTATATCCGTAAATGATTTTATTTCTCCATCAATTTTGAAGCTTAGCTTAGCAGGGTACAGAATTCTGGGCTGAAAATTGTTCTGTTTAAGTAGATTAAAGGTAGATGACCATTGTCTTCTTGCTTGGAAAGTTTCATTAGAGAAGTCTGCGGTCACTCTGATGCATTTGCCCCTGTAGGTCAACTGGCGCTTACTCCTGGCAGCTTGCAGAATCTTTTCTTTTGTCTTGACTTTGGACAGGTTCATCACAATGTGTCTTGGAGAAGCTCGGTTAGAGTTGAGGCGACCTGGGGTCCGATATCCCTCTGAAAGCAGTGTGTCAGACTCTTTGGTGATGTTTGGGAAATTTTCTTTTATAATATTCTCTAGTATGGCTTCCATTCCTCTGGGGCATTCTTCTTCCCCTTCTGGAATTCCTATAACTCGTATGTTGGAACGCTTCATAAAGTCCCATAATTCTGACAGTGAACGTTCTGCTTTCTCTCTCTTCTTTTCTGCCTCTTTTACTGTCTGAGTTATCTCAAGAACTTTGTCTTCTACCTCTGAAATTCTTTCTTCTGCATTGTCTAACCTGTTGCTGATACTTTCCATTGCATCTTTAAGTTCCCTGATTGACTGTTTCATTTCCTTCAGCTCTGCTATATCCTTTTTATATTCTTCATATCGTTCATCTCTGATTTGATTCTGTTTTTGGATTTCCTTTTGGTTATTTTCCACTTTATTAGCAGTTTCCTTCATTGTTTCCATCATTTCTTTCATTGTTTTCAACATGTGTATTCTAAATTCCCTTTCTGTCATTCCTAACATTTCTGTGTAGGTGGAATCCTCTGCAGTAGCTACCTCGTGGTCCCTTGGCGGGGTTGTTGTGGACTGGTTCTTCATGTTGCCTGGAGTTTTCTGCTGATTCTTCCTCATGAGTGATTTCTTTTATCTGTTTCCTTGCCCTAATTTTCCTTTCACTTCCTCTTGCTCTTTAAGTTCTTGTGCCTGTGGACTAAGGGTTACAGGACCAGAAGGGTGAGAAGGTGAAGAGTAAAAAAGGGATGAAATAAAGGAGGACCGAGTGATAAGAAAAAAAAGAAATATAGAGACAAGAGAGGGGGTGGGGATAAGGAATATTGACAAAAAGAAGAGAGGCACAGAAAGAGGGAGACAGGGCAATATAGGTGTACAGTAGGGTACTTTGACACAACCTTAAAAAACCCTACCTTCTGGGGGTGCCCAGTTGGGTGGTTCCCTTGAGGTCAGCAGCTCTTTGGTAACCTGATCAGACACAGTACCCCACCTCCACCCAGTAGAGAGGAAAGACAAAAATGGTATAAATCAAACCAAAACAAGCAAGCAGAAAACTTTACGGGGATAAAATTGGGTGAAAAACCAAATGATAGCGGTAGAAACACTAGCAAAAATGAAGTTGTAGTTATTAAAAAAGGCAGCAATGGGAAATTATAATTAAACTAGAAAAATTGAGAAAGAAAAAGGGATCTGTATGGAAAAGATTGAAATTAAAAAACAAAAGAACATCAACAACGTCAAAATAAACAAACAAAAAAAAAACAACCAAACAAAAAAAAAGAAAAAAATACACAACCAAAAACAAAGCAGTATGTATATGTTATTGAATATTGTCTGGGCAACACGTGGTCTTCTGGGGTATGAGATGTTAGTCACAGTTCTGATACGACTGGAGGCTGCTGATTTCTCAAACCCCAGCAGGTAGACACCCTAAATCTCTCTTCAGCCCACTTAAAAGGCACTTTGAACTTGTAAACTTGCTGAGCAGAAGCTTTCCCAGCTTTCTTGCTGGAATCACTGCTGAAGTGGTTATCCACTTACCCAGTGTGCCAAAACCGGTCTGTCTCTGCCCCTGAGGGTTAGGGCTGCAAGGCGGCTCAGACCCCGCCCTTAGGCTACTTGGTTGCTGGGTTACCAGCTCCCACCCGTTTCTAGCTCTGCGACCCTGAGGGCGGAGCTTGCCGGGGCAGATCACTGACAATGGTTCCGTGTTACCCACTGCCAAACACTATTTGCTCCGTCTGGCTCAGCGGCTCAGACTGGGGCCCTAGACAACGGCCAAAGTTCTCCGCACTCCCGCTCAGGCCTTTCCCAAGGCAGTTCAACTCAGTGCCAAGTCCAAGGACATCAAAACAGTTCACAGGTAAGGCCTTTCTGGTTTGCAGTCTCGCTGCTACTGAACTTACAGTTGCAGGCGGGTTTAGACGGATTGAACACACGTGACCACTTGCCGGTTTTCCACTGTTTTAGTCCTCCTCTTGGGGTCCAGAAGTCTCTCGCTGACTCCCTGTATCCTCATAGGAGTGATGATAGGCAGTTCCCACCAGCCAGAGACGCCTGGAGTCCTATCTCCCCAGACTCACGGTGCCCAGATGGAAGGAAGCTGTTACTTGGCCGCCATCTTGCTCCGCCTCCAACAGTCCAAGTTCTTAATGTCACAGAGGCATCAATCTTCGCAGAATGATGTACAGACTCCAAAAGTGAAGACACTATAAAATTCTGCAAAATTGCCCTCTTGCATACCTCAGTATTATGGCAAGCCTGACTTGAGCAGAATCACATTTCTTTCACTATGACTAATGTCTTTTTCAGATAGCCAAAATCAAATATTTAAGGGAAAAAATGGAAGCATTCCATTAGAACCATCTGTCAAAATTATGTTTTTTTTTTTTCAGCTACAATAAAGCACTGGCCTTCTGGCTATCTTGAATTCCAGTGACATTAAAGGAATTAACCGTAATTTTATATATTAGAATAAAATTCTTCATCTGACAGTCTGATTATAGTAAATGCAAGTAACTATAGTAATATAACTAATGAATGACTGGGGTATGGTCTTCAATCTGATTGTAGCTTTCTAAACTCAGTCCTTTACTATCATCCTTTTCAGACCAGACCCACGACTCGATATGATCAAAAACAGATGCCATTTAATCCATAATCTATTAAGCTTTTACATAGGATCCTTATACTCTCTCTCATTCTTCCCTCTGCATTCATGCATGGGGAACCCTATTCTTGGCTTAACCAGTGCTAGAAAATGTACTGTCTGATTCACAGAGAGGTATGTGTAACTCTAGAGCTACTTTAGAGTTTACTCTTATAATAATATGGTGAAATAATATAATGAAATGATTTGTGAAACTGATATTCATTCAACAAATATTTTTGAGTGCCCCTATCTGTCAGACATTATCCTAGACACAATGATGAACTAAAATATCAAATTCAGACATGTTATACATTTTCACAAAAACTTGTAACTCTGTAATGGATTCTGAAGGTACTAGTGTGCCCACCATTTAATCTGTACGTGTTGTAATAGCCTTTGGCCAAAACAATAAATTCTGATCTAATATAGGTATTTTAAAAATGATAACAGGGGCTGGGCACAGTGGCTCACGCCTGTAATCCTAGCACTCTGGAAGGCTGAGGCAGGCGGATTGCTTGAGCTCAGGAGTTTGAGACCAGCCTGAACAAGAGTGAGATTCCCCTCTCTACTAACAATAGAAAAACTGAGGCAGGAGGATCACTTGAGCCTAAGAGTTTGAGCTGTGATGCCATGTAACTCTACTAAGGGCAACCTAGTGAAACTGTCTCAAAAAAATGAAATTAAAATAAAAATCATAGCATCTTTGACTATCCTTTCAACTATCTTAAGACATGGGTGATATCTTTTTATACTTCCAATATAGGGACAACTTAACAGATGCTGAGAACGGTAACATTCAGCTGCAAGCACAACGTGCCTTTACCACCAGGCGGCAAATATCTGAGGAAACAGAAAGTGTTGACAACCGAGAGTCTTCTGAGGTATGAATAGTTCCTAGTTCTCATTGATAAACATGTTATAGCAATACATTAAAGTACATGTGGCTTATTCTGTTCATTTTAGAACTGGGAAATTATAAGCGAAGATGAAGTCTCCATGTATAGCAATCAGGCCTTCCCATCGCCTCCACCATCAAGTAACTTGGAGGTTCAGACTCATCTTGCAGAAGAATTGCATGCCAGGCTCACTATTTGTGGAAATTCAGCCACCAGCCAGCCAGTATCCAGCTCAGTAAGATGCCCTTAGATTTTGTTATGGCTTCAGGATTTTATATTTATATGTACTACACCATTCAACAACTTTTATATAAAATTTTGTCTTAAATGGCATGTAACAATATGTTAGAGACTTTACAGCATGGTCATCTCCAGCATTTACACTCACAGCCTGGACCAGAGTCATGAGTCCAGATGCTTGTTATGTCATTGTCCTCTAGTCAAAGCCACCAGGAATACTGTAACTGAACACAGTGGGTTTAGTACTTGCTTGAGCAAGGGAGAACATGCCCCGGAGGTGTCTTGGTAATGGGCTAGTAGAAAAGACTCATGTTAGATGATTTTGAGTAGGGTTTTAGGGAGTAGGACTCTGCTCTGTGTTAGATGCTGTCAGGAAGTGTGAGTAATTCTTTAATTGTATGTCTCTAAATCTTATCTATGGTAAGGCTAAAAATTATGACTGGCAAAGAAGAACAGTCACACACATTTGCCAGATACGGAAATACGTGGTATTTCGTGGCATGGTAATGTTTACATTTTGTCTTTTTTTCAGACATAATTGTAGAATGGTCTTGATGTTATCTATGAGTATCAGACCACTTCCTGGATGTCAGGGAAGTAGATATTATAACTCTCAGTTATAATGAAGTTTTAATGTTACATCACAGATGTCACCAACACATACGTGACTATTTGTAAAGCATTGTATTGTTATGGTTAAAAATTGAGATAGTATTGAGGTATATAAGATAAAAATAAAATCTTCTATCTTACCTCTTCCATCCATCACTATTAATATTGTCTTAGACATTTGCTATGTATTCATAAACGCATGCATGTATTTGTATATAATTTTTTAACCTGACATCATCTTAAAGAGATAAGTTATGTTTTTCACTTGTCAGATCTTGGACGTTGGATTATCTGAGTAAATACGGTAGATGTACTCCCTTTTAAAACCAATACAAATGCTGGGCACAGTGGCTCATAGCTATAATCCTAGCACTCTGGGGCACCCAGAGGGGAGGGTTACTTGAACTCAGGGTTTAAGACCAGCCTCAGCAAGAGCGAGACCCCATCTCTACAAGAAAGAAAGAAAAACTAGCCAGGCATTGTGGGGGGCACCTGTAGTCCCAGCTAGTCAAGAGGCTGAGGCAAGAGGATTGCTTGAGCCCAGGAGTTTGAGGTTGCTGTGAGCTAGGCTGATGCCACAGTATCTCCAAAGAAAGAGAAAAATACAGTCAACAAAAATAATTATCAAGAGTGACAATCCAAGAAGGCGGCCAAGTAACAGCCTCCCTGCAACAGGGCAAGGTGAGTCTAGGGAGATAAGACTCCAGGCATCTCTGGCTGGTGGGATCTGCCTATAATCATCCCTTTGAGGATACAGGGAGTGAACAAGGGACTTCTGGACCCCAAGAGGAGGACAAAAAACAGTGTAAAACTGGCAAGTGGTTGCGGGTGTCCTATCGACCTAATCCCGCCGGCAGCTGTAAGTACAAGCAGCAGTGAGACTGCAAACCGGAAAGGCCTTACCTATAAACTGTTTCAGTGTTTTTGGACTTGGCACTTAGTTGAACTGCCTTTGGGGAGAGCTTGAGCAGGAGTGTAGAGAACTTTGGTTATTGTCTAGGGCCCCAACTGAGCCACTGAGCTGGACAGAGCTAATAGTGTTCGGCTGTGGGCAGCAGGGAGCCATTGTGAGAGAACTGCCCCAGCAAGCTCCACCCTTAGTGTTGCAGAGCAAGGATCAGGCGGGAGGTAGTAACATAGTGACTGAGCAGCCTAAAGGTGGGGACTGAGCTGCCTTACAGCCTTAACCCTCAGGTGCAGAGTGAGACGGGTTTTGGCACACTGGAGCCTCGGGCTGTTGCCCTGGGTAGAGTGCCATGGCGACACAGCTCATAACAACCTCAAACTCCTGGGCTTGGCGCTGCCCAGACCTCCATAAGAGCTATGCCGCAACCCCCGACCCGCAACCCGCACCCACTGGGCCTCCGTATGCCCTGACCAGAAACTGCGGAAGCTGCGCTACCCTGCATCCTCCCTCCTATACCTCCCTGCCTCTACACCGGCCCACTCGTCTGGCCAGGGACTCTGGTAGCCGCATGCCCTCTGGGGCCCTGCCTCTGCGCAGAGCCCTTCTCCTGGCCAGAGACTGCTGGAGCCTTGGGCTCTCTGTGCCGAAGTCACTGGCCACTAGGCACTCCCAGAACCGTGCACACCACCTACCACCCTGTTGCTGGATCCGGGTGTGTCACACTCCGGAGCTGCTCCCACAACCAGAACTCCCTGGCTGGGAAAGCCCCAGAGGAATTATACCGGGCCACTCCCTACAAAGATCCAGTAACAATAGAGTGATCCCACTGGGGTCTAATCTTGGAGAAACACCTCCCCAACTCTGAGCATGGCCAGAGGCAACATGAAAAACAATCATGAGGCAAAATCAACAGAAATACTCTGGCAATATGAATAGTCAAAGTAGATCAACTCCGCCAAGGATCAATGGGGAAGACACGGCACAAGATCCCATGCACAAACAAATAGCTGAGATGTCAGAAATCGAATTCAGAATCTAGATAGCAAATAAGATCAAATTAGATAAGCAGTAACCCAAAAGATACCTGAAGAATTCAACAAATTCAAAGACCAAATGACCAAACATTTTGACACATTGAGGCAAGAAGTTGCAGCCCTCAAAGATCTGAGAAACACAGTAGAATCCCTCAGTAACAGAATGGAGCAAGCAGAAGAAAGGATTTCTGACATTGAAGACAAAGCTTTCGAATGCTCCCAAACTCTCAAAGTGGAAGAGAAATGGAGGGCAAAAACAGATCACTCTCTCAGAGAGCTCTGGGATAATTCGAAGAAAACCAATATTCGTCTTATAGGGATCCCTGAAAGCAACGAAGTGGCTTCACAAGGCACAGAGTCTCTTCTCCATGAGATTAGGAAGGAGAACTTTCCAGACATGCCAAGAGATTCTGAAATTCAGATAGCAGACTGTTTCAGAACTCCAGCACGACTCAACCCAAATAAGACATCCCCCAGACACATCATAATCAACTTCACTAAAGTTAATATGAAGGAGAAAATTCTGAAAGCTGCCAGACGAAAGAAAACCATCACTTACAAGGGCAAGAATATTAGAATAACTGCAGCTCTCTCTGCTGAAACCTTTCAAGCTAGAAGAGGATGGTGATCTACTTTTTATCTCCTAAAACAAAATAACTTTCAACCCAGGATCCTGTACCCAGCTAAACTGAGTTTCACTTATGACGGAGAAATTAAATACTTTAACAACATTCACATGTTGAAGAAATTTGCCATAACTAAACCAGCTCTCCAGGATTTTCTCAGACCTATCCTCCATAAAGACCAGCGTAATCCTCCACCACAAAAGTAAACCCACCCAGAAAATTTTGATCAAATTCCAACTTCCACAGTTGCAAAAGGATTAAATATGTCCACTGGACTCTCGAAAGGCTTATCAATATTCTCAATTAATGTGAATGGTTTAAATTGTCCTCTAAAGAGGCACAGGTTGGCTGACTGGATACAAAAACTCAAGCCAGATATCTGCTGCATACAAGAATCGCATCTTACATTAAAAGACAAATTTAGACTCAAGGTGAAGGGATAGTCATCTATACTCCAGGCAAATGGAAAGCAGAAAAAAGCAGGCATTGCAATCCTATTCGCAGATGCAATAAGCTTTAAAGCAACTGAAGTAAGGAAGGATAAGGATGGACACTTCATTCATATTTGTTAAAGGTAATACTCAATCTGATGAGATTTCAATTATTATTTATGCACCCCCAACCAGAACGCACCTCAGTTTATAAGAGAAACTCGTAACAGACATGAGCAACTTGATTTCCTCCAATTCCATAGTACTTGGAGATTTTAACACCCCTTTAGCAGGCTACCCCTTTAGCAGTGCTAGATAGATCCTCCAAAAAGAAGCTAAGCAAAGAAATTTTGGATCGAAACTTAACCATTCAACATCTGCACTTAACAGACATCTACAGAACATTTCATCCCAACAAAACTGAATACACATTCTTCTCATCAGCCCACAGAACATACTCCAAAATTGACCGCATCCTGGGCCACAAATCTAACCTCAGCAAATTTAAAAACATAGAAATTATTCCTTCCATCTTCTCAGACCATCATGGAATAAAAGTTGAACTCAATAACAACAGGAACCTGCATACCCATACAAAAACATGGAAGCTAAACAACCTTATGCTGGAGATAGATGAGTTATAGATGAGATTAAGAAGGAAATAAATTTTTGGAACAAAATAACAATCAAGACACGAATTACCAGAACCTCTGGGATACTGCAAAGGCAGTCCTAAGAGGGAAATTTATAGCACTGCAAGCCTTCCTCAAGAAAACGGAAAGAGAAGAAGTTAATAACTTAATGGGATATCTCACGCAACTGGAGAAGGAGGAACACTCCAACCCCAAACCCAGCAAAAGAAAATAACCAAAATCAGAGCAGAATTAAATGAAATTGAAAACAAAAGAATTATACAACAGATCAATAAATCCAAAAGTTGGTTTTTTGAAAAGATCAGTAAAATAGATGAACCTTTGGCCAACCTAACTAGGAAAAAAAGAGTAAAATCTCTAATTTCATCAATCAGAAATGGTAACGATGAAATAACAACAGACCCCCAGAAATTCAAAAAATCCTTAACAAATACTACAAGAAACTCTACTCTCAGAAATATGAAAATCTGAAAGAAATCAACCAATACCTGGAAGTACACCACCTGCCAAGACTTAGCCAGAATGAAGTGGAAATGTTGAACGGGCCTATATCAAGTTATGAAATAGCATCAACTATACAAAATTTCCCTAAAAAGAATAGCCCAGATGGCTTTATGTCAGAATTCTACCAAACCTTTAAAGAAGAACTAGTACCTGGGGCGGCACCTGTGGTCAAGCGGGTAGGGCGCTGGCCCCATATGCTGGAGGTGGCAGGTTCAAACCCAGCCCCGGCCAAAAAACTACAAAAATAATAAATAAAAATAAATAAATAAACTTATTAAAAAAAAAAAAGAAGAAGAACTAGTACCTATATTACTAAACCTCTTCCAAAATACAGAAAAAGAAGGAATATTACCCAACACATTCTACAAAGCAAACATCACCTTGATCCCAAAACCAGGGAAAGACCCAACAAGAAAAGAAAATTATAGACCAATATCAGTAATGAATATTGATGCAAAAATACTCAATAAGATCCTAACAAATAAGAATCCAACAACACATCAAAAAAATTATACACCACGACCAAGTGGGATTTATCCCAGGATCTCAAGGCTGGTTCAATATACGTAGATCTATAAATGTAATTCAGCACATAAACTAAAAATAAGGACCATATGATTCTTTCAATTGATGCAGAAAAAGCTTTTGATAATATCCAGCATCCCTTCATGATCAGAACACTTAAGAAAATTGGTATAGAAGGGACATTTCTTAGACTAATAGAGGCCATCTACAGCAAACCCACAGCCAATATTGTATTAAATAGAGTTAAATTGAAATCATTTCCACTTAGATCAGGAACCAGGCAAGATTGCCCATCGTCTCCATTGCTCTTTAACATTGTAATGGAAGTTTTAGCCATTGCAATTAGGAAAGAAAAGGCGATCAAGGGTATCCACATAGGGTCAGAAGAGATCAAACTTTAACTCTTCGCAGATGATATGATCGTATATCTGGAGAACACTAGGGATTCTACTACAAAACTTTTAGAAGTGATCAAGGAATACAGCAATGTCTCAGGCTACAAAATCAACACCCATAAATCTGTACCCTTTATATATACCAACAATAACCAAGCCGAAAAAACAGTCAAGAACTCTATTCCTTTCACAGTAGTGCCAAAGAAGATGAAATATTTGGGAGTATACCTAACAAAGGACGTGAAAGATCTCTACAAAGAGAACTATGAAACTTTAAGAAAAAAAATAGCTGAAGATGTTAACAAATGGAAAAACATACCATGCTCATGACTGGGAAGAATCAACATTGTTAAAATATCTATACTACCCAAAGCAATATATAATTTTAATGCAATTCCTATTAAAGCTCCATTGTCATACTTTAAAGATCTTGAAAAAATAATACTTCGTTTTATATGGAATCAGAAAAAACCTCGAATAGCCAAAACATTACTCACCAATAAAAACAAAGCTGGAGGAATCATGCTACCAGACCTGAGACTGTACTATAAATCGATAGTGATCAAAACAGCATGGTATTGACACAAAAACAGAGAAGTAGATGTCTGGAACAGAATAGAGAACCAAGAAATGAATCCAGCTACTTACCATTATTTGATCTTTGACAAGCCAATTAAAAACATTCAGTGGGGAAAAGATTCCCTATTTAACAAATGGCACTGGGTGAACTTGCTGGCAACCTGTAGAAGTTTAAAACAGGACCCACACCTTTCACCATTAACTAAGATAGATTCTCACTGGATAAAAGATTTAAACTTAAGACATGAAACTATAAAAATACTTGAAGAAAGTACAAGGAAAACTCTTGAAGGAATCGGCCTGGGTGAATATTTTATCAGGAGGACTCCCCAGGCTATTGAAGCAGTATCAAAAATACACTACTGGGAGCTGATCAAACTATAAAGCTTCTGCACAGCCAAGAACATAGTAAGTAAAGCAAGCAGACAGTCCTCAGAATGGGACAAAATATTTACAGGTTGTACCTCCGATAAAGGTCTAATAAGTAGAATCCACAGAGAACTCAAATGTATTAGCAAGAAAAAACACATGATCCCATCTCAGGGTGAGCAAGGGACTTGAAGAGAAACTTCTCTAAAGAAGACAGACGCACGATCTACAAACACATGAAAAAAAGCTCATCATTCTTAATCATCAGAGAAATGCAAATCAAAACTACTCTGAGATATCACCTAACCCCAGTAAGAGTAGCCCACATAACAAAATCCCAAAACCAGAGGTGTTGGCATGGATGTGGAGAAAAGGGCACACTTCTACACTGCTGGTGGGAATGCACACGTTAATACGTTCCTTCTGGAAGGATGTTTGGAGAATACTTAGAGACCTAAAACTAGACCTGCCATTCGATCCTATAATTCCTTTACTAGGTTTATACCCAGAAGACCAAAGATCACAATATGACAAAGACATCTGTACCAGAATGTTTACTGCAGCCCAATTCATAATTGCTAAGTCATGGAAGAAGCCCAAGTGCCCATCGACCCACGAATGGTCTAGCAAATTGTGGTATATGTGTACCATGGAATACTATGCAGCCTTAAAGAAAGATGGAGACTTTACCTCTTTCATGTTTACATGGATGGAGCTGGAACATATTCTTCTTAGCAGAGTATCTCAGGAATGGAAGAAAAAGTGTCCAATGTACTCAGCCCTACTATGAAGCTAAATTATAGCTTTCACATGAAGGCTATAACCCAACTATAGCACAAGACTATGGGGAAAGGGCCAAGGAAGGGGAAGGGAGGGGGGAGGTTAAGGTGGAGGGAGGGTAATGGGTGGCGCCACACCTATGGTGCATCTTAGAATGGGTACAGGCGAAACCTACTAAATGCAGAATACAAATGTCTACATACAATAACTGAGAAAATGCCATGAAGGTTACGTTGAAAAGTTTGATGAGAATATTTCAGATTTTATATGAAACCAGCACATTGTACCCCTTGATTGCACTAATGTACACGGCTATAATTTAACAATAAAAAAATAATAATAATTATCAAACTCTGACATATTTCATAGTACAGAGAATCCTTAAGATATTTCACCAGTCTCCAACTGATGGACTTGAGTGTTTGTTACTAGTATACATATAAACAGTAGTACAGTGGATATTCTGATTTATTTATACATGCACTATAAATTTGGCAGCATTAGATAACAAAACTAAGATACTTCAGATAGTGACAACAGCATGTATATGTATATAAAGGTTTAAGGAAAGAAAAAATCTGGGATTTTCAGAAAATAAATAATCTGGAATGCCAGCAGGTAGGTTGTGATGTAAGTAGCAGAAGAGGTCAGGAAGAGGCAGGTCACAGAGCTCGCAAAGCATGGTGCTGTGTGTAAGGGGCTTCACCTCCACAAGGGCAGGGCTGGATGTGCAGTGCAGGACACGCTGTAGCTGCAGCACTTGGGCTGGAGAGTAGACATAGGGAAATAAGACGTGAAGCAGGGAAACCTATTATGCTGCCATAATAATTGAGGTGGCAAATAATGAAAGCTTGAAATTAAAGAAAAAAAAAAACCAAAAACTTGAACTAAAGTGGAGAAGGGGATATATTTGAGAATTAGTAAGGAAACAGACTGAATAGGATGTGGGTGCTGCCCAGTAAAATGAGGAATAGCAGAAAAGGAGCAGGTTTGAGTGGGTGTGGCTGGGGAAAAACCAAATCCAATTTTAGAGACGCTGAGGCATCTGCTAGGCATTCCAGAACAAGTGTCCAGGAGGCAGTTCAGCCCTGAGGAAGCGTCAGAGGCCGAATGTGAGGGGACGTCTGCGCTGCCTGCAGTCCCCACGGTGACCTCCTCGCCAGCCTTCTCCCTCCTGCCCCATAGCACTCACCCTCACTACCTGCCACTCGGAGACAAATCAGAGATCTAAAGGTGTTACTGTTCTGTTGTTTTTTTCCAAGAATCATTCCAGCAGAAGAGGCAGCTTACAAGCCTATACTTTTGAGGAACAGCCTACACTTCCTGTGGTGAGTTTAATCCTCTCCCCTTAATCATCAATAAAAATGCAAAACTCAGCACCTTTTTTGATTTTTGAAGACTAAATGTGACTGAGTGCCTTCCAAGAAACCAATACAGCACAGAATCTGTAGGTTCCTGGAAGTGAGGTTGGGGGAGGGGCCACAGAGAAGGATCTTTAAAGATAAACTGCAGACAACTGTCTCTCTCATATTAAGCCTCTGAGTGCTGGTGACTGGCTCACTGGTTGAAGCACTGTGCTGGCTGGAGGTGATCCGTGTGCTCCACACATTTTGGAACCATAATGACCAGCTGTCCCTGCTCTACACATGGCATGTAGCATGCACCTTTGTATAACTGTGGCATCAAACAGCCATTTCTGCCCTGGATGTGAAGCATGCACTGGCATCGGCAGGCCTGGCAGCCACGTTACACTTCGTTAGTCCCCAACTTCTTTCTTCCCTCCCTTCTCACATTCACCTTTCTATTGGGACCTTCTGTTTTCTGCTCAGTGGTTTCTGAGCCACCGGTTGGACCTTAAGAACTTCATGCCTGGACTGTTGACTCCCTGTGGTCTCCCAGCCTCCATCCTCTTCCTGACTCAAGTCTCATGACTGAGTTTGTCTCTCCTTTATGTAGCCCCCACTTGTTTATCTTCTGATCTACCACAGAAGCCGCCTGCTGCCTTCAACCCTGTCTGTGCCTTTTCTTCCTGAAAAGCTGATCCCAGGTCCTAATTCCCTCCCTCTTCAGAGCCTGTGCACATTCTGTTTCCCTGCTTAGAATGGCCACCTCACTTTTCACCAGCCATTTGTAATTTTGAATGACAGCCTACATAGTAGTTTTGAAAAGCAGGGTATGTTTTTGTTTTTAAAGAAGTTCCAGCATAGAAGTACAGAGGCTCCAAGATCCTCAGCCCTAGGTGGTTCATCTCTCTAAAAAGATGCCCCACACACACAGAGGGGGACACGGATCCTGTGCTGAGGAAAGAGGGATGCCCACATGTGCACTCCATTGGTCTGGTCAATATCATCAGCAGAGGGCAGATGTCATTGAGAAACTCCGTTCACCAGCCAGCTGTCATTTGTCTGGCCTCCTCCATCAGTCTGGGGGTCACTTAATATCACCTGTCCAGCCTCTTCCATTAGACCTGAGCCTGCCCCAGCGAAGTTCCTCAGTATTTTCCCTACTGTACCTTAGAATGTCCTCCATACAGTGAAAATGTTGAATTTCTTCTATTTAGCAGAAAAGCTGTTTCCATGCATTTTTTTTCTCAGTACCTTGATGAGGGGGTGGGGGGGGGGTTAGAGCTTTCTTGAAGTATAATTTCCAGAAGTATAATTTACCAGAAAACCCACCCATTTTTGACTGTACAATTAAAGTGTTTTTGCAAATGTGTATAATTGTGCAAATATCACCATGATTGAGTGTAAGAACACTCTGTCACACACACCCCCCAGAGTTCCCTCGATCCCTGTGCCTACGCTCAGCCCCAAGCAACCACTCTTCTGCTCCCTGTTGCTACAGTTTTATCTTTTCTAAAAATTTCATATAAACAGAATCATAAGTATGCCATCTTATCTCTGGCGTCTTACACTTTGCATGATGTTTTTCAGAAATATCCACGTTGTTGCCTGTCTGACCAGTTCACAGTATTCCATAGCATAGATATTTATGTATCTATTACATTCCACAGTTATTTACCAACTGATGAACATTTTAAAAACTGGGCAGCTTTTAATTTTATCATTTTGCAGCCTAACAGCTCATCATAACTGTCAGCAGAGTATTCACAGCACAGCATTTCTAGTGAAGAGGCTGCTGGTGGTGGTTTTTACATTGTAAAGGCATTTCAGGGACCCAAGCCAAGCCTCAAAGAATCAATGTGGTTCAAAAATGACAAAAGAAGGACCTGATAGAGGACTATATTATGTAAGCCTGAAAGTAACGAGACCTCTCTTTGTTCACATTAACAGACTATGATAAACAGCATCTCTTAACCTTTAGAGCAGTGGTTCTCAACCTGTGGGTCGCAACCCTTTTGTAACAATGAAAATACATCACAGCATTAGGAAGGTTGAGAACCACTGCTTTAGAGAAACATGACAGAAGTAACTTTTGACTCTGCACATAAGTGTGATTTCTGTCCTTCAGTTACCTACGTTCAAATCTCAACTCCATTCCTTACAAACACTGTATCAGAAAATCACTTCAACTTTTTCAAACCTCAATTTACTAATCTGTAAAGTGGGCCAGTATTGGCAATTATCTCATCAAAGTTTGTGTGGCAATTAACTGATATGACCTATATGAATACACTTGGTGTGTAGTTGTTATTGTTGACATGTTTTATTAGTGATGTTATCCGCGCCGTCACTGTTTTCCTACTTTTGCCCAATTGACACACTATATCCTGGGCTGTGTGCAGTGGCTCATGCCTGTAATCCTAGCACTTTGGGAGGCCAAGGTGGGTGGATTGCCTGAGCTCACAGGTTCGAGACCAGCCCAAACAAAAGCAAGACCCTTGTCTCTAAAAATAGCGGGGCATTGTGGCGGCGCCTGTAGTCCCAGCTATTTGGGAGGCTGAGGCAAGAGAATCTCTTAAGCCCAAAAGTTTGAGGTTGCTTGAGCTATGACATCATGACACTCTACCGAGGGTGAAAGTGAGACTCTATCTCAAAAAAAAAAAAAGAAAAAGAAAGAAACACCATATACTTCATTTACTTCATTTTGTTTACATTGAAATATTATGATAAAAAGTGATTCATTTTGCTAAATTGGAAAGGTATAATTTACCCATTTTTACATTGTACTAAATGGTTTTGGTTCAAACTAAAGTATGGTTTATTTTAAGGAGAACTAATTGTGAAGCAGGAATAGGAACCCTTTTTAAATGATTCTTTCTAATAATACTTACTTCTCCTGTTATTCTTCACTAGCTTTTGCCTACTTCATCTGGATTACCACCAGGTTGGGAAGAAAAACAAGATGAAAGAGGAAGATCATATTATGTAGATCACAATTCCAGAACTACTACTTGGACAAAGCCCACTGTACAGGTACCCTGCAATCTTTATCTGTTAACTTATTTTTATATAGTGTTTTTTTTATTAAATCATAGCTGTGTACATTAATGCAATTATTGGGTATAATGTGCTAGTTTTATATACCATTTGAAATATTTTCATCAAACTGGTTAACAAAGCCTTCACCGCATTTTCTTAGTTATTGTGTTAAGACATTTATACTGTACACTTAGTAAATTTAACATGTACCCTTGTAAAATGCACCATAGTTGTGTTCCCACCAATTATCCTCCATCCACCCATCCTCCCCCCTCCTGTTCCCTCCCTCTTCTCTTTCCCCTTCTTCTTGGGCTATAGTTGGGTTATAGCTTACATATGAAAGCTATAAATTGGTTTCATAGTAGGGCTGAGTACATTTTCTTCCATTCTTGAGATACTTTGCTAAGAAGACTTTGTTCCTGCTCCATCCATGTAATCATGAAAGAGGTAAAGTCTCTATCTTTTTAAAGGCTGCATAATATTCCATGGTGTACATATACCACAATTTATTGATCCATTCATGGGTCGATGGGCACTTGGGCTTCTTCCATGACTTAGCAATTATGAATTGGGCTGCAATAAACATTCTGGTGCAAATATCTTTGTTATAAAGTGATTTTTGGTCTTCTGGATATATACCTGTAGAGAAATTGAAGGATCGAATGGCAGATCTGTTTTTAGATCCCTAAGTGATCTCCAAACATCTTTCCAAAAGGAATGTATTATTTTGCATTCCCACCAGCAGTGCAGAAGTGTTCCCTTTTCTCCACATCAATGCCAACATCTCAGATTTTGGGATTTTGGGATGTGGGCTAATCTTACTGGGGTTAGATGATATCTCAAAGTGGTTTTGATTTGCATTTCTCTGATGATTAAGATTATGAGCATTTTTTCATGTCTCTGTAGGCTGTGCACCTGTCTTTAGAGAAGTTTCTATTCAAGTCCCTTGCCCACCCTGAGATGGGATCACTTGTTCTTTTCTTGCTAATATGTTTGAGTTCTCTGTGGATTCTGGTTATTAAATCTTTGTCAGAGACATAACCTGCAAATACCTTCTCCCATTCTGAGGGCTGTCTGTTTCCTTTACTTAGTGTGTTTTTGGCTGTGCAGAAGCTTTTTAGTTTGATCACATCCCAGTAATGTATTTTTGGTGTTGCTTCAATTGCCCAGGGAGGGTAGTCCTCATAAAATATTCTCCCAGGCTGATTTCTTCAAGTGTTTTCCCTGCACTTTCTTCTAGCTTTTTATAGTCTCATGTCTTTTTTTTTTTTTTTTTTTTTTTTTTTCAATTTTTTTTTTTTTTATTGTTGGGGATTCATTGAGGGTACAATAAGTCAGTTACACTGATTGCAATTGTTAGGTAAAGTCCCTCTTGCAATCATGTCTTGCCCCCATAAAGTGTGACACACACTAAGGCCCCACCCTCCTCCCTCCATCCCTCTTTCTGCTTCCCCCCCCATAAACTTAATTGTCATTAATTGTCCTCATATCAAGATTGAGTACATAGGATTCATGCTTCTCCATTCTTGTGATGCTTTACTAAGAATAATGTCTTCCACTTCCATCCAGGTTAATACGAAGGATGTAAAGTCTCCATTTTTTTTAATAGCTGAATAGTATTCCATGGTATACATATACCACAGCTTGTTAATCCATTCCTGGGTTGGTGGGCATTTAGGCTGTTTCCACATTTTGGCAATGGTAAATTGAGCTGCCATAAACAGTCTAGTACAAGTGTCCTTATGATAAAACGATTTTTTTCCTTCTGGGTAGATGCCCAGTAATGGGATTGCAGGATCGAATGGGAGGTCTAGGTTGAGTGCTTTGAGGTTTCTCCATACTTCCTTCCAGAAAGGTTGTACTAGTTTGCAGTCCCACCAGCAGTGTAAAAGTGTTCCCTTCTCTCCACATCCACGCCAGCATCTGCAGTTTTGAGATTTTGTGATGTGGGCCATTCTCACTGGGGTTAGATGATATCTCAGGGTTGTTTTGATTTGCATTTCTCTAATATATAGAGATGATGAACATTTTTTCATATGTTTGTTAGCCATTCGTCTGTCATCTTTAGAGAAAGTTCTATTCATGTCTCTTGCCCATTGATATAAGGGGTTGTTGGCTTTTTTCATGTGGATTAATTTGAGTTCTCTATAGATCCTGGTTATCAAGCTTTTGTCTGATTGAAAATATGCAAATATCCTTTCCCATTGTGTAGGTTGTCTCTTTGCTTTGGTTATTGTGTCCTTAGCTGTACAGAAGCTTTTCAGTTTAATGAAGTCCCATTTGTTTATTTTTGATGTTGTTGCAATTGCCATGGCAGTCTTCTTCATGAAGTCTTCCCCCAGGCCAATATCTTCCAGTGTTTTTCCTATGCTTTCTTTGAGGATTTTTATTGTTTCATGCCTTAAATTTAAGTCCTTTATCCATCTTGAATCAATTTTTGTGAGTGGGGAAAGGTGTGGGTCCAGTTTCAGTCTTTTACATGTAGACATCCAGTTCTCCCAACACCATTTATTGAATAGGGAGTCTTTCCCCCAAGGTAAGTTCTTGTTTGGTTTATCAAAGATTAGGTGGTTGTAAGATGTTAGTTTCATTTCTTGGTGTTCAATTCGATTCCAAGTGTCTATGTCTCTGTTTTTGTGCCAGTACCATGCTGTCTTGAGCACTATGGCTTTGTAGTACAGACTAAAATCTGGTATGCTGACGCCCCCAGCTTTATTTTTGTTACTAAGAACTGCCTTAGCTATACGGGGTTTTTTCCGGTTCCATACAAAACGCAGAATCATTTTTTCCAAATCTTGAAAGTACGATGTAGGTACTTTGATAGGAATGGCATTGAATAGGTAGATAGCTTTGGGAAGTATAGACATTTTAACAATGTTGATTCTTCCCATCCATGAGCATGGTATGTTCTTCCATTTGTTAATATCCTCTGCTATTTCCTTTCTGAGGATTTCATAGTTTTCTTTATAGAGGTCCTTCACCTCCTTCGTTAGGTATATTCCTAGGTATTTCATTTTCTTTGAAACTATGGTGAAGGGAGTTGTGTCCTTAATTAGCTTCTCATCTTGACTGTTATTGGTGTATACAAAGGCTACTGACTTGTGGACATTGATTTTATATCCTGAAACATTACTGTATTTTTTGATGACTTCTAGGAGTCTTGTGGTTGAGTCTTTGGGGTTCTCTAAGTATAAGATCATGTCGTCAGCAAAGAGGGAGAGTTTGACCTCCTCTGCTCCCATTTGGATTCCCTTTATTTCCTTGTCTTGCCTAATTGTATTGGCTAGAACTTCCAGCACTACGTTGAATAGTAAAGGTGACAGAGGACAACCTTGTCTGGTTCCAGTTCTAAGAGGAAAAGCTTTCAGTTTTACTCCATTCAGTAAAATATTGGCTGTGGGTTTGTCATAGATAGCTTCAATCAGTTTTAGAAATGTGCCACCTATGCCTATACTCTTCAGTGTTCTAATTAGAAAAGGATGCTGGATTTTATCAAATGCTTTTTCTGCATCTATTGAGAGGATCATGTGATCTTTATTTTTGCCTCTGTTAATATGGTGGATAACGTTTATAGACTTGCGTATGTTAAACCAGCCTTGCATCCCTGGGATGAAGCCTACTTGATCATGATGAATGACTTTTTTGATGATAAGCTGTAATCTATTGGCTAGGATTTTGTTGAGAATTTTTGCGTCTATGTTCATGAGTGAGATTGGTCTGAAATTCTCCTTTTTGTTTGGGTCTTTTCCTGGTTTTGGTATCAGGGTGATGTTTGCTTCATAGAATGTGTTGGGGAAGATTCCTTCTTCCTCAGTTTTTTGGAATAATTTCTGCAGTACAGGAATAAGCTCTTCCTTGAAGGTTTGATAGAATTCTGGAGTGAAGCCATCTGGACCAGGGCATTTTTTAGTTGGAAGCTTTTTTATTGTTTCTTTGATCTCAGTGCTTGAAATTGGTCTGTTCAGGAGGTCTATTTCTTCCTGGCTAAGTCTAGGGACAGGGTGTGATTCCAGATATTGATCCATTTCCTTCACATTGTCAAATTTCTGGGCATAGAGTTTCTGGTAGTATTCAGAGATGATCTCTTGTATCTCTGTGGGATCAGTTGTTATTTCCCCTTTATCGTTTCTGATTGAGGTTATTAGAGATTTTACTTTTCTATTTCTAGTTAGTCTGGCTAATGGTTTATCTATTTTATTTATTTTTTCAAAAAACCAACTCCTTGTTTCATTAATTTTCTGAATGATTCTTTTGTTTTCAATTTCATTGATCTCTGATTTGATTTTGGATATTTCTTTTCTTCTACTGAGTTTAGGCTTAGATTGTTCTTCTTTTTCCAATTCCATAAGATCTCTTGTGAGATTGTTGATGTGCTCTCTTTCTGTTTTTCGAATGTAGGCATCTAAAGCGATGAATTTTCCTCTCAAAACTGCTTTTGCAGTATCCCACAGGTTTTGGTAGCTTGTGTCTTCATTGTTGTTATGCTCAAGGAAGTTAATGATTTCCTGTTTTATTTCTTCCTTCACCCATCTGTTATTCAACAGAAGATTGTTTAATTTCCATGCCTTTGGGTGGGCTTGAGCATTTTTGTTAGAGTTGAGTTCCACCTTTAGTGCCTTATGGTCTGAAAAGATACATGGTAAAATTTCAATTCTTCTGATTCTGTTGATATTTGTTTTGTGTCCCAGGATATGATCAATTTTGGAGAATGTTCCATGGGGTGATGAGAAGAATGTATATTCTTTATCTTTGGGGTGGAGTGTTCTATATGCATCTATCAAGCATAGTTGTTCTAGGGTCTCATTTAAATCTCTTACATCTTTGTTTAATTTCTGTTTAGAGGATCTGTCCAGCTCTGTAAGAGGTGTGTTAAAGTCCCCTGTTATGATGGTATTATCAGATATCATATTGCTCAGACTGAGTAAGGTCTGCTTCAGGAATCTGGGAGCATTTAAATTGGGTGCATAAATATTTAGAATTGAAATGTCTTCTTGTTGTAGTTTTCCCTTGACCAATATAAAGTGACCATCTTTGTCTTTTTTGACTTTAGTTGCTTTAAATCCACATGTATCTGAAAATAAGATTGCAACTCCTCTTTTCTTCTGAATTCCGTTTGCCTGAAAAATTGTCTTCCAACCCTTGACTCGGAGCTTTAATTTGTCTTTTGAGGCCAGGTGTGTTTCTTGCAGACAGCAAATGGATGGCTTGTGTTTTTTAATCCAGTCAGCCAATCTATGTCTCTTCAGTGGGGAATTCAAGCCATTAACATTTATTGAGATAATTGATAAGTGTGGTAGTATTCTATTCGTCTTATTTGGTGAGAGTCCATTGCTTAATTTTATCTTTTGCATCAGTGTGGAGGTTAGGTTTTGTCCTTTGATTTCTGAGTTCTTACTTTGCTGCTGATCCATTGTGGTGGTCAGTGTGCAGAACAGGTTGAAGTATTTCCTGTAGAGCTGGTCTTGTTGTGGCGAATTTCCTCAATGTTTGTATATCCGTAAATGATTTGATTTCTCCGTCAATTCTGAAGCTTAGCTTAGCAGGGTACAGAATTCTGGGCTGAAAATTGTTCTGTTTAAGTAGATTAAAGGTAGATGACCATTGTCTTCTTGCTTGGAAAGTTTCATTAGAGAAGTCTGCGGTAACTCTGATGGATTTGCCCCTGTAGGTCAACTGGCGCTTACTCCTGGCAGCTTGCAGAATCTTTTCTTTTGTCTTGACTTTGGACAGGTTCATCACAATGTGTCTTGGAGAAGCTCGGTTAGAGTTGAGGCGACCCGGGGTCCGATATCCCTCTGAAAGCAGTGTGTCAGACTCTTTGGTGATGTTTGGGAAATTTTCTTTTATAATATTCTCTAGTATGGCTTCCATTCCTCTGGGGCATTCTTCTTCCCCTTCTGGAATTCCTATAACTCGTATGTTGGAACGCTTCATAAAGTCCCATAATTCTGACAGTGAACGTTCTGCTTTCTCTCTCTTCTTTTCTGCCTCTTTTACTATCTGAGTTATCTCAAGAACTTTGTCTTCTACCTCTGAAATTCTTTCTTCTGCATGGTCTAACCTGTTGCTGATACTTTCCATTGTATCTTTAAGTTCCCTAATTGACTGTTTCAGTTCCTTCAGGTCTGCTATATCCTTTTTATATTCTTCATATCGTTCATCTCTTATTTGATTCTGTTTTTGGATTTCCTTTTGGTTATTTTCCACTTTATTAGCAATTTCCTTCATTGTTTCCATCATTTCTTTCATTGTTTTCAACATGTGTATTCTAAATTCCCTTTCTGTCATTCCTAACATTTCTTTACAGGTGGAATCATCTGCAGTAGCTACCTCATGGTCCCTTGGTGGGGTTGTTCTAGACTGGTTCTTCATGTTGCCCGGAGTTTTCTGCTGATTCTTCCTCATGAGTGACTTCTTTTATCTGTTTCCTTGCCCTAATTTTCCTTTCACTTCCTCTTGCTCTTTAAGTTCTTATGCCTGTGGACTAAGGGTTATAGGACCAGAAGGGTGAGAAGGTTGAAGAGCAAAAAAAGGGGATGAAAGAAAGGAGGACCGAGTGATAAGAAAAAAAGAAAGATAGAGAAAGGAGAGGGGGTGGGTATAAGGAATATTGACAAAAAGAAGAGAGGCACAGAAAGAGGGAGACAGGGCAATATAGGTGTACAGTAGGGTACTTTGACACAACCTTAAAAAAACCCCACCTTCTGGGGGTGCCCAGTTGCGTGGTTCCCTTGAGGTCAGCAGCTCTTTGCTAACCTGATCAGACACAGTACCCCACCTCCACCAAGTAGAGAGGAAAGACAAAAATGCTATAAATCAAACCAAAAGAAACAAACAGAAAACTTTACGGGGATAAAATTGGGTGAAAAACCAAATTATATCGGTAGAAACACTAGCAAAAATGAAGTTGAAGTTATTAAAAAAGGCAGCAATGGGAAATTATAATTAAACTAGGAAAATTGAGAAAGAAAAAGGGATCTGTGTGGAAAAGATTGAAATTAAAAAAACAAAAGAACATCAGCAACGTCAAAATAAACAAACAAAAAAAACAACCAAACCAAAAAAAAAAGAAGAAAAAAATACACAACGAAAAACAAAGCAGTTTGTATATGTTATTGAATATTGTCTGGGCAACACGTGGTCTTCTGGGGTATGAGATGTTAGTCACAGTTCTGATACGACTGGAGGCTGCTGATTTCTCAAACCCCAGCAGGTAGACACCCTAAATCTCTCTTCAGCCTACTTAAAAGGCACTTTGAACTTGTAAACTTGCTGAGCAGAAGCTTTCCCAGCTTTCTCGCTGGAATCGCTGCTGAAGTGGCTATGCACTTACTCAGTGTGCCAAAACCGATCTCACTCTGCCCCTGAGGGTTAGGGCTGCAAGGCGGCTCAGACCCCACCCTTAGGCTACTTGGTTGCTGGGTTACCAGCTCCCACCCGTTTCTAGCTCTGCGACCCTGAGGGCAGAGCTTGCCGGGGCAGATCACTGACAATGGATCCGTGTGACCCACCACCAAACACTATCAGCTCCGTCTGGCTCAGCGGCTCAGACTGGGGCCCTAGACAACGGCCAAAGTTCTCCGCACTCCCGCTCAGGCCTTCCCCAAGGCAGTTCAACTCAGTGCCAAGTCCAAGGACATCAAAACAGTTCACAGGTAAGGCCTTTCTGGTTTGCAGTCTCGCTGCTACTGAACTTACAGTTGTGGGCGGGTTTAGACGGATTGAACACACGCGACCACTTGCCGGCTTTCCACTGTTTTAGTCCTCCTCTTGGGGTCCAGAAGTCTCTCGCTGACTCCCTGTATTTTCATAGGAGTGATGATAGGCAGTTCCCACCAGCCAGAGATGCCTGGAGTCCTATCTCCCCAGACTCACGGTGCCCAGATGCAAGGAAGCTGTTACTCGGCTGCCATCTTGCTCCGCCTCCCGAGTCTATAGTCTCATGTCTTAAGTTTAAATCTTTAATCCAGTGAGAGTCTATCTTAGTTAATGGTGAAAGGTGTGGGTCCAGTTTCAGTCTTCTGCAGGTCGCCAGCCAGTTCACCCAGCACCATTTGTTAAACAGGGAGTCTTTTCCCCACTGAATGTTTTTAATTTGCTTATCGATGATCAAATGGCAGTGAGTAGCTGGGTTCATCCCTTGGTTCTCTGTTCTGTTCCATACATCTACCTCTCTGTTTTTGTGCCAGTACCATACAGTTTTGATCACTATCGATTTATAGTATAATCTGAGGTCTGGTACCATGATTTCTCCTGCTTTGTTTTTATTTCTGAGTAATGTCTTGCCTATTTGAGGTTTTTTCTGATTCCATATAAAACAAAGTATTATTATTATTTTTTTTTTTGTAGAGACAGAGTCTCATTGTACCACCCTCGGTAGAGTGCCGTGGCGTCACACGGCTCACAGCAACCTCCAGCTCTTGGGCTTACGTGATTCTCTTGCCTCAGCCTCCCGAGCAGCTGGGACTACAGGCGCCCGCCACAACGCCCGGCTATTTTTTTGTTGCAGTTTGGCCAGGGCTGGGTTTGAACCCGCCACCCTTGGTATATGGGGCCGGCGCCCTACTCACTGAGCCACAGGCGCCACCCCAAAGTATTATTTTTTTTTAAGATCTTTAAGACAGTGGAACTTTAATAGAGATTGCATTAAAATTGTATATTGCTTTGGGTAGTATGCACATTTTAACAATGTTGATTCTTCCCAGCCATGAGCATGGTATGCTTTTCCATTTGTTAACATCTTCAGCTATTTCTTTTCTTAGAGTTTCATAGTTCTCTTTATAGACATCTTTCGCATTCTTTGTTAAGTAAACTCCCAAATAGTTCATCTTCTTTGGCACTACTGTGAAAGGAATAGAGTCCTTGACTGCTTTTTCAGCTTGACTGTCATCGGTATATACAAAGGCTACAGATTTATGAGTGTTGATTTTGTAACCTGAGACACTGCTGTATTCCTTGATGACTTCTAAGAGTTTTGTAGTAGAATCCCTAGTGTTTTCCAAATATACAGTCATATCATCTGTGAAGAGTAAAAGTTTGATCTCCTCTGACCCTATATGGATAGACTTGATCGCCTTTTCTTGCCTAATTGCAATGGGTAAGACTTCCATTACAATGTTAAAGAACAGTGGAGACAATGGGCAACCTTGCCTCGTTCCTGATCTGAGTGGAAATGATTTCAGTTTAACTCCATTCAATATGATATTAGTTGTGGGTTTGCTGTAGATGGCCTCTGTCAGTTTAAGAAATGTCCCTTCTATACCCATTTTCTTAAGTGTTCTGATCATGAAAGGATGCTGGGTATTATACAGAGCTTTTTCTGTGTCAATCAAGAGAATCATATGGTCTTTGTATTTTATTTTGTTTATGTGATGAATTATATTTATAGATTTACATATATTGAACTAACCTTGAGATCCTGGGATAAAACTCACTTGGTCATGGTGTATAATTTGTTTGATGTGTTGCTGGATTCTCTTTGTTAGGATCTTGTTGAATATTTTTGCATCTATATTCATTAGTGATACTGATCTATAATTTTCTTTTCTTATTGGGTCTTTTCCTGGCTTGGGGATCAAGGTGATGTTTGCTTCATAGAATGTGTTGGCCAGTATTCCTTCTTTTTCTATATTTTGGAAAAATATAATAATAATTATAATACATGTACTAGTTCCTCTTTAAATAATTAAAATAATTAAAATAATACAGGTACTAGTTCCTCTTTAAAGGTTTGGTAGAATTCTAATGTGAAGCCATCTGGTCCCGGGCTTTTCTTTTTAGGGAGATTTTGTATAGTTGATGCTATTTCAGAAGTTGACCTTGGCCTGTTCAACATTTCCACTTCATTCTGGCTAAGTCTAGGAAGGTGGCCTGCTTCCAAATATTGGTCTATTTCCTTCAAACTTTCGTATTTCTGAAAATAGAGTTTCTTGTAATATTCATTAAGGGTTTTTTGAAATTCTGAGAAGTCTGTTGTTATCTCATTCTTGCCGTTTCTGATTGATGAAATTAGAGGTTTTAGTCTTTCTTTCCTGGTTAGGTTAGCCAAAAGTTTATCTATTTTATTGACCTTTTAAAAAAACCAACTTTCTGATTTATTGATCTGTCGTATAATCCTTTTGTTTTCAATTTCATTTAATTCTGCTCTAATTTTAGTTATTTCTTTTCTTTTGCTGGGTTTGGGGTTGGAAGTTCTTCCTTTTCCAGTTGCTTGAGATGTCCCATTAAGTTATTAACTTCCTCTCTTTCAATTCTCTTGAGGAAGGCTTGAAGTGCTATAAATTTCCCTCTTAGGACTGCCTTAGCGGTATCCCAGAGGTTCTGGTAATTTGTGTCTTCATTATCATTTTGTTCCAAAAATTTGTTAATTTCTTTCTTAATCTCATCTTTGACCCAGCTATCATTTAGCAAAGGTTATTTAGTTTCCATGTTTTTGTATGAGTATGCAGATTCCTGTTGTTACTGAGTTCACCTTTTATTACATGATGGTCTGAGAAGATGCAAGGAATAATTTCTATTCTTTTAAAGTTGCTGAGGTTAGACTTGTGACCTAAGATGTCATCAATTTTGGAGGATGTTCCATGGGCTGATGAGAAGAATGTATATTCCATTTTGTTAGGATGAAATGTTCTGTAGATGTTTGTTAAATCCAATTGCTGATCGGTTAAGTTTAAATCTAAAATTTCTTTGCTGAGTTTCTTATTGGAGGATCTGTCCAACACTGCCAGAGGAGTGTTGAAATCTCTGACTATTATGGTGTTGGAGGAAATCAAGTTGCTCATGTCTATTAGAGTCTTTCTTATAAATTGAGGCACATTCTGGTTGGTTGCATAAATGTTAATAATTGAAATTTCGTCATGTTTAATGTTACCCTTAACAAATATGAAGTGAGCATCCTTATCTTTCCTTACTTTTGTTGGTTTAAAGCCTATTGTATCTGCAAACAAAATTAAAACACCTGCTTTTTTCTGATTTCCATTTGCCTGAAATATAGATGACCATCCTCCACCCTGAGTCTATATTTATCTTTTAAGGTAAGATGAGATTCTTGTACGCAGCAGATATCTGGCCTGAGTTTTTGTATCCAGTCAGCCAACCTATACCTCTTTAGAGGACAATTTAAACCATTCACATTAATTGAGAATATTGATAAGCCTGGTAGAATTTTGGGTATCGAGTTTTTCAAAAGTCCAGTGGACATTTTTAGTCCTTTCGTCACTATGGAAGTTGAAATTTGATCAGAAATTTCTGAATGAGTTTACTTTGGTGGTAGAGGATTGATCTGGTCATTATGGAGGATAGGTCTGAGAATATCCTGAAGAGCTGGTTTGGTTATGGCAAATTCCTTCAGCCTGTATCATTAAAGTATTTAATTTCTCCATCATAAATGAAACTCAGTTTAGCTGGATACAGGATCCTGGGTTGAAAATTATTTTGTTTTAGGAGATTAAAAGTCAATGACCACCTTCTTCTAGCTTGAAAGGTTTCAGTAGAGAGATCTGCAGTCATTCTAATATTCTTCACTTTGTAGGTAATGGTTTTCTTATGTCTGGCTTCTTTCAGAATTTTCTTTTTCATATTAACTTTGGTGAACTTAATTATAATGTGTCTTAGAGATGTCTTATTCAGATTTAGTCATGCTGGGGTTCTGAAACTATCTGGTATCTGAATTTCAGAGTCTCTTGGCATGTCTGGGAAGTTCTCTTTGATTATTTCATGGAGTAGAGCATCTGGGCTTTTCAAAGCCACCTCATTGCCTTCAGGAATTCCTATAAGGCGAATATTAGTTTTCTTCGAATTATCCCAGAGCTCTCTGAGAGAATGATCCATTTTTGCTTTCCACTTCTTTTCCTCTTTGAGCATTTGGGAGTGTTCAACAGCTTTGTCTTCAGTGTCAGAAATCCTTTTTTCTGGGCGGCGCCTGTGGCTCAGTCGGTAAGGCGCCGGCCCCATATACCGAGGGTGGTGGGTTCAAACCCGGCCCCGGCCAAACTGCAACCAAAAAATAGCCGGGCGTTGTGGCGGGCGCCTGTAGTCCCGGCTACTCGGGAGGCTGAGGCAGGAGAATCGCTTAAGCCCAGGAGTTGGAGGTTGCTGTGAGCTGTGTGGGGCCACGGCACTCTACCGAGGGCCATAAAGTGAGACTCTGTCTCTACAAAAAAAAAAAAAAAATCCTTTTTTCTGCCTGCTCCATTCTGTTCTGCTGTATTTCTCAGATCTTTGAGGGCTGTAAATTCTTGTCTCAAGTGTGTCAAAATCTTTTGTGATTTTTCTCTTTGAATTCATTAAATTCTTGAGACAACTTTTGAAGTGCTCCTTGGATTTCTAATTCTAACTTTACCTCCATTCTATTAATCTTATTTGCAATCCAAATTCTGAATTCAATTTCTGACATCTCAGCCATTTGTTTATGAATGGGATCTTCTGGTGTATCCGCCATGTTGTTCCTTGGGGGAGTTGATCTACTCTGATTATTCATGTTGCCGGATTTTTTCTGCTGATTCCACCCCATGGTTATTTTACACTGTTGGTTAGATGAGCAGATAAGGTCTGAGTTGGATTGGGGACTCCTGGAGTAGGGATTAACCAGCCCTTTGTCCAACAGCTGGGCCTGGTGTCTGTACCTTTCCCTCTAGAGCTTTGAAAAGGACCTATACAGTACAATGGCCTGAGACACTGGGGACCTGCATGGTGTGGTGGGGCTAAGTGGCTCTGTCTTGTTTTCAGCTGGTCTCTGTCCACTCCTAGTGAATCAGTAACTCTGGGTTGAAGTCTCAGCTGTGGAGAAATACCAGCAACTAAGTCCCCTTGCCCCCCACGGGCAACAACTGGAAAAGGAAAATCAAACCTTCCCACAACCACTCAACCAGAGTATCACTTTGGATCATCCTTGGGTGATTGGCCCAGGTCAAGAGTTCCAAATCAGTTGTCCCATTCAGCACCCAGTCTCAAGTGGGAGAGTTCAAAAGGTCTCCAGCAATTAGAAACCAGGAGTCTGCTGTCAACTCGAGTAATGACTCCTCCAGTGCTCTGTAGAGTCAGAAGGACCCACCCAGCAAATGAATTAGTCTGGGAAGGTTGATGCCTCCTTCCCCACCTTACACCTCTGTCACAGCCAGTCACTGGTAACCCTGCTGCAGGGCCGTGACCCAGTTCCCTCCACTGAGCAGATGCTTCAGGGGGTTGCACCTGCCTGAATCACAGGGAGATCTGTGTCTCCTCTGCCAGACTGCTGCACTCTGCTAGCAGCCGGCTGGGGGAGCTGAAACCTGACAACCTCAGGTGCTTAATGGAAGCTGGAGTGGTTCACTCGGTTCCATCCCCACCCCAGATTGATGTTGCTGCCACTTATATTCTGGCAGAATTAGCAATTCTGTCCCAGCTATATTCCCCTGTGTGCCAGGCTCTGTTTGAGTTCACAGAAATGTGGCTAAGCCCCACCTTGTGCCGCTGCCAATGCACTAGTTCTCACGGAGCTGGGCCTCTGTCTCAGCTGCACTCTGTGTTGGGGCGGGCGAGGTTAGAGCTCACGCTCAGCTCTCAATTCTTGCCTTTCCCTGGCTGGTGCAGTTGCCCCGCCTGCTTTCGTCTCAGCTATGTTCCCCTGGGCACTGGGTGCTTCTTAGGCTCACTAAAGCAGCACTTCCGACTCAGCTCCGCCCTGGGAGTATGCCGTCTCCGTGTGCGTATTTTAGTCTCCATCCCCACTGCACCCCCTCCCCCCCCAGGCAGGTACCTCCTCAGGCATACCCTTTACTCATGGGGCCTGCGTTTCCATCCCAGATCTGTTCCACTAGTGGCTGCCACTGGTTCCGAAGAGAGGTGGGGAGTGTCTCTCCAAAATATCCCCAGGGGTGTGAGCCCTGTTGTTCCCACCACCACTGCTGCTGCTGCTGCTCTGTGCCACGGGGCACTGCTTCTCCCTCTTGGTCCACAGTCATCTCTTTACCCCCGTGTCACAGAATCAGCACAGACTTGCAAGAGCCTATGCCTTGTCCACGCCTCTCGAGAAAACACCCCAGAATCTGGAACCCAGGCTTCCAGACCTTGGAGTGAGAGTGGAGGGGAGTGCTGGTAGAACTGCAGGTAGAAAATGTATACAGTTTTATGCCTGGCGGGAGAGTGCCACTAGTATTAGTGGGACCTCTCTGGGGAAGGAGTTTCAGTTTTTAGAGGGTCTCTTCCATGGGATAAAATAGGAGGATGTCAGAACTCTGCTTGCTTGTTTGTAGAAAATGTACTGCGAGCTGTTCTCACGGGGGAAGGGACTCCTGTCCACTTGGTGATGGATTTTATACCTATTGTTTGTTTCCTTGGGGGTCGCAGCTCGCCTCAGCAGGGTTGATGTGCGTTCTTCAACTTTCTTTCTTGGCTCAGCTCCAAACCATCAGCTTACTTGCTAAACTTCTGTCCTTTAACTCTCCTTCTGGACAGGAGCCTCTGTGGAAAGCTGGCTCCAATCGGCCATCTTGCCTCCGCCCTCCTTCTTGTAGGATTTAAATGGTCACATTTCCATGTAAACTATTACATCATTCTGCAGTATACACTGGATACTTCTAGCATCTTCTGATTATTTTCTGACAATTATGCTAAGTGTCCAACATTTCCTGTAGTATGTAAGAATTACCATTTCTTGTATAAGTTACTGTATAAATCCAAGTGGGAATAAAAGGATAGTCTTTGGGTGGTTTTGTAATTTTTTGAATGGTTAAGATCATTATTTTGCTAAAAAGTAATCTTGGTGATTGATAGCCGTAGCAGACTGTATAGCCTATTAGGAGTAAGAGTTATAAGAAATACCTGTATAGCTCAATAATGGAACACCTTGGTGAACAGGGCATGGAGAGGGATTTAGCTCTCCTAACAAGCATGAGAGCTCTGGAGATGAGAGCATCGGTGAATTGGCAGTCTCTACACCTGTGGTGTTGAGAGGCACGAGATCAGCCTTATAGAAGGCAGTGCGCATTCTATCACAGACCCACTTACTCTGACTCTGTCACTTCTCCTGCCTGCAGAAGGCCAGCACAGTGTCTCTCTGCTGAAGATTACTAAGCTGTGTTAAAGACTAAGATCTATCTTTCTTTTTTTTTTTATTAAATCATAGCTGTGTACATTAATGCAATCATGGGGTACAATGTGCTGGTTTTATACACAATTTGAAATATTTTCATCGAACTGGTTAATATAGCCTTCATGATATTTTCTTAGTTATTGTGTTCAGACATTTATATTCTGTATTTAGTAAGTTTCACTTGTACCCTTCTAAGAAGATCTGTCTTTCTAAGAAGACTGTTTCACTCTCTCAAAGACTTTCTCTCCCCCCACACCCCATCAGCTAAAGTAAATAGCCCTCAGGCACCTAAGAGCAATTGTTCCTGAGCGAGATAACAGCATTAACAGTCCACATCCAGAACACAGCTAGATAGGCTGGGGCTGGAGGCCAACCAGTCCCGGGCCCTGATAAGTGGCGTCCACAAAGGGACCCCAACAGATATCTATTAAATTTATGATTATGACACTTCATCCTTGGCAACAGTGAGTGCCTTTTATAATACTTCCTTTTAACAAGTGTTTGGCAAAATACTATCACCACTTCTCTTGAGAAACTTTTTAACACTAAAAAGTACAGAGAAGAATATAGCAAATACATATGTATATTCTTCACACCCAGAATTTACCATCGTTAACAAGTCACCATATTCATTTCTAGAAAGAGCCTTACAGATTAAGCTAAATTCCTTTTAGCCAAGCTCTTGGCCCAATTCTCCTGAGGGAAACACCATCTTGAGTTTGTTATGTATTCTTCTAGCCTACTTTATATACTTAAATAGAGAGTCAAACAAAGCAAAATACTGTTTATGTCCATGTGTTTCAAATTTGGCATAGATACCATGCCCTGTAAATCTTACATCTTTTTTTGCTCAGCATTGTGTGATGTTATAGATGTAGTGTATTTCTTTTAACTTCTAAGATTCCAGCATGTGAATACATTACCTTTCAGTTATCCATTTCCACCTTTCAATTATCCATTTCTATTTGAATATTTGCCATTCGTTTTGTCTACCCAGTATTTACCCAGTATTTGAGTCTACTTCTAGGTGTGAGGAACTCTCCACTTTATGAGTCACGGCAGAGCAAAGACAACTTCTCCTGTAGGCACTATGGCTCCCCTGCAGTGAGGGCTTTAGCCTGTAGGTCCATCATCCTCCTTCACACGCATCCACAACCAAGTGTTAACTACCATCTGACCACTTGAGAAGTCACTGAGAAATTGTATATTATTGTAAAAATAAAGTCTGACAAAACAGTTTATTGGGGAAAAGTTAATGAAATGTTAGGGAAAAATTAATATGTCATAACTACATTTGAAAATGAGCCTCAGGAGTTTAGGGCCTATTTATAAGGGTGTATTCTGAGTGCAGGTTAAGTAACCTTTTTAACTGCAGTTATTTATGAGTTCTCTATTAAATATTACAACACGATTTAATTAATGTGCTAGGCCACAATGGAGTCCAGTCAGCTGCCATCAAGCCAGACTTCTTCAGGCCCTCAACCACAGGTCCTCACAAGTGATTCAGCACAGCAGGTGACCCAGCCATCTGAAATTGAGCAAGGATTCCTTCCTAAGGGCTGGGAAGTCCGGCATGCACCAAATGGGAGGCCTTTCTTTATCGATCACAACACCAAAACCACCACTTGGGTAACTCCAATACTCCTCAGTTTAAATTATAACAATAATAATAATCTCTTGTGTATAGTTCTTATAAACTTTAAGTATACATTAGTGTAACCTATGTGTCCTAGTATTCATTAAAAGAGGTATGCTGAATTCTCTTTTTTTTTTTTTGAGACATAGTCTCAAGCTGCCACCCTGGGTAGAGTGCTGTGGCATCACAACTCTTAGCAATCTCAAACTCTTGGGCTTAAGCGATTCTCTTGCCTCAGCCTCCCAAGTAGCTGGGACTACAGGCACTCACCAGAATGCCCAGCTATTTTTTGTTTCAGTTGTCATTGTTGTTTAGCAGGCCAGGGCTGGGCTCGAACCCACCAGCTTCAGGGTACGTGGCTGGTGCCATAGCCACTGTGCTACAGGTGCCAAGCCAGTATGTTGAATTCTTAATATTTTTTGTACTCAGTATGCTTATGTCTCTTTTTAATATTGTTTTGGGGCCAGGTATGGTGGCTCACACCTGTGATTTGGGAAGCAAAGGCAGAAGGATTGCTTGAGCCTAGGAGTTTGAGACCAGCCTGGGCAGTAGCAAGACCCCATCTCTACAGAAAAAGAAAAAGAAAAATGAAGCTTATCCAAGCATGGTGGTAGCTACACCCCTGTAGTCTTAGTTACTTAGAAGGAGGCTGAGGCAAGAGGATCACTTGAGCTCAGGAGTTTGAGGTTACAGTGAGTTATGATGATGCCACTGCACTCTAGCCTGGGTAACGGAGCAAGACCCTGTCTCTCCCTATTTTCATATATATATATATAGTTTTGGATTGTTCTAACTCATCAGCCATAAATGCTTAGGAAGATATGTAGTACTAATCCTTTACCTTTATATGGTATTAACAGTTCCAAAGGGCTTACAAATCTACATCTCATTTAAAAAGCCCTTATCAGAATAGAAAGAATGAGTGTTTCTAAGACAAGGCTTAATGTCGTAAAAGTTGTTTAATGCTTAGTTCACCACTAATAGAAAAATTATGTAAAGTTAGCAGCAGATAAACTTTAACTAATTGTTAAAAAGGCTAATATAGCATAAATGAAACTAAAATTGCTTAATAATTTAACAAAATATTAATATATATGAAACCAAATAAATTGAATTTGAATTTTGTTCTCTATTATAACAATATGAATTGAGTTGTATAACCTTTTGGAACTTACCTTCCTATCTTTCAAAAATATTAATACATCAACACTGGGCATAGTGGCTCACATCTATAATCTTAGCACGTGGGAGGCCTGAGCACCATAGTGAGACCCTGTCTCTACCAAAAATAAAAAAAGTTATCCATGTGTAGTGGTGCATACCTGTAGTCCCAGCTACTTGGGAGGCTGAGGCAGGAGCGTCACTTGAGCTCAGGAGTTTGAGCTTACTATGAGCTATGATCATGTCACTGCCCTCATGCCTGGGTAACAAAGCAAGACCCTGCTTCCAGAAAAAAAATATATGTATGTATGTATGTATATAAATCAATGCTTAAATATATAGGTGCCAAAAAAGTATGCTCAGAGTCTTAGAAATAACATGTAGTTCAATTTAATGTTCCATTCTTTCACCGGTTTATATGTAGAGAAAATCCTTATGTAGTGACATAATTCTAAAAGGTGGGGCAAAATACTCTGAATGGTTTCTGTGAGAGAGATGATCAGTTAGTAGTTCTCTGTGAGAACTGATTTTTATTCCTTTTAATACAACAGCCTAAAAGTTATAGATTTTAGAAGAGGAAATTATGTCACAGATTAAGGGAATGAACAAATGGACTTTTGTAAGAGAACATTTTAAATATGCATTGGCATTAGAAAATATGGTAAAAGACCGGCCTTTATTATTTTAAAATTGAGGTGTGTGTATTGTGTGCTTTTTTTTTTTTATTTACTCTATCAAAACAGGAAGATCCAAGACTGAAAATTCCAGCTCATCTGAGAGGAAAGACATCACTTGACTCTTCCACTGATCTAGGGCCTTTACCTGTAAGTTTATAGAACTGCTCCCAATCTAACTAGGCTAAGACATCTTCTATTTTGAGATGTAGCAGTTCTTTAACAATTATTATCAATATTATTATTAAAATTGTCGATGCCTTCTACTAAAAATGAAATATGTACTAATTAAATTAACCACATAACCAAATACTGGTTTTTCAACCCATACGTCTAAAACCCTGTCTTAAAATAATTGAAATGCATTCTTAATTATAGCCAGGATGGGAAGAGAGAACACATACAGATGGAAGAATCTTCTACATAAATCACAGTATGTACAGTATGATTTTTCATTACATTTTTTGTAATACTGAATTTTTAATACTACAATACTGAATTTTGTGCTTAAGAAAGAACATTTTTTTTCTTCTTCTCTTTAGATATAAAAAGAACCCAATGGGAAGATCCTCGGTTGCAGAATGTAGCAATAACTGGACCAGTAAGTCTCTGTTGTCAGTGTGCTCTGATGGGATTCCTTTCACCTGTCTCTTCAAGAGCACACAGTCAAGGGTATAACTCTTCAGGCACTGAGAGGAAAGAAAGCACATTGGCCATTCTCTCCTCTCCCCACCACCTCTATTCCAAGACTGTTAATTGAAAAGATTCCATAAAGTCATTAATTATCCTTACTCTACACAATGGCCTTAAGAGACTTGTGAATCTAGATAATCAAAATGCTGAGGTAGATAATCAAAATGCTGAACTCAGCTGGCACTGCTATTGTCTGAAAAAGAATGTTGACAGTCCTCAACAGGTCACAGAGGAGTCAAGAGGGTATCAGGATGAGGAGGCAGCAGCACCCTTTCAACTCTAGGGTCATGTCTTGAACTTTTGGGTAGAAACCATTGTTCAGTGCCCAGTGTATAAGACACACCACATTTAAGTATAAACATTACCTTGTATGATGATTACTCTTGGGTCAGATTAATGATAGAATTATTATCCTCTTTGTATAGCTACTTGTGCCTTTTTTATTCAGATTTTGTTTCTAATTCACAAAAATAAGTAAAATTAAAGATGGAAATTTTTTAGATTACTCTAGTGGCTCTATGTGTAGTCTTTTAAAATAATGGATAAAGAAGGCAACTTTCCTCGAAGTTCAAGGAAAAAATACAGTTTTCAAATTGTTCCTTCAATGGAGAAATCACTTTGAAAGTCTTGTTAGAAATGGAAATCTTTGGGCAGCGCCTGTGGCTCAGTGAGTAGGGCGCCGGCCCCATATGCTGAGGGTGGCGGGTTCAAATCCAGCCCCGGCCAAACTGCAACAAAAAAAAAAATAGCCGTGTGTTGTGGCGGGTGCCTGTAGTCCCAGCTGCTCGGGAGGCTGAGGCAAGAGAATCGCGTAAGCCCAAGAGTTAGAGCTTGCTGTGAGCCGTGTGACGCCACAGCACTCTATCCGAGGGCGGTAGAGTGAGACTCTGTCTCTACAAAAAAGAAAGAAATGGAAATCTTTGTCTCTAATATTTCTCTACTTGGAAGAAATTTTCTGTTTCTGGCATGTTGCATTTTAAGAATACTGCATGATGAAAATTACAGCCATAGAGAGGGCTGCATACAATTTTATCTTAAATAGTAATTAAACCCTTTAAATTTTATATTTTTTTTTCTTGTAATTAAACTTTGTCTGAATATTCTTTTTTAATGCCCTTAACTTATGTTCATAAAATACCCCAAGGGGAACTTTTAAAATTGTTCCAGGGCAGCAAAAACCTAAACTTTCTTTATTTTTCCAAAATTTTCAACTAAAGGCAGTACCCTACTCCAGGGATTACAAAAGAAAGTATGAGTTCTTCCGGAGAAAGCTGAAGAAGCAGGTTAGTGATATTTATAACAAGTACTTAGGAATGATCATTATTTAGGCCGAAAGTAATGGGAAATGCTTATGGAAAGTTAATATTTCTGTATTTGTAACAACTTGGAGTAAATAGTTTATTATAGGTAAAGGATACTTATTTTTTTGAGTAGCTGTTATATCTCATTAGAGACCATAAAGTATTTTATAAAGTATTTTTATTTTAGAAAAATAGTATTAAACGTTTGCTTTAAAGAGCTCTAACCTGGTGTTTCTGTGTGGGGTTCATGGGACTTGGTCTTCATAGGATCTAAGCAAGAATAGCTTGGGAGATTATCTTCTGGCCTCATCTTTGATTGTTTTGGCAGACTCTTTGGATTCCTTTACTACTTTGACTTGTTTTCCAGTGTTAGTCATTCATTCTTTACAGCTTCAAAAATATCTCTGCATAATTTAAAAATATAACTAGGGGTGGAACAGTTGTCTTGTTACTTGTCTCCTTGTGTTTATCAGTTATAGTCACTACACTTTTTTCTATCACCACAAATTCAGTATGTTTAGAACTAAATTCAACATCTGTCCATCTATTTCATCTCTGTTGGTGCCAACCATTTTTAATGCCTTTCTAATGCGCTTATCCTTTCCCCCTTTCCCTGCAGTTTAGGGATACTACCACTAGATGGCTATGTTGGGTTACACTTTCTTGCATTCTAAGCCAGAAGCCCGTTTTTCCAAAGATTCACGATGGTGTGTCTGCTACCACAGATTTTTCATCCAAAATTTTAACAAAAATGAAATATGATAATTTAGTGTAAATATTCTATGTCCTAATATAGTCCTTAAATACTAGCATCCTTTTAAATTCATTTTGAGGGATTTGTTATTACCCTGGGAATTTCTTTTCTACTTCTAGCTTTGGTATTTTAAATCTTCGTTCATTTATTGTTTTGGTAGAGGTTTTCAGTCTTACAGAGAATATGCTGGTAGAATAGAAGCCCTAGCTTCTCCATTCGCCACTATGAGTGCTTGAAACACATCACGATATCTCATTGTTTACTTCCTCCAGGCAGCAGGAGATAAGAGACAGGCCACAGAATAAAAAATAATAATAATGATGATGATGAAAGTAATTATACTTACTGATTTCTCAGTATATGCCAGACACTAGTCTTAGCAGTTTACATGTGTAATTCATTTAATTTCTACAATAAACTTTACAGAAGGGACTATTTGCACAGTGTACAGATGAAGAAACTAAGGCACAGATGATAAGGTAACGTGATTGAATCCCATGGTTATTAATTAGAAAAGCCAAGTGGTCCAGTTCCAGAGTCCATGCTCTTAACAAACATGCATACCATGTGAGTGATTAAGAGAAAAACTTTATACAGAACTTATTCAGGACACAACAAAGATACATAAAGGGATAAACATATAAAAAAGAAAGGTTAAGAGACACAAAGTCATTGCAGGAGGAGAGAATCAAGATCATGAAGAAGAGGCTGAGAATCTGGATCCTCAGGTTAACAAAAAGTTCTAAGCAGGATTGCAAAATTAAACTCTAATCTAAATTCATTACAGCACAAAAAAGCAGAACACTGAGATTAAAATTTTAAAAACCCATAGGCCAGGAGCGGTAGCTCACACGTGTAATCCTAGCACTCTGGGAGGTTGAGGGAGGTGGATTGCTTGAGCTCAGGAGTTCAGGACCAGCCTGAGAAAAAGCAAGACCCCTTCTCTACTAAAAATAGAAAAACTAGCGAGGCATTGCAGTGGGTGCCTGTAGTCCCAGCTACCAGGGAGGCTGAGGCAAGAGAATCACTTGAGCCCAAGAGTTTAAGGTGCTGTGAGCTACGACACCACAGCACTCTCCTGAGGGTGACAAAGTGAGCCTCTCTCTCAAAAAAATAAAAAATAAAAAAAATAAACCAATGTTTGAAAGCCTTGAGCTGACCTTTTATTGATTTTATTTTTTTATTGATTTAGAGATAGTCTCACTCTCGTGCCCTGGGTAGGGTGCTGTGGCATCATGAGGTCACAGCAACCTCAAACTCTTGGGCTCAAGTGACCCTCTTGCCTTAGCCTCCCAAGTAGCTGGGACCACAGTTGTCCACCACCATGCCTGGCTATTTTTTTTTCTTCTATTTTTGGTAGAGACAGGGTCGTGCTCTTGCTCATGCTGCTTTTAAACTCCTGGGCTCAGGCAATCCTCCTGCCTCAGCCTCCCAAAGTGCTAGGATTATAGGCTATAGACTATAGGTGTAAGCCACCATGCCCAGGTTTTCTTGTTTATTTTTAAGAGACAGCATCTCACTCTCTTGTCCGGGCTGGAATGTAGTGGTGTGGAAGCACTTTAACATATTATCACACTAAGTCTTGAAATTACTCCATGAGGGTAGATATTATTATCCCTATTTTATAGATTAGGAAATTAAGCCTTAAAAAAAGACAAGTAACTGGCCCAAAGTCTCACACTTATTAAAGGGTGGAGTCAGGACTTGCACACAGCCTGATTCCAGAATCCAACAACTCTCCTCTGCTGCTCCTTTCAAATGTTAAGTCTCTTCCTAGGAAGGGGAAGGGAGGGGGGAGGTTTTGGTGGAGGGAGGGAATGGGTGGGGCCACATCTACGGTGCATCTTAGAATGGGTACAGGCGAAACTTACTAAAGGCAGAATACAAATGCCTACATACATACAGTAACTAAGAAAATGCCATGAAGGCTACGTTGAACAGTTTGATGAGAATATTTCAGATTGTATATGAATCCCGCACATTGTAGCCCTTGATCGCACTAATGTACACAGCTATGATTTAACAATAAAAATAAATAAATTAAAAAAACAACAACAACAAAAAAATCAAATGTTAAGTCTCCCCTGGAGCCTTCTCTTCTTCCATTACCAGTGCTGCTTCCTAGGTAGGTTGTGTTCTCTCACACGGGCTATTTCAGGGTCTTTCACTGAGTGCCTCTGGTCCCCACTCTTTAAGACCCCCTTTCCTCCCATGCCGTCAGTTTCTGAAAACTCAGACTGCTCAGAAGCACGCTTCCCGGTCTTGCCATTCCGTCTGCCTCGCTGGCCCCAGACTACTTTTCCACCTTCTTTCTCTATGATCCCTGCTTTTCCTCCCCTTCTTCTTTTCCTCCTTTTCCTTGCACCTGTTAAATCTCTCAGACTCCTTACACATGCTGTTCCTCAGTCCTTCCCCCCCTTCTCTAATTCTCCTCAATGGCCTCTTCACAGTTAATAGCTCAATCTTTTATGCTCCCGTAGAACACTGTTTATATCTCTGTTAGCAATTATCTTACTCTTTTAAGTCTCAGTTTCTCACATACACACCAGATTATAAACTCCTTGAAGAAGCATCCACGTCTTATGCCCTGTTTTTATCCCCTCTTTTCCCTCATCCCTGGCCCTACCACAGTTATCTACCCAGCAAAGATACTGGGTAGATACTGGCTCAGAGGAGGTCTTTGATAAATGCTTACCTGCACTGGCTGCCTAGTCTCCAGTCTAAAATTGCTTTTCTCTAAGCTTACTGTTTTTTTTTCCTCACCTTTCTTTCAAACTTTATTCCCAGGCTTCTTCAGCTTAATTAGCTGCAAAGAATGAGTTATGTATAAGCAAAAATTGAAAAGAGCTGCAATGTCCAAGGGGCTTGGGCTTAAAAATATTAGAGATCTAGATTTTATTAGATCCATGAACAACAAATGGTCTATAAAACCAGTAAGTATATGGTGCCCTGTGATCACATTAATGTACACAGCTATGATTTAATAATAAAAAAATAAACTGCATGTACGAATAAAAAAAAAAGCAGTCATAATATAAAATAGCAGCTCCCAGTAACTTCTTCAAGTTTCATCTTCAGAAGTTGACTCAATTCAGTTTGCCTCATTCTTGGAAGCCTCATCAAAATTCTCCACAGGATCTGGAACTTCATCGTCATCATCCTCTCCAGTAGCAGTGGTGCTTTTCCATCTGCAGATTGTTTAGGCAGAGCTTCAGCCAGCCTCCTCAGCTTGTCAGACTGACTGCACCAAGCTGGTTTCAGACACTGGGTAGCATTTCTGTCAGCTGCGTTGTCTCAGCATGGCCTGTAATGGTGAAAGTGTTTGCTGCCAGAGATGCCTGAACTTTTGGGTTGTTAAAGTGGGTCACTGCTCTTTGGTTTGTAAACATATTCACCTCTTCAATATCAGAGATATTGTTTACCCCTAACTGCTTTAAGGAGAACTGAAGTTTTTTATCATCTGCTGTAGCTGTTCTATGAACCACCTTCTTCTTTCTGCGAGCAGTTCCTTTCCCACCAATGTGCACTTGTGCCTGCAGTTTGGTGAGTTTCTCTTGGTTCATGATAGTTTCTTTCATCTTGTTGGAGCGTAAAGGGGTCCACGCAGGAGACTAGGGTTGGTGCTCAGGGGGGCTCGGGTAGACCGCGAAGCTTACCATTTTTTATGGCATAAGCAGCGGAGGAAACTGCTTCCATTGTTTTTTTTTTTTTATATTGCATACATAAAATAAGCTGCTTACATTATTGTTCATATAGGGCTTTCCATTTTCCCCAAATATATTGAGAGTGAAATTGATTTTTTTTCCCCCCCTTAGAGCTGGCCTCTTTTTCCTTTTTTGAAGTGACAGAATGTTGTTTTCTCTACTGGTTTCCACTTGAAAACTGTACGTGAAACACTCAGGAATGAAATATTCTTTTTTTTTTTTTAATAAAATTCACACTAAGCTCTGCCTAAGGCATAGTTACCTACACTTGTCACATAAATGAAGGCTACGCAGAAGACTAGTGAGGGGACGTAGCTCATTAATGAAAAGCAAAGACCTAGGAGTAAAGGCTTTCTTAACTTCTATCTTCTTCAGTTTCTTCATCTGTAAAATGGAGACAATAATAACTTGCTTCTTTAGAGGTTGTAATAAGGCTAAATGAGTTGATTCACCACCCTAGGGGAACGCTGCCTGGCAGTTTATAAATGTTAGCGTCTATTAGTGAGGGAAACAGGACAGACTCTGAGGAGGGAAGGTGGAAGTAGGTGAAACCCCTGACAGGCAAGACAATGGCTAGACTGTAGATCATAGAACAGTCCTCCCTAGAACTTAAAATGGAAAGGACTTATAATGAAATGCCATCGCATGGGCATTATCATCACCAGCAATAGCTTCTTCAGATCTAAAAATCAGAAGTCTGTGTTATTGAGTGATCAGAGAAAATGCATAAACACTTTTATACTGTAGAGGAAAATTAAGACAATATTCCTAGTCAGTGAGTGGATTACTTAAGAATAAAGAGACTCCACTGAGTGGAGCTCAGTGCCTGTTACAGATTTTATGAAACATAAACCTGTCATTATGTTGAAGTGATTTAAGCCATGAGTGTCTCCTCTTTGGGTTTTCAGAATGACATTCCAAACAAATTTGAAATGAAACTTCGCCGTGCCACTGTTCTTGAGGACTCCTACAGGAGAATCATGGGTGTCAAGAAAGCCGACTTCCTCAAGGCTCGACTGTGGATTGAGTTTGATGGTGAAAAAGGATTAGATTATGGAGGAGTTGCCAGAGAATGGTTCTTCCTGATCTCAAAGGAAATGTTTAACCCTTATTATGGGTTGTTTGAATATTCTGCTACGTAAGTACCTTTACAATACACAGAAAAAGAAAAAAAAAAATCACTGTTTTAAAAATATGAGTTGTTTGGCAGTGCCCATAGCTCAGTCGGCACATACACCAAAAGTGGTGGGTTCGAACGCGGTCCAGGCCAGCTAAACGACAACTACAACAAAAAAATAGCCGGGCGTTGTGGCAGACGCCTATAGTCCCAGCTACTTGGGAGGCTGAGGCAAGAGAATCATGTAAACCCAGGAGTTTGAGGTTGCTCTGAGCTGTGATGCCAGAGCACTTTACCCAGAGCAACAGCTTGAGACTCTGTCTCAAAAAAAAAAAAAGAGTTGAGGCAAGGAAAATGTATGTTATGCAAGAAAAAGATTATAACTAATGTTTCAGAAGTAACTTTTTACATAACATAAAATTTACCATTGTGCATTCACACTGTTATGCAACCATCATCCATCTGGAGAACTTTAGCTTCCCAAAATGAAACTCTGTATCCAATAAAGACTTAACTCCCTACTCCTTGGCAACCACTATTCTACATTCTGTCTCTATGAATTCAACTACTCTAAGTATCTCATATAAGTGGACTCATCCAATATTTTGTGACAAGCTGATTTTTCTTTGCTGTATCATGTTTTCAGCATGTGTTAGAATGTTGTAACGTGTTAGAATCCCCTTTCTTTTTAAGGTTGAATAATATTCCATTATTTGTATATGCTATTAATATATTTTATTAATTCACCCATTGACAGTCATTTAGATAATTTCTGCCTTTTCTATAGTTATTTCAACCATTGAATCCAGTGGTTGAATGTGTTTCTCATAGAGGTAAACAACCCAAAAGAGGGAGATAATTTATAATTATTTGCTGTATAAAAATTTTTCAAGAGGAGCATTTAAATGTGGTTGTCTTTACAGGGATAATTATACCCTACAGATAAATCCAAACTCTGGACTGTGTAATGAAGATCACCTGTCATACTTCAAGTTTATTGGTCGGGTAGCTGGAATGGCAGTTTATCATGGCAAACTGTTGGATGGTCAGTATTAACGATCAAACTTTTGAATGTAATTAGCTGTCTTCTTTTACTTGATAATCACTTTAAATGTGTTTGAAATCTTGCAAGGTTTCTTCATCCGCCCATTTTACAAGATGATGCTGCACAAGCCAATAACACTTCACGACATGGAGTCCGTGGTATGTCTTGTTCACTTCTGTGATGCAAGTGTAACTTAACAAGCGACTGGAACATTTTAACGGATTAACTTTCAATGATAAAAAATTAATTAATTGTTTCAAAATACAAATGAACTTTCTCCCTAAACATTTTAGTACAAAAATTTCCTAGACATAAAGTTGAAAATTTTATACTCACGCTTGCATGTCTACCGCCTATCATCGGCTTTTTTTCTGTATTCACTTGATCACATATCCATTAGTCCATCCAAAGTACGTTGTGCCTATCAGTAAACTTCCCCCAAGTACTTCAATATGCCATACAACAGCTATGTTATCATGATCAGTACCTGAATCATGATCTCATTGATGAATGATGTATATTTTAAAAATGATAGTCCAAAGGCAAGGGCTTATGTTAGGCCCCTACAAGGAAACAGAAACTCAAAGATGAAATCCCTGACTATATAGCCTTGTTATTCGCTACCTGTGCTGTTGAATAGCCCCATATAACGTGCACATATGGATTCTAAGACCTCTTCCTCGGTTCCAAGTATATTTTTTATTTTTTTTTCTTTTCTTTTCTTTCTTTCTTTTTTTTTTTTTTTTTTAGAGACAGTCTCACTTTATCACCCTCGGTAGAGTGCCATGGCATCACAGCTCACAGCAACCTCCATCTCCTGGGTTTAGGTGATTCTCTTGCCTCAGCCTCCTGAGTAGCTGGGATTACAGGCGCCTGCCACAACGCCCGGCTATATTTTTGTTGCAGTTTGGCCGGGGCTGGGTTTGAACCCCACTCTCAGTATAGGGGGCCGGTACCCTACTCACTGAGCCACAGGCACCGCCCTTTTTATTCTTTTCTTAATATACATCATAAGTGCAAACAGTATAACTTTTTTATAAATCATCAGACTGTAATTGAGTTGGTTAATTAGTTGCTATATTTGAGATTTTTCTTTAACTTGGGCCAGGAATAAACAACAACCTCTTTGTAGCTACTTAAACATTTCACACACAGCCTGATCAGCATGTAAGAAAGGTGCTAGAGACTCAGCACCTGTAGCTCAGTGGTTAGGGTGCCAGCCACATACAGGGCTGGTGGGTTCAAACCCAGCCTGGACCAGCTAAACAACAACTGCAACAAAAAATAGCCAGGCGTTGTGGCAGGCGCCTATAGTCCCAGCTAGTTGGGAGGCTGAGGCAAGAGAATTGCTTAAGCCCAGGAGTTAGAGGTTGCTGTGAGCTGCGACGCCAAGGCATTCTAATGAGGGTGATGTAGTAAGACTCTGTCTCAAAAAAAAGAAAGAAAGAAAGGTGCTAGACTGCTCCTGGTATCCGTGGAAGTTAGGATTTGTATGAACACTGCTTTATTTAACCCTTAATTGGGTTATAAAACCTATACCTCCCCCACTCTCACATATATAGACTTCTGGACTGTTAAGTGGACACTACTGTATTGACTGATGCATTTTTATGCTTGTACTTACCTGACGTCCATCTCTTTTTGTAATGCATGCATGAGAATACGGAAAGATGTCCAACTGACCTTCTTAATCTTTCTCCCAATTATTCAGCCCCTCAACATACTGTTTGTGCAAGTTCAGGTGTCTGTCTTATACAAAAACATGTTACATGTGTGATCTTCCCCATCTAGGATAGTGAATATTACAATTCCCTAAGATGGATTCTTGAAAATGACCCAACAGAATTGGACCTCAGGTTTGTCATAGATGAAGAACTTTTTGGACAGGTTTGTGAAATTCGATCAATTAAAATGGTACATACATTGTAAAATAAATGTTGTAACTTCAGTTTAGATGGTAATGCATATGTTCAATACATTTCTATGCTCTGTTTTTACATTTTCTAGTAACATGAGCTTTCTATAAGCAAGAATGTGTTCTTTCTGTGACATCTGACTTATTCCATTTTTATTTAGTAAAACTGATATTTTAAGGTTTCTAAGCTTTTAGCTTTTGACTGGAATTAATTTATAAACACCGGGTTTTTGGTATGACAAAATATGTATACTTTAAAATTTTTTCTCACTAAAATAATATATAAAGGGATTGTGTTTAATTTCAGACACATCAACATGAATTGAAAACTGGTGGATCAGAAGTAGTTGTCACCAATAAGAACAAAAAGGAATATATTTAGTAAGTATTTTACTGAAAATAATGTTGTATTTTATTCCAAAAGAGTCTTCTTACCTCCCCCTTTGGCCAGAATCTCAATCTTCTTTTTCTGTAGCAAAGCAGTGTCACACACTCATATTCAACATCTGCCTTGGGCTTAGCTAGTCTTTATGTTTTCTTGCTAACTGGAATAAATATGGCTTAAAATTTGTTCCTGGTTCATGAAAAAGAAGAATGAAATGTTTTGGTGTTTTTTTTTAGTCTTGTAATACAGTGGCGATTTGTGAACCGGATCCAGAGGCAAATGGCTGCTTTTAAAGAGGTATTTATTTTCTTTTTTTTTTTTTTAATTTTTTTATTAAATCATAACTGTATACAATGATATGATTATGGGGCATCATACACTCACTTCATGAACCATTTGACACATTTTTATCACAGTGGTTAACATAGCCTTTCCGGCGTTATCTCAGTTACTGTGCCAAAACATTTATATTCTACATTTACCAAGTTTCGCAAATACCCCTGTAATATGCACCACAGGTGTGATCCCACCGATTCCCCTCCCTCTACCCACCCCTCCCTTTCCCACTTCCCCCTATTGTTAAGTTGTAGCTGGGTTATAGCTTTCATGTGAGAGTCCCAAATTAGTTTCATAGTAGGGCTGTGTACATTGGGTATTTTTTCTTCCATTCTTGGGATACTTTACTAAGAAGAATATGTTCCAGCTCCATCCATGTAAACATGAAAGAGGTAAAGTCTCCATCTTTCTTTAAGGCTGCATAGTATTCCATGGTATACATATACCACAATTTATTAATCCATTCGTGGATCGATGGGCACTTGGGCTTTTTCCATGACTTAGCTATTATGAATTGGGCTGCAATAAACATTCTGGTACAAGTATCTTTGTTATGTTGTGATTTTTGGTCTTCTGGGTATATGCCCAGCAGAGGAATTACAGGATTGAATGGCAGATCTATTTTTAGATCTCTGAGTATTCTCCATATATCTTTCCAAAAGGAATGTATTAATTTGCATTCCCACCAGCAGTGCAGAAGTGTTCCCTTTTCTCCGCATCCACGCCAACATCTCTGGTCTTGAGATTTTGTGATATAGGCTAGTCTCATTGGAGTTAGATGATATCTCAAAGTAGTTTTGATTTGAGGTATTTATTTTCTTTTGTTTTCTATAATTGCAGAGTAAATCTATAAGTTTCAAATATAAGCCTTCATCATAGCTGAGAAAAACAAATATACAGCTTGCTTTATAAAACCATTCTAAGTTATATTTTATGTCAACAAAATAGTCCATGAATATTTTAGATGCTCGCTGTTAAAATTGAATCTTTCAAAAAGTCTAGAAAATAAACATTCAGTCCCCTATATTCCCCCCACCTTTACCAATCCCACTCCCTCACCTTAAATAGCCTTAGGGAGAGCAAAGGAGTAAGAGTGCTGTAGGGATAGAGTAACATATTATTTATTAGAATTGCATCATATTTGTTGTTTTGTGACTTGCTTTCTTCCCTTTTCAAATATTTATTAGAGATCTTGTTAATATATCTAGCTATCTTTCTTTGTTGCTGTATTTTATTCAGAATTTAATTTTATTCTGAATTTAATATAAATTCAGAAGTTATTTAAACCTCCCAAATCGATGGATATACAGGCTGTGGTCGGAGCACTCATTTCTTAAGCTAACATAAAATCTTCTGTTAAGTATGTATCACATGCTTTTATTTATTCAATATTGAGGCCTATGTGTGTGGTGCTGTGCTAGGCAAAAACAGACATAAGTCCTGCTATCAAGGAACACAGATGTAAAAAGTGAAATACCCAGCACAAAGAGAAATCTGGAAGAGGCAGTGGAAGGGACAAGGAAGGTGTAGAGCAGTGGTTCTCAACCTTCCTAATGCCGCAACCCTTTAATAGAGTTCCTGTGGGTCGCGACCCGGAGGTTGAGAACTGCTGGTGTAGAGGAATCAGCCAACCCCAGATAAGGGGGAAATGACCCTGCTGACCAGGTTTTTAAATATGTTTTTTTTTTTCTTCCAGGGATTTTTTGAACTAATACCACAGGATCTCATCAAAATTTTTGATGAAAATGAACTAGAGGTAAGACGTATTATTTTTATTTTAAAACAGGAATTTTGTACCCAGTATTTTTCTTTGCTCACAGTTTGACATTTCTTATGATGTAGCTTCTCATGTGTGGATTGGGAGACGTTGACGTGAACGACTGGAGAGAACATACAAAGTATAAAAACGGCTACAGTGTGAATCATCAGGTCATACAGTGGTTTTGGAAGGTAACTTAAGATTTATATTTTCATCCCTTCTTTTTGATAGATTCACTCATATTTAAGTCCATTCTTCATTAACTATACCCATGGATTATATATAGGTAATACAGAAAAATATAGCCCAGCAAATTTTTGATTTTGTTTTCTGTATGTACACACCTCCTGGGTATGGTCCAACTTCTATAATATTTATAAATAGGTAAAGTGTTCAGAATGTAGTAAATGCTGATGATAGGCTGAGATAGGTACCTAGTTTTCTATTAAAGTAGGTACTCTAAGAGAACTTGAAATAACCTACAGGATATCCTTACATAGCTCCTGTAAATTTTCTCATAGAGAAATGGGCATGCCATTAATAATATCACTAAATATAATTTTTAAAAAGCCATGAGTCACATGAGAATAGAAATTTTGTTACTTCAGTAGGTTATAATCCCATTCTAAAGAGTTGCCATGTAGCCTTATAAGTAAAGTTTTCAAGAACTTTATAAACCGTCCATAAATGCAAATTCAGCTAAAAGAAACATGAAAATTTAATAAGTGTTTATTAATGCTCTAATTAAATTCTGACAGCATATTTTTCAGGATAATTTTTTTTTACCTTTTATTGCAGTCATGTTCCCTAAATGATGTCTTTATCTTCTTTAGGCTGTTTTAATGATGGATTCAGAAAAAAGAATAAGATTACTTCAGTTTGTCACTGGCACATCCCGTGTGCCTATGAATGGATTTGCTGAACTATATGGTAAGGACTTTCCATAGCTCATTAAAAAATGGAGTGATGCTAGTTGTCTTTTTCATGTCTGATTAGTCTGTAAGCTTCTATCATTCATACTAACAGTTAGCTTAATTTTTAAAAGCATTAAGATTTTTTAATAATCAGATACACTGAAGTAGGCCAAAATATATTTACACCTTCTAATCAGATAATGAAGGAGAAAACTGGAAACATCAAATGGCTTGCATTACTTTCCATTCTTGAACTTAAATTCTATTCCCACTGTGTTTCCATTTCAGAGAAAGCATTCTAGTGTTTTTCAACCATTTTTATCTCACTTAAACCTATAGTTAAACTTCCAGAGCACACTTAAATTATGCTGATCAAAAATTAGTTAAAAAAAAAAAAAAGAATATACTTACTGTGCTTTGAACATCTTTTGAAAATACTTTAATTAATGATCTTTAAAATTTTTCATGGCACACCAGTTGAAAATCACTGGGACAGGGTGGCGCCCATAACTCAGTGGGTATGGCGCTGGCCACATACACCGAGACTGGCAGATTTGAACCGGCCCTCAGCCAGCTAAACAACAATGACAACTGCAACCAAAAAATAGCCAGGTGTTGTGGCAGGTGACTGTAATCCCAGCTACTTGGGAGGCTGGAGCAAGAAAATCGCTTAAACCCAAGAGTTTGAGGTTGCTGTGAGCTGTGATGCCACGGCACTCTACCGAGGGTGACATAGTCAGAGTCTGTCTCAAAAAAAAATGAAAGAAAGAAAATTGGCGGCACCTGTGGCTCAAAGGGGGTAGGGTGCCGGCCCCATATACCAGAGGTGGCAGGTTCAAACCCAGCCCTTGGTCAAAAGAAAAAGAAAGAAAATCCTGGGACAGAGAAACTCACTGGGCTGCTATTTTTCATTTCTCAGGACTAGGGATAAGACTGCATATATCTCTTGATTTTCAGAATAGTTAGTGTTAATTTAGTTTTCTGTAAAGTGAAATTCCATATATCCAATCAAATTGTTTTTCAGGTGATTGACACATTAGAAGTACGTTTTATTACAAAGTGCTGTTTCTGATGTAGATCATAGCAACTTTTCTCACATGGGTTCATATTTTGTTATTGGAATGGTGTTTACTTGCTTTTAAAGATACGAGGAATAAATCTTTTAGAAAAGGTGTAGCTGGCTCAGCACCTGTGGCCCAAGCGGCAAAGGCGCCAGCCACATACACCTGAGCTGGTGGGTTCGAATCCAGCCCAGGCCCACCAAACAACAATGATGGCTGCAACCAAAAAAAAAAAAAAAAAATAGCCGGGCGTTGTGGCAGGCGCCTGTAGTCCCAGCTACTTGGGAGACAGAGGCAAGAGAATCGCTTGAGCCCCAGACTTTGAGGTTGCTGTGAGCTGTGATGCCAAGGCACTCTACCCACGGTGACAGCTTTGAGGCTCTGTCTCAAAAAAAAAAAAAAAGAAAAGAAAAGGTGTAGCTGGGCAGTGTCTGTGGCTCAAAGGAGTAGGGCATCGGCCCCATATGCCAGAGGTAGCGGATTCAAATCCAGCCCCTGCCAAAAACTACAAAAAAATAAATAAAGTGAGAAAAGGTGTAGCTAAAGTTAGATCCCTACTAAGAACAACAAATAAGAATTGTTCTGGGAACCAAATGTCAGGGACTGTTGCCTGGGAAATCCCTAAGCTGAAGTTTTCATGCAAATAGAAGTTGTTACTATCTAATGGGATTGCCAAGCCCTCTCTCTTTGGCAAACTTCGTCTGCTTGCTAAACTTCATTTACCTGTGTTTGCAGAACCAAACAGCTGCTACTTCTCCACCTCAAGTAACCACTTATAGTGGTTAGCTTTGCTACCAACCAATTTGTTCATTCCTTACCTAACTGGACTTCTTAGCCTTTGTCTTTTTAGTGGTTTCACCTGACTACTTTTTTCTCTTTTCTACTTTAGCCAGTTAGTAGAAAAAATATATAGGCAGAGCAAGCAAATGCCATTTCTAGCTCCTCTTCCCTCTTTTATGCAACCCAGGCCTACCGCCATCCACTATGATTTAAGAATTGTTTAGAATTTGGGGCAAAAATCCTGCACACAGAGGCAAAGTTGTCTGTGGTAGGATATAAATTCAAATTCTTATGGATTTACAGAAAGCAGTTGCTAAAAAATGTTAATATTATAATGCAATGTAGTATAGCCAATTAAAAATATGTTAAATTTATATCATTTGAGTTTTCACAATGGATTGCTTAGGTAAGAGAATTGAAAGGAATATATAGGATTCCACATTATGGAAAACAGTGACAAAAGTACTGAAATTTTAACTGAGAAAATAATTGTGATGGGTGATATGTGAAAAGTTAGGCTTTTGGGAAACCTCCAATGTTGAGAATATTAAATATTTCTGGCAAACACATAGACACACTTGCATATGTTTGTAAGTCATGAAGAAATTTGGGGAAAGTTACAGATGAGGTTGTCAACATTGATTAGTTGGTGGTTGGGATATGGTAAAGATTGGAAAAGGAAGAACTAAGCGAAAAATCTGAAGAAAAAGACAGTTTCCAAAAATGTCCATAATAAAAGATAAATGTAGACTGTGTAACATGATCATGTGCACATAAAATTATATGTGCACATGCACAGAGAGATTCATGACAGGACGTTCATCCAGCATTACAGGGAGCCTCTGAGGTGATTTTTTTTTTTTACATCTTTCATTGTATTTTATTCTTTTGCCTAAAATTTTTACAGTGAGATTATTTGTACATGTATAATTAGAAAAATTAAAGCTATTTTCACTGGTACTCAAAAAAGAAAGAAAGTGCTCACTTCAGCAGCACATATACTAAAATGGGAACAATACAGAGATGATTATGGCCCCTGCACAGGATGACACGGATTCATGAAGCCCTCCATACTTTGCACAGTTCACAAGGTCAAAGACTGTTCAACGACTACAAAAAAAGGACTGGGCATGGTGGCTCATGCCTGTTATCTGGGAGGCTGAGGCAGTTGGATTGCTTGAGTTCACCAGTTTGAGACCAGCTTGAGCAAGTGTGAGACCCCCATCTCTTAAAAAAAAAATAGGTCAGCGCCTGTGGCTCAGTGAGTAGGGCGCTGGCCCCATATGCCAAGGGTGGCGGGTTCAAACCCAGCCTCGGCCAAACTGCAACAAAAAAATAGCCAGGCATTGTGGCGGGCGCCTGTAGTCCCAGCTACTCGGGAGGCTGAGGCAAGAGAATCATGTAAGCCCAAGAGCTGGAGGTTGCTGTGAGCCGTGTGACGCCACGGCACTCTACCGAGGGCAATAAAGTGAGACTCTGTCTCTACAAAAAGAAAAAATAGCCGGGTGTTGTGGCAGGCACCTATAGTCCCAGCTACTTGGGAGGCTGAGGCAAGAAGATCACTTGAGTCCAAGAGTTTGAGGTTGCTGTGAGCTGTGATGCCATGGCACTCTACCAGGGGCAAAAGAAGTGAAATACTTGTCTCAAAAAAAAAAAAGAGAGAGAGAAAGAAAGAAAGCAAACTCACTTTCTCTGCGTACCTATGAAGGAAATCATATACAGAAATGAAACTCTGTATAGGGCCAGGAAACAGCACAGCAGAGTGATTAACGGTGGTCACAAATGAACTGTCAAGGAATCCTCAGTTCATGAAGCCGTCAAGCACAGGACAGTGGTCATTAAGTTAAAAAAAAAAAAAAAAAAAAGATTGATTCCCTGTATGTTTAAGTTCACATCAGAAAAAGTGAGTTCTATAATGCCTAGAGATTCCTGTATATAGAGTAAGTGAAACCAAACTCTTTCCTTACAGGCTCAAATGGACCACAGTCATTTACAGTTGAACAGTGGGGTAGCCCTGAAAAGCTGCCAAGAGCTCATACCTGGTAAGCAGTTGCGTAGATACTGATAGAACAAGCCTCAGAAAGCAAAATTCCAATAGCCGGGAGTTGTGGCGGGCGCCTGTAGTCCCAGCTGCTCGGGAGGCTGAGGCACGAGAATTGCGTAAACCCAAGAGTTAGAGGTTGCTGTGAGCCGTATGATGCCACGGCACTCTACCTGAGGGCGGTACAGTGAGACTCTGTCTCTACAAAAAAAAAAAAAAAAAGAAAGCAAAATTCCTGTTAGTCTAGCTGCAGCAAGCCTAGCCCGCTCTGTACTGCTTCAGTGGCAGCTATGGATGAGGAATCGGTGACACTAACCCAGGAACAGGTACATCTTTAAGCCAGTCAGTCTTGATTTGAAGTCCAGGTAGCTGAAGATCAGAGGGTCATCTAAACTGTTGACCATATGTTGCCCCTAAGACCATCCCAAGAGAGACTAGAATATTAGTCTAGTCCCACTAGAACATTACATGTGGGACGTTGAGATGGCAAAGGAACCTAGACGTTGGAGGTGGGGATGTGAGTCAGGGGAGAGACCATGCCTAGAGGCTACTCCCATATCTTCTGCCTCTGGTGTGAACATGGCTTTTAGTGCTGTTGGACATACTCATCACAAAGAGCAGCATTGCCATGTTTGCTGGAGTGATACTTTGTCAATGTCTTTCATAACCAGTTCCTCTCTGTTCTTTCAGCTTTAATCGCTTGGACTTGCCACCCTATGAGTCATTTGAAGAATTATGGGATAAACTTCAAATGGCAATTGAAAACACTCAGGGTTTTGATGGAGTTGATTAGAGTACAAGTAACAGTCTATGGTGTTTTTACTGCTGCAGTTTTATAAGCAAAATCTTGGCTTAAAATTTTCCAGGGAACTACTAAAACTTGGCCACTGATTCTTCCCAGATATTGGAGATCATATAAAAGCATTGAAAGAAACCATATGACAATTTTTCCATGATCTCAATCACTTTTAAATCACGTGTGGCATTTATGCAATTGTTTCATTATATCTTTGGAGTTCACAATATGGGCTCTAAGTCCTGTGTGCCTGAAATAGTGAGTTTTATCTTTGGTATTTACCTCTCATAGAGTATTTACTAGGCAGTTCTTTCTTAAACTACTGAAGTTATAACTGTGAAATATTTGTGATAAGTGTCATGTGTGAAAAGTTGGATGCTTTTTGAGAAGGAAGAGGAAATTGGGGGGGGGGGGAACTTTAATATTGAGTAACTACACTATATTTAGCGCTACTTGCCAGCTAGTTATTATGTTGTAGACCTGCCTACAGCACCTTACTGCCGGGATATTTAGAAGAACCATGGAAAATGTGTTATCTATATTTTTAGTTAACTGATGCACTTGCAAAAAAATTGTTTACTTTTTCACTTTTAATGTATTTGGCTTTTGTGAATATGCAGTTTTATTAAACATGTGGTTCATAAGACATGTGAAGCAAATTCATATATACAATGGGTATAAAGTATTAAAGCCTTTCTCTTGCCCATATAGCCTTACAGTTCGTTGGTGTAGTCATCACTTTTTCATGTTTAGTGTAGTTAGAAGAATTTCTTCTTCAAACATTCAACTAAAGCTCCACAAAAGCAGTGTTTCTAAATTATGCCTTGAACTGAGTTAAATGTATAGAACTTGCCATTACCAGTCATTCTTTATACTTGTACAGTTATGTAGTAAATATATGTTTACGTGTTTATTATGTTTACAGATTAAGCTAATTTCTGTAGTTGTATTTTTATATTTTTAGTATCACTTTAAAAAAACCAAATAATTTGTTTAAAATAACCAAAGAGTAGTTAGAATGCATAGTTTGTATTAAATTACCATATTTCTTATGCTTTTTTAAAAAAAGTATTGTTTACTATGAAAATGTTTTTACATATCCAAAACTATTTAGGCCAAATGCTACAGGTAGAATCCTACTTTAATCAAATTGAAGTGTGTAAAGACCATAGGCATGCATTCAACTGACATTTATTGAATGCCTGCTATATGCATAGCACTGTGCTAGGCCCTAGAGTAAGAGTTGTGTCAGCTTTAAAGGAATCTAGCTCAATCTTTAGCCCCAAGGAACTTACAAACATGTAAATGAATTTGTAAACAATCAAAAACAGGGATTAGCAGAGTAAGGTAAAAGGAAAAATATGTTCTAGGTTGCACTATACTTGCAAAGATAAAGTGTGCCAAGACTCTGTTTCATACCTATATTGGAATGATCTATAGCAAATGCTCTTACAAAAAAACTAGTATGGTATCTTGGTATTTAGAAATAATTGTAAATATATATTATGAAAGTTCTTACATACATATATGCTTGTATATACTCTGAAAGAATTGTAAAAAGTTTTTCTGGTTCTTGGCTTAAGTTTGTTGGGGTATAAGTAAATTAGTTCCTGTCAGCACATGGTAGAGCTCTCAAATGTGACAGCAGCAAAACCACTTTCTGAATATTATCAGCTTGGTTTACGGAAAGCCATTCCCAGAACACAGCACCTTGCATTTTATCTTCACCAGCATCAACCAGCACTCAGGCATGAGCACCAGATGTCCTCCTGGTTTTATCACTTACCACCTGTGTGAACTGAAGCAACTTACTAAACCTCTTTGGACTCATTTTTCTTTATCTTTCAAATAATAATCATGCCCACCCTCATTGTCATATCAGATTGTCCTAAATTCCAGAAAGATGAGAAATCAGAAAGTGCTTCGTGAAGTGTTATACAATCAGAAGATGCTTAGGGCCGACCATCACGTTTTGTCAAATCAGGTGTATAAACTGACTACACTCCCAAAGAAGAATCTCTTTAAGAATAAAGTGATTTCTAATAGACAAGCAGAAATGTATCTGACATTGAATACATAAAGATATATATATATACATATTCGTATCTACACGTGGATCTCACCATCAGAATTCATTTTCTCTACATCAGCAAAGTCACGTTAAGATGGGCCAATGAATTTTGGAAGTGTCCTCATTATGTAGAATTGAATGTGAAAACTGTTTTTGTTAAAACAAGATTTTACCACGAGTGTTTAAATATCACTTCTGTGAAATACCATGGCAAATACAGAAGCCTGAGAAAATATAAAGCTTTCTTTTCATGTGACAGTTAATGGAATGATCCTATGACTCAGATAAAACAGGTGTCAACTCCCGCCAGTCGTCAGCCATAGACCTTCGTCCCGTTGGTCTCCCAGGTGTGGGCTGACAGTCCAGAAGAAACCTCTATCAAGAAACACAGCCCCTCATCCTACACAGAAATGTATTTCAAATATGTTCTGCTGGAGAGTCAGCAGAGTCATTTTCATAAGACAAGTATATCATACTTTTCTAGAAATTATAAGCACATAATTTAAGCCTATTTTTTCTATAAATTTTTTTGACAAAATTATATTGCAAATGCGCTTCATCATAACTCACATGGTATTTGTTTTAGTCTTTAATGTTGAAGTTATTCCATATAAAAATCACATTAAACATAACTCGTTTTGATTATAAACTATTGGACATTGTTTTTCAAGATCTTCTGATATGGTAAATATGTATGAGAATGTAATCATTACAACATTAATGTATCAAAATTTATTGTATACATTTAAGTATAAAATGATTTTTTAAAACCTTGACTCCACAAATAAAAGTTCTATTCTAATTTAAAAAGCAAAACTGATTCGTTTTTAAACAGAAATGTTTCCAACCCAGTATGCTGGGTGATATCTTCTGATCCAGTCCTTTGCAGCAGCACATGAAATTCTCAAGACAATCTTTATTTATTTTGGTTTTTGGCAGAGATGTGCTTTGTGTTGCCCAGGCTGGTCTCAAACTCCTGGCCTGAAGTGATCCTCCTGCCCCAACCTCCTAAAGGGCTGGATTACAGCCATAAGCCACCATGCCCAGCTCTCAAAACAATCTATCATTATAAACTCTTAGACAATCAATCTCCACTTTATGAAAGGGTAATATTATAAAATCCTGGTTGTTAATGAAATATCCAGGAGAAGAAAAAATAAAGTTACAAATGGACTAGATTTCAGATGCATTTGTGCTGTCATGGAAGAGCCAGTCTTACAACCTTTCATAACCTTGTTTCTACAAGAAAGGAGTTCTGAGTCCTAATTCAGAACTAAGTACATTTTCCTCCTCCTTGGGCACTGAGAAGTTTCCCAGTTAGAAAGGAATCCATGCCCAGCCCCTCAAGCCAGCCCAGGAAGCTGCTGTTCCAGCCCTGTGTCTCCTCCACAGTCTGACCACAACTTTTACTCTGGGGTTCAGGCCACTGCCCTCTGCTTCCACCCTTCCCATTCTAACCAGATCGGACCAGGCCTCACTGGTACAAAAGTTCCTGCTTTGCTGTGCACCATGGCAGACATTTGTAAGTGATATTAAACTAAAGTGTTAGAATCTCAAAACATCTCCATGAAGAAAGGATCTTAGGAGATTTCTGTGTATTTCCCTTGAGAGTTAAAGACTGTCCCTATGCTAGCCTCCTGCTTCTGTTCTAAGCCATTCTCTTCCCCTGCAATCCATCCTGTGCAATCCCTCCATCACAAACACTTTTTTTCTTTTTCTTTTTGCAGTTTTTGGCTAGGGCTGGGTTTGAACCCACCATCTCCGGCATATGGGGCCAGCGCCCTACTCCTTTGAGCCACAGGCGCTGCCCTGTTTCTTTTTTATTATACTAGATTTGACCAGGTTACTCTACTACCGGAAACCCCTGGGAGCTCCCCAGAGCATGAACTCTAAACCCATCAGCATGGAATGCAGTCCTCAGCCTGTCTCAGTTCCTCCTTCCATCCTACCTCAGATGCCTTCCAGCCCCAATCACTGCAAATGCCCCTGCACCTCGAGTGCTTTCGCCTCTCATTTCTACTTGCTTGTTAAACCACTTCTTTCTTTTTGGATACAGTGAAAAGGCACTGTGGACTCAGCATTTGGTATATACGAGCACAGGTGACACTGTATTCCAATTGTTTGCTTATATAATTCTACAAATATCTGGGCAGATTGAAGACAAAGACTACTTTGTATACCTCTTCATACGTTCATTTCCCAGCACAAATCTTTGATGAATGTGAACTTGATCTGATTAATATTGTTTATAGAATCCAGCACACATACTGGGCATCTACAATGTACCTGGAACCATGAGGTAATATACAGGAAGCTCTATCTTTAGGCAGACGGGGGGCATATTCCTGCAGAGCGCAGCTTGACGGAGATCCTGCCAAGTGCTGGCTGCTGCAGTAAACACTTCTTGTGGATCCCATTTAATCTTCATAAAAACTCACTGAGGCAGGTTTTATAGGCTTGAAAACAAATAATACACCTGAGGCAACCCAGCTTGTAAACTCAGTGAATTTATTATCCAAAACAAAAGAAAAGCTATGAAATCCAACAAATTACCTAGGTGTGTTAGTTTTTAAGACAGTGTGCCACTCTGTGGCCCCAGGCTAGAGTGGAGTGGCATCAAGCTAACTCACAACCTCAAACTCCTAGGTTCAAACCATCCTCTTGCCTCACAGCTTTCTGAGTAGCTGGGACTACAGGCGCTTACCTCAATGCCAACTAGTTTTTCTATTTTTAGTAGAAACAGGGTCTCACTGTTGCTCAGGCTGGTCTTGAACCCCTAAGCTCAAGCAATTCACCCACCTCAGCCTCCAAGAGTGCTAGGATTACACTGCCCCCCACCCCGCCTGCTAGTTTTCTTTCACTACACAACCAGTTGCCACAAACTTAGCTAAAACAGGGATTGGCACCTATAGCTCAGTGGCTAGGGCACCAGCCACATACACCAGGGCTGGTGGGTGTGGTGGTGGGTGCCTGTAGTCCCAGCTACTTGGGAGGCTGAAGCAAGAGAATAGCTTAAGCCCAAGAGTTTGAGGCACTCTATCAAGGGCGACATAGTGAGACTCTGTCTCAAAAATAATAATAAAATAAAGAAAAAAACTTAGCTAAACAATACCCACCTATTACCTCCACATGGTCAGAGTCCACATGGTTGTAGCTGGGTTCTCTGCTTAGCGTTGTCTTATAAGGCCAAAATCAAGGTATCTGGGATCTTACCTGCTTCCAAGATCCTTCACGTTACTGTCAGAATCCAGTTCCTAGTACGTGTAGGTCTAAAGTTCTGGTTCCCTGCTGAATGTCAGCGGGAGCACCTCCTTTCTAGACATGACCCACATTCCTCAGCATGCGACTCCATCATCAAGCCAAAAATGCTTCTCATGTTCCAAATCTCTTTGATTTCCTCTTCTGCCACCAGGTAAAGTCTCGGCTTTCAAGGTTTACTTGAATAGGTTAGACTTACCTGGATAATCTCCCTTTTTGATGGTCACCTAACTGTGCCATAGGCATAACACAATCATGGGAGTGAATGAGATTTTTACATTCACAAATTGCAGGATTAAGGGATGTGAGATCTTCCTAGAGTATTTTGCCTCCATACAAGGTAAAGTATAAGGATAGAAAACTTAAGATTATATCTAATTTTATAATGTGTTGTTTGGCTTTCCATTCTTTATTCACAACAAGCCAGGCTGGTAAAGATCAAGGTCAACAGCTGTAAACTCCCGCCAGGTTAGCCACAGGTTTGCCTTTTTCTCAATAATAAAGGTTGAATTGGCCTGAAATTAGATTCAGCTCATCCTTATGAGCTTCCTGATTATATAAAGAGGAAGAAAAAGCCAAGGCTGCTGCTTTTATTTGAAATGTTGGTATTCTTTCCCATGAAAATCATAATCAGAATTGCAAGGGGGGGGGTCCAAATCAATACAGGAGAAAGCAGGTAGCAGCCCAGAGTTGCTGATCATTTATAGCAAGTGTGTTGAGCCCTCCACATGCCCGAGTAACTGAAAGTTCCTGTGCAATCACATGACTCTTGAACAGATTTTTCTCACTGTGAAGTTGACCAGAGAGTAAAGCCATAACGGTAGGTTCATAAGCGACGTTCAATTCATCATTTGGGTCCTCATTTAAGTTCTCTTACGAACAATAATTATTATCAGGGCAGATTCCATGCCTTTCCGAGTTTTTTCTTTACCAAATATACTTTGTAAATGAGATTCAAGCACATTCTCTCAAACTAATAAGAGTTAATGAGCATGGCGAACTGAGGATTATCTAGTTTAAACAAACAGCATTTTCATTGCTTCTGGACTTGAACATATGATCCAGATTAATGACTTTGTTAATTCCCAGTCTCCGGGCACTAGTCCCAGCATAGCATAGATATTCTTCTAGACTAGATGACAGTGAAGTATCTTATGTTTAGCCCTCCAAAGGGATAACCAAGTTCTCAATGGTAAATGGACAGCAGCCACGTTTGTTCTCGTGTTGCTGTTTATTGTAATGGTGTAATGCTTGGGATTCGATGTGGGCAGGGTGTGGTTTTCAGCTGTAAGGAATTCTGTGATGTTTTATCCCTGTCTGCCTATTCAAAAGAAGGGTCAGAAGAGAAAAGGCAAGCTGTATTAACTTTGCCACCAGGACTCTGGATTATCTGTGGCTCCCCCAGGGTCTCAGTTTCCTTACTTGCCCCATGTCCATTATGTGAACAATATAGAAAGCAATTTGGGATTCATTGTCAAGACCTTTAATTATTAATCTTGGCATTGCCAAGGTAGGGGAAGGCACGGGAAGCACATACTGTAAACCTGTGGAAGGTGTATTTAGATATACCTGAGACCTCTTCCTGAGCCAAGGTCTGGTCCAGCACCATCAATAGACGCGTAAAGGAGGCAACATGTAATTTTAAACTTTCTAGTAGGCACATTTTAAAAAATAAAAAGAAATTACATAAAGCTAAATGTGATCATCTATTTAACCCAATATATTCAAAATATTATTTCAACATATAATCAAGGTAGAGATACTGAGGTATTTTCCACTTTGGGAACTAAGTCTTCAAAATCTGGTAAGCATTTTATGCTTACAGCACATCTTATACTGGCCACATTTCAAATAGCCACACACGGCTGGTGCTACTGTATCAGACAGCACAGGGATCAGCAGCCCTGAGAGCGAACTCCTCACAACAGGACGGCAGTGAGGCACAGAGAGAGGTGGTTCACCTGGAGATGTGCTAACTTATTTTACTTCCTCCCAGCAACCCCAGAGACTCAGAAGTTCCTCTAAGAAAGCCAAATGTTTAAAACTGAGCAACATAACTAATCTAGACCCTTGCTGGCAATTCTAAAATTTATACTTAGAAGCTTAAGGATGGTAACCGGCTTGGAAGGGGTTTGCAGTAGAAGCACATTACTTTCACATAGGTTATGTGTTTACGAGGAGTGGCTTGGGTGAGAGGCTGCTGTATTTACGGGGAGGTGGGTGGAATCCCCAAGTCACCAGGAGTGCCATGGCAGCTACAGGATATGGAGCAGTTTTGCTGACAGCCACTCTTTTATGCTGAGGTGGTCCCCAAAAGTGACACCCAAGTGTCCCACACTGAAGGTCATGGAATCTGTGGGCAGAAGTAAACGTGGGAAAGAGCATTGTCAGAATGGGGGAAGCTGCCAGACGCTGGGGTGGTTTGCCAGAAAGGAATAGCCAGTAACTGAACAGGGTGGCACGCACCTGTCACTCCAGCTACTCAGGAGGCTGAGGCGGGAGGGTATTTTGAGCCCAAGAGTCTCTGAGAGAAAAAGAAAAATAAAGGAACAGGCAGAACTGAGGGTGGTGAGGAGACAGGACAATTTGGAGGGTAAAGCCACCACCGAGGAAGGAGCTCCACAGGGTCACAGGGGCTCACCTGGGAGCCAACCTCTGACACTGAGGTAAAGGCAGAGACTGTGGGAGAGGCATCTGTTTGTTTTTTCTGGTGTGAGGAGGATAACAAAATGCGATCAGGAGGGCTAATGGACTGCAGATGGAGCTCAGCCTGGCTAAAAGCTTTGAACTGGAACCAGCCCTCTAATTCTCAGCAGTGCGTGTGGCCTGTGGAAAAGAAAGTCAGCACAAAGTAAAACAAAGGACTCATCAGAGATCATTACATGTTAACTCCCAATGAATGAAATAGCGGAGATTATATCAGGTTGGAGAAATAGCAGGGGTTTCATGGTGAAAGAAATCTGATCTGTATCCCATCAACAATGGGGGAACTATTGGAAAGTTGCAAGCGATGGATGGAGTGATGTAATGTGCTCTGTAGGAAGCTCCTGGTTCTGCTTATTGAAGGGCAGCAAGCCTGGGAGCAGGCTTACCAGTGACACAGGGGGCAGCTGGTAGCATCTCAAGTCAGGACTGAGAAGGTGGCAGGGAGAAGGAGAGAAGCTGGGAGGCTGACTCTGCCCTTGCTATTGGAGAGGGAGGCCACAGTGGGCACAGATGGGCGTCTAGGCTGAGTCTCTGGCTGGGGCAGCTGGGAGAGTGTTGGAGCCACCAGTGAGATAGAAAAGGACTATGAACTTTGCACCAGGAAATGTGGGAGGGCAGGCTGTGGCAGGCAGCAGTGTGTCTAACATGGTTAGAGATTTGGAGGTTAGCAAATAATCGTGAGCCCGTGAGGAGACCATGTTATATGTGCAGCAACTACAAAAGCTGATTGAATGATCAAAACATCACTTCTGATAAATAAATTTAATTATACTTGATATTTAATAGAATAATCTAAGTGGTGAGTAAAACTCCAACGAATGTAATGGTTAGTGTTTTTCTAGCCAAAACCAAAGCTTTTAGGTTTTCCCTCCCTTTGTTGGGTATTCCAAGATCTGCAATTATAGGCAACAGTGTTCTCCGGTGCATTGTTCCACTAGGGGCTAACCTCTCCCCCACCCCCACCTGCCTCCACACACGTGCGCGCACTTGTAACCTGATGCCTGTTGATGGCCTGGGCACCCATTCCCAGTTTCCCTTGTGTCAGGCCAAAGTTCTCTGCGCTTACTCCTATCCGAGCCCCTGCCCGGGCCTGGCACTGTGGTCGTCTCACCACTTTAGCATTCAGGTGCATGAAGGCTGAAAGCGGCCAGGGCTCCAACCCCTGCGCCTGGGGATAATTCTCTTCTAGGAAACAGCCCCATTACCTCCATGAGGAAGGTTGAGGGCAGGAAACTGAAAGCGGCAGGTGGCCTTGGGGTGAGAAAAGCACAATGAGAATGGGCTGTGAGACCCTGGGTAAGAGGAAATAGAGATTGGAGATGAGTTAGGGAGGCCTAAAGAGCACGAAGCAGAAAGGGTGCAGGCTGCTCGGCAGGGACAGGACCAGAGGCTGCGTGGTTTCAAGCAACTGCCCGGAATGAGACTGGCAGTGCCAGGAAGTGGGAGCAGGGAAGACAGTAAACCCTGGAGGAAGGTGAGAAAGCAGGCGTCTGCCCTGTACTACAAATCACCAAGTGACCGTGAAGTACCCTAAATGAATAAATGTGGTCTCTCGGGGATGGCCTCCCTTGCAGAACTGGTGAAATTCAAGAGCAACTGAATATGCTCCTATCTGTTTGCTGATGACTAAACTTAATGGCAAATAAGCCTTTCACTTCCATACTTCAGACTGAAATTATAATACAAAGGAAAAGATTCCTGACCCCAAATGTATTCATGCTAAAAGGTAAGACCTGTTCAGTATTCATAGAGGTTAGGAAAAGGGACACTTCTCCAAGGTTGGAAAAGAGCCCTGAAATGTAAGTCCAAGGGCCTAGAGACCGTTATTCCCAGACTTACCATTTTATTTTGGGCTCCACTTATCTGAAGCCAATCTCAGACCAGGAGAAACAGGACGGTTTCTGGTATGGGCTGTGGTAGTCTCTGTCACAGCACAGGTCACTGTTCGAATTATTTTATCTGTATGAGATTTCACTTGGGGTTCTGTATAGAAGTATTTCAGAAATCTCCATGCCATGAAATACTTCCAAGTAACTGAAGCACCCCGAAGATGCTTACTATTCATGGGCATGAATGCAGAGAACAAATATGCTCACACCAAGAGGGACAGCTAAAATGTGAGGTTTTCTTTCATTGTACTGGATCCCTAGTTAAACATAACAGACACTCCTCCTCCAACTCTACAGTCTTTCCCAGAGTGACAGTAACTCTTTTCCTTTGACTCAACCTCAGGCTTCCCTGCCAACAATGTGGGGAAGGCCTCATTCCGATGCCTGTTTGCCAAGGTACAGGGGCTTGGATGTCCTTTTAAAATGATCTGACATGCATACAACTGTGGTTGGAAGAGTGATTCACCCACTAAGTGGATAGTTTTTAAACCCATCACAAGCTGCCTAATTGTTCATTTTCTTCCTAATGAGGACAATGAAGAGTGCCAGAACACAGAACTCATGGTGCCACTCTTATGTTTAGGTAGCACTTTCAAATATCCTAAATGTATTTTTGTATTGTCTCATTTTATGGAATGCCAGTAATAGAGGCAGGGAACGTTATCCCATTTGATAGCTCAAAAAGAGAAAACAAGACATCACAAAGGTTTACCTTTGGTCACATAGTAAAAGTAAGAGCAGATCTGGATCCAGAAGTGAAGTCATCCTCTTTGGGTGGTCTCCTGATGCAGGCTTCATGCAAGTTTGGAATTTATGCCTACAACTGATGAGCTCACCTACATCTCGCTAAGCCTGACCCGCAGGTGAGGTTTGGCGTATCAGCCCTGTAGTCAGTCCTCCTTCCTCTCTTCCAGATTGGATGGCTGTTAGACAAACTAAATGCAGGCTGTCCATCCCTGAATCAGGGACTAATTGGCAGTGGGACCTAACCAGACTTGCATTTTTTCATATAAATATTAGGTTCTTCTTCTTCCTTTTTTTTTGGTGAGACAAAGTCTCACTCTGTCACTCTGGGTAGAGTGTTATCTATGGTGTCACAGCTCATAGCAACCTCAAACTCTCGGGCTTAAGCAATCCTCCAGCCTCAGCCTCCCGAGTAGCTGGGACTACTGGCATCTGCCACAATGCCCAGCTATTTTTTCTACTTTTAGTAGAGACAGGGTCTCACTCATACTCCGCCTGGTCTTGAACTCCTGAGTTCAAGCAACCCACCTGCCTCAGCTTCCCAGAGTGCAAGGATTATAGGCTTGAGCCACCACACCTGGCCATTAGGTTCTTAATGGGACTGGTAGTAGACAACAATCTCAGAGTAACCTAAATGCCAGCAATGGATAAAACTTTCTAAATAAAAATTATAACTAATGAGAAATCTAATGTATCGGGGTGCTTTTGGTTTAGAACATCAGACCTGAGGAACAGAGGGGCTTGGTAGAGTATCTAGCGTGGCTAAGTCAGGGTCTTTGTTCTGCTCCCCCCACTTCTTTGTTCTCAGTGTCTTGATCAATTTTTTCCTGTCATCCTCTATGTGGGGGTAGAAAGGGTGGGTGTGCCGTATAAATTCTTTGCAATATAGCCAATGCTTAATTCTTCTATTACAAGGACTTTCTCTCCTGGCTACAAACCCTTCACTCCCACTTTCTCTTTCTCCTCCAGTCCATCACGGATTCCATTGGTTACGGAGCCTCCCTTTCCCTCTGCTCAAGAAGAGAGATGGTTCTTAACTTTCTCAACAAATTTCATAATTTAGGTAGGAAGATTTGGATTCCTGCAGAGCAGTGAGAGGAAAATCCGAGAAAGAAAATCATCCTGTATCTCTGGCATTTCCTGGCTACCCAAAGCGTCCTTCTGCAACTGTCATTGATAAAAAATCTCATCAAAGGCATTGGTCAGTCAGGCTACAGGCTTTTAAATATTCACTTACTAGGAGTGGCACCTGTGGCTCTGTGAGCAGGGCGCTGGTCCCATGTACCGAGGGTGGCAGGTTCAAACCTGACCCTGATCAAATTGCAACAAAAAACAGCCAGGCCTGGTGGCGGACACTTGTAGTCCCAGCTACTCAGGAGGCTGAGGCAAGAGAATCACCTAAGCCCAAGAGCTGGAGATTGCTATGAGCTGTGAGGCCACGGCACTCTACTGAGGGTGGAAAAATGAGCCTATGCCCCTAAAAATAAAACAAAACATCACTTACTATGTGAGGCAGCTTAGCATTAAAGATACGGTCTTTGTTCTGCAGAGAATATGACATCTATTGTCATCATTTTGTATGGTACCACATCCCTAAAAACTCAATATGGTCTCTAAAGTAGGTGAAAAGTACATTTTAAAACGTAATTTGACATTTTTGAAAGACACAAAAGTATTCTTGAACAAATGGAAGGATACCTCCTATTCTTGCATAAGATGCCTCAACATTATAAAGATGATATTCTCCCTAAGTTAAAAATCTAACATTGGCTTGGCACCTGTAGTTCAGCGGCTAGGGAACCAACCATGTACACCGGAGCTGGTGGGTTCGAATCCAGCCCAGGCCTGACAAACAACAAGAACTAGAACCAAAAAATAGTCAGGCATTGTGGCAGGCACCTGTAGTCCCAGCTACTAGGGAGGCTGAGGCAAGAGAATCACTTAAACCCCAGAGTTTGAGGTTGCTGTGAGCTGGGATGTCACAGCACTCTACCCAGGGTGACATAGTGAGACTCTGTCTCAAAAAAAAAAAAAAAACTAACATATTTTAACAAGCTTTGTTAGACAAGCTGATATTAAAGTTCATATGAAAATACAGAAATGCAAGAATAGCCAGGAAAACACCAAAGAAATGCTAAATGACTAACCCTATCAGACATTAAAATACATAATACTAGAAATCCTTTATAACTAAAAGTGTGATAGCACTGTATAAATAGACAAATAGACCACAAAAACAGAACAGAAAACCCACAAAGAGACCTGAGTACATATGGGAAATTTAGTAGATTTTAAAGCAAATCAGAGCAAAAAAAATAATGGACATGCTTACCTGTAATCTAGCAATGTGGGAGGCCAATGCAGGTGGATCCCTTGAACTCAAGAGTTTGAGACCAGCCTGAGCAAGTGTGAGATCCTGTCTCTAGTAAAAATAGAAAAACTAGCCAGGTGTCATGGCAGGCAGCCATAGTCCCAGCTACTCAGAAGGCTGAGGCAGGAGGATCACTTGTACCCAGAAGTTTGAGGTTGCTGTGAGCTATGACACCATAGCACTCTACCCAGGGTGATAAAGTGAGACTCTGTCCCACTCTGGAAGGCCGAGGTGGGTGGATTGCTTGAGCTCAGGAGTTAAGAGACCAGCTTGAGCAAGAGTAAGAGTACTATCTCATTCCTACCACCAGCTGAGTGTGGCGGTAGGCATCTGTAGTCCCAGCTACTCAGAAGGCTGAGGCAAGACAGTTTGAGCCCAAGACCTTGAGGTTGATGTGAGTTATAACGCCACGCCACTATACCAAGGGCAACAAGAGGGAGACTCTTTCTCAAAAATAAGTAGGCTGGGGCAGCGCCGTGGCTCAAGGAGTAGGGTGCCAGTCCCATATGCCAGAGGTGGTGGGTTCAAACCCAGCCCCAGCCAAAAACCACAAAAAATAAATAAATAAATAAATAAAATAAAGTAGGCTGGGTGCGGTGCCTCACACCTGTAATCCTAGCACGCTGGGAGACCAAGGCGGGTGGATTGCTTGAGTTTAGTTCAAGACCAGTCTGAGCAAGAGTGAGATCCTGTCTCTAAAAATAGCCAGGCATTGTAGTAGGCACCTATAGTCCCAGCTACTGGGGAGGCTGAGGCAAGAGGATCACTTGAGCCCACGAGTCTGAAGTTGCTATGAGTTGTGACACCACAGCACTCTACTGAGGATAACAAAGTAAGATTCTGTCAATAAATTAATTAAAACAAAAAAATGGTGCTGTTGGCAATAGCTTAAGAGTGAGAACACCCCAAATGTCTGTTCCCTGAGGAATGGATAAGCAAAATGTAGTATATTCATACAAGGGAATATTATTCAGCAATAAAAATGAAATACTGATATATTCTATAGCTTAGATGAACCCTGAAAACATTGTGCTAAGTGAAGTAAACCAGTCACAAAATACCACATATTATACAACTCCATCTACGTGAAATGTCTAGAATACACAAATCCATAGAGACAGAAAGTAGGTTAGTGCTGTGTGGAGCTGAGGAGGGATGGGGGAGAACAGGGAGAGGGTACAAAGTTTCCTTTGGGGCTAACGAAAATGTTCTAACCTTAGATTGTGTTTCCAAACACAATCCATGCAGAATTCTATGAATATACTAAAACCACTAAATTGTACATTTGAAAAGCAATGGATTTTATGGTATCTCATAACATTAACAAAAGCATTTTAAAAAATAAGAGATGAGAAAAATGGGGAAGGTATGTTTCAAATATATGAAAAAGTGTTCAGATTCACTCATAAATTAGAGAAATGCAAATTAAATAACACTAAATTAAACATTTCTCATCTTTCATATTGGCAAAAGACGTATAACTCTGTGGGCTATAAGAAAACATTCTCATACATTGCCAGCAGGAATGCAAACTGCAAAGAAAATCTGGCAATCCCTAACAAAACTGCATATGCAATCTGACCCAGCAATACCATTCAAAGAATCTGTCCTGACGGTCTACTTCCATTAATGTGAAATAGATATGCACAAAGCTATTCACTGCAGCATTTCTGGTAAATACGTATCTAAATGCTCAATTTTTAGGGGACTGATTTGATAAACTATGGCCTATTTGTAAAATGGAGTACTACTGACATGATGGGTTTTTTGGGACATATTGCTGAGTGAAAAAATAATATGAAAAGTATCAACAGTATATTCATGTAGATAGTAAGCTACCTTGCATATAGGAAAGAAAGTATAGCTCACACCTATAATCCTAGCATGCTGGGAGGCCAAGGCGGATGGATTTCCTGAGCTCACAGGTTCGAGACCAGCCTGAGTAAGAGCAAGACCCCGTCTCTAAAAATAGCCCGTGTTATAGTGGGCACCTGTAGTCCCAGCTTCTTGGGAAGCTGAGCAAGAGCCCAAGAGTTTGAGTTGCTGTGAGCTATGATGCCATAGCACTCTACTGAGGGTGACAAAGTGAGACTCTGTCTCAAAAAAAAAAAAAAAAAAGAAAAGAAAAAAAGAAAGGAAAGGAGATAGGGGCCAGGCACAGTGGCCCAAGCCTGTAATCCCAGCAGCACTCTGGGAGGCCAAGGCGGGCAGATCACCTGAGTTCCCAAGTTGGGAGACCAACCTGGGCTAGAGCATCTACCCTGTCTCTAAAAAAAAAATAAAATAAAATAAAATAGCCAAGCGTTGTGGTGGGGGTCTTTGGTTCCCAGCTATTCAGGAGGCTGAGGCAAAAGAATTGCTTGAGCCCAAGAGTTTGAGGTTGCTGTGAGCTGTGATGCCATGGCACTCTACCAGGGTCAACAAAGTGAGTCTCTCAAAAAAAAAAAAGGATGTAAGAAATACATATATATATGGGGCAGCGCCTGTGGCTCAGTGAGTAGGGCGCCGGCTCCATATACCGAGGGTGTTGGGTTCAAACCCAGCCCCGGCCAAACTGCAACAGAAAAAAAAATAGCCGGGCATTGTGGCAGGTGCCTGTAGTCCTAGCTACTCGGGAGGCTGAGGCAGGACAATCGCCTAAGCCCAGGAGCTGGAGGTTGCTGTGAGCTGTGACAACATGGCACTCTACCGAGGGTGACAAAGTGAAACTCTGTCTTCAAAAAAAAAAAGAAAAGAAAAACGTATATGTATAGCACTTCCTTGAATAACATCATTTCTTTAAACATTGTTTTATTGTAAGGTTAAGGAGGAAAGTTTCTGGCTGGGGCCCCTGTCTGTGCAGAGCTTGCGCATTTTCCCCATGTCTGCATGGGTTTCCTCCTGGTACTCCAGTTTCCTCCTACACCCCAAAGATGTGCACAGAAGGTGAACTGGTGAGTCTCAGTTGTCCAGCATGAGTGCGTGTGGGGTGTGTGTGTGTGCCCTGGGCTGCCAGGACAGCCTCTGTCCATCTGTGACTCTGACTTGAAATAGACAGCTTGGAAAATGAATGAATAGAAATCAAGGTAAAATAAAAAAGTGCAAAGTGGCCGATAATCATACATGACAACCAATGATGTGATGCAAAGGTGCTCAGCAAGCCCAGCATGTGTGTGATTGTTTGATTTTGAACTGCATGGTGGGAGGAGATACACTGTTGCTTTGCAAACATTTATTCTTTGATTTAACTCACTACAATCCCCGTCACTGATTCACAAAAAATTGGGTAATTATCTGGTTTTTATTATGTTAACCTTTATTAAATGTATAGATAACCTACATTTACTTCAATATTTAATATTAGAAGTGTTTGGGGTCTTTATTAATAAAGTTTAGTGATGTTTTTATGACCAGAAATGACAGGAAGTTAACTCTTGTTTACATCCATTAGCCTCTAATAAACGTAGTTTCATTATACATGTTTCACTTCAAGTCAAAGTTTCCAAGAGCCTATCTGTGATGTTCAGGGAGGACTTACTCTATTTCTTACAGGAAAAATAAGCCAGAAACTAAAGACATAGGGCTACTATAACTGAAATATGTTCCTCCAAAAGTGATACGTTGACGTCCTGTCATCTTACTTGGAAAGCGTGTCATTGCCAATGTAATCAGTGAAGATGAGTTCACACTGGAGTAGGGTGAGCCCCTAATCCGTATGACTGGTGTCCTCATACAAAAGGAGTTGTATGAATAAAGACACAGGGGAATACCACGTTCTCAAGGCACAGACTGGAGTTAGGCAGCTGCAAGCCCAGGAACGCCAGGACTGCCAGCAAAGCGGCCAGGAAGGGCAAAGAAGTGATTAGAGGGCGCACAGCCCTACGGGCACCTTGATTTGGGACTTCTGGCCTCCAGAACTATGAGATAATAAATCTCTGTCTTGGCTTGGCGCCTGTGGCTCAAGCGGCTAGGGCGCCAGCCACATACACCTGAGCTGGCGGGTTTGAATCCAGCCCAGATTGCCAAACAACAATGATGGCTGCAACCAAAAAACAGCTGGACAGTGTGGCGGGCACTTGTGGTCCCAGCTACTTGGGAGGCGGAGGCAGGAGAACTGCGTCAGCCCAGGAGTTGGAGGTTGCTGTGAGCTGTGATGCCACAGCACTCTACCCAGGGTGACAGCTTGAGGCTCTGTCTCAATATAAATAAATAAATAAATTTCTGTCTTTTGAAACCACCCAGTTAGTAGTACGTTGTTACAGCAAACCTAAGAAATATGGTTTCCCACAGGGAGCAGCGAAAATGAGGAAGAACAAGAGGATCAGGGATGCAGAGGAAGCGACACTCCTCTGACACACCTCTCTGTAAGTTCAGACTCAGAACCATGGTGATATATTATTCCCCCCTAAGTGAATATTAAAAATAAATCAGGATATGGGGAGAACCCAAAGTGGCATAAAATGGTAAAAAAAAAAAACTAAGTAACCTAACTGAATTGCAAGTAAGTAATATAACTTCACTGAAGTTAGGAAGTGCTTACAAACCGAGAGGAACATCAAAAGGACACAGATGCCAACTTGAAGGAGCTTCTGATGGTGAAAGCTGGAACAAATTGAGCAAGAAAATAAATAATGACAGAATTGAATTAGGACCCACAGGACAAAATAAATATCCATGAGCCCACACTAATATAAACAAATAATTGAATAAATAAATACGGGGGGAGGGAGAAAGGAATGCTCTTCCTTACGAAAGAATTCCAATAAGCATGAGAAGAATGAAGGACTGAAAATCATGGTTAGGCAAACACCACAGTGGTAACTGTTGTAGACAAGACTCACTGGTGGATGCTGAGGTGGGCAAAACTGAGGAGAAAATAGGACACGAGCATATTCTTAATACATCTCTAAGGTGTTATTCACCAAGGGGGAAAAAAATAGTCACTTTGAGCGGAGAAACCTTGCAGATACCACCTTAACCAAGTGATGGATGTTGACTTCACCAGTAATGACTCATTTTTACATCATGTACCCCCTGATAGGAGGCACTGAGAAGGACATGGTACCACTTATGCCATTCTTGCCAAAAAATGCATAATCTTAATCTAATAGTGAGAAAACACCAGACAAACCCTAACCGAAACACAGTCTCTGAAATAACTGAACAGTGCTCTTCAAAAGCATCAGAGTCACGGAAGACCAGAAAAGACTGAGCAATTGTTCCAGGTTGGAGGAGACTAAGGATTTATGGCTACTAAACAAGTTATGGGTTCCTGGAAGAGAAAAAAGGGCAGTAAAAAATGTGGTAGGCTCAGCGCTTGTGGCTCAAATGGCTAAGGCACCAGCCACATACACCTGAGCTGGTGGGTTCAAATCCAGCCCGGGCCTGCCAAACAACAATGACGGCTGCAACCAAAAAATAGCCAGGCATTGTGGCAGGCACCTGTGGTCCCAACTACTTGGGAGGCAGAGGCAGGAGAATTGCTTGAGCCCAGGAGCTGGAGGTTCTGTGAGCTGTGATGCCAGGGCACTCTACCCAGGGTGACAGCTTGAGGCTGTCTCAAAAAAAAAAAAAAGAAAGAAAGAAAAGAAAATGGGTGAAATTTGGATAGGTCTACAGCTTAGTTAATAGTAGTGTTTTGATGATAATTTCCTGGTTTTGATCATTTGAGATATGGTTATAAAAAATGGTAACATTAAGGAAATCTGGAAAGATTTTTTTGCAAGTTTTTTTATTTTTTTGAGACAGAGTCTTGCTTTGTCGCCCTTGGTAGAGTACCCTGGTGTCAGTAGTTCACAGCAACTTCAAACTCTTGGACTCAAATGATCCTCTTGCCTCAGCCTCCCCAATAGCTGGGACTATCGGCCACAACACCTGGGTATTTTTAGAAGACGGGTTCTCGTTCTGACTTAAGATGGTCTCAAACTCCTGAGCTCAAGCAATCTATCGCCTCAGCCTCCCAGAGTACTGGGATTACAGGCATGAGCCACCGCGCCTGGCCTCAACTTTTGTTTAAATCTAAAATTATTTCAAAACAAGAAAATAATGTTTGAAATTATCAATTTATTGGACCCCCCCAGTTCTTTCTCCAAAGTTTTATTTTCCTTGTCCACATCTGTAAATGTTTCTGCCTCAATTCCTTGATTTATCAATTTCATACATTATTTGATTCCTGATATAATAGATGATTTAGCTCATTCATTCTCTTACCATTATGATCTCTTACCATCATAAGTGTCCGATATTATTATCCAGTGTTTAATTTCTCTGTTGAACATTTTTATCACCTTAAAAACAATACCTTTGTCTCTTCTACCTATGATAGACAATATTTCTTGGTTTCCTGTCAGCACCTCTATTTTTTTCTCCCAGCTGTTCTCCTCTCCTTTCTTCCCCTAAACCTGTTCATTTCATTTTTATTCTTGTGTTTTGAAGATTAATAATGGTTCCATTTTTTTCTGAAAATTTAAGTCTTCCTTGTATTGCTCATTAGTTAAGTCCAACAGCTGAAAAATCAATAAGCAATTATATCATGTTCATTAGTGATTCAGAGTACGCCCTGTAAGTGGAGTTCCACCTTTTGCGCATCTGTCTGTTTTCCTGGAACTTCTCTTCAGCTTTCTTTTATGTTTAGCCTACCAATTGCCTTTATCATATTCCTAATTATTTCCAAACTCTTCATAACTTATATATTCTGTTAAGTCTCTGTTTTCTGGGGAGATCTCTTTCCTGGGATGCCTTGACTACTCTTATTGTTGCTCAATTGGTTTCTTATTTTTCTAGAGCATAAATTGAAGTAAATTACTAAGCATAAAATAATTAGAGTCCTAAAAATTCTTCGTTTGACTCTTATGTTCTAACGATAGTTTAGGTGGGTATAGATTTCTAATTGATAATCTTTCTCCCTCAGAATTTTGAGGTCTTTGTCTCGATAACTTCCAGTATTTACCATTGCTATTATCATTCTGATTCTTGTCTTTTTAGATGTCTTGTTTCAGTCTTCCTGGAAGTATTTAGAATATTCTTCATTTTCAGTATTATGAACTTTCATGCTTTGTGTAGGTATGAAACTTTGTATTTTTTTTTTTTTGAGATAGGGTCTCACTCTGTCACCTGGGCTAGAATACAGTAGCATCATCATAGCTCACTGCAACCTGGAATTCCTGGGCTAAAACAATCCTTCTGCCTCAGCTTTCTAAAGTAGCTAGAACTACAGAAACAACTAATTTTTTATTTATTTTTTTTTTTTGTAGAGACAAGGGTCTAATCATTGTGTTGCCCAGGCTGGTCTTGAACTATGGGCCTCAAGCGATCCTTCACCTCTGCTTCCCAAAGTTCTAGGATTACAGGCATGAGCCACTGCAACAGCCTTTGTTTTCCTCTTTGTGTTAGGCATCCAGTGGATTATTTTAATTTACAATGTTATTCATTGCCATTGCAATGTCATGCGGCTTTAGAAATTGTTCTTATATTCTTCCTTTCATAATTTTCTCTCCGGCATGTTCATGGTTCTCTTTCTGAAACTCAGGAGACTGAATCTGGACTTCCTTGATTGGTCTTCTGTATTTCTCTCTCTTTTTTTTTTTTTTTTTTTCATTTTTCCTGGCTTTGTCTTTTTATTTTACTTTCAGGGAGATTTCCATGTCTCTATCTTCTAACATCTCTGTTGAATTTCTATTTTCAGCAATCATATTTTAATTTCCAATATTTCATTCTTGTTTTTTTTTTTTCCTTTTTATATAGCAACCTGTTCTTGTTTCATGGACATGATACCTTCTGAGGATACTACAAGGTCTGACAGTTAAGTTTGCAAACTTGCCACCTTGCACTTACATTGGTAGCACTGTACAAATGACTCAATAAGGGCTTGTAACCTTAGTGTATTAGTATTTCTCAGCTGTGTTTGTGTCAACATGTGGCAGTGTCTTGCTGAGTGGCATTCCTTATTGTTGCATGTTTTTGTGTACCATCAGAGAATGTCAGAGCTTGGATTGGAGTACTGAACAAACACTAAATTTCTTGTTAAACTTAGCAAGAGTGGAAGTGAAATCAGGGACATGTCAGTCCAAGTTTATGGGGATAATACCATGAAGAAAATGGCAATGTACAAATGGATTAAATGTTTCTCTTGGGGAAGAGACAGCATCTCTGATGAATAGAGGTCAGGGAAGCCAGTAATAAGCAGAACTGATGAAAACAATGGAATTGTTCTGTGTGTCAAAATCATTGGCTGACTGTGAGAATAGCAGACCAAGTAAGTAAACATCAATAGAAAAACAGGAAAATCTTAACTGAAAATCCTGGCCAACAACTCATGGCTTTTGCATCATGATGCCCAGCTCTTAAGGCACTGTCTGTGAGGGAGTTTTTAGCCAATAAACAAATAATTAGAATATCCTCCCTACTCACCTTATTGGGCCCCCTGAAGATAATGAAAACATTTTGATGACATTCAGGATATCAAAGGATATCAAACAGCTTTGGCTGTTCCAGAAAAAGTTCCAAAATTGGTTTGAATGTAGACTAGTTGCTGGTATCAGTACATAGCTTTCCAAGTACTTTGAAGGTGACCATAATGATAGTCAGCAATGAGGTATGGAGCACTTTTTCTAGATTAAGTTCTCAAACCTAATTGTCAGAGCTTTTATCTACGGATTGGAGTTTTTGTTTTACATTTTCTTCTACTCCCTTAATTACCTTTATTTCCTCTGGAGTGAATTTTTCTATTCATTTGACTTTTTTCTTCATTTTAACCAATGTCTCATGTTCCTTGGATTCCTGTTCATGTTTAAGAATGAGGTAGTAAGCAGTGTGAATGGGAAAGGGCTGTGAGCCAGCAGGTGATTGAGCAGAAAAACAGCTCTACACTGGACACTTCCTAAACGCTAGAATCTGGACAAATCTAGAGATGCTCAATTTTGTTAGGAGAGAATTTCTAGTTTAAAATATTTTTAGGGCGGTGCCTGTGGCTCAAAGGGGTAGGGCGCAGACCCCATATGCCAGAGGTGGCGAGTTCAAACCCAGCCCCGGCCAAAAACTGCAAAAAAAAAAAAAATTTTTTTTTTTAAGCACACCCCATCCCCCAATGGAATAGATCCTGGCTTTCAAATTTTATGAACAAGAGAGGGTCAGTGATGGTGGGATTAACTGTCTGGCACAGTGGAAGGCTCTACCTTGTACTCAAGCCCTGGTCCCCTTGCGGGGACACCTTGAATGGGCGACTGCAGCATCACAGGGCCCTGGTTTCTTCCAACTGCAGGTCACACCAAGGCCTCCATCCTAATCTAGCAGCCGGCTGTATGAGGTTCACGCTAAAGGCAGTTGCTGACGGTTAACTGCGCAGCCAGGCGCCCCGGTGAGACTGTAGGCAGCAGTGGTGATTACACAGCAGCACTCTTTTTAGATGCCTGCACTTTATGGCTTTCCATTCAAAACACTCAGGCCCAGTGTTTAGTCTCTCTGGGGGGCAGCTGTAAAGGCCACCTTGTTTCACAGCTAAGGAGAGGTTACAAGGCAATTAAAATATTTTTGTCTCTTCTCTTTTGATGATTATTCCCCTGCGGTAGCAGCCACTGGAGCAGTTGCTGCCTCCCATTGCCTACAGGGGAACCCAAGAACACACAGTGGCAGACTCAAGCCCTGAAGCATGGCTAGAATGAGAGTTTCAGCCTTAAGCCTTCCTTTGTTTTTCAGAGACTTAGAAGTAAAAGTCAGAAATAATGGTATCTTGAATAGCCATAGCCAGGCAACCCTCATTTACTTAAAGGGGCACTTTTTCCCTTTAGGAAGATAGTAAATGCTTCTTGTGCCACAATAATTATATGCTCTAAATTCTGTGTGTTCTCGGTTGGGTACAGTGGCTCATGCCTATAATCCTAGCACTCTGGGAGGCCGAAGCAGGTGGATCTTCTGAGCTCAGGAGTTGGAGATCAGCCTGAGCAAGAGGGAGACCCTCATCTCTAAAATACAGCTGGGTGTTTGTGGTCGGCGCCTGTAGTCCTAGCTGCTTGAGAGGCTGAAGCAGGAGGATCACTTGAACCCAAGAGTTTGAGGTTGCTGTGAGCTATTCTAACCAGGGCACAGAGTGAGACTGTCTCAAAAAATAAATAAATTCTGTGTATTCTTCATTTCTGTGCAATGCAGTAATGGTACAAATAAATGTATGTTCTAACCATGTGGAGATAATGTAGGTAGACAATGTTCCACAACTCCTCACTCTGAATTATAATAAATGTTTAGGACCAAGGTTATCATTATTATTCATAGAAAGAGTAGCTATCATAATCTTAAAATTGATCCTGATATGTAAGGCCCCTTCCTAGTGTCCAACCTCAGGGCAAACTCGCAGGGCTGGCAAGGCACATGTCTTTACCATCTCTGCTCTTCAGGGAAGAAGCAAAGGCCTGGAGAAGCCCTGACAAGAGTTGGCAGCTCAGGATATACCAAGCTAATCAGACAGCACCTCCCAGTCCTCTGGGCATCTTGGTGATGGAAGCTGGGGACACTAATTGGCCTGAGAAAAGGCTGACAAGTAAGGGGAGGAGGAGGAAAAGCAAAAGATGATCTATACTGAGACTTCTTTAACTCAGCTGGAACAGATTCTACAAAATCCCCTCTCTCTTTTCTTCCAAAAATAAAAAAGCCTGTAGGGAGTCACCTGTGGCTCAAAGGACTAGGGCGCCGGCCCCATATACTGCAGGTGGCAGGTTCAAACCCAGCCCCAGCCAAAAACTGCAAAAAAAAAAAAAAAAAAAAACCGCCTGTAGCAATAATGAAAACTATTTTCAGGATGGGAAACTGGTAAATATAAAAATGCAAATCAAGTACAGTTGTGGCTGTAAGTCACTGAACAAAAATGCCATTACTGTCCTTTATAGAGTCCAGTGTAGGCGCTCAGGGCAATTGTGACGCCTGAAAGGCTTACATCAGAGACCCCAAAGGACCACAGAGGTCATGGGGCCCAGATTCCTCATCTCACAGATGAGAGCCTGCAAGTGGGGACAGTGGACACATTTTCCCCGGGAACAGAGATGGCCTTAGTAAAGCAGTCAGCACAGAGCCAGGTACAAAGCAGGTACTTGTACCAGTGAGGAAAGAGTTCAGCTGCAAGCAATAGAAAGCTGGCCGATTGACCTCCCAGGCACTACTTGCCTTCCGGGGATTCCCCCCCACAGCTCCCGGGGAACCCCGCGCCCACCTGGGGCCGTCCCCGTCCGGCTCCCAGGACCCGGGGACCCAGCGATATGGCGGCTGTTCTTCCAGACACTAGAGCCTGGGTTGGATGTCGCTACTCGTGCCATCTACATGTGTGGGAAGTACCAGAAAAGTAAGGGAAGTTCTGTCACTTATCGGGCATCACTTGACCGTCACGTTCCTTACCTGGAAAATGGGAGACAATATATATTCCCCGTAGGGTTGTTGAGAGGCTGTAACTGTGCTTTGCACAGGGCTCGGTCTTTACTAAGGACTCACCAAATGTTGGTCCATTCAGCTCCGCCCCTCATTTTGTCATGGCAGTTTTCCAGGCCTCGGTTTCCTCTCCTGGAATACGAAGAGGCCGGTCTGGAAGAAGCCCTGCGATTTCTCCCAGCTCTGAACCTTGCGGTGCCCTGAACAAAATGGCTGCCGTGTTTGCCTTGCCTTGCCTGGCGGTCGCTTCTGCCAGGAGGTGGCGCCACTAACTCGTGTTTCCCGCAGGGAGGTGGCCTGACCATTTGTTAACCTCTCCTCAGTTTTCAAAAGGAGGCAGAAAACTCACCTGCTTAGCTGCTGTCTCCAAAATGACTTTTTAAATCCTGCTGTTGATGTTTCTCGAGTGTAGCTGGGTTTTCCACTCTCTTGCTCGCTCAGCTCATGAAAATACGCCTTCCTCCATATTTAGGGAAGGGGTGAAGACAGAAATTGGGGGAGGAGGGCAACTTCCTCACTGTGGTCTTTCCCTTTGCTCAAAAGCAAAACTGCAGATACCAAAGAGCATGTGCTCCCGGACTGGACCCACAATCAGCCATTTGCATGCTGCTCAGGAGGCACAAATGGCCACTCAGGCTGGCAATTGCCTAATTGCCACACTGGGGATCACAGATACAATTCTGCAACCTCAGATCTCTGGCAGCAGTGAGGGTGAAGAGGCCCAGAAAATGTGGTTTTTCTAGTCTTCTCAAGTTACTGTGAGCAGGGCAGGAAAAAGATTTAAGGCCAAGAGGGCCAAATTCTCCATTTTACCCAATGCCAGTCCTGGATATGGAAAGTGATTTTAAAATGAAAATTCCCTAACTCTACCCAACTCCTTGACTTTTCTCAAAGTTAAACAGAAGAGGAAGGGTGAAAGGGAGGGAAGAAAGAAGGGGAAAGATGGGATGTAGAGAAAGACAACTAGAAGACCATCTTATCAGAAATAGTTTGGGTTCAAATAGATGATTCTGCTTTTCGTAAGAAGTAAACAATTTCAGGATTTAAGTCGAAAATATAAATGTATCATTTGGTCTTTGCTTCTAAGTTGCCCTGTCTCCTTTACACATGTAAGCACTAAACACTAGTTGTCAGGCTGAAAAATTAAGAGGCTAAATCAAATTATCCTGTGGACTGATTTTGACCTTTTGAATGTTAGGTTGTCAAAACTTTCTTCTTTGGTACCAGCTACAGCTGAATGTTTAAGATGTCTCCATTTTGAAGAGGAAAAAATTACTTTCAGACCCCACATGAGATGTTTTTGTTGTTGAAAAAGCCTGAACAATTCCTTGCTTATGGTGAAGGAAGCGGAGTAGGCAGAATGGATTTTGCTCTCTGGTCCTTTCTATTCAAATTAACCTAATCATTTTGATTGCTGGAGAAATCACATCACACACTGTCAAGTCTCACTGATGGCTGTGTAGATCTGGTTAAGTAAAATCATTTTTCTTCATTATTAACTAACCAAGTGCTTTGTGCATGGCTTTGAAATTCACATTAAAAACCTCACATCTGCCAGGGTGCAGTGGCTCATGCCTGTAATCCTAGCACTGTGGGAGGCTGAGGCAGGTGGTAATGCGTGCCTGTAGTCCCAGCTACCTGGGAAGGCTGAAGTAAGAGGATTGGCTGGGCCCAGGAGACTGAAGTTGCTATGAGGTATGATGCCGCAGTACTCCACCCGGGGTGACAGAGTGAGATTCTGTCTCAAAAGAAAAAGAAAAAAACAGCTGCTCAGGAGCCTGAGGCAAGAGGATCACTTGAGTCCAAGAGTTTGAGGTTGCTGTGAGCCATGACATCACAGCACTCTACCAAAGGTGACAGTGATACTTTGTCTCAGAAAAGAACAAAAAATGTCTTTTCAGGGCGGCTCCTGTGGCTCAGTCAGTAAGGCGCCGGCCCCATATACCGAGGGTGGCGGGTTCAAACCCGGCCCCGGCCAAACTGCAACCAAAAAATAGCTGGGCGTTGTGGCGGGCACCTGTAGTCCCAGCTGCTCGGGAGGCTGAGGCAAGAGAATCGCTTAAGCCCAGGAGTTGGAGGTTGCTGTGAGCTGTGTGAGGCCACGGCACTCTACCGAGGGCCACAAAGTGAGACTCTGTCTCTACAAAAAAAAAAAAAAAATGTCTTTTCAGTCTTTTAAGGTTCAATCTTGGAGCAGCAAACTTTGTCAGAATGACGGTTCCACAGCATCATTTGTGCAGACTCACTGGAGGCTTGTCTTCTCACTGAGGAGGGAAGGCAGGGGTTGCCACCTCCCAGAACATTCCCTCCTGTGCTTGCCACCACCCCATTTGCAGAATGAGGGCAGATGGTGTGTGGGCAGGAGCATTATCATGGTTTCATCTATTGTTTATGGAAAAGAAACATCCTTGTCCAGGTTTTGGCTTTCCCCTGGTCCAATGAATAACTCCTACTCTAAGGTCACCCAGGCATCTCATGACGCCACCAACAGATGAACTATATTAGGGGACTTAGTGGTAGCTTTTGAAAAATTGTATCAATCCCACACGCAGTCCTTAGACAAGGAGGCAGTTCTTTTCTCTTGCTTACTTCAAAATCCCCCTTTGGTGTGCAAATGCCTTTTGTGACAGCATATGAAGGGTTTTTCTGTTTTACGAAGCAAACCCAGTTAGATTTCTGAGAAACTGAAAGATGCGCTAGGTCTTGTGTTCTTCTTTGACACTCCCCCAGAGTCTGATGAGAATTAAGAGACCAATCCTACAGGCTCTTGTGAAGGGTAGCGCTTTATTAAAGTGCATTTGAGGGGGAGAACAAACCAACATTTATTGGAAACACACTATGAAGGAGACATTTAACACATGACACCAATTATCTCATTTAATCCTCACTACCACAGTGTATGAACTAGATTTTCTTATCCTATTTCTTAGATGAGGACACAGGGTCAGAGGGAGCCAGTAACTTATCCTGAGTCACACTGCTTCTAAATCATAGACTAAGAACTGAAATCTAGATCTGCCTTACCCAAAGCCTCAAAGCCTGTGCTTTTTTATTTCATGTGGGTCGAGTGCCTTAGAAATGCAAAATGTTGCCCATCCTTTCTATCACATAGTGCTAGGCACTTTTTTAAGTGGGGGGGTGGGCGGGGGCCGAACTGAGGTAGGTGGGAGACAATGACTGCCATACTGGAGGGACTGGGGTTTTGACAAAGGAAGCAAGACCAGCACCAAGGGTAATTCAGTGTGGGGCCTGAAGTAAGGAAGGAGCAGGCAGCATCGGGACCAGGGTTAGAGCTGCACCAGAACATCGGGTGATAGTGCAGATGGACTCAGAGCAGCCCGAGTTAGGGAAGATAAATCCCCCCTCACACACACATGCTGTGCTGCTCATAACTGTGTGAAAGGTTCAGGTAAACACTGGCCCAGAAGACTGCAAAACATTGCAACACAGACAGCTAGAGGGAGTTTGACACCCAGTGGATTATTTTCTTGGCCACATTCCCTGGGCACAAGGGAGTTCTCAAGAGCGTGTCTTTTACAGCGGGACCTGGCTTCAAATCTGTTCCACCTACTTGCTATATGACCTTGCACCCCAGTTTCCTCATCTCTAATAGTTACTGCCTTATAGGGTTACTGTCAGGACAGAATGGGCTCATTTACAAGCTCTGTCAAGCACGATGCTGGTATGATTTAAGCTTTCTACACATATCTCCTGCTCCCCTTGGTCTTGCCAAACTCTCCATCTCTAACTCTCTCCCCTGGTCTCTCTTTTATATTTTCTTGACAGCGTTCTCATAGGCTGCTAATTGCAAAGAATAAGGACAATGTCTGTTTTTTGTATTTCCTAGTGTCTAACCGGCATCTATGTAGTTGGCATTCAATGTGTGTTGGCTGAATGAGGGAATGTCTCCATTTCCTCACTGCACTGCCACACTTAAATCCTTGCAGTCCAACTTCTACTCTCACCACTCCTCTAAAACGTTTTGTTCCAAAACAACCTCTGACCTGATCACCAAAGCTGGGAGGTTATCTTCATCCTGCAGTCTCAGATCTCTACATACGCACTGCCATTCTTTAAAACAGGATCCCACTTTGCAGCATAAAGTAAGTACGAACGTACTCCCGAGGACTTAGCCAGGGCTTGGTTCTCCAATTGCTTAGTTATCTATTTAGTTAACAGTATGCTTTGAAGTCTTTCTGGGTCACCTCTCTTTGATGGGGGTGAGTAGCATAAGACAGTGAACATCCCAGGAGGCACCTTCCCTGATCTCAACAGCTGGAAACAATCTCTCCCTCCTCTGACATGCTTTGCCAACCTTTGCCTGTGCTTCTCTGATGGAACTATTTCTTCCTCTTTTGACGGATGGTTATTTATAATCCCTTCCATGTCACCTACCACATGTACTCCCTCTGAAGGCAGGAAACAGGCTTTTCCTCATCCTCCCCTACTAGCTCAGCCTCTAGCACAGGGCCAAACAAAGAGACCAACTGAAAGATCTAACAGTAGACAGAAAAGAAGACCTTGAGTAGCTATGAAGTCCCTGCCCACGGAGAGTTTTAGAATAGGCTGTTTCACTCGCGCTGGCCTTAGTAAAGCCCTGCCTTGGATATACTAGGCAGGATAAAAGAGAGAATAATCCTGACAGCAGAGACCTAGCTTACAGTCTAATTGGAACAACCAGATACACATGCAAAACAGTCAGACAGCAATTTAAAAATACAAGAAGTAAAGCAGCAATTCAAAAATTCAAGAAATACCAGGAGTGGCTCGGCGCCCGTAGCACAGTGGTTACAGCGCTAGCCACATGCACTGAGGCTGGTGGATGCCAACCCAGCCTGGGCCTGCTAAACATCAATGACAACGGCAACAAAAAAATAGCCAGGTGTTGTGGTGGGCGCCTACTGTCCCAGCTACTCGGGAGGCTGAGGCAAGAGAATCGCAAGAGTTGGAGGTTGCTGTGAACTGTGACGCCACTGCATTCTACCAAGGGCCACATAGTGAGACTCTGTCTCAAAAAAAAAAAAAAAGAAAAGAAATAAATATCATGGGCAACATGTAGGGAAAAAGCACTTACTCAAATAGTATTTATTAGGTAGCAAATATATGCCAGCTGTGTGTTATAGGACTGAAAGAGGCTAACAGGGAAATTCTTGGGGTTGCAGAGATAAGGGTGATTTCAAGATTTTTCTATTTGATTTGCCAGAATACCATGTAGATTTGTTCTAGCACTGATTCCAGTCTGCTGCAAGGCTTGAGCACTGCCCTCTTTAAAGCCTAGATGGTACCAATACAGTAGAGTGATAAGAGCGAGAGCTCTAGGTCAGCAAGACTTGGGTTTGAGGGCAGCACCTGTGGCTCAGTCGGTAAGGCACCGGCCCCATATACTGAGGGTGGTGGGTTCAAACCCAGCCCCGGCCGAACTGCAAACAAAAAATAGCTGTGTGTTGTGGCAGACACCTGTAGTCCCAGCTACCCGGGAGGCTGAGGCAAGAGAATCGCTTAAGCCCAGGAGTTGGAGGTTGCTGTGAGCTGTGTGAGGCCATGGCACTCTACCGAGGGCCATAAAGTAAAACTCTGTCTCTACAAAAAAAAAAAAAAAGACTTAGGTTTGAGCCCCGACTTCCCCTCTCTCTCTGTGCCTTTGGCAAGTGACCCCAAATCTAAATTCTAGCACTATGAAAGAAAAATCAGAATGCCTACCTCTTAGGAATTATGCAAATACTTATTAATCACCCACCCTGTGCAAGAAACTGCTCCGTATGTTAGGGATACACCAATGAACAGTCATGTTCATTGCCCTCATGGAGCATAAAGAATGAGATCTATGCAAAGGACCAAGCACAGTGCCTGGCACACAGCAATCGCTCAGTAGATAGTCATCATGGTTTTTCCAAGCATCTGATGAAGCCGAGTTCTCTCTTAACCAGACCCATATTAATTTCCGTCCTTTGGGTAAGGCTTCTCTGCCCCTATTGCGGTAACTGCCTCCTCCTGCTTCTCTACATCCACAGTGGATGCCGAATCACATGCTGCCTTGTGATTTTATTGCTTCTCAGCTTGATTGGGCCAGAATGAGCCTGTCTGAGCCTGAGGAAGGGAGCCTGTATGAAAGGGGAGGGGAGGATGGCTAGCACAGTGCTGCCTATGAAAGTAAGCAGGAAGAGGGCCAGATCCCAGCTGGCCCCAGACCAAAGGGGACACTGGGACACCCTGTCAAATGAACTGAAACTCCAGGCTCGGCTTGGCCTGGACTTGCACCTAACGGCCCAGGAGCAGTTGGATCCCATGGCAGGGATGGGGGCGATGAGAGACATCTAGCAGTGTCCAGCTGGCCAGTGCCCCATGAGCAGCTGCCATTCCAGAGGAGGATGAGTTCAGGCCACTTTCTAGTATTTTCTTTTTTCTTTTTCTTTCTTTCTTTTTTTTTCTTTTCTTTTCTTTTTTTTTTTTTTTTGAGACAGAGTCTCACTATGTACCCTCAGGAAAGTGTCGTGGCATCACAACTCACAGCAACCTCCAACTCTTGGGCTCAAGTGATTCTCTTGCCTCAGCCTCCCAAGTAGCTGGGACTACAGTCACCCGCCACAACACCCGGCTATTTTTTTGTTGCAGTTGTCATTGTTGTTTAGCAGATCCAGGCTGGGTTTGAACCCGCCAGCCTCAGTGCATGTGGCTGGCACTGTAACCACTGCGCTACGGGCACCAAGCCAACTTTCTAGTGTTTTCTAATGTCTAAATATCATGGTGTTGCTTCACCACAGAAGATTTCCAAAATGTAATCAAAGCAAACGCTAACTGTAATTAAGTTAAAGCCTTTCCTAGCAATGTGATTTCGCAGCTGGGCTCAAAAAGAGACGAGGGTGCCCAGCACACCTGCCACCTCCTGGCTGCTCTTGGCTGATTGGAACACTCATTGCCCACTGACGGTGAGGGTTATGCCGCTGGTGATCTCCAAGTTGCTCTCTCCACATACTCCACTCCCTCTGTTTCCTGCAATGGGACTGGACAATCTGAAAAACGAGCTGGGAGGGCTATATTCCTTTGTTTCCTGTCTTGTGTCTTCTCCAAGTTTGTCTGAGGCAAAGCTCTCAGAGTTTCCAACAATGAAGTGATCTGACCTGCTACCCTATCTTTTTTTTTTTTTGAGACAGACTCTCACTTTGTCACCCTCAATAGCGTGCTGTTGTATTATAGCTCACAGCAACCTCAAAGTCTTGGACTCAAGCGATCCTCTTGCCTCAGCCTCTCAAGTAGCTGGGACTACAGGTGCCCACCACAGTGCCCAGCTACTTTTAGAGATGAGGTCTCACTCTTGCTCAGGCTGGTCTCAAACTCCTGAGTCCAAGCAATCCACCTGCCTCAGCCTCATAGGTGTGAGCCAGTATACCTAGCCCGCCCTACCATTTTCAAATTAATAATGTTTCGGTCTACAGGCCCATTCAGCCCAAATCTTGGTCTGATTTTTCACCATAGGCTATGCTCAGTTGCAGCCAAATAGGGTGCTTTGGTCTGAATATGTCCCCCAAAATGTCCAAAATTCATGGGTTGCAATTTAATGGCCAAAGTGATAATATTAGGAGGTAGGGTGTCTAGTAGGTGATTAAGTCATGACGAATAAGCCCTCCTGAACAGGATTATGGCCCTTCTAAAAGAGCTTGAGGGAGTGGATTCATTTGCTTTTAATTCTGTGACATGAAGACACGGCAACAAAGTGTTGCTTAGAAACAGGGAACAGACCCTCACCAGACACTGAACCTGCAGGCACCTTGATCTTGGACTTCCCAGCCTCTAGAACTATGAAAACATAAATTTCTGGTTTTTATAAATTACTCAGTCTATGATATTTTATTATAATAGCACAAACAGACATAGAGCATCCTGGGTGATACAGGATGTTAACAAATTAACATTCACTACCATTTGGCCCTGATTCAGGGTATCCCAGAATGTCAATGAAAATATCTGGAGTTGTGCCTTATATCAAAACTGTAGGCTCGGCGCCTGTGGCTCAAGCAGCTAAGGCACCAGCCACATACACCTGAGCTGGTGGGTTCAAATCCAGCCCAGGCCCGCCAAACAACAATGATGGCTGCAACCAAAAAACAGCTGGGCAGTGTGGTGGGTACTTGTGGTCCCAGCTACTTGGGAGGCAGAGGCAGGAGAATTGCGTCAGCCCAGGAGTTGGAAGTTGCTAGGAGCTGTGATGCCACGGCACTCTACCCAGGCCAACAGCTTGAGGCTCTGTCTCAAAAAAAAAAGACTGTAACTACATAGGCCAGGTGCAATGGCTCATGCCTATAATTCTAGCACTCTGGGAGGCTGAGGTGGGAGGATTGCTTGAGCTCAGGTGTTGGAGACCAGCCTGAGCAAAACTAAGACCCTGTGTCACTAAAAGGAGGAAAACTAGCCAGGTGTTGTGGGGGTGCCTATAGTCCCAGGTGCTTGGGAGGCTCAGGCAAGAGGATTGCTTGAACCCAAGAGTTTGAGGTTGCTGTGAGCCATGATGACACGACATTCTACCCAGGATGAGACAGTAAGACTCTGTCTCAAAAAAATAAAGTATGCAACTACATATTATGAGATCTTGAACTTATCATACTATCTCTCAAGACTTGACTTTTCTCTAAAATAAAGAGTTGGTGTCCCTCCTATTGTAATCCCAGGACCAAACTGGGCCTACTCTGTTGATAACAAAATGTCCAAGTAGGCGGTGCCTGTGGCTCAGTCGGTAAGGCACTGGCCCCATATACCAAGGGTGGCGGGTTCAAACCCGGCCCCAGCCAAACTGCAACCAAAAAATAGCCGGGCGTTGTGGCGGGCGTCTGTAGTCCCAGCTACTTGGGAGGCTGAGGCAAGAGAATCGCTTAAGCCCAGGAGTTGGAGGTTGCTGTGAGCTGTGTGAGGCCACGGCACTCTACCGAGGGCCATAAGGTGTGACTCTGTCTCTACAAAAAAAAAAAAAAAATGTCCAAGTTAATTTGTAGGTATAACAGAGTCCCAGTTGCAAGTTTCATAGCCCAAGAATACACAGTAAAAAACGTTTTAACCTCTAACAACACCCAGAACCAATGATTTCCCGCCTTGGTACCAAGATCAAGACATGACTGCAACCTGAACGCCAGAACTCTTTTAGAAGCATGAAGTTTATTCGCCTTCAACACCCAGGGCTGAAATCTGCCTCAACATACCTTATAAATGGCCAAACGTTGGAAGCCCTCCAATCAGACCCTGCAAGCCAACATTCTTAAATCCTTTCCCTTTCCCTCTAGGCCCCAAAATGTGCCCAGATCCCAAATTGGGGAGACCTATTTAAACCCATTCCACTTCTATTCTCTTGCCAATTTTCTAATGAAGACTTCCTTTTCTCAAAAGTTGGTTCCTTGTAGTATTGGCTTCTGTACCCATAGAGATGCAAACCATTAGCTTACTAACACAATGCTTTTACTTATTATTTAATTAAAATATTTAGTATTATCGAGTCTTCCTCCAAAACAGAATTTCTATCAGTCCCCTGCCCCACCAGGCTTACTACTCCTACTTCTTAATATTACCTTGTGCCTTTCATTCAATTACAGCAGCCTCTTCTCTGGAATCCTAGACTCCAGCTCCCCTGCTCCCCCTCTGCCTGCCATCCCACCCCCAACTCAGCCTAGACATGACATTCAGACTCAACTATAAGAACATAAGTTTCAGGCGGCACCTGTGATTCAGTGGGTAGGGCACTGGCCCCATATACTGAGGGTGGCGGGTTCAAACCCAGCCCAGGCCAAACTGCAACAAAAAATTAGCCAAGAATTCTGGTGGGCACCTGTAGTCCCAGCTACTCAGGAGGCTGAGGCAGGAGAATCGCTTAAGCCCAGGAGTTGGAGGTTGCTGTGAGCTGTGTGATGCCACGGCACTCTACCGAGGGCAATAAAATAAGACTGTCTCTTAAAAAAAAAAAAAAGAACATAAGTTTCATAGGGAAGGCAGGAACCATGTCTATGTAGTCAATGCTCAGTCAGCCAGTGTCCAGATCCATGTTTAGGGCCTCATAGGCATTCCTGCTGGTTAATTTTATGTGTCAAGTCGGCTGAACTGTGACACATGGTTGCTTGCTCAAACACCAAGCTAGATGTTGCTGTGAAGAGGTCTTTTTAGGTGAGATTAACATTTAACCTGGTAGACTTGAATAAAGAAGATTGCTCTCTCTGTGTGGATGGGCTTTATCCAATCAGTTGAAGGCCCTCAGAGAAAGGACTGAGGTCCCCCAAAGAGGGAGGAATTTTACCCATTCCTGTTTTCAAACTCAATCCTGAAACATCAGCCGACATAGTGGCTCATGCCTATGATCCCAGCACTTGGGGGACCCAAGGCCAGTGGGTTGCCTGAGCAAGAGTGAGACCCAGTCTCTTCTAAAAATAGTAAACCTAGCCAGGCATTGTGACAGGCACCTGTAGTCCCACTACTCAGGAGACTGAGGCAAGAGGATGGCCTGAGCCCAAGAGTTTGATATTGCTGTGAGCTATGATGCCACGTCACTCGACCCAAAGAGACAGGGTGAGACTATGTCTCAAAAAATAAAATAAAATAAAATGGCTCAGCACCCGTAGCTAGCACCCGTAGCACCCTAGTTAGGGTGCTAGGCACATACACCAAGGCTGGTGGGTTCAAATCCAGTGGAGATCTGCTAAAACAACAATGACAACAACAAAAATAGCTGATCTTTGTGGCAGGCACCTGTAGTCCCAGCTACTTCAACCTTCAACACCCAGGGAGGCAGAGGCAAGAGAATAGCTTAAGCCCAAGAGTTTGAGGTTGCTGTGAGCTGTGACAGTAAACAGCACTCTACTGAGGGTGACATAATGAGACTCTGTCTCAAAAAAAAAAAAAAAAAAAGACTGCAACATCAACTCCTGCCAGAATTTCTAGCTTACTGACCAGCCCCCAAAATTTCAAGTGTGCCAGCATCCATAATCATGTAAGTCAATTCCTTAAAATAAATCACAACCTCTCTCTCTCTCTCTTTCTTCTCTCACACACACACACACACACATACACACACACACACACACTTATTGGTTATGTTTCTCTGGAGAACCCTGGCTAATACAAGATTTGTTGAATCTTACAAAGATGCTTTTATCCTATGCATTAAAACAGGATGTTAAAAAAACACCTCTCAGGGATGGGCACCTATAGCACAGTGGTTACCTTGCTGGCCACACGCACCGAGTCTAGCTGGTTCGAACCCAACCTGGGCCTGCTAAACAACAATGACAACTGCAACAAAAAAACAGCCGGGTGTTATGGTGGGCTCCTGTAGTCCCAGCTACTTGGGAGGCTGAGGCAAGAGAATCGCTTCACCCCAAGAGTTTGAGGTTGCTGTGATCTGTGACTCCACAGTCCTCTACTGAAGGCAGCAGAGTGAGACTCTGTCTCAAAACAACAACAAAAAAGAAAAACCTCAGAACATATTAAATGGTGAGGCCAGGTGCAATGGCGCAGGCCTGTAATCAGAACATTTGGGGAGGTCAAGGCAGAAGAATTATTTGAGAATTCCTGGAGTTCCAAACCAGCTTGAGCAACACAGTGGGACTCCATCTTTACAAAAAATTTAAAACATAATTAGCTAGGCATAGTGGTGTGCACCCACAGTCCTGGCTATTCAGGAGACTGAGGCAGGAGGATCCCTTGGGCCCAGGAGTTTAAGGCTGCAGTGAGCTATGATTGTACCACTGTACTCCAGCCTGGGCAACTGAATGAGAGCCTGCCTAAAAAAAAAAAAAATTATATATACATATATGTATATACACGCAAACACATGTGTATATATATAAAGGACTCCAAAAATTCAAGAAGTGGGGGTAAAACCCTGTCTAACTTGGTGCACCCCAAGACTGTTACACTTTTAAGGCCACAGGATCCCTTCAAACGGGAGCATGTGCTACCTCCTGAGGGACACTAGTGTGCCTTTGGAAAGCAATGAGAAAAAGGCTGAGAGTGGGTTTAAATCCTACAAAGTGCAGGGAAGGCTCTTCATCATCAGTTTCCAAAAAGCCTTTCTAGCTTTTGTCTTTAAAATCACCATCATTTTTCTTTCTTCCACTCTTCTCTCCCAAAATATGCCATATTGTAACCTCAACAGACTTAACATTTCATAATGGTGCTCTGCTATTTCCCACATCTGGGCTTTGGCTGATGCTTTTCCTTCTTACCTGCCTGGGAATGCCTTTTCCCAGCCCCCACCTTCAACTATGCCTGCATTTACAATTCATTGTCTACTCAGGGAACACCTGCTCATCTCTCAAGATCTAGACCAGATGTCTTTCCCTGGAAGTCTCCCTGGGGGCTCAGCCCACCCTTTTCCCAGAGTGAGGCCTCCGCCTGGTCCTTGTGCAGCCCTTTGGACATTCCTCTGTGGTCATAGTTATCCAGCAGGGTTGTAGTTATTTGCTTATACACCTCTCTCTTCTCACAGTCTAAGAGATCACACAGGGCAAGAACTGGCTTATTCCTCATGAGAACACCTGTGGTTACACTTTTATTCAACTAAGTGAATAAAAAATGAATAGACATTCCTTAGTTCAAAACTTTCAAAGTTGCCCTAAGGTTCAACAAAGCATTTAAACTTCTCTGTTAAAATAGCCCATCTAGTTACCCATCTAGTTACCCATCTAGTTACCCATCTAGCCTTCCTTTCCTCTGCTACCCTGCATGCAATGTCTGCTCCCACCAGCATCCCAAAGTTGGTGTGTGTTCATGCCTGGGGCCATCCATTTGTTAGTACGATTTTCTGAAAGGAAAACATGCTTTTTTATATTTTTTCATGTCTGTCCAATCATAGGGTCATTGGTGAGGATCTTGCAGAAGAATAAAGGTAAATACTTTATGGAAAGTATAAAATGTCAGACCTTATTATGGAATCACATTTGGAAGGGGGGATTTGGGGACTGGGTCCTTTTTGTGACAGACTGCAAGATCACCTCAGGATCCCAGGAAAGGATCCCTCTACCACCCCTACCCTCCAGTTGTCCCTACAACTGAGTCTCCATATGTCATTCCTGCAGCCTAGGCATCTGTCTCTGATCCCAAGAAGAGAGCCCACAACCTGCTGAAATTCTTCAGAGGTATTTGGCCTCAACAAGCTTCTTTCCAAAAGTTAGAAGGGTAAATTCAACTGGCCAGGTATGGGTGGCTCATTCCTATAATCCTAGCCCTCTTGGAGGCTGAGGATTTCTTGAGCTCAGGAGTATGAGATCAGCCTGAGCAAGAGTGAGACCCTATCTCTACTAAAAATAGAAAAATTACCTGAGTGTTATGGTGAGTGCCTATAGTCCCAGCTACCTGGGAGGCTGAGGCAGGAGGATCACTTGAACCTAGGAGTTTGAGGTTGCTGTGAACTAGGCTGAGATCACAGCACTGTAGCCTGGGCAACAAAGTGAGACTCTGCTCAGAAAAAAAAAGGGAGGGGGGGCGGCAAACTCAGCTATTTTCCATTTATACCCTAATGGGAGTTATCATGAACTTTATCTTTCTCTCAGTATTAAAGTTTGAGGAAAAGAGATTTCTGAAGGGGGCTACTCAAGCTACTTGACATTCCAACTTACAAAAGCCTAACAAAAGGAGGCGGGAACAAGAAAATGGGTATGTTAGTTTTAACCTAAAATTTCCTAAATGGGCTTCTAGCCTCTGAACACAGCCTTTATAGAAGACACTGCCATTTGCTGCTATAGAATGATTAGCAAGATAATTGAGTTGTGGTACAGGTGTGGGCTTTGCCACTTACTAGCTGTGTGACTCAGGCAAGCCACATAAACCCAGCTTCCTTATCTGTAAAATGGGCATTTCAAAAATTACATTACTTCAGAGATGTGAAGTCAAGACGAGTAAATACAAAGTGCTCAGAACAGTGCCTGACACACACTGAGCATTACCGTATTAGCCCTTGTTCCCTTTGTCCTCCACTAGAATGCCAGACACCTGGGACCCCTCCAGGTGTCTACTGCCTAATGTTAACCCAAGAGGATAAAGAGGTTACAGCCATGGAGGAGGGCACTTTGGAAAGACATCATGGGAGTGATCCCTTTAATCATTTCTTCATAGTTCAGCATTCATCAAGAGAGACACTGCTGTGTCCCAACCAAGCCAGCCAGAGAGGTCAGCCATCATCCTGACCTCAGGCACTCTAGAGGGAGACCAGTAACAAACAAACCACAGATCTCCAGCTTAGGAAGGAGTCAAGGGATCAGAAAAGAAAATGGGAGAGGGGAGGGAGTGACTTCCTGTAAGTGCCTGGGAAAGGAGGTGAACTCAAGCTGAGACCAGAGGGATGAATGATTACAAACAGGGGTGCTGGGTGTCAGAGGTCTAGTGGGAAGAAGAAGAGACACAGACATAGGTGCCAGAGCTGAACTTTCACTCCAACATTTGCCTGGCGTCCCCCTCTCCTCCTGTACAAGGAGAAGGGGTCTCCAGCCCCCAAAGCCCACTCTCCTGCCTGTCCTGTCCTAGTACTGCAGGGGGTATTACAATGTCTCTGTCTTCTGCAGGATCATCAGTCTGCCCACAGCTCAGGCCCCCAACCCTCAAGTCTGACAGGGTCAGACGCAACACCTCGTCCTGCTCCTCGTCCCTCCTCCCTGCAGAAGGGTTCTCCTGCTGCCCTGTAAGGAAGCCCTTCCTCTCTCTGCCTCCTTCCTTCCCTCCCTTCACCTGCCTGGGGAGTTGGCGCCAGAAAGGAACCCACAGAACCCAGAGAGGTTTTTCTAGGACAAAAGCATGAAGACACCAGGGAATGTACTTGTGGCCATTAGGGGCCTCTGGCAGGGAGCCTTGTCTGCAACTCATCAGGTAGCCTTTTGTTACTTGCTGCTGGGGGATTATTGACCCAATTGGTTATTCTGAAAAGGTTATCGGTTTAAAATTCCTACCTGGCCCGGGGCTGTGCTCTTCTGTACTCCAGCTCTTCCACCAGACATGAGATTTGCATGCATGAGTCCATTAGTGGACAGAGCTTGTGCCTTTGATTTTTCTGAGGACTTCACTTTGAAAAGCTAAATCCTGGCTTGCAGATCAGTCCAGTAGGAAGCTGTCACTGTCCTAACACAGCTGAATGCTTTTGCCCTATGAAAAGGAAGAATTTTGTGAGCAGGCCCATGGCTTCTTGGGATCAGACTGCTCTCACCCCATTCCCACCTTCCCAATCATTCACTGAGGGAAATGCAAGTCAGATTTTCACTGAACTGTTGTAACAGTACAGTTGCACGGCAATTTGAGTCCCTTCCAGGTAATCACTTTCCACTTCCATTTCCACTTCCACCCGGTACTGAATCACAGACAGCAAATAAACAAAAAAGGTGGCCTTTGGTGCTTCAGAGATGCTCCTGTACTAGTAGAGGAGAAGAACCATGAAGAACCGGGTGCCAGTGGAGGGCACCAGTAGTGGCAGCTACTCAGGAGGCTGAGGCAAAAGGATCACTTGAACCCAGGAATTTGAGATTACAGTGAGCTACAATGACACCAAACAAGAGACTATCTCAAAAAAAAAAAAAAAAAGGCGGCGCCTGTGGCTCAGTCGGTAAGGTGCCGGCCCCATATACTGAGGGTGGCCGGTTCAAACCCAGCCCCGGCTGAACTGCAACCAAAAAATAGCTGGGCGTTGTGGCGGGCGCCTGTAGTCCCAGCTACTCGGGAAGCTGCGGCAAGAGAATCGCTTAAGCCCAGGAGTTGGAGGTTGCTGTGAGCTGTGTGATGCCACGGCACTCTACCGAGGGCCATAAAGTGAGACTCTGTCTCTACAGGAAAAAAAAAAAAAGGCTGGGCATGATAGCTCATACCTATCATTCTAGCACTCTGCGAGGCTGGGAGGCTGAGACTGGTGGATCACCTGAGCACTCAGGAGTTTGAGACAAGCTTGAGCAAGACCCATCTCAACTAAAAACAGAAAAATTTGCTGGGTGTTGTGGCAGGCACCTGTAGTCTCAGTTACTTGGAAGGCCGAGGCAGGAGGATCACTTGAGCCCAGGAGTATGAAGTTGCTGTGAGCTATGATGACACCGCAGCATTCCACCCAGGGTGACAGAGTGAGACTGTGTCTCAAAAATAAGTAAATAGGGTGGTGCTTGTGGCTCCAAGGGGTAGGGCGCCAGACCCATATGCCAGAGGTGGTGGGTTCAAACCCAGCCCCAGCCAAAATCTGCAAAAATAAGTAAATAAAATAAATAAAACTTAAAAAAAAAAGACCTGGGTACCCAGCTTGGGATAATAGGACAACAGAGACAGGAGTTCTCAAAGAGATTTTGACAAAATGCTTGTAGGTCCCCAGAAAGAAATTCAAACAACTGTGCCAATTATCAGAGAACCGCTGTGCTAATACCCATCTTCCTTGTTTTGCTATTTATTTATTTATTTATTTTTGTTTTGCTATTTATTCATCTATTTTTGAAACAGTTTATGTTGGCATTGTCTCCTCCTAAAAGCCTGAGCTGGACTAAACACTGCCCTGCCCGGGAACCTCAAATGACAATTATGTTGGGCTGTATAAAGAAAGAGTCTGAGGCAGAGCTGTCATATTTGGGGGTTGTTTTTAAAGCACGGGATGGCCAGGAGGGTCCTTCCAGAACAGGGGTGGGTAAGTGGTGCTGGGAACAACCTTTCCAGACAGAGAAATCTGTTTATCTTCACACTCCAGACAGGCCATCACTCTTTCTGTGACAGCAGAGAGTACGGTAGCTGGCACATTCCAGGAGCAGAGCTGTGCGGGCTTCTCAGCCAAGTGGCCATCTCCTAATCAGCGGTGGGTCCCAGTGAGATAAAATGGGGCAAGAGCAGCAGGAAGCCTGCTCCATCTTTCCCCCTAGGTCTTCAGAAGAAATGTTGATCAAAGGAGAATTGGTATTTGTAAAGAGCTGAGAAAACTTGAAAGAAAATCACAGTGGGCACGGATATTTGTTGATATTTGCCCTGGTTTCTGGGGCAATCTGGCCTCGGGCTACTCAGCAGTTGCGCCCTTCCTTCATCCCACCCCCATCTATTCCCTCAAATAGATGGTGTTTCTAAAAGTTAAACTTTTTTCATATAATTCTATAACATTTCCAAGTACATAACCTATTCCTGATTTTACAGGCCAAGAAAGAGCTGTGGTGAGTTCAGTTAAATTTTGTGATTTTTAATACCTGTAGAAGTTGAAACCCTCAGCAACGTTCTTATCTTTGTCTCTGAGGCCTCAGAAAGGAAGGCTCCTGGGTACAGACTGGATAGAGGGAAACCAAATGTGTGTGTGTGTGTGTGTGTGTGTGTAAGGGGGGCATTTTTTTAGATCAAAGAGTTTCATTTGGTGTGCTTCCTCCCCTCCCCTCCCCCCATCCCAGATCTGTTTGAAAAGAACTTAGATCTCTTTTCCCACACACAGACTGACCTGATAATGGAGGAATGAATGGGGGAGGGGTCCATTCTGGTGTGAGGTGTCGCCAGTTCTGCACCCTTCGTCTCTGATCTAAAGAAAATCCTGGTAAAAGGAGACAATGATTGCTGTAAGGAGGTACAGTAAGGAAGAACAAAAGGTAAAAACAATGCACCACTTCCATTTTAAGGACAAGACAATAGCGGCATTGCTTTCACCGCTTGACCCAACACCACGAATACTAATAGTTGCCTTGTATAATCCAGGCATTGAGTTAAACACTGCATCGTTTAGCTCATTTAATCCGACTGACAAGACTCTCTAATAGACATGATCCTTGATTTTCAGATGAGGAAATTGAGGTTAAGGAATGCTCACTGCCCCCACGTCTGCGTTGGCCATTAGAACCGATGTTGACACCAGGTCTTTCTGACTTCAAAAACTGAGCTCTTAGTCACTACGCAATAAATGCGGCTGCATGGTAATATAGATATATATCTAGCACAGGGATTCTTTGACAAGTGTTGGGCAATATACTGTCCACAACAATGCAATCAAAATTAAAAACATGTGCTAGTAAACATGGAAGTCTTTGTGAGAGAAGAAGGACTATAGCTCAGCTGACAGCTGGAGACATTATCGTATTCATCACTAATGACTGCACATCTGGAAACAGAGGCTAGCCCTGAAATCAGATGTATTCCAGACATGCACATGTTCCCCCCGCCCCCTTGGAAAAACCTTTGCTGGGTCCTGCTGTGCCCTCCAGCTACGATCTTGTTCTGTCTTCCTTTTCCCTGCCAAACTTTCTGAATGAAAAATGAAGCCGTTCATCCACCCATTTCCTCAACCCCAGCCCCTGCACTCAGGTTTCCTCCCACTGTTCTCCTGAAACCTTTAGGTCACCACGGAACTTCTCCTCCCCTAATACAGTGACATTTTTCTCCATCTTCATTCTCCTGGACCTTCCCCAAGCATCGAGGATGGTTATCCCTGTTTCTTTCTCTTTCACGTCTGTGGTTCTGCCCTGTGTGAATCCACTTGCTCCTTTCGTTGTCTCTGCCAGGGCTTTCCAGACCACAGCCTCCGAGGACCACTTTGCCCTCCTCTCCTCTCCCTGTCTGTTGTGCGCTTTCTCTTAGTGATGTCTCCCAATCTTCACTGCTTCAGCTCTCATCTCTCTGAAAAAGACACCTAATGAGATTCAGCCAAAAGAGAAAAGGATTCATTAGAACCTTAGCCATTTCTCCCCACACCAACTAGAAGGTCCTGGGTAAGTCACTTATTTTTCTGAGCCTTACTTTCCTGTCATTAAGAATGACAATGGGTATTGCACAGGATTGATGGAACTCCCAAATAATGAGTGTGAACATCCTGTATAAACCTATAGGAAGCATCAGTGATTGCTATTGCCATTATCTTTATTTCTTTCATTTATTTTTTATTTGTTTTGCTTTTTTTGTTGTTGTTGAGACAGATTCCCACCCTATGCTCCTAAGCAGAGTGCAATGGCATCGTAGCTCACTGCAACCTCAGACGTGGGCTGTGGGCATCCCGCTGCCTCAGCCTCCGGAAGCTGCTGGGATTATAGGAGCTTGCCACGGTGCCCGGCTGGGTTTTTCTTTTTTTTTTTTTGTAGAGACAGAGTCTCACTGTACCACCCTCAGGTAGAGTGCTGTGGCGTCACACGGCTCACAGCAACCTCTAACTCTAGGGCTTACGCGATTCTCTTGCCTCAGCCTCCCGAGCAGCTGGGACTACAGGCGCCCACCACAACGCCTGGCTATTTTTTTTTATTGTTGCAGTTTTGGCTGGGGCTGGGTTTGAACCCGCCACCCTCGGCGTATGGGGCCAGCGCCCTACTCACTGAGCCACAGGCGCTGCCCCCGGCTGGGTTTTTCAATTTTTTTCATGAGTCGGGGTCTCACTCTCACTCAGATGAGTCTCAAACTCCTGAGCTCAAGGAATTCTCCCTCCTCAGCCTCCCACAGTGCTGGGATTATAGGCATGAGCCACCATGCCCGGCATTATCTTTATTTTTTGAACTTCTGCTCTAAAAATAGTACTCGTCAGCTTTCTCCCCAAATTTGAAGCAGGACTTCTCAAATGCCAATACTACCATTTCTATCTTAATATGCTAAACATTGAGTTATTGTTGACATATACTAATTGGCATGCAACTAAGCCGACCTGACATAAGCTTGGTGGAACCCTAGCCAGGTGCCACGTCATCTCCTGCCACTTCTCAAGGTCAGTGCCCATATTGACTGCTGCTAACCTCTCTTGAACCTTCCATTGGCTCTTCACCAATCCACAGTTCACAGAGAAGATAAGAGCATCTTGGTCTTAGAGTTAGAGAGACACAGCTTCAAATCTTAGCTCTGACCCTCATCAGCTGGAGGACCCTGGACAATTCGTTTAACCTCTCTAAGCCTCAATCTATAAAATGAGAACTGTTGTTGGTTGAACTGTGTCCCCCTCAAAATAAAATATATTGAAGTCTTAACCCTGTTAACTCAGAATATGCCCTTTAGACAAAGGGTAGTTGCAGATGTAATTAGTTGAGATGAGGTCATAGTCGAGTGGGCCCCTGATCCAATGTGACTACTATCCTCATAAGAAAGCCGTACAAACAACACCATGTGAAAATGACATCTACAAGCCAAGGAATGCCAAGGGTTATCAGCTAACAGAAGCAAGGAGGGACGCATGGAACAGACTCTCCCTCAGAGCCCTCAGAAAGAGCCAACCCTGCTGACACCTTGATTTTGAACTTCCAGCCTCTAGAACTATGAGACAATACATTTCTGTTGCTTAAGCCTCCTAGTTTGTGTCACTTTGTTACAGCAGCATTAGGAAACTAATGCAAGAGAAACTAATGCCCATCCTAAAAGAAATAAAGTAACAAACTACAGTGTCAGTCTGCCAGTATGTGATAAGCCCCACCCCACCTTTCAGGCTCTCCTGCCTTTGTAGCCAAACTCTTTATCTGTCCTGTGGTCTCCAAGAGTAATGTCCTTCCTCTGCTTGAACATACAATAACCTCATCACCCAGACTCCGGCAGGGATCGCTTCTTTAAATCCTTCCTCTGTGAGGAATAGGAAAACATAGGATTCCTACTTTCCTGGGACTCACAACTTAATGGAAGCAGATTTACAAAAATAACTTTAAATACTAGTTTGATTATGATCATCTGCTATAACAGAGGCACCAGGATAGCCTAGGAGAAATTAAGTCTATAGATATTTGAGAAAGCTTTATAAAAGCCATGACATTTGAACCACCAAGAGACAGAGCATGAGGCTTGGCGCGTGTAGCTCAAGCAGCTAAGGCACCAGCCACATACACCAGAGCTCGTGGGTTCAAATCCAGCCTGGGCCCGCCAAACAACAATGACAACTACAACCAAAAAATAACTGGGCATTGTGGTGGGCGCCTGTAGTCCCAGCTACTTGGGAGGCTGAGGCAAGAGAATCGCTTAAGCCCAGGAGTTGGAGGTTGCTGTGAGCTGTGATGCCACAGCACTCTTCCCAGAGTGACGACTTGAGGTTCTGTCTCAAAAAAAAAAAAGAGAGAGAGACAAAGCATGAGCCCAAGTGTGGACCAAGAGGGCAAGGGCATGCTGGAAGGGCATATTGGAAGAGAAGGTGGTCATTTGGTTTCTCTGAACATAGTAGGAAATGCAAATATAAGAATTGGGGACCAGAACATGAAGGATAAAGAATGGGAAAGGATTAAAGGCTGCTGGCTCTGGAGTTGTGGAATCAGAGCTATCATTAAAATAAATCCAGCAGCTTGGTATAAAATAAACTGGAAAAGGAAAAACTATTAGGGAGGTCACTGCAGCAAACCAAAAGAGCTCTTAAAACCCAATCTAGAGGGCGGCGCCTGTGGCTCAAGGAGTAGGGCGCCGGTCCCATATGCCGGAGGTGGCGGGTTCAAACCCAGCCCCGGCCAAAAAAAAAAAAAAAACCAATCTAGATAGAGGTAGTGGGAGAGGAGAGAGAGGCACAAGTTCTCCGAGGGTAGAGTGGATGAGATGCTTTCATCAACTGATGTATGGAGCCAAATTCTTCCAGATCTACAAATTATTCCATATTATCAAGGAGAGAATCCAGCTGAGAGCAGTGGCTCACGCCTGTAATCCTAGCACTCTGGGAGGCTGAGATGGGAGTCTTGAGCTCTGGAGTTTGAAACCAGCCTGAGCAAGAGTGAGACTCTGACTGTACCCAAAATAGAAAAACTAGCCAGGCATCATGGCAGGTATGGAGGCTGAGGCAAGAGAATTGCTTAAGCCCAAGAGTTAGAGGTTGCTGTGAGCTGTGATGCCACAGCACTCTACCTAGGGTGACATAGTGAGACTCTGACTCAAAAAACGAAAAGAAGAGAAAGGGAGAGAATCCTCCCTAACTCATTCTACAAAGCCAGTATTACCTTGATGCCAAAGACAGGAAAGGACAGAGCATAAAAGAAAATTATAAACCAATATCCTTATAGGCATTGATGCAAAAAATCCTCAATAGGACACTAGCAAACCAAATTTGACAGCACATCAAAAAGATAATTCACCATAATCAAGTAACGCTAATTTAGTAACTAAATTATTATAGTAAATGGTTACATAGGCTAGCAACTCTAAGCAGGTAACCTGTGCTCTTTAACTCTCAATGTCTTTGTCTGTAAATGGAAATAAAAATTGTGGTTATTTCATAGAGTTGAGGCCAGGAGTAAGTAAGACCATAGCAGTAAAATGCTAAAACAGTATCTGGAACATACTCCAAACGTTACTTTTACTATGACTCCTATTGGCTGCTCAGATATCACAGTTGTTTTGTCAATTGTACTTTGCTTTGAATGTATATACTATTCCCTCACTCAGCAAATATTTACCGAGTATCTAGGATGCACCAAGCACTACTCTAGGTGCTGGGGTTAGATTCAGTCCCTGCCCTGAGATTGTTCACAGATAAGAGGTCATTGGTATAAATGGGTCAGGGGAGAGAGCCGCGATACCCCTGCAGGCATCAGGGAACCTTTCAGGAGAAGACGTTTGATCTTCTTTAAGGATAAGTTTGCCACCTGGTTGATGGAGAGAGAGGAAAGAGCCTCATAGCATTGCAGCCTCGGGGAACAGCCTGGCAGAAGCAAATTGCAGAGAAGCCTGTAATGAGGGAAGGTGGAGGTGAGAAAAGAAGCTACAAGGAAGCCTGAAACTAGACTGCAAAGCCTCTTATAACTAAATCACAAGCTTCCTATCTGTCCCCCAGGGTAATTAGCACAGCGCTTAATTCAAAAAATTACTTGTTTGATTTCTTTATCCCCTTTGATACCCTGTTTTCCCGAAAATAAGACAGTGTCTTATTTTCAGGTGTGCTCCCAAAGATGCGCTAGGTCTTATTTTCAGGGGATGTCTTATCTTTCCTGTACGTAGGTCTTATTTTCGGAGGATGTCTTATTTTCGGGGAAACGGGGCATGTATGGAGAAAATGGACTCACTCTCAGCTTTTGTTATCACCACTCTATGTTTTATTTTACTTCAGATTAATATTAGGGCACATGTGATTAGGTTACATTGTTTTTGTTAAGAGAAAAGTCCAAGTTGTATTTGAGTCCTTCACCCAGGAGGTGTGCCATATACCCTTGAATTGTACTTATTAAGTGGGAGTTTACTGAGCCCCTTCTCACCCTTCTTAAATGTATATGTTTTTAGTTCCCAAATCCGCGTTTCCAGTTTTCTTTTCTCTAACATGAGCCCCACATCCCCAGATGCCTGTGTAGTTGGAATATTAAGATTCTTCCATCTCAGTACTTCCTACTGTCCCTGCCCTCTTTCCTTAGTTGGACAGCTAGACTACAGGACATTTCAATGCCTTCATAAGTGGGAAAAGGGGCCAAGGCAGGTGGATTGATTAAACTCAGGAGTTTGAAATGAGCCCAAGCAAGAGTGAGACCCCACCTCTACTAAAAATAGAAAAACTAGCCAAGCCGTAGTGGTGCATACTTGTAGTCCCAGCTTTGCAGGAGCTTGAGGCAAAAGGATCACTCAAGCCCAAGAGTCTGGGGTTGCTGTGAGCTGTGATTCCATGGCACTCTACTCAGCGTGATGGACTGAGACTGTCTCAAAAAACCAAAAGTGGACAGCAGGGCACAGTGGCTCAGGCATGTAATCCTAGCACTCTGGGAGGCCGAGGCAGGTGGATTGCCTAAGCTTAGGAGTTCAAGACCAGACTGAGCAAGAGTGACACTCCATCTCTAAAAATAGCTGGGTGTTGTGGCAGGCACCTGTAGTCCCAGCTATTTGGGAGGCTGAAGCAAGAGGATCACTTGAGCCCAAGAGTTTGAGGTTGCTGTGAGCTATGATGCCATAGCGCTTTACGGAGGGTGACAAAGTAACACTCTGCCTCAAAAAAAAAAAAAAAAAAAATACACGAAGTGGGAAAAGGGCTTTTGACATTTAAAAGTCTAGGCTTGGGGCACCATCTTCTTTCAACAGCTGTGAGTGATGTTGCTGAGCTGAACCTTCAACTTTCTGAGGAGACTATCCAGGCTTCCAAGTTCCTAGCAGGTCCCTTTGCAATAAAATAGACCAATAGCTGCAATCAACTGCAATCCTACTATACCTTCATGATGTTTCACTTGGCCAGAAATGCACTAAGCACTTAGAAGATTCGAAGCATTCAATAAAGTATGACAAGACAGAACCATGTAAAACACTCACCAGATTTTCATGATAAATACGGTAATCTTGTGCTTGCCAATGGAACCACTTTTTGTATTGTTGAATGGTGTTTACAATCACACAGACTGGTTTAAAATGGAACCTCTCCTGTTGACAAGAGTTATCCTCCCTGCAAAAATAAACAAGTAAAAGTCCAGGCTTTGGAGGGACCCAGGAGACATAGGAAAATATTTGATGTGTGTATCAGAGCAAGTTTCCCCACTACTGGGCCCAGATGAAGGCTGCCTGCAGTGGAAGGAGAAGAAGTCCAGACTGGGGAGGGAGTTGATGATAAAAATCATTAGCAGGTAGCTGCTGAGAAAGGAGGCCTATGCCCTGTCTGTCTCTTTTGACTTGGCCTCGGGGATGGTGGTGGGAAATGAAACTGCTGATAGGTTTGGGGAAGCTGATGGCAGAGGACATTCAGCCCCAGTCCTTTTATAGACCCCAGAAGCAACACAGCTGAAAGTGGGCATAGCTGTGTGAGGTTCTGAGCACCTGGGGCCACACAGCACCTAGGCAGTAGAATGAGTTCCCCGAGAGGCACAGAGAAGTTTCAAGGAACAAGGGCCACTCAGCCTCGAGTCCAAGACAGTACTGCTCGATGTGAGCCCTCTGGAACTTAGGTGCACCCATAAGGGAAAGCAGAAGAGACTCGTAAATAACTACTACAGTACTAATTTAATTTTCTGTCACCTTGAGAGAGAGAAATAGGACTTACAGAAAAGTAAGTTTACTTTTTTCTTTTAAATTTCAGATTAATATGGGGATTAGATTACATTAGGTTACGTAGTTACATAGGTTACATAGTTTGCTTTTGTACAGTTAAAGTCCAAATAGTAGAATGGTCCTTCACCCAGGAAATGGCAATATACCTGTTGGGTGGGGATTTACCCAACTCCTTTCCCTCTCTCTCCTACTGGAATTTCACTGAGTTTTCTCTCATGTGATCCTGCAATCTCATTACTAGGTATCTACCCTAAAGGAAAAAAAAAAAAACAGTTTACCATTAATTTACTTTTTTTACACATCTGGAGCTTGGGGATACCCTTAATACTTACATAAAAAAATATTAAGTGTAGTAAACTTTAAATTCACTATTTGCCACATTTATCTCATTAAATGCTCTCTGGGCACACATGAAGTGCAAGGCACCTCAAACAATGGGAGAGATAGGGGCGGCGTCTCTGGCTCAAAGAGATAGGGCGCCAGTCCCATATGCTGGAGGTGGTGGGTTCAAACCCAGCCTCGGCCAAAAACCACCAAAAAAAAAAGGAATGGGAGAGATAGACACACAAATGCGCACATAGTCCAAGTAAAGGCACAGGTTTTGAGAACAGATAGGAGACACACGTGCATTCTGACTGATGGGAGGGAAAGAACTTCAGCAAGGGGTGGTGTGGGTCTGGGCTTGGAGAGAGATGAGTGGGAAATTGCTAGGGAAACAGAAGAAGTTTCTGGCTGTTGAAGAAGTTGGTGGAGCTTAGAACACGATGCTGGAGGGCAGGGTCCACAGGGGACTGAAGTGTCCCACTGTCCCAGCCTCCCTCTTTATGCAAGGACACCTCCATTCTCCACATTCTTAGGGTCATGTTTTGCCCCTCTCCTCTCATAGTCAAACATTTTGCAAGACTTACGGTTTAAAATAATGAAAGAAATAATAATATCGGGTGGCACCTGTGGCTCAGTTGGTAAGGCACTGGCCCCATATACCGAGGGTGGCAGGTTCAAACCCGGCCCCGGCTGAAATGCAACAAAAAAAAAAAAAAAAAATAGCCAGGCGTTGTGGCGGGCACCTGTAGTCCCAACTACTCAGGAGGCTGAGGCAAGAGAATCACTTAAGCCAAGGAGTTGGAGGTTGCTGTGAGCTGTGTGATGCCCTGGCACTCTACCGAGGGCAATAAAGTAAAACTCTGTCTCTACAAAAAAAACAAAAAAGAAATAATAATATAATTTAGGGAGCTGGTGTTTTTTCCTAAATTGTCTTCTATATCCTTATAGTAATTCTAAATATAAGAATTTTATCCCATACAGGAGTATTATTATTTGATTTTCCATCCTTTTACCCTAATCCTAACAGTACCTAACTAACTAAGATTTTCCATGATGGCTAGGTACAGTGACTCATGCTAGCACTCTGGGAGGCTGAGGCAGGAGGATTGCTTGAGATGAGGTGTTTAAGACCAGCCTGAGCAAAAATGAGACCTCCCCATCTTCACCAAAAATAGAAAAAAAAAAAAAAAAACTAGGCGGGCATTGTGGTCCCAGCTACTTAGGAAGATCACTTGAGCAGAGATGGGGCTCAAGAGTTTGAGGTTGCTATGAGTGAGGCAGATATCAGTGCACTCTAACCTGGGTGACAGAGTGAGGCTCTGTCTCAAAAAAAAAAAAAGATATATATATCTTCCAAGATGTTCTATATCATCCAAAGTGGCCATGTTTTCATTTTAATCTAAACCTCCAGAATGATCTTGCCTTTCTATGATTTCCCTGTTTCACGTAGCTATTACAATTCACATTTCTATTCTTTGATGTAATTTTTAAGCTAAAATTTAATTGTTCAAGAACCTACTCGCTGACTCCTGTCTGTCTACCTCTCATTTGCTGCCTCCTCTAGGATTTTATTCATGCTGTTTTCTCTTCCTTTTCCTGGGAATATCCTACTCGACCTCTGCCACAGTATAATAATCTGTGGTTAAATCATTTTCGTTCTTCAAGACTGGGCTAAAATGCTGCCTCCTACATGAAGCCTTCTGAGAGTCTTCCCATCATAATAACTCATTTCCTCTTTTCCATTCCATTGTTTCTATGTCTTTTATATGGTTGTGCTTAAGTTCTATCTGCATTTTTCTTCTGCTGCAACTAGTCTACAATGGTGTATCTTACACCATTTATGTGTCATATGCATCATTGCTCACCTTACAGAATTTTACTCATACATGCATTTGTTGGATTGAATCTGATGGAAACAAATCCAAATTTCTCAATCAGGTGCTCAGGGCCATCCCTTCCCACACTCTGTTCCTCCAGCAGATACACTAGATTTTTGTGGGGCCATGATCCTTAACACGATCATTTCCTCTTCTTCCCCCCTAGTTATTTTCTCCTAAAACAGAGTCAGAAGGAACTAGATAAGCAAGTGGCAGCCAGAACTGCCCTTATGCCTGCCAGTGTCCTCAACAGCCAAACGCCATAGAGTGGAGGGGGTGGGGAAGAAGGGAGGAAGCCCTGGACTTCCAACCATCATAGCAGCCTCCTGCAGGGAACCCTGAAGCTGTGGACAGCCACAGTTTCAGGGAGCTGATATCACTGCATCTGAAAGCTGAGAAGAAAAAGTCAGACCCAGCCAGCCTGATCAAGAGTGAGACTCTGTCTCTACTAAAAATAGGAAAATTAGCCAGGTATTGTGGCAGGCACCTGTTGTCCCAGCTACTTGTGAGGCTCAGGCAGAAGGATTGCTTGAGCCCAGAAGTGTCAGGTTGCTGTAAGTTCAATTGATGCCATGGCACCCTAATCTGAGCAGCAGAGTGAGACTCTGTCTCAAAAAAAAAAAAAGAAAAAAAGTCATACTCAGGTTCTAGCAAATTTTCCAAAGAAAGGAAAAGAGGAAATTCACATGTAGAAAGGATTCATGGTGAGGTTTTGCTGACTTCCTTTTCATATTGATGGGGAGAGGTTAATGAGGAAGAAAGTCTCTGAGTAAATTAAGGTATATGTGAACAAGCTGCTGGGGAGGCTGAGGCAAGAGAATCGCGTAAGCCCAAGAGTTAGAGGTTGCTGTGAGCTGTGTGATGCCACGGCACTCTACCCGAGGGCGGTACAGTGAGACTCTGTCTCTACAAAAAAAAAAAAAAAAAAGGTATATATGAACAAATCACTAAATTTCTTGGAGGAGGAAAAGACTAAGTCTTTTTAATAAAAAAAAAAATTCATTGTCTAAAGAACTGTTGTAAAGGGGTGAACCTTACATAAGTTAATACCCAAGTTATATGCAGAGAAACCACATACAACCATATGCTGACCATATCCCACATGCCAGTGCTTAGAAGCATTAACTAAACTTCTTACGTATGTTGAAGCTAAAAGCAAAGGGTTAGTCCTTGGGATGGTGCCTCAAATGTCTTACTGTAGTCTACCTTCTACAATGCCAGTAACTCTACATAGAAAATAATTTGCAAGAACAAGAGTAATTCTAGAGCTTTCACTCCTAGAGAGATATAGATATTTAATTTTTACTAATCAGGAACAGAGAAAGAATAGACATTTCTAGCTACCCAAACTAACGAGAAGCAAGACTATGTTATATACTGTGACTTTCTCATTTTGATGATGAAGGAAAAAAAAAAATCAGTTCCAAAAAGATTGAATGATTTGCACAAGGTCATCAAAGACACTGATGCAAACATTCAAAACACAGAAAAGCCCAAAGAGAAATCATATTATTCCATTTGTGCCTTGCATCCCATTATTGGAATGGTAGTGCTATGAAACCAGAAACCATATACGTAATGCTTTATAAATACTACTTCATTTTGTTCTGAAGACAATCCTATCAGGTATTATTATGGGCAGCCTTTTCCAGATGAGCAACAGGAGGCCTAAAGACATGAACTAGCAAAAAAAAAAAAGATATGAACTAGCTCAGCAAGATGGCACAGTTAGACTGTTGGTCAATCATAATAGGTTGAACATACTTCTTACCACTGTTCTTTCTTAAAACCCCACTAAAATAATACTAAAGGGATTTTTAAAGCCATAAAATTACAAGGATAAAAGAGAATAGGAAAGTAAACAATAGCAATGAAATCTGGGAAGCTGGAAAGAGAGGGACAGGTATAGAAGGGGAGAGCTTGACATCCTCTGAAAATGGGGCACAGGTGGGGCTCAAAGTAGATTTTCCTGCTCTTTTTCCCATCTTGCAAGATGGCGGGTGAAAAAGTTAAGAAGCTAGTTAGCAGAGAGAAGAGAAACCTGAGGCTAAATAAGGCCAAGAAGGGGAAGCCCCACTGCAGTCGAAATCCTGTTCTTGTTAGAGAATAGGTAGATTGTCTGGGCCAGGCTGGAGCAGGAGTCTCGGGTGGGGCTACCTCCAGACAAAAGATGCCATCAATACATGACCAGATAGGTTTAGGCCTGCTGAGAGATTGCTACTTTTGAAAGAAAGCTAGTGATGAGTTAGTAATAAGTACATATGTAAATAAACGAAGAAAAGATGTGTATAAGAAAGAAAAGACAACTATATAATGCACCTCATGGCCTAATTGTGAATAATAATCACAGTCATAGGGCATAAGTGCTGAAAGCCAAAATCATAATCTTGCGCTATTTGGAGAACAGAGAGTGGAAGTGAGCAGGGAGGTTTAAGAACCGAAGGCCAAACCAGGCATGGTGGTGTGCACCTATAATCTCAGCTATTCCAGAGCACAAAGTGGAAGGATTGCTTGAGCCCAGGAGTTGGAGGTTATAGATCAATCAAGTCACTGCATTCCAGCCCGGGCAACATAGTGAGATCTTGTCTCTAACAACAGAAATAAATTGACAAACCAAAAACAAAACTGAAGGCCACATCTCCATTGAACAATTCTTACAGACTGCAAGAAGGATAAGGAGATTCCCCATCTCCAGGTTTACTGGGTTCTGCTTCCCTGCCAAGTGGGAATAAGTTTGAACCACAGCATCTGGTTGTCCAAGTGTCCTTAGGATGAAGAGGTCAGTTTTCAAATCATGATGGCTTTTAGAAAACAGCCAGGCCGGGTGAGACCAGAAAACAGAGAGGGAGGGACGGGAAAGCAGAAGCCTTTTTATAGCTCTCCACAAAAGCCAAAGAGTTCTCCTCCACAAATCCCGACCTTTACTGACCTGGTGACCTTGTTACCTAAAGTCAACTTAACACTTTAGAAATGGTCCTGGCTGGTTCCATAACCTCTGTCACTCACAACTAACAAATATGTCTTTAAAAGGGTTACCTCGTGGCCCAAAATTGGCAGATTCTTTCCTTTGAATTCATATATTACCGAAAAATCTCTTTGGTATCTATTAAGAAAATCCAAGCAAATTTGAAACCATTTTCACTAACACAAGATACTTACACAAACTTCTCTAGAGAGTCTAGGTTAATACTCAAGTTTGGAAGCTGAATACATTTCAAATAGACAGTCACAGAGCAAACACAGTAAATGACCCTGAAATCTTTTTTTTTTTTTTGTTACTGTTGTTGCAGTTGCCACTGCTGTTTTTTTCAGCTGGCAGGGGCTGGTTTTGAACCTGCCACCCTTGGTATATGGGGCTGTTGCCCCACCCACTGAGCCACAGGCGCTGTCTGACCCTGAAATCTTTTGTGCTGCTATCCAAGGAGAGAAGACAGGATAGTTGGAAACTTAAATTCTAGGGGTCCAAATAAATTCTTTCTTTGGAGGAATTGTCAACAGTGTCTCCGGTGTATGGAAAGATGCCTAGAGAGAAAGAATAGGGGGCCTGAATAAGGCACAGTCATCCTCACTTAATAGTGGGTCAAGCGTCGAAAGACCAAGAATGACCTGTTTAGAGTGAGGACTTTCTTTTTTTTTTTTTTTTTTTTGCAGTTTTTGGCCAGGGCTAGGTTTGAACCCACTACCTCTAGCATATGGGGCCAGCGCCCTAACCCTTTGAGCCACAGGCACCTCCCCTAGAGTGAGGACTTTCTACATGAAAATAGGCAACTGAAAATCATGCGGTATTCAGTGGGGTTATGAAGTTTCAATTTTGACTGGGGAACAGTGGCTCACGCCTGTAATCTTAGCCCTCCGGGAGGCAGAGACAAGTAGATTGCTTGAGCTCAGGAGTTCAAGATCAGCCTGAGCAAGACTGAGACCCAATCTAGAAAAACTAGCCAAGAGTTGTGGCAGGTGCCTACAGTCCCAACTACCTGAGATACTTGGGAGGCTGAGGCTAGAGGATTGCTCAAGCCCAAGAGTTTGAGGTTGTTGTGAGCTATGATGCCACAGCACTCTACCCAGGGCAACAGAGTAAGAAAAAAAAATTTTTTTTTCAATTTTATTCAATGCAGGAATGTCATCAAAAGAAGTATTATATATAATCCTCAGCCCTCAAGTTCCTCACATTTACTGGGAAGACATTTTATTTCTCAAGGGATTTACCAGATCAAATTCAAATGGCTGGTCTTCAAATCCAAATAAAATACCACCCACATTCACCAAGGCTCTCTTGTAAGAGTGGGCTGTGCTTCCAAGTTCTGGTCATCAGACTTCCTTAAATCAATTCAATTCAGCTACACTGTGCTGGATGTTAGAAATTCAGAACGAAATAAAGCATAACCCCTAACCCCAAGGAGCTCAGAGTGAGGGAACGAGAAGCTGACTTGTAAACAAATAAGTGAAATGAAAGGTAGTGTGAGTCAGTGGAGGGCAGGGGGAAAGCACACAGCACACAGTGGTGGGGGCAGGGAACTGGTTGGAAAGGATTGCACACAGAGAGCGTGGCAGTCTGCTGCCCTGCCTCTAACATGGTCCTGAGTAGCCGCCTCTTCTGTATTCACACCCTGTACAGTCCCCTCCTGCACTGTACCAGAGTCAGTCATTGTGAACTATAGAATATAGCAGAAATGTTGACATGTGAGTTCAGAGTCTAAGTTAGAAAAGACATTGCTGCTTCTGCTTTGCTCTCTTGGACCACTTGTGATGGGGAAAGCTCAAAGCCGTCTTGAGGACACATAAGCAGCAGCAGAGGGCTCCCAATGGGGAGGAATTGATGTCTTCCACCGATAACCAGCATCACTTTGATGAGTCACCTGGGAAGTGCATCCTCCAGGCCCGGTCAAGACTTCAGATGTCTGCAGGCCCAGGTTACATCTTGACTGCAACAACGTGAGAAATCCTGAGTTAAGATGCTCCTGAATTTCTAACCCACTGTGACAGGCAGAATGACACCACCTTCCTGAGACATTATGTGTAATCCTCAGAGCCTGTGAACATGTTATATTACATGGCAAGTGGAAACCAAAGTAATGGGTGAAATTAAGATTGTTAATCAACTGACCTTAAAATAGGGAGACTGTTCTGGGTCATCCAAGTGGACCCAAGATAATCACAAATATCCTTAAATGTGGAAAAGTGAAACAGAAGAGGAGGTAGGAGTAAAGTGATGTGAGAACTTGACTGGTTGTCACCAGCTGTGAAGATGGAGAAAGAGCCATGACACAAGGAATTCAGATGGCCTCTTGGAGCCAGAACATGCAAGAAAATGGACTCTCCCTAGAGCCTCCAGGAAGGAGTGCAACCTTGCTGACACCTTGATTTTAGCCATCCATGTCAGTCTCCTGAATTACCGAGCTGTATAATGTGATAAATCTGTGTTGTTTAAGCCACTATATTGGTGTTAATTTGTTATAGCAGCAGTAGAAAACTAATACACTCACAGAAACTGTAAGGATTAAAAAATGTTTATTGTTGGGGCAGCGCCTGTGGCTCAAAGGGGTAGGGTGCCGGCCCCATATGCTGGAGGTGGCGGGTTCAAACCCAGCCCCGGCCAGAAACTGCAAAAAACAAACAAACAAACAAAAAACAACAGCACTGCATTGTGTAGTGGGATAGACCTCCCTGAAAGGCCACTGCTGGGCTGTGGTCCTCAGAAAGATTTCGGAATAAAACCAACTTTAAAAAAAAAAAAAATGTTTATTGCTATTTTAGGACATGAATGAGGAGGTAATTCGATATTCAGCAGCAGGTAACCAATACAGATTTTGATGCCTGGAAGTGGGCTGTTGCCAAAATAAAAACCTAAAATATAAGAGAAATTTGGAACCAGACAGTGAGAAGAAACCAAGGCTTTAAGGCGCATATCAGTAAAAGCCAAAAGGAATCTGAAAAACCAACAGTTGAAGCCTGCTGGCCCTTGAGGAAGCCTCCAGTGAGTTCTTAAAGGAAAATTAGGAACATTTCATTGGAAACTGGAGGAAAAGTGATCCTTGTTATGTAGTGGCAGAAATTTTAAGCAACACCATCACCCACAGTAACAGGAAAGAAATAAACGTATCTGACAGAATGAACAATATTTGATAGCATAACAAAATGACCCTAGTCAACAATAGGTTATGGGATACTTTAAAATAAAGAGAAGAGTAGAATTAGAATGTTCTTAACACAAACAAATGATAAATATTTCAGGTGATGGATACTCCCGTTATCCTGATTTGATTAATACATATTGTATGCCCCTATCAAAACACCATATGTACCCTATAAAGATACAACTATTAGGTGCCCATGATAATTTAAAATCAAAAATTTAAAAATAAATGTATCTAGTGAACTAAACTAAATGATGGACTAGCTAAGGAAATTTCCTGGCAGAGTGGTGAAGTTGTCACCTAGTTTCTCCTCACTACTTACAGAAAAATGTGTGCTATTTGTAGTAAAATATGAGAAGATAAGCAAAAGAAAGGATGGCAAACAAGTCTCAAGAATTATTGGGTTTGAAAAGTCCCTGCCTCTCTAGATGACAGACAAGTTAAAATTAAGAAATTGTGGGTGGTGCCTCAAAGGAGTAGGGTGCCAGCCCCATATACCAGAGGTGGTGGGTTCAAACCCAGCCCTGGCCAAAAACTGCAAAAAAAAAAGAAAAAAGAAATTGCTTCTGGGAAAAGGTAAAGTCCTAGGTATTCACAGGAGAACACAGTGTATATAAAGATGAAGCCCACTGCAGAATCCTTTAAGATCTCACAAAGATTCAAGGTAATGCATCAGAAAGCCTTCCAGTTAAAAAAAGGTGGCTTATCTGGAAGCCTTGGGAAGGAGTAACTTGGTTTTGCATGTGGGAGAGATATGAAACATTGGGGACTGTGGACAGCCAGGTTCCAAGATGATCTCCCAGTGATTCTCGCGTCCTTGTATTCATGTCTCTGAGTAGCTCCCACTCAGCATGTCAGGGTTGATCTCTATGACAAACAGACTATGGCAGATGTAATGGTGCGTGACTTCTTTAACTAGGTCATTAAAGACATTGTCACTTTTGCCTTTTTCTCTTGGATCATTCTATTGTTAAATCAAAAAGTAAACAAAACCCATCCGCATGAGGCAATTGTTATTGAGCTAAGTAGAAGGGAAAGAGGGTAGATGGGCACTAGGAAAGTGGTTACAAAAGGAGCAAATAGTGTAAAAGAAAAGTGTGTTTTAACTAGGAAGCAATTTGTTCCTAGGACTTAAAAATACCTCCATAGAATAGTCTTTCCTTATCTCTGGTTTCACTCTTCACAGTTTTAGTGACTCAGGGTCAACCTTGGTCTGAAAATATCATACGGAAAAATTCCAGAAATCATTCATAAGTTTTAAATCATGCACCGTTCTGAGTATTGTGATGAAATCTCAGGACACCCTGCTCTGTGCCAGCACCACCTCCTCACTGTGAATCATCACTTTGTCCAGATTATCCACTGCTATAGATGTCACCTGCCTGTTAGTCACTTAGCAGCCAACTTAGTTATCAGGTTGATTATGCTTGTGTTTGAGTAACTCTTATTTTACTAAATAATGACCTCAAAGTGCCAGATTGCAGGCAATTTGCATAGCCCAAAGAGAAGCAGTCAAGGGCTTCCTTTACAAGTGAAAAGGTGAAAGTTCTTGATTTAATAAGGAAAGAAAAAAAATTGTATGCTGAGGTTGCTAAGCTCTATGGTGAGAATGACTCTTCTGTGAAATTGTGAAGAAGGGAAAAGAAATCTGTGCTCCTTTTGCTGTCACACAAAAGTTATAGCCACAGTGCATGATAAGTGCTTGGTTAAGATGGAAAAAAGCATTACATCTGTGGGAGAAAAACACAAACTGAAAATGTGTTCTGACTAATGGCAATATGTTGCTCCAGAAAGCATTGAGCCTGTAGGAAGACTTTGACAAGAGATCCCCTGAAACAGGTGACACCAGACCATTGACACAGGTAAGGGATAATTACACCAACTCAGGAATGGGTTTGGACTGAAAAATATTTAAAAACATCATAGATGAGATTTGGTATAATCCATGATTCCAAGCATCCACTAGGGGTCTTGGACTCAATCTTCTGGGATAACAGAGGACTACTGTAATGATAGTAGCCTTGATAGCTAACAGCTAAATGTTTATTATGTTCCATATGTTTTTATCCTCACACCCCTAAGAGATAGATAGTTACTATCTCTATTTCACTGAGCACAACAGCTCAGGCTCAGAAAGGGTAAGCACACTGCTCCTGGAAAGTATTCTTTTTTTTTTTTTCTTTTTTGAGACAGAGTCTCACTATGTCACCCTCGGTAGAGTACTGTGGCATCATAGCTCACAGCAACCTCCAACTCTGGGGCTTAACAGATTCTCTTGCCTCAGCCTCCCAAGTAGCTGGAACTACAGGCACCTGCCACAACACCTGGCTACTTTTTGGTTGCAGTTGTCATTGTTGTTTGGCAGGCCCAGGCCAGGCTCGAACCCGCCAGCCTCAGTGTATGTAGCCGGCACCTTACTCACTGAACTATAGGCGCCGAGCCATGAAAGGTATTCTTTCTGCATCACTTTGCCATAGATACCAAAACTTTTTCTCTGACCAGACTGTGAAGGCTTGTTGACTTCACTCTCTCTGACAGCTTTTACCAGTATACATTGGCTTTCTTTCTGAACAGAGATTTGGTGGACACTATATGTTCACTAATTCTCCAATTAGTTCACTGTATGTTCTCCAATTTTTCTGAGATTATGAGCATGCAGTCTTTTTTGTTTCTTTGTTTTTTGAGACAGGGTCTCAAGCTGTTGCCCTGGGTAGAGTGCCTCAGCATCCCAAATGGGACTGCAGGCGCCTGCCACAATGCCCTGCTATTTTTTGTTGTTGTTGTTTTTGTTGCAGTTGTCATTGTTTAGCTGGCCTGGGCTGGGTTTGAACCCACCAGTCTCGATGTATGTGGCTGGCACCTTATCCACTGAGCTATGTATTTGCAGTCTTATGAGCATACAGTCTTATGAGGAACAATGGCAGGTGCTGATAAAAGTCAGTAAAATTGTTACTTTCAATAAATTTGTGGCCTGTGGCTCAAGCAGCTAAGGCGCCAGCCACATACACCTGAGCTGGCGGGTTCGAATCCAGCCCAGGCCCGCCAAACAATGACGGCAGCAACCAAAAAATAGTCGGGCGTTGTGGCGGGCGCCTGTAGTCCCAGCTACTTGGGAGGTGGAGACAGACTCCTCGCTTGAACCCAGGAGTTTGAGGTTGCTGTGAGCTATGATGCTATAGCACTCTAACCAGGGTGACGGCTTGAGGCTCTGTCTCAAAAATAAATAAATAAATAAATAAATAAATAAATTTGTAACTCAGAAACGGCTTACAGTTTATTGGAACAATGAATGAAAAATAACCCAGGCCAAGACACATGATGGTGAAATTCCAGAGCATTGATAATCCTAAAAGCATCCAGAGAGAAAAAACAAGCCACACACTCCTGAGGAATTAGAAGTTAGAGTGGTCTATTGGACTCTTTAATGCAAATTGATGCCAGAAGTCAGTGGATACTTTCAAAATTTTGAGGGATGATGATTTTCAATTGAGAATTCTGTATCTTGCCATACTATCAATCAAGCATGTAAGTGGAACAAATCAGATATTAAAGGACTCAAATAATACCTCTTAAGCACCTTTCCTTGGAAATCTACTCCAGGATATGTTAGTAAAATAAAGAAATAAGCAACCATGGGCATGGGTATGGTGGCTCACGCCTGTAATCCTAGCACTCTGGGAGGCCAAGGTGGGTGGATTGCTTGAGTTCATGAGTTCAAGACAAGCCTGAACAAAAAAGTGAGACCCTGTCTCTACTAAAAATAGAAAAAGTAAGGTAAGAGGATCACTGGAGCCCAAAATGGAGCTGTGAGCTATGACACCATAGTACTCTACTGAGGGCAACAACTTGAGATGAGACTCTGTCTCAAAAAAAAAGAAAAGAAAAAGAAAAACTATCCAGGAAACATGGCTCCAACACAAGAGATCTAAAAAGGGAAGTCCCAGGACAACAGTATAAGCTGAGTAACCAGCCCAGACTGGAGGAGGGAGACACAGGCCTCTGGCTGCGGAAGTGGAGGAAGGTGCGTCATGTATTTTATTCTATATACATGTGTGACTTTAGTAACATTTACGTTAATATTTAAAATCTGGTGGTAACTATTTTGTCCTCCACCTAAACACATTCCTACCCAACCAAGTCTCCCAGCTCTCTGCAGCCTTATCAGCATTTGTTTATATGTCTGTCTCCACAGTTATGATGTGAGCTCTATGAGGGGCCATGTCATTTCAGCAAGATTTTCTCAGCATCCTGAAGAGAGCTTATTTGGCTAATAAGAGAGCTTACTTTAATTTGTTTGCCAAATTAAACCAAATGCTGATTAAGACAGCCACCCAAAAGCAATTCCTCAAAAAGAGTGTTTTATATTTACATAATAGAATTTCAAATCAGAAAAAAAAAATCCTGTTTCCAACAACTAACATTTCAGGCATATTCTTTTTGACATTAATATTAAACTATCGACCAATGAAATGATTATTTCTACAATATATAATCATTTGTTCATTTAACAGATACTGAACTTCTTCCCTGGGTCAGGAACTCTCATGTTTGCTGCAAACCAGATAAAGTCCACTAGTGGGACTTTAGTAAGTAAGTAGAAATAAGTAGATCACAAACAAATATATGCACTAATGCTGTGCTGGGGGAGAAAGTAAGGCAGGGTAAGGAGACGGAAGGAATGTCAGTGGCGGCAGGGGCAGGGGGTGCTATCTTAGAGGGCCAGGGAAGGTCTTGCTCCCCTTCTCTCCTCCCTTTCCTTCCTCTACACCCCTCCACCCTATTAGAAAATAGGGCAGCCTTAGAAAACATGCAGTGGGGCGGCGCCTGTGGCTCAGTGAGTAGGGTGCCGGCCCCATATACCGAGGGTGGCGGGTTCAAACCCAGCCCCGGCCAAACTGCAACAAAAAAATAGCCAGGCGTTGTGGCGGGCGCCTGTAGTCCCAGCTGCTTGGGAGGCTGAGGCAAGAGAATCGCTTAAGCCCAGGAGTTGGAGGTTGCTGTGAGCTGTGTGAGGCCACGGCACTCTACCCAGGGCCATAAAGTGAGACTCTGTCTCTACAAAAAGAAAAAAACGAAAACATGCATTGAGGTTTCAGTCAGGACCCCCATGAGCTAAGTAAGATCCTTCCATTACAGGTGGAAGAAGAAAAAGAAAAGAGGGCAGCTCCTCTCTTCTTCCCTACATTTAAGGTAATAAAACAGAACATCTGTGGAACTCAGAAAAGTATTCCCTCCACTCTCAAAGGCTGAGAAGGCACTGCAGCGAAGACTTTGAAGAAGTTGTTAATATACATAACACTTCTTCACCAGTACAAGGGCTGTGAATCGAAACCAAGACCCAGGGTACCATTTGTGTTAGTGGCTATTCGATGATAACCAGGATAAGGCCTACGTGGGAATATCATTACTTAGTTGACACCAAAACTAAAGGAAAACTTTAAGAACTAAGTTTCAAAAGTAAAATTCTTCTCTAATTCTTAAATATGCAGGATTAATGCTCAAGGAGGACTGATTTTTTTTAGCCCCTGCTTCGTACGTACCTACTACCCCCCCAAATGTAGTCAAACGTTTTCCCTTGGAGAATGAAAACATATCAAACTCAGTCTTTGCTCACAGTTCTTATATTATCACCTAAAATGCTACATAAGAAAGTTCCTATATCATCAAATGAGTAGTATTTTTTAAAATGAGTATTTGCTGAGTGCAGTGACTCACACTTGTAATCCTAGCACTCTGGGAGGCTGAGGCAGATGGATTACCTAAACTCAGGAGTTCAAGACTAGTCTGAGCAAGAGTGAAATCATGTCTCCACCAAAAACAAAACAAAACCAGCCGTTGTGGCAGGTCCCTGTAGTCCTAGCTACTCTGGAGGCAGAGGCAAGAGGATCACTTGAGCCCAAGAGTTTTTGAGGTTGCTATAAGCTGTGATGCCAAGCACTCTACCCAGGATGACAAAGAGATTCAGTCTCAAAAAAAGGTATTTATTAGTAGATAGTATTTTTAATAAATACAGGGCAATTGCCAACCATTTAAATCATCAGTCTTTATTTTAATGAAAAAGGTAAACTTAAAGAATATCAGTTTCAGTTTGGCGCCCGTAGCACAGTGGTTATGGCACCAGCCACGTATACTGAGGCTGGCGGGTTCAAACCCGATCCGGGCCAGCGAAACAACAATGACAATTGCAACCAAAAATAGCCAGGTGTTGTGTTGGGTGCCTATAGTCCCAGCTGCCTGGGAGACTAAGGCAAGAGAATTGCTTGAGCCCAGGAGTTTGAGTTTGCTGTGAGCTATGATGCCACAGCATTCTACTGAGGGCGACATAGTGACACTCTGTCTCAACAACAACAACAACAAAAAGAATATCAGTTTCCTGAAAAATGCTAGCCAGAGCAATGGAATTATAATCTATTTTCACAGTTATATATGTCCCTACATCTATATGTCTCTAACTTATATAGCCAAGAAATCTAAAAAACACCTTGCAGTGATCTAAAAATTTTAGAAAATCTTATGCAAGCTTTAAAAAATTCTGTCTCTAATTTTAATTATTAAAACTATTCTCCCCAAACCTCTTCCACATGAAAGCCATCTATCTACAAACTAGAGAAATAGATGTACACGTATTGTTGGTTGGAAAGTTAGTTCTTAGTGTCAGGAGTCTATAGGTTTATGAGCTCCTAAATGGAGAAGAGCCTGGATACAGCCGCCCAGCAGACAGTAAACAGCCACTAGTCAATACCACTGGTGCTATCATTCATGGTAGATAGAAGCGGGAATAATAGCAGGTCAGAGGGTGCCAAAAATGTATGCACATTTTACAGAAGGAAAAAGTACATTAAAATTGTAAGTAATACTTAATATATCTGATAATGTTTCTTATCTTGTATATTGTATATCTGTTGTAATCGCAGAAGTCAAATGTGACTTAAGTATTACAATTTTAATAGTATTTTCCTGTCTTAAAATGTGTATATATATTTTTTGCACCCTCTGTCTATAGTGACAAACTTGAAATTTTCCATTGCTATAAAAGGCATTTTCAATGATTCATTAAATACTTAACAATTTGTAGAAGTCTTTGAGGAACTAAGCAGGAAAATAATTGGTTCAGGAAACCTCAGTAAATTATGGGTTAAAAGTTGCCATGATCTCGGCGCCTGTGGCTCAAGGAGTAGGGCACCAGTCCCATATGCTGGAGGTGGCAGGTTCAAATCCAGCCCCAGCCAAAAACCACAAAAAAAAAAAAAAAAAAAGTTGCCATGATCTGTCTTTCCAGGTTTCCTACACCAGGGAGTGGGGACAGTGGTGTTCCTTAAAGTTTGGGGCTCGAAATGCTGGCCAGATGAGTTGGGTTTAGGGAGGACACAGGGAAGACACTTTTGTTGTGAGCTATCTTTCATTTCTCTACTGCCACATCACCCTCTCACCCCCAACCATGGACTATAGACTGTTCTGCACTACTCATCAGAAGACAAAGTAAAAAGCATTTATTCTTCCACTCAAAATGTTGGGGATCCCTCTGGTTTCCCATGTGCAAAGCACTTTGCTAGGTGCTATGTAAAGGTGTTGAGGCATGGTGCACTATGTGAGGATAGTCATAAAAGATTAATGAAAGTACTAAATAAAAGCTTAGCATGGGTGTGTGTAGAAGTGGAGTGCTGAAGTCCCTTTAGACCCCCGGAGTGCCTCTAATGAAGCATGAAGGTGTTGGGCCAATACCTTAGTACACAGTGTCCCCTCCTTTCGTAGTCAGGAACTCTGCAGCAGGATGGATGGACAGAGGGAGACTTTCTAAAACCTACAGATATCTTGCTGTGTTGTTAATGTTTTCTATAACTTTTACTTCTTCAGTCTAAACACATTCCCCAGCTTGTCCCATTGGTCTCACATTACAGGTGGTAATTACATTTCTCTTTGACCTCCTCAAATTTTCCATTTTCCAATTTTTTCTTTCTTCCACTAAAATTATATCAAACAGAGCTGGAAATAAAGCTCTTAAAGGAAGCCAAGACCATTGCTGAAGAGGAGGAAATTATTAACTTTCAGATCAAGAAGTGGCACTCAGGCATTCTTTTGCCAAATTTTCATGCATTTGTGTATTTTGCTTGTTATTTCTTAAATGCATCACAGTTGAAACCCTAAAGTAAGAATCCAAATGGATATTAAATCTTGCTGCTATAGACCTATGAACACTATCAGAGACAAACAGGGGGCTGGGTATAGTGCCTCATGCTTGTAATCCCAGGACTTTGTGAGGCTGGGGCAGGAAGATCACCTGAGGCCAGGAGCTGAGATGAGCCTGGGCAACATAGTGAGACTCCTGCCTCTACAAAAATTAAAAAAAAAAAAAAAAAATTAGCCAGGCATGGTAATGTACGCCTATAGTCCTAGCTACTTGGGAGGCTGGGGTGGGAGGATTGTACTTGAAGGCTTTAGTGAGCTGTGATCATGCCACAGCACTCCAGCCTGGGAGACACAGCAAGGCCCTGTCTCTAAAAAAACAAACAACAAGGCTCGGCGCCTGTGGCTCAAGCGGCTAAGGCACCAGCCACATACACCTGAGCTGGCAAGTTCGAATCCAGCCCAGGCCTGCCAAACAACAATGAAGGCTGCAACCAAAAATAGCCAGGCATTGTGGCGGGCAGCTGGAGTCCCAGCTACTTGGGAGGCAGAGGCAGGAGAATCGCTTGAGCCCAGGAGTTGAAGGTTGCTGTGAGCTGTGATTTTACAGCACTCTACCTAGGGTGACAGCTTGAGGCTCTGTCTCAAAAAAAAAAAAAAAAGAAAGAAACAACAACAAATGGGAGCCCAATGACAAAGTCACTCTCAGTATGGTTAAGGAAACAAATACATATGAAGCAATAAAACATAGATCAGACAAGCCCAAATATGAATTCTGCATTATTAATTACTCATTGCATGACCTTGGGAAAGTTGCTTACCCTCTCCATGCCTGTGTTCTCCTCTATAAAAGGGATTAGCTATTATCTATTACAGATGCTGCTTGACTTACAATGGTTGCCTCCTGAAAAACCTATCATAAGTTAAAACCATCATAAATTGAAAGTGTGCTTAATCCATTTAACCTACCAAGCATCATAGCTTAGCCTAGCCTACCTTAAACATGCTCAGAACTCTTACATTAGCCTAGAGCCAAGTAAAGTCATCTAACACAAAGCCAATTTTATAATAAAATGTTAGGTATCTCAGAGGTTGTTTATCCTTTTCCTGACTGGCAGCTACAGCTAGCTCCCTGCCCAGCAGGTCTTAAGTTCACAAACTCATCCTAGAAAAAGTGCTACACCAGATCAAAAATTATTTTACAACAAAGACATTTGCACTAGAATATTTATTGCAGCCCAATTCATAATAGCCAAGACATGGAAACAGCCCAAATACCCATTGACTCATGAATGAATTAACAAATTATGGTATATGTATACTATGGAATACTACGCAGCCATAAAAATGATGGAGACTTCACATCTTTTATGTTTACCTGGATGGAGCTGGAACATATTATTCTTAGTAAAGTATCTCAGAATGGAAAAAAAAAGTATCCAGTGTACTCAATACTACTATGAAATCAATATATAATCACCTACACACTCATATGAATGGCAAAACATAACTATAGTCCAGAAAGTAGAAGGGAAGGAGAGAGAGAGAGGAGGGGAGATATAGGAGGAGGGAGGGTATTGGGGGGACCTCACCTAATGTGCATGATGCAATGGTACATTTCAAAACTATTGAGAAATGAATATATGGGCTCGGCGCCTGTGGCTCAAGCAGCTAAGGCACCAGCCACATACACCTGAGCTGGTGGGTTCGAATCCAGCCCAGCCCGCCAAACAACAATGATGGCTGCAACCAAAAAATAGCCGGGGGTTGTGGCTGGCGCCTGTAGTCCCAGCTATTTGGGAGGCAGAGGCAGGAGAATCTCTTGAGCCCAGGAGTTGGAAGTTGCTGTGAGCTGTGATGCCACGGCACTCTACCCAGGGCAACAGCTTGAGGCTCTATCTCAAAAAAAAAAAAAAGAAATGAGTATAATTGTGATGGATGTGTTAGTTCAATGTCAGCATTTCACATTGTATTGAACCCCATAAATGCATCAGTGTACAAAGTTATGATTTAATAATAAAAAAATAATAATAAAAGAAAAAGTGCTCCATACCTCAATGCTGAATATCGGTACAGTCACTGTCCAGGTACTCCCCTGGGGAAGCTATGCATGAACACCAGTACCCAGTCCACCCTTTAAAGCAATTTTGGAACTCTTTCTCTGGAATGGCCATGAAAGCTGCCCTTATATAGCACAAAAAACACACAACAATAATGAGCACCACTCAGTAAGACACCACCACACGGTGACAGGAACACAGCTGTGTGACACTGATATACCAAGGTTATGAAACTTGGCCAGGTACAGTGGCTCATGCCTGTGATCCTAGCACTCTGGGAGGCCAAGGTGGGTGGATCCCTTGAGCTCAGGAGCTCAAGACCAGCCTGAGCAAGATGCTATCTCTACTAAAAAACAGAAAAACTAGCCAGGCATTATGGTGGGCATTTGTATCCCAGCTACTGGGGAGGCTGAGGCAAGAGGATCACTTGAGCCCAGGAGTTTGAGGTTTCTATGAGCTATGATTCCACTGGGCAGCAGAGTGAGCCGCTATCTCAAAAAAAAAAAAAAAAAAAAAAGATTTCAGAAACAGGAAACCCTTAAGTGGGAGTGAATAGGAGCTTCAATCAAATGTTATCTCACATAATTGTTCTAATATCCAATCAAGATTTCTTCAATTAGTCCATGAAAATATGAGATATGGGTGTTCAAATGTCTTGTTGAAATCAAGATGTGTCTTGCTTTTTCGTCTTTCTTGACCTGCACATGTCTTGATCCACATGTCAGCAAACGTGGGCTTCTGCCTCATCAACATTGCCTTTCCTTTGCATTTACATGCAATTTTTTTCACTGTGATAAAACCACATAACATAAATTTACCTTCAATAATGTTACTTTATTTATTTGTAGAGTCAAAGTCTCACTATGTTGCCCAGGTTGGTTCTGACATGCAAGTTTTTTTTATTGTGGAAAAAAAAACACATAATTTAAACTTACTCTTAATAATGTTATTTTATTTATTATTTTTAGAGAAAGGATCTTGCTATGCTGCCCAGGTTGGCCTCTAATTCCTAGGCTCAAACAATCCTTCCACCTCAGACTCCTGAATAGTTGTGACTACAGGTGTCCACCACTGGGCCTGGCCTCTCTTAATAATTTTAAAGTGGGGCGGCGCCTGTGGCTCAGTGAGCAGGGCGCCGGCCCCATATGCGAGGGTGGCGGGTTCAAACCCAGCCCCGGCCAAACTGCAACAACAAAAAAATAGCCGGGTGTTGTGGCGGGCGCCTGTAGTCCCAGCTACTCGGGAGGCTGAGGCAGGAGAATTGCCTAAGCCCAGGAGTTGGAGGTTGCTGTGAGCTGTGTGACGCCACAGCACTCTACCGAGGGCAATAAAGTGAAACTCTGTCTCTACAAAAAATAATAATAATAATAATAATAATTTTAAAGTGTACAATACAGTATTATTAACTCTATGCCCACTGTTTTTTTGGGTTTTGGGGTTTTATTTTTGAGACAGTCTCAAGCTGGCACCCTGGGTAGAGTGCCGTGGCGTCAGCTCATAGGAACCTCAGACTCTTGGGCTTAAGCAATTCTCTTGCCTCAGCCTCCCAAGTAGCTGGGACTACAGGCGCCCGCCACAACACCTGGCTATTTTTTTTGTTGCAGTTGTCATTGTTGTTTTAGCAGGCCTGGGCCAGGTTTGAACTGCCAGCCTCAGTGTATGTGGCTGCCACCCTACCCACTGAGCTACAGGCACTGCCCTATGCCCACTGTTACATAACAGATCTCTAGAACTTCTTTCATCTTGCATAACTAAAACTCCATACCCATCAAGCATCTTCCTATTTCCCCCTCCCCCTAACTCCTGGCAACTATCAATCTATTTCCTATGAGTTTGATTACTTCAGGTACTTCGTATAAACAGAATCATGCAGTCTTTACCTTTTTATAATTGGCTTGTTTCACTTAGCATAATGTCCTTCAGGTCCATCCATGTTGTAGCATATGACAGGATCTTCTTTTTAAAGGCTGAATAGCATTGTGTAATAAAATATTTTCATATTTTAATATTCCGTAAGATTCTTTAAGGCAAAATAATTCCATAATTTCCATTAATCCTTTTATGGACATTTAGGTTACCTTCACGATTTGGCTATTATGAACAATGATACAATGATACATGCAAATATCTTTTTAAGATCTTGTTTTCAATTCTTTTGAGTATATAATCATTCACTGCATAATGACATTTTGGACAAGTTATACTGCATATACAATGGTGGTTTCATAAGATTATAATGATGTATTTTTGCTGTACCTTTTTTACAGTTAGGTATGTTTAGATACTCATATACTTATCACTGTGTTATAGGTACCCATAGTATTCAGTACAGTTAACATGCTGTATAGGTTTATAGCTCAGGAGCAATAGGCTGGACCGTATAGTCTAGGTGTATAGTAGGATTTACCTTTTAGGTTTGTGCAAGAACACCCTATGATGTTTACACAATGACAATGTTTCAACCTGTGCAAATCAGTCAATGTGATACGTCCTATCAACAGAAAAAAGGACCATATAATGATTTCAATTGATGCAGAGAAAGCATTCATGAAATTTAATATCCTTTCCTGATAAAAATTCTCAAAAACTGAGTATACAAGAAGGAATTTACCTCAACACAATAAAAGCCATATATATGACAGATCTACAGCAAGTATTATACTGAATGGAGCAAAACTGAAAACTTTTCCTCTAAGATCTGGATCAAGACAAGAATGCCCACTTTCACCACTGTTTTTTAATACGGTACTGGAAGTTGTAGCTGGAGCAATCAGACAAGAGGAAGAAACAAAGAAAATCCAAATTGGAAAGGAAGAAGTTAAATTATCCTTGTTTGCGGATAATATGATCTTATATGTAGAGAAACCTAAAGACTCCACCAAAAACTATTAGAACTGACAAATTTGGTAAAGTTGCAGGATAAAAACTCAACATAAAAATTCAGTGTGGCATTTCTACATGTCAACAGTAAATAGTCTGAACAAGAAACCAAGAAAGTAATCCCATTTACAATAGCTGCAAATAAAATAAAATACCTAGAAATAAACTTAAATGAAGAAAGTTTTCTATGATGAAAACTAAAAAACATTGATAAAAGAAACTGAAGAAGACACAAGAAAATGTAAAGATATCCTATGGTCATGGACTGGAAGAATCAATATTGTTATAATGTCCATGCTATCCAAAGCAACCTACAGATTCAATGCAACCATCATCAAAACACCAATTATATTCTTAACAGAAATAGAAAAAATAACTTTAAAGTTTATATAGAACCACAAAAGATTGCACCAAGAATAAGATTGGAGGAATTGCATTACTTGACTTCAGATGATACTACAGAGCCGTAGTAACCAAAACAGTGTGGTATTGGCATAAAAACAAACACAGAGAGGAATGGGACACAATAGACATACAGTGGGGAAAGAAGAGTCTCTTCAATAAACGGTGCTGGGAAAACTGGATATATAAATGAAGAATGAAACTAGGTCCTTATCTCTCACCATATACAGAAATGAAATAAAAATGGATTAAAGACTTAAATCTATGAACTGAAACTATCGACGTACTGTAAGAAAACACTGGGGAAATGCTTCAGGACATTGATCTGGGAGCACAGGCAACCAAAGCAAAATTGAAAATGGGATCACATTAAGCTAAAAACCTCCTGCTCAGCAAAGGAAACAATCAACATAGTAAAGAGATAGACCATAGAAGGGGAGAAAATATTTGCAATCTACCCATCTGACAAGGGATTAATGACTAGACTATATAAGGAGTTTCAACACTTCAACAGGAAAAAAAAATCAAATAATGCAATTAAAAAATGGTCAAAGGGGGCAGTGCCTGTGGCTCAGTGAGTAGGGCGCCGGCCCCATATGCCGAGGGTGGCGGGTTCAAACCCAGCCCCGGCCAAACTGCAACAACAAAAAAAATAGCCAGGTGTTGTGGTGGGCGCCTGTAGTCCCAGCTGCTTGGGAGGCTGAGGCAAGAGAATCGCATAAGCCCAAGAGTTAGAAGTTGCTGTGAGCCGTGTGACGCCACGGCACTCTACCCGAGGGCGGTACAGTGAGACTCTGTCTCTACAAAAAAAAAAAAAAATGGTCAAAGGATCTGAATAGACATTTCTCAAAAGAAAACATACAAATGGCCAACAGGTACATAAAAAGTTGCTCAATATCATTAGTCATCAGAGAAATACAAATCAAAATTACAAGGAGGTTGAGGTGGGTGGATTGCTTGAGCTCGCAAGTTCAAGACCATCCTGACTGAGCAAGAGTGAGACCCTGTCTCTGAAAATAGCCAGGTGTTGTGGCGGGTACCTATAGTCCCAGCTACTAGGGAGGCTGAAGCAAGTGAATTGCTTGAGTCCAAGAGTTTGAGGTTGCTGTGAGTATGACACCATGGCGCTCTACCAAGGGCGACAAAGTGAGACTGTCTCAAAAAAAAAAAAAAGAAAAATTACAATGAGATAGGAGAGTCATTAGGAAAGTTTTGAGATATACAAAAATCAAGAAATGCAAAATCTGCACAAATGGAAACAAATGAAGCCCACTTGTCAACACCAATAAGCCAAGTAAATTGAAACTTGCATAGGTGAATCAGAAAGGATGCTGTTGACTGTTTCTTAGAAGCAAAATAATGGACCGTAACAGTCTGTCTCAAAACTTTTCGTTGTGTAGGGCCAGGCGGTGGCTCATGCCTGTAATCCTAGGACTCTCAGAGTCTGAGTCCAGTGCATTGTTTAAGCTCAGGAGTTCAACACCAGCCTGAGCAAGATTGAGACCATGTCTCTACTAAAAACAGAAAAATTAGCCAGGGTGTGGCTAATTTCTAGTCCCAGCTACTCAGGAGACTGAGGCAGGAGGATTGCTTGAACCCAGGAGTCTGAGGTTGCTGTGAGCTATGATGATACCATGGCACTCAATCCCAGGGCAAAAGAGTGAAACTCTGTCTCAATAAAACTAAAAAACAGTCAGGCATGGTGGCTCACACCTGTAATCCTAGCACTTGGGAGGCCTAGGCAGGTGGATTGCTTGAGCTCACAGGTTTGAGACCACCCTGAGCCAGAATGAGACCTTGTCTCTAAAAATAGTTGGGCGTTGTGGTGGAAGCTTGTAGTCCCAGCTACTCGGGAGGCTGAGGCAAGGGAATCGCTTGAGCCCAAGAGTTTGAGGTTGCTGTGAGCCATGACTCCATGGTACTCTAAAAAGGTGACAAAGTGGGACTCTGTCTCAAAAAAAAAAAAAAGGGTGGGAGGGATAAAACCAAAAAACTTTCATTATACCCTGGAAGTGAGAACAATCTAACCTAAAAATTTGTGCCTGCATATTAATTTGAAATAAAAAATGAATTAAAAAGAATAAAAAGCAAAGAGCATACACACAACTTTCATTGTGATTACCCCAGATAAAATGGCTTTTATCTTGGGAGGTTGAGGCAAGAGAATTGCTTAAGCCCAAGAGTTGGAGGTTGCTGTGAGCTGTGATGCTACAGCACTCTACTGAGGGTGACAAAGTGAGACGCTGTCTTAAAAAGAAAAGTTTTTATCAAACATAAAGGCAATAACAAATACTAGTGAGGGTGTGGAGAAAGGGAACCCTGGTACAGTGTTGGTGGGAATGTAAATTAGTACAACCACCATGAAGAAGGGTGTGGAGGTTTTTCAAAAACTAAAAATAGAACTACCATATAACCCAGTAAGCCCACTGCTGGGAATATATCCAAAGGAGGGGAAGTCAGTATATCAAAAAGGTATCTGCCCTCCCATGTTTATTGCAGAACTATCCACAATAGCCAAGATCTGGAATATATGAATGAATGGATAAAGAAAGTGTGGTACATATATACAATGGAATATTATATAGCCACAAAAAGAATGAAATCTTGCCATATGCAACAACATGGATGGAACTGGAGAACATTACGTTAAGTGAAACAAGCCAAACACAGAAAGATAACTCTTGCATATTCTCAATCCTATGTGGGAGCTATTAAAAACAATTAATCTCATGGAGACAGAAGGTAAAATGATTACCAGAGGCTGGGAAGGGTAATGGGGAGGGTGGGATGAAGTGGGGGTTGGTAAATTGGTTGAAGAATACAGTTAGTTAGATAAAATGCACCATATTTGGGAGCACAACGAAGTGACTCTAACCAAGAATAAATTAGGGTATATTTTAAAATAACATGAGGAGTCATATTGGAATGTTCCAAACATAAAGTAATGATATGGCTATCCCAATTGCCCTGATTTATTTAAATCATGTAGTACACCACATGTACCCTATAAAGATACACAACTATTACATGCCCATAATGAAAAATATAAAAATACTTTATTATAAAAAAGTAAACTAATTCATTTTAGAATGCTCCCCCTCCCTCCTTCTTTTCTTTTCTTTCCTTCTTCTTTCTTTCTTTTTCTCCTTCCTTCTTCCTCCCTCCCTCCCTTCCACAGAGTCTGACTCTGTTGCCTCCTTTAGAGTGCAGGGTGTCATCATAGCTCACTGCAACTTCAAACTCTTGAGCTCAAGCAATCCTTCTGCCTCAGCCTTCTGAGTAGCTGGGACTATAGGTGCAAACCACCATGCCTGGCTAATTTTTCTATTTTTAGTAAAGCTGGGTCTCTCTCTTGCTCAGGCTGGTCTGGAACTCCTAGCCTCAAGCAATCCTACTTCTACCTCCCTGAGTACTAGAATAACAGGCATGAGTTACCACCTCTCTGTCCCATTTCAGAATGTTTCTGATGATAAATATTAAGCTTATCAGGAGTGATAACCAACATGTGAATATTATGGCCTGTGGTTTTCATCCAGGCCTGGTCTTCTAAACAACATAGTAGAAGATTGATAAATATTTGTTAATTGAAAAATTGAGTAACTCTCTAGACCTTCACTGCCTTTTGTCATTCTCTATGATTCATAAACTTCTACAAATGGCCCTAAGATTATGTAGAAATGGTTTGAGGTTGGAGGCCTTGAAGACATTTCATACAGCTTCAGAATTCAGTGGATGAAGTTATATGATTTTTCCCTCAAAGTTGGGCTGAGAGACTAGAATTTATTTTTAAAAACCTGATTCTGTATTTTTTCTTTAAACTGCCCTCAGATTACAGTTCTCTTTTAACTATATAGGCTCAATTCTTTCTTTTCTTTTCTTTTTTTTTTGTAGAGACAGAGTCTCACTGTACTGCCCTCAGGTAGAGTGCCGTGGCGTCACACGGCTCACAGCAACCTCTATCTCTTGGGCTTACGTGATTCTCTTGCCTCAGCCTCCTGAGCAGCTGGGACTACAGGCGCCCGCCACAACGCCCGGCTATTTTTTTGTTGCAGTTTGGCCGGGGCTGGGTTTGAACATGCCACCCTCGGCATGTGGGGCCGGCGCCCTACTCACTGAGCCACAGGCGCCGCCCTCTTTTCTTTTTTTTGAGACAGAGCCTCAAGCTGTCACCCTGGGTTGTGTGCCGTAGCATCACAGCTCACAGCAACCTCCAACTCCTGGGCTTAAGCTATTCTCTTGCCTCAGCCTCCCAACAGGCTGGGACCATAGGTGTCCGCCACAACGCCTGGCTATTTTTTGGTTGCAGCCCTCATTGTTGTTTGGCAGGTCCAGGCTGGATTTGAACCCACCAGCTCTGGTGTATGTGGCTGGCGCCTTAGCCGCTTGAGCCACAGGTGCCAAGTCGCTCAATTCTTTTCAATCTGAAAATAATTGTCCTTATTTTAGAATATGAAAGCAAATAGAGCTTGGGTAGTTGTTTAATCTCAATGAGATTTATCTGCCAAAGGGGTAGCTTTGGGAGATTAGACAATCAGACCTTTCTTATATCGTTCAGGACCAGCTTTGGAACTACTAAAAGTCATGAGTCACCATGAGCATAATCACCAAAAAGTTAATCAGATTTGACTCTTAAAAATTTGAAGTTTTCAAAGTCAAGCCTACCCCCAGAGAACAAAGATTGCCCCTATTGGGAATATTTACTTAATAATAACAATAATGGGCCAGGCACGGTGGTTTACGCCTGCAATCTTAGTACTCTGGGAGGTTGACAGTGAGAGGATTGCTTGAGCTCAGGAGTTAGAGACCAGTGGAGCAAGAGTTAGACACCTCACCCCACAACCTACCCTGTCTCTACTAAAAATAGAAAAACTAATGGGTGTTGTGGCTGGGGCTTGTAGTCCCAGCTACCTAGGAAGCTGAAGAAAGAGGATCACTTAAATCCAAGACTTTGACCTGGCTGTGATCTACCCAGGGCGACAAAAATAAATAAATAATAAATAGGCTCAGCGCCTGTAGCTCAAGTGGCTAAGGCACCAGCCATAAACACTGGAGCTGACGGGTTCAAATCCAGCCCAGGCCTTCCAAACAACAATGACAACTGCAAACAAAAAATAGCCAGGCATTATGGTGAGTGCCTGTAGTCCCAGCTACTTGGGAGGCTGAGGCAGGAGAATCAATTTAGCCCAGGAATCGAGGTTGCTGTGAGCTGTGACGCCACAGCATTCTACCCAGGGTGACAGGTTGTGGCTCTGTCTCAAAAAATAAATAAATAAAATAAATAAATTAAAAATAGAAAAATTAGCCAGCATGGTGGCATGTGCCTATCGTCCCAGCTACTTGGGAAGCTGAGGTAAGAGTTTGAGGTTGCTGTGAGCTATGATGACTTACCAGGGTGATACTTGGTCTCAAAATAATAATAATAATAATAAAGGTAATTATAGTACTGTGTACCAGGTTAGCCAGGTGTAGTGCCACACATCTGCAGTCCCAGCTACTCTGGAGGCTGAGGCAGGAGGATCACTTGAGCCTGGGAATCAGAAGCTATGATTGCACCACTGCACTGTGGCCTGGGTAACAGAATGAAGCCCTGTCTCTTAAAAAAGGAAAAAAAGAAAAATAACTAAGCACTAAGTATTGTCATACATTATATTTCTTCACAACAGCCCGTGGGTATTCTATTTATTCCCAGCAAGTTGATTCGATTGAGAGCATGAGTAACTTGTCCATATAACACTGAAACTTGGACTCTAGTCTGACACCCAGACCAAGCTTTTTTTTTTTTTCCGAGAAAGAGTATTTGTCACCCTCGGTAGAGTGCTGTGGTGTCATAGATTACAGCAACCTCAAACTCTTGGGCTCAGGTGATTCTCTTGTCTCAGCCTCCCGAGTAACTAGGACTACAGGTCCCTGCCACAACACCTAGCTATTTTTAGAGATGGGGTCTTGCTCTGGGCTAAGGCTGGTCTGGAACTCCTGAGCTAAAGCAATCCATCTGCCTTGGCCTCCCAGAATGCTAAGATTACAAGCATGAGCTGCTGCACCTGGCCTCAGAACCAGGCTTTTTAACCACTGGAATGTTACCTCTGTATGCAAGGTACTGTGGCATTCCAGAACTGGGTAACAAACTCAAATAGCTTATGTAGCCTAAGTTCATGATATATGATAAGCGTTACACACAAAGGAAAATTTAAGTGTCTGAGAAGACAGGCACTATGTTATTTAAAGATGTGTATTATAAATTTCGAAGGTAATAGAGATAGATGTTAAAAAAAGGAAAAGAGTTTAAATTAAACTCACGAAGGTTTGTACAGTACAAAGAGCAACAAAACTGAAATTTGAAGACATGGATTCTGTTTCTCATTACCACTTACTAATCAGTGACCTTAGGTAAGTCTCAGTTTTTTCAACTTAAACATGGAGATAATAATACCTCCTCTGCCTCCCTCCCTCACTGGATTATCATGAGAATCAAATGAGTGAGTATATATCAAAGTTTTGGGTATACTGCAATTATTATTATTTTTGAGACAGAGTCTCACTTTGTTACCCTCAGTAGAGTGATGTGGCAGCACAGCTCACAGTAACCTCAAACTCTTTGGCTCAAGCCATCCTCTTGCCTCAGCCTCCCAAATAGCTGGGACTACAGGCTCCCACCACAATGCCTGGCTATTTTTAGAGACGGGGGTCTTGCTCTTGCTCAGGTTAATCTTGAACCTGTGAGTTCAAACAAACCACACACCTCAGCGTCCCAGAGTGCTAAGATTGAGTATACTGTAATTTTATACAATATGGTATAATTACATCACCAAAGCAGTCTGCTCCCTAACATGGAACAGTAAGTATACATAGGTATATATCAGAAAAGTTTCATGGGGTTGTTTAATCTTATTACATTATATTACTTCATATCAATGCAATGCTATATTCCTCCCCAACACAATTCAAGGACCAAAGTCAGAAGAATTGAGATATAAATAAATGGCAAGTGGGTGGTGCCTGTGGTTCAAAGGAGAAGGGCGCCAGCCCCATATGCTGGAGGTGGTGGGTTCAAACCCAGCCCCAGCCAAAAAAAAAGAAATGGTAAGTGTCACTTAAAAAAAAAAAAAAAAAAAGTTCTTCCTGGCTTTTTGGTATCTCTCCCCTCCCCCAGGCTCTATTCTGATTTATTCCAGAAAGCCAGGCTAAAATCATCTTATTAGTAATTCTTAGCCAGGAAATATGAGCACTTAGGGTTGACTGAAAGGGATCTGGGAGAACCGGAAGTCAAGGGGGAGAAAAATGTCGTACAAATAATAATAATAAAACCTAGTTTGACTACTAACAAGAATATAATTTTGTGTAAATCTGAATTATCAGATATTTAAAACTTTACAAAGGTTTCATTTTATTACCTCAAAATGTTTTCCTTGTCGATGCACCTTTATTTTGATGCTTAGAAACAGTTCAAATTCATCTAAGTTACAGGCAAAATTCTAGAAGCAATATAGCTAAGGGTATTACTCGTTTAGATGCAGTTAGCTTGAAATTCCTAAATAGATGCAGCCTTATTATAATGAGCTTCAGGGGAAGGTAATGCTGCCTTAATGTTCTAAAGTTCTAAACTGTTGCTTCTTTTTCCTCTTTCCATCAGGATTTCCATAACATGCTAAAGGCAGTTAGCGCGCTAATGCCTTAGTGACAAAAGCTAGATTTCTATCAGCAGCTTTCAGTAAGGCTAGCTTTAGGCCTGTGCCCTCATCATGTGCCACAGATTTAGTTTTGGATTAGCACATATTAACCCACATGCAAACGCTATGATCCACACATGTTTAGCAAGCTGATTACTCTCTTTAACTATATATTTCAACACTTCTTATCTTTAATTAATTTCAGGAGACAAATGGCACATTTGTGTCTTTCCCGGTCTGTTTAACTTAAAACCAGGTAACTCAGCAAAGCCGTGTCCCCCATAGCGAGCTCAGAGAATCTAGGAATCCCCTTCTCGTCTCTCCTCTCAAGACAGGCCCTTTTGTGTGCACAGTTCTCACAGATTGAAGAACTTGACTAATTTGAGGAAGAGATAATAAAACGACTCTCCCAAAGGTAATTGTTCATTTCAGGGCACTCTTCTGAGATGGCAGGGAGGATAAGATCAGCGCCCCGATGTGGGGCTTATCACCCAGAGATGCCTCCAGTCCGGCTGACAAATCTCTGAAGTGGCAAATAGATTTCCTTCCACAGGGCTCCGGCGTGTGAGGGAAGGAGGGGGATGGGCAGGGGGCCATCAGGGGAGAAGTCTCCGGCCTTTCCACGTCTCTCAACACCACCCTCCCTCACCCCGCCTCCTCCTCCTCCAGTCCTAAACTAGCCGGCGGGAGAGGGGCCTCGGGGCCGGCAGAGCAGGGCGGCTCGGCCTTTGTGGCGCTGTCCTCGACGGCCGCGCGGAGGCAGAGGGGGCGGAGACCCTCAGCCAGGGCTTGACCCCCAGGTGCATTGTCCGGCAGCGCCCGTCCCTCCCCCCGGGGCCGCGACCCGGCCGCCACCCGGCCCCCTCCCAGCGTCTCCCTCCGCCAGGCGCGCCGACCTCCCGGTCCCCAGACCAGGGGCCAAATGTAGAAAGTAGTTCCCAGGCCGGCAGCCGCGGCGCTGTCCACTCCGCCACCCCGCCCTCTGTAGCCGCCGCCTCACTCCGCCCCCAGCTGGCCACTCAGGCCCCCCGCCTCGCGCGAGCCGGTGTCCGAGCCCCGGCCTCGCCGCCACCAGAGGACCAGCCGCGGGCCGTGCTGCGCCACCCACGCCGGTGCCGGAGCGGGAAGCCCAGGCTGCGCGCGTCCAGGCGCGGCATAGGGAGCAGCCAGAGGCGGGGACCGCAGGGGATAGCGGCTGCGGACGGCCGGGGAGCATGCCCGCGCGGCTCCGCTGAATGGCGCCTTCTCCGCGACCGCCCGCCCGGCTGCGGCCGCCAGGGATGCTGCTCGGCGCGCTCCTGCTGCTCCTCCTCGGCCCGCTTCCAGGTGGGCGCGCTTTCCTCTGCGTGTCTTTCGCGGATGTGGTGCGGGAGCAGACGCGAGTGGGATGAGGAAAGATGAAACGGTGTGAGGGGGGACGGCGGCGGGGTCCTGCGTGGTGGCGCTGACCACCGGTCCCTGCGTGCTCTCTCGGCGGCCCACCCGGAGCGGCTAGTTGGAGGCGAAAGTTGCCCGCGGGCTTCGCGAGCGCGCGGGCCGGGCTGGGGCACCTCTCCCGCCGCGCGCCCCTCCCGCCGCGCACCGCGGGCTGCGGGGTTCTGGCGGCCGCTGTCCAGTCTCTTCCTTTCCTTCTCGCGCCATTGTCCCGGCTCTGGCCGCGTCCCCGCCTCCTAGTCCAGCCGAGGTTCCGCGCCGCCAGCCGGCCGGGGCCGCTGCGGCCGCACGTGGCTTTATTTATATTGTTTCCTTAGTGGCAGCCTAGCTGCACAGGGGGCGCCGCGGTGCCGCGCCGCTTCCTGGGTTTGCAGTGGGGGTTCCCCCACTTTTTAGGGCTGCGGGAGGCAATGGGTGGACTCATAGCCCAGGTCAGCACCTCTAATCCCCCCAGATCCCCTGATCCAGAGCGTGCGAGGAGTTGGGAGGGTGGAATTGGAAAGAGAAATGGGTTGGAAGTTGCGCGGCCAATGTGTGCCCTAGAGGAGGAGAGAGAAAAGTGCCCGAAGCTGGGAAGGAAGGTGAAAGAATAGGATTTATTTCCTGCAGCTAGGTATTTTGGGGCAGGGCTTGAAGTGTGTACGGAGCTGAAGGTTCCTTCAAACTCCAGACTGGCCTTGCACAAACTCTGTTGAACTCTTTTTTTTTTTTTTTCCTCCCTTGCGTCGGTATTGGTTTCCTCAAAAAGATGAAAGCGTGAAATGAGTTGGGGCGGGGGTGGGGGGAGGAGCGGGTAGAAGAGGTGTTTGGGAGAATGGATTATTTTATTTTCTTACAAGTTACAAACGCCTGACTTACGTTTTTTCTGGAAGGGTTAGTTTCTGTTAGCATGAGAAAAGGATCAAAGTCAGACGTGGCTCAGAAACACAATGGGCGCCTTCCGGAGCGTTCCATGCAGCGCGGCGCTGTTAGGGCTCGCGTCGCCCTGAGCACGTATTAGGGGAAGTCTAGAGAGCCGAAGACCGTGAGGATTCCTAGGAGCTGCCTTGATGAGAAACAGAAATTATCTCTAGGGATTTGTAATCATGGATTCAAAACGATCAGAAGATGAACCCCCACCCACTTCTCCCTTCGTCCCCAATCCATATAACAAGACCTTGTGCTAAATGCAGGAGGTGACTGTACTAACTGGTCATCGGATGCTTTATTCCGGTGGGGCCAGAGGCAATGTGTATGCATAGAATAAAGCTTTTCCTCTGCTCTGATAAAAATGTGTATTGGTTGATTATGCAATCTCCTATTCCTATTAGACAGTAAGGACCAATTAGTCACGCATTTTTTCCAACAGTTGGTAATTCTAAAAAAGTGAAACAAAAGTTTCCTAATCCGATCACCCACTGAGTAGAAGCAGCAAGAGTTACCAACTTTTCAAAGTCTATTGTCTGTCCTTTAAATACCGAGCTTGCTCTGCAGAAATTAAGTAAATGGATTTCTTTCAAGGAGAGGAGACTGAGTTTCTCCTTTTAAAAGGCAGATAGAAAAACGCAAACTTGTTATTTGTCACAAAAGGTAAACGCACTTCCCAAAGAAGTAGGTGCCAAGGGTTCCAAAAACACTTCAAGGGATGAGGAAATAAACTTGCTTGTTCACAGAGTTGGAGTTTTGCTAATGATTTCTTGTAAAATTAGACTTTTACGACTTACTCTGTTCAAGATCTTTTTGACAAGCTTGTAAAAAAAGCAGACAGCTTGTGCTCCTGAGTTTTGCTGACGATTTTGAAACTTTAGCAAATAACTTGAGAACAGAATTCTTACAAGGTATAGAAGTCACTGAAATCTCTATTCTTTTAGGGTAGATGTTGTAAAAGGTGATTTTTCTGACTTGCTGAAAAGGTTTGCTGAAATTTAGATTGATTTTTAAAAATGTTTGTAAGTTAACTAATATGATTTGTTAAACTTTGCCTTATGTGTTTTAAATGATTTTAAGAAATGATTTTATACCTGTAATTCTGGATATGCCTTTCTCCCTTTTTCCTTATAGGAGCATGGTGCTTTAGCGAACTGTATTTTATAAAAGAACCACAGGATGTAACTATCACAAGAAAGGATCCAGTCATTTTAGATTGCCAGGCTCATGGAGAAGTTCCTATTAAGGTCACATGGTTGAAAAACGGAGCAAAAGTGTCTGAAAATAAACGGATCCAGGTTCTTTCTAATGGCTCTTTATACATGAGTGAGGTGGAAGGCAGGCGAGGAGAGCAGTCCGATGAAGGATTTTATCAATGCTTGGCAATGAACAAATACGGAGCCATTCTTAGTCAAAAAGCTCATCTTACCTTATCAAGTAAGTGTTTTTGGTTATTGACATTTTTAATTGCTACGTTTTCATGATTTCTTGATTTATTAATATAATAACTCTACAAATTATGCGTACCTTAAGAATTTTACTGGAGATAATCGTTGATGCTATGTAAGGCATGCAGGGAAATTTGAGAAAAAAACATATAGCATTTGAGTGACTGAGAACAGAAATCAAATAAAGGTTTAGAATGACAAGTAAAATAAAACCTGTAGACATGGCTTTATATAAATTCCAGCATTTCACACTATAGGAAGAATTGGATGTAGAGGTTTGGCCAAAAAAACAAAAGTTCTAAAATGTTATCTTTTGGAAATTAGTGACTAAATGGAAACAATCACAAGCAAATGTTTCTGCTTTGTACATGAGCCCAATGAGTGCTAAATCTTTCTTACAGTCCCAACTTCCATTTCTCTGACTGCTTTTATATCACCCATGTTGCCTTTTAATTGTAAGAGAGAGCATTGGTCAGTAACTTTCAAGTTTTTGAAGTGTTTGTAGTCTTTTCCTACTGGGAGAAAAAAAGAGTAAGGTTATTTCCATACGTGTGTAATGGACTTAAACCAGGTCTACTTTCCCCCACCCCCAATTATCGTAAAGTTTGCTATCTAATGATTTCTTTTGTATTAACAATCCCATCAGATCAACCATTTGTTCAAGTGGTCCATTGCTTGGCTTAGGGACAGGTTCCCACTGAGGCTTTTACCTCTTCAGGTGATCAATTACGCAGCACTCAGGATTACAATAGACTGTTTAAATCTTGAAAAACAAAACTGTGTCTTAAAAGTCATTTTATAGGCAGTCTCGCTGCATGCTTTTGCTAATTCACAAGAGATTTTGCACTATACTTAAAAATGATCATTTATAAATTAAACAGTAGGAAGAAGGAGTTCTTGAGGTAAAGGGATAATCTTTAGGAACTAGCTTCCTCAATGTCCACACAGTTGAAATTTGGGAAGGGATTGGCAGGAATTTTAGGTGATTTGAACTATTATTAACAGATCATTGCCATATTTATGCCACCCTTATATTAGCAGTTCATTTCATTACTCTGCAATAATGATTAACGGCAGAAAACAAATTGCAAGTAAAGATAATTTTGTTTGAAATATCAGAAAATTAGACAAGTTTCTAGTTCTACCCCTACGTTACCCCTGACAAACAATAGCATAAACCTGAAATTTTTGGTAATTTTTTTTTTTGCTGCTGTAGTCATTGGCTAATCAATAATAGTTTTGTGTACAGCACTATTTTCAGGATAATGTACTTTTATGCTTGTGTTTCATTTAATTTTTGTCTAATGTAAAATTGTTCTATAGAGTTATAATTTTCTACCTTTTCAGGCTTATAGAATCTTGTGTTTTTGTTTTCATGCCCAGGAGCTGTAACTTGTATTATTTTTCAGGGGTAGAATAGGTAGTGGAGGGAGGCAAATAAGCTATGAAAAGATAAAGCATTTGTCATGACCATACATTGTTTCCAGAACCTCCGGAGAAGCTTGACAGAATTCTTGGGCTCCCAGAAACACTTTTGAAAACACACAGAGCTTTCTAACTTCATAAATAAAACCTGAACAGTGTGTGATAGGATGTAACAAACAAATATTAGTACTGGCTTTTAAAATATCTTTAGATTTTTGTATCTTTATAGATATTAATAATTAACAATTACATCTGAATCATTTTGAAGGCTATTGTGGTGAAGTAGTTTTCATATTTCTTCAAGTAGCAAAACTTACCAATATTTGTAGATTAACACAGCTTTGCTATTAAATACTAACTGTGATCAGTTAAGGAACACATCCTTTATATACACATTTAACTCTGAAGAGGTATTTTGCTAGGAAAATCCATTCAATATTATTGGTTTCAAAGAAGAAATAAAGAGTGGTATAAATTTTTCTTGAGAAATATGGAATTTCTTAGAGATTTTGAATTCTGTAGTTAGTTCTGATGTCTAAGAAACAATATCCCATGATGGAGGTTCATATCACTTTATCCTATATTCAGGGTAAAGATGTTATACCTATTAAACAGGAAGAGAATAGGCATTAAATGGACATTCTGGTTTTTTTCTCTCTAAAGCTAGTTTTCTTCTAGTTATAACAGCAGGGTGCAAGTATGTTCTTTTTATTTTCTTAGTCAAAGATTTTGTCAGCAAACACATCTTTTGCTTCAGAAGTGTAATAATACAGTACCTGGAAATCTAAAACTTTAATGTGTGCAAGTTTTAGATTTTTAACACACAGGCAATCAAGTCTTGGTTTCTAAACATAGGAACTAGAAGCTGAAAGTTGCACTCTAGGCAAGAATTCCATTATTCATGTGTAAATTAGGAATTCACAGGGTTAAAAGGTTAGAAACTGGCCAGGATGAGGTTTACCCTTGTGATAAAGAGCAGATGACCCTCATTCATTGGCCGAAGCTTTCATGTAGCTCTTCTGCAAAGTTAGTTATTGCCATGAATTGTTCTTGAGGAATGCAGAAATTCAAATGTGAACAGGCCTTTCCTTAAGTGTCACTATGGAGCCTTATCTCCCAAGCACATCAGAGCAGGGCTGCAGGGACAAGGTTCCTCCCTAAAGGCCTGGAGGCTGTGCTTTCCTGTTGTTCATCCAAGCACAAAAGAATTCATCTAAGTTTTGCTAAGGCATCCCCTTTTTAAAAGAAAGTATAGGGTTAAAGTAATATTTAGCTTAAAAAAAAGGTAATCCTTTTTATTGATAGCCATTTTAGGTGTTTTACAATTTCATGTCATTAGGATAGAAAAGGGAGTGATGTGGGAGGCCCTTTGCCAGTTGTATACAGGAGAAGATTAAACTGTTCCCTATAAATTTCAATATTTTGAAATTGAATCAAATTTAAATCAAATTTTCACTTTCATGGGCACTAAATCTTTGTTACATAAACAATTTAATTTAAAAATGTTGAGGATAAGAAATAATCTATGGACATCTTGACATCTCTTGCATTCTTAATGTTGAAATTAGTAAGATAAATTTCATAGGAAAGCATTAGTGTAGTAAAACGGTCTCATATTTCAACAAGTTTAAATTAAGATAAGAGACATTTGAGAGAAGTAAAGGAGGCGGGTTGTGTTCTGTGATGTGTAAAAGACTGGCTGTAAGCTAGTGATTGAACAGGAAGCAAGTTGTTTATTTCCTTTCCATAAAAGGTGGAAATTGATGTCTTAGGATAGAGGGAAAAAGAACATAAAGCTGACTTACATTTCTTAGGTTTTTCAGGACTGTTCATTGTTAAAAATAATTTTTTATGTGAGCATTTGTAGCTGGAAGAGCATAGGAATTAATGTGACTTTCTGATTTTCCCCCCCAAATTTGAGGTTAATTTTGACATCAGTTAAATTGTTCAGAGGGTGCATTTCTGTAACCTTAAGCAATAGTCATTTACTTTAAAAGAATGTAGGTTGTTATTCATGAATAGAATATTTATAACTTGAATTTGAATTAAGATGTAGTTTGAGGGTTTTTTTGTGGGGTTAATGAAAACTGTTCTATGGGTGTGTGTGTATCTTAAAGACGAATGCATAAATTATAATCCAAAATTGATCTTGAAATGCAAAGTTAAAACATATAAACATTTAAAGAGTCATTTTCTTTTAAAGGCGGGGAGTAGTATATTTAAAAGAGAGCAATAAGAACGATGAGACTATAGCCTAGATTTTGGATTTTATCAATGATACTGGACCCAAAATAGGCAAGACTTTGCTACATTGTTTTCTTGAGAGTTGTAGATGCCATAAAGGACAGGTCTTTTACCTGTGAGCGTGATCACTTTGAGTTAGCATTTACCTATCCTAATTCAAGAGTGCCAACATATGAGTAAAAGTAATTTAATCTTGAAAAATAAGACTGACAGAACTGAGGTATTTAGAGAAATCCATCTGCCAGCACTGTAGATAAAGTTCATTTGATGCTTTCTGGGATCCAAGAAAAATCACTCTTAAAAAGAGGAGGTGTGGTTCAAAAGAATATGTTTAACTTCAAATAGATCATCTTAAAGTTGCATTAAGTGAAGTAAAGGAAGTAAAACTTGTGTCTAGTTCTACAGCTTTATTTATATAAAGTCTGTCTACTTAAGTTCTGTTTATCAGATGCCTGGTAATCTCTGGATAATGGACCCAGTTTTTCTCACTTTGCTTTTGATTATTGAGGATCATTTCTCCTTTTCAGAAACCTGTAATATTATCTTACTCTTTTTAAAAGTTTTTGGATTTTTGGTTTTCAGCAAAGGACCATCCAGTAAGGGCTAGAATTATAATTTCCTTTGAGATGTGTATAAATGGATTTATTTATTTTACTTCTGTCCAGTTTCTTTTTTTCTTCCCTAAATTTTAGGATTTTTTTTTTCTTTTAAACAAGTCTTACTCTGTTGCCTAGGCTAGACTGTGTAGGGATCAGCCCAGCTCACAGCAACGTCAAACTTCTGGGCTCAAGTGCTCCTCCCGCTTCAGCCTCCCAAGTAGCTGGGACTACAGGCATTCACCACAATGCCCAGCTTGTTATTCTGTTTTTAGTAGAGACAGGGTCTTGCTCTTGCTCAGGCTGGTCTCAAACTCTTGAGGTCATGCAGTCCAACCTCTTCAGCTTCTCAGAGTGCCAGGATTACAGGCGTGAGCCACCGCACCAGGCCTTGTCCAGCTTCTTAATGGAATTTTGAAGTGTATTTGGTATGACTCCTTTTTGGCTACTATCCGTGATTATTACAAAGAAAGGGTCTCACTTGCAGCAGTTGTTTGCTCAGGGATTTGTTGTCATTGCTTCCAAATTTAACACCTGAGCTTCTTGATGACATCTGAAGTAATTTAAAAGAATAGTAAAAATCAAATCTTTTATGTTGAAAGAATATTTCAATTAATAAATAAAATGTATTTGCGGTTACTTTTTTAAAAACCATGATATTCTTGACTGTAGTTTTGAGAGATGATTTTTGTCTCTCATAAACAGGGTTGCTTAATTAGGATTGATTACTTAAAGCTTTTAAAATGATCATTACTATTCATATGAAAAGTAATCAATAGTGTTCAATCAGGCATTTTGTTGAGGATCCTTCTTGAATTTTGAAAACAGCTATGATTGTTGAGTTGTTTTTTTTTTTTTGAGACAGAACCGCAAGCTGTCGCCCTGGGTAGAGTGCTGTGGCTTCACAGCTCACAGCAACCTCCAACTCCTGGGCTCAAGCGATTCTCCTGCCTCCACCTCCCAAGTAGCTGGGACTACAGGTGCCCACCACAACGCCAGGCTGTTTTTTGGTTGCAGCTGTCATTGTTGTTAGGTGGGCCGGGCTGGATCAGGTGTATGTGACTGGCGCCTTAGCTGCTTGAGCCACAGGCACCAAGCCGATTGTTGAGTTTTTTTAAAAATCGGAAAAATTGCCCTCAAAAGTAAGTTTTCATTCTCAGTCAAGACTGTTTTAATACTTTTGAGAGTTTACAGTGTCCATATTTTATTAAATCATTTTTTTTTACTCAGCATTTAAATTTTGGTAAATAAAAAAAATAAATTTTGGTAAATAAGAAAGGAAGAGGTTCAGTGCCTGTAGCTCAGCAGCTAGGGCGCCAGCCTACATACACTGGGGCTGGCGGGTTCAAACCCAGCCCAGTCCTACCAAACAACAGTGACAACTACAGCAAAAAAAAAAAAAAAATAGCCGGGCATTGTGGCAGGTGCCTGTAGTCCCAGCTACTTGGGAGACTGAGGCAAGAGGATCGCTTGAGCCTGGGTTTGAGTTGCTGTGAGTGACATTCTACCCAAGGTGACAGAGTGAGACTCTTTCCCAAAAAAAAAAAAAAAGCCAGGCATTGTGGCGGCACCTGTAGTCCCAGCTACTCGGGAAGCTGAGGCAGGAGAACCGCTTAAGCCCAGGAGTTTGAGGTTGCTGTGAGCTGTGACACCACAGCACTCTACCAAGGGTGGCAGAGTGAAACTCTGTCTCAAAAAACAAAAAAGGAAGAGAAGGATACAGTTGTAATCATTAAAGTAATATTTGCTGTTGTCCTAACATGATATGCTGTACAGAGTGTGCTCACAGTAAACAATTGACAAAGGTGATATACAAAAAAGGTAAAAAAGTACCAGATTACCTTCAGTGGCAGTAATTCTGAAGCTAAGCGAATTGCTATAGGGATATGTATGCAGAGAATAAAGGCATCATCCTCACAAAGGTCTCTGACACTAATCTGACAAATACTTTCCTGACTTTTACATTCCTTGTGTTTTGTTTTGTTTTTTATCTTTGGGTTCTCAGAAACTTGCTTTTGATGAACATTTTAAAACTGAATTATTATGGACTGAGCAGAAGGCATGAATTAAAAATGTTTGTTTTTTCAGTTTCTAGAGGGTTTCCTTGTGCCCTTCCTTGTGTGTGTGTGTGTTTTTTTTTATAGTTTTAGCCTTTATAGTGGCTAAATTAATCCAGTGACTGTTGGAGAATGCAGTCATTGTTCAGGGCTCGTTTCAAATTTGTATCCTCACTGAATTTAGACCTTAAAACTTACAGAAAAAAAAAAATCTTTATTTTAAAATTAACTTTATGAAAGAAAGTATAGTAAACCCTTTTTGATCCAGAGAGTGTGACTCTTTTTCCCCCCCTTTAATGGTGCAGCTTTGTACTGACTACTTTATTTTTATTTTTTTAAATATTCATTTATATTATTAATATTTTGAGACAGAGTCTTACTCTGTTGTCCTGGATGGGTGACTCTAGTGTCACAGCTCACAGCAATCTCAAACTTTTGAACTCAATCAATCCTGTTGCTTCAGCCTCTCCGGGCTGAGACCATAGGTAACTGCCACAACACCCAGGTAGTTTTTCTATTTTTATTAGAGATAGGGTCTTACTCTTGTTCAGGGTGATCTTGAACTCCTGAGCTCAATTAATCCTCAAGCCTCCCTGAGGATTACAGGCATGAGCCACCATGCCTTACCTATGCAGACTAGTTTAAATAAATCCTATCCTTTGGAATAATCCTCCAAAATAGCTCTTTTATTGATTATTTTGTAGTCTCTTAGTATCTCTTAGAAGGTGATTCAGTACCTCGACTATCTTCTACTCTACCAGTATTTACCAAAAAAAAAAAAAAAGATATTTCTAGCTATGGGTTACATTTTTCAGGGTTTCTCAGCCTTTATGCAATTAACATTTTGGCCCAGGTGGTGCCGGTAGCTTCAGTGGGTAGGGCGCCAGCCATGTACACTGAGGCTGGCAGGTTCGAATCTGGCCCAGGCCAGCTAAATAACAATAACAACTGCAACAACAACAAAAAAAATAACTGGGCATTCTGGCAGGTGCCTGTAATCCCAGCTACTTGGGAGGCTGAGGGAAGAGAATCGCTTTAGCCCAAGAGTTTGAGGTTGCTGTATGCTGTGATGCCATGGTACTCTATCCAGGGTGACAGCCTGAGACTCTGTCTCCAAAAAAAAAAAAAGTTTTTTTTTGGCCCAGATAATTCCTTGTTGTTGTGTTAAGTGTGGTATCATTCCTGGCCTCTACCCACCAAATGCCAATAGCACTCTCCTAGTTGTGACAGCCAGAAAATGTCTACCAGCATGCAAAATCACCCCTGACTGAGAACCACTGATTTTTCTGAAAGTAGTAGAAAACTTCTTTCCAGGTGTTACTGGCCATTAGTTACTTTGTTTCTGTCTTATCCTTGATATTCCACTTTTTGGGGGGTGGTAGCAATGCTAAATTTATCGATAAAGAACTGTTTTCTTTTTTTTTTTGAGACAGTCTCACTTTGCACCCTACATAGAGTGCTGTGGCATCACAGCTCACGGCAACCTCAAACTCTTGGGCTTAAACCATTTTCTTGCCTCAGCCTCCCGAGTAGCTGGGACTACAGGCACCTGCTACAATGCCCAGCTATTTTGTTGTGTTGTTGTCATTGTTATTTAGCAGGCCCTTGCCAGGTTCAAACCCACCAGCCTCAGTGCATGTGGCCGATGCCCTAACCACTGGGCTAGGGGTGCCGACTATTTACTATTTTTAAATGTTGTGAAGGAACCTTTATTAAAAAATGTGTTTAGGCATGGCACCTCTCACCTGTGATCCTAGTACTCTGGGAGGCTGAGGTGGGAAGGATTGTTTAAGGCCAGGAGTTGGAGACCAGCCTGAGTAAGACTGAGACCCTGTCTGTACTAACAAAAGAAAAATTAGCTTAGCTGGGCATGGTGGTGCACACCTGTAGTCCCAGCTACTCAGGTGGCTGAGGCAGGAGGATCGGTTGAGGAGAGGAGTTTGAGGTTGCTGTGAGCTAGTCTAGAGGACAGAGTGAGACACAGTCTCAAAATTTTAAAAAATGTGTTCAGGTCATTGTCTAAATTGGACTGATAGTGTTTCTCCATTACTTTTTCAAATACATAGTACGTTGAAAACTGCTACTAAGAATCAACCCTTCCATCCAGGTTGGTTGGCTGGCTGTAATCCCAGCTCTTCGGGAGGCTGATGTGGGAGGATCCCTGGAGCTCAGGATTTCAAGACCAGCCTGAGCAAGAACAGTGAGTGACAGCCAGAAAAAAGTTAACCAGGTGTGGTGGTGCATACCTGTAGTCCCAGCTACTTGGGAAGCTGAGGCATGAGAATACCTTGAGTCCAGGATTTTGAGGTTGCTGTGAGCTACAATCATGCTATGGCACTGTACCCAAGGGTGACAGAGTGAGGCTCTGTCTCAAAAAAAAAAAAAAAAAAGAGGAAAAGCACTAACCCTTCCATAGGTCATGTGTATAAATATGTGTGTGTGTGTGTGTATATATATATGTATATGCTATGCTTAAATACTTTTTAAAAAATATATATATTATGTAAATATATAAAATATATATTACATTTTTACCCAGGCCCTGGGTAAATATGGCTAAAAAATGTGTTTAGGCATGACCCTGGGTAATATAATATATATTACATTTTTCAGGGTTTCTCGCCCTTCGTGCAATTAACATTTTGGCCCATTTTTAACCCTGCCATGCCTAAATACATAATACCATATAATACCATAATACCATATATATATATTTTTTTATATATATATAAAAAATATATATATATATATTTATTTATTTTTTTGGTTTGTTTGTTTTGTTTTAGACAGAGTCTCATTATGTCACCCTTGGTAGAGTGCGGTGGCATCACAGCTCACAGTAACCTCAAACTCTTGGGCTTGAGCGATTCTCTTGCCTCAGTCTCCTGAGTAGCTGGGACGATAGGTGTCCACCACAACGCCCTGCTATTTTTTTGTTGCAGTTGTCATTGTTGTTTTAGCTGGCCTGGGCTGGGTTCAAAACTGCCGGCCTCAGTGTATGTAGCTGGTGCCCTACCTACTAAGTTATGGGCACTGCCTGGGTCATTCATTTTTATTTCAGTACTTGAGATCTTAGGGATATCTAGTTAGAGAATAAATGTAAATTTCATTAACCTTGTTTACTCAGCAACTTTTCTTAATATGACAGACACCATAGTTGAAAAGATAGGAGGAACTTCCCTGTGTAGCCAGTGTTAAACAGAATCTTTCCTGGTGTTCTGTATGGAGAGAAGGAAAACTGTGTGGTTTTAACAGACCACAGAGTAGCACTTGCTGTGTGGTACAGAGTGTCCCAAAGGTGGCCCCCACTACAGTCACCACACATAGGGAAAATGGGAAATTATAGCTAAATGTACCTTTATTTACAAAACATTCATTACAAAATTTTACAAAGAGGTGGCTAATATGTAGAGAATATTTTATAAATATTTTGCAAAATTCCATAATGAATATTTTGTAAATAACAATTTACATAATTGTAATACCAATTTTCCATTTCCCCTGTGTACAGCACCTTAGGGGTCATGTTTGGGACACTATATATGGCAGTTGGCTTGTTGGGTGAATGGTTAACAGCCATCTTTTCAACCAATTCAGCAGTACCATCAACTCTTATTTGGGATAGAAGCGCTTTATAACTTCTTGCAGATTATGATGCAAAGATGGTGACCACTTGAGAAGACATCAGAGGGTGAGAAAGGGGAAAATAGTTAGACGCTACAGCATGTTAATCAGCACACAGGACAGTGCAGGCAAAATTTTGAGTGGTTCTTTTTAAAGTATTTGCTCTACATTACTTATCAGTGGTGAGTAGTGATTTTAAACTCTGAATTTCCCCCAAGATACCACTTCTTGTGTGTGCCTCAGTGTTGGTTAGCTATATATGCTAGTAAACATTATTATTCTTGCTACATACAGTTGATCACCTGTGAAGGTCAGTGGCCACTGGTGGCCCAAGCAGCAAGTTGAGATGGATGAAAGAAGAAACAGGGTCTTCTGGTGAGACACTCTAGTCCTAAGTGAGGGTGCTGCAATGTTTGGCACTGTAAGTCCTACTTCCAGAACGTACTTGGGGTAGAACAAATCATCAGTTAACTTTGAAATGAACCTTTTTCTTGCAGCTAAGGAACATTCTGCTATGAATAGTCTTGTGTTAAGATAGAGTTTTAATGTTCTTGACATACGTATGTTTATTATGAAAGCTGAAAAGTTTCAATATCTGGTAAATATTTTTAGCATTGCCATATTGTTAAGTTGCTGGAAGTTGTGCTGAAAAAATGGAAAGAAAAGAATGACAAAGAGGCGAGAGAACCAAGGATTAGTGCATATACTGATAATGTTTATGACTTTACAGGGTGTCTAACCAAACTGCAGCTGCATGCTGATTTTGTGGGGACTTTTTTTGCTTATCTGTGCTCAGATATCATGAAAAGTATGCATGGACCTTTTTTATATTTTTTTATTTTTGCTAATCAATTTTGGTCAGTGTTTGTGTATTTAATATGTGGCCCAAGACAACCCTCCCTCTTCTAATTTGCAGCAGAGAAATAAAAAAAGATTGAACCCCTCCTGCTTGGACCAATCATTCAATAACTTTAGTCCTTAGTTGTCACTTCTTTATTTATTTTTATTTTTATTTATTTATTTTTTCGAGACAGGGTCTCAGTCACCCTCAGTGAGTGGAGTGCTGTGGCGTCATAGCTCACAGCAACCTCAAACTCTTAGGCACAAAAGATTCTCTTTCTACAGCCTCCCAAGTAGCCGGGACTACAGGTACACACCACATGCTTAGCTATTTTTTAGAGACGGGGGTCTTGCTCTTGCTCAGGCGGGTCTCAAGCTCCAGAGCTCAGGCAATCCAACCGCCTCAGCCTCCCAGAGGGCTAGGATTACAGGCATAAGCCACCGCACCCAGCAGTCATCATTTCTTTAAATGTAAGTAGCTGGAGAAAAAAGGGTGGGTGGATGTTTAGCAGCACATTACCTTTATTTTTTGTAATTCTGTTGTTTTAGTCTAAGTAAGTGGTCAATACATATTTACTTTATAATTGAGTTGAATTACATTGCAAGAGAACTGTTTAAGTCACTGAGAAAAATTAAAATAACAGGCAGCACCTGTGGCTCAAAGGAGTGGGGCGCTAGCCCCATGTGCCGGAAGTGGCAGGTTCAAACCCAGCCCAGCCAAAAACTGCCAAAAAAAAATTAAAATAACTTGGCTGTGATTTAACGTACCTTTTCTTGGTGGTTGTTTTGTTTTGTTTTTTGAGACAGTGTCTTAAGCTGTTGCCCTGGGTAGAGTACCATGGCATCATCATAGCTCACTGCAACCTCCAACTCTTGGGCTCAAGCAATCCTCTTGCCTCAGTTTTTCTGTTTTTAGTAGAGACAGGGTCTCACTCTTGGTTAGGATGGTTTCAAGCCTCTGTCCTTAAGTGATCCTCCCACCTCTGCCTCCCAAAGTGCTAGGATTACAAGCATGAGCCAGTACTGTTTTTAAGAGTCTAGAAAAATGAGTTACTTTGTCTGAGATTGAATAGTTCAGAATGGTTATGCTGCTTAATAATTAATAGTATATTCTGGTGATTATTGACTCAATATTTTTTAAAATTATAATTCTAACTTTATCATGGGAGTTTTGCTAATGTAGTAGTGTTAATAGAAGTAGATTATGCTTGCTCCCTGCCTCCACCAGTTACTATTAAGAATAAGGTTTAATTTCTCTCTTAGCTTTCAAACTGAATTAGCTTGAGTCCTTGTGATTGGATTTAAAGTAACTCAGATTAAAATATTGACCTCAAAGTGGATGAAAAAATGCTTTGATGTTGGTATTACCAATTTTTAAAAGAGTGGATCACAGTTTTTCTTAAATAATTTTACCAGTTAAATGTTTACTCTTTTCTCAATAAAAAGAATTAACTTTTCCTGTGTTCTAGAGAAGCTACATTTCATGCTTTTACCTAGTAACGCTTTTAACGTAATTTAAATTGAGGAACCAACTTCATTAAGCCAATAAGATTGCCACAAATTACCAAAAGGATTATTAAAAGTTATCTTTGAGGGGCAGCGCTTGTGGCTCAGTGAGTAGGGCGACGGCCCCATATACCGAGGGTGGCAGGTTCGAAACTGGTCCCTGCCAAACTGCACCCCAAAAATAGCCGGGTGTTGTGGCAGGTGCCTGTAGTCCCAGTTACTCAGGAGGCTGAGGCAAGAGAATCACCTAAGCCCAAGAGCTGAAGGTTGCTATGAGCTGTGACAGCACTTGAGAGCGACAAAGTAAGACTCCGTCTCTAAAGAAAAGGTTATCTTTGAGAATATGATTTCTTCAAAGTCTGCAGATATTCTTACCCAGGTGATTTACCACATTTAAAACAATCTGTAATAATACATGAAAAGGAAGTATACAGGCAGAAGATGCTTTGTGAAATTTAAGTTTAATTTTCTTTAATGTAGATGTCCATCAGATGTTGAGAAGATATTACTGCTTAGCAAACAGTAAAAATTATAAATGTATCCACGTTGGTCAATAGAGATGTGACCAGTTTCTTAAATACTGGAAATGATTATACTATTTTTCATTAGGACAGGAAGAAGCTGACAGTTTTCTTCTGTTAAGCAGCTTTCAGAAGGGAATGAAATTGGAGAATGAAGTGAAATAACAGAGAGACAAAATACATTAGTTACCATGACTCTCCAAATGTTTAGACTTGTTAATATATTGGCAATGGGGCGGCACCTGTGGCTCAGTGAGTAGGGCACCGGCCCCATATGCCGAGGGTGACGGGTTCAAGCCCAGCCCCGGCCAAACTGCAACAAAAAAATAGCCAGGCGTTGTGGCGGGCGCCTGTAGTCCCAGCTGCTTGGGAGGCTGAGGCAAGAGAATCGCTTAAGCCCAAGAGTTAGAGGTTGCTGTGAGCTGTGTGATGCCACGGCATTCTACCCGAGGGTGGTACAGTGAGACTCTGTCTCTACGAAAAAAAAATATTGGCAATGAACATTTTGAAGAGAGAAACTTAAGATTTTCTACAACTTACCCTGCAGTCAGTAGAGGATCTTTATTGCCTACTTTGACTTACAGTATCGTTATTACTTCCTGTACCATGAGTAAAGATCTCAACTTTTGTAATCTTAGGAATTTCTATTTTGCAAGTAAGGAATGTGGAGGTAAGAGGAGGGTGAGTATCTTTCTTAAGGACACAGCTGCTAGATGGAGGACCAGCGCTCAGGTTTTCTGATTATAGTTATAAGTTTATAATACATAAGGAAAGCTTTCCCTGTGGATTGTGTGGAAATGTATCTTTCTGTAGTTAAATACGTACCATCAAGGCTGGGTGAGGTGGCTCACACCTATAATCCTAGCACCCTGGGAGGCTGACCAGCCTGAGCCAGAGTGAGACTCTGTCTCTATTAAAAATAGTAAAAACTAGCCAGGCATTGTCGTGGGCACCTGCAATCCCAGCTACTTGGGAGGCAGAGGCAGGAGGATCACCTGAACCCAGATGTTTGAGGTTGCTGTGAGTTAGGCTAATGTCAGGGCACTCTAGCCTGGACAACAGAATGAGACTCTGTCTCAAAACAAACAACGAATTCAGAATATAGAAAAGAGAATGGTAACAGAACTGACACTGATATTAAAGACATTTCTTAACTTCTTAATTAAAAAAACATTTTTCACTTTTGTGCAACTCATCCTTTACTACTGTACTTTGAATAAGGTTTTTTTGTAGCTGTTGTAGTAAATAGGCAATTTTTAAATAAATTGCTAAGTGTTTCTGTTTTCATCCTTTAGCACTTCATGGAATTTCTTTTCTTGTGTATATCCTCCATGTATGGAGAGGGAGCCCTGGTCCTTTTAGATGTTCAGCATTTGTTGGTATATCTGTCCAAATAGAAGTTTGATCTAACACAGTGATTTTCAGTTTGGCTTTAAAGAATCACCAGTGATGTGAGGCTTTTTTGTAGTCAAAAGGTTGAGTTTTAAATAAATGCCATTATTATTGTTGCATGGAAAAAGAACATAGTGACAGTGTATGTTTAGCAGGGAACTGTTTCTTGAAAAAAATAACAGTTTTATTGAGGTATAATTCACATATCATACAGTTCGCCCTTTTAAAATAAACATTTTGGTGGGTTTTGTACATCTCTCAAAACTATCTTATTCTAGAACACTTTCACCTCTCTAAAAAGAGACCTTGTATCCATTAGCAGTCATTCCGCATTTTTTCCCTTCCTATAACAACCACTAATCTACTTTCTGTCTCAATAGATTTCCCTGTTTTGAATATTTTATCAAACAAAATTACGTGGCCCAGCACAGTGGCTCATGCCTATAATCCCAGCACTCTGGGAGGCTTAGGTGGGTGGATTTCTTGAGCTTAGGAGTTTGGGACCACCCTCAGCAAGAGCGAAACCCTGTCTCTAAAAATAACCAGGTGTGGTGGTACATGCCTGTAGTCTCAGATACTCAGGAGGCTAAAGCAAGAGGATCACTTAATCCCAAGAGTTTAAGGTTGCTGTGAGCTATGATATCATGGCACTCTACTGCAGGCGACAAAGTGAGACTGTATCTCAAAAAAAAAAAAATTATATAATATATAGTCTTTGTGTGATTTCTTTCACTTAGTATGTGTTATGGATATCTTCCTGGATTATGTTTTAGTTTAGGCAATTCCTGAAGTATGCACAGTCCAACTCACCTGGCTTTCTGTATTTAGGACAGGGCTCCCAAGGTTTTCCCTGAGGACACTTTATAATGGGGAGCTAATTTCTTCCACACATGTAAACAAACCAGCTTGGCCTAAGTGGCTTGTTGATGCAGCATCTTTATGTAGTGTCTGGTCTTACTGTTTATCTGGTTGCCTTTGCACGTTTGTCTTTACTTTTTGTTTGAGTCTGTGATTCTGTATACCTCCAAAGTGAAAGCCCACTGCAAGTCCAGGTGAGCCTGTAGTGAAGAGAAAGGTGATTATAATGGAAGTGAAAGTAGGAGTGGCTGAGACACCATCATTCACTGGGAAAGCATTAGGCTTCAATCGCTCAGCTCTTGGAACAGTTGTAAAGTGAGAATAATGGAACATGTGAAAGCATCAATTATTACTAAGCAATGTAGTGTATTAATTATTGAAATGGAAAGTTTATTGTTGATTTTGCTGGAAGATCAAAATATGCATAAAATTCATACTAGCCTAGGTTTGATGCCACCGTTAGGTGAGGGTTAACCTTTGATATATTTTTTTTTTTGTAGAGACAGAGTCTCACTTTATGGCCCTTGGTAGAGTGCCGTGGCGTCACACAGCTCACAGCAACCTCCAACTCCTGGGCTTAAGCGATTCTCTTGCCTCAGCCTCCCGAGTAGCTGGGACTACAGGCGCCTGCCACAACGCCCAGCTATTTTTTGGTTACAGTTCAGCCGGGGCTGGGTTTGAACCCGCCACCCTCGGTATATGGGGCCGGCACCTTACCGACTGAGCCACAGGTGCCGCCCACCTTTGATATTCTTTATTGAAATTTCTCCTGTCTCCTAGCTAAACATTTTGTGTAAGTTTGATTTTAGGTTCTGTTTGTTTGAATTAACAGAAAGAACACAATAGTTTCTGTAACTTATTACAGTAGAGGGGCATTATTATTACAGTATTATAGTGTATACCTATTACCACATATGTGCTGTTATTATTATTATTATTAATTATCACTGTATATGTCCTGTTCATCAGGGGTCCAAGTTACATACAAATCTAACCTGAAGACATTCTCAGGAATGTGTCTCGGGACCCAGGGACTACCTGTACTTCTTTGCTTTTTATGACAATAAAATTCTATTGTATGGATATACAGATTTTGTTTATCCATTTGTCTCTTGATGGACATTTGAGTCATTTCCATCTGTAGTGAACTTGGCACACAAATATCTGTTTGAGTCCCTGTTTTTATTTCTGTAATAAAGAAATACAGAAAGGGATGGAAGTGTTGGGTCATGAGGTAATTCTGTATTTAACTCTTTGAGGAACTACTGAATCATTTCCCATGGTGACTGTACTACCAGAAATGGCAGAGAGTTTTAGTATTTTGACTTCCCCATCAATACTAGTTTTCCTTTCTAAAAAAATCGTACCAGCCTAGTACATGCAGATGTAAAGTGGTATTTCATTGTTTTGGTTTTCATTTCCCTAATATCTAGTTACAGTGACATCTTTTCAAACACTTTTTGGCAGTTTGTGTATTATTTTGGGGAGAAATGACAATTCTGCTCTTTTGCCCATTTTTTAATTGGGTGGTCGTGGCTGTTGAGCCATAGGAGTTGCTCACATATTCTGGATATTAAATTCATTAGATATATGATTTGAAAATATTTTTTCTCATTCTGTATTTTGTCTTTTGATTTTTTTGATCCTGTTCTTTGATTCACAATTTTTTTTATTATTTATTTATTTATTTTATTATTAAATCATAGCTGTGTACATTAATGTGATCATGGGGCACCATACACTGGTTTTATAGACCATTTGACATATTTTCGTCACACTGGCTAACATAGCCTTCCTGGCATTTTTCTTAGTTATTGTGTTAAGACATTTATATTCTACATTTACTAAATTTCACATGTAACCTTGTAAGATGCACTGCAGGTGTAATCCCACAAATCACCCTCCCTCCACCCATCAACCCCCCTCCCTCCCCTCCTTTTCCCCCTTCCCCATATTCTTAGGTTCTAACTAGGTTATAGCTTTCATATGAAAGCCATAAATTAGTTTCATAGTAGGGCTGAGTACATTGGATACTTTTTCCTCCATTCTTGAGATACTTTACTAAGAAGAATATGTTCCAGCTCCATCCATGTAAACATGAAAGAGGTAAAGTCTCCATCTTTCTTTAAGGCTGCATAATATTCCATGGTGTACATATACCACAATTTATTAATCCATTCGTGGATTGATGGGCACTTGGGCTTTTTCCATGACTTAGCAATTATGAATTGGGCTGCAATAAACATTCTGATACAAATATCTTTGTTATAATGTGATTTTTGATCTTCTGGGTATATACCTAGTAGAGGAATTATAGGATTGAATGGCAGATCTATTTTTAGATCTCTAAGTGTTGTCCAAACATCTTTCCAGAAGGAATGTATTAATTTGCATTCCCACCAGCAGTGTAGAAGTGTTCCCTTTTCTCCACATCCACGCCAACATCTCTGGTCTTGGGATTTTGTGATACGGGCTAATCTTACTGGAGTTAGATGATATCTCAAAGTAGTTTTGATTTGCATTTCTCTGATGATTAAGGATGATGAGCATTTTTTCATATATCTGTAGGCTGTGCGCCTTTCTTCTAAAATTTTTTATTTTTGATGAAGTCTGATTATTCTTTTCTTGCTTGTAGTTTTATTTTATTTTATTTTGAGATGGCACTCTATCACCCTAGGTAGGGGTGCTGTGGCATTCTCAAAGCTCACAGTAACCTCAAACTCTTGAGGTCAAGAGATCCTCCTGCCTCAGCCTCCCGAGTAGCTGGGACTACAGGTGGCTGCCATGACACCCAGTAAATTTTTCTGTTTTTAATAGTGATGGGGTCTCACTCTTGCTGAGGCTGGTCTCAAACTCCTGAGCTTAGGCAATCCACCCACCTTGGCCTCCAAGAGTTCTAAGCTTACAAGTGTGAGCCACCTTGCCCGGCCTTGCTGCTTGTGTTTTTGGTGTCATATCTAAGACTGTATAGCCAAATTCAATGATAGGAGTCCAACTTTATGCTTATGTATGTGGAAATTCAGTTATCCCTGCATCATTTCTTTCCCCACTGAATGGACTTGGCACCCTTGTTGAAATAAATTGGCCATAGATATGGTGTTTATTTCTGGACTTCCATTTCTATTCCATTGTTCTATATGCCTATCTTTATGCTAATAGCATGCTGCTTTGTCTGTTACCACCCTACTGTAGCATTTTAGTAAGTTTTTAAATCAGAAAAATGTGTGTAACCTTTGTTACTCTTTCTAAAAGACTGTTTTGGCTACTGAGAGCCCCTTGTAGTTCCCTGACTTTGAGGCTGGGCTTTTTCATTTCTATATAAATGAATATTGGAATTTAGACAGGGATTACATTGAATCTGTAGATCGCTTTAGAGAGTATTGACATCTTCACAATATTGAGTTTTCCAGTCTGGTAACAGTCAGCCTTTTCCTTTATTTAGAATCTAAATTTTAGATCTTTATTGTCTTTCAGTAGTGTTTTATTTACAGTTTTCAGTGTACAAGTGACAGGTCTTTCAACTTTTTTGGTGAAGTTTATTTCTAGGCTGTAGCAGCCCATATAGCATATGGCAAGGAGAAGTGAGAGTTATAAGAAACACCTATATTAGCTCAGTAATGTAACACCTTGGTGAAAAGGGCATGGGGAGGGATTTGGCTCTCCTAAAAAACATGAGAGCTTGCGAGATGAGAGCATCAGTGATTGGCAGTCTGTACACCTGTGGTGTTAAGAGCCATGGGAGTGTGTCTATAAAAGGCTGGAAAAGAAGGCAGTCGGGAATCGCATTGTAAGGGACTCACTCTGACTCTGTCGCTTGTCCTGCCTGCAGAACACCTGCACAGTGTGTCTCTATAAAAGACTGCTAAGATTTATTCTTCTAAGACTGCTTCTTTCCCTCAGACTGTTTATCTCTCTCTCTCCCTTCTACTAAAGCAAATAGCCCTCAAGCACCTAAGAGCAATTGTTCCCAAGCTAGGTAGCCTAGTGTCCATGTCTAGAACCTAGATAAGATGGGGACCTGAGACCTGGCCAGTCCCCAAGCCCCGATAAGTGACGACCCAGCTAGGACCCAGTAAGTGGCAACCATGAAGGGACCCTGACAAGTGGTGTCAGAAGTGGGATAGTGAACAGCCACCGGCACTAGGCGTTTTATTCTTTTAGGTGATATATAAGTATAATTGTTTTCTTAATTTCCTTTTCTGATAGTTTATTGCTGGCATATTATATAAACACAGCTATTTTATGTGTGTTGAGATTATACCCTTAAACTGCTCTGAATTCATTTATTAAGCTCTAATAACTTTCTGGTGGAGTCTTCAGGATTTTATATAAAATAAGATCATATTATCTGTGAATAATACAATTTTACTTTTTTCTCCCCAATTTGGATGCCTTTTATTTCTTTTTCTTGTCTAATTGTTCTGTCTGGAATTTTTAGTACAATGTTGAATAGTAGTAAAGAAAGCAGATATCATTGTCTTGATCCTGATCATGGGGAAAAGCTTTCAGTTATTTACTGTTGAATATGATGTTGGCTATAATTTTTTCATAAATTCCCCTTTTCATGTTGAGGAAATTTCCTTAGATTCCTAGTTTTCTGACTGTTTTATAAATGAAAGTACATTGGATTTAAAAAAAAAAAATTTTTTTTTTGCAACAGTTGAGATAATATTTCTTTTTCTTTGTTCTATTAATGTGATTTATTACATTAATTTTCTTTTATAAAACAACTTTTGCATTCCTAGGATGAATTTTATTTGGCCAGTATAATTCTTTTAATATATTTTGGACTTGGTTTTTTAGTTTGTTGAGATTTTACATACATATTCATAGAGGATAATCTCGTGATATCTGTTTGGCTCTGATGTTAAAGTTGGTCTTACAGTGTGAATTAGTGTTCCCTACTATTCTATTTTGTGGAGGAGTTTGAGAATTTGATGTTAAAATTGGCCTCACAGTGTGAGTTAGTAAGTGTTCCCTATTCTTCTATTTTGTGGAAGAGTGTTGATATTCATTCTTATTTGATTTTTTTTGTGGAATTTACTTGTGATGTCATCTGGCTCTAGACTTTTATTGGGAGGGTTTCTTTTGTGTTGTTTTGAGACAGAGTCTCACTTTGTTGTACTGGGTAGAGTGCTGTGGCATCGCAGCTTACAGCAACCTCAAACTCTTGGGCTTAAGCAATTCTCGTGCCTCAGCCTCCCAAGTATCTGGGACTACAGGTGCCCACCACAACACCCAGCTATGTTTTTGGCTGTAGTTGTCATTGTTGTTTGGCAGGCCCAGGCTGGGTTCAAACCCACCAGCTCCAGTGTATGTGGCTGGCACCCTAGCTGTTGAGCTACAGGCGCCGAGCCTATTGGGAGGTACTGATTTAATCTGTAGTCAATGGTTTGTTTTAATTTTCTGTTTCTTCTTGAGTTACTTCAGGTAGTTTGTGTGTTTTTTGGAATTTCTTCCAGGTCATCTAATTTGTCAGTGTAAAATTCTTCATAATACTCTCTTACCTTTTTTTCTTCACAATATTCTCAGCTTTTTTTCTTTAAGGATGTTTTCATTCCTGATTTTAGTTATTTATGTCTTCTCTTTTCTTCTTTGTCAGTTTAGCTAAAGCATTGTTAATTTTGTTCATCTTTTTGAAGAACCAACTTTTGGTTTTGTTAATTCTATTTTTTTCCTTCATTTCATTTATCTGTGCTCTTATCTTTATTATTTCCTTGTCTCTGCTAGTTTGGGTTTAGCTTTTACTTCTTCTCTTAGTTCCTCAAGCTTTAAAGAGAGGTTATTAATTTTAGATCATTTTTCCTTTTGAGACAGAGTGTGACTATGTTGCCCTTGATAGAGTGCCATGGTGTCCTGGCTTACAGCAACCTCAAACTCTTGGGTTTAAGCGATTCTCTTGCCTCAGCCTCCTGAGTAGCTAGGATTACAGGCGCCAGCCACAATGCCCAGGTATTTTTGGTTGCAGTGGTCATTGTTGTTTAGCAGGCCTCAGGCTAGACTCGAAGTGTATATCGCTGGCACCCTCTAGCCTTAGTGTATATGGCTGGTACCCTACTCACTTAGCTATGGGCACTGAGCGCATTTTTCTTTCTTTCTTTCTTTTTTTTTTTTTTTGAGACACAGTCTCACTATGTTGCCCTTGGTAGAGTGCCATGATGTCACAGCTCACAGCAACCTCCAACTCTTGGGCTTAAGTGATTCTCTTGCCTCAGCCTTAGTTGGGACTACAGGTACCTACCACAATACCTGGCTATTTTTGTTGCAGTTGTCAGTGTTGCTTTAGCTGGCCCGGGCTGTATTCAAACCCACCAGCCCTTGGTGTATGTGGCTGGCACCCTACCCAATGAGCTATGGGCGCCACCCCACTTTTCTTACTTTTTATTTTTTTTTTATTTTTTTATTTTTTTTTTTTTTTCTTTGGGCCGGGGCTGGGTTTGAACCCACCACCTCTGGCATATGGGACCGGCGCCCTACTCCTTGAGCCACAGGCACCGCCCTTTTCTTACTTTTTAAATTATCTTTTGTTTTAGAAACAGAGTCTCACTTTGTCACCCTTGGTAGAGTGCTATGGCGTCACAGCTCACAGCAACCTCCAGCTCTTGGGCTTAGGCGATTCTCTTGCCTCAGTTTCCCAAGTAGCTGGGACTACAGGCGCCCACTACAACACCCAGTTATTTTTTTTGTTGCAGTTTGGCCGGGACCATGTTTAAAACCTCCACCCTCATAATGATATCCTAAAGAGAGCGATTGGCTTGTTTAGCTTTTGTGTTCTTTTCTGTTATCTGCTTAATAGAGAAGTTTGTGTGGTGGGAAAGATTTTTAAAATACACACACGCAGAGTATATATGGGGCAATGCACGGGTGGAAGCTGGCAGTGCGGAGAAGAGAATGTTGGTCTACGGCAACAGCTTCTACTACCAGCCCTCAGGGCACTCACCCCTGTGCTCAAGCAATCATTGTCAATGACAAAGTGACTGTTGAAGTTATAATGTATTAAATTAATGCTAATAATTTGGATATTTTATTTTATTTTTGGCTGCTTGGGTAACTTTAGCCCTTAACCAAGCATATGTGGGTTTTTTTTTTTTTTTCCTTTCCTTTTTCCTCTTGGGTACAGCTGTAAAAAATTTGGATATAGGAAATGTGTTATTTTTGCAGCCTTGCTAATCAGGCTGGATTGTAAAATATAAATTTTTGTGAGATTTCAAAGATTAAGATTATTTTGATAACATTATTTACAGATTTAAAAAAGATGTGGTTATCACAAGTCTGTTAAGGGGGAAAACTACTGCATAAAATAACTAACTTGGAATAAATATTTTGCATCAGTTTGCAAAAAAAAAAAAGCAAAACCTCCACCCTCAGTATATGGGGCTGGCACCCTACTCTCTGAGCCACAGGCGCCACCCCCATTTTTCTTTATTAATGTTAAGTATTTACAGCTATCAGTTTCCCTCCGTGCACTGCTTCCACTGCATACCGTAAAATTTGGTATGTTGTATTTTCATTTTCATTTTCCTCAGGATATCTTATAATTTTCTTTGTGCTTTTCCCATTGACACATTGGTTGAGGGTGTTATTTAATTGTTCAATTTTCTGTTTTTTTATTATTAGCTTTATTCCCTGGCAATTAGAAAATAAACTTTGTATGATTTTAATCTTTTAAAATTGTCTGGAGATTTGTTTTGTGGACTGACATATGTTCTGTACTGGACAATGTGTTCACTTAGGGAGAATGTGTATTTCCTTGTTAGAGTGTCTTTAGATGTCAGTGTGATCTGGTTGGTGTTCAGTCCTCTATTCCCCTCTTGCTTTTTTGTCCAAGATGTTGTATCCATTTTTGAGTTTGCTGTATTGAAGTTTCTAGCTCTTGCTGTAAAACTGTCTATTTCTCCTTTTAGTTCTGCCAGTGTTTGCTTCATATATTTTGGCCCTCTTTTGTTTGGTGAATACAGGTTTATAATTATTTTATCTTTTTGATGAATTGATCTTTTTATTAGAGTATAATGCCTCTGTGCCTTTTGTGACAGATTTTGGCTTAAAGTCTTTCTTTTCTGATGATAGTACAGCCACTGCAGATCTCTGGGTTACTATTTGCATGGAATATCTTCTTCCATCCTTTTGCTTTCAACATATTTGTATTTTTGGATCTAAAGTGAGTCTTTTGTATACAGCATATACTTAGGTAATGTTTTATTTTGTTTTCTTTGAGACTGTCTTGCTCTATCACCCTGGATAGAGTGCAGTGGTATCATCACAGCTCACTGCAATCTCAAATTCCAGGTACCACCCACCACATCCAGCTAATTTTTTCTATTTTTTTGTAGAGACCAGGTCTCACTCTTGTTTAGGCTGGTCTCAAGGTCCTAACTTCAAGCAGTCTTCCTGCCTGAGCCACTCGGAGTGTTAGGATTATAGGCGTGAGCCACCATGCCCAGCTTAACCTTTGCTTTTGGATGGAGAGTTTAATCCTTTAACATTTATTTTAATTAATGATTACAAAGTACTTCTGTTATTTTATTATTTGTTTTCTGTATGTCTTATGCCTATTTTGTTCCTCATTTCCATTATTATTATCTTATTTTGTGTTTGATTTTTGTAGTCCACCATTTCCTTTTGTGTATATTTTTCAGTTCTCATTTCCTTTTGTGTATATTTTTCAGTTATTTTCTTTGTGGTTATCATAGGAAGTAGACTTAACATCCTAGGTTTATAACAATCTAGTTTGAATTGATACCAACTTAACTTCAATATAGCGTGCAAAAATTTGCATCTGTACAGCTGAGTTTCCCCTTTTACATTTGTCCCATGTTATACTTTTATACATGGTGTATAGATTATTATAGATTATGATTGATTTTTATGTATTCTTCAATTTACCAGTGAGCTTTATTTCTTCATATGCTTTTGAATAACTGTCCAGTGTTCTTTCTTTTTTTTTTTTTAAGTTTTAATTAGTAAGGGCATATAATAGGGTATACAACTATTTGATACAGGCATACAATGTGATTAGTTTGAGTATTTTTATAGGGTATACAGCTATTTTGATACAGGCATATAATGTGATTAGTATGGGTATTTTTATAGGGTATACAACTATTTTGATACAGGCATACAATACGAATTAGTCATATCACAGTAATTGTGGTATTCATCACCTCAGGCATTTATTATTTCTTTGTGTTAGGAACATTCCAATTATACCCTTATTATTTTTAAATATACCCTGCCTTATTGTCGGGTATAGTCACTTTGTTATACTCCTAAATATTCTTCATTCTAACTATCTAGCTATATTTTCCACTCATTAACCACCCTTGCTTTATCAGCCCCACACCCCCACTTCATCCCCCATTCCCCCCCACTATCCTTCCCACCCTCTGGACACCATCATTTTATGTTTTGTCTGTGTAAGATAAGTTGTTTCTAATATTTAGTCCCCACATCACAGTGTGTACATCAGCGTTTTGTCTTTCTTTGCTTGGCTTATTTCATTTAATATAATGTTCTCCAGTACCATCCATGTTGTTGCAAATGGTAGGAGTTCATTCCTTTTTGTGGCTTTATAATATTCCAGTGTGTGTATGTACCACTATTTCTTTATCCATTCATCCGTTGACAGACACTTAGGTGATTCTAAATCTTGGCTATTGTGTGAATAGTGCTGCAGTAAAAACGGGAGTGCAGTTGATAACTTTTTGATATGCTGATTTTGCCTCCTTTGGTTATATACCCAGCAGTGGGATTGCTGGGTCATAATAGTTCTATTTTTAGTTTTTTGAGGAACCTCCATACTGTCCTACATAGTGATTACACTAATTTGCATGTATGAGGGTTCCCCTTTCTCTATATCCTTGCTAGCATTCATTATTTCCTGTCTGTTTGATAAGAGCTATTTTAACTGTGATGATATCTCCTTGTAGTTTTGATTTGCATTTCTCTGATAAATGATGTCAAACATTTTTTTATATACCTGTTGGTCATGCATATGTCTTCTTTTGAAAAATGTCTATTAAGATCCTTTGATCACTTTTTAATTGGATTATTTGATTTTTCCCTACTGAGTAGTTACAACTCTTTACATAGTCTGGTTATTAATCCCACGTCAGATGGCTAATTTGCAAATATTTTCTCCCATTCTGTGGATTGTCTTTTTCACTTTGTTGATTGTTTCCTTTGCTGTGCAGAAGTCTTCTTTAGCTTTTCAGTTGTATTGTAGTTTTGATTTGTACCTCCGCTTTTTATTTGCTGTTTGGCCAATTTTGCCCTGTTGGCCTGTGCTCTGGGTGTAGCATCATTTATTCAAGAGGCTATTCTTTCCACTGTATGTTAAAGATAAGTTCAGTATCGATGTGTGGATTTATTTCTGGGTTCTCTCTTGTGTTCCACTGGTCTATGTGTTTGTTTTTAGGCTGATCCCATGCTGTTTTGGTTACTACAGATCTGTACATTTTGAAGTCAGGTAATGTGATTCCTCCCGTTTTCTTCTTTTTGCTTAGGATGACTTTGGCTCTTCTGGGTCTTTGTATTCCATATACATCTGGGGGTTATCTTTCCTATTTCCACGAAGAATGTTGTTGGTACTTTGAATTAAATCCGTACATTGTTGTGGATGGTATAGATATTTTAACAATATTGATTCTTCTGATCCACGAGCATGGAATATCTTTGCATTTTTTGTGTCCTTTTCAGTTTATTTCATCACTGTTTTATAGTTTTCATTATAGAGATCTTTCATCTCTTTGGCTAAGTTTATTCCTAGGTATTTTATTTTATTTGTAGCTGTTTCTTGGTTTCTTGTTCAGATTGTTTACTGTTGGCGTTTAGAAATGTCACTGATTTTTGTATGTTGATTTTGTATCCTGCAACTTTACTGAATTTGTTTATCAGTACTGATAGTTTTTTTGTAAGTCTTTAGGTTTCTCTAGATATAAGATGATACTATCTACAAACAAGGATAATTTGACCTATTCCTTTACAATTTGGATGTCCTTTATTTTTTCTTTTATCTGATTGCTTTAACTAGAACTTCCAGTATTATGTTTGGTAACAGTGGTGAAAGTAGGCATCCTTGTCTTCTTGTGTCTAGATTTTAGAGAAAAGGATTTCAGCTTTTCCCATTCTTTGTGATAGTCACTGTGGATCATTCATATATGGCTTTTATTGTGTTGACGTGAGTTCTTTTCTTTTGTTCTATTGATATAATGTATTGCATTGATTGATTAGCATCTGTCTTATTCCTGGGATGAATCCCACTTGATCTGATGAATAATGTTTGTATGTATTGCTCAATTTGATTTCCTAGTATTTTGTTCAAGATTTTTGCATCTATGTTCACCAAATATTGGCCTATAGTTTTCTGTTTGTTTTTGTGTCAGCATGATACAGGGTTCATAAAATGAGTGTGGGGGTATTCTCTCCTCGTCAATTTTTTGAATAGTTTAAGTAGGATTGGTACTGGTTCTTCATTGAATGCTGGGTGGAATTCAGCAGTGAGTGGAAGCTGGGCTTTTCTTTGGTGGGAGACTTTTCGTTATTACTTCTATCTCATTACCTATTATTGGTTTATTCAGGCTTTGTATTTCTTCCTGGTTCAGTCTTGGTAAGATGTACGTGTCCAGGAATGTATCCATTTCTCCTGGGTTTTTTAGTTTATGGCATGTAGTAGTCTCTAATGATCCTTTGAATTTTTGCAGTATCAGTTGTAATGTCACTGGTTTCATCTCTGATTTTATTGATTTGGGTCATCTTTTTTTCTTAGTCTGGCTAAGAGTGGGTCAGTTTTCTTTGATGTTTCAAAAAACCAGCTTTTTATTTATTGCTCTTTTGTGTTTTTGGTTTTCAATTTCATTTACTTCTGCTCTGATCTTTATCCTTTTATTTGTTTATTTATTTATTTTTCTGAGACAGAGTGTGTGGTATGGGACAGGGGTTTATTTTTGTCATGGTAAACATTTTTTATCATCCAAAATAAAGTCTCCTGGCTCATACACCGGGATTGGCGGGTTCGAACCTGGCCTGGGCCTGCCAAACAGCAACGACAACTACAACGACAACTACAACAACAACAAAAAAAGTAGCCAGCATTATGGCCTCCTCAGTTACTTGGGAGGCTGAGGCAAAAGAATCGCTTAAGCCCAAGAGTTTGAGATTGCTGTGAGTTGTGATGCCACAGCACTCTACTAAGGGTGACATAGTGAGACTCTGTCTCAAAAATAAATAAATAGATAAATAAAATAAAATCTGAAGTTAATCTTGCTGGTGGGCTAAGTTTTTTTTATGACCCTTTCTCAAGTACTTCCAGGATCCCAGTTTCAGGTGTCAGTTAAATTCATTGTGATGGAACAATGGAACAAAACCAGTCCCTTTTCCTAGAGGCCTCTAGTGCTTATAGCCACCTCTGGACCACTTCTGGACTACCATGGTCCAGGCCCGAAGTTTGCTGCTCTGACCTCATCCTTAAAATTTTGTTGTTGGTAGTAGTGTTTAGCATATATTCTATGTGGCATTTCTATGTTGTGTTAGTGGAAAGAATAGTTGTGTTTACTTAGTCTACCATAATGCAGGAATTGGAATAAGGATGGAGTCCTTAAGAATCTCTTCCTTTTCTGGAAATTATATACCTAATCTTTGAGGATTTGTTTTCCAACTTATCTATTTCTAGCCGTCTTCATTTTAGTTTTCAATATTCCTGCCAACTCTATTTCTGTCTTTCATCCTTACCTCTGCCCAGTTCCAGGAGGTTAGATTTTCCAGGGCCCTTGGCTGATACTGCTTTCCATTATCAGAGCACCCGAGAATATGCAGGGCACATTGTAGACACTGAAAGACTAACTGGCTGATTCAGAACTCCTATTCTTTTTAAGTTAAGATTTATTTTTTCTTAGCATAATGATTCATTTCTCCAACAAATACTGAAAACCTACCCTGGTAGGTCCTGATGAGGTAGTTAATAGAGCCCCCAACGTCAATGATAGGTTAGTGGGAGAAAGGAGTACATAAATAATTGTTAAAACAGTATAGTTGTTCAGCAATAGAGTGGACCCCTGGTAGAACTTCATACTTCCTATTTTGAAAAATTTCAGACCTACAGAAAAGTGGACAGTATAGAGGGATGGTTATCTTGAATACCTTTCACCTAAGGTCTCAGCTGTTAATTAACATTTTGCCACGTTGACTTCATTCCTCTCTTTCTAAAGAAGGAAGTTGTAGACATCATGACATTTCATCTCTAAATACTTTGTAAACATCTCTAAGTCTGGGGATGGGAGACAAATAGGGAGAGATCCTGGTGGAAGTGATGCCTAAGCTCAATTTCAAAGGAAAACTAGATTGTAGTTAAACAAAGGAGATGGGTAGTCCGGGAAGGTATAGTAGTGAGAAACAACATGGTGTATGTGAGATAATAAACTGTTGATGCTGCTGGAGGGTAAGTTTTAAGGAAATGGCAGCCACAAATGGATTTGGAGATGCAGGTGGGATCCACTCAAGAAAAGACTCATTGGGCGGTCCCTGTGGCTCAGTGAGTGGGGCGCCGACCCCATATACTGAGGGTGGCGGGTTCAAACCCAGCCCCAGCCAAACTGCAACAACAAAAAAAAATAGCCGGGCGTTGTGGTAGGCGCTTGTAGTCGCAGGTACTCGGGAGGCTGAGGCAAGGGAATCGCCTAAGCCCAGGAGTTGGAGGTTGCAGTGAGCTTTGTGACGCCACGGCACTCTACTGAGGGTGACAAAGTGAGACTCTTGTCTCCTCAAAAAAAAAAAAAGAAAGAAAGAAAGAAAAGACTCATGCACCATGTGCCATGTTAAGGAACCTGGAATTTAACCTGCGAGTGATGAGAAACTGCAAGGGATTGGCTTGGTCAGATTTGTGTTTTTTCCCCCAGTTTTCTAATGTTTTTTAAAAAATTATTATTTTCAGATTAATATGAGGTTACATATGACTGGGTCATATTGTTTGCATCTATATTGTAAAGACAAGTTGCATTTGAGTCCTTTACTCAGGTAGTATACCATATACCCCTATGTTGTACTCATTAGGTGGTGGAACTTACCAGCCCCTCCTTAAATTCAATTAATTGAATTTAGCTGTGTTTTTTTTCATGTGGTCCTGTAGTTGTTGATCTATTAGTTTCAGCATAGTAGTTGAGTACATGGGATACTTACTTTTCCATTCTTAAGATACTTTATTCATTTATTTATTTTTGAGACAGAGTCTCTCACTTTTGTTGTCCCCGGTAGAGTGCTGTGGCATCACAGCTCACAGCAACCTCAAACTCTTAGGTTCAAGCTGTTCTTTTTGTCTCAGCCTCCCAGGTGGCTAGGACTACAGGCACCCACCACAATGCCTGGCTATTTTTTAGAGACAAGGTCTCGCTCTTGTTCAGGCTGGTCTTGAGTTCAGGTCTGAACTCCTGAGCTCAGGCAATCCACCCGCCTCGGCCTCCCAGATTGCTAGGATTACAGGTGTGAGCCACCGCTCCTGGCCCTTCAGATACTTTAGTTAGGAGAGTAGAATGTTCTCCAGCTCCATCTAAGTAAATATAAAAGATGCAAAGTCTCCATCTTTTTATGGCTGAATAATATTCCATGGTATACATACAGCACAGTTTATTAATCCTTTCATGTGTTGATGAGCATTTGCTCTATTTTCACATCTTTGCAATTGTGAGCTGCTATAAAAATTTGAGTGCAAATATCTTTATGGTAAAATTATTTTTGTTCTTTTGGGTAGATATCTTGTAATGGGATTGTGGGATCAAATGGAAGATCTAATTTATTTTTTTTTTGCAATTTTTGGCAGGGGCAGGGTATAAACCTGCCACCTTCGGCATATGGGGCTGGCACCCTACACCTTTGAGCCACAGGCGCCACCCTGGAAGATCTACTTTTAGCTCTTTGAGGATTCTCCATACTTCTTTCCAAAAGGGCTCTACTAGTTTACAATCCCACCTACAGTGCATAAGTGTTCTTTTCTCTGTGCACCCATGCCAGTGTCTGCAGCTTTGGGACTCAGTGGGAGGTTCTCACTAGGTTTAGGTGATACCTCAGGGGTGGTTTTGATTTTGCATTTCTCTGATGATTAGGGATGGATGAGCATTTTTTCATGCGTTTGTTGGCCATTCATTTGTCCTCCTGGGAAAAGATTCTGTCATGTCTCTTGCCCAGTGATTAATGGGTTTGTTCTTTTCAGATTTATATTTTAGGTTGATCCCACTGGAGTCTGTGAGAGAGCAGAAGTCAGGTGAACAGGGCTGGAGCAGGTTGGAGGCTGAGACAGCCTCATGGTGAGAATTGGGGAGGGTCTGGATTGGACCACTGTTGAGGAGATGAATGGAACACAGATTTTAGGTTATAATTAGGATTTTGAATGGGCATTACTTGTTAAATATGGGGAATAAGGGAGAAGAAAAGTTCAGGATGATGCTAGTATTTCTAGTTTGAGTGACTTGGTGAATGGTGGTGCCACCAAATGAAATAGAAAATTCAGGAGGAGAGCTAATACAGGGAATAAGATAATGAGGCTGGTTCAGAAAATGTTAGTTTTAGGTTTTGGAAAGGGATGGCTAAGTGGAGGCATTTAACAGATAATCCAAGAAGGCAGCTGGGAGTCAGTAGAGGCATGGCCTAAAGATACTGAACTGTGGGCGGCGCCTGTGGCTCAGTCGGTAAGGTGCCAGCCCCATATGCCGAGGGTGGTGGGTTCAAGCCTGGCCCCGGCCAAACTGCAACCAAAAAATAGCCAGGCATTGTGGTGGGCGCCTGTAGTCCCAGCTACTCGGGAAGCTGAGGCAGGAGAATCACTTAAGCCCAGGAGTTGGAGGTTGCTGTGAGCTGTGTGAGGCCACGGCACTCTACCCAGGGCCATAAAGTGAGACTCTGTCTCTACAAAAAAAAAAAAAAAAAAAAGATACTGAACTGTGCATGACCTTAGATGGAGTTGGATGGAGCAGGATGAGCGTGCAGGGCTAGGAGCTTAGGGGCTGAGAATCAACCCTCAGGGAATCAACTCTCAGGGCAACCACAAACCATTGTCAGGAAGGCAGATGGAAACCCATGTCAGTACAAAATCACAGAAGCCTAGAGAAGTTTTAAAGAGTATGTGAAACATGCAACAAAGAGTTCCAGGGATGTAAGATGTGAAAACCAGGTCATTGGAGTCTTAGAACATTTCTTTACAATGAAAACAAGCACAGGTTTTAAAAACACTGAATTTTGCTCTTCTAATGTATTGTCTCACTGCATAATAGTTCACTAGATTAAATGAAATTATTGATTTCTGCTTCATTACAGACATACATTATGAGCAGGTTTTTCAGCACCATGACACAAGGTCATAACTTTCCTTCTTTGGAAGAATAAAAAGCTTTCAGATGGCAGATCCCAGAAACCTTCACTGTGGCCTCTTGCATTTTGTCTCTTGCATAGCATTATTAGAGAGACACGGTTGAAAGAGGCATCTCATAAATCAGCAAGAATGAGCATTTTCCTTCTAAGGCTTCTTAAAATCATTGATGATTAGCAGGATTCCACTACAGGACAATATTATTGTACCCAGATTTTGAAAATTTTCAATAGGAGATGGTTCCTTGTAGTTTATCTCCCTATGCCTACTATTTGATGCAAAATATTTATATTTTTATAGATGTTTGAAATAAACTAGAACATTTCATCTATGTTAAAAATGTACATTTTTCTGTTCTCCAGTAAAAGCTGAGTGGGTCTGTCTCCGTGACATCGGGATGGAGCAGTAAAGAGTTAGTGATTTGGATGTTTTCATCACTCCCCTGAGTCATATCGTAACTAACACCCTTGCATCAATGGCGAGATTTTCCACTTTTCCAAATGTTCTGTTATCAAGTAGTTAAAGCCATAGGTTTTACCATAGTTGCTGCACTATGTGGCACCTGGGGATGATAGTAGACATGAATTCCATTTGAGAAAGAAAAACTCTTTTATTTATTTTTTTAAACCTCTTTTTAAAAAATTTAATTTATTTTGTTTTTTATTTTATAGAGATGGGGTCTCACTCTTGCTCAGGCTGGTGTTGAACTCCTGAGCCTATGGGATACTTCCACCTTGGCCTCCCCACGCTAGAATTACAGGTGTGAGCCACTGTACCTGGCCTCAAAAAACTTTTAATTTTATAATGGCATCTTGAGTTTTGGGCATTATCAAGTTTTGTGAAGATATGTGTGTTTGTGTATTTCTGTAAAGTTGCTTTTTCTAGTCTGTATTGAACTCAGCAGTTATAAACTTAAAAAGTCTTCACATCTTTAAAATGTTTGTATTGACAAGGTGGTTATTAAATGTAAAAAAGAAAAGTCAGAGAAGTGATTTCTTTTTTTTTCTTCCAGTGGTCTGCTCATTTAGAAAAATTTGAATATTTGATTACACTGTATTTTTGTTTTATGTATTTATATATTTTATTGAGACAGAGATGAGGAAGTCTCCTTAGTTTGCTCAGGCTGGGCTCAGACTTTTTCTGTCTCAGCTGCCTAAGTAGCTGGGATTACAGTCCTGAGCCCCTGTGCTCAGCATACTTTCTATACTGTATTCTTGCAGGTTGGATCCTCTGAGCTCTTGACTTTAACATAGTTTTTGTATTATGGGGATGTTGCAGCATCTTGCTGAAATCCTCTTCACGTTCTGGAACCTCTCCAATGACTCCTTGACTCCCTTATAACTGAGGGTATAAATTCAGTTATGTGGATTACAGGGGTGGAGAAATGGTTCTATAGCTGACAGAGGAACTGCCTCATCTGTCTTCAGCCCATAGATTGTTTATTCTGAATAGAAGTTTAGTCTTGGTTGGCAGCAAACTGAGGTAGTGTGATTGATTTAAAATTTTTTTTAAATTTCAGATTAATATGAGGGTACAAATATTTAGATTATATTATTTTCATTTCTAAGGTAAAGTTACAGTTGAGCCCTTCACCCAGGGGCACAACAGCCTCACAATGTGCACATTAGGTGAGATCCGGGCCAATCGCCCTTTCTCCTGCTTCCTCTCCTTTTTCTCCCTTCCTCTCCCTCTTGCTAGACTGTGTAGGTGGGCATGTAGTTGTTTATATATTGGTTTTATATTAGTCTTGAGTACGTTGGATACTTTTTTTTCCATTCTTGAGATAATTTACTAGAATGTGTTTCATCTCCATTCAAGTGAACACAAAAGATGTAAAGTCTGCGTCTTTTCTTATGGCTGAGTAGTATTCCATAGTATACATACACCATAGTTTGTTAATCCACTCATGGGTTTATGGGCGCTTGGGATGCTTCTACATCTTGGCAGTTGTGAACTGAACTACAATAAATATTCTGGTGCAAATGTCCTTGTTGTAAAACGATTTTTGTTTGTCTGGGTAGATAGCTAATGGGATTGTGGGATCAAATAGAAGGTCGACTTTTAGTTCTTTGAGAATTCTCCATACTTCTTCCATGGAGGTTGTGTTTGCAATCCCACCAACTGTAAAAGTTCTGTTCTCTCCACATCTACGCCAGCAACTACAGATTTGGGACTTTGTGATGTGGGCTTATTTCACTGGAGTTAGGTGATGTCTCAGAGTGGTTTTAATTTTCATTTTTCTGATGATTAATAATGCTCGGCATTTTTTCATGTTTCTTAGCCATTTATCTGTCAGATTGATTTAAATTTTATTCAGATGGCTTGGTGCCATCTGAATGGCAGATGGTTACGCGGTGCTGGCCACATGCACCGAGGCTGGCAGGTTCAAATCCAGTCCAGGCCAGCTTAACAGCAATGACAGCTGCAACAAAAAAATAGCCAGGTGTTGTAGCGGGTGCCTGTAGTCCCAGCTACTTGGGAGACTGAGCGAAGAGAATTGCTTAAGCCCAGGAGTTTGAGATTGCTGTGAGCTGTGATACTACAGCACTCTACTGAGGGTGACGAAGTAAAACTCTGTCTCAAAATAAATAAATAAATAAATAAATTTTATTCAGAGAATCAGTAGATTGTTAATCCCAATTCTTTTATAAATTGGTGGCAAATAATATTTCTTTGCAAGGAGAATGCTGTACTTTATCTATATGATAGTTTTTGGATGGTGTCTGAAAAAAATGAATTAATGTAAACAAGTATTAGGTGTCTTAATTAGCCGTAAATGTATTGAATAATTTGCCTCTACTTTCTTCTCCAACTGGTGCCAATTCAGAAAGAAATGAATTGTTGATCTAAATGTTTTTATCACAAAAGCTCCCTCTTGGGTTTCTCTCTCATGGATTTGTAGTTTATTGATAGATCAAGTCAAGACTAGTTATATTACTTTTGAGTTTCTTTCCCTGCTGTTTTGGCTTAAAGATGAGCTCTTTTGGATCTTAAAACCAATATTACAGACTTCTAGTTTGGACTTCAATACTTAGGAAGTTTTTTTTTGGATACATAATTCCAGAGGACCTTGGTGTTGTGATCCCAAATCAAAGACATTTATCTCTTCTTTAAGGAAAAAGGGATTAGGAACTTCCTGCTGCTTTTGCAAACACTAAGTATCTGTTAGGGCTGGGAGTTGCCCTGAGGTCACTTTTAGAAATGCTTCAAATACTCTCAAGGCCCAAGACTCCAAGCTCTTGCTTTTAGGGATGAAGGTTTGTGATTCTCCATTAAAAGAATTCCTAACAGTCTAATAGTCTAATACCTCTGTTTATAGAATCAATGGATCAGTCAAATTAAAAACATAGTTGGGATTATCGTAAGAAAGTATTTTTATCCCTGAAGGCAAGTGGAAAATATCCTGATTAGCCTGAAAATTCCTATTTACTTTTTCAGGGTCTTGTTATAGAGGTGGTGTAAACTAATTCATTAGGCAGGAAACAAATGTGAAAAGCTTTGGCACAGAGGTCTTGGGTGATAATATTTTGTTTCAATATAAAGCCTGACATTGTACCTTTATTAAACAACAGACACGTTACTTAACAGTTCCTTTTTAAATATGAAAGTATCAAGATGGCTGATATTTTATTAGATATTTTTGGTGTTGGAGAGTATGAAAAATAATTTTGTTGTTTGAATAAAAAGGAAATAAATTATTAGAATTTCTGGTTGCATTCAGTATAATTTTTAGAGTAGCTTATCTGTATATAATAAAACTCTGCTTCTGAAAAGTTAAAGAACTCTCTAAGTCCCCCTTGGGGGGCTTATCATTTGACTTCATTAAACACAGATTTTTAACAATTGTTCTCACATTTTAACTTTAGCCACATCAAAAGATGTTTATATATTTCTTTAGGAAGCTGCTCAATTTTGATGCAAAAAAAAAAAAACAACAACCCTCTTTTGTCTGGAAAAAATAATGTGTACCATCTCATAGGTATTTTGTGTATATTTATGTTTTTAAGTATAAATGGCAAAGAGATTTGAATAGTCACAATCTGGACTAGATCAGGACACCTGAAATAATGAACAGTCTTTTAGAGCATATTTGATGCACAAGGAAGGGAAATAGTCTTCATTGAGAAACTTAACCTGACCAAAAGATTTTTTTCCACTTAAAAAAAAAAGAATGACATAGTCTCAAGATGATCCAAGGAGTTCATGATGCTTTGATATATCCTCTGTGCTCCCAGTACATAGCAATGACAGGTAAAATATAGAAAGCTAAAAAGACACATGTGCCATCATAGGTGTTTCTCTTGTGGGGCGACCACAGCAGGAGAGAAGTGTTGTACGGGATTAAGTGCCTGAAGTTTTGCCTGGCCCTACTTCTGGTTGGAGAAGGATTTGAAACTATTTTACAGAAAACCTAAACCATGAAGAAAGAAGTAATATATTTTATTAAAATAAAATTTTAAACGTCTGAATTTCAGAAAGACAGTATAAATCAGGAATGAAATGGCAAGCCTTACCTGCAGTATAAGACTCACACAATGAATCTAAATGACAGAAGATTAGGAACCAAAAGATAAAAGAACTACAAATCCATGAAAAAGAGGAAGCATTCTGGTAGAAATAAATATAAATAGGATGTACTTCAAAAGAGAAAACCTAAAGAGCTAAACTTAGAAAACCATGCTTAGCTCACTTGTGATCAGGGAAATGAAAACAATTTTAAAGATCCTATCTTACATCCACCAGATTGACAAAAAGCAATACACCTCACATTTCCAAATGATGTCAAAGAAAACTGTTGGGAATCAAGATTGGTAGGACAATTTTGGAGAGTTAATTTGGTAATGTTTGGAAAAAGTGAAATATGTATAGCCTTTTGACCCATCAATTTAATTTCTAGGCATATATCATAGAAAAATTCTTGCCATGTATATAAGCAAAGTTATATAAGAATGCTCCTTGAAGCATCTTTTTCAATAAAAGGAAGATGGAAACAACTTATATGTCTATAATAAGAAATGGGTGATAAATTTTGGGATATTATATGTAGTTAAATGAACTAATCAAAATGATTAACTAGAGTTATATATTAATGTGGAATAATGGCAAGAAAAATTGAGCATAAAAATAAATTGCAGAACAAATGGGGTATGATACCATTTATATACAGATTATAAGTATGCAGAGCAGTATATAGTTTGCTAATGGATATATAGATATTTAATGAAAGTGTAAAATTTTCATTGTAATTATAAACAGTAAATACAGAATAGTGATTGTTTCTGGGGAGAGAAGGAAGAAAATCATATTAGGGAGTGGTATATAGGGTCTTCAGCCAAATCTGTAATGTTTTATATTCTTTTTTTTTTTAAGAGACAGAGACTCACTTTGTCACCCTTACAGAGTGTTGTGGCGTCAGCTCACAGCAACCTCCAGCTCCTGGGCTTAAGCCTCCTGAGCAGCTGGGACTTACAGGTGCCCGCCATAACAGCTGGCTGTTTTTCTGTTGCAGTTTGGCTGGGGCTGGGTTTGAACCTGCCACCCTCGGTACATGGGGCCGGCACCCTACTCACTGAGCCCCAGGTGCTGCCCATGTTTTATATTCTGTTTTTTTTTTTTTTTTTTTTGAGACAGAGTCTCACTTATTAACCCTCGGTAGAGTGCCATGGTGTGACCCCTGCTCATAGCAACCTCCAGATCCTTGGGCTTAGGCGATTGTCTTGCCTCAGCCTCCCGAGTAGCCGGGATTATAGGCACCCGCCACAACGCCTGGCTAATTTTTTTGTTGCAGTTTGGCTGGGGCTGGGTTGAACCCACTACCCTCAGTATATGGGGCCAGCACCCCACCCGCTGAGCCACAGGTGCTGCCCCCATGTTTTATATTCTTTAAAAGAAATTCTGAGGCCAGCAGCAATGACTCATGCCTATAATCCCAGCACTTTGGGAGGCCACGGCAGGAAGATCACTTTAGGCCAGGAGTTTGAGACGAGCCTGGCAATATTGAAGTTTGAGACCATCCTTGAGCCTATTGAGACTGTTTTATACAAAAAAAAAAAATTAGCTGGTCATGATGGTTCACACCAGTGGCTCGGGAGGCGGAGGTGGGAGGATCACTTGAGGCCAAGACTTTGAGGCTGTAGTAAGCTATGATCATGCCACTGAACTCTAGCCTGAGCAACAGAGACCCTCTTAAAAAGAAAATCTGAAACAAATACTAATGTTTGTTAATATTTGATAAAGCTGCATGGAATATACAGAAGTGTTTGTTGTATTACTCACTCTTCTCTGTGTTTTAGATAGTTGATTAGTTTTTAGACGAGTGATTTAAAATTCATTTCACTATTTTTTCAGACATCAAGTGTCATATTAGCTTTCTGAAATTAAATTAGCACATATATTATAAAAGTTTTCATTTACTTGAATTATTTGATACCTTATTTTTAGATTTTATCTTAACTGTCTTTTTACTAGTTTTCTCCCAAGTCATGAAAATAACTTGAATTTGCCCAAAGCTTTTGATTCTAAAGCAGTGGTTCTCAACCTTCCTAATGCCACTGTCCTTTAATACAGTTCCTGTGGGTTGAGAACTGCTGTTCTAAAGCCATACTTGTGCTTAGCATCAAATTGTTAAATTGTTGTAAGTTGATTCAGCATGGCCTTTAAGTTATCTCAGATTACCACACAATTAATTCAATTTGGGAGGTAGCACAGTTATAATAACCAGATCATGTGCCATTATTTTGTTTGCCTTGATCAAATTGGATGAACAATTCAGAATTAAATTAGCAGTTTTTCAATTAGCTGTTAGAATACCCCCAAAAAGCAAACCCACCTGAGATTGGTGAGTTTGGTTGAAACACGTAGGCAAAGAAGCATTCAGGAAAATTTTTGCTGCACAGAAAACAAGCCTTTCTCTGCACAGACTAAAGCTATTATTTGAGACAGGGGTCTTTGTCTGTCTTTGGTCAGTGGTCAGTGAACTCTGACCAAGCATTTTTTTTCACCATCTTGACTGTAGTGTGAGTTGCTAGTGATTGATTCGTTAACCCTCTAGAGTTCACATTCTTATGTCAAAGACTTATCAGTATAGAAAAGAGATTCTATGTGAGCTTATTCATTTTATTTAAAAGGTTAGGATGCAGTTGTGTGATTGAAGAGGTTACTTGGAGGCCTGGAATGCTTTTATTGCTCCATTTTAACTTGATGCAATTCAAGTCCTATACCCAGAATCAGCTGCCCTTTTCATAACCATTTTAGTTCATGGTGATCTCTCCCTTCTGTGAACCTCACTCTGTGTAACATTCACCTGAGAGTTGTCATCTGCTTGTTTAACTTACTTTTTTTCTTATTTACGTCTGCATTCATTGAGCAATGTTTTTATTAAATTACATTTATTATTATTATTATTTTGGAGACAGCCCAGGCTAGATAGACTACTGTGGCATCAGCTTAGCTCACAGCAACCTCAAGCTCCTGGGTTCAAGTGATCCTCCTGCTTCATCCTCCAAAGTAGCTGAGACTACAGGCACCCACCATGATGCCCAGTTAATTTTTCTGTTTTTAGTAGAGACAGGGTCTCACTCTTGCTCAGGCTGGTCTCAAACTTCTGAGCTCAAGGTATCCACCCACCTCAGCCTCCCGGAGTGCTAGGTTACAGGTGTGAGCCACTGTCTCTGGCCAAACAAATGTTTTTTTGAACTGGGGCTGTAACCATGAGGACAGAAAAGAAGTTGTATCAGTTAGCTATTACCACATAACAAGCTACTCCTAAACATGGTAGCTTAAAACCGTGATCATATATTATTATCTACAAGTCTGTGGATCAAGTGGGTGGCTCTGCTCAGGTGAGCCAGGATTGACTAATCTCTGCTATCCGCTGTATTCACTTGGTGTCACCAATCAGCTGATGGTCCTGCTGGGGCGGGTGGTTGCTGGCAGGTCTAGGATGATCTCACTTACATGAGTGGCTGTTGGTTGGGGAGCTAGGAGAGGTTGTGCCATATGTCTTTCATCATCCAGCAGACTATCCTGAGTTTGTTCACTTGTCTGTGGCAAGTTCCAAGACAGCAGTAAAATCACTCAAGGCTTCTCAAGGCCCTGACATGAAATTAGCATACTCTTTCATCCTATTCTGTTGGCTAAAGCAAGTCTCAAGGTTAGCTGAGATTTGAGAGGTAGGAGGAGCTGCAAGGTTACATCAGAAAAAGCATGGATATGGAAGAGTGAAGAATTTCAGTCATGTCTATAGTCAGTATACACAGATGGAAAGGATGTAAGAAAAAGTGTAGGAGTGAAGATTTGGGGATCTCTGCCCTCCAAGAGAATGTGAAGATTATGGCTTATGTTTTTGTATGACAATGCCATTAAATCATAGTAGAAAGAAAGATGGGAGTAGGTAGGCAGAAAGAAAGAGGAGGTTGGGGAGAGGAAGACAGGGAAAATGTAGGAAGAATATGAATGAATGAGAAGAATAAGTTTAGTCCTAGCATACCAAATGTGGGGTATCCTGAAGACATGTAAAAGGAGACATTTTGAGATGTCGATGTAGAATTGGAGATTTTTCCTAGAGGAAAGATAAGTAAAAATATAGATTTAGCAGTCATTAATATATTAAGTACTGGAAGTGTAAGGAGTGTAGTATACAAAGGGCATGAGAAAGAGAGTGCCATACAAAGGAAGAAGGGCTGAAGTTGCAGCCAGCCTTGGGTTAAAAGAGTGGGCTGAAGGACAGTCATCAACATCGGTCGAGGAAGTAACAGAAACAAAATAATGATATGAGAGTCAGAAGAAGAGGGTGTCTCAAGGGGCGGGAATTCCACTGTAGATACTACGGAGTCCAAATCAGCTGAGAATTGGGGAGAGGCCGTTACATCTATCACTGTTAGTTATGATTGGGCTGAGACATGAATAGGAAATGTAGTGGTGAAGGAGTGAAGAGGGAAAGGGGGAAGAGGACAGTTGCATGGACAGAGGCAGGCCAAGGGACCAGCCGTGCAGGATGGAGAAGATAGGCGTGTATTTGTAAGCTGTGGGACCTAGTGGTGAGGAAGAGCTGGAAGACAGGTTATAATTAATGAATCAAGATTACAGAGGAATGGGAAAGGATAGAATTAAATCATTTCTGTGGAATAGTTAATTTAGTTCTCACAACTTATGAAGAAAATTTTCACCCTTTTATAAATTAAGAAACTAAGAGACATTAAATAATTTTAAAATCATACAGCTAATAATTGGTGGACCTGAATTGTCTCTTCCTGAGCTCCACTGTGAATTTCATGTTGTGTTGTGTTTTATGGTTTTATTTTTGTTTTTGGGTCTTTTTTTTTTTTTGCTTACTTATTTTTAAAAAATATCCTATAAGGCCTTTTAGAGGGAAAGGGGCAAGTCCTCTCACGACAGGTACAAAGGTTCACTTTTTCTTTTAATTCTCAGTGTGTCTTGGCTAAAACTTGGAGGTTTAGTCTATTTTTGATTGATAATTTAGATTAGATTATCTATATTTTACATTGATCAGGAATCAAGTGAATGTGTTAAGAGAACTGTAACAGTTTGGCTTATAGAGAATAGCTTTAAATCTGTTAAAAATAGAAGAATGATTTAAGGACAAATCAAAAGCATTCAAATATTCCTGTAGTAAGTAAGTATCCTAAACCAAGAAAGCATTAGAGTCTAGGATATCATAATGTAATTATAGTCTAAAATTTTAGAAGGAAATTTAATCCATGTCTTTCAGGCATTTGGATATAAGAGAAAGTCACAAACCGAACGTGAGTAAGTGGTTTGGGTTTAAGGGAACTTCCATGTGGGGAAAGAAGTAGTACAAATGTTAATTTGCAGATCAGCCTATTCTAACATTTGAAGATGAAGAAACTCATGTAAATATTTGTGGTTTTAAATAAGACTTTCTGGAACTTTTTTTTTTTTTTAAGAGACAGAGTCTCTTAAAAAAAGTGTATTACTTTGTCGCCCTCGATAGAGTGCTATGGCTTCACAGCTCACAGCAACCTCCAGCTCTTGGGCTTAAGCGATTCTCTTGCCTCAGCCTCCCAAGTAGCTGGGACTACAGGCGCCCACCACAACGTCCAGCTAACTTTCTGGAACATTTAAAGGCTTTTGAGTATAACTGATTTTTGTTTTTTGAAATTGTAGAAGTAGTACATGCTTTCCATAAATATTGAAATGATAGAGAAAACATTAAGTGCTCAGTTCCTCTGGAAGTAATTGTTAGTGGGTGTGTATATTCTTCCAGGGCCTTTTTTCTATAACAGGCTTGCTTTTCTGGTTTTTAAATACTTTATTGTGGTATAATTGATGTACAATAAACTGCATATATTTAAAGTACACAGTTCGATGACACGTTTATGAACTCATCCTAGAAAAATTGCTACATATCTCATTGCTGACTATCACTACAGTCACCTTTGAAGTAGTTCCTTTGGGAAGCTGTGCACTGACACCAGTGCCTAGTCCACCCTTCAAAGCAATTTTGAAACTCTTTTATTAGAATGGCCATCAAAGCTGTTGTTGTATTACCTTTGATGTCCTAAATATCATCAAATGTCTTCCTTTCATATTTCCTTTATCTTCAGGTAAAGAAAAAAGTTACTGAGGGCCAGATCAGGTGAGGAGGGAGAGTGTTCCTATACAGTTATTTATTTACTGGCTGAAAGCTCCCTCACAGATAGCACTGTGTAAGCTGGTGCACTGTTGTGATATAATAGCCATGAGTTGTTTGCCAAGATTTTCAGTTAAGATTTTGCTATTTCTCTATGGATGTTTACTTGGTCTGGTATGCTTCTCACAGTCAGCTGATGATGTTGACACGAATTTGACGAATTATTGCAATGTTTTCATCAACAGTTCTGACTGTTACTGGCCACCCTGACTTCTCTTCAACAGTGGCTGTTTCTCATCTCTCAGAAAAACATTTACTCCCTTTGTACACTGCTGTTTTCTTCGTGGCATTATCCCCATAAACTTGGACTAACATGTCCCTCATTTCATTTCCATTCTTGCCAAGTTTAGCAAGAAATTTACGATGTTTGTTCGTTGCCCTAATTCAAGTTCCAACGTGATGGCACGTAAAAACACACAACAATAATGAACACCACTCAGCAAGACACTGCCCCATGTTGATGTGAACACAGCTGTGACACACTCATATACCAAAGTTATGAAATCTTAGTTATTTGTACAGTGCTGCCAACATAAGTGCAAGGTGGCAAGTTTGCAAACTTAATTGTCAGGCCTCATATGTGTGTACCAATGAAACCATCACCACAGTGAAAATAGTGAACATACACTCATCATTCCCCAAAGTTTCTTTATGTTATTTGAAATCTATCTCTCCTCCCCCATCTCCAGGCAGCCTATATATTGTTCTATATATTTTTTTTTGAGGCAGAGTCTCACTCTGTTGCCCAGGCTACAGTGCTATGGCATCATCCTAACTCATAGCAACCTCAAACTCTTGGGCTCAAGTAATCTTCCTGCCTCAGCCTCCCAAGTAGCTAGGACTACAGACGCCACCACAATACCTAGCTAGTTATTCTATTTTTAGTAGAGACACGGTCTCGCTTTTACTCAGGCTAGTCTCGAACACCTCAGCCTCCATCCTGTGCCATGATTACAGCTGTGAGCCACCCAGCAGGGCTGATTCTATAACTTTTGTTTTTCTTTTCATTTAATATACCAGCACTTTCATTTTGTTATTGGCTTCCTTAATACTATTAAATCATTATCATATCCATTCATCCATAATTATGGCCATAAAGAAATGTAAACTATCTGTTAGGTCCTTTAGGACTTAAAGAAATCTGTAATTCTGTAAAATACTAGCACCACGCCTGTAGCTCAGGTGGCTAGGGCACCAGCCACATACACTGGAGTTGGTGGGTTCAAACCCAGCACGGGCCTGCCAAACAACAATGACAACTACAACCAAAAAATAGCTGGGTGTTGTGGTAGGTGCCTGTAGTCCCAGCTATTTGGGAGACTGAGGCAAGAGAATCGCTTAAGCCCAAGAGTTTGAGGTTGCTATGAGCTGTGATGCCATAGCACTCTACTGAGGGCGATATAGTAAGACTCTGTCTCAAAAATAAATAAATAAATAAATAAATAAATAAAATAACTTTTACTAGCACAATCAATAGTATAATCAGCCTTGGCACTCTCTTACCAAATTAAAATATACTAGAAGCTCATTTTCCTAATTAGTTAGCAGTGATTAATAGAGCAATGTTTTTTTTCCTTTGTTACTCGGATTTGTTTCTCTGTATTTGTACCATTCATTCCTAATCTGCTCCCTCTCTTAGCCTTTACACTTCTCATTTCTTCTTGCGTAATATTTTTCACTTCATTTTTTTTCCATTCTGCTCTCTCTCCCCACCCCCCACCGTTTGTCACTAACTCTTTTGCCTCTGTTTTCTTTACCAGCTTACTCCACCTTTCCACAGGCACTCACAGACTCTTGTCATCAGCCAATGCATGCTTTTGGGAAATGAGACTTTCCAGCTCTCTAAAGGAATGCTCATCACAGAATAGAGGGAGTTGAACAATACTGTCTAGTGGCCTCTGAGCCACTAGACAGACTTTTGCTGTATTTCCAAAAGTCTTCCAGATCACCAGCTTCCTCTGATTATCATTTCTTTAAAAGAAACTCAAGTGTTTTTATTAAGCTGTGTGACAGATTCGCATATGGCCCTGAATAGCACTTTACACAAACCTGAGGAATCCAGCTTTACAATTGGTTCTGAATGTGATTTTATTCATATCAAAGTTATGATCTTTCTGGGTTATTAGTCTTAAGTCAGAGGGCTGTGAGGACTGAACTTGAATAGCAGTATCATAATTTCTGCATTGCTATAAAGATACATTATGTGTCTAAACATGGCATAATTACATTTTTGCTGTTAGGAAGAAACACAGTTTTATTACCTTGTTCAGCAGAGCCCTGTTTCTTTAAGTACAAAATGTTTTCTGTAACACTCATTATAAGCCATCAAAGAAAAAGGTTATTTGGCTTTTGCCACTGCCGAGAGCAGGCATTAAAAAGCATATTCTATCAGTTAGCCTTCCTGTGCTTGAAGGATTGTGACACTCAACAGCAGATGAAATATGAGCTGCAAGTTTCTTTTGCCCTGCTCCCATAAACTATGTGTTGTTTTGATTTGGCTTATTGAATGTGTTATGGGGGATTTCAATATGGCTGTGGTCCAGAATTCTGCGCTTTTATTCTTCTGAGCTAAAAGTTGCGTATAATTCAGCAAAAATTTCTAAAAGGATATATGCTTTCCTCATTTAAAAAAATGCTTTGTGAGCAACAAGTGTAGCCTGTTTCTCCCTCTACCCAAGTAATTGAAAGGCCTTTTGCAGGAAGGCATGGCATTAACTCATAAGAGTAAACCATTTTTTCAATAGCTTTGTGTTGATGAAACTCTTTTTTTTTTTTTATTGTTGGGGATTCATTGAGGGTACAATAAGCCAGGTTACACTGATTGCATTTGTTAAATAAAGTCCCTCTTGCAATCATGTCTTGCCCGCAGAAGGTGTGGCACACACCAAGGCCCCACCCCTCTCCCTCCTTCCCTCTCTCTGCTTTTCCTCTGTGTTGATGAAACTCTTTAGGGAACATGATTGCATGAATTTATTTGAGTCACTCGCTGAATATGTTTTAGACATACTTTTATTCTATGGAAGGTACATTCTTGGTACTACATATTTGAGATACCCTTAAATGTTGCTCTTAACATTAGAAGCCTCTGTGTAAGTAGGGAAACATTTTTATAAAACACAATCATTCTCAAACAGAAGAATCCAAAAGCAAGCGAGCCATTAAAAAAAAACAACCCACATTTGCAATTGTTCCTACTTACAATTAATGTTCCCCATTGGTCAAATCTGATCACATACCTAGGTCATTACAAAAGTTTTGAGACAGACTGTGTTATGGTCCACTATTTGGACCATATGGTCCAGTAAAAACACAGTCAGCAGTAGCCTTTGTGATTTACCAAGTTTTAGCTTGGTCGTTTTATCGGTGTTGCTGGGAGGGCTTCCTTTGTGTCCATCTGCACAGATTTTATGTTTCTTGATTTCTGTGTTTCTGCAAACTTTCGTAATGACCCTACTATTCTTTGTTTAAAATACTTCGGTGGCTTGCCTTTGTCTTCAGAATACACCCCAAACTCTCATGGTAGTGCTTCTTAGATATTAAAGTGCATTCAAGGCATTTGGGCATCGTGTAAAAACGTTGATTGGCATTGGTAGTATGGGATGGTGCCTGATATTCTGCATGTCAGGCAAGTTCTAGTTCTAAGCCTGGTCCAAGGACCTCTCTTCCAGCAGCAAAGCAGTAAACATAAGTAGGCAAGATTCTTCATCATCTCTGCTCTGCAGCTCATCCTTTACCACTCTGCCCTCTCTCACCCCAAATTCCCACCACGTGGGATTGCAGTTCTCTGAATGTGCTGGGCACTGTTATTGTTCTGTACCTTTACCCTTGCTCTGCCCTCTGCCTGGACTGCTCTTGATAATCCCTTGCTGTCCTTCAGCCTTCATCCACACATGCCACCTTCTGTGCCACACTTCTCCCCACTCTGTCTTGTTCTGATGTCTGAGGACGGTTGCAGCATCCTGTGGGTTGTACTTTTATGGAAGGACTTAATAGTGTCATATTCCTTGATTTGGAGTGTTTATTTTTAAAGAAATGACAGATTTACTTGGGCTAAACAAGCAAGTCCATATTATTGGAGAATAATATGGAATGTTGGATAAATAATTGTAAACTGATGTTGGTCAAGAATAGAAAGGGCTGGGCATGGTGGCTCATGCCTGTAATCCTAACACTCTGGGAGACTGAGATGGGAGGATCCTGTCTCTATTAAAACTAGGGGGAAAAACTAGCTGAGTGTTATGGTGGGCAGCTGTAGTTCCAGCTACTCGGGAGGGTGAGGCAAGGGGATTGCTTGAACCTGTAGGATAATATTTAGAAATAAACATATCCTACATCAAGCACACAAAGTGAATTCAGTGTGAGTTTAAAATGACTTGCTTTTCTTCCAGAGGCTTCTCATCTTGTGTAGTCTGTTTCTTGACTTAATAATTACAGGAGCGAGTTTACACCCACGGCAAAGCTGCTGTTCGTTCGCGTCTCTGGTCACGCAACAGAACCTAAGAGTTTGAGGTTGCTGTGAGTTATGATGACGCTGTGACACTCTACCTAGGTCAACAGAGCGAGACTCTGTCTCGAAAAAAAAAAAGGATAGAAAGGGAAAGAGAAATTATTGATGCTAAAGCCTTCACTATAGCCTGTGACATTCAGTCAAGTGGAAGGATGGGGAAATACATTTTTGCTTTTATTCCCAGGAAAGTTTAAAGGAGAAAAAATTGGGGGAAAGGAAACTATCCTTTGTGCATGAATGTGTTTCTTTTTTTTTTTTCTATCTTTATTATTATTTTTTTTTTTTATTGAGACAGAGTCTCACTTTGTCGCCCTCTGTAGAGTGCTGGGGTGTCATAGCTCATAGCAACCTCAAACTCTTGAGCTCAAGCAATTCTCTTGCCCCAGCCTCCCAAATAACTGGGACTATAGGTTCCCACCACAACCCCCAGCTATTTTTCTTTTTGTTTGTTTAGCAGGCCTGGGTCGGATTTGAACCCACCAGCCCTGGTGCATGTGGCTGGCATCCTAACAACTGAGCTACAGGCACCTCATGAATATGTTTCTTACCAGGAGAGTAGACGCACAAGATTAATGTTACTGCTGTAAAATGCTTTGATAGATCCCTCATATGGGTATTCCATCTCTAGAGTTGTAGCTTGGGGGGTAATATTTTTTCAAACTCCCATTTTTACTTCTGGCTCCCCTATTTACCAAAGTCTATGACACTCAGCAAGTGGCTTAACCCCTGGGAATATATTTCCCTAACTATAAGTGAAAGTAATAGTATTTACCTATTGAGGTTTTTGAGAACATTAAATGAGTTAAGATATATGTAAGATATGTAGTAGTTCTCTCTTCTCTTTCAGTCAGTATTGTCAAACCTAATTAAAAAAGTGAGCTTACATTATTATTAAAAAAACTTCGTTATGTTGTAGACAGGTAGTTCAGAAGTCAATGTCCACTTTATTAATTCATTTTAATAGGTCATTCACTATATATATTTTTTCTGTTACCAATTAAATTTGCTCAGTCTTTAATTTAACAGCTATTAGAAGATGAAGGAGATACTCAGACATTTCATAATGATTGATTTCCAATTTGTGAATTGAATGTCATATGTAGACTACTTAATTGATATAATAAATTATGATTGTGTAAACTTTAATGAATTGTATTGCATAACGGATATTTACTAAGTATCTACTGAATGTCTGATTATTATGTGGGAGAGAAAGGAAAACCAGGCATTTTATAATATAATTAGTATATATATAAAACAAAAATGGAGAACAATGTTGTAAAGTTTATCAACAAATAATTTAATATACTACAACTTTCAAATTGGTTTTAAAGATCCTTGAGATAAACTTTTGAAAAAGCAAAAGTAATCCTGGTAGAAACATTTCTGCTGTGATTTTGTTGGATTTTGTGACTTTTCTCATTATAAATTTCTACACAGATGCAGTTGCTAAGTGACATGAATTTTGTTACAAAACCTTACTCTTCTTAATGCTTTCTTGATCCTCTGTTTCTATGACTGATGCAAAGTGTAAAATCGCATGGAATGTTCTTCCTGCACAGTTGAGCTATTAAGCAGAACTAATTCTTTACGGAATGACAACAAGGCAGAAGAAAGGCATCTCTTGGATTAGGCAATATAAGGCAATCACTTGGCAAACGGCTGCAGGGAAAGTGGACCCTGGTAAAGACAAAGCAATGACACTTTTTCTTTTCCTCTTGAATTCATAGGAGCCACACAAGTTGAACAGCTTTGAAGCTGGTTAATGTGGCTTACTATGCACGTTTTTTCTGTACTGTTTCCTGTTTGTTTTTGCCAGCAGAGGGGCCAAGAATAATCACTTGATAAATGCATTAGCATGTCTCATACACTTCTGTGACCACACACTGTCCCTGGGAAGACAGATAATTTGAGAAGAGGAAAATCCCAGTTGGGGATGTCTTTCAAAGTGAGATCAGATTTTACTTCCAAACTAACAGGATTCTGTCTAGATTATGAGAGTACCATATGGAGACTGATTATTTTTGAAAAATTTAAAGTCAAGATTAAGAAGCAGTTGGGAAAGATGTAAGGCAAAATAAATGGAAGTTTATTTTCATATTAAAGACAAAGAATGTCGGTGTCAGTTTTGTGACAGTTTAACAGTTATAGAAAGCTTATTTTTCTTACGGACAACCTGCTCATACGTATTTTGCTTAGGTATGGGTTTTCCTCGTTTCTCACATCCTATATTCCTCCCAAGACAGACTCTTCTTCACATAGCATCACATTTCCACATCTCTTTCTGGCATTCTTCATGGTCTGATCCTAAGAAGATAGCCTCGTTGTCTGCCAGTCTGTAGTTATTGCCCATCTCTTTGGGATAGACACCGTCAGTCCAGCAGAGCATGAGCCAACATGTAGCTAAAGAGAACTGCACTTGAGCTGCAGATGAGGATGTTAGGAGAAGTGGCTATGAGTTCAACATTATAAATCTCAATTTGTGACTGGCACGGTGGCTGACACCTGTAATCCTACCACTCTGGGAGGCCAACGAGGGTGGAGGCCTGAACTCAGGAGTTTGAGTCCAGACTGAGCAAGAGTGAGACTCTGTCCACACTACAAAGAGAAAAACTAGCTGGGCATTGTGGCGGGTGCTTGGAGTCCCTGCTGCTTGGGAGGCTGAGGCAAGGAGATTTCTTGAACCCAAGAGTTTGAGATTGCTGTGAGCTAAGATGCCATGGCATTCTACCCAGAGCGACAGAGTGAGATGCTGTCTCCAAATAAATAAATACAGAAGTCTTTTTTTTTTTTTTTGAGACAGAGTCTAACTATGTCGCCCTCTGTAGAGTGCCATGGCATTACAGCTCACAGCAACCTCAAACTCTGGAGCTTAAACAATTCTCCTGCCTAGCCTCCCAAGTAGCTGGGAGTACAGGCACCTGCCACAATGCCCAGCTATTTTTTTGTTGCAGTTGTTACTGTTGTTTAGCTGGCCTGGGTTTGAACCCACCAGCCTCGGTATATGTGGCCAACGCCGTAACCACTGTGCTACAAGCGCCTAGCCAAGTAAATAAATCTTAATTCTCTATAACTCTTTTTCTCTCTGCTTTAGGACAGTGGAAATATCAATGTGGCACAGAGGCATGGGCAATTTTAGCCCTCAGAAGTGCAGTTTAATTTGAAGGAGCTCTCAGTGTTCAACAGTATTGGTCAAACATGAATTCCAAAAGCCCATAGCCACCTAGAAAATCTGTCTCACTTGAGATTCCTCGGAACAGACTAATTGGTTCTAAAACTACATTCGAATTAATCTCAAGCCTGGCCCGGTAGAATCTGTGTCAGGTTGAACATTACAAGACTCTTCCAGATGGTCTTAGAATGTCGGGGGCTTGGGAACTGACAGCATCTGCAGGATACGCTAGGCCAGCAGCCTGCAGTGGTTTTTTGTTTGTTTGTTTGTTTTGGGTTTTTTTGGTCACCCTTGGTAGAGTGTTATAGCTTATACTAACCTCAGAGTCTTAGGCACAAGCAATCCTCTTGCCTCAGCCTCCCAAGTAGCTGGGATTACAGGTACCCACCACAACGCCCATCTATTTTTAGTAGAAATGCTGTCTCCAGCCTCTTGTGCAGCCTGGTCTTAAGCTCCTGAACTCATGTAGTCCACCCACCTTGGCCTACCAGAGTGCTAAAATTACAGGCATGAGCCACCACACCTGGCCTCAGCAGTGGTTTTAATGTGCATTTCCCTATAACTGATAGGGTGAAATATCTTTTTATAGGTTTAGTTGCTACCCATGTATCTTCTTTGGTTAAGTGTCTGTTTAAATCTTTTGCCCACTTTTTTTGAGTTGTTTCTAATTATTAAGTCTTGAGAGTTACTCAAGTTACTTAAGTTACACACTGGATATAGATCTTTTGTCAGACATGTGATTTGCAGATTTTCTCTTCCAATCTATGGCTTGTCTCTTCATTCTTGTAATAGTGGCCTTTCAAGAGCAGAAGTTTTTTTATTCTGATGAAATCCAGTGTGTCAATTTTTTCTTTTATGGATTGTGTGTTTTCTTGTGTCATTATCTAAGAACTCTTTGCCTTAACCCAAAGGCATCAATATTTTTCTGTTTTTGTCTAAATGTTTTATAGTTTTACATTTCATATTTAGGTTTTTGACCCATTTTGAGTTGATTATTTGCATAACATATAAAGCATAGGTCGAGATTAATTTAACTTTAATTTTTTGTATATGGATGTTCAGTTATTCAAGCATGATTTGTTGAAAAGTCTGTCCTTTCTCTATTGAATTGTTTTTGTAACTTTGTAAAAATCAATTGACATTTGTATTGATTAATTCCTGCACTCTCTCTACTGTTTCATTGATCTATATGTCTATCTTTTTGCCAATACCATAGTTTTATCATAATTACTGTAGCTTAACCATAATTCTTAAAATTATCATAAACTTCAAAATCAGCCTGTGTGAGCCCTTTAGTTTTGTTCTTTTCTTTTAAAAGTGTTTTGAATATTCCAGTTCCTTTGCCTTTTTATATAAATTTTATAATAGGATGTAGATTTTTATTTTACATATAAGGACAGAACTGATCTGGGCAAAACTATCTTATACTTCTCTTTTCTGTATATTTTGCACCCAGCTTTTACATTGAATACTTAATGTATTTGTGCTGGTTGCTGGATGAAGGGTTCCCTGCTCAAGATTTGTCTGCAGTCATATAGACCAATGAAAGCATAACTGTCCTTATCCTTTTTCCCAGGCATGTGTCTGCTGGCTAATCTAGTCTCTAAGTCCCAACGCATTTCTGTGATTCATGACATATACATTTACATGCATGTATAAATAGGTCATTGCCTCCTTATGTGCTTTTTTTTATTTTATTTTCTTCCACTTTGTCGCCCTGGATAGAGTGCTCTGGCATCGTAGCTCACAGCAACCTCAAACTCTTGGGCTCAAGCCATCCTTTTGCCTCAGCCTCCCAAGTAGCTGGGAGTATAGGCACCCGCCACATGCCCGGCTAGTTTTTCTGTTTTTAGTAGAGACGGGGTCTCACTCTTGCTCAGGTTGATCGCAAACTTCTGACCTTAGGTGATCAACCTGCCTCAGCCTCTCAGAATGCTAGTATTACAAGTGTGAGCCACCCTGCCTGGCCCCTCATTATGTGCTTGAACCCAAATATACAAAATAATAATGATGCTGAAAGGATTTAATGTAAGGAAGTTTGATTTTATGTCATTCGTAGTCTTATTCTGGGGTCTTAGTTTCCCACTAGGCACTTAGTTTTCCATATTGCCATCATAAATAATTGTGAGTTAATTTCATTTTGGTAGACATTTAATGATGGGTAGTTATTTATAAAGCACAATGATGTTTAGGCCCATTGAAATCACTGCTAATTTCTTATTTAGGGCTCCTTGAACATTTTAGAAGGTAGATGTCAGGTTAGTGACATTTATTCTTAAGTGGAGTATGTGTTTTCCTCACCTTTCAGCCTCTTCTGAGCCCTTTATTTAATGCAGTGATTTTCAACCAGTGTGCTGCGAAAAAAATTTTTTTTTCTTTTTTTTTTTTTTTTGCAGTTTTTGGCCGGGGCTGGGTTTGAACCCACCACCTCCGGCATATGGGGCCGGCGCCCTACTCTTTTGAGCCACAGGAGCCGCCCACCGTGAAAATTTTTAAAGGCCATTAATTAAATTATTTTGAAAAGAAGTTTAAAGCACAGTAAGTATGTTTTTTTTTTTTTTTTTTTTTGATCAACATGATTTAAGTGTGCCACGGACATTTAACTCTAGGTTCAAGCATGACATGAGATAAAACGGTTTGAAGAACACGGCTCATCCTTTAGTAAGCTTGCCATTGAAAAGTATCTTATGTATAGTTTGGAGTATGTCATTGAAGATTAATATTATTTGAGGAGGATCATTATTTTATGGCTACAATAGCAGATTACTGCTACAGCAGTAATCTCTGTTAGCTCCTTAAATCCCGTGATACCAAATTAGAAGATGGTTTGGGGCACACTGAGCTGTGGCTCTGGGAAGACTCTTTAGAACTGGAAGACTTGGCAGCAGCAGTTGGATTTTGTTTTTCTGGTCTAGACAAGTGCAGTAGTGAGAAGAGTGGAAAGAGTAGAAATATATATATATAATATATATATTTTTTATTTTATTCCAACATGAACTGCTGTGTGCCCAAATCATGGGCGTACCTATGCTCTCTGCCCCTGTTTCTCCCATTGGAAATGATCTTGTTCTTACAGCTTTTAAAAGTTTTAGACAACATCCCAAGTAGGTAGCCAACATCCCACACTACTCCCTCCCTCTCTCTGTCTTCCTCTTCCTTCTTTACATAAGCCTGGTTCATGAGTCCTGATGCCTGGCCTAATGTGAAAATAGGCAGCCACAAACTGACCCATCTAAAGTGGCACATTGGCTAAGCATGGTGGCTCATACCTGTAATCCTAGCACTCTGAGAGGCTGAGGCGGGTGGATCGCTTGATCTCAGGAGTTCAAGACCAGCCTGAGTAAGAGTGAGATCCTATCTCTACTGAAAAAAATTAAAAAATAAATAGAAAACAACTAGCTGGGCATGGTGGTTCCTGCCCATAGTCCCAGCTAGTTGGGAGGCTGAGGCAAGAGGATTGCTCAAGCCCAAGCAGTTTGAAGTTGCTCTGAGTTGTGATACCATGGCACTCTATCCAGGGTGACAGAGTGAGACTCTATCTCAAAAAAAAAAAAAAGACTGGCACATTGTTTTTGAACCAAACTTATAAGCATTATTTCTTCTCCTTTCCCAGGAGGCCACTGCATCCTACATATAAATATACCCATGGCTCCTCTCTGTCTCTTTTCTCCTTCCTGCCCTACCCCAGCAGAAGGAAAGGATAGGGTGGTTGGAATCATCTAAGAGAACTAAAGTGAAAAAAGAGAGGCTGACTGGATAATACCGTGGCCTGAGATCTAATGCTACATTTTAAGACAGGGAAGACAGGCATATTTTATAAGCACTGATGAAACTAGTAAAGAGAGAGTGATGGAAAAGAATGGGAATCACACATGGAATAAGGACCAGGAGCAGGTAGGTAGGGATGGGATTAAGAGCTCCAGGAGAGAGTTAACTTTGGTGCAGGTTGGAATGGTTACTCCTTGCTTAGAATCAGGAGTGAAGAAAGAGAAGCTAGGGGACAGGGAGAGATTTTGAGGTGGTAAGGAAAAATATTGATGGTGTTAATAGCCAATTAAATAATAGAAATACCTAACATGTATTGAGTGCTTTTAGTTTTATAGTCAATATGTTAAGTACTTAGTATACATTACCTTATATAATCCACAATAACCCTTTTAAGAACCCTACTTTATAGAACAAAACATGTTTAGGATGAATAAAAAATTTGCTCCGTGTTATACCACAGAAAGTGATATAGCTAAAATTCTGTTACTTTTCTTGAAGAGACAGGGGGCAAAGCTTTCTATTGTGGTAGGAGGGAGGTGGTGATGTGGTTTGTTGAGGTCATATAGTAAACTTTTATTGAATGCCTGTTGTATGCTGGGCCCTGTTCTAGTTCCTAGCAACACACAGACAAGTAAGATATGTCCTCTGAACTCAAAGAATGTACAACCCAGAGTAAAAGTGGGTGAGGACCTGTTTGAATCAGACTGTTAGGGACTTCTTGAACCATGTTATTAATGAGATTAATAAAAATATTATTGAATAGCAAGTGGCCCGGATGCCAGGAGGAGACTCTAAGAGCCTTGTGTCACCTCTTCCTACTATACAAATTCAGCATAGGCAGTCTCAAGTCTGACATTTAGAAGAGCAAAGATAAAATAATAAAGAAGCAGAGAATTCTTAGCTGTTATTGAATATGTCTTTTAATATGAATACAGTAGACATATACTGGAGAATAATCTAATTTGTGGAAACTTAGCATGTAGGGCATATTTCTGAAAGTCCTTGTTTCTAAACTTTGTTGTAAAGTTTCTAGCCTTCATTTTATTTATATTTATTTGGTCATGTATTTTGACCTAAAAATTTCCTTCAAAAGCCAGTCATATTACATAGCACCTGGTTGTCGGAATTGTCACAGATTCCAGCAGAATAACGTGTTTGCTAGAAGTCAGGTCATACGGGTAAACCACTTATAGAATAGCATTTATACCCAAGACAGTGATTGCATCTGTCTTTTTATAAAACAGATAAAATTTTTTTCTATTAGGAGAAAGTATAACCTCTTGCCTAGTTGTAGGGACTATACGTATTTCCAACTTCTTTTTGAAACTTGTTCCTTGGATGGTTTTTACCTACTTGATACCCTGATGCGCTGGCTAAATGGTGTGACCAGGTCTCCCCCTTATACGTCGCGTTCAGTTGCACGTCAGTCTTCAAGTCGGAAGACTCAAAGTGAATCAGACCTGCTGAGGGAAGAAGTCATGATCGAGTTTTCATTAGAAAAGCGTGAAGTATCCAAATGTGTGGTTGGTTTGAAAGATCAGTGCCATAGAAACAAACTTAAAGTTAATAAATACAAAACTCAATGAGGAGCTCTGAAATCGTGGACTGTTGAGAGCTGGTATTAGGAATATGTCTCTGTGTATTCTTGTTGAGGTACTTAGAGATTTTCCCAAAGCTACTGAGTGGTGACTTAGAGACAGTGGAAACAACACAGGAGCTGCTTGGAACGTGATGCTGCCCTTGTTCCCCAGCCATTCAGGATTCCCCAAGGAAGGGGTGTGGCAGCAGCAACTGTACAGTCTTTTAGCACCTGAGGCTTTTGGATCCTCTGGTTCACCTGCAGTGTTGGGACTGCAGGCTTAAACATTGCATTAAAATCCTAACTTCTATACCTCCTTCATGTTTACATGGATGGAGCTGGAAAATATTCTTAGCAAGGTATCCAAAGAATGGAAGAAAAAGTACCCAATGTACTCAGCCCTAATATGAAACGAATTTATAGCTTTCATACGAAGGCTATAACCCAATCCCAGTACAAGAATATGGGGAAGGGGGCAAGGGAGGGGGAGGTAGGGTGGATGGAGGGTGATTGGTGGGTCCACACCTAGGGTGCATCTTGGAAGGGTGCAGGTGAAGTTTACTAAGTGTAGAGTATTAAGGGTCTGAACACAATAATTAAGAAAATGCCGTGAAGGTTATGTTAACCAGTTTGGTGAAAATATTTCAGACTGTATATGGAACCAGCACATTGTACCTCATGATTGCATTATTGTACACAGCTATCATTTAATTAAAAAAAAAAAGAAAATCCTAACTTCAGTATTTTCTGTTTAAAGAATATTTGAAAAGCAATTTTAAAAGGAAAGTGATTTTTTTTTACATTAGCTTATAGTCTGTGAATTTATTTTTAAATTATTGGATAATGTGTAATTTCAGACCCTGTATTCATACTTTTTAATTGGTTTTAAAATTGCATGCTAAGGATTTTATTCATTACAACTTTTTAGAAGCATAAATGGCATATTAGTTTAATGTTTATTAAATTAATTTAGTATGCAAGGTAATATTAGCATATTAGTTTTAATTAGCCATATATTTCTTATGTAGAATCATATGTAGGTTACTTTCTGATTAAATAAAATTTTGGAGAATACTTTCATTTTGGTATCTTTAATCTGTTTGTTCTTCTAACTATAAATCATAGAGGCAAATGATTAAGTGGACAGGTGAAGAGGAGGAAGTCGCAAATAAAATAGGCACTTACATTTATTGTGTTTGCAAGGTTGTTTTTGAGGACAGCGCATGTTTCTTGAGACCTTGCTTTTTGCCTGTTTATGGAGCTCTGGCCTCTTAACAGCACTGCTTTAACGACTTCTTGTGGGGCTCTTGGTTTATGTTAGCACTGACTGTGGAGGGAAAAAGGAGGTCAGGTTTCACAAGGAGGCATACTTGTAAAATCATACCTAACTGGCAGAAACAAAGGCTGCCTTAGGAATCAGCTGAGATTTACATAAGGACACAACAGTGTTTGGCCATTGAAATAAGTGAAAGATATTTTGATAAAGCTGCAGATAGTTTTCAGACTAAGGTTTTAGAGGACAATAAATGGTTTGGGGTCAGGCTTAAAAAAAAATAAAGTTTTAGAGGGCTCTAAAGTTTATTGTGAAGGACATACTCATTTACTCACTTTAAGGCTCAACTTAAAAAGAATCCAGTAGAAAAATAAGGACTTGCTGTGAAACAAAGTTTAAGGACTATCATAATAGGTATTTCATATTTGCATGATTTCTTAAAGTTTCTAAGTTTTGATTGAAAATTTCATATTTTTTTTTTATTTGAGAAAGGGTTTCATTCAGAAGCTCTTTTTCTTGTGATTTTCAGGTTTAGGACATTGGTTAGAGAATCAAGCAAGCATCCATTGATCATAGATCAAAGAATGAGAAGTTAAAAGAACTAAAAAGACAAATATAAATTAAAGGTGAGGGATTTTATCAGGCAGTGGGGTAGCAATAGAAAATTTATGCATACAAACTGTGCCTTCAATCCATGCTCTGTGGAGGAATATATAATTTTTTAAACTATCACTAATTTTTCTTAAAGATTTTTGTAGGTAGGAAATCATATAAGTAAAGTAAAAAATAAAAATAACCATACTACATAATCCTACCAGCAGAGATCTGAATTTGATTTCCCATCTCTTTATAATCTAGCTCCCTCTATTTCATCATTGAAGTAGTATATTTTATCTTCTCCCAATAATTTATCTATGCACATTCAAAAATAGGAAAATTACTTCTGTTTCTCAGCAATTGTTGTACCTTTATGTAAAAGCTATGTAAGTGTGGCTTAGTAAAAAAATGAAAAACTAAAACTAAATCTTAGAATACTTCTGCCTTTGTTCAGGCTTTAATTTTTTTTTTTTTTTTTATTGTATAAGAATCATTGGCATCCTTTGTTTGACTTTAGTCATTGTTCTGAAAGTAAAACCAGTGTATTCATAGCAAGATGTACTATTACTATTAACCACCTATTGGCACCTCGCAGTGCCTGAGTACATGCTCTCATTCTCTTAGAAAGTATTATTAGACTCATTTTACTGAGGGATACAGGTGTGAGGTTGAATGCTGTCTTGAGGACACATAGCTCATTAGTACAAAGCAGTGATTCTAACCCCAATCTATGAATTTTAACATTTAATATCTTTTAACCCACAGTTTATGCTGCTGTACCACCTCCCTGTATACATCTAAATTATGCTGGATTGTCTAGATTTTACCTGATTTTTCTTTTTCCCAAGCTCATTTTGGCACCATGGAAGTAAGAAACCCTTTTCTCTGCTAATCCTACATGTTGTATATTGTTACTTTTTTAGCCTGCTATACTGTAAAAACTCAAGGATGTCTTTCTGTAAATCTTAATGACAGCCTTACATCTGAGCCAAGATGTATAGTTAAAAAATCAAGATGAATAGATATTTGAAATTATTTCTGTTATTAATCCCTGGCCTCATTGTACAGTTTGCCAGTCTTTCCTAACATGTCCAGTTTCTTCTCATTCTGATCAAATGAGAGTTTGGAATGGTTGTGCACCAGCCCATCTGATCTCTCCTTCTGTGTTCTTTTTCATGCACCATTGTATCCCCCAGCCTTCCAGGTATGCAAGCCAGCCCTCACAGCTGTATGAGTCTTTCTCTTTTTTCCCTTGAACATCCCTTGGTGTTGGCCAAATCATGTTGTTTAGTGAATACCACCTCTTATATGTGCCCGCCCTTCCATTTCTGTTATCTCTGGCATCATTCAAACCCACAGCAGATCTCTCTTCTACTGTTCTAATACACTCTTAACTATTCTCCTTACCTCTAAGCTCTTTCCCTTACTTAACGTACTTGGCATTTTTGATGATCAAAATATGTGTTGGGCCCAAGCGCCGTGGCTCATACCTGTAACCTTAGCATTTGGGGAGGCTAAAGTGGGAAGATTTCTTGAAGCCAGGAGTTTCAGACCAGCCTGGACAATACAGTGAGTCCCCATCTCTCCAAAAATGGAAAAAAAAAAAAATTAGCAGAGTGCAGTGGTACATGCCTGTAGCCCCAGCTATTAGAAAGGCTAAGGTGGTGGAAGGATTGCTTGAGCCCAGGAATTTAAGGCTGTAGTGAATGATGCCACTGTATTCTAGCCCAGGTGTCAGAGTGAGCTCTGTCTCTCTACAGACAAAAACTTGAAAAAAATGGAGGAAATGGACAAATTCTTAGAAACACACAGCTTCCCTAGGCTCAATAGGAAGAAGGAGAATTCCTGAACAGACCAATACCAAGTACCGAAATTAAAGTAGCAATAAAAAAAAAAAAAAATGAAAAAGAGTTCCAGACCAGATGGTTTACAGCTGAATTTTAGCAGCCCTACCAAGAGCTGGTACCTAGACTGTGGAAATTATTCTGTAGCAGTGAGAAGAAGGGATCCTCCCAAACTTGTTTTATGAAGCCAATGTCACCTTTGATATCAAGGCAGGAAAGAACACAACAAAAAAGAAAACTATCAATATCCCTTATGAATATAGATGCAAAAGTTCTCAATAAAATCTTAACAAATCAAATTTAGCTACATGTAAAAAAAATCTACCATAATCAAGTGGGCTCCAGTGAAGAAATGCAAGGTTGGTTCAACACATGCAAATTTATGAATATAATATACTGCCTAAAGAAAGGCAAAAACAAAGACGATACGATCCTCTAAATAGACACACAAAAAAGCATTTGACATGCAATCAGTGTAGCGTGGTTTCTTGTACCCTCAATGAATCCAATAAAAAAAAATTAAAAATTAAAAAAAAAAAAAAAGCATTTGACAAAATTCAACGCCCTTTTATGATAAGAACACTTAACAAAATAGGCATACACGGGATTTACCTCAAAATTACGTATATGACATAAGCCATATATGGCATACCCACAGCCAACATCATGCGGAATAGAGAAAAATCAAAAGCATTCCTGCTTAGAACTGGAACCAGACAAGGTTGCCCACTGTTACCACTTCAACATAGTGCCGGAAGTCCTAGCCAGAGCTATCAGACAAGAGAAGGAAATCAGGAGTGTCCAAATGGGTATAGAAGAGGTCAAATTGTCACTCTTTGCTGATGATATGATTTTATGTATCTAGAAACCCAAAAGATTCTGCCAAGAGGCTCCTAGAATTGATAAATAAATTCAGCAAAGTCTCAGGTTACAAAATCAGTATACACAGTTAGTAACCTTCATATAAGCCAACAACAGTCAAGCTGAAAATCAAATCAGAGACTTAATTCCTTTCACAACAGAAACAAAGAAAATAAAATACTCAGGAATATATTTAAGTAAGGAAGTGAAAGACCTCTATAGAGAGAACTACAAAACAATGAGGAAGAAAATTTCAGAGGACATAAACAGATGGAAAGATGCATCATGCTCATGGATTGGCAGAATCAACACTGTTGAACCCACGTAGTACCCAACGTGATCTACAGATTCAATGCAGTCCCCATTAAAATACCAAAGTCATTTTTTGCAGATCTAGAAAAAATAGTCTTATGCTTTGTGGGGAACCAGAAAAGACCCCAGATAGCCAAAGCAGCCTTAAGCAGTAAGAACAAATCAGGACGCATTGCTTTACCAGACTTCAAGTTATACTACAAGGGCATACTAACCAAAATAGTGTGGAACTGGCACAAGAATGGAGACGTAGACCTATGGATCAAATCAGAGAACCCAGATAGAGAACCACCCTCATATTAACATCTGATCTTTGATAAAGCAGATAAAAACATACATTGAGTAAAAGAATCCCTGTTCAATAAATGGTGCTGGGAAAATTGGATACCCACATGAAGAAGAGTGAAACAGCATTTGTACCTCTCACCATTCACAAAAATTAATTCACGATGGATAACAGGCTTAAACCTAAGACATGAAACTATAGAGTTCTAGAAGAAAATACTGGGAAAACTCTTACAGCTATTGGCCTAGGCAAAGAATTTATGACAGTGGCCCCAAAGGGAATCACAGCAACACATCTGGGAATCCCAGAAATTAACAACTGGGACTTGATTAAATTAAAAAGCTTCTGTATAGCCAAGAAAGCAATCGATACTGTGAATAGACAACCTACTGTGTGGAAGAAAATATATGCATGTTCTACATCTGATAAAGGGCTGATAACCAGAACTCACACCAACCAGCAAGAAAAAAATCAACCCCATAAAAAAGTGGTCAAAAGACATGAGCAGAAGCTTTTCAAAAGAAGATAGACTAATGGCCAATAGACATAAGAGAGAATGCTCACCGTCTCTAATCATCAGGGAATTACAAATCAAAACCACAATGAGTTTATCATCTAACTCCAATGAGAAGGGTGTTTATCAAAAAGTCTCAAAACAGCAGATGCTGGCATGAATCTGAAGGGAGAGAAAGGAAGGTGCTGCTGATGGGACTGCAAACTCCTCTCTGGATTTTTAGATTTAGGGTGCTCAGCCTGTACTTTTTCTTAATAGCATTTAGCACAGTTTGAAATTATGTACTTGTGAAATAAAATATCCAATGGTCTCAATACTAATATGAAGCCAGTAGATGATCTAATACATTCCCACACAAGAGAAAAATTTAAGTCACGGTGGAAGGAGAGGGGAGGAGGGAGGAGGATTGGTGTGCTCTCACTGAAGGGGCACAAGTGGAGGTGTGTGGCACTTTTCCTGGGGGCAGAACATAACTACAACAGGGAGTCTACCTGTCTCCACATGCAAACATTGTAACCTAATTCTTTGTACCCTCAAAACAACCAGAAATTTAAAAAAAAATTATATACTTACATAGTAATTTAGTTAAATGCTTTCTCCACCATTAGTCAAAGATCTCTGTTAGTTTACTCATCATCAGATCCTTGCCACCTAGAATGACTAGGCATGGAATGAATTAATGTATTTCGAAGAAATTACTTTTAAAGCTTTCTAAAAGTGATTAAAATACTTTTCTAGATTGGGGAGGCAATTAATTTGGCACATTAGTTTATGAAGAATTGCATGATTCAGAGGCTGGTTAACTACAAACTAAGTGAATGGTGTGAATGTTAAGGCAAAGGGACTGATACTAATATGTGATTCATAGAAATCACTTATTTTGTGCCATAGTTATACTGTCTTTTTTTTTTTTTTTTTTTGCTGGAGCTGGGTTTGAATCCCCCACCTCCAGTATGTGGGGCTGGAGTCCTACTCCTTAAAGCCACAGGCACCAGCCTATACTGTCTGTCTTTAATAGTAGAGATATTAATTGCTTTATATATAACTAATTAAGATTGTTTAAATATTATTGAACGCTTACAATATAAACAGTTTGGTTTTGAACTAATTGATGCCAAACTAGTTTTTTTTTTCCTGCAAATGCCAGCCAACAAATAGTAAAAAATAGTAAAATATGTATGTATATGTATATTGTGTGTGTGTGTGTTTGTGTGTATATACATATAGTATTTGGCATAAAGAAAGATATTTGTTCTTTTTGCTGTAGCAAGGATATGTGCACTCAATTTTTCTAGTAATTAGGCTAAGCAGTTTAAACTAAATATAAATACTCTTTAAAGATTTAGAAGGAGGGTTGCTAAGACACGATGCTTTTTGACAGCATTTATAGTTGGAATCACATTTTTGTGGGATTATTTCTTTGTTGGCTTTAGAATTAATAAATGAAAGCTGTTGGTGAGTCCACTGCAGCTGTATCAAACACTGGAGTTCATTTTGAGAGTGGGGAAGGGGAGAATAGAGTGAAAGGGTAGAGCAGGTAAGAAGCCATTAGTGGTTTGGTGAGAGTTGTGGGCACAGAACACAAAAAAGAGATCTGACATGCAGTGAGGAGTTAAAATCAATGGGAATGTGGTTGAATGACAAGAACACAGGAGAGAGAGTCAGTAGTGTGTAGCTCACATGAGTAACTGCATAGTGGTGTGACAGCTGGGGGAGCGATAACCATTTCATCTTGGACAGGAGAAGTTTGAAGTGCCCCTTGTGACTTCTAGGCGAAGATGTTCAGGAGGCAGTTGGGAGCCATGAGTAGGAAGTTCTGAGGATGGTGATCTAAGCTGGAGAAGTTATTTTGGGAGTTATTAGCAACAGCTGGATGTGGTCAAAAGCTGAAAGTGGATGTGATCACCAAAGGAGAAGGTGGAAAAAGAAAAGAACAGAGAATCTCTGGGAGGAAGAGTTCAGAAGAGGAGGGAGAGACCCTGAAATATCAGGAGAACCGGGAGTGTGTGGTGTCAACACATTGTTTCAACAAAATAATGGGTCAGAAAAGAAAAAGGGGAGACAGCCAGTATAAACTATTCTTGAGAGAATTTTTGATCCACTAGGGATGAGAGAGAGTGGATAGCTGCTGGATGGGAGGTGTGAGAGAGAGAAGATATAATAAGTTCCCAATATCCAAGTGGAGGGATCACAAACAGAAGGAACTTTGCTTTCATTTTTTGGGCCTCTTTTCTTTTCCTTTAGTCTCAGGGGTACTGATGAGAGTCCTAAGCAGTATCTGGCTTGGTATTTTCTGAGCAAAATTTTTTTGCCAGTGGGCTAAATTTCCAAAAGATACCAAAAAGACGATTTAAATATAACGGTGTTTTAAAGAATTTTTAAAAAAGTATCCTTTGTTTTTAAGAAAAGATTTTTGATATATTTAAGTGACACTTTATTCACACACACACATATATAAAAGCTAATTATACATTGGGAAAGGTTTATAAGAAAGGGTTTTCTTTTTTTTGGTTGTTTTTTTATTGTAGGGGGAATGAATGTGCTATGGTTCCTTTTAAAGTAATTTTCTTAAGTAAAGATATGCTTTCATAACAGTAGAAAATAAATCGATTCAGTTACCTACCAAAGAAATAAAATATTGATGTTACTTCCTAAGTTAAACATATCAGGCAATTCTTAACTGCTTTCCAAAAAGACTAAGGAGCAAGGTAAAAAAGTGAGGATTTTCCATCTTCCAAATGATCAGGCAGAAAATACAACCCATCAGCTACAGAATTAGTAATCGCAAACTCTTAAGCTTTTCCATACTAGGTACTGTACATAATTTACACACCACAGTTCCATGTTTAACCAATAAATGAGTTCCATTTAACTCTTATAAACTATGAGGTCATACCTACTATTCTTTTTAATGGCTTTAGGCAAGTAATTGCAGATACAACAATGTAAATGCTGATTTCCTAGATGTGACAACTGCCAAAAAGAGTTTTTAGAACTACATTAGATACTAATGATAGACCTAGAGAGGCTAATTTTAAAGTACCTATCAGGGCATAATAAATCCTGCAGAAGCCTCAGCCTCTGCAATATCATCATAGGTTAATAGCTTTACAAATCATAAACGTTAATATGGGACACTCCAAGAAAAAACTCTTCAGGTGGCATCCAGTTTCTTACAGGCTTCTTCAATGAGCGTTAACATGTTCTTAATCTGGGAGGAATTATGAAGAACATCCAAGTCCTTTAGAAGAGCATTCTGGTTTGGAATTAGTGTCAAAATTTCTTTCTGAAGTGTGGGTGCTTTGAGACTTTTCTGAGAAAGTTCTGGAAGAGAGAGCACACTACTAATATCCGTTTGAAGCACTTGTTTTAGTGTCTTTTCTTCCTCTTCTACCTCACTTTCCAGAATTTCAGTTTTGTTCTTTAGGCTCTGAATATCCTCAGTCATCAATTCTGCAGTCTCTACCATTTTTTCTATTTTTTCCTGCATTAATGCCAGACAACAATGACAACTGCAACCAAAAAATAGCCTGGTGTTGTGGCGGGTGCCTGTAGTCCCATCTACTTGGGAGGCGGAGGCAGGAGAATTGCTTGAGCCCAGGAGTTGGAGGTTACCGTGAGCTGTGATGCCATAGCACTCTACCCAGGGTGACAGCTTAATGCTCTGTCTCACAAAAAAAAAAAAAAAAGAAATACCCATCATGAGTTGAAAGTTACACCCATTTATATTTCAGTTCTCAGAATTTTGTGACTCCAGAATTCTAGCCCATTTGGCCTGAAGTACAAAGTCATTTCAATTTTTATAATACAGAATCTTAGGGATTTCAAAGATACGTCCATCTGAGAAAAAAGGGGGACTGCTTGAAGAAAATGTAGTGGTTCAGAGGCATATTGTTTGATCGAATAAATGAGATTCAGAACAAAAAGCAAACCTTGATTGCCTGAGTAGTTGGAAGGAAATTATGTACATCAACAGAGTGATTATTTTTATTCTCAATTATCACAATATACATAAAATAGAAAAAGTTTTATAATATATAAAGAGCACTCAATATGTGGGCTTAATCTTTATAAAAACTCTTTGAAATGGGAGGGACAGATTTTTGTCTCTAAAAGTAACGCCAGTGAAATATTGGGCATCATTTGGAATTATAGCCAAACAAAAAATAATAATAAAAAGCATTATTTTCTTCTTATCCCAAATCTTGGTATTTTTACCTGGAAAACTCCCTATAATTATGACTACTGTGCTTAAAGACCTTAAAGAATTGAATTTTAAGTTCAAATCAGCAAGTATTTTTTAGTGCTACATTTGCACTATTTATTGTCTTAAGGGATTGTGCAAAGAATATGACACACTTTTATCCGTCAGTGAGATCAATGAGATAATAGTGCAGAAGGGAGAGAGATTTGTGAATATTTGGTTATAATACTACAAGATAAAAGCAGCGGTGAAGGTCTGCAAGGTGCAGGGGTTGTGGAGAAAAGGGCCAGGAACAATTTCTGAAAGGATAGGATAAATGAACTAGGCCTTAGGATGATAGGACCCATCAGGTGGACAGAGGGCCCTAGGCTATTTGAGAGAGAAGGAAGCATTCATGTAAAGCTCGGACATGTGAATAGCAAGGCATCTTCAGAGAATTATAAGTAGTTTTTCAGTGTTAGTGAAACAAAGTTATATGAGGTTATAGAGTTGAATACGAATCTAGAGAGTTTTACAGAGACTAATTGATCAGCATTGCAAATCAAATTTATGTTTTCTGATGATCACTCTGGAGGATAACTCTGCTGACAAGAGACATAGGAGCTAAGAGACTCCTGAAAGATTTCTGGGCAGGATATGATAAGGGTCTGAATTGAACAGAGGACTGTTGTCAGATGTGAGAGAGATACAAGATGAAACATTTTGAGTTGGATGGCTGATTCATTGTTAGGTAATGGAAAAAGAGACGGTTCAAATAGATAGCCCCAGAGCAGCTTCTGCTTCATGAAGAAAAGTTAAATTAGATATTTTAGTGGGAAAATTGACAAAATTCCCATTTTGAGTCTATATATGGAATGCAGACTGGATTATCAGTGACGACTAGAACTAATGGTCAGCCCCTCACACGTGGAAAAGGTAAAACATGGAATCAGTAAGAGTACTTAATATATCATAAAGAAAGCATTAAATTTATGGACATTCAAGTCCTAATTCCTTCCAAAAGAAAAGTGTTCAACATAAGTTTAGTTAATTATAAAAAGACAAACTTAGCATCATTATTGAAAAATCAAGTTTTTCTAAATGTGAAGATAATATTTTCAAAGTGAATAAACCATCTGTTTCCTAATTCTTCAGTAGGTGAACCACAGCTCATTCATAGGTTTTATCCAGAATGAAAATGTTTATGGATAAACATCTTAGAAAGTTATTACAGAACCAATTAAAAGAACAACTATTCATCTTTTTAGTGTGATGTTCTTGAATAGTGTTTCTCCAACATTTTAGTCTCATTCTTTATTAAACTTATTAAGGACCATAAACAACTTTGATTTATGTAGCCTATATCTCTTGATACTATTAGAAATTAAAATGGAGAAAAATATTCATTAATTATTTCACATGAAAATAAAAATCGATCACATAGTGTGGTAACAGTTTACCAAGGGGTAATATTAATGAGAGGAGTGGTATTGGCTTACATTTGTGCAAATCTCTTCAGCTAGCTTAATAGAAGACAGCTGGATTCTCACACGTATCTGCTTCTATGTTGTCTGTTATGATAGCACCATTAGATAGCTCCTGAAAAACACTGTACGCTTAAGGGAAAAGAGTGAAAAAGGCTATGGTTAATATGAAAATGGTTTTGACTTTGAAGATCCACTGACAGTAGCCATTTGAGGACTGCTGTTTTGAAAAAGACGGACCTTTGTGCTATACACCAAAAGTTACCCCGCCACCACCCGTTTTGGAAGTAGATCCTCCTAACCAAGATTATACCATTGTTCACTTGCTTTGTCCTGTACCCCTAAAGGCATGAAGTCACGTTCAAGGCAGAATTTCTTAGTCTTCTGTGCCCTAATCTTTACAGTCTAATGGTGCATAAGTTCATTTAGCCCTATTCTCTCCATTTTTCTTCATAATTTCTCGGTATTGATAAACTCTAGAGGCTTTTTTTCTTTCTTTTATTTTTTTTTTTGAGACAGTCTCACTATGCCGCCCTCAGTAGAGTGCTGTGGCATCACAGCTCATAGCAACCTCAAACTCTTGGGCTTAAGCGATTCTCTTGCCTCAGCCTCCCGAGTAGCTGGGACTACAGGCGCCCACCACAAAGCCTGGGTATTTTGTTGTTGTTGTTGTTGTTGCAGTTGTCTTTGTTGTTTAGCTGGCTCAGGCCGGGATCAAACCCACCAGCATGTGGCAGGCCCTGTAACCACTGTGCTACGGGCGCCGAGCCTAGAGAACTGGAGTCTGAAAAGGGAGAATAAGGCTATCATTGGGGCCCTTTCTTTGTATCTTGAAGGAAAACCACTGTGTGGGTCAGGCGCAATGGCTCACTCCTGTAATCCTAGAACTCTGGGAGGCTGAGATAGACAGATTGCTTGAACTCAGGAGTTCCAGAGCAGCCTGAGCAAGAGCAAGACCCTGTCTGTTCTAAAAATAGAAAAATTAGCTGGGCATTGTGGCAGGCAGCCTGTAGTTCCAGCTACTTGGGAAGCTGAGGTAAGAGGATTGCTTGAGCCCAAGAGTTTGAGGTTGCTGTGAGCTATGATGCTACAGGGTGACAGAGTGAGTGAGACATTGTCTCCCCACCCCCCAAGAAAACCTAACATGCTATTACATGGAGTCTGGACTCCTTCAAAATGCAAAACTGTGGACACAGAAGACCACTTCCTGGAGGCCTGCCTAGAGTGGTTAAGAAGAATTATCTCTAGAAAATATCAACACTTGAAGATTTATCTCTGCTTTGAAAATCCATGAGCCTTAAAATAGCCTCTTGAGCTTCTTTCCCTTTTATACATCGGATACGCCATTTGTCTTCTCTCTCTCTTATGCTGCTCCATCAATATTGGCTTCGTGTGATTCAAACACAGTGACCTGTCTGTGTCCAGTAAAAACAAAGTCTTTGTGTTCTTTAAGCTTTCTCTAGAATCTCTCCATTTGCACTGCCCCCACCCAGTTCTGTCATTCCTATTTAAACAACCTTAGGATTTGACTTGAGACTGCTTTTTTCTTCCTCCCTCCCTCGCCCTGGGTAGAATGGTTTGTGTTATCACAGCACACCACAACCTCAAACTCCTGGGCTCAAGCAATCCTCATGCCTCAGCCACCTGAGTAACTGGGACTTCAGGTGCCTGCCACAGCACTTGCTAATTTTTCTTATTTTTAATAGAGATTGGGGGGCGGGTTCCTTGCTTTTGCTCAGGCTGGTCTCATACTCCTGAGCTCAAAGGATTCTCCTGTCTTGGCCTCCCAGAGTGCTAAGATTACCGGTGTGAGCCACTGCACTCTGCACCTGAGACTTTTTTAATCCATTCTGTGTAGTACTGCCTTATTAATTTTCTCAGACACGACTGTTACCGTGACACTTCCCTTTGCTCAAAAATATTCAGGGATGCCTTAATTTGTACTGTGGTACCAATCTGTTTTATCTCTACTCTCCTTCTACTTTCCCATGAACACGTCATCTGAAATATTCTGTAGCAGGCCTGGCTGTTTGCTCCTAATTTTGTGTACATGTGCTGTACATTTCTTACCTCTGTGCTGTCTTCATGTTTTCCCTTTCACCTGGAATGTCCTGTTTTTCCTCTTCCATCTAAATCTAACAGATTCTTCAAAAGCCAATTCAAGATCAATTCCTGTAAATGTTTTTTACCTAGTTAGTTTGTCTTTATTTTTCTCTCTGATATACAGTAGTATTTGAAGTTTGTACCACATGGTTTGGTATTAATTACATGCCATTATTAATTGTTTATTTTTGTTTTAGTTATGTTACTCGTTTCCTCCAAATCCTAATTTCTTGAGGACCTGTTTAGAGTTTAATTCTGGGAAAGACCAGAATCATTGAGGGTACAAAGAATGTTTGCATTTATTAGGTAAAGTCCCTCTTATAACTGTGTCCTGCCCCCAAGAGATGTGTCACACTCCGTGATGCCCCTACCCCCTTCTCTCCTTCCCTCTCCCCACTCCCTTCTCCCCGTACACCCCACCAGGTACTAGCATCAGTTATCCTCATATCAGAATTGAGTACATTGGATTCTTGCTTCTCTATTCTTGTGATGCTTTACTAAGAAGAATGTGTTTCATCTTCATCCAGGTTGATACAAAAGATTGAGTCACCATCTTTTTTAGTGGCTGAATAGTATTCCATGCTGTATATACTGTAGCTTGTTAAACCATTCCTGGATGGTGGGCATTTAGGTTGTTTCCACAATTTGGCAGTTGTAAATTGAGCTACAATAAACAGTCTAGTGCAAATATCCTTAATGATAAAAGGATTTTTTTCTTCTGGGTAGATGCCCAGTAATGGGATTGCAGGATCAAATAGGAGGTCTGGTTTGAGTTCTCTGAGGATTCTCCATACTTACATCCAAAAAGGTTGTACTAGTTTGCAGTCCCCCAGCAGTGTAAATGTGTTCCCTTCTTTCCATATCCATGCCAGTATCTGCAGCTTTGAGATTTTGTGATGTGGGCCATTCTTAAGTTGTTCACTGGTTTTTCTAAAATTATTCATTAAATTACCTTTGTGCTAGTTAAGTTAGGTTTTTCCAAAATTATTCATTAAATTACCTTTGTGCTAGTTAAGTTAGGTTGCTCTTATATCTGAGAAGGAGTTCAAGTCTACTAATACTTTATATCTGGCACAATGTTATTTCTAAGTGTAGTAGTCACGTACTCATTCTGCATATGTCAAACTTTATCTTATAGCTATTTCTGCATTTGAAGTTCAGCCAGTTTCCACTGAGGTTCATGAAGGTGGAGTTGCTAGATTTGCATGCAAGATTTCATCAAACCCACCTGCGGTCATAACATGGGAATTCAATCGGACAACTCTACCTATAACTATGGACAGGTAAATGTGGATTTTTGTCTTTGGAGGAGATACAAGGATCATGAAGACTTCATGTGAGACTATATGGGGAGAAAGACCAAAGACATTTCAAACTTAGCCAAAGAATTATATTGATTCCTGGTTCATATAAGAGGTTAAGTATATTATCCTACTGCTTTTGTTCCTTTCCTCAACCATCTGTTCTAACTATGGGACCATCTGAGTATCTGGACAGCAGCCCAAGGCTTTCGGAAACCAAACTACACCTTCACTGCAGGGAAGACCAGTATTGGTGTAAGGATCTTCAGGGTGTGTTCGGGTAGCTGCCCACTCCTGTCTCTGTCTTCTACTTCTAGCAGCCTCTTCACTCCTTCCCCTCACATACACAAAAGCATGTGCACACGTACACATGTAGGTGCATACCTGATGCTCTGAGAGTGGTTGAGGTTTAGGGATCAAGAACTTGGTAGCAGCAGCTCCAAAAGGTTTGATTCCTGCCTTGCTCCTAAGTAGGCAAAAATCATTTGTTAAAGTGATAGGGCATTGGGAGGTGCCCGTGGCTCAAAGGAGTAGGGCGCCAGCCCCATATGCCAGAGGTGGCGGGTTCAAACCCAGCCCCGGCCAGAAAAATAACTGCCAAAAAAAAAAAAAGTGATAGGGCACTAAGATGGAAAAAATAATTCAAGGAAGTGCATTATTTTTTTAAAAAAAGATATCCAGGTATATCTTAGAGAATACATAGATATTAATAGATAAAAAACAGGAATTTGAAAACATACTGAGCTCTGAGCCACCAGTTAACAAAATCTAAGTTAGAATGTCAGAGGAGGCTTTCTATGGAAATTTAGATTGATACATTTTACAAACCATATCATGCAGAAGTATTTATGTTTCAGAGAGCTTTAGAGCTTTCATTTAAATTTCTTTAAATGAAAAGAAATTGAGCTAATTGTTTGCTTTTTTTGAGACAGAGTCTCACTTTGTTTCCCTCAGTAGAGTGTCATGGTGTCATAGCTCACAGCAACCTCAAACTCTTGGGCTTTAGCAATTCTCTTGCTTCAGCCTCCCAGGTAGCTGGGACTATAGGTGCCCACCACAGCACCCGGAGAATTTTTAGAGATGGGGTCTTGCTGTAACTCAGGCTGGTCTTCAACTTGTGAGCTCAGGCAATCCACTTGTCTTGGCCTCCCAGAGTGCTAGGATTACAGGCATGAGCCACCATGCCCAGCCTGAGCTAATATTTTTATTTTATTATTTAATTTAATTAATTAATTAATTTTTTTTTTTGAGACAGAGCCTCAAGCTGTTGCCCTGGGTAGAGTGCTGTGGCATCCCAGGTCATAGCAACCTCCAACTCCTGGGCTCAAGCGATTCTCCTGCTTCAGCCTCTCAAGTTGCTGGGACTACAGGTGCCCACCACAACGCCCGGCTATTTTTTGATTGCAGCCATCATTGTTGTTTGGCAGGCTCGAGCTGGATTCAAACCCACCAACTCAGGTGTATGTGGCTGGAGTCTCAGCTGCTTGAGCCACAGGCACCAAGCCTGAGTTAGTATTTTTAAAGGGTGCTATTGCTTCTAGCTCTATAAGAGGGTCGGGTGTATTAATTCCCATCATAGAACATGTTAAATAAAATATTTTTATTTTATTTAATTTTTCATTATGGACATTTTTTTTTTTAATTGTTGGGGATTCATTAAGGGTACAATAAACCAGATTACACTGATTGCATTGTTGGGCAAAGTCCCTCTTGCAATCATGCTACTACAGAAAATTTAATTACCTTTATTTTCTAACAGGATAACTGCCCTACCAACAGGAGTATTGCAGATCTATGATGTTGGCCAACGGGATGCTGGGAATTACCGTTGTGTTGCTGCTACTGTAGCCCATCGACGTAAAAGTATGGAAGCCTCTCTAACTGTGATTCCAGGTACCACACAAAGTGGCTTTTTATATTTTTGTGACTTTTTATTATCTTCTGGCTGTAATTGCGTGCTGTAGAATAGAATTTAAAATTCATTATTGTCATCTATTTGGAAAGTGGTCATTTTTATTTATTAAGCAACTCTTCTTTCACAAGCTAAGTTATTTTCTGTTACGTCAGTGTCTTTAAGAAAGACAGAAGACCCTCTAAAAACTGGACCTACCTCCCCTACTAGGGTGCCATGGCATTCTCCTGCCAGGCATAAAAGTGTATATATTCTCTACGTGCAATTTTGAGCTCTCAGCACTCCCCTCTACTCTCACTCTGAGGTCTGGCGGCCTGTCCTCCAGGAGTCCGGATTCTTGGGTGATTTCTCAAGGGTTGTGGACAGAGCCTGGACTGCAGATGGTCAGTGTTGATTCTGCGGCATGGGAGTGAGGAGAGGATGGTCAGCTGACAGGGAACCACACCAGAGCGATGGTGCCCCAAGGCACAGAACAGCAGCCATTTTTGGCAACAATAGGGCTCACGCCCAGATATTCTGAAGCCACACTCCCTGTCTCTCTGGACAACCAGAGGAGGCTGGGCATCTTCTCAGGTGGCAACCAATGCGGAATAGATCTGGGATGGAAACGCAGGCCCAATGAGTAAAGGGTTTGCCTGAGGCGGTACTGGCCTGGGTGGAGCGCGAGGACAACAAAACGCACGCGCAGAGCCGGGAGATTCCCAGGTCGGGGCTGACCCAGAGGACCGCTTTACTGAGCCTAAGACACACCCAGCCCTCAGGGGATCGTCAGCCTATAGACAAAGGAAGGCAGGAGGCTAGAACTGACAGCTAACCGTGCTGCGAATACAAACCTGCAGGAGCAAAGACAGGGCCTGAGACGCAGGTTTTGGGAACTCAAAACAGCTTCTCTTCTGCAGGGGAATTTAGCAGGGACAGAAACAAATTCCCACAAAGTTGTTCTGTTCTGTCAGTAACATCAATCAGGGGTAGGGCTGGAAATGAATGAACACTCCCCAGCCTCCATCAAGCGCCTGAGGTTGTCAGGCCTCACCTCCCCCTGCTGAATAGAGGAAGAGAGCAGTGGCCTGGCTGAGCAGACATAGATCTCCTTGTGATTCAGGCAGGTGCAAATCCCTGGAGTATCTGCTTCTGCTTATTGGAGGCGACTGGGTCACAGCCCTGTGAGGTTATCAGAGACTGGGTGTGACAGAGGTGCAAGGTGGGGAAGGAGGCATCAACCTTCCCAGACTAATCTATTTGCTGGGTGGGTCCTCCTGACTTCACGGAGCACCAGAGCAAGTCATATTTGAGTAGTCAGCAGACTCCTGTGATCTAGTTGCCTGAGACCTTTTAAACTCTCCCACCTGAGACAGGTGCTGACTGAGACAATTGATTTGGACCTTTTGAATTGAGCCAATCACCCGAGGACTATCCAAGTGGAGCCCTGGGTGTGTGGTTGTAGGAAGGTTTGATTTTCCTTTTCCAATTGATAACCTGTGGGGAGTGGGCTGACTTAATTGCTGGTATTTCTCCACAGCTGAGACTTCAACCCAGAGTAACTGTTTCACTAGGGTCATACAGAGACGAGCTAAAAACAAGACAGAGCCACTTAGCCCCACCACACCATACAGGTCCCCAGTTCTCAGGCCGTAGCACTGTACGGGTCCTCAACAAAGCTCCAGGGGAAAAGGCAAATGGTGTAAAACAATCATGGGGCAGAATCAAAGGGAAAACTCTAGTAACATGAGTAACAGAATAGATCAACCCCCCCAAGGAAAGATATGGCAGATGTAACTGAAGATCCCATTCATAAACAGCTGCCCGAGATGTCAGAAATCGAATTCAGAATTTGGATTGCAAACAAGATTAATAGAATGGAGGAAATTTTGGAATTAGAAATTCGAGGAGCAAATCAAAAGTCGGAATTAGAAATTCAAGGAGAAATTCAAAAGTTGTCTCAAGAATTTAACGAATTTAAAGACAAAACCACCAAAGATTTTGACACACTGAAGCAAGAATTTGCAGCCCTCAAAGATCTGAAAAATACAGTAGAATCCCTCAGTAAAAGAGTGGAGCAAGCAGAAGAAAGGATTTCTGACATTGAAGACAGAGCTTTTGAATGCTCCTAAACTCTTAAAAAGGAAGAGAAATGGAGAGCAAAAACGGATCATTCTCTCAGAGACCTCTGGGATAATTCGAAGAAGGGTAATATCTGCCTCATTGGAATCCCTGAAAGTGATGAAGTGGCCTCGCAAGGCACAGAGGCCCATCTCCATGAAATTATGAAAGAGAATTTTCCAGATATGCCAAGAGAAATTCAGATAGTAGACAGTTTCAGAACCCCAGCACAACTCAACCTGAATAAGACATCCCCCAGGCACATCATAATTAACTTCACTATAGTTAATATGAAGGAGAAAATGCTGAAAGCAGCCAGATGTAAGAAATCCATTACCTACAAAGGGAAGAATATTAGAATGACTGCAGATCTTTCTGTGAAACTTTTCAAGCCAGAAGAGGGTGGTCATCGACTTTTAATCTCCTAAAGCAAAATAACTTTCAACCCCGGATCCTGTATCCAGCTAAACTGAGTTTCATTTATGATGGAGAAGGTAAATACTTTAATGACATTCATATGTTGAAGAAATTTGCCATAAGCAAAGCAGCTGTTCAGGATATTCTTAGACCTATGCTCCATAATGACCAGCCCGATCCTCTACCACGAAAGTAAACTCACTCAGAAACTTTTGATCAAACTCCAACTTCCACAGTGGCGAAAGGATTAAAAATGTCCACTGGACTTTTGAAAAACTCGATACCCAAAATTTTACCAGACTTACCAACATTCTCCATTAATGTGAATGGCTTAAACTGTCCTGTAAAGAGGCACAGGTTGGCTGACTGGATACAAAAACTCAGGCCAGATATTAGCTGCATACAAGAATCACATCTTACCTTAAAAGATAAATATAGACTCAGGGTGAAAGGATGGTCGTCCATATTTCAGGCAAATGGTAATCAGAAAAAAGCAGGTGTTGCAATTCTATTTGCAAACACAATAGGCTTTAAACCAACAAAAGTAAGGAAGGATAAGAATGGTCACTTCATATTTGTTAAGGGGAATACTCAATATGATGAGATTTCAATTATTAATATTTATGCACCTCAATTTATAAGAGAAACTCTAACAGACTTGAACAATTTGATTTCCTCCAGCTCCATAATAGTCGGAGATTTCAACACTCCTTTGGCAGTGTTGGATAGATCCTCCAATAAAAAGCTGAGCAAAGAAATTTTAGATTTAAACCTAGCCATCCAACATTTGCATTTAGCAGACATCTACAGAACATTTCATCCCAACAAAACCGAATACACATACTTCTCATACAGAACATACTCCAAAATCGATCACATCTTAGGTCACAAGTCTAACCTCAGTAAATTTAAAGGAATAAAAATTATTCCTTGCATCTTCTTGGACCACTTTGGAATAAAAGTTGAACTCAGTAACAACAGGAATCTGCATACTCATACAAAAACATGGAGGTTAAATAACCTTATGCTATATGATAGCTGGGTCATAGACGAGATTAAGAAGGAAATTGCCAAATTTTTGGAACAAAACAACAATGACATGAATTATCAGTGTGACAATGAAGACACAAATTACCACAAAGGCATTCCTAAGAGGGAAATTTATAGCACTGCAAGCCTTCCTCAAGAGAACGGAAAGAGAGGAAGTTAACAACTCAATGGGACATCTCAAGCAACTGGAAAAGGAAGAACATTCCAACCCCAAACCCAGTAGAAGAAAAGAAATAACCAAAATTAGAGCAGAATTAAATGAAATTGAAAACAAAAGAATTATACAACAGATCAATAAATCAAAAAGTTGGTTCTTTGAAAAGGTCAATAAAATAGATAAACCTTTGGCTAATCTACCAGGAAAAAAGAGTAAAATCTCTAATTTCATCAATCAGAAACGACAAAGGTGAAATAACAACAGACTCCTCAGAAATTCAAAAAATCCTTAATGAATATTACAAGAAACTTTATTCTCAGAAATATGAAAATCTGAAGGAAATTGACTGATATTTGGAAGCACGTTAACCTTCCAAGACTTAGCCAGAGTCAAGTGAAATGTTGAACAGGCCAATATCAAGTTCTGAAATAGCATCAACCATATGAAATCTCCCTAAAAAGAAAAGCCCGGGACCAGATGGCTTCACGTCAGAATTCTACCAAACCTTTGAAGAGGAACTAGTACCTATATTACTCAACCTATTCCAAAATATAAAAAAAGAAGGAAGACTACCCAACATGTTCTATGAAGTAAACATCACCCTGATCCTCAAACCAGGAAAAGACCCAACAAGAAAAGAAAATTATAGACCAATATCACTAATGAATATAGATGCAAAAATATTCAACAAGATCCTAACAAACAGAATCCAGCAACACATCAAAGAAATTATACGTCACGACCAAGTCGGTTTTATCCCAGGGTCTCAAGGCTGGTTCAGTAATGTAAATCTATAAGTATAATTCAGCACATAAACAAATTAAAAAACAAAGACCATATGATTCTCTCAATTGATGCAGAAAAAGCTTTTGATAATATCCAGCATCCCTTCATGATCAGAACACTTAAGAAAATTGGTATAGAAGGGACATTTCTTAAACTGATAGAGGCCATCTACAGCAAACCCACAGCTAATATCATACTGAATGGAGTTAAATTGAAATAATATCCACTCAGTTCAGGAACCAGACAAGGCTGCCCATTGTCTCCACTGCTCTTTAACATTGTAATGGAAGTTTTAGCCATTAGGGAAGAAATTAGGGAAGAAAAGACGATCAAGGGTATCCATATAGGGTCAGAAGAGATCAAACTTTTGCTCTTTGCAGATGATATGATCTTATATCTTGATTCTACTACAAAACTCTTAGAAGTGATCAAGGAATACAGCAGCATCTCAGGTTACAAAATTAATATTCATAAATCACTAGCCTTTATATATACCAACCATAGTCAAGCTGAAAATACAGTTAAGGACTCTATTCCATTTACAGTAGTGCCAAATAAGATGAAATATTTGGGAGTTTATCTAACAAAGGACATGAAAGATCTCTATAAATAGAACTATGAAACTCTAAGAAAAGAAATAGCTGAAAATGTTAACAAATGGAAAATGCTCATGGCTGGGAAGAATCAACATTATCAAAATGTCCATACTACCCAAAGCAATATACAGTTTTAATGCAATCCCTATTAAAGCTCCACTGTCATACTTTAAAGATCTTGAAAAAAATAATACTTCATTTTATATGGAATCAGAAAAAACCTTGAATAGCGAAGACATTACTCAGAAATAAAAACAAAGCAGGAGGAATCACACTACCTGACCTCAGACTATACTATAAATTGATAGTGATCAAAACAGCATGGTACTGGCACAAAAACAGAGAAGTAGATGTCTGGAACAGAACAGAACCAAGAGATGAGTCCAGCTACTTAATTGTTATTTGATCTTTGACAAGCCAATTAAAAACATTCAGTGGGGAAAAGATTCCCTATTTAACAAATGGTGCTGGGTGAACTGGCTGGCAATCTGTAGAAGACTGAAACTGGACCCACACCTTTCACCATTAACTAAGATAGACTCTCACTGGATTAAAGATTTAAACTTAAGGCATGAAACTATAAAAATACTAGAAGAAAGTGCAGGGAAAACCATGGAAGAAATCGGTCTGGGTGAGTATTTCATGAGGAGGACCCACCCGGGCAATTGAAGCAGCTTCAAAAATACACTACTCGGACCTGATCAAACTAACAAGCTTCTGCACAGCCAAGAACACAGTAAATAAAAGAAGCAGATAGCCCTCAGAATGGGAGAAGATATTTGCAGGTTATGTCTCCGACAAAGGTCTAATAACCAGAATCCACAGAGAACTCAAACGTATAAGCAAGAAAAGAACAAGTGATCCCATCACAGGCTGGGCAAGGGATTTGAAGAGAAACTTCTCTGAAGAACACAGGCTTACGGCCTACAGACATATGAAAAAATGCTCATCATCCTTAATCATTAGAGAAATTCAAATCAAAACTACTTTGAGATATCATCTAACTCCAGTAAGATTAGCCCATATCACAAAATCCCAAGATCAGAGATGTTGGCGTGGATGTGGAGAAAAGGGAACACTTTTACACTGTTGGTGAAAATGCAAATTAATACATTCCTTTTGGAAAGATTTTTTTTTTTTTTTTTTGTACAGACAGAGTCTCACCTTATCGCCCTCGGTATAGTGCCGTGGCGTCACACAGCTCACAGCAACTTCCAAATCCTGGGGCTTAGGCGATTCTCTTGACTCAGCTTCCCAAGTTGCTGGGACTACAGGCGCCCACCATAATGCCCGGCTATTTTTTTGTTGCAGTTTGGCCGGGGCTGGGTTTGAACCCGCCACCCTCGGCATATGGGGCTGGCGCCCTACCCGCTGAGCCACAGGCGTCGCCACTTAGAGATCTAAAAATAGATGTTCCATTCAATCCTATAATTCCTCTACTAGGTATATACCCACAAGACCAAAAATCACATTATAACAAAGATATTTGTACCAAAATGTTTATTGCAGCCCAATTCATAATTGCTAAGTCATGGAAAAAACCCAAGTGCCCATCGATCTACAAATGGACTAGCAAATTGTGGTATATGTACCCCATGGAATATTACGCAGCCTTAAAGAAAGATGGAGACTTTACCTCTTTCATGTTTACATGGATGGAGCTAGAACATATTCTTCTTAGTAAAGTATCTCAAGAATGGAAGAAAACGTGTCCAATGTACTCAGCCCTACTATGAAACTAATTTATGGCTTTCACATGAAAATATAACCCAGTTATTACCTAAGAATATGGGGGAGGAATGGGTGTAGGGAGGGTGATTGGTGGGATTACACCTGCGGCGCATCTTACAAGGGTACATGTGAAACTTAGTAAATGTAGAATATAAATGTTCTAACACAATAACTAAGAAAATGCCAGGAAGGCTATGTTAACCAGTGTGATGAAAATGTGTCAAACGATCTATAAAACCAGTGTATGGTGCCCCATGATCACATTAATGTACACAGCTATGGTTTAATAAAAAAAAAAAATGCTTCGATTGTTAAACAGAAAAAAAGAATTTACTGTCCATTAAAAAAAAAAAAGAAAGACTGAGTATTAGTTTTATAAATATAGTCATTCCTTGATATTCATGAAGATTGGTTCCAGAACCCCTGAGGATACCAGAGTTCATGAATCTCAAGTCTTTTATATAAAATGGCATACTATTTGTATATAACGTATACACCTCCTCCCATATACTTTAAATCATGTAGGTTATTTATTTATTTCTTTATTTGGTGGGGGGACACAGAGTCTTGCTCTGTTATCATGGGTAGAGTATAGTAGCATCATCTTAGCTCACTGTAACCTCAAACTCTTGGGCTTAAGCAATCTTCTTGCCTTAGCCTCCTGTGTAGCTGGATCTTCAGGCACCCACCACAATGCCTGGCTAATTTTTCTATTTTTAGTACAGAAGAAGGTCTCACTGTTGGTCAGACTGAACTCCTGAGTTTAACTCTTAAACTCCTGAGTTCAAACAGTCTTCCCACCTCAGCTTCCCAGAGCGCTAGGATTACAGGCTAAACCACTATACCTGACCTATATATCTTTGTAAAGAAAAATTGTCTGGTAATACAGAATTTCTTAAACCAAATCTTGTTGTTCACATCTTGTTTTAATTCTCTTCTGAGTAGCTAGGAGTACAGACATGTGCTGCCACACTGGCTAATTTTTTTTTTTTTTGTAGACAGGAGGTCTTGCTATGTTGCTAGGATTATAGGCAAGAGCCACTGCACATGGCTATTTGGGTTATTTTTAATACCTAATACGATGTAAATTCTTTATAAATAGCTGTATACCTTATTGTTTTAAAAATTTAAATTATTAAAAAAAAACAAAAATGTTGCATTATTGTTATTTGTTATTGTTTTACTTCCCAAATATTTTTGATCTGCAGTTGGTTGACTGTAATTCTCTCTCTCTTTTTTTGAGACAATCTCACTTTGTCGCCCTCAGTAGGGTGCTGTGGCATCACAGCTCACAGCAACCTCCAGGTCTTGGGCTTAGGCTATTCTCTTGCCTCAGCCTCCCGAGAGCTGGAATTACAGGTACCTGCCACAACACTCAGCTATTTATTGTTGTTGTTGTTGTTGCAGTTTGGCCGGGGCCGGGTTTGAACACCCTCGGCATATGGGGCCGGTGCCCTACTCACTGAGCCATAGGCACTGCCCTCTTTTGTTTTTTAAAAGTTTAAAATACAGGGCCAGGCTCATTGGCTCACTCCTGTAATCCTAGCACTCAGGGAGGTGGAGGCAGGTGGATTGCTTGAGCTTAAGAGTTTGAAAACAGCCTGAGCAAGAGCAAAACCTCATCTCTATTAAAAACAGAAAAACTATCTGCGTGTTGTGGCAGGTGCCTGTAGGCTAATGCAAGGGGATCTCTTGAGGTCAAGAGTTTCAGGTTGCTGTGAGCTATGATGCCATGGCACTCAGGGTGACAGAGTGAGACTCTGTCTCAAAAAAAAAAAAAGATACAGGAAGTACCAAAAAGAAACTAACAATTATCTGTTTCCCCAGAATTGTCTGTTGTTAATAAAGATATATTTGTTTCCAGTCTGGCATTCTTTTGTTTGTAATTTCCATTTGTAAAGATGATATGAGCTTGTTATAAAAAGTAATGTTTTTGAGAATAAAAAATAAAATTTTTTTATGTTAAACATGTGCAAAGGTACAAAAAAGTTTTAGAATACCAACCCAGTCCCAATATGCAGAAATTAATCATTGTTAACATTCAGTGAACATAATATTGAATATTTTAACATACATGCATGTAGTTAGGAGGGAAAGTAGACAAATATGAAAAAAATATATTAAAATAGAATTACATAGATGATGGTTTTTAGTTAAAAACAAGTAGATTTAAATTTATTTGACTATAGTAGAAGAAAACCTGGACTAAACACATTGTTGAACTTCACATGAATGTTTAGTCTTCACAATAGTCTTTTTTTTTATGTCCTAAAAGATCCTTTAAAGTTTAAAAAAAATATTTTTGAAAAACAGTAATTGTCCGAAGTTTACATAAATGTATTTAATGCTATCCTTTATTTCTAGGTAGTATCCATTAGCTTCTTGGTATGAAAGATAAAGACAATAGCGTTCTCAACTTTTTCCCTTGTTTCTTAACAAGATTAGAGAAAGTATTAAATGAATGTTTCACCATAGCTCAGTGGTTAGGGCACCGGCCACATACACTCAGGTTGGCGGGTTCAAACCCGGTCCAGACCAGCTAAATGACAATGATAACTACAACAACAATAGTAAAAAAAATAGCCATGTGTGTGGCAGGTGCCTGTAGTTCCATCCTCTTGGGAGGCTGAGGCAAGAGAATTGCTTAAGCCCAAGAGTTTGAGGTTGCTGTGAGCTGTGATGCTACGGCACTCTACTGAGAGTGACATAGTGAGATTCTGTCTTCAAAAAAAAAGTGTGAATAATATATAGGGTAACTGGAGGGAGGAAGGCGAGCAATTGGCAGGATCTCACATAATGTACACATTGTGAGGGTGTTCAGCAGACTCCCTGGGTGAAGGCTTGACTACAACTTGAATTTTACCTTAGCAGTGAAAACAAGGTAACCTAAAAATTGGTACTCTCAAAATTATATAAAATTTATAAAAAAGCTCCTGGGCATCTGAAAATAACTATTCTTAAAAATTAAACATGATATCAATTTCTGCTTTAAAAATAATAAAAGTGAATAATATGAAAAAACCTAAATGTTTATTAGCTGTTGAATGGATTAAATGAAATGTCTTATCTACAATTAAATGTTGTTCAATAAAAATGAAGAACTGATACATGCTACAACACATAGGAACACTGAAATGTTATCCAAAGTGAAAGGAAGCCCATCACAAAAGGCCATATGGGCGGCGCCTGTGGCTCAAGAGTAGGGCACCAGCCCCATATACCAGAGGTGGCAGGTTCAAACCCAGCCCCGGCCAAAAACTGCAAAAAAAAAAAAAAGGCCATATATATGAAAGGTCTGGAATACGCAAGTCCAGAAAGACAGAAGGTAGATTAGAGGTTTCCAGTCTGTGTAGAAAAGAAATTGGGATTGACTGCTTAACAGGTTTGGGGTTTCTTTTGGGAATGACAAAAATGTTCTAGAATTAATTTGGTTAATAGATGCACAATTCTGAAAATTCTAAAAACCATTGACTTATACACCTCAGTTGAGTGAATGGTATGTTGAGTTATCTCTCAATGAAGTTGTTTAAAAAATAATTTAAGAATAAATATTTTAATTCCATATATTGTACCTTATTACTTATTTTTATAATCTGTTCTTTCCTCCCCAAAGCTAAGGAGTCAAAATTCTTCCACATTCCAACCATTATAGCGGGTCCACAGAACATAACAACATCTCTTCATCAAACTGTTGTTTTGGAATGCATGGCCACAGGAAATCCCAAACCAATTATTTCTTGGAGCCGTCTTGGTAAGTCTTCTCAGAAAAAAAAAAAAAAGTCTTGTTTTTAATTCTCATGAAATTGATAAAATGTTTATTTTATATATAAACCACATTTGACAACTGAATGACTTTTAACTATCTTTAGCATTTCAATGTATAGGGAAAACGTTTTAATGAGAAGAATTTTATGTTTTTCATGACTGCTTGGATATAGTCTTTTGACGTAATTTCAGATTATGTGTTATATTATTTTAACTAAAGTATTTTTTAAAAATAGATCACAAATCCATTGATGTCTTTAATACCCGGGTACTTGGAAATGGAAATCTCATGGTATCTGACATCAGACTGCAACATGCTGGAGTGTATGTTTGTCGTGCCACTACTCCTGGCACACGCAACTTCACAGTTGCCATGGCAACTTTAACTGTATTAGGTAGGTTTCCTTTCATTTTGCAATCAGGAGTATCTTTACATGTTCAGTTTGACATGTGCAGTTTTATCTCATTCATAGCTTATCCTTGAGCTTCATAGCATTGATAAGAAGTTTGATATGAAGAACTGTAATCCAATGATGAGTTTTATGAGAAAATTAAATATGTATGTTAAAATATGACTATAGAATCATTCTAAAGTCACCATCCTGTTCACACACATACCATTAGGTTCCTTCTCTTTTAAGCTTCCTATACCCCCCTAAGAAAAACATATATCTCAAATTTTAATCTCTTGATTGTCCATTTGTATTTTCAAGTGGCCTTGTGTTGTTGAGGCATGGTTAAGAAGGATTGTAAGCGTACCTATTTTTAGTGAGTGTCAGATGATCTCATCTTGGTAGAGAAAATTAGAGGTAGTGGACACTAACTGAGAAATGTGGGAGAGTCATCTGGATGGACAGATGGGGACGTAGACAGGAGTCTTAGAATGTCAAACATCTTCAGAAAGGGACTTGTTCCATTTGCTGGACTCTTCCTTGAATATGTCATTCCTGTTAAACCACCAAAATGTTTTCTGGTTTTTTTTTTGTTTTGTTTTCAATAGCTCCTCCTTCATTTGTTGAATGGCCAGAAAGTTTAACGAGGCCCCGAGCTGGCACGGCTCGATTTGTGTGTCAGGCAGAAGGAATACCCTCACCCAAAATATCATGGTTGAAAAATGGAAGGAAGATACATTCAAATGGTAGAATTAAAATGTACAACAGGTAAGCTGTGTCACTTTGCTACTATTTTATATATGATATGATGGCTTTAGTAATTTTTATGTGAAATAGCTATAATAATATCAAATATCTTGATAGTTAAAACTAAACTAAAATAAATAAGAAACTAACTTAAGATTAACCTTTTCTTCAGAAAAAAAAATATTAGCTGGTGATGGTGCACACCTGTACTCCAAGCTACCCAAGAGGCTAAGGCAGGAAGATCGCTCGAGTCTAAGAGTTCAAGGTTGCAGTGAGTCATTGTCATACTACTGGACTCCAGCCTAGTGACAGATCAAGACTCTGTCTCAAAAACATTTTTCTTTAAAGTGAATTATTTTATTTTTATTATCAGTATAAATATGAGTTCTTGTAACATTATCATTCATGTTGAACCCAACTTTAAAATATTGTTGACCTATCAGTGTAACCTGGCTTCTTGTACTCTCCATGAATCCCCAACAATAAAAAAAAAAAGTTGACCTGAATTTTATGTCGAGTTAGTAATATTATATTATATAAATTAGGTGCTATTACAGAGTAATATAATTTTTTTTCTTTTTTGTTTTGAGACAGAGTCTTACTTTATCACCCTTGGGAGAGAGTGCCGTGGCATCATAGCCTTACAGCAACCCCAAATTCCTGGGCTTAAGTGATTCTCTTGCCTCAGCTTCCTGAGTAATTGGGACTATAGGCACCCACTACAACCACCAGCTATATATATGTTTTTGAGACAGTCTCACTATGTCTCCCTCAGTAGAGTGCCATGGCGTCATAGCTCACAGCAACCTCAAACTCTTGGGCTTAAGCAATTGTCTTGCCTCAGCCTCCCAAGTAGCTGGGACTACAGGCACCCGCCACAATGCCTGGCTATTTTTGTTGTTGTTGTTGTTGCAGTTGTCGTTGTTTAGCTGGCCCAGGCTAGGTTCAAACCCACCAGCCTGGGTATATGTGGCCGGTGCCATAAGCACTGTGCTATGGGTGCTGAGCCATGCCCAGCTATGTTTAGAGGTGGGGTCTCGCTCTTGCTCAGTCTGGTCTCGAGCTCCTAAGGTCAGGCAATCCACCCACCTCAGCATCCCAGAGTGCTAGCATTATAGGCGTAAGCCATAGAACCTGGCCCTATAATTTCTTAATAAAAGCCCAATAAGGGGTGGTGCCTGTGGCTCAGTGGGTAGGTTGCCAGCCCCATATACTCAGGGTGGCGGGTTCAAACCCGGCCCCGGCCAGACTGCAACAAAAAAAATAGTTGAGCGTTGTGGCTGACACCTATAGTCCCAGCTACTCTGGAGGCTGAGGGAAGAGAATCGCCTAAGCTAGGAGTTGGAGGTTACTGTGAGCTGTGTGACGTCACGGCACTCTACCCAGGGCAATAAAGTGAGACTCGGTCTCTGCAAAAAAAAAAAGGGTGGCACCTGTGGCTTAGTGAGTAGGGCTCAGGCCCCGTATACTGAGGGTGGCTCCTGCCAAACTGCAACAAAAAAACAGCCGGGTATTGTGGTGGGCTGTAGTCCTAGCTACTCAGGAGGCTGAGGCAAGAGAATTGCCTAAGCCCAAGAGCTGGAGGTTGCTGTGAGCTGTGATGCCATGGCACTCTACCTGGAGCGATAAAGTGAGACTCTGTCTCTAAAAAAAGCCCAATAAATTATATTTGGGTTAGACCATGCCTAGACAAAAAAAAAAAAAAAAAAATTAATATAGAAGCCAGGCATGGTAGCTCACACCTGTAATCCTAGTACTCTGGAAGGCTGAGGCAGGTGGATTGCCTGAGCTCAGGAGTTCAAGACCAGCCTGAGCAAAGGCAAGACCCTGTCTCTACTAAAAATAGAAAAAGTAGCCAGGCACTAGGGTGGGCGCCTGTAGTCCCAGCTACATGGGAGGCTGAGGCAAGAGGATCACTTGAGCCCAAAAGTTTGAGGTTGCTGTGAGCTATGATGCCACAGTCCAGGGCGATGGAGTGAGACTCTGGCTTAACGAAAAAAGAAATTAATATAGAATATTTTTAGTAGCACATATTGCACAGTTTTTTGTTGAAAAATAACTTGTCATTTAAAATCAGAGTACTGGCTCAGCGCCTGTGGCTTAAGCAGCTAAGGTGCCAGACATATACACCTGAGCTAGCAAGTTCGAATCCAGCCCGGCCCTGCCAAACAACAATGACAGCTGCAACCAAAAAATAGCTGGGTGTTGTGGCAGGCACCTGTAGTCCCTGTTACTTGGGAGGCGGAGGCAGGAGAATCGCTTGAGCACAGGAATTGGAGGTTGCTGTGAGCTGTGACACCACAGCACTCTACCCAGGGTGACAGCTTGAGGCTCTGCCTTAAAACAAATAAATAAAATAAAAACTTTTAGCAGTAGCTAAATATTATTTTTATATCATTCTTAGAATTTTTGTGTCTCTGTGGCATCAGTTGTTATTTCCCTTTTATTATTTCTGATTGGGGTTATTAGAGATTTTACTTCTCTGTTTCTAGTTAATCTGGCCAAAGGTATATTGATTTATTTATTTTTTCAAAAACTAACCTTTGTTTTGTTAATTTTTTGAATGATTCTTTTGTTTTCAATTTCATTAATCTCTGATTTAATTTTGTTTTTTTTTTTTTTTTTTTTTTTTTTTGGCTGGGGCTGGGTTTGAACCCACCACCTCCGGCATATGGGACCAGCACCCTACTCCTTGAGCCACAGGCGCTGCCCTCTGATTTAATTTTGGTTATTTCTTCTGCTGGGTTTGGAATTAGATTGTTCTTTTTCCAATTCTATAAGATGGTTCATGAGTTTGTGGTGCACTATCTTTCTGTTTTTTGGATGTAGGCATCTAGTGCTATAAATTTCCCTCTTGAGACTGCTTTTGGACTAGACGTGGTGGCTCACGCCTATGATCCTAGCACTCTGGGAGGCTGAGGTGGGTGGATTGCCTGAGCTCACAGGTTCAAGACCAACCTGAGCCAGAGCAGGACCCCGTCTCTAAAAATAGCCGGGCATTGTGGCAGACGCCTGTAGTCCAGCTACTCAGGAGGCTGAGACAAGAGAATTGCTTGAGCCCAAGAGTTTGAGATTGCTATGAGCTGTGATGCCACAGCACTCTACCGGGGACAAGAAAGTGAGAGATTCTGTCTCAAAAGAAAACAAAAATCTGCCTTCAATTATTCCACAGGTTTTGGTCATTCTTAGAATTTTTAATAGAAATTATTTTTTCTTTCCTTAGCAAATTGGTAATTAATCAAATTATTCCTGAAGATGATGCTGTTTATCAGTGCATGGCTGAGAATAGTCAAGGATCTATTTTATCCAGAGCCAGACTGACTGTAGTAATGTCAGAAGACAGACCCAGCGCTCCCTATAATGTACATGCTGAAACCATGTCAAGTTCAGCCATCCTTTTAGCTTGGGAGAGGCCACTTTATAATTCAGACAAAGTCATTGCTTATTCTGTGCACTACATGAAAGCAGAAGGTAAGCTATTTGAGGAGTGTTTAAGTGCCGCTTGTTATTAAGGATTTGTTTTCCGTATGAAAGGTTTCTTAACATAATCCACAAAATATTTTAAAAATTCTATGGCATTTATCTCTTTAGTGAAACAGTCTACACCAGACTGTATCTGGGGTTTTTTTTTTTTCTGAATTTCATGTTGTTATATATTTGGTATATGTAAGTATAGTTTAAGATTTTTCTTAATCTTAGAAACAAGTACCAGCTAATGCAAAGCATCTCTGCCTACTAAAAATTACAAAGTGGTGTGCTTATGAATTTCCTTCCAGCCAAGGTACACATTCCTTCACTGAGACTTAATATGCCAATTTAAGTATGCAGTTACATAGGAACAGCAGTGTGGCTGTTCAGTAAAATAATAAACCATAGACACTTTAGTATGTTATTTTTAAGGAAGAAAGTAAACATTATCAAATTCCTCATATACTTGATTTTGTATATTTTGAATATTTTCTTAAATCATGTAGGACTCTGAAAATTAAACCGGACACTTTTTATTGGTGTCTCATTTGTTATACATATATACATTATATATAAAAGTAGAAATCAAGTCTGTCTTAAAGTTGTATTCAGAATTATTGGTTCCATTTTGGGGATCTTTTTTATCCCTGTATTTTACTTATGGCCAAAATCTTAGAGAAAACAAACTGCTTACAAACTGCTAGAGATTTCTCTATTCATTTTTTATAGAAACCACAGTAGAGGTTTACACATTTTTAGTTCTGTATTCAAACAGCTTAACTTTCATGCAGTAAGCATTAAAAACAAATTCTAATACCCCAAGAATAGTGATATAATAAAATTGTCTGCAGAAACAGGTGGTTTGTTGCTGCTGCTCTGTTTGTTTTTTGTCCTTTGAAGTAGTGTTTTGAAAAGGAATATTTTGAATGTAAATCAGGGGTCATGGTAGCAAGAATAATGAAAGTCTGATAACGGACCATGTGGGAGTATGTTAATTCCCTTTTTAGTGATTTACGGAAGTAAAAGGAATGCTTGTTTTGGTGGAGACCACTCTTGTTCCCTATTATGGTTGTTTCATTAGAGCCTCCACATGGTGCTCAGTGTTCCATTCAGGGACAGAGCGAGGCTTTTTAATTCCAACTCAAGGACCTTGTTTGGTAGGTCAGAAATCGTACTATGCAGCTCCTAATTAACCAGCCATTAGCCAGTCTGTTGTGAAATGCCTGTAATCTTGTCTAATTAAAATGCTATCAAGTTAATTCAGAAATGTGGGAAAACTTAATACTGGAATTTGCCTTCTGTTTTGTTTATAAATCCAGTGTAGGGGGGAGAGATTCCCTCCTTAGAGAGTTTTGATTAAGTTGACGTGGGTTTATTGTGAATTGTTAGCGAAGCTCAGTAGCTGCCAGCACCCTTGTTCCACTTTACAGGTTTGCTCTGTAGGAATTAAATGCCACAAAGACAAATCCTCTTCAACACCTTGCCGTGCATATTTTATTAAGAATTGCTGAGAACTTTTTTCTCTTAAAAAAAAATTAAAACTCACTGCAGGACAAAACGTTTGAGGCACATTCTGTGCCTCCCAGTTCTTTTGCTTTCAGTATAAAATAAAAGAACAACTGTGTCAGTCAAACTTAACAGAATCTCTGGGGACAGAATGAGATCTTTTACAGACAACTTTTGGTGTGATTTGTTTTTATAAAGAGAAAAGCCATTGCATTCCCTACTGTCTCTCCATTTGTGTTTAAAAGAAAAAAAAAAAGAACTATGAGTTTAAACAAGTAAAATTTACATGGTTATGAATTACACTATCCTGTTGTGTTTTAAGCTTTGTTGCGTTGCACCTGCCCTGGGTTCTGACTAGATGGTAAGTGAAATTTAGAGGAGATTAATTCTTTTCAGTTTGATTTATTCAGGAAAGATGCAGACTAGCAGTTTGTAGCAAGATGTGGCTACTCTTAGAAAATAAAGACTTTCCTGTTCACATTTGTAAGGGGACACAAAAGATAACAGATCAAGATTAGACCAAAGAACCAGTGTTTCACAGGGAGGGAAAATGGTGTTCTTGATTTTATTTGGAATATTGCATTTGTGATTTTTAAGCATGGATTCTCAATTTAGGATTAAACAATGAAGAGTATCAAGTGGTCATTGGAAATGACACAACTCATTATGTTATTGATGACTTGGAACCAGCCAGCAATTATACTTTCTACATTGTGGCGTATATGCCAATGGGGGCCAGCCAGATGTCAGATCATGTGACACAGAATACTCTGGAGGACGGTGAGAAAACACAATTCTGGATCATCTCAGTAGGACTGTTCATATATCTAATCAATTTCAATAAATAAATGTTTTAAATTAAAGAACATACCTTCTTTTGGTTAAAAAAGATAATGTTTTATGTTAAACAGCTGGCCAATTTGACATTTAAAAATCTGACTCTTGCTTTTTGCCAGTAATGATAAGGATAAAGAGCACTTTTATTTATAGTTCATAATATAAATTTTAACAAAAATTTTTTTTTTTTTTTTTTTTTTTTTTTTTTTGGAGAGAAGAGTCTCACTATGTCACCTTCGGGAGAGTGCTGTAGCTTCACATCCCATAGCAACCTCATAGCAACTCTTGGGCGTAAGCGATTCTCTTGCCTCAGCCTCCCAAGTACCTGGGACTACAGGCACCCGCCACAATACCAGGCTATTTTTTGGTTGCAGTTGTCATTGTTGTTTGGCCAGCCCCAGGCCGGGTTTGAACCTGCCAACCCCCGTGTATGTGGCTGGCGCCCTAACTGCTGAGCTACAGGCATGGAGCCCAACAAAATTCTTATATTGTCATTTTATTTCTCCAAAGGTTCCTAGATTAAATTGTAAATATGTTGCCATTTTTTTAAGTGAAAAGAACAAAATGTAAGTTTTTCTAAGCATGAATATATATCATGACTGTTGTACACTGAGTATATATAAAGACTGGGGGTCAGAGGTGTTGGACTTCTGAAACCAGGAGTTTGTAAAATTTAGAACCTGTCAGTTAAAATAGTTCTTAGCACTTAGTGTCTTGTCATTTAAAAAAAATGAGCACTTAGTTTATTATTAGATATAATATGCTTATTTTTCTTAAGTAGGAAATATTCATTGTTCAGTTTACTATCTGATCATGGGTTGGAAATTAAGTTGCAGTTCTTTGGGGGGAGGGCAGGCCTACATATATTCTTATAATTGTGGGAAATTCCATTCATTAAGATAGTCCTAGAGGACTGATTAATCTTCATCTGATTCTTCATATGTTGTAGAAGAAAGGATTTCTCTTTCTCTAGGGGTCTAGTAGGCCCACTTTTGTACCCTGTAAGGTAAAAGGGCATTATTTAATATATGCTTTATTGTACTATTCTCTCTTTACAGATGTTTTCTCATCCTCAGAAAATGATCCACTCCTAATTTTCAAAACATTTTCATATAAATAATTCCTAGATCTCCTTTATTATTCATTTGGTCCCAGATATCTTATGTATGTATCTTTATAATCCACTTATTTAGGTGTTTATAAATTCAAAGTTTGACTAAGTGAAAAAAATTCTCACTTGGATACTGAATTCCAAATTTTAGTTTTCATTTAAGACTGTATTCCATTCCACTTTGGAGTGAGCTCAGTATATATAGCATCTCTAGTTATTGTATTGCATTTAGCAACCTTTGTTATATACATGTAAGGGGAAACACAGGCATATATATATAAGAGAGTGCCCCCAAAATGCATACACATGTTAAGAAAGGAAAAAATGGTATTAAAATTGTAATACTCAATATATACCAATAACAAAAAATGAATACAAGTCACATTGAACACCTCTTGTAATTGCAGAATTTAAATGTGACTTGAGTATTACAAATTTAATACAGATTTTCCAGGGCTTGGTGTGGTGGCTGATCCTGAAATCCTAGCACTCTGGGAAGCTGAGGGGGGTGGATTGCCTGAGCTTATGGGTTTAAGACCAGCCTGAGCAACAGCAAGACCCCATGTCTAAAAGTAGCTGAGCGTTGTGGTGGGTGCCTGTAGTCCCAGCTACTTGGGAGGCTGAAGCAAGAGGATCACTTGAGACCAAGAGTTGGAGGTTGCTGTGAGCTATGATGCCTGGGCGCTCTACTGAGGGCTCCAGAGTGAGACTCTGTCTAACAAAAAAAAAAAGAAAAAAGAAAAGAAAGAAAGAAAAAAAAATACAGGTTTTACTTTTCATAAAATGGATATTAGGATATCCATAAAGTTTATGTATGATTTAAAATAGTTGACAACTGTATTTCTGGAATCCTCTGTATATGTATGTATACAAGAGATATGTATTTTTTTGGGCTGGGTGCAGCAGTTCATGCTTGTAATCCTAGCATTTTGGGAGGCTGAGGTGGAAGGATCACTGAGGCTAGGAGTTCAAGACCAGCAATAAGACGAGCTCGTCTCTACAAAAAAATAAAAATTTTGTTTTAAATTAACTATAGTGGGCACCTGTAGGCCCAGCTGTTCAGGGGCCTGAGATAAGAGAATCGTTCGAGGTTAATGAGTTATGATGATGTTACTACCCTCTAGTCCTAGAAACAGAGGGAGACCCTATCTCAAAAACTATATATTTATGTGTGTGTATATATATGTACACCACATATAAAGTGATACATGTTTTGGGCGGCGCCTGTGGCTCAGTGAGTAGGGCGCCGGCCCCATATGCCGAGGGTGGTGGGTTTGGGCCCAGCCCCGGCCAAAACTGCAACAACAACAAAAAAAAAGTGATACATGTTTTATATAAATACATATTTTTATATATGATCTGTATAATAGTTCATATGTTTTAATATATAATATGTATATATAGTTTTTGGTGTGTGAGGCGTATTTCCCTCTATATCCTTAAAGAAAATGAGGTTTCGTATAGTGAGCTACCTATTAAAGCTTGCCATTCCAATTAAGTTATGATCTCAAAGTTTTTTTCTTTTAAAACTTTTCATTACTGTAGCACCTTTTTATTTAATGAAGTTCATTTTATTTTGGGGGTAGCATACGGCAGATCTTCTGACACTGCCTTTCAAATTCCTTCAAGTTTCTCCCCATTTCCTAAGGGCGCATAGCAATGTGCAGGTAGAATTTAACTGAGCACTTATCACCTGCCTGTGATAAAAACACTTAACATCGTTCATCTCATTTAATTCCTACAGAATCCCATGATGGAGGAGCTACTGTTATATAAGAGGCGGCAGAGCACAGAGCATGGGAACTTGGGGTCTTTCTGGTCTGCCTGGGTCTGCTCCTTCACTTACTAGCTGTGTGACCTCTTCACGTTTCAGCTGTGTCTCAGTTTCCTCAGCTATAATAGGAAATGATGATACGTCCTTCTTTGGGTTTCTTTAAGAATTGATGAGTTCATATATATAAAGGAGCTCTGAAGTGCTTAATATATTGATTTTTTTGTTTCCCACCTGTTCCTTGATTCATTCAGCAAATACTGAGTTCTTGCTATAGGTTATTCAATATTTGGTAGAGAACAAAACACACAAAAAAATCATCTGTGACATCGTGGATCTTACTACTTTCGAGTGGGAAAGGGGACAGAACAATGAATCAGATAAGCAGCCAATGATACGCTGTATTATATAGTAGAAGGTGTTGAGGAAAGGAAGGGGAACTAGGGGAGGGCACATGAAATGATGGGGGTATGTGAGATTGCAGAGTCATGACCAGAGAAGGACTCACTGACTAGGTGACATTTAGGTGGAGACCTGAAGGAAATGGAAATCCGAGAGCTAGCTAGGCAGAGGAGGTGGACGTGCAGAGGGCCTGCCACACAGCCGTGGCTGCAATGGAGGCACCTGAAAACCAGGAGGAGATGAGGCAAAAAACAGTAAAGGGAGCTAAGCCCACAGGCAGCTTCCTTCCACAAGGGAGCCTGAGGACTTTGGCTTTTTCTTTAAATGAAATGGGAACTACCTTGAGCAAAATAGTGATCTGACTTTTGTCTTAGCAGGCTAATGTGCTGACAGTAGATGGCAGGGTCCAGGGCAGAAGCAGGGACACCTGCTAGGAGGCTCTTGTGCAGTCCAGGCTAAAGGCGACGGTAGTGTGGGTCAAGGGTGGGATAGAAGTGGGAGAGCCACGGGATTGTCTGCCAAGTGTGTGTGGAGGAGTTGGTGATGCCAACGTTTTGGGTCTTAGCTGCTGGACAAATGATTGCTGTTAACCAAGACAGGAAAGACTGTAACAGGAGCCATAATTATTATCCCCTTTTGTGTATGGAGAAACCTAGACACAGAGAAGTTAATTTGGCCAAGATCCTGCAGAGTCATACATGGTAGGACAAGGTTCACAGAGAGGCAAACTGGGACCCAAGCCTTAGCCCTTAGCATTGGACTGCCTACCTCCGCTTCACTCAGTTTCCTGGAATGCCAGTTTTATTCAAGTTTTTGGAGGAATAACTGTTTTTGTATTAACACTGTATGTTATAATTGGGAATATGAAATTCCCATTAATTTTGAAGTTGCACCTTTTACACTAAAAAATTATTTGCCAGCTTGTATAATTCACTGTCCCTTATTTCAGAGGCACTCTAGTATTATTTGAGAAGTATCCTCTTTATTTTGTATGAATATTGTCTTCTCTCCTTTTCTTGGTTCCATATACTTGATCCTCCCTCATTATTTTTCCTTCTTTTTTTTTTTTTTTGTGGTTTGTGCTCTGCTTCCCTGAAAACCGCTGCTAAGGCTGAAAGTATCTCTTCTTATTATATTATGTGTTGTCATTAAGAGAATTCAGTAGCTACTGGTGTGCTGAGTGGCATTTTGATTTTAAATATTAATAACCAACCTTTTTTCTTATATGACTAGTTCCCTTGAGACCTCCTGAAATTAGTTTGACAAGTCGAAGTCCCACCGACATTCTCATCTCCTGGCTGCCAATCCCAGCTAAATACCGGCGGGGCCAAGTAGTGCTTTATCGCCTATCCTTCCGCCTGAGTACTGAGAATCCCATCCAAGTTCTGGAGCTCCCTGGGAACACGCATGAACACCTTTTGGAAGGCCTGAAACCTGACAGTGTCTACCTGATCCGAATCGCTGCTGCCACCAGAGTGGGGTTGGGAGAGTCATCCGTGTGGACTTCACATAGGACACCCAAAGCTACAAGCGTGAAAGGTGAATTTCTAAAGAGTACTGAGAAGGAATAGTGCAGCATTTTTACTTTTGAAGAAAGTTTTGCTTCTCTAAGTTATGTTAAAATTTTAAACTTCTGTTCTATGCATAAAAATAGTCCATAGATCATGGATTTAATTGAAAAAAAAATAAACTTTTTATTTGGTAGTCCATTTTTGCACAGAGCTCGTTAGTGTGTAAAACTTTTGTTCATACTATTAGTTTGCTTAGCAAATCTTTCAGGGACAGATCAATCTAAATCAAACAGAATTACCAAAAGAAATAGAGGCCTGGTTAATATTATTGCCATTTTTCCCCCTGAAATAGTACTTCACTCTGTTGCTAGCCTGGAGTACAGTGGACCATCGTAGCTCACTGCAACTTTAAATTCCTGGGCTCAACCAATCCTCTCATTTCAGCCTCCTGAGTTGCTAGGGCTACGGGTACATACCATCATGCCTGGCTAATTTTCCTATATTCTACAGAGATGAGATCTCACTGTGTTGCTCAGGCTGATCTTGAACTTCTGGATTCAAGGGATCCTCCTCCGTTGGCCCCTTAAAGTATTGGGATTACAGGCATCAGCCACCACACCCAACCTATTGCCATGTATTTTTTAAAACATCAGTTCAGGATGGCACCTGTGGCTCAAAGGAGTAGGGCGCCGGCCCCTTATGCCGGAGGTGGCAGGTTCAAACGCAGCCCAGGCCAAAAACTGCAAACAAACAAACAAACAAAAAAATCAGTTCAATAGGAAGACTATAAACTTGGAAATCCAAGGCCCTTCTCTTTTACTAACATAGACTGTACCATGACGGCTTTTCTTGTTGTTTATTGACTGATAATAATGCCTGTTTCTTTATCACAGAGAAATAATGGCCAAAATTAGGAAGAATTTATTGCCTCTGTGAAAAAAATTAAAAACACCATTTTAGGTGCTAGTTAGTATGTCTATGTCTTTAGTCTTTTCAAGGTAGTATTTTATTTTATTTTTTGAGTTTCAAACGATTTATCTGATTTCTCCACCCAGCCACAGCCATGGTTTTACATCTGTAGGGTCTGTTACTACTCAGCCTGAGAATTCAGATATAAACAAATCTGTTTGCATTCATTTCCTCCCAAAGAGTATTAACATTTTTAATCCTATCTCAACATTTAATATAATTGTGAAATTTTATAAGTTAGACTAAAGTATAATTGTTGAATTAAACTTTTTGGTAACCACTGGCTTAAAACTGAGAGATCTGCCCTATTCTGTGTTTTCATGTGGATTATGAGTTATTTACACATATATCTTCTGACCAATTTTTGTAGCCCCGAAGTCTCCAGAGTTGCATTTGGAGCCTCTGAACTGTACCGCCATCTCTGTGAAATGGCAGCAGGAAGCTGAGGACACAGCAGCCATTCAAGGCTACAAGCTGTACTACAAAGAAGAAGGACAGCAGGAGAATGGACCCATTTTCCTGGACACCAGTGACCTTCTCTATACCCTCAGTGGTTTGGGTGAGTGAGTCTATGCTATGCTTTTCCTTTCTTCCTTCCTCTCTGATCTACTGTGAAAAAAGTTATTGGATGTGAGGCAGGAAAACCATCTTGTTGGTACAAAGAAAAGACTTGATTGACTGCATTGCCGTTCATGTTCTACTGCTTCAGCCAGTGACTGGTCTTTGATTTGCCACTGTGAGTCAACTGGCAAAATGCCAGGTAGCTGTGATATCGTCCTATCTTTCCTTTAACTCTGGGAATCTGCTTTGCTTTTTCTTTTTTGTTTTTTTTTTTGAGACAGAGTTTTACTATGTCACCCTGGGTAGAGTGCTGTGGCATCACAGCTCACAGCAACCTCAAACTCTTGGGCTAAAGCAAGTCTCTTGCCTTAGCCTCCCAAGTAGCTGGGACTACAGGCGCCCTCCACAACGCCCGGCTATTTTTTGTTGCAGTTGTCATTTGTTGTTTAGCTAGCCTGGGCCTGGTTCAGACCTGCCACCCTCGTTGTATGTGACTGGCACTGTGACCACCGTGCTATGAGCACCAAGCCAGGAATCTGCTTTTCTTTCTAGAAGTCATTTCTGATAAAGTGAGATCTTGATCAGTTATTGTGAGTGTGTGATGGAGTAGAATAGGAAGTAGAACAGGGATATCCCCAAAGGACTAAGAAATACTCAGTAGTTAATTTTTTTTTTTTTGGAGACAGAGTCTCACTTTGTCGCCCTAGGTAGAGTGCCATGGTGTCACAGTTCACAGCAACCAGGCTTAAGCGATTCTTGCCTCAGCCGCCCAAGTAGCTGGGACTACAGGCGCCCGCCACAACGCCCGGCTATTTTTTGTTGCAGTTGTCATCATTGTTTAGCTGACCCAGGCTAGGTTTGAACCTGTCAGCCTCGGTATATGGGTCTGGCGCCAAAACTACTGTGCTATGGGCGTCCAGCCTCGGTAGTTAAGTTTAACTTATAATTTAATTTATATATCATTGTAAAATATGTCCTTACACATGGTCTAGGTAACTGTAAATATTTAATTTACATAGCTCTAGTCCAGAAAAACAGGAAAAAAAAGGACTGAACTTTGCATTTGGGTTAGTGTTTGGAAGATGTTTTATTATTCCCATCTTTGTAGGGTGAAAGGAATTTCATGATGTAAAACAATCTTCATAGAAAGTAAAGGAATTTGTTTTTAAAATTAATACTTGAGTATAAACAGACATATACTCATCGACTAATGCAGATTTAGCTGTTCGTTGCTTGGGTGGCTTTTCACACTCAAGTGCAAAGCAGTCGCTTTAGGTGAGATTGTCAATCAAATGGGTGCTAAATTATTATAGTGCCTTCTGCACATATTAGAATTTTATGGAGCACTCTGGCTTTGTCTTTCCCACTCTGCCCTTGGGAGGTGAGGGTAGCTAAGAGGTACAGTGGTTCCACTGTGGGCTTTTCCATTTCCTTGTGTGGCCTTTCCATAGCACAAACTGTGAGAGCAGCATTAGAATAGAGTCCCTACACAGTAAGAAGAAATAGTGGGAATCTGTTTTTAGATGCAGGGACACGGAACTCCATCTTGTGGTTCTTTGCCATAGTTTTCCAGATGGTGTTTTGCTTGTAATCTTATTATGTCAGTTTTTAATTTAATCTGCATTTGGTTAAGTAAGTTTCACTATTGATCTCTGTCAGACATCTCTATAAACAATGAGAAGAAGTTATATAGCCCCGGTTACTTAAACCATATATGTTCCAGGCTGCATGAACCATTGACACCAAGATGCCACTAGAGCAACCTATTGTCACCAAAGCCAGCAACGTTTATTTCTAGCCATGACTTCTCAGTGGGCCCTTTCCACACACATGTCATTGATTCAAGAAAATTTTACTCACTATCAAGTAAGAAACAGGATTTGGCACAATTGTTGTTGAAGAATCATAGATGAAACTTAATACTTCCAATTTTCTCACTATTAAAGAAATACAAAGAATGTAAAAGACACATCAAAAAATACATTCCTAGAGGGCTCTCCTTGAACATATGTTACAAGGAGCTCATTCTAAACAGATGAATAATTTATTAGAAAAAAACAAAATAATGCTCTCCTTGTGAAAAACACTATAAAATGTTTAGAGAAATATTTTATTAGAACTTAAGCAATTAAAAGCAATTCTTTAAAATTTTCTATACATGGTGCATGCTGAAGAGACAGACCCATTGATCTTTGTTGAACTTTTTTATAATCTCTGAATAATAACCAGCTTTCTGAACTGTAAACCTTTATTTCCCCCGTATATTTGAAAAATAAATTGTATATATTAACTGCCTTTGTTTTTATGTTGTAAAATCTACCGTGTATGCTATTTAAAGTCACTTTTCAATGAGTGAACTAGGAAATTGTTTTGTTACAGTCAGTATACCATATCTGTGTTTCCTGACTGTGGAATCAGACTGAGTGGTTGGACTAACTGCAGTTCAGGGTAAGGGGCCTCTGTTGCGGCCAAGGGGCTTTCTTGTTAGACAGCAGGTTCTGCACCCCCGGAGCTGCCGAGTCATGAGTCACGGCCTGAATGGCTGACAAGCAGGGACAATGTACAGCTGTTGGCGAGATCACCTTTAAGGTACCTTTTCATCTTGAGACCTCTAGGGTCTTCTCTTCCTTTTCTAGAAAGTCAGTGTTGGAGCCTAGCCAAGCTTACAGCAGGCTAATACGTTTAGCCCACTAAGCAGGCAAGTGTGAACAGCTCTTACTCCCTTCATTCTTACGTTTAGATATTGGGAGAGCAGTATGTCCTGTTAACTGGACAACTGACCATCTGTGACCACTTTTAGTGAGAGCATCTGGCAGTGGCTGCCTGTTTAACAGAGAGTGATGTGTTGGGGGCAGTAGGTTAAGAGAATCCTATCTGTGTCTTGCGTAGTGAATACTTGGTTTCATCGAGCTTCTGCACATTAAAGATACTCTGACTAGAACTAGATTTACTAAGAGGGCTTGGAAATGAAATTTAAATGCTTCTGTTTGCTGATTCAATGTCAATTTGAGTAAAAAACTGTTATCTCAAAATTTCATTTTCATATAAATCCCCTTTCTGATGCCCACATCCTTTTGTTTTCACTTCTGGTAATTAAATTTTCACTTTAAAAAGTATGTTATTGGGACACATTCTCCTTTGTGATACATGTAGTTCTTTTGTTTCTGAAAGAAAGAAAAAGATTAATTTATATATTTCAATTCATTTAATTAGCATTTTCAAATATTTTTCTAAGCAAGGCATTATAGTACTACATAAAAAGATGTAACAGACATAACCTCTGCTTAAAACAAGAAGGATTAAGCCAAAAGATATTAATTGACTGACTTTTCCAATTCCTCCCAAATTTCTAATTAACTAAATCTAATTGTATTTATTAATGAAAGTTATTTGATAGTCTTGAACTCTAAAACCTCAAAGCTCGGTTCCTTCAGATGTAGCTTTATTTTTTAAAGTAACTAAAAATATTCTTTTGTCTTTAATATTATAATATATTGGCAGAGCAGTATGAATATTTTTATGTTGCTAGCTTGATCTTAATGACTTTAAAATATAGAAATTCTTTTCAATTAGAATTGGCTTACTTTTGGAAGGCTTAGAAAAAACAAATTAACTTGTGATTTAATATGTTTGTGTGATTTGTTCTAAATTGTTTGAGGGTTTGCTTCAAGATTTTGCATCTTTGTAGTGATTAATTTCACTTAGTTTTTTCTTAGTACTTTCAATGTTTTTAGCTCAATGATAAGTAGAATTTTAAAATGTTATATTTATTACGTAGTAAACTCAAGCAAAATTAAGAAAACACTTGTGTTTGCTTATAATACACTGATTTAAGTAATCTGTTCCTCTTTATCTCTCTCTCTTTTTTTATTTTTATTTTTAGATAAGAGTCTTTCTATGTCGCCCTCAGTAGAGTGCTATGGTATCACAGCTCACAGCAACCTTAAACTCTTGGGTTTAAGCGATTCTCTTGCCTCAGCCTCCCAAGTAGCTGGGACTACAGGCGCCCGCCACAACAGCTGGCTATTTTTTGGTTGTCACTGTTGTTTAGCTAGCCCAGGCTGGGTTCAAACCTGCCAGGCTCAGTGTATACGGCTGGCGCTATAACCACTGTGCTACGGGCACTGAGCCTCTTTTTATCTCTTTATGTCAGAAATTGGCTTTGAATTCTGAAGTTAAAAGATTGATTGCAAAAGGACTATTTTCACAAGCTGTTAGAAACTGTTCTGAATGGTTCAGTCTTTATATAATAGAATGAAAAAGGGAAGATTAATTAGTATTGTTATTTGTTTAACATTTAGGACACTGATATTCAGGACATTAATAAATCATATTTAGCTTTTATTTTGTTTTGCTAAAGAACTTAGGCTATTTTAGTTTCACAGCAAGTATGATTAGTGAACATGAGGTTTAGCCCCAGTTATAAGGATCCAAAATCGCTTGCACCTTCAAACCTCACAGAATTTTATTTTTACCTTTTAGAAATGCAAAGTTGGCACTCCCAGTTACTGCTAGGAGTAGGAGTCAGAAGAAATAGTCCCTAGTTAATAATGTGAATTTTGAGTCTCTTAGTTTGTACAGACACATGCTAAATATAAGTCAGATTTCTGAGTGTTGTTTTTTACCACAGTAGGATAAGTTTTGGTGATGTGGTTACCTACCTCAACAGAGAAAATCAAGAACTACTACTGGTGGCTGGGCACGGTGTCTCACACCTATAATCCTAGCCTTCTGGAAGGCTAAGGTGGGAGGATGGCATGAACTCAGGAGTTGGGAGACTAGCCTGAGCAATAACGAGACCCTGGGTCTCTACTAAAACTAGAAAAAATTAACTAGGCATGCTGCTACACGCCTACAGTGGCAGCTACTCATAGAAGACTGAGGTAGGAAGATCACATAAGCCTAGAAGTTTGAGGTTGCAGTGAGCTAGGGTGACAGAGCTAGACCCTGTCTCAAAACAAAAACAAAAACAACAATAGCAACAAAAACTCCCTCAAACCCCCTCTCCCAAATCTACTACTACTGGTGAGGCAAATTGATATAACTGGAGGGAGTTGTAACTTTTCCTTTAGTTGCAGAAGGGAATATTTTGTATCATAAAAGAGATCAATTTTATTGGAGAGAGTACATTATGAATCTTACTATAATAGTGACTTTGTTTTGAAGAAAATTAGAATCACTCAGTTTAGAAAATATGGAAGTCACATTTTAAGGTAAGCCAAAGTCTTTCCAGTGATTTGTTGTCTCATTCCTCTCACACGGGGAAACTTTAGATAATACTCAGAAAATTTTGGGAAACTTCCTACTGGTGAAAATGTTTACGATGTAGTTCTTTTACAGCTTTCTGACTGTACCCCTTAAGATTAGTCCAAGATACACTATGTTTAATAACAGAATTCTGCTAATCATGAAGTAGTTTCAAGTATGTTTTTCCATATTGTTTTTTACAGCCTGTAAATTCATTTCAGATGATTTGGTTCCTTGAGATTAAATGCCAGCTTAAATATTATTATAAATACAGGATTCTTCATTATAGAGTAACATATATAACTTATAATATAAACGTTCTGTCCAGATTAGCTTTGTCTTCATAAAATAGCATTGGTTTCTGTGAGATCATTCTGCATTTATTTCCTAATATAACATTTTTAGAATCAGTGTGGAAAATTCCATTAGCATTTTTGCTTTTATTTATCACAGGCCAGAACTTTGGGGACATACCTCACATTTTTTGCTACTCTTCAATTCAATTCTTCCTGTGCTTTTCCACAGTTCCTGTCTACTTTTAGTAAACATAGTTCCTCTGAAAAGTGTCTGATTCATTCTTTCCTATTAATGAGTCACAAAATAAATTCATCTAGCTTAAGTCAGTAAACTTTTTTTTTTTCCTGAGACAGAGCCTCAAGCTGTTGGCCCTGGGTAAAGTACTATGGCATCATAGCTCACAGCAACCTCAAACTCCAGGGCTCAAGCGAGTCTCCTGTCTCCACCTCCCAAGTAACTAGGACCATAGGCACCCGCCACAGCGCCCAGCTATTTTTTGGTTGCAGCCGTCATTGTTGTTTGGTGGGCCGGGCTGGATTTGAACCTGCCAGCTCAGGTATATGTGGCTGGTGCCTTAGCCACTTGAGCCACAGGCACTGAGCCAAGTCAGTAAACTTTTTAAAGGAATGATTTTGGAAACCACCTGCTTTGTAGGCTAGAAAACGGACTAATAAAGTATGAGTGCAAATTATAACAAAACAAAGAGAACATTTAAAAACTTATATTTTTCTTGATTATTAAATACCTTTTAAGTTTCCCTTTCTTGTATCTATTATCAAGCCAAAACATGTGGAAACTTTAACATAGACTTTAGGGCATACTCAACTATTTTTTCTTCATTTTCCAACAGAGCAAAAATTTTTTAATTTTTCATTCTCCTCAATATCTGAAAATGCCATACATGATTGATAATCATCTCAAATTTTAGAACTTAGTACTTAAAAACTTAGAAACCAATACTTCAAAAGAAATGGAGCATTTTATTCTAAAAAAAGTCCTGTTCCTAAAAAAAGTACTTTTTCATTAACAGTGAAAAAGAAAAGATTTTTCATTTGCCATTTGCAGCTACCTCTATTTAAAGATGAAACATTCACAGATTGATGAAACCATAATATAAGGACTATACAAAAATTACAATGCATTATCTACTTATCATTTCTTAAATTCTGTCTTGAATAAAAGGTCACCTGCCATTCTTAAGTGTTTTTGGTATTCTCTGGATGAATTAGAGGTATATCTCCTTTTTCCCGTTTGAAAAAAATCTTACCCAGCTTTTAAGTGTCAGCTTTCTGAGAATGCTCTTCTAAATGGAGCCAGTCATTCCCATGGTACATCACTCACAATGCTCTATTATAAGAATCACGTGGCACTGTCAGTTAAAAGAAAACTATCAGTTAAGTAAGTTTCATGTCTGCTGTCTGATTTTGATTCCAAATTCTATAACTTATTAACAAATTAAATTTTGGCTGTTTGCATCATCTTCAATAGGGGTGACAATAATAATATCTGTTTTATAATGGCAGGGAGCTTAAATTAAAATAATGCACAAGGTTTAGCATAGTGCCTGGAAAATTGCATCAGAAGTCCTCAATAAATGTTAATTGTTGCTGTTGTTTTACAAAGTGTCCTTCTCCCAGGGTGGAACCTGTACTTTAAAACATTTGTGTCTGTATTAAAAAAAAAAAGTTTTTGCCACATGATTTTCCATGATCATTAGATTTGAAAACCAGAGCTTCTGGGGCCAGTGCCTGTGGCTCAAGGAGCAGGGCTCCGGCCCCATATAGCGGAGGTGGCGGGTTCAAACCCGGCCCTGGCCAAAAAACAAAAACAGAAAAAAGAAAATCAGTACTCTTGAACATTAATATGTATATGTGAATTACTCATAGGTTCTCTAATATCTAGTAGGACTGGGTAAGGTCTGACTTTTTTGTATTTCTTCCCATTCTGGAAAACAAAAGTTTGGACGATGGGTAGGCAGACATTTTCTATAATGATCCAGGTAGTAAATAACATAGGCTTTGTGTTAGGGACCAAATAGTTGTGATATCCCAAAATTTATATGTGGAAGCCCCAAACCTCAATGTGACTATATTTGAAAATAGGACTTGTGAAAAGATAATAAAGCTTAAATGAGGTCATAAGAATGAGGTTCTGATCCAGTAAAAGAAGCTACACGAGATCTCACTTTCATACACGTGAGGACATGGCAAAAAGTGATCATCTATACTCCAGGAAGAAAGCCGTCACCTGAAACTAGATCCCCCCCAAATCTTGATCTTGGAGTTTCTATCCTCCAGAACCATGAGAAAACAAATTTATGTTGTTTAAGCCACTGAGGCAATGGCATTTTATTATAACAGCTTGAAGAGACTAATATAATGGGCCAGATAGTTGCTATCACAAGTATTCAACTCTGCTACTGCAGCACAAAAACAGCCTAAGAAGACATGAATGGGTTGGGAAAAGTAGCTCATTCCTATAATCCTAGCACTTTGGGAGGCCACAGTGGGAGAATTGCTTGAGGCTAACAGTTCCAGACCAGCCTCGGCAACATAGCGAGACCTTGTCTCTATAAAAAAATTTAAAATTTAGCTGGGTATGTTTGTGTGCACCTGTAGTCCCAGCTACTTGGGAGGCTGAGGTGGGAGGATCCCTTGAGCCCTGAAGTTGAAAGTTGCAGTAAGGTATGATCATTGAACTGCACTCTAGCCTGGGTGAAAGGTTAATAACCTGTCTCTGAAAAAAAATACATATGTATGCAAATGCATGGGTATGGTTATGTTACAATAAAACTTTATTTATGGACACTGAAGTATGAATTTCATATAATTTGACACGGCACAGAAGAGTATTCTTTTTCAATTTTTGGTCTAACCATTTAAAAATAGGAAAACCATTTTTAGCTTACAGGCTGCATTGATGGCACCAGGCCATGTACTATAGTTTGGCAATTCCAAGTGTAGATAGTCTATATAGTTGTTGCTTTGCAAAGTGTTGTCCCAGGATCAGCAGCTTAATCTGGGAGGTTATTTTTATTAATTTTTTGTTTTTTTAAGGCAAAATCTTACTCTGTTGCCCAGGCTGCCATGGCCTTAATCCTAGCTCAGAGTAACCTCAAACTCCTGGCTCAAGCAATCCTTCTGCCTTAGCTGCCTGAGTAACTGGGACTACAGGCATCCGCCACCTCCCTCCCAGTGAATTTTTCTGTTTTTAGTAGGGGGTGTGGGGGTCTCACTCTTGTTCAGGCTGGTGTCTTTTTTTTTTTTTTTTTTTTCCAGGCTGGTGTCTTAACTCCTGAGGTTAAGAGATCCTCCTGCCTCGGTCTCCCAGAGTGCTAGGATTACAGATGTGAGCCATCCCACCTGGCATGGGAATTTAATGAAATGCTGAATTTCAAGGCTCCCCCCTCTACCTTCTATTTTAGTACATAGGGGAAGGTATTTGAACATTTGATTTATGTCTTCTTCAGGTAGTTCTGTAACTGTTAAATTGTTTTATCTTTTCCTTTGAGTTAGCTCTCAGGGGCTATCCAGTTACAAATATAACAGCATATGCTGTCCCCTGGGATAGCCTAATTATTCTTGAGTCAATACATCTCAGTTAACTATGATACTGCCAAATTTAATTAGGTTTTGTGTTTTTAAATGAACAAGAAAATAAAGGAAATATAGCCATGGATTCCACAAATCCATAACATGAACTGTTCTTTGAATCCACAAAATAGAGCCAGGCATGTTTAGTGATCATTCGCAAGGAGAATATTTTTTAGCCCACTTAGCTGTTGTCTCTGAGCTTTACGATGTGCTCTAAGTGCCACGCTACTATGTACAAAGCCTCAGTAGTACTGTGTGAATACAGTGAATACTCAATAGGTCTGAGATAAAGGAGTTTCTATGCTTCCTTGGCTGTTCTCCAGGGCCCCTGCTAGAAGGCTTTCACACAGTAGTTCCTTGGTCTTCCAAATCAAAAGATGAGCTAAATTTAGAAATTTCTGAAAATGGACTGTAGTTAACACTATAAATTAATCATAAAACAGAAAGCATCCCTACAACTTGCAATTTTAACTTCTGTGATTATTCACCTGACTGTTCACAAAGATAGTGCCCAGGAGATATTGCCAGTTAGAAAAGCAAAATTTCTGCTTTTAGGGTAGATAAAATATATACTTCCTTAGAACTTTATAAAGTTATTTTCATATATAAAGCTACTTAGTTTAATAATATAACATTAGTATGTATATTAATTTAATTGCCATAGCTTGTTTCATAAAATTTTTATATTAAGGTGTATCCATCCCTTGTTGTCTAGTGGTTCAAAGATAAATAACTGTATCCATCCAATATGAATTTTAACCTGTTTATTTTCTACTTTTAAAATTTAAAAATTTTTGTATATTCATTGAATGCACTTACTCTGTACTAGACATTGTTTTGGGTACAAGGAATATGAACAAAAATGACATGGGGGCCTCCAAAGCATTTACGTTCATCATGGAAAATGTGCTAATAGATGGAATTGAGGAATATGATGAGCGTCCTTAAGTGACTAATTGTACTATATGATGAAGTTTGGTTAAAAAAAGGAAGAAAGTCATTTCAGGCAGAGGAGTCCAAAATATCAAAAAAAGAGAAAAGGAAAAAAATCCTAAAGATTCAAGAGGTAGCCTCATTTATTTGCTAGAGCAAAAACATGAATTACTTCAGTAGGAGTAGTAGAGACTAAAACCAGAGAGTTAAATAGGGCCTGTGTTATAAGGTCCCTGTGTACCCTGATAAATGATTAACAATGCAGAAGTTTTCAAGTGGGAAAATGACATGACTTATTTTAGAAAGATAACTAGTAATGATATTGCAGAGGATTAGGCTGAGGAGGGGCAGCGAGTGTGGGTAAGGGCAGGGACTACTGAAGACAGAAGATCAATAAGATGGTTACTGAAATAATCTAAGATGATGAGAGTATAAACTAAGTAGTTTGTTGGGGAGAAGGCAGATTCGTGAAGTTGTTTTAGGCTTAGGTAAGTAGAACTTAACTGAATGCATGTGGAACTCATGGGGATATACAGGTTATAGCTGAGCTGAGGGGTTTCTGAAAAAGTGCTCAACATCATTAACCATGGGGGCAGCACTTGGCCCAGCAGCAGGCTGTTAGTGGCTAGCAGGTCTCAGCTGCAGCTCAGGTGCAGGTGTGGTCTGGCGGGGCTTGTCCAGAATTGCCTCAGGGTTGTTGAGCAGGTAGTACGGTTCAGCCTGAGGGCCTACCTGACCACACTGGTTGGCACCCAGAACATGGGGTGCCATGGGGTGCCTTTGGCACCAGCCACTCTGCAGCCACCAGGCATCCCGCTGAGCAACCTGGTTCCCACCTCTGTGTCCCCCAACCCACCCACCCACCAGGCTTAGTGACTGCTAAGGGATCTAGCCCCAGTGTCAGTGCTGCTCGGGGCTTGGGTGTGGTCAGGGTTGTAGGGCAGCTGTTGCACTCCCGACTGAGTCCATGTTGAGACCCTGCCAGGATTGAGGAGTGGTACCTACCCGACCTGATGGCAGAGAAGAACTTCTGGACCCTTCCTTCAAACACAATCTATAGCTGGTGAACCAAGAAATAGAAAAGTTTGAAAAAGGAGGAAGCAAGGATGAAGAAAAGTACATTGACGTAAACAACTCCCTAAGTTCAACTTTGTGGGGAAACTTTTGGATACAGGTGGCAATTCTCTGAAGCATTTACAAGAAGAAACTTTGACAAAAATGTCCATCCTTGAGGTAAAAATAGACCTTACATTTGATCCTTCAATCCCATTATTCGGTACCTACCCAGAAGAAAAAAAAATCATTTTACCATGAGGACATGTACACTAGAATGTTTATTACCTCTCAATTCACAATTGCAAAGTTGTTGAAGCAACCCAACTGCCCATAAACTCACGAATGTATAAATCAACTGTGGTGAATGTACACCATGGAGTACTATTCAGCCATAAAGAAAGATGGAGACTTTACGTCTTTTGTTTTAACCTGGATGGATCTGGAGAACATCCTCCTAAGTATCACAAGAATGGAAAAGCAAGTATCCGATGTGCTCAATACTAATATGAAACTAGTAGATAAACAACTACATGACCACACAAGAAAAACACAATTAAATTCAAGTGTGGAGGGAAGGGAGGAATTTGGTAAGCTCTCACCTAACAGGTGCAATGTAGGGTTACATGACACACCTCCTGGGTGAAGGGCTAAACTACAACTTGGGCTTTACTTAACAAATGCAAACAATCTAATTGTTTGTATTCAAATAATAATCTGAAATAAATAAAAACTAAAAAATTGATGTTAAAAAAATAAAATACAGTCTGAGCACAGTGCCTCACTCCTGTTATCCTGGCACTCTGGGAGGCCGAGGTGGGTGGATTGCCTGAGCTCACAGTTTTGAGACCAGTCTGAGCAAGAGCGACCCCCATCTCTAAAAATAGTAGGGCATTGTGGCAGGTGCCTGTAGTCCCTGCTACTTGGAAGGCTGAGATAGGAGGATTGTTTGAATCCAAGAGTTTGAGGTTGCTGTGAGCCGTGATGCCATAGCACTCTACTGAGGGCAACCAAGTGAAACTCTTGTCTCAAAAAACAATAATAATAATAATAATAAATTCCAGTCTTGGAAAAGTTCCCATGAGAGACAAAGCAAAGGAAGAAGAGTTGAGGAAAGTGGAGAAGCAAAGACTTCCACCTCAGTGGTGATCTTATGTCCTCCTGGGACATGCTATGGAAGAAATTAAAAAGTTCCTCATCCCTGACTATAAAGATGAGATTAGGCAAGCACAGCTTCAAGAATTAATATATTTAAATGGTGGTTCAGAAAATGCAAATGTTCAAGTGGTTCAAGGGAAACCTACCTTGTGTACAAGAGGCGTACCAACCCCAACAATAACCAGGGGAAGTGGAGCCCCCCTGTTGGAGACTCCCAAGGAAGTCTCATTCACTGGAGGGCCAGGGAATCAGGAAATAAAACCTCTCACTCCCAGAGCAAGGAGAGTCCCCCCAACTAGATACAGACTTCCACCTCTGCCCCCCAACACAAAAGGCTATGGAGAATATGATTATGGTAATGGATATGGCACTGTTTGTGATAAACAGAGTTATGATTCCCATGATAACAGCTACAGCACCCCAGCCCAAAGTGGTGCTGATTACTATGATTATGGACAGGGACTCAGTGAGGAGACTTACATTTATACAAGAAAGAGGAATGGACTAATTCCATACACAAGGCACCTTCCTTAAGACCAGCAAAGAGCATTTACAGAGACCAGCCATTTGGCAGACATAGATTGTACTGTCTAATGTGAAATAGCCAGTCTTCACCAGTCCTGTACACTGTTTAAAGTAATTTTTTGGATGAACAATCCCTTTTTAAATAAATCAGAATGCTTATAATCTGAATGGATGGAACATAAAACTACTTTGTTAGAAACATCAACTAGGCAGAAAAAGAAAAAGTCATATAAATTTCGTTATTTCTAGTCTATATATGAAAAATAGGTCAGCCAAGGAAGAAACAAATAACTTGATTAACCAATTTTAAACAAAAAATAGGTTTACAAAAATGTGTTAATCTATTCTTTTAGCATAAGCCTCACCTTTCATTTTAAAGGTTTCTATAGAATTGAGTTACTTTATCTTTTAGCGTATGCAAGTTTTGCTCTTGCCTGTATAAAAGGGAGGCCAGTTACAAGTGCAATAATGTGGTATTGTTTTGTAACTCAAGTCTTGAAACGTTCTGTAGTGTTAAGCAAATTCTCCTCTTGCTAAACTTTTGAAAGGAAAAAACATTAGGGAAATACAAATTTAAAAATTTAAATTACAATTAGATACCACTACATACTGAATAATGACTAATTTTTTTAAATATTTAATTTTTTTTAAATACCCATAACAAGTGCTGATATGGATAGCGATCACCTGAAACTCTTATGCATTACTGTAAGAATGCAAAATGGTAACAGCCACTCTGAAAAACATTTTAGTGCTTTCTTATAAAGTTAAATGACACCACTACCATATGACCCAGCAATCCCAGCCTAAGGATTTTTAATCCTAAACAGTCTCACACAAAAAACTGTACACAAATGTATATTCACAATTGAGTGAAATAAATTGAGTGAAAGAGACCAGTCTCAAAAGGTTACATTCTATATGTTTCCATTCATATAACATTCTCACAAAGTCAAAACTGTGGGTGGAAAGCAGATCTGTGATTGCCACAGGTTAGGGGTGGGGACAGAACTTGAGTATTTGACTACCAAGGGAAGCACTGGGAGTTTGCATGTGGTTGGAACTGTTAACTCCTGACTGTGGTGTGGTTACAGAAATGTGTATATGTGTTACATAGAACAGTACAACAACAAAAAAGTCAACTTTAGTGTATGTGAATTTAAAAATTAAGACAAAAGACTGAGGGTTTTGAAATCAGATGGCTGGGGTTTGAACCTAACCCTCCAACCCACTAGGATTACTTCACCTTGATGAACCTCAGTTTCCTCTAACCATCTAGGTTGAGGATTAAATGTGGAACCCTCAAAAGAGTGGATTGATGTGAAGTAAGTGCTCAATAACTGTTAGTTGTGTGTAAATATGACTAGGGAGAACGAGGAATTTGAATGATACTCAAGAGTTCACGGGGATGGCACTTTAAAGTAGGGCTTTCAGGAGGAAGACTAGGTTTGGGGAAATAGGAGATACTGATTTCAGCTTTGATCATATTGGGTTGGAGAAATTAGTGTCCCAGTGGAGATGTCCACAGCAGCTTAATATGTGGGTTTATATTTCACAACAAAGAGATGGTGAATCATTGTTGGGCACTTGGAAGCCGAGGCCACACATTCTGCCCTAAGAGACTTTGTGTCACTCTGGCTTGGCTACATTGAAGGAAACGAGCAAAGAGAAGAGAAACTAGTCAGCGTGATTGTCAAACAAAGGAAGTTAAATCATGCTGTCAAAAGAGGGGCACATCCAAAAAGTGTCACTGAAATTTCTCTTACTGTATGCAGCTTTGCACATTCTCATTTTCTGACAACTTCGAATGCAGTCCTTTTTTTTCTTAAATCATCTTCAGAGACCTGCAGGAACAGATTTTTCCATATAGATATGGTCATGCTTATGTTTGTTGTTAGTTTGGTGCAATTCTAAACTCTATATAGAGTCCCCTGTTTATCAGTCTCTCTTGCCACCAAAGACAGAGGAATTTTAAACAAGAAAGAAGCAAAGGGGATTAGATTGCTGTATTGTGCGAGAAAGGTAGATGGCATTTCAAATGGAATCTCCTAGCAAGTCATGGAAATATTTTGCACTTGTCAATATTTGAAAACCTTTTTGTGAGTTTTTTGTAATCAAATCAAATGCAGTAGCACGGCTATCACAGTTTGCATTCTGCTTCTTAAATTCAGAGGATTACAAACAACGTGAAAATGATAGTGCCTGAAAGAAGAAATTCTTTTTACTTTTGTGCTGTGTATTGTACTATATCAGAATTGCATTAAGGAAACCCCGTGGGATGTTGTCAATAGCAATTTTTTTTATATATATTTTTAGTTTTGAATAGTCATCACCTTTTGAAACGATCTAAAACATGGACAGCTTTGTGAAAAACATCTGTCTTGTTATTAAGTAAAGTGTAATATGTGAACAAAAATGATACACAGATACTCTTTTTTTTTATTTTTAATGATTATGCAATGTTTCTATGCCCCTTCTCCTAGAACAGAATTGATGCATTTGCCTAAATGATCAACACTTGCAGGTTTGAACTTTTACTACTTTAGCAGCTGTGTGGCAGGTTTTCTAGCAGAAAGTGGTAGAGGGGGATGGGGGCTCAATTGTATCTGGTTTCTCTTTGTAGAATGATTGAAAAGTTGATGTTTACTGGTTTTCTTGAGAAAGCAGTTTATCTATAGAAGAGTAAAATTTTTTTATACCTAAATTAGCTTGCTGTGATTTGTATGCATATGTTTTGTCTTCTTGCTTAAAAAAGAAAAAAAAAAAAAGAAAAGAAAGTAAAGAAAATCATCTACCCTGAAACTACATAGCACAGATAACCCCTGACCTTTGGTGCTGGGTAAAGATTTACAGTACTTGTGGAGCCTCACTCCGCATACCTGACTGAAAAGATCCCTAAATAGAGTAAGGCCCCTGTGGAGATGGAGAAAATAAACAGGGTAGAGAAGTTCCATTGTTTCCAGTGGCTGTGTTTTGTTTTGTTTTTAATCCATCTGTAAAGTGAAAGACCAGTTGTGATGTGTTTCCAGTTTGGGGGGGGTCTGATGTCAGTTAACTTTGAGGTCTGGTATCAGGGTAGTTGGAGTCCGGGGTGCCCAGGGTCCTTCTTTCTCTGTCTCTCTTGCCCTTAGCAACCATCTCTCTCCTCAAATTCTCGTTTGAAATATCTGGATAGTTGTTAGTGATTGTTTTCTTAAAGGGAAAACAAAACAACAGAAAACTTCCGTAGAAATAGGCACAATCAAAAGTTAAGGAGGGCGGGAATCACAAATTGCTTATTTCTTTATATCTGAAGAAATCTGATTTTCTTACACAAAAAGTGTATGAGAACAAAATGAGTCCCCCTGTTTGTCTCCAGAAAAATAAATTTTTTAACTGGATTCTAAATTATGAAGAAACTTTCATAATTTACTAATCAGGCCCAGATCTATTTAATAACTATTTAGCTACTAGCTTTATACTGAATCTTTAATTTGTTTATATCTCTTTTGAAATATCCCAGTATTTTTTCAGAATCCTTTGTATTTATAACTTGAAGTTTATTTACTGAATTGATTTTAACAGTTGTATTTTCTGCTTCCTTTCTGTATGTGCTAATAAAACCTCCAATAAAAAGTTTCCTTGGTCTTAGGAAGATTCACATGGTTATCGATAGGCTGTTGATTGTTTTATAGGCTAAAACTTTCATATGTATTTTTACAAAGGAAGGAAAAACTTTAGTAAACTTTTCATTCTCCTATATTTAAGAGTACATAAGCATGGTATAATACTTGATGTGAATTGCAAACCAGCATCTCCATAGAGAAGGAAGAACTCTTGTAGAAAATTAAATCAATACTGTTCATTAATCAAACCACCTGTCTGCTCTCACCCCACTCTGGGAGTTTCTGGTGAATGTAAAGAATCTTTAGATGTGTGAGGTCCTTAAAGACCTGAGTTAAAGGAGAGGAGATTTTTAAAAATGAAACCATTATCACATGAAAGAAACTTAAGGGTGGATAGCAAAAGCAGTTTGTTGTATAGTAGTAATTACTATACTTGTGGTTTTTGGTTTGTTTTTGGTTTAATTTTTTTGTTTTTAAAAAAACTTAATGCAAATGAAATTTTAAGCGGTGTGCTAATTACACACTCCATGGCCTGGAGGGCACCTACAAGTCAGGCTGTTAGTGAAAAAAACTTTTTCATCTCAGCCTTTTAAAATATTTTTGTACGTTTATTTTATAACGTACATAATCTATTAGGACAAGTCACACATATGTATGTGACAATTAAACAAAGGTATATATAATGAGTATGCATGCTTGAAAAAATTAATGGAGGGTAAAGTAAAAAAAATTTGGAGACTGCCATTCTAAAACACTGAATCAGGTTTTCTTTTTCTTTTCTTTTTTTTTTTTTTTTTGTAGAGACAGAGTCTTACTTTATTGCCCTCAGTAGAGTGCCATGGTGTCACACAGCTCACAGAAACCTCCAACTTCTGGGCTTAGGCGATTCTCTTGCCGCAGCCTCCAGAGTAGCTGGGACTATAGGCGCCCACCACACGCCTGGCTATTTGTTTGTTGCAGTTTGGCCGGGGCCGGGTTTGAACCCGCCACCCTCGGCATATGGGGCCAGCGCCCTACCCGCTAAGCCACAGGCACTGCCCTGAATCAGGTTTTCTAAGTGACCACCCAGTTATGAAGCTTTATAGTCTAGAAAAGGAAAATAGGCATTAATCAAATCACCACGTAATTTATAATTACAAATTTTGGTAAATGTTGTGGTGTAAACATACAGAGGGTGAAGAGGCCATATGATAGTGGACACTGTATTTTTAGGGTGGAGGTCTGGGTAAGTTTTGGTGAGAAGCTTACCTTGAATTGCATTCTGAAGGATAGTAAGAGTTAACTAGGTAAAGGACTCTGATGGGATAGTAAAAGGAGCATGATGTAAACCATAGTCATGGAATAATAATCACGTGACATGGGCTAAATACTGGTACTCTTAATACTAATACTCTTCCTATCTAAACAACCTGATTTATCAGTTGGTTAGAGTGATCTCACAAGGGTTCTCTAACGTAATCCTGACATGGTTTATTGAAATTGTGCATATTTTTCTATTCCATTTTGAGACATTTAAAGACTTTGCATATGGGGGCAAGACATGATTGCAAGAGGGACTTTACCTAACAATTGCAGTCAGTGTAACCTGGCTTATTGTACCCTCAATGAATCACCAACAATAAAAAAAAAAAAAGGAAAAAAAAAAATAAAGACTTTGCATAACATCCCAGAAAATGTAGGCTGTGCTAATCTACTTAATTTGGGTCTCTCGAATTTAGCCAAGACAGCTAACTCCATTGACATGTATCATGGTTTATCATAGAAACTGGAGCAGTTGCCTCAGCTCCTCACAGTGGCATCTTAGCTTTCTCAGCATGCCAGAGTGCTAATAACCTATGGAACCTGCTCAGACAGAGGCAGCACGTTTGGTACACCTTCCTGGGTAGATATATCTAACTGGGTAAACATATCTAAATGGGGTCATTATTTCAAATTTATATGTCTGTTTCCTGCTAAGAAAGACTTCAAATGACTCAATATAGAAACAATAAAATCCAACAAAATAAAAAACTCAAACTAAAGGGAAGAATGTAAATTGATATACACCTTTTCTAGGGATAATTGACTGATACCAAAAAAGGGGACCTATAAAATGCACACTTGTTTACCCAGGAATTCCAGTAATAGAAACCTATTTTAAAATAATAATGAACATGCACAATAAACATTTAACCACGAACATTCACTGTAGTGTATACCACATCATTTATAATTGGAAAAGCTGGAGAAAATCTAAATATTTAGTTGCTGAGGTTAAAATAAACAATGGTATATCCATACAATTTGAATAAATGTGCACATTGAAAGGAACGTGTTAGAAGACTATTTCATGACAAATAGCTCATAGTATATTAAGTAAAAATAAAGCAGGTTATAAAATTAAACAATTGAAAATGTATGCACATAGATAGTAAAAGGAATGAAAAAAAATGTAACAACCTAATGTTGACAATGTTTCTCAGTGCTGGTATTGAAGACTTTTTTACTTTGTATTTGAATTTTATAAATTTTCTGTAATAAACATGTATTTGGGGCCGCACCTGTGGCTCAATGAGTAGGGCGCCGGCCCCATATATCGAGGGTGGCGGGTTCAAACCCAGCCCCAGCCAAACTGCAACAAAAAAAATAGCCGGGCGTTGTGGCGGGCGCCTGTAGTCCCAGCTACTCGGGAGGCTGAGGCAGGAGAATCGCCTAAGCCCAAGACACCACAGCACTCTACCGAGGGTGACAAAGTGAGACTCTATCTCTTAAAAAAAAAAAAAAAAAAACATGTATTTGATCATAATGAAAAAAATAGTATTTTAAAATTGAATATACCTACATGAGGAAATTGGGGCAAAGATACATAAAGGTTGGAAAATCAATGAAAGTAGGATTTTATTTTTTTATTGCATGCTATAAGTTCCTGTACCTTACTAGAAATGGCCTACAAATTGAGTTGTGAGCTTCCTTACAGTCAAAGCAAACTACATGTACTGTTTACTCTGAGACACAGGCTATTTTAATTAGGGAGAGGTTATAATACACAAATTAAATTCCCAAGATATAATACTTCCAAAAAACTCAATTGTTGGAGATTCTCTGTGAATCTGTGTATTGCAATCATTTTAACTTCTGTTTGACGATGACTTAAGGAAAAGAAGATTCCTGTGATTTCTGGGATCATTTAACAAGTTAATAGGGTTTTGGATGACAGAGCTACTAGTAGAAGAAACAATTAAACATTTTTTGAACTTCCTCCTTTCTCCATCTGGATGACCAAGTGTGAGGACTTTCAGTGTGTTCCCCTTTCTCCACTAGTTACACTGCTAACCTTTTTATAAAATGACCTTTTGTCTCAGAGGAAAAGTCATGGCAGATGGGCCTCAATCCTGACCCCTCAAAACAATAGGAACTACATTGAAAGCCTCTGAAAACCTCAAGAAGTAAGGAGACACTCTTTTAAAAGGCCTATTTTTCTGTGCCCATCTCTGTTCAGAGAAATTACAGTGGTTGTTTTAATTGTACTAATTCTCCGCCCCATGTTGACTCAATTGCATACTTGTATGATTCTTAGTATACTCTCCTCTTGTGCTGTGTACACTTCCAAATTAACATTCCATAGTAACTCATTGGTAATTAAAAAAAGAAATCTGCATTTATATTGTTTATATATAAAATCCCAGATATTTTTAAAAATCTTACAAGTCTAAAAACATGTTGGTGTTTTTATTGTCCTCAGTATCAAGCAAATGTTGTTTAAACACAAACATTTGTATAGATAGATAAATGTAAATTGATAGAGATAAAATTAGCTAGTGAAGAAATTGAAATTATGCTACTCTGGGTTACAAAAGCTATCGAAACCATCCTTCTTCAACAAGCAACCTAACAAATACACACTTGTAAAAAACATGGATTTAAGTTTTATGTCCCATCATAAAATGCCCCAGATTAAAGTCATTAATTTAACTTATGGAGTTACGGAGTATTCTTGCCAAAAATGGTTAGCCTGAATGTAACAACAAGGAAACAATCAGACAAACCCAGATTGTGAAACATTTTACAAAACAACTAAACTGGATTCATCAAGCGTGCTGTCATGTCAAAGGGGTCAGGTGAGGTAGGGGGAGAGCAAGGGACAGTTTCAGATACAGGAAACACGATGTGGAGGGAGTGACCCTCAGGTCAATTCTCGGGAAAAAACAGTTATAAAGAACATTAGTGGGACAGTTTTGGAAATTTAAATCCAGAGTATGTGTTAGATGAATTGTGTTGTTAAATTTGTTGGGTATAATAATGATGTTGTGCTTATGTAGGGGAACATCCTTATATTGAGGGGAAACTTGTTCAAGTATTTATGTGTAATGTGAAATATCATGATTTAACAAAAGAAAAAACACAGATAAGAGAACAAGAAATATATCAAACATACTAAAGTGTTTAAAAAATAATTTGAAGGGGCAATAAATGCCCCACACTGTGCTTTTAGTCTTTAATCAGTACCTTCAAATTAGAGAATGTTTTTACAGTTATTAAGCACATAGTTAAAACAGTCTAAAGTAATGACTTATATAAAACAATTTTATAAGAATGTGGAAATATTCAAAAATTACATCAGTCAGCACAGAAAATCGGTTTCTTGTTCATACTGTCCAGTAGCTCTTCCAATTAAAGCCCATCTGAGGTACTAAAAACTGTAGCTGGTTGGGTAATACAAAAATACTCTAGACTGAGGCTATTTCCTTAATCAACTAAATATCTCTTTTATCCATGGAATGTTTATAAGCTGGCATGTATAATATATTTCAGATTGAATATAAGAAACTTCAGATCTGTTAAATTTTTTTAACAGAAAAATCCTTTTGGTTTTACGCTACATGTTCAAATTGTCTTGAGAGTCTCCATTTATGTGTTGAAAACTGTTTTAATAAACCAAATCCCTTTTAATACCCCAAAGATCTTCAGTGTCTTTTAATATCTGAAAGATTTAAGGTTTATAGAGAATTCGAGTAGAATGTTTACAGCAAATTAACATATTCATGACATGCATCTGCCTGTATCAAAAAACTCCCAGAGTTCTCCCTTGAACATTAAAACCAGTTTCACATTGTTGCATTCAGTGCAGTAACATAGTGTTTCCTGTGAGTTTTAAAGGAGACATAAATAAATAATCACGGTTTATCATTATGATCGATGAGGCTGATATTTTACCACCTTGCATTTCCCACTTGAGGAGAAATTTAAGATTGGTTTCAAGCTGTCTACTTGCATCTTTCCCATCTTGTAAACAGGCTTTTTACTGCTGAGGGTTGAGGTTTGGAGGGATGGTTATCAAACTACAGATGTTTTTGCAATGAAACTGTGCACCTCAGACCAAGCCGCCGTGGTTCAGGAGATGATAGATGGTATTTTCATGTTGCTTTACAAAGGGTCAAAATGGCATGGCGAGCTCATGACAGTGAAATGGAGAAATGTTAGTCCTGGAAGGAAATTTATTTCGTAGCTGCAGGGGAAGTTTGTTTGTCATGAATGGGCTCCCTCTGTCAGTCTATAAAAATATTGTTTGTAAGGCAATGATGTACGAGAGACAGACCGTATATGTGTGTTGGCAGCGCAGCTACTTAAACAAATGCTAAGCCAAGTACAGTACCATGAGTCAAGTATTATACTTAGGGTGCTTTTAGGGTAAGGATTGTTCTTTAAAGAAATATTAACATAATCAAAGGAATTTATTTTATTTTCTTGCGTAACAACTTAAGTAGACTTGTTTGTAAATTTTTACGTACTTTCTTAATTGTCCTAGGATACTACACACATACCCCATACCCTATTCCAGGGATCCTCAAACTACAGCCCACGGGCCACATGCAACGGTATAATTTTATTTGTTCCTGTTTTGTTTTTTTACTTCAAAATAAGATATGTGCAATGTACATAGGAATTTGTTCATAGTTTTTTTTTAAACTATAGTCCAGCCAATGATCTGATGGGCAGTGAACTGGCCCCCTGTTTAAAAAGTTTGAGGACCCCTGCGAAGTCTAACACACTTCTTCCTTTTTTTTTTGCAGTTTTTGGCTGGGGCTGGGTTTGAACTCACCACCTCCAATATATGGGGTGGGCGCCCTACTCCTTTGAGCCACAGGCACCACCCACTAACACACTTTTTATATTAGAATTATACATTCTTACAATCAGTAATCACTACATTTTACTCACTTTTAAATTGTTCAGGAATATATGTGGACAGCTTTGTTAGTATGGTTCACACATCACTAGTATAAACTTTGGGACAGTTAAGCCACTGCTCTTATGGAGTCTTCTTTTTCTCCTGCCTTCCCCAAGGAAATGCTAACCTTCAGCATATCTCCGTTACTCGATTGTACTGTGGGGGAGACTTGGTCATCTTATAACATTGGGCCGATGAGGTGCCCACATCAAGAACCATGTTTTGGCTTGGTGCCTGTAGCTCAAGAGGCTAAGGAGCCAGCCACGTACACCAGAGCCGGTGGGTTTGAATCCAGCCCAGACCTGCCAAACAACAATGACAGCTGCAACCAAAAAATGGCTGGGCATTGTGGCGGGCACCTGTAGTCCCAGCTACTTGGGAGGCTGAGGCAAGAAAATCGCTTGAGCCCAGGAGTTGGAGGTTGCGGTGAGCTGTGATGCCATGGCACTGTACCCAGGGTGACAGCTTGAGGCTCTGTCTCAAAAAAAAAAAAAAAAGAAGAAAGAACCATGTTTGTAGGACCCTGCAAATATCACTTTCAAATTACTTTTTCAGTGTTTGTATGTAAATCAAGTTGACTTATAGCAAAATTCAAGTAAAAATGTTCAGCCCTAAACATTTCTTATCCAGACAACCTAAAGTAATGCATTTGTCAAAAATGAAAAATAATTTAAAAAGAACCCTTGAAAGGCTGACAGATGTATCAAAGTGAGATTATATAATCAAAAAAGAAATAACACAATCAAAACATTAGTGAACACAATATAATCGGTGAAGCTTTATGCTTCTGGATTTTACAAAACAATCTCAGTCTTTCAGCCGAGGTCTTAAAACTAGAGACTATCAGTAGGATATACTTACTTTAGTAAGCAACTGATTCTCAAATGTCACATACAAAGAACTTTCTTCTAAATTATCCTAAACTCAGTAGGAGAGGGGATGTTTTTACTAGGAGTGAGAGGTGTTATTTGTCTTAAGGCTCTCCAGGGGGGAAGAACAAAAGAGACTGAGTCATTTAGGGTTTAGACAAATACTCTACCATCAGCTTCTCTGAGAGCTGGAAAGGAGCACACAGGAAAAGTCAGGGGGGTGGAAGATGGACTGTTCCAACTGCCATTCTGTCTACTGTAAATACAATATTCTGTATTGCCATATAACAAATTTATGACATTTTGGCATAGTCATTATTAAAGAAAACTCCTTTAAATTTATAATGCAGACAAAGTGAAAAATGTTTATGAATAAAAATCCCATATAGAAATTAAGTTTATAAACAAAAATGAATTTTTAGTATAGACTTAAGGTTTATGTTCTTTTAGCTAAAAACCTGTTTTTAAATCAACATTCTAGCAATCATTTAAGACATTATCTTAACCATCATGAATTTACTTTTTCCATCCTTACATTAATTTGCTGATGTAAGACAAAGAATTACCTCTTAGGTGAGATCTGCTCCCTCTTAGATGAAATCTTATCTTAGCATGGTTTACAGCAAAGAAATACACCATCTTAAAATATTGGGAAAACTTGAAGGCACATCACGTTCAAATGTGGTTTGTGTTTTCGTTAAACATAGCATTTTAAAGTCTAGTATTTCATCCTGCTTTCCTTTCCCACCCATCCCCCTTAACTAAATTTTTGCTGCTCCTCTGCTGCTGAACCAGATTTGAGTTGGCCCCAGATTCTGTGTCAGAGGCCATGACCCAGGTGTCACAGCCGTCTGAACTGCGGGCCTCTTCACTGAATAATTATATGGGGGATATTGTATTGAAGGTACAGGCTTGGGGGCAGTGCAGTCACTCTGGCTAGCCACACCAAGGAGCTCTCCAGTCAGACTGCATGGAAACAATAGCCCTGAAAAGGCTTGCACAGACCCTTGTAACACAAAAGATTACATTAAAAATTGACATTTGGTCAGACATTAGGTTTCATCCTTCTTCAGAATTTCACCTTTCTAACTTATTCTGATCATTTTTCCTACTCAGACATCTTCAGACTTTACACTCGTATCGGCTTACTTTCTAATTGCTACTTACCTTTGCATAGATTGTATAATCCAACTGGATTATTTCTAATGTTTTGAAGCTATATTAATCATGATGCACTGTTGCTAATATAAGCAAAGCTTCTCTATAGCAGTTTTTTAAGCATAGAATTTAAAACAATATATAATGATTTTTAAAATTATGCTTTTTATTTTCTTAAGGCATTTTATTAGATCTTTCCAGCAAGCTCATGTCTGTACAGTGAACAAGTAGCAGGGGACGGTCCTCAAGTATAATAGATATGCTTGCTTTATCTTCCTTTGGTACTACGAGGATTCCCCCCCCCCCCCCCATTACCTGAGAATTTTCCATAGGAGGATGGGAACTAAAACTCTCTTAAGTCTTCACCAGAGGTGAATTTTGGAAATGATGTCAGAGGTGGACTCATTCCTGTGGGGGAAGAGTTTTTTCATGGTCCTGACTTCAGGCTTTCTCTTTATTTTATCTGGCCATGACCCATTGGGTTTGGCCTGACTCTTTTCAAGGCTTCTGGAGCCTCACGAACAAACAGCAGCTAAAAGAAACAAAGGCCTGGATCTCATGACACCAATATTATTATCTCTTATGGTTGGTCCACAGCCCAATACTCTGTAAATAATTGTTTTCTGTTATGCATTTTTCAGGAAACAAACTAATCTGTTAGTATAACAACACAGAGTCTGTAAAGTTTGGAATTGATGTCCATCAGTTTTACTGTCTGAGTTAATTTCTAATCAGAGAGCATTAATGTTCATGGTATTTGGGGAAAGGTGTGGTGTGGAAGCTTTCTATTAAGCAAGCTTATTAGTCTTTGCCTTGTATCTTAAATAAAGAAGTATAAGGACAGAACAGTGACCAAGATCCAACAGGATTGGAATTGCTGAATTTTTTTTTCTTTTAAAGTATAATTAACTTACTTAATGTTTATATTTTTGATTATTCTGCTTTTGTTCTATTTGATTACCTTGAATGTACATTTTTATTTCATTATTTATTTATTTAGGCTAAAAACAAAGTCTAGAGCATATTTCATTTTATGTTTTTAAGAGGTTGGACCTCACTCAGTTGCCCAGGCTAGAGTGCAGTGGCCCCATCATAGCTCACCGTCACCTTGAACTCTGGGCCTCAAATGATCCTCCCACCTCATACTTCCATATAGCTAGGACGACATGCATGTTCCACCCCACCTGGCTAATTAAAAAAAATTTTATTTTCTTTTGTTAACATGGAGGTCTTGCTGTTTTGTCTAGGCTAGTCTGGAACTCCTCATGAATCACTGCCTCCGGCCTCGAATGTCATAATAGTATCTACTACTTGTTTAGGCCTTGCAACCTGGCCTGTTTCAGAGATAACCTAAAACTAGGAAGTGGGCAAAAAAAAAGGGATGGGGGGATTTCAGTCACAACACCACTCAGTAGGAAAGGTTCCATTTTCCAGAATGTACTCTCTTAATTTACACATATTCTTCCTACTTTTCTGATGATTTCTCAGACACGTGTGATTTAGAGCCTCTGGCTTTATGCAGTAAACCTGGAAGCATAGACTGGGCGCTGAAGGACAACCCTCCGCCAAGCACACCCTCTTCCACTTCTGCTGTTTGACCTGTGCTAGAAACTTTGTCACTTTCATACTCCCCCCTTCTTTGTCCTCCTTTCTCTCAGCAATTCCATTTAGTTAGCTATCTTCCAGGTGAATGTAGTAAAATCCACCATGCCTGCCCTGGCTCTCAGCCTAAAGTTCCTATGTGACCCTCATTCGTTTACTTTAGTGCTGCAAATCCAAACTCTTCCCTGTTCCTTGGCTTCAACCCCTGTGCTCCTGTCTCTTAAACCTTTACTGATACCCTTCCCTTGGCCTAGATCTTTTCTTCCCCTTGCATGTTATAGAGTCACATGGTACTCACATGTCACCTCCTCTCACATGAAGCCCTCCCTACTCTCCACATTAGTAGTAATCATTTTCTCTTAGGAATCTCTTACAATTTTAACAGACCTCTTTTGCAGCAGTTACTTCTATCTTGCATGATGCAGAGGTTTGCTTTTGTCTTAGGTCCCTCATACACTCTCATCTAAACAAATTTGAAAGCTACTGATACATGTCAGCTTTCTAATCTTACGGATGAGGAACGTGAGTTCCAAGAGGTGGAGTGACTTTCGCAGCCACCAAGCAAGGTAATCCAAGATGTAAATCCAAACCTCCTATTTCCCAAATCCGTTTTCCCCCTTCTGTTTATTTAATTAGCACTAAAAGCACCTACCAAGTGCCTGGTATTTTCCTAAACATTCTACACTTACAAACTCATTTAATCCCCATTTTATAGTTGAGGAAACCTGATTCAAACCCCAACATATAGTTTGGTTCTTTCACTCCTTCGTGAGAGAGCAGAGATTGGGAGTTATGGGATATTAATAGTAATTGTTTTTACATTATTAATGTTTTTCTCAGTATGATATTATTATTGATGTTACTAAAGTCAAGCATGCTTTTAAACATTTATGTAAATTAAATTATCCCCCCCAACAGTTTCCTGAGATACATGCTGTTGTCGCCATTATGCCCATTTTGGAGGTGCACAGAGAGAAAATAACTTTCCTAAGTTATACCCCGTGATGATCAAGCTAGTATTAGAATCCAGTCAGTCTGAGTTTAACCATCTCAGCCCTTACCCACTACACTAGACTGTCCCCTAGCTTCTAAGTAGTGCTGAGTCATTGTGAAAATTGTCTTCTATTTCTCTTAGCTTTCTCTGTAGAGAACAAGTAGCAAAAACAATTCCTAGCTCACAGAGATTTTCAAAGTTCATGTGAAATATTTATATGTATGGCATATACTGATCTGAGGCAGCCCTTCTTCCTGCTTTGCATTTCATCAAGCCTTTCATTTGGTGAAACTTAAGCAATAGCTATAATTTCATGTATACCTGTTTAAATTTGCTCATTCATCAGTTTGAACTGATGTCTGAATATCTCCCATCTTTTTTTGTTTTAGTTTTGTTTTGAGATGGAGTCTTACTGTGTCGCCCTCGGTAGAGTGCTATGGCATCACAGCTCACAGCAACCTGCAGCTCTTGGGCTTAAGCAACTCTCTTGCCAAGTAGCTAGGACTACAGGTGCCTGCCACAATGCCTGTCTGTTTTTTGTTGTTGTTGCTGTTGTTGCAGTTGTCACTGTTGCTTTAGCTGGCCTGGGCCGGGTTCTAACCCACCAGCCTTGGTGCATGTGGCTGACACCGTAACCACTGTGTTACGGACGCCGAGCCCCACCTTTTATTGGCAAGGGGGAGATAGGGTTTTGCTATGTTACCCAAGCTAGAGTGCAGTAGCCTTTTACAGGTGTGATCATTTGCACACCATAGCCCTGAACTCCTGGGCTCAAGAGATCCTCCTGCCTCAGCCTCCAGAATAGCTGGGACTACAGGCAGGCACCACCATGGCAACCCCCCAGCGTCTTTGTGAAGCCCATGAGTGGGGTCATCACTCTCCTTACAGGCACACTGATGCCATCTAGTGATGCAGAAAAGAAATGCAAATTTTTCAAGTAACATGCAGGAAGGTGTGGGGGGGAGTTTGTTGTGTGGTCTTTAGGAACATGTTGCAATGAAAAGTGGGTATATTCTGCCAGAGTTTTTAGTAGTTTCCTTAAGATGCTGTGTAAGTTACAGCTAATGTACCATTTATTGTTCTGTCATATTCAGTGAGGATGGGATTAAGGGAAGTTCTAGATACATACAACTTCAAAAGATTTTGGCATTAGAATCTCATTTTATTGGCCTTTATTTTTCTTATTCTGATTCTTATCACTGAGGATAATAAACACCTAATTGTAAAAACAAGATGTAATTAACATGCTGAATTAATTTTTGTGTCCATCTGCTTCTGTTACTAGTCCTCAAACTCTTCCAGATTTCCCTTTAATGAAACGATTTACTATTCTGCCATTAAGGAAGAAATTTATTAAGTTGTTTTCCAAAGCATTTATCTTCATTAGGGCTGTTTCTTTGTTAGAAGATGAGAGATTATTAGATTAACAAGGAATGGATGAAGGTGGATTTGCCACTGAGAGGATTATACCCCATCTGACGTGGTTGCCAAAACAGCAAGCATTCTTAGTGGCCATAAACACAAAACACAGCTCTGTTAATTATGTATATAAGTCAGACACACACTTGGGAACCTTAGCCTGCTTGATGCACCAGGGGGTGTTAATGAGGATAAAGCATGCTTAGAGTTCAGCTTCAGTAACTGCTAATTGTTAATTTGCTGATATTCTGAACCCTAGATCTTATTTTATGAATGAATATCTTTGATAGTCAGAAGACTTCACAAAGATGGTTCCCAGATTTGTTAAGTGCACCATACCATTGGTAGTACCTTTTTCTCTTCTCCCAGGCAACTTTGCTCATATATAGTAGTTGAGCAACACAGTATTTTGTATTTACTAATTATGAGATCTGTACAAAGTACTTAGTAAACATGGTTTCTTGTAGTATTCTTAAAAATCCCTAAAAGGAAGGTCCTATTATATCTCCATTTTTCCAAATAAAAACAAATGAGGTGTAGAAAAGTAAGAAACTTGTTCAAGCTTATACAATCAATAAAAATAATACTTACATACAGAATTTATTTATCCGTCTGTCTTCTTTGATAGATGGAAATTAAAGGCAAGAATTGTCTTTCTAATCCTTGAGTCTTTCATACAGCACCTGACTTTCTGTAGGCACTTGGCAAAACTGCTTGATACCTGTGAATTCTTTTTTTGGCCAGCCAGACATCTGATTGTGACTTTCTTACAGGTTTAAAATTAATCAAGTAGAAGAGCTGGTGATGAGAACGAATCAGAAAGGAAGGAAGCTGAGATAAGTGCTAGAAGCTAGTGCAGAACACATATAGAGTCTAGCCATAGCAATGTGTTAGGAAGGAGAACATTTTTGGTCAAGTTTGAGTCCCTGATAAAGAAAAGTTAAGTTTACGTGAGTAGGGACCGTAAGCTGACACTCCAGAGCTGAACTGTTACGAATCATAATACTTACAGTCAAAATTTGTGTTAAATTGAGCTTTCTTTCCTCTTTTTCATCTTAATATATTGCTAAATCTTTAAGCAAGTAAAACTCTAAATTCAAACACTGCCTATTTGATTCATCATCCCAGGACCAGTAAGAATTGAGGCATGGTCTTTGTGCCCCTTGTGTTGAGTTTGGACAGAAATGAAACCAAGTCTCTCCTCCTCTCTCCCTTTCTCCTCTTTTCCCCACTGGGTTTTGAGAAGGCCTGCACTATTCTTTGTGGCTGGGTTTCTGACTCGGCTGTTTTCACCTCAAACCACATAGCCTAAGTCTGCTGAGTCGCATGTAACGAAGCACCACCTACGTGGCAACGCTTGACACATGAAGGGCTGTAACAGGCCTTGGGAACTGGTCCCTGCAACGTTTCAGTTTGATCTTCATCTCTGCTTTGTCCCCCAGGCACTGGAGGATCTTTGTAGAACTGTGAAGTTTTAGGACTTGTGCTTCTGTGCTGAGGTTCCTTCTTTGTGCATTTGCCTATATTTTATATACTGGTCCTAAACTATTGTTTTTCCTCTGTATCCTTAACTCTGTTCATTAGATAGTTATTCTTTTTGTTTGTTTGTTTAACTTCTAACTATTCATTAGTTATTTTTGTTTGTTTGTTTGTTTGTTTTTAGCTTATCCCTCTTGTGGCCTGATACTCTTCATCTTCATATTATTTGAAGGCTTTAGTCCTTCATGCCTCTCTTAAATTTATAAACAGTGAAGTCACATTTCTAACAAATTGATGAATAAGAATGAGCCAGGTTGTTCCAGGGCCTCTAGAGATTGACAAACCAAAATAGATATAGATTAGATTTTGAAAGTAGAGTCAAATTTTTTAAAGCTACAGAGGAACATGTGGCAGATCCACCTGGCTCATTCCTCAGCCTTGCCCCTAACCTGACCCTTAAAATGAGGTTCTTTGAAGGGTAGAAAGAGCAGATCACGTATGAACAGATTTTAATGGGTTTGCTCTCACCTTTAAATTGTTTTTCCCATGTAATGTATCTTATAATTTTATTTTTCTTGTAAAAATAATTCCCAAATTTATTCTGGTTTTTAATTTACCTTTTCTGTTTGGATAGAAAATGTACTTGATTTTTGCTGCTTGGTAGTTTGGCTTTTTGTGAGCCTAGGTAAACTAGCATGGGGAAGAACATGGTAATTGAAATGATTGTGCCCTGATAACCAGGATGATCTCCAAATGGGCATCAGAAGAGCAGCTGCTCCTCACATGGGGCTTGTTGGACTTTGAGAGGGCAATAGCCAAGTGTTGTGGGCATTCAGGGAGCAACTGCATTCTCTCATTTGAGACATATGAGCTGCTCCTGTCTGATCAACAAAAAACACTTACTGGCTCAGTGCCCGTAGCACAGTGGTTATGGTGCCAGCCACATACACCCAGGCTGGCAGGTTCAAACCCAGCTCAGGCCAGCTAAACAACAATGACAACTACAACAAAATAATTGCCAGACATTGTGGCGGGTGCCTATAGTCCCAGCTACCTGGTGAGGCTGAGGCAAGAGAATCACTTAAGCCCAAGAGTTTGAGGTTGCTGTGAACAGGGATGCCATGGTACTCTACCAAGGGCAACATAGTGAGACTCTGTCTCAAAAACAAACAAACAAAAACAACACTTTAATTCTGTATTTAAAATTAGTATAAGAAGTTCATTTTCTAAAGAACAAGCGAAAACTTAGAGAATTCATTTTATGAATTCATTTATTTTATGGCTAGCACAAAATAATTGTTTCAAAGAGTATTCATGCAGTGTTGATTGAAGTTGTTTGCACAGTAGAAAAAAGGTTAATCTCCTGTCTATACTCAAAACCCTCATCAAAATCAGTTTTCTATGAGAAATAGCTACATCTATATCTGACTCCCCAAGGGAGAACATAAACTACTTTGACGATAAATCTTTCTTATCCTTCTTTTTCTCTCTACCTGTTGTATTCAGTAGAGATAGAATAAAGAAATATTTCTCGGGCGGTGCCTATGGCTCAGTGAGTGGGGCGCTGGCCCCATATGCCGAGGGTGGCGGGTTCAAACCCAGCTCCGGCCAAACTGCAACAGAAAAATAGCCAGGCGTTGTGGCGGGCGCCTGTACTCCCAGCTGCTTGGGAGGCTGAGGCAAGAGAATTGCGTAGGCCCAGGAGTTGGAGGTTGCTGTGAGCCGTGTGAAGTCATGGCACTCTACCCGAGGATGGTACAGTGAGACTCTGTCTCTACAAAAAAAAAAAAAAAAGAAATATTTCTCACAGTTGCACTATGAATTTATAAAGAACTAGAATGCAAAGAGCCAACTGAATTCTGTTTGTATCCATTCCAAGGGCATATTGTAATACTGAACTCAGAATTCAGTGAACTAATGTGTTTAGCAAAATATTAGGAGGAAAGAAAGAAAAAAAAATCACATACACCAGAGACAGCAGGTTCAAACCCGGCCCAGGCCTGCTAAGCAACAACGGCAACTACAACAAAAAAATAGCCGGGTGTCGTGGTGGGTGCCTGTAGTCCCAGCTACTTGGGAGGCTGAGGCAGAAGAATCACTTAAGCCCAAGGGTTTGACATTGCTGTGAGCTGTGATGCTACAGCACTCTACCAAGGGTGACATAGTGAGACTCTAACTCAAAAAAAAAAAAAAAAAAAGAAAGAAAGAAAAAAAATATTCATATGAAACAGCCATTTAATATGAACCCAAACCTTTTGAGTCCTAGAATTTCAGTTCTGAGTGTTGGAAATCAGGTGAGTGATGAAATACAAATGTGTGTCTCTGTTTTTTGATAATTCATTTTATGAAATGTTTGAAATTACCTCTATTTTAAAATGTATTATAAGGAAACAAACTTACTTGTGATAGAGGCATAGTGTTTGTGTAAATACAGAGGCTCTATGCTTTGTCATGGAAATATCCATATTTCTGTAAGTTCTTGGTTCAGCTTTCTGTAATATTGGATGTTCTCCTTAATACCTTTATACCAGCTTAAAATGGGAATAACATATACCAAGTAGAGTTTTGTGATAGATGTTTCTAAAAGGCACTGTCTATAGGATAGTCAAATGCTAGTCTTCCTATCTTTCTATCTAGAAAGCACAGAAATTTTCTAAGTTGCAGAAAATTTTCTTCTTGTGGTTTTAATTTTGTCAAAACCAATGGAAATGAAAAGTCAATATTTTAGGACATCTTTTTAGTTGAGTATTAAATATTAAAATATATCTACCAGTTTCTAAAATATTTATACAAACTCTAAATAAGTTTGGAGAGTTTCATAAATTTCACTTTTGCTTTTGTTTTTTATTTCAAATTAATGTGGGGGTACATTAAGATTAGACTCCATAGCTTGCATTTGTAAGGTTAAAGTCTGATTTGTAGGTGTATTCCACATCCAGGCAGTGTGTCATATACCCCTGCAATGTACCCTTTGGGTGGGAATTTACCCAACCCTTTCCCCTCCCACCCTTCACCCCACTTGAATTGCAATGAGTTTTTCTGTCATGTGAGGGTGTAACTGTTAATCTGTTAGTTCCAATTTAGTACTGAGTACATGTGATATTTTTTTCCATTCTTGTGATACTTTATGAATTTCACATTTTATTTTTGGATTTCTAAATGTTGTAATTTACTCTGTGATGATGATGATGATGATGATGATGATGATGATTTTGAGACAGAGTCTCACTGTGTCACCCTGGGTAGAGTGCTGTGGCTTCACAGCTCACAGCAACCTCAAACTCTTGAGCTCAAGCGAGTCTCTTGCCTCAGCCTCCCAAGTACCTGGGATTATAGGCGCCCACCGCAATGCCTGGCTACATTTTTTGTTGTAGTTGTCATTGTTGTTTAGAAGGCCCAGGCCGGGTTTGAACTGTCAGCCCTGGGTATATGTGGCTGGAGCCCTAACCACTAAGCTATGGTGCTGCCACTCTAGGATTACTTTTATTCTTTAATTTCATTTATTTTCCACATCTATTAAGGATGATTGTTTCCCCTTATGAAATATTGAATTTTTGTGTTTGTTTTATTATTATTTAGATAAGTATATTATTACTTTTGAGTAGTTTTTTTGCCCCAGGCAAGTATTCTGTAGTTAAGTGTCATCATAAACTTTAAATGTATCTATATTATTAACTTACTGAACATTTTTAAAAGGATATCAGTTAAAATGTATGATCATTTATTTCCTCAAACCACTGAAAAAGTCATTTTAATGTGCCGGTTTCCAGACTTCAGTTCTAGTGTTGTAATAGTTCATGAGCACCAGTAGAGGGAGCCCCAACTCATCTTTCTTGGTGAATTTAGCTCTAAATTTAGAAACTGCAGGTTTGTAGAAAGGCCACACTTGAACAACACGTGGATATATAAAATTTCAAAGGTACTAAAGAATGACAATTATAATTTTCCTGAACTTTGATGGAGGAAGAAAAATCTCACTTTGATTTCCATGCTTTTAAGTAAGCTACTCTCAAGTATAACTGAGGGTAGCTTACTTTAAAAAATTCTCAAAAATGATCCATCAAGTAACCCAAGGCTTTTAAAACCAAGAATCTATTTGGTCATTTAAGGAGGAAGAGGTGGGTTGTGGTAGTGTTATTGTTTGAAATTATAAATAATGGGTAGATAGTCTCGTTGGCAATGCCATTGACCAAGGTAAGTTGCTGAGTCATTGTGCAGTACAGAGAAAGAAAAATTTAACTTTACTTAGAACTTTTATGTATTCGGAAGGTTATCAAACCAAAATCTAGAAAGGTTCCTTCCAGAACCTTTGGTCAGATCTAGAGGCGTGCCCCTAATTATTACCTATTGGTTTCTTTTTAGATCCCAGAAGAAAATACCACGTGAGGCTGCTGGCTTACAACAACATAGAAGATGGCTACCAGGCAGATCAGACTGTCAGCACCCCGGGATGTGTGTGTAAGTGGGGTTCACAGGAGTTTATTTCATTGTGGCTCACACTCCTCTTTCTCCTCCTCTTTTAAATTTCAGTCTTGTTAGTACTTGGAAGCCTTGGTGGTGTATTCACTTTATGTCCTCCACGCCGCCTAGCACAGTATCTCAAACACATAGGTATTCAGTATGTATTTAAGTGAGGTGTATTGAATTAATAAGCACTTATTTTAATATTGTATGCAAAAGACCATTTGAAATTTAACTGGGGAAAATAACCACTGAATACCTATACACTATTTTTCTTTTATCTGTTTTTACCTTGAGATCAATTGTTTACAACTGCTGTTCAGCTTTACTATTGGTAAAGAGGATGTTCTAGCCTCAAGTATACTGCTGGCTTTCTGCATGTCTTTGGCTAATTAATCATTTTGCTTCTTTGTGCTTCTGTTTTCCTACGTGTTAGATGTTAATATATTCATGTTCATAATACATTTGGTCAGCAACAGACCAAAACATATAATGCTGGCTCCCTAAGATTATAATAGGGCTGAAAAAAATCCCATCACCTAGTGGCATTGCTGTCATAACCTCCTAGAGTAACAACACGTTACCTTTTCTATGTTTAGATACACTAAAATTTACCCTTGTGTTATAGTTGCTTACAGTATTTAGTACAGTAACATGCAGTGCAGGCTTGCAGTACAGGAGCAATAGACTGTACCCTGTAGCCTAGGTGTGTAAGCTATACCATCTAGGTTTGTATAATTGTACTTTATGACGTGCACACAATGACAAAATTGCATCATGATACATTTCTTAGAATGCATCCCCTTTGTTAAGTGACTTGTGACTTATTTGACTCCTTATCTAACTCATGGAGAGTTTAGGTTTGGATGATATATTTCTAGATCACTATGAATCTCTGGTGGAAGAAAAACTTAAAATCTACTTGCAGGGTAGGGTCTTATGATTTTATCATTTTACCACTTTTAAATGTTATGTTGTGCGGTAAATTAACACTATCTTTTTCGATAGCTGTCCGTGATCGCATGGTTCCCCCTCCACCACCACCTCATCATCTCTATGCGAAGGCTAACACCTCATCTTCCATCTTCCTGCACTGGAGGAGGCCTGCGTTCACCACCGCACAACTCATTAACTACACCATCCGCTGTAACCCTGTCGGCCTGCAGAATGCTTCTTTGGTTCTGTACCTTCAAACGTATGTAGCCTCCATTAATGGTCGTTTTCTTTGCTTTCCTCCCTATTCCTACTCACTTCTTATCATCTTGGGCCCAGTGTAGGCTTCAGCAATACACGTCTGTTTCAGACTTCCTATTAGTAAAGGAGGTTTGCTCCTGTACTATATTCAGTTCTGAAAGCTGCACTTTTTGACATTTAAATTACATAAGCAATTTTTTAAAAATTTTCCCAGCTTCACACAAGATTAGACAAGAAGCTATTACTGTTTTCAAGCGGCTAAACTTAGCAAACAGAAGACCACGCTGGCATCAAAAAGTAGGACTAGTTGTCATTCCATTTTCTAGGTTAGAGTTAGAAAGACACCCATACCTATGGTTTCAAGGAATAATTTGACTTCCACTTTTCAGAGGAAATCCCTTTATTTTGGGACATTTTCATACTGTTAATTTTTTAGTTTCCTCAGCGGCAATTTGCAGGCTAATAGGATAATACTAAATGTGGTGTTTTAATAATCAGGTCAGATTGCTCTTTTTATTTTAAAATATTGAGGAGATACAAATGTTTTTGTCACATAGATTGCTCTTTTAGTCTTAAACATTTTTTTTAGGAAAATGAGGAGCTAATGAAAAATATTATGCCCTGCCTATTGGTTGGAAATACTGACAATCATTCAGAAGCAATATGCTACTGGTATTAACAACTTTAATGCTTATTATTATAGACCCGAAACTCACATGCTGGTTCAAGGCCTAGAGCCAAACACCAAATACGAATTTGCTGTTCGATTACATGTGGATCAGCTTTCCAGCCCCTGGAGCCCTGTCGTCTACCACTCCACACTTCCAGAAGGTAAAGAAAGCAGCACTCCTATGGTTTTATCTTTAACAAGAATTTTTAAAGAAATGCTTTTCTTAAAAAATTATCTGTCACTTTGAAGAGGATACTACATTGGTTGCCACGTCGCAGTTGATGTGTTTTGTTTCTTTTGGAATTTATTACCCTTTATTATATTTAATTTTTTTTTCTTCTGAAGGTATATATTACACAAGCAAACAGGCTTATATGTAGTGTTTTTTTAGGGAAGACTTTTTCAATCAGATGTGCCACAACTAAATAATTTAAATAAGTGGAATGCATTTTTAATGATCTTACGAGGCTACATTAAAACTCATTTTTATATGAGTGGAAGCTTGATGCAAGCTGATTGAGCAGCAATTCAGTAGCTTACCTATGGCTAAATGTTTTTTGTCTCTACACCTGCAATTACTTTTTTTTTCTTTTTTCTTTTTATTGTTGGGGATTCATTGAGGGTACAATAAGCCAGGTTACACTGATTGCATTTGTTAGGTAAAGTCCCTCTTGCAGTCATGTCTTGCCCCCAGAAGGTGTGGCACACACCAAGGCCTTGCCTACACCTGCAATTTCTTATCTCTAGAATGAGGGTAAAGGACTAGAAAAATCTATAAGGACAGTTCCTGCTCTGTTTGATTATACTGAGAGAAAGCAAGAGACATTTATGTCAGTGAATATAGAGCCGCTTTGCTGTGGTTTTGGCAATATTCTATATGAGGTGTGGGGCCAAAAACCAGGTCTTCACGCTTTTAGCTCGTATTAAACATGGAGTTAATTGAAATGCTAAGATTTTACTCCTTTTCACCAATATAAAGTATTTGACTTAAGTCTGACCTATAAACTCATTAATTAACAACTTTTCAGGGACTAACCAAAAGTTTTGATCTCAGAAGCATTTTCTTCAGTGGCTTCCTGGATCGAGTTAAGTGAATGTTCTATACATTTTAGTTAGAGCTATAATTCAGATTCAGTACTTACAAGGTGAAATTGAGTATCTGAAGGACAGTACTACTGGTGGAACTGTAAAACTTTCTAGGTAGCAATTTAGCAAAGTATTTCAAGAGCCTTTCATTTTTAAATGCTATCCCTTTGACTTAGAAATTTCCAACCTAGGAATATGCCATTTTCTTTATGTATTTGTATGTCTTCAATATTACAAAAATGAAATTCACTTTTAGACAAAGAATAGTTTTTTGTTTTTTTTTTGAGACAGACTCTCACTTATTAACCCTCGGTTGAGTGCCATGGTGTCACAGCTCACAGCAACCACCAAATCCTTGGGCTTAGGCAATTCTCTTGCCTCAGCCTCCCAAGTAGCTTGGATTACAGGTGCCTGCCACAACGCCCAGCAATTTTTTTGTTTCAGTTTGGCTGGGGCTGGGTTTGAACCCACCACACTCAGTATATGGGGCCGGTGCCCTACTCAACTGAGCCACAGGCACCACCCTAACAAAGTCCCATTCTGTCGCCCAAGCTTAGAATGCCATGACATTAGCCTAGCTCATAGCAACCTCAAACTCCTGGGTTTTGTTTTGTTTTGTTTTGTTTTTTGAGACAGGGTATCACTATGTCACCCTTGATAGAGTGCCGTGGTGTCACAGTTCACAGCAACTTCAAACTTTGGGCTGAAGAGATTCTCTTGCCTTAGCTTCCCAAGTAGCTGGGACTACCGGTGCCCACCACAACACCCAGCTATTTTTGTTGTTGTTGTTATTGTTGTTGTTGTTGCAGTTGTCATTGTTATTTAGCTGGCCTGGGCTGGGTTTGAACCCGACACCTTCGGTGTATGTGACTGGTGCTATAACCACTGTGCTACAGGGGCCGAGCCTCAAGCTCCTGGGTTTAAATGATATTCCTACCTTTGCCTCAAGTAGCTGGGACTACAAGTGCCTGCCATAATGCCCGGCTAGTTTCTCTGTTTTTTTAGTAGAGGCAGGGTCTTGCTTTTACTCAGGCTGATCTTGAACTCCTATGTTCAAGTTATCCTCCTGCACCAGCCTCCCAGACTACTAGGTTTACAGGTATAAGCCACCACACCTGGCTAAAAATAGTACTTTACTGTTATTACTACTGATCTTTAAAAGCTACAATTTTGAGATTTTTATAATGGTGGTTTCTAGTTTTCCAGACTTAGTTTTTCTAAGCCTGTTAACCAGTTATTTGAGTGTTTATGCACCATTTTATTGTAGTAATACAGTTTGTTTTACATGTTTTCACAGCACCAGCAGGCCCACCAGTTGGAGTAAAAGTGACATTGATAGAGGATGATACTGCTCTGGTTTCCTGGAAACCCCCAGATGGCCCAGAGACAGTTGTGACACGCTATACCATCCTGTATGCTTCCAGGAAGGCTTGGATTGCGGGAGAGTGGCAGGTCCTACATCGAGAAGGTAAATATGATCATAAATTACCAAAGAGGATGAAAAGTAAGATTATTAATGTTGCAGAAACAAAGGGCAAGAGGAATTTAGAGTTTGCGTTGAATTTATATTTTTATGTATGAAGTAATAAATAATTAAATATTTTGGTTTTATTCAATGAACAATTCATGTTTCTAAAGATCACTCTTACTGTTGTGAACAGAAGAGGTTTTGTTGAGGACAAGTGGAGGGAAGAGTAATGCAAAGGGACTCACTTGAAAATAATTATAGTGGTCCAGGAAAGAGATGATAAGTCTGAACTAGGATGGTGAAGATTAAGATGGAAAGGAAAGAATGTTTGAAAGATATGAAGGAGTTAAAATAGACAGGACTTGATAGCATGGATGTTAGGAGGAAGGAATAAGGAAGAGAGAATTGTTCTGCATAATTATTAGGTTCCTGGTGGTGTTGTCTCTTGCATGGGAATAGGAATCATTGAAAGAAGATGTAGCTTAAAGGAGAAAGCCTTTTTACTGCTGCTAAAATGATCCACATGAAATAAATAGACCATATATCGGTTAATTTAATTTTTTTCTTTTCTTTTTTTTTTTTTGAGACAGGGTCTTGCTCTGTTGCCCAGGCCAGAATGCAGTGATGTGATCATAGTTCGCTACAACCTCAGACTCCTGGGCTCAGGTGATCCTACTGCCTCAGCCTCCCAAATATCTGGGACTACAGGAGCATACCACTGTGCCCAGCTAATTTTTAAATGTTTTGTAGAGGCAGGGTCTTGCTATTGCCCAGGCTGATCTCAAACGCCTGGGGTCAGGCAATCCTCCCATCTAGGCCTTCCAAAGTGTTGGGATTACAGGCATGAGCCACTGTGCCCAGTATCCCTACTCCGCCAATAATTTTTTTAACAATTATGTATATATGCATATGCATATATATAGAGAGAGACAGAGTCTCACTTTATCACCCTTGGTGGAGTGCCATGGCATCATAGCTCACAGCAGTCTCACACTCTCAGGCTCAATGTATTCTCTTGCCTCAGCCTCCCAAGTAGCTGGGACTACACGTGCCCACCACAACACCTGGGTATTTTTAGAGACACGGTCTCACACAATGGCTCAAGCTGGTCTCCAACCTGTGAGCTCAGGCAATCCACCCACCCACCTTGGCCTCCTAGAGTGCTAGCATTACAGGCATGAGCCACTGCACCCAGCCTAACAATAATATTTTTTTAGCTGAGAAAACCGACTTCTAAAATTCTTAACATTCTTATTGCATACTTTTATCATTATATCCTTTTCTGAATCTTGAATAGTCCCATGGCCAGTTTTTAGATGGCCATCATATAAATAGTGAAATTCTGTTATCTTGTCTATTATCTTCCTTGATTCAGACATACATGATGGGAAAAGAATAGTTTGTCAAGCAACAAAAAAGAAGGATTTCAAGAAGGAAATTTGTTGACCATCTACATTTTCTAAACACTATATAGTACTAGGCACTTACATATACATTTTACCTTTCAGGAGAAATATTTACCCTATTAAGAAGATTAAACTTTTTCCTACTGCTTCACTTTACTATTCTTAAAAAAAAAGATAAACTTTAAAGGCAATGTATGTGCATGTAATATAAAACGCTGTGCAGTTGTAAAATAAGCAAGCGATAACTTTAGCTGGAGTTTTGATAGTTGTTTTGCATATTTTTCATTAAGTAAAAGCCCAAATAAAAAACGATTTTCTGGTCACAAAAGAGATTTGATAGTAATAAATACTTGGCAGCAATACGATTTTATATTGATATCAATTATCTGTTACTGCCTAACAAACTACTTTAAAACTTAAAACAACCATTTTATTTTCTTATCATTCCTTGAGTGAGCAATTTGGACTGAAATCGGGTTGGCAATTCTTCTGTTGATCTCTCATGAGGCTGCAGCCATCTTATGGTTTTGATAAGGTCTGAGTAGTTTGTTTAAAAATAGCAAGACTGTTTTCCAGAATCAGGAAGAGGGGGTGGAAGCCCCATGTACCCTGTTTTCCAAGCCCGTGCACCACCTGTGCTAGCATCTGATTGGGCAGAGCCAATCCCATGGCCAACCCCTGAGAAAGTCACATGCAACGTCATCTCCCGGAAGATGTTGAGTAGATGGGAAGTGTCATTCACTGGGGGTTTAAGTTACATTCTATCACAATTCTTAAAATATATAACTCAATGTCAGTTATTCAGTTCCCAAATGATTTATGGACACAGTGCTTAACCATATGACCAACTTGATTAAATGAGTTGTTATAAGCATTAATAAAGACTTTTGATAGCATGGATACATACATTTTAGTTTTTCATTTGTACCTGCCTTAAAAGAAGCAATATATATATTTTGTTTTGACTCCTTTTAAATATATTCATTCTTCATTTTGAGATGGACCTCAGAAAATAACATTTTGCTATATTGACAGCTGAGTGGTGACATGGATTACAGTTGCATGTTTTTACATCTACATAAGCCTTTCTCACTATACTATAATGCACGGGGGGGAAATCTATATGTTTCTTGGTGCAATTTTAAGAACCTTTCTTCATGAACAGCTTTTGTCATTTGTTAAATGTAGAGAATTTTTCTCATAGCTAACGCCAGCTATTCATAGAGAACAAATAAGTAAAAGGCCACTGGGTTTTTATGAGAGAGAAAAATACAGAGTTCTACTCACGTTTAAACAAAAAGAAGGAACATAACATGCCATTTAAAGGAAAACTAAAATGTGAAGTTGTCTTTTATGTCTAATTATAGCAACTTTTGGAAAGGTACTGTAGAAAAAGATGGAGGAAAAAAGGAGAGGCAATGTTGATTTCTCTTTCCCATATGCCTCTTAATCTTCTATACATAATTAGGTTTTTATGTATTTACATGTATATTCACAAATTTAATCCCAACTTGAACAAGATTTTTTTTCATGAATCAAAACATTTAAAAATGTTCCTGGTGAGCATGTGATATTTATGGCTAAAATGGTACACGGTAGGATGGTTGAGCAGAGTTGTGATATGAAATTATACTTGTGTGTAATTTAAAGTGGAACAGAAATTACAGTCTTTACCTTCCTGGTGTGCAGTAAATCAACACAATCTACTCAATTATTTTCAAATCTAAAATGCACTGGAGGAAATTATGCTCTACCCCAGCAATTCTTCAACTCTGTTCTTTATAAGTTTCCTGAGATCATAAAGATGCCCCCCCTTCAAATTTTTTTTCCACGAATAAATAAGTTTGAGCAATACAACCTGTACCATTCTTCCTGTTAGAGATTCATTGTTGGCCTTTAGAAGTCTTGCAATAAAGAAATCTATTTAACTCAGCGTTTGCTAAATGAATTGGGCTACCAATAGTCGAAACATACTCATTTATTAAACTAGTTCTTATTGAGTGATCATTACATGCCAGCCTCTGTTCTAGGCACTGCAGTACCACAGTGAATAAAACAAAGTACTTACCCAGGTAACAAACTGATAAATATATAAATTTTCGGGTAGTGTCATAAAGCTTTAAAGAAAGCTACAATAGAGAAAAGAAGGAAGGTGATGGAGGTAGTAAAATAAGGAAGAAATAACGTTAAGCATAGCCCTATGTGTATCAGGGAAAAGTGCAAAGTCCCTGAGGCAGAAGTGTGTTTGGCATGTTAAAAGAATAACAAGAAGGTTATGGACGCTAGAGTGAAGGGAAGAGAAGGCATTAAGAAATAACGGAGGGAGCTAACCAAAGGCAGAGCTGTAGAATAGACTTTGTGAGCTATAGATGTTATTCTGAGGTAGAAGATATTGGAGACTTCTAACCAGATTTACATATAAGGAGTGTGGCTCTGGCATCCCCTAAAAATGGGTAATAAGAAGGTAAGAGTGAAAGCTAGTACACCATTTAATACGCAGGTGTCCAACATGAGAGTTGATGAGGGTTTGGGGTGGTAATGTGATAATGGTGATGGTACTAAGTTATTGGAATATAATTTAGTAACAGAGCCTATTGGATTTGTTTATAAATTAATATGTAATATAAGAAAAAAGGTAAGCAAAATCAGTGGGGGAAATCAATGGTTTGATTTTGAACATGTTAAATTGGAGATGTCTTTTTCAAGTAAGGAGGCTGATTAAGCTATGGGAGGCTTAAGATCACGAAGAGGTAAGGTAGAAATATAACTTACTTATCAGTGTGTAAGTGATATTTAAGCCAGTAGACTGGGGGCTGGGGGGAGAAATGACTTAATTCATGTGAACACAAGAGAGAAAAGTCTGAGACTGATACCATGAAGCACTAGTCCAACCCCCAAATCTGTCACAAATGGCTTATATTTTTTAACAATGAAAATTGAACAGTGAATTCAGGCAGTATTTCATAAATGCTTTAAAGAAAGCTACAATTGAGAAAAGAAGCAAAGTGATGGAGGTAGTAAAATAAGTTCTTATGGAAGAAATAACATTAAGTATAGCCCTGTACTATACTTGAACTTTAATAAGTTCAAAGAATTATCTTTGTATTGAATTAGCTTTGTATTAATACAAAGCATTCTGCTAGCCACCTTGAGGTGTTCACATATGAAAGAAAGGTTTCTGTCCTCCAGAAGAGGAAGAGAAGACAGAGGTGAGAAAGAAAACTTAACTTTTATTGAGTATATCACTTGTGTCAGATACTTGCCAGTGATAATTTATTTAATCCTTACAATTATGTGAAGTGAGGACTATTGCCACCATGCACAAGTAGAGTTCAGTAACATGCTCCAAGTTACATAGATTACTTATAGTATGTCAAGATTTGATCAACATTATTATGAAATTGCTTCCAAAATTCCTAGTTTTGCTAATGATTCATTAGCAAAGACTCTGAAATAATCACACTAATTGAGACAGTCTATTGAGACAATGTAGATAGATCATTTTAATATTTGGGAAATACTTTGTGCTCATAGGGGAACCAAAAAGTTATAGTTTCCTTTTTTCCCCTAAATGAAGACACTTTTAGTGGGGGAAGGTGAGTGCACGTATGGGCATATGCTGATCCACTTACACAACTTAAAAGACTTGGTTTCTGGTAGTGATTGGATTTTGACAAGTACCTTTTATAAATATCAAATGCATTCTTTGATAAAATGAAAACTGAACTTATGTATATCTCTATTTGTGAGGAAATTGAAATAGTCTTCCTTCTAGCTAGTTGTAATATATCACAATACACCTTTGTTTTTTAATTCGTCTGCCTAAGGACAAGCTGACCGTGGAAAGACTCTTCCTGATTCTAAATAGGGGTTACTTTGTTTATTGAACAGTTGTGTACTCAAGTAGCTCACACCTTCTTCAGGCCAAGTTGTAACCAGAGAACATGAAAACAAGTTGTGTTCTGGCTCTTGGCCTTGCTGCTAGAGTTTGGCTGCCCCACACCATGTGACCTGCAGAGGTGGCTTGTATGTCCTGACCTCAGCTCTAAGATAACCCCCCCTACCACCACCCCCGTTTCACTTGCATGATGAAGTACATTCTAGCAAGTGTCCTTCAGTACCCAGCACTGGCTGGGAGGTGACTGCTATATACTGTTGTAAATTCTTTAAACTTAATATAAAAGGTTCCTCTTTGTCAGAAAAACATAAAATGACCCGTCCCTGACAGGGGACTCTGCTGGAAACTGTATGATCTAGCATCCCGCTCCCCACGCCCCGCGTCTGCTGGGCCTCCCCAAGCCTGCCCTGGCCAGGGACTCTGCTGACAAACACAAGGCCCCGTGCCCATGCCGGGTGCCCACCGGGCCTCTGCCCTACCAGGTCAGGGACTCTGGGAGCCGCATGACCTGCGCCCTCCCTCTGGAGCCCTCCCTACCTATGCGCAGAGCCCTCCTCCTGGCCAGAGACTGCTGGAGCCCTTAGGCTGTCTGTACCAAAGTCACTGGGCTCCAGGTTCTAATAGAACTGTGTGCACCATCCCTCTCCCTATTGCTAAGCTGCTCCCACAACTAGAACTCCCTGCCTGGGGCAGTCCCAGAGGAGCTACACAGGGTCATTACCCACAAAGATCCAGTAATAATATAGTGATCCTGCTGGGGTCTAATCTTGGAGAGACACCGCCTCAACTCTCAGGATGGCCAGAGGCAATGGTGAAAAACAATTATGAGGCAGATTCAATGGAAAAACTCTGGCAATATGAATAATCAGAGTAGATCAACTCCCCCAAACAACAACAAGGCAAACACAGTACAAGATCCCATGCATAAACAAATAGCTGAGATGTCCAGATTCTGAGAAACCGAATTCAGAATCTGGATAGTAAATAAGATCGAACGAGAATTCCAAGCAGCAATATAAAAGATGTCTCAAGAATTCAATGAATTCAAAGACCAAATGACCAAAGATTTTGACACATTGAAACAAGAAGTTGCATCCCTCAAAGATCTGAGAAATACAGTAGAATCCCTCAGTAACAGAATGGAGCAAGTAGAAGAAAGGATTTCTGACACTGAAGACAAAGCTTTCGAATGCTCCCAAACTTTCAAAGAGGAAGAGAAATGGAGGGCAAAAACAGATCATTCTCTCAGAGAGCTCTGGGATAATTCAAAGAAAATCAATATTCGCCTAATAGGGATCACCAAAAATGACGAAGTAGCTTCACAAGACACAGAGTCTCTTCTCCATGTGATTATGAAAGAGAACTTTCCAGACATGCCAAGAGATTCTGAAATTCAGATAGCAGACAGTTTCACAACTCCAGCACGACTCAACCAGAATAAGACATCCCCCAGACACATCATAATCAATTTCACTAAAGTTAATATGAAGGAGAAAATACTGAAAGCAGCCAGACATAAGAAAACCATAGCCTACAAGGGGAAGAATATTAGACTGACTGCAGATCTCTCTGCTGAAACCTTTCAAGCTAGAAGAGGATGGTCATCGACTTTTAACCTCCTAAAACAAAATAACTTTCAACCCAGGATCCTGTACCCAGCTAAACTGAGTTTCATTTATGATGGAGAAATTAAATACTTTTAATGACATTCACATGTTGAAGAAATTTCCCGTAACAAAACCAGCTCTCCAGGATATTCTCAGACCTATCCTCCATAAAAACCAGCATAATCCTCCACCACAAAAGTAAACTCACCCAGAAACTTGATCAAACTCCAACTTCCACAGTTGCAAAAGGATTAAAAATGTCCACCGGACTTTCGAAAGGCTTATCAATATTCTCAATTAATGTGAATGGTTTAAATTGTCCTCTAAAGAGGCACAGGTTGGCTGACTGGATACAAAAACTCAGGCCAAATATCTGCTACATACAAGAATCTCATCTTACCATAAAAGATAAATATAAACTCAAGGTGAAGGGATGGTCATCTATATTCCAGGCAAATGGAAAGTAGAAAAAAGCAGGCGTTGCAATCCTATTCGCAAATACAATAGGCTTTAAACCAACCAAAATAAGGAAGGATAAGGATGGACGCTTCATATTTGTTAAAGGTAATACTCAATATGATGAGATTTCAATTATTAATATTTATGCACCCAACCAGAGTGCGCCTCAATTTATAAGAGAAACTCTAACAGACATGAGCAACTTGATTTCCTCCAGTTCCATAGTAGTCGGAGACTTTAACACCCCTTTAGCAGTGTTGGTTAGATCCCCCAAAAAGAAGCTAAGCAAAGAAATTTTAGGTTTAAGTTTAACCATTCAACATCTGGATTTAACAGACATCTACAGAACATTTCATCCCAACAGAACTGAAAACACATTCTTCTCATCAGCCCATGGAACATACTCCAACCTAGGTCACAAGTCTAACATTAGCAAATTTTTTTTTTTTTTTTTTTGTAGAGACAGAGTCTCACTTTATGGCCGTCGGTAGAGTGCTGTGGCCTCACACAGCTCACAGCAACCTCCAACTCCTGGGCTTAAGCGATTCTCTTGCCTCAGCCTCCCGAGTAGCTGGGACTACAGGCACCCGCCACAATGCCCAGCTATTTTTTGGTTGCAGTTTGGCCGGGGCCGGGTTTGAACCCGCCACCCTCGGTATATGGGGCTGGCGCCTTACCGACTGAGCCACAGGTGCCGCCCTAACATCAGCAAATTTAAAAATATAGAAATTATTCCTTGCAGCTTCTCAGACCATCATGGAATAAAAGTTGAACTCAATAACAACAGGAATCTGTATATGCATTTAAAAACATGGACGCTAAATAACCTTGTGCTGAAGGATAGATGGGTCATAGACAAGATTAAGAAGGAAATTACCAAATTTCTGTAACAAAACAACAATGAAAACATGAATTATCAGAACCTCTGGGATACTGCAAAGGCAGTCCTTATGAGGGAAATTTATACCACTGCAAGCCTTCCTCAAGAAAACAGAAAGAGAGGAAGTTAACAACTTAATGGGACATCTGAAGCAACTGGAGAAGAAAGAACATTGCAACCCAAAACCCAGCAGAAGAAAAGAAAGAACCCAAATTAGAGCAGAATTAAATGAAATTGAAAACAAAAGGATTATACAACAGATCAATAAATCCAAAAGTTGGTTTTTTGAAAAGGTCAATAAAATAAATAAACCCTAACTAGGAAAAAAAGAGTAAAATCTCTGATTTCATCAATCAGAAATGGTAAAGACAAAATAACAACAGACCCCTCAGAAATTCAAAAAATCCTTAACGAATATTACAAAAAACTTTACTCTCAGAAATACGAAAATCTGAAGGAAGTTGATCATTACTTGGAAGCACGCCACCTACCAAGACTTAGCCAGAATGAAGTGGAAATGTTGAACGGGCCTATATCAAGTTCTGAAATAGCATCAACTATACAAAATCTCCGTAAAAAGAAAAGCCCAAGACCAGATGGCTTCACATCAGAATTCTACCAAACCTTTAAAGAAGAACTAGTACCTATATTATTAAACCTCTTCCAAAATACAGAAAAAGAAGGAATACTACCCAACACATTCTATGAAGCAAAGATCACCTTGATCCCTAAACCAGGGAAAGACCCAACAAAAAAAGAAAATTATAGACCAATATCACTAATGAATATTGATGCAAAAATATTCAATAAGATCCTAACAAACAGAATCCAACAACATATCAAACAAATTTTACACCATGGCCAAGTGGGCTTTATCCCAGGGTCTTAAGGCTGGTTCAATATATGTAAAATCTATAAATGTAATTCAGCACATAAACAGATTTTAAAAGACCATATGATTCTCTCAATTGAAGCAGAAAAAGCTTTTGATAATATCCTGCATCCCTTCATGATCAGAACACATAAGAAAATTGGTATAGAAAGGACATTTCTTAAACTGATAGAGGCCATCTACAGCAAACCCACAGCCAATATTGTATTGAATGGAGTTAAATTGAAATCATTTCCACTTAGATCAGGAACCAGGCACAGTTGCCCATTGTCTCCATTGCTCTTTAACATTGTAATGGAAGTTTTAGCCATTGCAATTAGGGAAGAAAAGGCGATCAAGGGTATCCACATAGGGTCAGAAGATATCAAACTTTCCCTCTTCGCAGACGATATGATTGTATATCTGGAAAACACTAGGGATTCTACCACAAAACTTTTAGAAGTGATCAAGGAATACAGCAGCATCTCAGGTTACAAAATCAACATTCATAAATCGGTAGCCTTTATATATACCAACAATAGTCAAGCTGAAAAAACAGTTAAAGACTCTATTCCATTCACAGTAGTGCCAAAGAAGATGAAATATTTGGGAGTTTATCTAACAAAGGATGTGAAAGAACTCTATAAAGAGAACTATGAAACTCTAAGAAAAGAAATAGCCAAAGATGTTAACAGATGGAAAAACATACCATGCTCATGGCTGGGAAGAGTCAACATTGTTAAGATGTCTATACTACCCAAAGCAATATATAATTTTAGTGCAATTCCTATTAAAGCTCCATTGTCATATTTTATTTTATTTTATTTTTATTAAATCATAACTGTATACATTGATATGATCATGGGGCATCATACACTCGCTTCATAGACCATTTGACACATTTTCATCACAATGGTTAACATAGCCTTCCTGGCATTATCTCAGTTACTGTGCCTAAACATTTACATTCTACATTTACCCAAGTTTCGCAAATACCCCTGTAAGATGCACCACAAGTATAATCCCACCAATCCCCCTCCCTCTACCCAATGCCCCCCTCCCTCCCCTCCCTTTCCCACTTCCCCCTATTGTTAGGTTATAACTGGGTTATAGCTTTCATGTGAGAGCCCCAAATTAGTTTCATAGTAGGGCTGAGTACATTGGGTACTTTTTCTTCCATTCTTGAGATACTTTACTAAGAAGAATATGTTCCAGCTCCATCCATGTAAACATGAAAGAGGTAAAGTCTCCATCTTTCCTTAAGGCTGCATAATATTCCATGGTGTACATACACCACAATTTATTAATCCATTCGTGGATCGATGGACACTTGGGCTTTTTCCATGACTTAGCAATTATGAATTGGGCTGCAATAAACATTCTGGTACAAATATCTTTGTTATGTTGTGATTTTTGGTCTTCTGGGTATATGCCCAGCAGAGGAATTACAGGATTGAATGGCAGATCTATTTTTAGATCTCTGAGTGTTCTCCTTATATCTTTCCAAAAGGAATGTATTAATTTGCATTCCCACCAGCAGTGCAGAAGTGTTCCCTTTTCTCCACATCCACGCCAACATCTCTGGTCTTGAGATTTTGTGATATAGGCTTGTCTCACTGGAGTTAGATGATATCTCAAAGTAGTTTTGATTTGCATTTCTCTGATGATTAAAGATGATGAGCATTTTTTCATATATCTGAAGGCCGTGCACCTGTCTTCTTCAGAGAAGTTTCTCTTCAAATCCCTTGCCCAGCCTGCGATGGGATCCCTTGTTTTTTTCTTGCTGATGTGTTTGAGTTCTCTGTGGATTCTGGTTATTAAACCTTTGTCAGAGATATACCCTGCAAATATCTTCTCCCATTCTGAGGACTGTTTGTTTGCTTTACTTACTGTGTTCTTGGCTGTGCAGAAGCTTTTTAGTTTGATCAAGTCCCAGTAGTGTATTTTTGAAGCTGCTTCAATTGCCCGGGGGGTTCTCCTCATAAAATACTCGCCCAGACCAATTTCTTCAAGGGTTTTCCCTGCACTCTCCTCTAGTATTTTTATAGTTTCATGTCTTAAGTTTAAATCTTTAATCCAATGAGAGTCTATCTTAGTTAATGGTGAAAGGTGTGGGTCCAATTTCAGTCTTCTGCAGGTTGCCAGCCAGTTCACCCAGCACCATTTGTTAAATAGGGAATCTTTTCCCCACTGAATGTTTTTAATTGGCTTGTCAAAGATCAAATAGCGGTAAGTAGCTGGATTCATCTCTTGGTTCTCTATTCTGTTCCAGATATCTACTTCTCTGTTTTTGTGCCAATACCATGCTGTTTTGATCACTATCAATTTGTAGTAAAGTCTGAGGTCTGGTAGTGTGATTCCTCCTGTTTTGTTTTTATTTCTGAGTAATGTCTCGGCTATTGGAGGTTTTTTCTGATTCCATATAAAACGAAGTATTGTTTTTTCAAGATCTTTAAAATATGACAGTGGAGCTTTAATAGGAAGTGCGTTGAAATTATATATTGCTTTGGGTAGTATGGACATTTTGATAATGTTGATTCTTCCCAGCCATGAGCATGGTATGTTTTTCCATTTGTTAACATTTTCAGCTATTTCTTTTCTTAGAGTTTCATAGTTCTCTTTATAGAGATCTTTCACGTCTTTTGTTAGGTAAATTCCCAAATATTTCATCTTCTTTGGCACTACTGTGAATGGGATAGAGTCCTTAATTACTTTTTCAACTTGACTGTTGTTGGTGTATATAAAGGCTACCGATTTATGGATGTTGATTTTGTAACCTGAGACGCTGCTATATTCCTTGATCACTTCTAGGAGTTTTGTAGTAGAGTCCCTAGTGTTTTCCAGATACACAATCATATCATCTGCAAAGAGCGAAAGTTTGATCTCTTCTTACCCTATATGGATACCCTTGATCGCCTTTTCTTCCCTAATTGCGGTGGCTAAAACTTCCATTACAATGTTGAAAAGCAATGGAGACAATGGGCAGCCTTGTCTGGTTCCTGATCTGAGTGGAAATGATTCCAATTTAACTCCATTCAATATGATATTGGCTGTGGGTTTGCTGTACATGGCCTCTATCAGTTTAAGAAAAGTCCCTTCTAGACCAATTGTCTTGAGTGTCTGATCATGAAGGGATGCTGGATATTATCAAAAGCTTTTTCTGTATCAATTGAAAGAATCATATGGTCTTTGTTTTTTAATTTGTTTATGTGCTGAATTACATTTATAGATTTACGTATATTGAACCAGCCTTGAGACCCTGGGATAAAACCAACTTGGTCATGATGTATAATTTGTTTGATGTGTTGCTGGATTCTGTTTGTTAGGATCTTGTTGAATATTTTTGCATCTATATTCATTAGTGATATTGGTCTATAATTTTCTTTTCTTGTTGGGTCTTTTCCTGGTTTGGGGTCAGGGTGATGTTTGCTTCATAGAACGTGTTGGGTAGTCTTCCTTCTTTTTCTACCTTTTGGAACACATTGAGTAATGTAGGTACTAATTCCTCTTTAAAGGTTTGGTAGAATTCTGACGTGAAACCATCTGGTCCCGGGCTTTTCTTTTTAGGGAGGTTTTGTATAGTTGATGTTATTTCTGAACTTGATATGGGTCTGTTCAACATTTCCACTTGATTCTGGCTAAGTCTTGGAAGGTGGCGTGCTTCCAAGTATCAGTCAGTTTCCTTCAGATTTTCATATTTCTGAGAATAAAGTTTCTTGTAATATTCATTAAGGATTTTTTGGATTTCTGACGAGTCTGTTGTTATTTCGTCTTTGTTGTTTCTGAATGATGATATTAGAAATTTTACTCTTTTTTTTCTGATTAGGTTGGCCAGAGGTTTATCTATTTTATTGACCTTTTCAAAAAACCAGCTTTTTGATTTATTGATCTGTTGTGTTATTCTTTTGTTTTCAATTTCATTTAATTCTGCTCGAATTTTGGTTATTTCTTTTCTTCTACTGGGTTTGGGGTTGGAATGTTCTTCCTTTTCCAGTTGCTTGAGATGTCCCATTAAGTTGTTAACTTCCTCTCTTTCCGTTCTCTTGCGGAAGGCTTGCAGTGCTATAAATTTCCCTCTTAGAACTGCCTTTGCGGTGTCCCAGAGGTTCTGATAGTTTGTGTCTTCATTGTTATTTTGTTCCAAGAAATTGGCGATTTCTTTCTTAATCTCATCTCTGACCCAGCTATCATTCAGCATAAGGTTATTTAACTTCCATGTTTTTGTATGAGTATGCAGATTCCTGTTGTTACTCAATTCAAGTTTTATTCCATGATGGTCTGAGAAGATGCAAGGAATAATTTCTATTCCTTTAAATTTACTGAGGTTAGACTTGTGACCTAAAATGTGGTCAATTTTGGAGTAAGTTCCATGGGCTGATGAGAAGTATGTGTATTCAATTTTGTTGGGATGAAATGTTCTGTAGATGTCTGCTAAATCTAAATATTGGATGGTTAGGTTTAAATCTAAGATTTCTTTGCTCAGCTTCTTGCTGGAGGATGGATCCAACACTGCCAAAGTAGTGTTGAAATCTCCGACGATTATGGAGCTGGAGGAAATCAAGTTACTCATGTCTGTTAGAGTTTCTCTTATAAATTGAGGTGCATTCTGGTTGGGTGCATAGATATTAATAATTGAGATCTCATCATATTGAGTATTACCCTTAACAAATATGAAGTGACCATTCTTGTCCTTCCTTACTTTTGATGGTTTAAAGCCTACTGTATCTGCAAATAAAATTGCAACACCAGCTTTTTTCTGATTACCATTTGCCTGAAATATGGATGACCATCCTTTCACCCTGAGTCTGTATTTGTTTTTTAAGTTAAGAGGTGACTCTTGTATACAACAAATATCTGGCTTGAGTTTTTGTATCCAGTCAGCTAACCTATGCCTCTTTAGAGGACAGTTTAAGCCATTCACATTAATGGAGAGTATTGATAAGTCTGGTGGAATTTTGGGTATCGAGTTTTTCAAAGGTCCAGTGGACATTTTTAATCCTTTCGCCAGTGTGGAAGTTGAAGTTTGATCCAAAGTTTCTGAGTGAGTTTACTTTTGTGGTATAGGATTGGGTTGGTCATTGTGGAGGATAGGTCTGAGAATATCCTGAAGAGCTGGTTTACTTATGGCAAATTTTTTCAACATATGAATGTCATTGAAGTATTTAATTTCTCCATCATAAATGAAACTCAGTTTAGCTGGATACAAGATCCTGGGTTGGAAGTTATTTTGCTTTAGGCGATTAAAAGTTGATGACCACCCTCTTCTGGCTTGAAAAGTTTCAGCAGAGAGATCTGCAGTTATTCTAATATTCTTTCCTTTGTACATAATGGTTTTCTTTCGCCGGGCTGCTTTGAGAATCTTCTCTTTCATGTTAACTTTAGTGAAGCTAATTATGATATGCCTGGGGGATGACTTATTGGGGTTGAATCGTGCTGGGGTTCTGAAGCTGTCTGCTATATGAATTTCAGATTCTCTAGGCATGTCTGGAAAATTTTCTTTCATAATTTCATGCAGAAGGGCCTCTGTGCCCTTTGAGGCCACTTCATCATTCTCCGAAATCCCAATTATTCATATATTGCTTTTCTTTGAATTATCTGAGAGTTCTCTGAGTGAGTGATCCTTTTTTGCTCTCCATTTCTCTTCCTCTTTGAGAGATTGGGAGCGTTCAAAGACTTTATCTTCAATGTCAGAAATCCTTTCTTCTGCTTGTTCCATTCTGTTGCTGAGGGATTCTACTGTATTTTTCATATCTTTGAGGGCTATAAATTCTTGCTTCAGTGTGTCTAAGTCTTTGGTGGTTTTGTCTTTAAATTTGTTAAATTCTTGAGACAAGTTTTGAATTTCTCCTCGAATTCCTAATTCCATTTTATTAATCTTGTCTGCAATCCAAATTCTGAATTCGATTTCTGACATCTCAGCCAGTTGTTTATGAATGGGATCTTCAATCACATCTGCTGTATCTTTTTTTGGGGGGGTTGATCTATTCTGGTTATTCATGTTACCAGAGTTTTTCCATGGATTCTGCCCCATGGTTATTTTACTCCCTTTGATTTTTCCCCTGGGGCTTTATCGAGGGCCCAAACAGTGTTGTGCCTGAGAAAGTGGGGCCCTGTCTTGTGTGGTGGGGCTAAGTGGTTCTGTCTTGTTTTCAGCTGGTTTCTGTTTGATCCTATTGTAACGTTTACTCTGGCTTGAAGTCTCAGCTGTGTGGAAAAAAGAGCAATTAAGTCACCCCGCCCGCCCACCTCTGGCACCAGTTGGAAAAGGAAAATCAAACCTTCCTACAACCGCGTACCCAGGGCACCGCCTGAAAAGTCCTCAGTCTATTAGTTCAGTTCAAAAGGTCCAAATCGATTGTCTCAATCGGCACCTGTCTCGCGTGGGAGAGTTCAAGAGGTCTCTGGGAACTGGGTCACAGGGGTCTGGTGACTCCTCTGATATGGCTTACTCCAGTGCTGCGTGGACCTTTTCTCCTCCACCTACGAAATAGATCAGTCTGGGAAGTTTGATGTCTCCTTCCCCACTTTGCCCCTCCGTCAGACCCAGTCACTAGTATCTCTGCAGATGGCTAACCCAGTTGCCTATAGTGAACAGATAACTCCAGGGGTTTGCACCTGCCTGAATTGCAAGGAAGTCTGCCAGGCCCCTGCAGTCTGCCGCTATCTAGCAGGAGGAGATGGGGCCTGACATCTTTGAGTGCTTGATGCAGGTGGTGGGAGGGAGGTGTTCACTCAGGCTTAGCCCCGTCCCTGATTGATGTTGCTAACAGAACAGAACAGAACAGAACAGACAGCTTTGCAGGGTTCTGTCTCTGTTTCTGCTAAAATTGCCTGCAGAAGATGGGCTATTCTGAGTTCAAACGTCTTTGCTGCTGGAGGTTTATGTCCGATTACCTCTCTGAGTCGGCCCTGCCCTGGAAGCTTCCCGGGTTTGTGACCAGTGTCAGGCAAATCCTTTGCTCACTGGTGGCCTCCTCTGGTTGCCCAGGGAGACAGGGCGTGTGGCTTCAGAATATCCAGAAGTGAGCTGTTTTGCTGTTAAAGAAAAAAGGGCTGTTGATTTGCCTCCAGGAACTGCCACTCTGGTGTGAGCACCCAGCCGACCCTTTTCTCCTCTGTCTCGCGCCCCAGAGTCAGCACTGAGCGGCCGCAGTTTATGCTCTGTCCACACCCCTCGAGAGATCTCCCAAGAATCCGGACTCCTGGGGGGCAGGCCCTCAGACCCCCGAGTGAGACTGGGGGGAAGCTAGAGTTTCATTCAGTTTTATGCCTGGCCGTATTGTTGCCCAGGGAGGGCTGCTGCACCGCACCGCAGGGAAGTGCCGCCAAGGCGTGACTCTCCCTCAGCTGAGTGCCCTCTCCTCACTCACGTGTCTCAGAGTCAGCGCTGACCAGTCGCAGCTAGGGCACTGTGCACTCCCCTCGAGAAATCACCCAAGGATCCGAACTCCTGAGGGGCAGGCCCCCAGACCCAGAGTGAGAGTGGGGGGAAGCTAGAGTTTCATTCAGTTTTATGCCTGGGCGTATTGATGCATGGGGAGGGCTGCTCTACCGCAGCGCAGGGAAGTGCCGCCGAGGCATGACTCCCCCTTAGCCGGGTGCCCTCTCCACACTCACGTGCCTCAGAGTCAGTGCTGACCAGTTGCAGCTCGGGGACTGTCCACTCCCCTTGAGAAATCACCCAAGAATCTGAACTCCTGGGGGACAGGCCTCCAGACCTCAGTGAGTGGGAGGGGAGTGTTGGGGATTCAGGGTTGCCGGCAAAGGATTTTTAAAGTTTTATACAGTTTTATGCCCGGCAGGAGAACGCCATGGCACCCTAGTAGGGGAGGTAGGTCCAGATTTTAGAAGGTCTCTCCCGTGGAGTGTAGTGGGAGGGCCTTTAATTTCTGCCCGTTTGTTTAATTGTGGGGCTCTTGAGCTGGTCTCATGGGGGAGGGGGACTCCCATCCGCTTGGTGGTGGATTTTGTACCTTTTGTTTGCGTCCTTGTGATCACAGCTTGCCTCAGGTTGTGTTCTTCAACCTTCTCTCTTGGTGTGGCTCAAATCCACCAGGATACTTACTAAATTCCTGTCCCTTAACTCTCCTTCTGGATGGGAGCCTCTGTTGAAAGCTGGCTTCAGTCCGCCATCTTGTCTCTCCCCTCTATTAATGGGCTCCATTGTCATATTTTAAAGATCTTGAAAAAATAATACTTCATTTTATATGGAATCAGAAAAAACCTCTAATAGCCAAGACATTACTCAGAAATAAAAACAAAGCAGGAGGAATCATGCTACCAGACCTGAGACTGTACTATAAATCGATAGTGATCAAAACAGCATGGTACTGGCACAAAAATAGAGATAGATGTCTGCAACAGAATAGAGAACCAAGAGATGAATCCAGCTACTTACCCGTTATTTGATCTTCGACAAGCCAATTAAAAACATTCAGTGGGGAAAAGGTTCTCTGTTTAACAAATGGTGGTGGGTGAACTGGCTGGCGACCTGTAGAAGACTGAAACTGGACCCATACCTTTCACCATTAACTAAGATAGACTCTCACTGGATAAAAGATTTAAACTTAAGACGTGAAACTATAAAAATACTAGAAGAAAGTGCAGGAAAAACTCTTAAAGGTATCAGCCTGGGTGAATATTTTATGAGGAGGACTCCCCAGGCAATTGAAGCAGTATCAAAAATACACTACTGGGACCTGATCAAACTAAAAAGTTTCTGCACAGCCAAGAACATAGTAAGTATAGCAAGCAGACAGCCCTCAGAATGGGAGAAAATATTTGCAGGTTACACCTCTGACAAAGGTTTAATAACCAGAATCCACAGAGAACTCAAACGTATTAGCAAGAAAAGAACAAGGGCAAAGGACTTGAAGAGAAACTTCTCTAAAGAAGACAGGCGCACGGCTACAGACACATGAAAAAATGCTCATCATCCTTAATCATCAGAGAAATGCAAATCAAAACTACTTTGAGATATTACCTAACTCCAGTAAAATTCGCCCACATAACAAAATCCCCAAACCAGAGATGTTGGCGTGGATGTGGAGAAAAGGACACACTTCTACACTGCTGGTGGGAATGCACACTAATACGTTCCTTTTGGAAGGATGTTTGGAGAATACTTAGACATCTAAAAATAGACCTGTCGGGCGGCCCCTGTGGCTCAAGGAGTAGGGCGCCGGTCCCATATGCCGGAGGTGGCGGGTTCAAACCCAGCCCTGGCCAAATAAAAAAAAAAAATTCTAAAAATAGACCTGTCATTTGATCCTATAATTCCTTTACTAGATTTAGGGTTAGGGTTAGGGTTACTCAGAAGAGCAAAAATCACAATATAACGAAGACATCTGTACCAGAATGTTTATTGCAGCCTAATTCATAATTGCTAAGTCATGGAAAAAGCCCAAGTGCCCATCGATCCACGAATGGATTAATAAATTGTGGTACATTTATACCATGGAATATTATGCAGCCTTAAAGAAAGATGGAGACTTTACCTCTTTCATGTTTACATGGATGGAGCTGGAACATATTCTTCTTAGTAAAGTATCTCAAGAATGGAAGAAAAAGTATCCAATGTACTCAGCCCTACTATGAAGCTAATTTATAGCTTTCATATGAAGGCTGTAACCCAACTATAGCGCAAGAATATGGGGCAAGGGCCAAGGGAGGGGAGGGGAGAGGATGGGGTGTAAGGAGGGTAACTGGTGGGGCCACACCTACGGTGCATCTTAGAATGGGTACAGGCGAAACTTACCAAATTCAGAATACATATGTCTTCATACAATAACTAAGAAAATGCCATGAAGGCTTTATTAAACAATTTGATGAAAATATATCAGATTGTATATGAAACCAGCACATTGTACCCTTGGATTGCACTAATGTACACAGCTATGATTTAATTAAAAATATAAATTAATTAAAAAAAGAAAAATATAAAATGAAATTAGTGCCAGAAAGCTAGGATTCCCTGTGCATATTTACCCATAAGTGCAATGCCTGAATGACTTTCTGATTATTTTTCTGTTACATCTTCTTTCATAGCATTAGCATTAGTTCCTGGGGTAGGAGTCCTTATGTAAGATAAATACTTCAGTGCAGTAGAGCAGGAACACCCCTCAAGAAACAGCGGTGTCCCAAGAGGACGACTCCTTACCCAGTCACCCAACAGAGAAAATACCTTTAGATCAGCGGTTCTCACCCTGTGGGTTGCGACCCACAGGAAGGCCCGCAGCATTAGGAGGTTGAGAACCACTGCTTTAGCTACTAGATATCATACTTCAAATGATGATTTCTTATGTAGAGAAGATCTTAGGTAGATTGCTGGTGGTAATTTTGATAGTTAATCTGAAACCTGAGTCTTCAGTGCTCTGAAGTTGCTATGTAACTTTGCATTTTCTTTCCTGTTTACCTTAAAAAAAAAATCTGAGATAATAATTAGGCCAGCGAAAAGTACACACATGCTTTCAAAAATAATAATTGTGTTGTTTCTCATTTAAGAAGGAAGCATAAGATTATCTACCACAACTATTACCAATAATGATTTTTAAACATGTCTAATTTTTTAAAAAGTCTTGGGCAGTGACTGTGGCTCAAAGGAGTAGGGCGCTGGCCCCATATGTCAGAGGTGGTGGGTTCAAACCCAGCCTCGGCCAGAAACTGCAAAAAACAAATAAACAAAAAAAGTCTCTCACATTAGATTTTTAAGAGTCCAATTATAGTTACTGGATTTGGATTCATTATACTATTCTCTCTTTGTATGTTTGAAATGTTCTATAATAAAATATTTTTAATATCATTTGTATTCATATCTATGTAAAGGGTAAAACATTTTTTATATGTATATATATATATATTTTTTTTTTTTTTGAGACAAGTCTCACTTTGTTGCTCTCAGTAGAGCGCCATAGCGTCATAGCTCATAGCAACCTCAAACTCTTGGGCTCAAGTGATTCTCTTCCTTCAGTCTCCCGAGTAGCTGGGACTACAGGCACCCACCACAATGCCTGGCTATTTTTAGAGACAAGGTCTTGCTCTGGCTCAGGCTGGTCTCAAACCTGTTAGCTCAGGCAATCCATCTGCCTCAGCTTCCCAGGGCGCTAGGATTATAGGCATGAGCCACTGCACCAGGCCCTGTATATTTTTTTATGTATTTTAAATTATATATACTTAAATATATGTGCTACTTTGAAGAACTACTCCCAAAATGAAATTACAGAGAAGGATTATGGGGGGAAATGGGTATGGTGCAATGTTAAGTGAAAAATATTTATTTCCTCGTTTGTATAGTTGTAAGTAAAAAAGAAAACAAAAATGCATGTAGTAAATACACTAAAATGCTGATAATGGGAGATTGTAATTTTTTTATATTTATCTTTATTTTCTGAACTTCTGCAATGAACATGTGCCACATTTATAATCAGAAAAATTTTCAAAATAACTACAATGAACCTCTTACCTTTATAATCAGAAAATATTTTTTAAATATATTGAAAGAATAAATGGTACATGTTTACTTAATTTGTAATTGATGTATTTACAGGGGCAATAACCATGGCTTTGCTAGAAAATCTGGTAGCAGGAAATGTATACATTGTCAAGATATCAGCATCCAATGAGGTGGGAGAAGGACCCTTTTCAAATTCCGTGGAGCTGGCAGTACTTCCAAAGGAAACGTCTGAATCAAATCAGAGACCCAAGCGTTTAGATTCTGCTGATGCCAAAGGTCTGTATACTGCCACTGCCATGGTCACTGTAATTTTTCTTAAAGAAAAAAGTAGGGCGGCGCCTGTGGCTCAGTGAGTAGGGCGCCAGCCCCATATGCCGAGGGTGGCGGGTTCAAACCCAGCCCCAGCCAAACTGCAACAAAAAAATAGCCGGGCGTTGTGGCAGGTGCCTGTAGTCCCAGCTGCTCGGGAGGCCGAGGCAAGAGAATCGTGTAAACCCAAGAGTTAGAGGTTGCTGTGAGCCGTGCGACGCCACGGCACTCTACCTGAGGGCGGTACAGTGAGACTGTTTCTACAAAAAAAAAAAAAAAAGTATATATTTATCTCCCTTATATTTTATTTCATCTCCTACAGTTACCATATCCCCAAACCTACAGTCAGTTCCTTAAATTGTTGCTGGTGAGGTTCTGATGTTAGGGAGGTGCCTGACTCTTCTCCATACTTCTAGAAGTAGGCAAAATTACCTCATAATTAAGTGCACTTTTCAGACCACTGTGTTCCCAATTACTACTTTTCCCAGCTGTGCAACCACCGAGACGGACAAGCTGCATCACTCGTGTACTGATGGAGTGAGCTTCCTGGGAGGTTTCATGGAAATAAATAGCAGTGGTGACTGTGTGTTCAAGTTAAGAAGTGTATGGTTTCCATTAAGAGTTTTCACCACAGAAAAAAACAGGCTTTCTGGAGAGAGGATTTTTTTTCCTCCAAAAAAGCAATTGGAAAAAAAAATCTTTGAAGAGCCACCTTCACTCTACACAGTGCAATGGTGAAAGCTGGTGCCTCCTGGGGTACAGGACTACACATCTCCTTTTCCTCCTCTTTGGGGGGGCGGGCCTGTGGAGAAGGAGGGCAGTTTCAAATGAAGGAAGTGTCAGCTGAAGTCAAGACACCACGAAGGGCTCTTAGAAATTTTTTTTTAGACAGAGTTTCATTTTCTCCCCCTTGGTAGAGTGCCATGATGTCATAACTCACAGCAAACGTCAAACTCGGGCTTAAACAGGCACCCGTCACAACGCTCAGCTATGTTTTAGAAATGGAGTCTCGGGTGGCGCCTGTGGCTCAGTTGGTAGGGCACCGGCCTGTATCCCGAGGGTGGCAGGTTCAAACCCGGCCCCGGCCAAACTGCAAACAAAAAATAGCCAGGCGTTGTGGCGGGTGCCTATAGTCCCAGCTACTCGGGAGCCTGAGGCAAGAGAATCACTTGGGCCCAGGAGTTGGAGGTTGCTGTGAGCTGGGTGAGGCCACGGCACTCTACCGAGGGCCATAAAGTGAGACTCTGTCTCTACAAAAATAAGAAATGGAGTCTCGCTCTTGCTCAGGCTGGTCTTGAACTCCTGAGCTCAGAAGATCCACCTGCCTTGGCCTCTCAAAGTACTAGGATTACAGGTGTGAGTGTTATGCCTGGACTCAGCTCTTAGATTCATAAAGAATATCATTCAGTGCCGGGTGTGTGTGTGTTCGAAAGAGAACTGGGGAGAAGAGGAGGAGGGTGATAGATTTAGAACAGGAAGGAGGTAGCCACAGTATCATCAGGCAAGGGTCACATTTGCTTCTCAAATATCTTGCTACTCAAAGTGGCCTAGGGACATCACCTGAGACCCTGTTGGACATGCAAAATCATGGGCTCCACCTGAGACCTAGTGAATCAGAATTTGCATTTTCCTATACCCTCTAGTGATTCATAGGCACATAAGTTTGAGAAGCACTGCTCGAATATACGTAAATGGAAAACTAATCCTCAAAGTCCAGAAAGCTGTTCTTGGGCCCATCAAGGAAGAATTATGTTTTGTTCTTGTTATCTATAAATTATGAATTGATACTCGTGTTTGGTATAATCACATGATATCTAAAACTCATATTTAGAATCTTTAATTTTAGAAGATAAACCAATCTCTGAAATCACTGATAAAAGATTACCTGCTTCGATATTAATGTCAAAACTTTTCCTGAGATGGGGGAGAATTACAGAAAAGCAAATACCTGAGAATTAGAATAAAAGGTATTACGTATTTTTCTGATTCTGAGTAAATGTGTTTTCCCTCTAGTTTATTCAGGCTATTACCATCTGGACCAAAAATCAATGACTGGCATTGCCGTGGGTGTTGGCATAGCTCTGACCTGCATCCTCATCTGTGTCCTCATCTTGATATACCGAAGTAAAGCCAGGTGTGTTTCCATTGCCGGAGATGTTGGGGTAGTTAAAAACAATTACAGTAACCACAGGAAACAAACTGAAATCAAGCGTCTTTAGAGTCACCGGGATTTTCCACTTTAAAATAAATGTACAGTATTGTCACTTGACTTCTTACAGCTGTAGAAATGTGCTCATTTGCGAGGGAGGTTATTTTCTTGCCTTTAAAAAAATGACTGTGCCAATAGAATATTTCTTAAATGAGGGCCTAGTTTCCTCATTTCCTTAGCATTTTGAGAAACACAAAATATATCACTGGGTCTTTTTTTTTTTTTTAATGGCACATTTAATCTGGTGCATCTGCTTATTGAGAAGATTTCTTGCTGTCTAGAATATTTCGTGTTTAAGTAGCAGTCCTTGAAATGCCTGAGTCACTGAGAACACTATAGAACATACGGATGGGATTCTCTAGACAAGGATTAAGACAGATACAATAACTAGAGATTGGGTTATCTATAAATTCTGTCCGGGAATCTCATCTGTGGATGACTCAGTAGTATCTTGTATTCAGTAAATCTGTGTATTTTTAACCTTTTGTATTTGGGGTTCTGCTTTTATTTATTCTTAAGATTCTTTTGATGAAAAAAATCAAAGTCAAATACACATTATTGTTAGATAATCTCCATTACTAATCTCCTTCCCTTAGCATAGATTTTTCAGTCTCTATGCATGATTGGTACTTGTCCATGGAAACATACTTAGAAAACATTACTGAAAGAGTTCTAATGTCTTTGTGGATATTGGACTAGCCTTAGTTTCAGTGTCCACGTTTTTCACTTTAATAATTTTTTCTTCTTGAGATCAGAGTCTTATCTTACTCTGTCACCCTGGGTAGAATATGTGGCGCCATCATAGCTCAGAGCAACCTGAAACTTTTCGGTTCAAGAGATCATGCTGCCTCAGTTTTTCTATTTTTAGTAGAGACAGGGTCTTGCTCTGGCTTAGACTGATTTCAAATTCATGAGCTCAAGCAATCCTCCTATCTTGGCCTCCTAGAGTGGTAGGATTATCGGTGTGAGCCACTGTGCCCCACACTTTAATAATTTTTAAGAAAATATATACACACATTGTTTTAGTAATACCTAAACCTTGCAGAAGTGCTACTCTAAATTTACCATTATTAATTGGCAAGTTAATTATTATGTTAAAAGAACCATATAGAACCTGAAGGAAAAATTATATATTGAAAATTATAATTCCTGCAAAAATTATGAATAAGCAACAATAATTGTTTGTGGAAAGTAATTTTGTATAAACAGATATTGAGACCAAAAAAAAATCTCATCCACAGATGAGATTGCTTGACAGAATTTATAGATAACCGAATCTCTATTTACTGTGTTGGTCTTAATTCTTATCTAGAGAATCCCATCCATATGTCCTACAGTGTTCTCAGTGACGACTCAGACATTTCAAGGACTGCTACTTAAACATGAAATATTCCAGACAGGCGGCACCTGTGACTCAAAGGAGTAGGGTGCAAACTACCAAAAAAAAAAAAAAGTCTTAAACTTAAAAAAAAAATAAAAAGAAATTTAAAAAAAAAGAAAGAAATATTCCAGACAGCAAGAAATCTTCTCAACAGAACAAGTAGACATTGGGGGTGGGGGGTGGGGTGTTTCTTTTTTTTTTTTAATTTCAAAATATTAAGGGGATATACAAGTATTTTTGTAACATGGATAAATTGAATAATGCTGAAGTCAGAGCTTTTAGTGTGCCTAGCACCAGACTAGTGCACATTGTACCTAAAAGGTATGTTTTTATCTCTCTCCCCACCCTCTCCTTTCTTAGTTTCCAGTGTCTTTTTATACCACTATAGGACTGTGTATACCCATCGTTTAGCTCCCAGTTATTGGTGAGAACATATGGTGTTCGTTTTTCTGTTCCTGGGATACTTCACTCAAGATAATGTTCTCCAGTTTCATCCAAGTTGCTCCAAAAGGCATGGTTTCATTCCTTTTTTATGGCTGAGTAGTCCTCCATGGTATACACATAAACACCACATTTTCTTTATCCTCTCATCAATGGATGGGTACTTAGGTTGATTCCATATCTTGGCAATTGTGAATTTCCTATGATAAACATTCAGGTACAGGTATCTTTTTGACATGACTTCTTTTCCTTCGGGTCTATAGCCAGCAGTGGGATTAGTAGATTGTATGGCAGGTCTACTTTTAGTCCTTTAAGGAATCTCCCTGCTGTTTTCCATAGAAGTTGTACGAGTTAGAGTCCCAATACCAGTGTCTAAGTGTTTTTTTTTACTGCATCCATGCTAACATCTACTTTTTTTTTTTTTTTTAATTTCTTTAATGGCCATTCTGATAGGGGTTAAGGTGTTATCTCATTGTGGTGTTTACTTGCATTTCCCTGATGATTAGTGATGTTGGGCATTTTTCATGTATATGTTGCCCATTTGTCTATCTTCTTTTGAAAAGAGTCTGTTCAGGCGGCGCCTGTGGCTCAGTCGGTAAGGCGCCGGCCCCATATACGGAGGGTGGCGGGTTCAAACCCAGCCCCGGCTGAACTGCAACCAAAAAATATCCGGGCGTTGTGGCAGGCGCCTGTAGTCCCAGCTACTCGGGAGGCTGAGGCAAGAGAATCGCTTAAGCCCAGGAGTTGGAGGTTGCTGTGAGCTGTGTGATGCCATGGCACTCTACCTAGGGCCATAAAATGAGACTCTGTCTCTACCAAAAAAAAAAAAAGAAAAGAGTCTGTTCATGTCTTTTGCCGATTTTTAATGGGGATGTTTGGTTTTTTCTTGGTGATTTATTTGAGTTCTTTGTAGATTCTGGATATTAGCTCTTTGTCAGATGTAGAGTTTACACATATTCTGTGCTTCTGTAGGTCATCTATTCACTCTATTGATTAATTCCCTTGCTTTGCAGAAACTTTTTAATTTAATTAAGTTCTGTTTATTTTTGTTGCTCTGTTTACCTCATTTAGGTCGTAGTCATTAATTCTTTGCCTAGATTGATTTCTAGAAGAGTTTTTCCCTACGTTTTCTTCTAGAATTTTTATGGTTTTTCAAGCCTTACATTTAAGTCTTTAATTCATCTTGAGTTAATTTTTGTGTATGGCAAAAAGAGATAGCATCCTGTTTCATTCTTCTGCATGTGGCTACCCAGTTTTCCAAGCACCCTTCATTAGCTAAGGCGTCCTTTCGTTAGCAGTATTTTTGCCTGTTTTGTGGAAAATCAGCTGGTCATAGCTATATGGTTTAGTTTCTAGGTTCTTTATTCTGTTCCATTGGTCTGTATGTCTACCTTTATACCAGTACCATATTGTTTTGGTTACTATAGCCTTGTAGTATAATTTGAAGTCAGATAATGTGATACCTCCAGATTTGTTTGTTCTTTTCACATAAGATTGCTGTGGTATTTGGGCTCTTTTTTGGTTCCTTGTGAAGTCTAGGATTCATTTATGTAGATCTGTGGAAAATGGCTTTGATATTTTGATGGGAATCACATTAAGTCTATAAATCACTTTGGGCAATATGGACATTTTAACAATATTATAACTTCCAGTCCATGAACATGGGATGTTTTTCCATTGGTTTGTGTCTTCCGTGATTTCTTTCATCAGTGTTTCTCAGTTCTTCTAGTAAAGATTCCTGGGTAAACAGAAGACCAAAAATCACATCATAACAAAGATATTTGTACCAGAATGTTTATTGCAGCCCAATTCATAATTGCTAAGTCATGGAAAAAGCCCAAGTGCCCATCGATCCACGAATGGATTAATAAATTGTGGTGTATGTACACCATGGAATATTATGCAGCCTTAAAGAAAGACGGAGACTTTACCTCTTTCATGTTTACATGGATGGAGATGGAACATATTCTTAGTAAAGTATCTCAAGAATGGAAGAAAAAATATCCAATGTACTTAGCCCTATTATGAAACTAATTTATGGCTTTCACATGAAAGCTATAACCCAGTTATAACCTAAGAATAGGGGGAAGGGGGAAAGGGAGGGGAGGGAGGAGGGAGGTGGGCGGAGGGAGGGTGATTGGTGGGATTACACCTGTGGTGCATCTTACAAGGGTACATGTGAAACTTGGTAAATGTAGAATATAAATGTCTTAACAAAATAACTAAGAAAATGCCAGGAAGGCTATGTTAACCAGTGTGATGAAAATGTGTCAAACGGTCTATAAAACCAGTGTATGGTGCCCCATGATCACATTATTGTACACAGCTATGATTTAATAAAAAAAAAAAAGATTCCTGGATAAATATACCTTGGTTAAGTGTATCCCTATGTATTTTATTTTCTTTGCAGCTATTATAAATGGTATTGAGTTCTTGATTTGACTCTACTTGACTGTTATTAGTACTTAATGATGTTACTGATTTCTGTATGTTGATTGTGTAACCTGAAATCTTGTTGAATCTGTCAGTTCTTAGAAACTTTAGGTAGAGTCTTTAGGATTTTTTAGATATAGCATCATATAATCCACAAACAGGGATAGTTTGACCTTCCCTTTCCCACTTTGGATGCCCTTTATTTAATTCTCTTGCCTTATTGCTCTGGCCAAGACTTCCAGCACGTTGCTGAATAGAAGTAGTGACAGTAGGCACTCTTTGTCTTGTTCCAATTCTTAGGAGAAACACTTTCAACTTTTTCCCATTCAGTGTGATGTAGGCTGGGCTTTGCCAAATATGACCTTTATTTATTTTGAGGCATGTTCCTTGTACGACTAATTTGTTGACGGTTTTTATCATGAAGGGTGCTGGATTTTATCATCTGCTTTTTCTGCATCTGTTGAGATGATCATATGGTTTTTGTTTTTACTTCTGTTTTTGTGATGAATCACATTTACTGATTTGCATCCCCTGGGATAAAACCCATTTGATCATGGTGAACTATCTTTTTGATGTACTATTGAATACAGTTTGCTAGTATTTTGTTGAGGATTTTTGCATCAGTGTTCTTAAGGGACATTGATTGGTGTGTGGTTTTTATGTCATGTCCTTTCCTGGTTTTGATATCAAGGGATACTGGCTTTGTAGAATGAATAGGGATGGTTCTTCCTTCTCAGTTGGTAGACAGAACAGCTTCTGTAGAATGAGTGCCAGTTCTTCTTCGTAGGTCTGATAAAATTAAGCTATGAATCCATCTGTTCTTGGGCTTTTTTTTTGCAGTTTTTGGCCAGGGCCTGGGTTCGAACCCACCACCTCTGGCATATGGTGCCAGCGCCCTACTCCTTGAGCCACAGGTGCCGCCCCCGGGCTTTTATTTTTTTAAGAGATTTTTTATTACTGTCCTAATCTCCTATCCATTATTTGTCTGTTCAGGATTTCTCTTTCTTCCCAACTCAGGCTTTAGAGGTGGTGTTTTTAAAAATATATTCATTTCCTGTAGGTTTTCTAGTTTGTGCAGGTAGAGGGGTTCACATTAGTCCTATATTATACTGGGTATTTCTTGTGGTATCAGTTGTTATGTCCCCTTTCTCATCTCTGATTGAGCTTGCTTTAGTTCTTTCTCTGCTCTTTCTAGTTTAACTACGGGTCTGTCGATTTTGTTTGTCTTTTCAAAGAACAAATTTTTTGGTTCACTGATCCTTTGTACTGTTCTCTTTGGTTTCCCGTTTCATTTAATTCTGGTCTGAGCCTCCCTGTTTCTTTTCTTCTGCTAGCTTTGGCTTTGGTTTGTTCTTTTTCTGGTTCCTTGAGGTGTGATGTGGGGTTGCTAATTTATGATCTTTCTGTCTTTTTGATGTAAGCATTTAAGACTGTGACCTTCCACCAAGATGCTTTTTCAAATCATAAAAGTTTGTAGCAGTGAGTGGGAGTTAAAAATAAAGTTTCTAAAAATGCTTGAGAAATGAATATTAAGGAACTTCATTGTTTGCAGAGTTGTGATTACAGGCTAAATTTGGTACATTCGCCTGTATCTTATATGAAATTAGATTTCCTCTTCTTGCCAATATTTCAGGAAATCATCTGCATCTAAGACAGCACAGAATGGGACTCAACAGTCATCCCGTACCATTGCCTCTTTAGCTCGTGGAAATGAGGTAGGAAAGAACCTGGAAGGAGCTGCAGAAAATGAAGACTCCTTAATGTCAATGATGATGCCAAACAGCTTCATTGATGCAAAGGTACTGAGCTGAGAAGCTAGTTTGCTGCATAATCCTTGCTCCCATTCATCTTCCCTTTGTGTGTAAAATTTATTTAATGAGAAAAATTATATCTCTGTTCTTCTGAATGGAATATACAAATTTTATCGAGGTCTTTCCTTGCATAAAATATTTAGGGAGAAGAAGATGAGGATAGAGAGAGCCCGGAAGAACTATAGATAAAAATGAGACAAGAGCATAAATTTAATTAAATGTTATTATATGAAAGAAAAATGCCTCAAATAAGGCTACCACAGTCTTTTGTCTATATTTACTATAGTTTTGCTGCCCTGAATTTGGTGGGTAGACAATTTTTTTATTAATCCCCTTGCCCTTAGTTTAGTTGACTGTTGAACTGAATTGATCATTAGAATATCCCAGGTAGAATAACATTTTTTTTGAAATAGAGAACATCTGACTAGAAACCTCAAGATCCTTCCTGTTAGGACCCAAGGAAGTTGGAAATAGTAAAGAAATGTCATTGGTAGGTGTTACTTTATGTCGTTTCTAGTATATGTAATAATAGTACAGTGGTAAGCATTATGAACACCAACTTAAAGTTATTTTTAGTCACACTGCAACATTAGACATTATGCATTATTGCAATAGCTCCCATAACCAGTGTGCTATAAATCAAGTAGTCAGCAAACTACAACCCAGCCCACACTAGCCTGCAGCCTGTTTTTATATGGCTACTTCAAAGCCAAGAATGTTTTTTACATTTTTAAAGGTTTTTTTTTTTTTTTTAAGAAAAGGAAGAAAATATGATATAGGCCAATATTTATTTACTATCTGGCCTGTTACAGAAAAAATTTCCCAAACCCCGCTATGAATTATTTTTCCTCAACTCTTTCCTAAAATTTAGAACAACAATAATACGACAAAATTTGAAGTACTTTTGAGATTGCCTGTAATCTATTTGTATCTAACACAGTGCTCTATATAATACATATTACGAGTAAGCAATAGTTAATTGATATTTGGTACTTCTGTTGTCTTTTTGGTTTGCAGCCTAATTTAGCTTTTACCTTCTAACACAAATTAAGCTATTCAACGCTTTAAAAATTAGTCTAAAACATTAGAAGCTAAAACTTGTAATAAGCATAAAAAGTACTAAAATATCCTGTGGTTCTGTTGTTACTGTTATAGGTGGAAAGTAGACCTGAGAGAAGCCAGGGGAGTGACATAGCAGGGAGGAAGATATGGAAAAAAAAGAGAAAGAAACTAAAATGACAGGAGGCAGAGAGAAGTAGAGACCTGAACGATGGAGAAAAATAAGTTTAGAGGATGTCTTTCTCAAGTCCCTTGGGTCAACCTAAGGATTGATACTCCACGTAATGCCATTTTGTTGAGCCACGTATGGGCCCATATTTTTTTCCCCAACTGCTTCTTTAAATTATCAAACATACGGAAGAGTTGAGAGAATAATGTAATGAATATATAAATAAGTTAATTGTCAGTACCTTGTCATAATTTTATATATCTTTATACTTTGTTTACTGTTCCATTTTTATTTTATTTTATTTTATTTATTCTATTGTATGTTTTTGAGGCAGAGTCTCACTCTCTTGCCCAGGCTAGAATACCGTTACCTCAGCCTCACTTGCAGCAACCTCAAACTCCTGGGCTCAAGCAATCCTCCTGCCTCAGCCTCCCAAGTAGCTGGGATTACAGACCCATGCCACTGTGCCCTGCTAATTTTTCTGACAAATAAGGTCTTGCTTTGCCCAGGCTAGTCACAAACTCCGACCTCGAGTGATCCCACCTCAGCCTCCTAGAATACTAGGAATACAGGTGTGAGCCATCATCCCTGCTCTGCTGTATGTGAAAACGAGTTTTGGAATCATTACATTTTGCTTCACCAAATTTTTGCACACGCACATACTATGTCATTTTGATCACTAAAAAATACCCTAAATGTGTTGTCTCTTTTCTGTGTAAAAGAAGAAATAGCGATTCCTGTGATTATTTTTTTTTCTTCTTTTTTTGTTTTTGTTTTTTTTTTTTTGAAACAGAGTGTTACTTTGTAGCCCTTGGTAAACCACTGGTCTCAGCCTTTCTTCTTTCTTTTTTCTTTCCTTTGCTTTTTTTTTTTTTGTAGACATAGCGTCTCACTTTATCACCCACAATAGAGTGCTATGGCATCACAGCTCACAGCAACCTCCAGCTCCTGGGCTTAGGTGATTCTCTTGCTTCAGCCTCCCCAGTAGCTGGGACTACAGGTGCCCACCACAACACCCGGCACCTGGGGCTCAGTGAGTAGGGCACCGACCCCATATACCGAGGGTGGCAGGTTCAAACCCAGCCCCGCCGAACTGCAACAAAAAATAGCAGGGTGTTGTGGTGGGCACCTGTAGTCCCAGCTACTTGGGAGGCTGAGGCAAGAGAATCACTTAAGCCCAAGAGTTTGAGGTTGCTGTGAGCCGTGACACAATGGCACTTTACTGAGGGCGACATAATGAGACTCTGTCTCCAAAAAAAAAAAAAAAATTGTGTGCAATATGTGTTAAACTGAAATCTATGATACCAAGATATTTACATTTTCTTCTTTTATTTCCCCAGGGAGGAACTGACCTGATAATTAATAGCTATGGCCCTATAATTAAAAGCAACCCTAAGAAAAAATGGTTTTTTTTCCAAGACACAAAGAAGATCCAAGTTGAGCAGGTAACCCACTGAAATGAAAAAAATCTTTGGCAACCCATGCTACATGAAATGATAATTTAAAAGAGAGGAAAATGCAAAGTAATAATTTCAAAGTTTAATTTCTCTGTTGTTTGTGGATATGATTTTATTAATTTGGGGCATGACTTTGTGGAGAGCCATACTGAAAGTACAATTAGAGGAGTAATCAGAGGAGCGCAGGGGTGGTGGGGTAAAGTGCTGGGGGCAGCAGAATCACTGAAGAAGCTGTTGACACTTCACTCGCAGCAGGTAATACTGATATTTTCCTACCCACCCCTCTATGGGGAAGCATTGATCTAGATGACCTTTTGCCCATGAACGTGATCATTTTGATCTCTTTGCTATCTTATCTATTTTTCCCTAGCCTCAAAGAAGATTTACTCAAGCCGTCTGCTTTTACCAGCCAGGCACTACTGTATTAATCAGTGATGAAGACTCTCCCAGCTCCCCAGGTCAGACAACCAGCTTCCCAAGACCATTCGTTGTTGCAGCTGATACTGAACATTCGGCAAATAGTGAAGGCAGCCATGAGACTGGGGATTCTGGAAGGTTCTCCCATGAGTCCAACGATGAGATACATCTGTCCTCAGTTACAAGTTCCACACCCCCGACATCTAGTTCTTTCACTGGCTGTGGTTCGGGTGGGGATCCCACAGTGAGGAAGTGTGAAGACCCTGTAATGCCATCAGCTGCAGAGCAGAATTCCTCTTCGGTTCTGCCCCCACCATCTGCTAAGCAAAGTTTTGATAAAAACGGTCTTCTAGTCTAGACAGCCACGCTCAGGTATTCTCACCTGTAAGTCTGTTCGAAGGACAATGAACAGGGAGCCAAAGCCTTTGTGAAAATCGTGATGTCTCACTGGGTATTTCAGCTTTTTTTTGAATGTGTTTTGTTTTTTATTTTTAAACTCATGTAATTTGAATGTTTCATTGTCAGCAATGTGAAAGGACAGTCAAAATGTTTGACTGGATTATAAAATACATCACTGGAGCAAAGGGAAGACTTTTGAAAGCCCCTTTGCTGACTATCTACCTCAGTTTGCCAGATGGCAGACTCTGAAGACAACTTTGTTACCTCGTTTGTTGTTGTAGTTTATTTCAGCTACATAACCAATGATGCTTATTAGTAGCATTTTGTTTTCATTGCTGTATGTGTAATGTGTGTGATCAAAGGAGTCATATAGGTAGATGAGTAAGAATGTTTATCTGAAGCTCTGATTTTTTAAAAAACTGTGACACCTGCATGGTTTGGATAATTTAACGCTTCTGGTTGTGAAGACTGTTAAACCACTAAGAAGAGAAGAAGTAGGACTACTTCTTTTAATGAATGACCAAAACAAAAAAAGTGTATCTCTTTTGAGAACACCACTATTTAGTAGCATATCGGTAATAATATTGCTTCAAAGACCTTTATGTTTTAGGCATTAGAGTCTGAGTGGCTCTATAGTTTATCTGCTATATCCCAAACTTCCACCTGCCTAGCCGTGCCTTTTCTACACGCCCACCCCCCGCCTTGCCTGACAGCTGGCCAAAGGCCGTGCTGTCTAATTTGCAAAGCATCTTCAACTTTTCCTGAATTTGTTGCAAAACCCCATGCAGAAAATGGATTTTTAAGATAATGGATTAAGGGTTTTTTTCTTTATCCAGTTTGGCTTAAAGGGATGAAGAAATTTCATGAAATATTAAGAATGAAAATAAATGCAACAGTAGACAGTAAAATGAACTTGAGGTTATCATGGAAACAGTGCCTTCCAGGATATATTATGAAATTCTTTGCCTTATCCCTTTTGAATATTCACAAAGTTGTTTAGGACAGGAGTACAAAAAGTTGCCTTAAGAGTTTGTTGGATTTTATCAATAGCTATTTTGAAGTACCGAATCTTACCAAAGCTTTTTTTATTTTTAAGCACAGGATTTTATTTAGGGCTAACTATTGAGAGCTACTACCCTCCTTGTGTTTTCTTGAATTCTTAAGAGAATTTGGTACTCTTTTATTAATCTTCCTTCGGTGTCAGTGCTGTGAATGAGGAATGCTAACTCCAGGAGTGAGTTAATCCTCTTGCTGGTTTGAAATCAGCAAATTGTTTACTCAGCCACACAGACCAGGCCTTCTCTCCCTCCCGGAACAATTTCCTAGGTGCTGAGCAGTGGGAGAGGATAAAGAACTAAACGTATAGAAAGGGAATCCATGTCCTTTCAAAATTATTTTTTCAAATTTTCTGGAAGTGGCTTTTGAGTCTTATTTTTAAAAGGAATTTTAATGGGTTTCCCTTCGAAACATTTTGTTTATAAAGGGGCTAGGGTCATGTCAGATGGTGCTCTAAAATCAAAAGAATATTACTGGATTATAGTTATAGCGTTATCTGCTAGCCCAATGACTGATGGTATTAACATTTTTTATACTGTTAAAAATTTTTTAAATCCATAGTTTTGTGCCAAACTAGATGTATTCAGAATCAGACCAACATTAAGTGTCAGCAGCCACTTCTGAACGAAACTAAAAGACCCCCAGTTAATTATCTGAGTATGCGCTTCATGGCAAAACAAACAAAAAAAGCAGAGCTTTAGGTGAACAATCTGTGGCAAGGAAAAATGCTGCTCCTGCCTTTATAGCTCCTGTTTTATACTACCTCCTTTTAAAGTTATTCTAGTGTTATTATTTTTCCTGTACTCAGGGAACATTTTGTTAGTTTTGAGCTGCCTCATGGAAGCATGGGCAAATTGACAGGGTATGGCGTTTTTGGTTTGTAAGTAGAAGTATGTAGGGCCAACTTTTATCCAAATCTAAAATTAAGGAGTATTATGAGATCATTTTATTTTTTAAACTTTCATCAAAACGCAAACAAAATCTAAAGCTCTAAAACATCATCTGTCATGGTTATGGAAGATGTATCTAGGACTGTATGAATTTGACTAGTTTGAAGTGGCTCAAAAAGATGATCTGAAGTCCTTAAGGAAAGTATTTTGTTTGGTTTTTGATGAATAGGCCCATAGTTATTATAGGTCTTTAGGCTATAACTTTTTGCTAATAATTTACCAGTACATTTTTTACCTTTTCATTTTGTTCTTATATAGACTTTTTCAGATAATCCTGTTACCAAAGAATTTTCAGTAGAAAGTGAAATTTTGATTATAATCCCCCCAAATTGAATTAACTAGGAACATCTATAGATACAAAGCTTATACAAGTAGTTACTAACCCAAAACAATAGGGTTTATATTGATTGTTGTAGTTAAATAGACTAGTAATGTTAACTACCTGTTGTTACCAGAGCATTTATATTAAATTGTAATACTTTCTTTACCAGCAGATAGTTCCAAAGAATTTCAAGTATGACTTTTTGTTTTTTCTTCAGCAAGTGAATTTTCAGTTATACAGTATTAGAGTATTTTTAAATTGTTGAAACTACTTGTTGGAGAGAAAAAAATTTTTTTCATCAAAAGTAACTATTTTGGTCTCATTGAATAAGATATTTAGTGTATAGCAAAGACTTCTTTTTACTTGACCAAAGCAAGTGTCTTTGAAGTCTTCAGTATGAAATTGTAACTAAAATGTGAAGGTTTTTCACACATTCTTCCTAGTGGTATTACTTCTTAGTATTTCACTCCAAAGGGGCTAATATGCAAATGGTAACTGTTTTCTTTTCCAAAGATTCATTTGCTGTAAGTACTAATACATGCATGTCATTTTTATGCCAAATATTACAAGCTTCTGCTCATCAGTATTTTCATACCAAAGACCATTAAAATATGTAGGTTAGCTTGTACATAAGTAAAGATGAGCAGATTTGAAATAAATTTATTTAGAGGCTGATAGGGGAATCTAGCTTTTAGTAGCAAAAGATATCAAAGGGCTAAGTTTACATAATTAAAAGCAATACAATTATATTGGTATTTATCAGTGTTTTTATTCAAGTACTTTTTATCAGGAAATTAAAAAGAAAAAAAAACCAAAGATATTTAAGGTTACCTCCACATATACTAATTTAGTTGTACATTAAACTATTGTTTCTTGTTTTTATGTTAACCAAACATGTCTCTCCAGAACCCAGCCTGTATACAAATAGCATACACAGGGACTTTCCATTAAAACTGCTGATTCAGCCGCAAGATGTTTTTGCCAAATGATGTGATACCTTCCTAAGCACCTTGAGTGTAAGATGTCAACAGAATATCAGCAGGCTTTTCCATTGCAGAGTATTATGGGTGACCTCAGAATTAGCATGTATATTTCTCTTCCCACTTAAAGCATTACCTGGTTAACTCAGATGGCTGGAAGCAATCTCTGTTAATAACAGGGGCGCTCTCATCTCTGAGGACATAAAAGGCAGACAAATCATGTCCCTGTTTAAGTGGGCTGTGCTCTAGTGGACGTGCTCTTTAAAGCTGTTGAGCTGGCAAGTTAAAGTTGTTAAACTGAAATAATTTTTATTGCACCAAAAGTGCCCAGTTTTCAAACTTTAGTGGAACCATGAGTGAAGGAAAATCTTTTTCATGAAATCTGGGGTTTTATATTTTGATTAGTCTAAAAGTAAAAACACAGCTTTATACACTAAGTGACTTTAAAAAGCCAGCTTTGCCATACCAAGGAAATTAGATCCTCCATGTAAAATTCTGTATTTTTATTTGCCGTTGCTTCAAACAAGAGCAACCCCAGCACTGGGACCAATGACAGTGATTTGCATCTGTTGGTCTTGGTTTTAAGGACTTTGGCCTGAAACTCACTCACGGTTGACTACCCAGGGTCATTGTTCACGTCCACAGGAAGTCACTTTCAGAAAAATTCAGACTGTGTTACAAAAAGATGGAATGGAAGGTATCATTTTTTAAGTGCAAAAATCCAAAAATGTGGTTCCACTTCAGTAAGTGGTTATCGTGATTCACACATATACATTTATATTTTATTGAATGTAAATTTTGAATACTGAATGTAAGGGGGGAAAAAGATTCTAGTTATTTTGAAAAGTTCATGATCTTTCTCAGCTTAAACTCAAGTGTGCTGTGCTGACTTTGTTCCAGACAGTTGGCAACACAAGTCTATGATAAAATTGCTTTGGTCTATGAGCAGAAAGCAGTGGGTTCTGGAGACTACCATACACAACCATTTGTCTAATTGTGAATCTTATTGATGTTTAGAAGAATGTAACTATAGAAATCTGTGTTACGTTGATTTTTTTCTCAGGACATCACAGGCTAAGGCAATGTATTTGTTTGCAGGCTTTAATCCTCTCCGTTTCCCTTTTAAAGCCTTTGAAGATGTTTAAGATTAACATGACAGTCCCATGTTTTTATCACACAGATACTGTACTATTTTCCTATTGCTACTGTAACAAATTACCATGAATTTAGTGGCTTAAACCAACAGAAATGTATTATCTTAGAGTTCTGTAGATCAGAAGTCTAACACAGGTCTCCTTGGGCTTATAGGGCTGTGTCCCTTCTGGAGGCCTTCGGGGGAAATTGATTTCCTTGTCTTTTCTAGCTTTTGAAGGCTGTGAACCCCTCTCTCCATCTTCAAAGCCCACAGTGTGATATCCTTCTGATACTGCTTCAGTTAACATTTCTCTTTCTCTGACCTCAACCGATAAAGGTTCTCCAGTCTTAATGATGAATGTGATTACATTGGGCCCACCTAGATAATCCGGAACAATCTCCCCATCTCAAGTTCTTTAACTTAATCACATCTACAAAGTCTCTTTTGCCTTGTATGATAATATGTTCACAGGTTCCAGGGATTCAAGCAAGGACTTCTGTTGATGGCTGTGATTTTGCTTACCACAGGTGATTTTTATGGAATTCCAATTCCTACAAAATGTCTCTAGCATTAAAGAGATTGGAACTCTGAGGTGATGTGCCCCTTGGGGATCTTTAAAATTTCAAAGCCATGAAAACTTTGATTTGTAGCTTACCAAAAGTGTATATTCAACTTTCTCTCTAAAACACTTCTAAAAATAATTCAGCTGTAAACTTTATGAATGTATACTTCATTGAACAACATCTCGGTTCTATGGTTTAACAGACAGCTTGCCAAATATTTGCTTCTAACTTTATGGAATTTCTTCAGAAAGATTTTTTTAAATTTCAGATTCATATGAGGGTACAGTTTTTGCCTTTGTTAAGTGAGGTCCCTGTTGTAGTAGTGTCCCACTCCCAGGAAGGTGCCAGATACTCCTACGTTGTACCCATTAGGTGGGAGCACACCAATCCCCTTCTCTCCTCCTCCTCCCCCACAACTCGAATTGAATTTTCTCTTGTGTGGCCTGGATAGTTCATCGTGTTGATGAACTATCGTGTTGAGTACATTGGATATCGCTTCTCCATTCTTGTGCTACCTTACTAAAGAGAATGTTGTCTATCATCAGAAATTTTTGAAAATTTTGAAAACTGTTCTTATTGTAGTTAGCCTTTCTCCCTTTCTCTCTAATGATAATGTTGCTGGGGAAGGGCTAGGGAAGACTCAGAATATAGCACTGAAAGTAGGCAAACAGGTTTACCGTTTGTTTCCTTTTAAAACTACATTTGCCTTATGCGACTTTCCTGCTTTGAAACCTTCACCAAGTCACTGCATGTTTATTTATCAGTTGTGATAACCCCCAGATTTTCCATCCTCTTCAGCAAGCACCTCACTTACCTCATTGGCACATACATCTCCTAGGAAATTTTGTCTGTGTCATTCTTCTTCTTTGATTCTAGTTGTCCTTTTCCTAAAAAGCTTTAGACCCTAAAGCTCTAGTTCTAATTTCTGGATCATAGAAAGTCTATCCCTCTTTAAGTTTTAAAGAATAGTTTCTAATCCGGCCTTAATTTTCAGCAGTCTTTTTTTATTTTTCCTTGAGATAGAATCTTCTGGCTCTGTCACCCTGGGTAGAGTACAGTGACATCATCATAGCTCACAGCAACCACAAACTCTTGGGCCCAAAGAGTTGCCTCAGCCTCCTGCGTAGCTGGGACTACAGGCATGGCATGGCTAATTTTTCTGTCTTTAGTAGAGATGGAGTCTCACTCTTGCTGGGGCTGGTCTCAGACTCCTAACCTCAAGCAATCCTCCTGCCTCGGCAATTTCTTTAACTAAAGAGATAAAAGTGATCTTCCTCACAGCGTGAAGGCCAACATGACATCCCAAGTGAGGATAAGAAGCCTGGCCGTTTTATTTCTCCTGACCTAGTCCTCTAGGAAGCAATTACATCATTTGCTGAGCATCTGCAGTATGCCAAGCACACACTTCATCTCTCTGCAAAGCAAGTGTTAATCCCCATTTTAGAGATCAGGAAACTGAGGTTCTCGATCTCCTGCCAAAGATCCTAGCTACGAAGTGGCTTAGCCAAGACACAAACCCAAATTGGTCCAATTGCAAAGTTTATAGGATTCCACCGTGATACACTGTCTCATCTAAGGAAATATTTATTCCTTCCACAGTAGGATCAGGTATAACTTTTGTTGTTTGTACACACAAAGACCGGATTGTGTCAACACAATCTGACCACAGAATAATAACCAACCAACAGAGAGTCTGACTTAGTTATATCCATTTATTCATAGGAGTTATTTAAGAGGCACCAAATTGTAACTCATCCCTTACCATCTCCTAATCACTCTCTTTTTTCCTTTAAAACCTTCCATTTCTTTCAGCTAAAATTGTGTCTGGAGACTGATGTTTGTGCCTAAGAGTTGTGTTAGAAATCAGGTAGGCCTGATTTCCGGAGTCCTTATCTAGTTAAGCATTTCTTTATTAGACTAGATCTTCAGAGTTAGATTATATCTTTTATAATTTTCCTTAGTTCCCATGTATAAGTAGCAATGTATTAATTGGAAAAAACTAGGTATGTAACCAGTAATCCTTTCTTGCTACATCAAAAGAGTCAACAGTTTTCATATGAATATTAACAAGTTGATTATTCACACTGATTTAGGTGAGAGCAAAGTTGAGGGCAAATAATGTAAGAAAACAAGTGTAAGGTTAGACTCTGGAGCACCCAAGTCCTAATCTTCACAGTTTGAGAATTGTTTGGTAAGAAAGTTCTTAACCTATTTCTGCTCCTTATCTATCCATGAAGTAAAGATAATTTGTTGTGCAGAATGAAACAATAGTACTTTGAAAACTTAAAAGGAAATTCAAATGTAAGTAATTATAATCCAAAAGTTATTTCTATGAGCATCTTATAGATTTTTTTTTATAGTCAGCCATTTCAATTACATTTTGCCTGTGATATAATGAAAAATGTTTGCATCTCCTATGCATGCATATCCCCTCCAAAAAAGGAAAAGGGTTGGGTTGGTAAAAGATACAGCTGGAATTTAAACACTCATTTGTAAGGTGGGTAAATAAATCCAGAGAGGAAATGGAAATCAACCGTACTTTTCAGAGTACTAAATTTTGAACCATCTTACCCCAGTTTAAACATTCTTTTTTTTTTTAATCTTGGCTTTTAAAGAGCCAAAGACTCAAATATCTCCAGAAGGGTAGATGGATGAGGAGAAAAGTACATGTTTAGGATTCTTCTCTAACAGATCTACTTCTTAAAGATTATGGAACATTTTCACATTTCTACAGACTATAGAGAATGAATGGATTTTATATAGGGCAACACAATACTGGCACCTAATTCCGGTTTATTCAGATCTTCATATAAGATTTATATGATTGCCATCGTCTTTTAGAGAAAGAAACATTTTTCCTACTTTTTCTGGCATCATCCATCTAAGATTTTAAACAGTTTGCAGATTTACTTACTTTATATCTTGGTAGATAGACATAGTCTTGACTTACAAACTTTATTTCTTAAAATTTATGTTACGGAAATTTATTTTGTATGGAACCGTTTTTAAAAGCAACGACAAAAAAATATTATGCGTCTTTTCCTTAAAATATTCTGCTCCCTTTTACCACATTCTGGGTATCTATTTTGTTTGCAAATGAAAGTTATTCTGATGATTAGCAACTTGAGCCTGTTAATAGAAAATTGCAAAGCCTGAATACACACACATTGCCTTAGCCTATCAGTGGAATAGAGAACGTGTATTAAGAAAATGTCTGGGTTTTTGCTGTTGAGCAAAATTCTGTTTGTATGTATGATTTTTTTTTTTCTTCAGAGATGTGAATTAAATAAAAGTGAGGGAGCCAGTTAAATTATTTTATATATGGGTGTTCTGGATCCTTTCACGCCATATACCATTTCTGGTAAGGGCAGTGTTTGCAGACTTGCTAATGGACTATAGAGCTGAGCTATGTTAATTTTGTACTTGACTCAGGGGATTAGCTCTGTGAACTCCATTGCATTAAGAAAGCAAATGTTTGCCTTGATTTTGAATGTACCTTTTTAATGTCTTCTTAAAATGTATTTTGTTTAATAATGTGGTTACTACGTTTTCTTTTTCTAGCTTCATAGTAACTATGGCTTAGTATTTTCCCTCTCCTGGGGGTAGTTTATATACTACCCTACAGGTCATGCCAAAAAATGAATAAAAGTTTAAATGCCAAAATGTTTATAAAACTGCTGTCTAAATACTGATTGCACAGTTTAAATAAAAGTTTTCCTTAGTTAAAAAAGAAAAACCCACGTTTTCTTTTACTTTTCAGTTTTCTTTTGGGGAATACAGAATGAAGACTTTCAATTCATAGAACGATGGCTTTTTTGTTCTGGAATGGGATGATTATAGCATCCATTCCAACCAGTGGGGGTAGAACCTATTTAAGGTATCAAAGAATTATTTTCATCTATTGTCTACTGAATAATAGCAAGGAAATAACAGTTTTCCCATTCTAGAAGATGATTGCTTACCTTAGGAACTAGATAGTAGGAAGCCAAAAAGCTACAGGCATGTGATTTTTAGTATTAAATTTTTTTAAATGATAAGAAAACCCCCAACTAAAAAGAACTAGATAACAGATAAAATATGCTCCAAACAAGTTTGCTTTTTCTTTTTAACACATAGTTGAATGTTTACTTAAAAACAAAAATAAAATAAAATCCCAAGAATTAGGAATGAAATGGGGACTGATGAACAGGACAGTAACATTTTGAAATGACATGGTACTGACTTTGGAAAACACAAAAGAGAATTGAAAGATAAGAAGAGAATAAACATTTAAAAAACCAAAAAAAAGTTAGAAAAAAATGAATAGAATTTCCAGAAATAAAACATATAGTCATTGAATTTTTGAAAATCTGTTAATTTATCTAACACAGTGAAGGAATATTCTAAAACTGGAAGATAGATATAAAGAAATTAGCCAGACTGGAGAATAGAAAACAGAGGTAAATGGAGAAGATTTAACTTACATCTGACAGCTGTTCTAAAATGAAGACTAAAGAGAATGAAGGATAAGCAATATTCAAAGAGAAAATGACTAAAATGATGAATGCCATCAATCCTCAGATTCAGGAAGCACAAAACTCAATCTAAAAATATAAAAATAAGTCTATATCAAGACTCATTATATAGTGAAACTGCAGAACAACAAAGACAAAGAAGAACTTAAAGGCAACTAAAAGGAAAAAAAATTTTGCACTAAAAAAAGAATGTCTTACTGGCAATAAAAAGTAAGATGGTGGAATATTATCTTCAAAACATTACAAAGGAAACTGCGATATGTAACTCTATCAACATATACTTTCATTTAAATGTTCGGGTTAAATAAACATTCTAAACAAAGATTAAACACATGCACCTTTGCTAAATGAACAACAAAAGATGTACTTTAGGAAGAAGGAAATAGAATTCACAAGGAAGCTATGAGAAGCAACCAGCAATAATAAGCCAGAAACACAAACCAAAAACATGAAGAGATGCCACCCCATACCCACTAAGATGGCTACAGCAGAAAGACAGATAACAACAGGTATTGGTGAGAATTTGGAAAAATTAGAGCATCTGTTCTCAACCTGTGGGTTGCAACCCACAGGAACTGTATTAAAGGGCTGTGGCATTAGGAAGGTTGGGAACCACTGAATTAGAGGCCTCATATGTTGCTGGTGGGATGTAAAATGGTGCAGCCACTGTAGAAAATAATTAGCAGTTCCTCAAAAACAAACTTACCATTTGACCCAGAAATCCCACTCCTAGGTACATACCCAAGAGGTGGCCAACAAGTAGAGAATATTTTGTAACTTTTGTAATGAATATTTTGTAAATAAAGGTACATTTAGCTACAATTTCCCATTTTCCCTATGTATGATGACTTTAGGTGTGACTTTTGGACACCCTGGAATAGAGTGTTTCAACATCAGAAAATCCATTGATGTAATCCAAAACCTTCACAAATGAAGAAAAACAGTATGTTTAAAATGAGGCAGGAAAAGAACTTGATAAAATTCTACTTTTATCCACTATTTAAAAAAAGAAAAATCTTTGGGCAAACTATAAGCAAATACCTTAACCTGATAAAACATGCTCACGTAATAAACTACAGCAAACATCAAACGTAAGTTTGGGACAATTCTAAGACGCTGACTCTTGCCACTCCTGTTCAACGTACTGGATGTGCTAGACGGCATCGCGTGGGTCTGTAGGTAGAATTGTAAAGGAACAAACAAAATTATCATTACATGCATATGATGTGATTGTCTACATAGGAAATCCAAGAAAATCCGTAGATAAACTACCATTCCAAACAGAAGCGTTATGTGAGATAATTGGGTTTCAGATCAGAATACAAAGTACGACAGAATTCCTATAGACCAGCAAGAAACATCCAGAACATGAAAATTTTAGGATATAATTTACCATACCAAAACAAGAATATATCATACCAAATGTGTAAGACCTTAATGGAGAAAATTATAAAACTCTTGGCTTAGCGCCCATGGCACAGTGGTTACGGCGCTGGCCACATACACTGAGGCTGGTGGGTTTGAACCTGGCCCAGGGCCTGCTAAACAACAATGACAACTGCAACAAAAACTAGCCAGGCATTGTGGTGGGCACCTGTAGTCCAGCTACTTGGGAGGCTGAGGCAAGAGAATTGCTTAAACCCAAGAGTTTGAGGTTGCTGTGAGCTGTGATGCCACAGCACTCTACCCAGGGTGACAAAGTGACACTCTGTCTCAAAAAAAAAGGACATATTTGAGGAACTATTTAAGGAGGAAGAGAGCCTGTGTTATTCATACAGATTAAGTATCCCTTATCCAAAATGCTTAGGACCAGAAGTGTTTCCAATTTTGAACTTTTTTCAGATTTTGGAATATTTCTGTATATATAATATATGGGATATTTGGAGATGGCACTAAAGTCTAACTATAAAATTTATTTTTGTTTTGTATATACCTTATAGGCATAGCCCGAATGTAATTTTATACAGTATTTTAAACACATTCTGTGTAGAAATAAACTATGTGTCATGCACCTGTATTTTCACTAGGACATGAGGTGAGGTGTGAAATTTTCCACTTATGGTGTCATGTCACCACTAAAAAAATCGCCAGATTTTTAAGCATTTTGGATTTTCAGATTAGGAATGTTTAACTTGTGTTCGAATTAATATACTGAGAGTGCCAAAAAATGTACATGCATTTTAAGAAAGGAAAAAACTATTAAAATTGTCATTTTCAGGTCAGCAACCATAGTTCATAAGGCACCGGCCACATACACCGAGGCTGGCGGGTTCGAACCCAGTCCCGGCTTGCTAAACAACAATGATAACTGCAACCGAAAAATAGCCGGGCATTGTGGCGGGCACCTGTAGTCCCAGCTACTCTGGAGGCTGAGGCAAGAGAACCACTTAAGCCCAAGAGTTTGAGGTTGCTGTGAGCTGTGACGCCATAGCACTCTACCCAGGGTGACATAGCAAGACTCTGTCTCAAAAAAAAATTGTCATTCAATATACACCAATAACAAGAGATCAATGTGAGTCACATTGAGAACCTCTTGTAATTGTAGAAGTCAAATGTGACTTGAGTTTTACAAATTTAATAGTTTTCTTTTCCTTTCTTAAAATGTGTATACATTTTTCGGCACTCTATACATAAAAAGACTATTAATAAAAGTTAACCTTTTGTTTTATTTGACTCCCTGACTTGTTTTAATTCTCACTGGTGTGTGTCTCAACTTTCTTTTATTTATTTATTTATTTTAGAGACAGAGTCTCACTTTATCGCCCTTCAGAGAGTGCCTTAGCACCTTGGCATCACAGCTCACAGCAGCCTCAAACTCTTGGGCTTAGGCAATTCTCTTGCCTCAGCCTTCCAAGTAGCTGGGAATACAGGCACCCACCACAACACCCAGCTATTTTTTAGTTGCCAAGGTCGGGTTTGAACCCACCACCCTCAGTATATGGGGCCAGCGCCCTACTCATTGAGCCACAGGCGCTGCCCTCAACTTCCTTTAAATTCCCTCTAGCTCACCCTCACGGAGTTGTCTACTAATTCCTGTCAAGATATAACTGATTTTTAAGCTGTTAGAGCTAGGCAATTTACATTTTAAAAGATTACTCTTAAAAATCAAGCAGTTTTGCAATCCAAAAGAATGAAGACACGATAATGGAATGACAGAAGAAGAGGTTGATGTTCTTGTGTAAGAGACCTGACTAAGGTGCATTCAAATGGATAATCGTATACTCTCAAATCGTGCATGCATTCTGGAGTCCATGAGCTTGTAGCTTGTACGTGATGTTAATATAATTTTGAAGTTAGAAGTGAAAACTGTGCTTTCACATTTTGTTTTTAACAAAAGCCATAATAAAAATAGGATCTCTGGGAACCAGTATTCTCACTGTGGGAGAAGAAAGATAATGTGGAATGGTGAAAGACAAGGAAAAGCCATGTGAAATTGGTTTGAAATAAGAGATATTCATCTATATTGATGCCAATTTGTTATGTACATGTAAATATATCATTAACATATATACACACACACACACCTGTATGTAGTATATTGGCGAGCCATATGAAACTGTCATTCTTCCCAGAAAGAGTTTATCATCCACTGGCAATGAACACATCAAAGGCCCAGAGTTTGTTTTTTAAATACAATTTCCAAGGGCTCCTTGGCAGAAATTACTAATTCCATAGCTGGGGCAGAGAGAAAGTTGGTATTGGAACCTGGAACATTTATTGTGTCAGAAAGTAAGGAGGTACTCAGAGAATCTTGGGACATGGTGAACAGATCACTGAAGTCGACTAAAAGGTTTCCTACTAGCAAACTCTGGGATGAATTGATTATCAGAATGAATGATGAGTAATAAATTATTAGGTTATTAAGTACAAAATGTCTGGTTTCCTTAAGTATTATACTAAGTTTGATAGTTGAAAAGTCTTCTGACATTTCACTTTTACACTTCTTGTTTTATTTTTATTGTGAAGATGCATCCTTATTCTTTCAAATGCATATTTTGGCTTATGATCATCTTTCAAAAAACTTTTAGAGCAATTTTTCTGAAACCACAGAAAAGTAAACTATTCATGTTACTTTCTGTATGAGTTCCATCATGGAAACCGTGCAGCACAAACAGCTTGAAATATCAATGAAGTGTCTGGGAAGCCTGTGGCTAATGAACACACAGCAGGTTGATGGTTTGAAAAATTCTGTTCTGGTGATTTTAGTCTTGAAAATGAATCATGTGGGTCACCTGAAACCAAGGTGGACAATGATGAGCTGAAAGCTATAATGGAGGTGAATCCATCTCAACTACACAAGAATTAGCAGCAAGGTTTGATGTTACTATTCCAACAATATTGGACCGTTTCAAACAAATCAGCAAAGTAAAGAAACTGGATAGATGGGTTCTATGTGAATTAAATGAGCATCAGAAGAGAAATCATCCCAAAGCTTGCCTTTGTTTGCTGTCATGACATAAAGATGAACCATTTTTACAATGTACTGTTACGTAGGATAAAAAATGGATTCTTTTTGACAATCATAAGTGGTGCAATGGTTGGATAAAGATGAAGTGCTGGCACGCAGTCGCAAACTGAATATTCATCAAAAAAGGCTACTGGGCTTGGCACCTGTAGCTCAAGTAGCTAAGGCACTAGTCACATACACCAGAGTTGGCGGGTTTGAATCCCGGGCCCAGTCCTGCCAAACAACAATGACAGCTACAACCAAAAAACAGCCGGGTGTTGAGGAGGGCTCCTGTAGTCCCAGCTACTTGGGAGGCTGAGGCAAGAGAATTGCTTAAGCCCAGGAGTCGGAGGGTGCTGTGAGCTGTGATGTCATGGCATTCTACCCAGGGTGACGGCTTGAGGCTGTGTCTCAAAAAAAAAGGAAAGAAAAAAGCTATTGGTGTCTGCTCGGTGGTCCAACACTAGTATTATAAACTACAGCTTCATAAAGCCTGGTCAGTTGATGACAGCGGATGTAACCAATTGGATGAAATAGATGCTTGTGAGTAAGCAGCCAAGATTGGTCAATAGAGACAGGCCCATCCTTTTGCAAGACAATGCCTGACCACCTTGCACAAACAACGCTGCTCAAACTACAGAAGCAGACTTGGAAACTCTCTGTCATCCACTGTATTCACCAGACCTTGCACCAACTGACTACCACTTCTTCCAGGCTTTGGACCACTTCTTGCAAGGAAAAATATTCATTTCTCAACAAACAGTGGAAAATGCCTTTTGCAATTTCATCACCACCTTCTTCACTGCTGGCATAAATAAGCTACCATGAAGATGGCAAAACTGTGTCAACAGTTTAGGCACATATTTTGATTAATTGTACTGCTTCTTGTTTGAGATACAATATATTAACTTTTCATTTGAAATCAGATATTTCATATTTAATGACCTAAATATAACTCATTGAATAAAATAAGAATACGTAAGTCCATTCTAAGAGAGAGAGAAAAAAAAGAAAGGCAAGTTCTCATGTAGAATGCCAATTAAGAAATGTAAAAAGAATGACAGAAATGCCCATTTTTCAGCTATGATATTTGTACTGATTTGGGTAGGAATCATGAAAGGATGAAAAAACTACAGCTAGGCATTGTGGCAGGAGCCTGTAGTCCCAGCTACTTGGGAGGCCGAGGCAAGAGAACTGCATAAGCCCAGGAGTTTGAGGTTGCTGTGAGCTGTGATGATGCCACGGCACTCTATCTAGAGTGATAGAGTGAGACTCTGTCTCAAAAAAAAAAAAGGCTCGGCCCTCTTAGCACTGTGGTTATGGCGCCAGCCACATATACCGATGGTGGTAGGTTCGAACCCAGCCCGGGCCAGCTTATCAGCTGCAACAAAAAAATAGCCAGGCGTTATGGCAAGCACCTGTAGTCCCAGCTATTTGGGAGTCTGAGGCAAGAGAATTGCTTAAGCCCAAGAGTTGGAGGTTGCTGTGAGCTGTGACACCATGGCACTCTACCAAGGGCAACATAGCAAGACTCTGTCTCAACAACAACAAAAAAGAATGCTTCAACCTTAATCTAATCCTGTGAAAACATCAGAGAAACCCAAACTGAGAGTCCTGTACTCCATAAAAATATTAGTATCATGAACAACAAGGGGAGACTTTGCTTTTCATTTAAATTAAAGAAAGAGAATAACTTAAATATAATGTAGATCTTTGATCGGGAGTGGGGGGGACTAATTAAAGAACATTATTAGAACTATTGACAAAATTTAAATATGGTAAATGTATGAGATGTTATTTTACTAGGATTAAATTTACTTAATCTGATCAATGTTCTGTGATTATGCAAGAGACTATCTTGTTCTTAGGAAATACATACTGAAGTATTATTTCCTAAGGGAGAGGCATGAAGATTCAGAAAATAACAATGATGGCAATAATGGTGCTGACGACGGCAGCACAGGTATAAAATTGGAAGTGATATAGAGAAGATCAGCATGGCCCTTCAGCAAGGAAGACAGGCAAATTCATGAAGGCTTCCACATGTGTGTATATATATATATTGCATTTGTGCCCAGGGCTGGGTTTGAACTCGCCACCTCTGGCATGTGGGGCTGGTACCCTACTCCTTTGGCACAGGCACCGCCCAGCCTTCCATATTTTTAGGGAACCTCTGATTCTAAATATGGAGAGTATGAATGGGTCCATAAGCCCTGAGAAATAGATACAACTAGAAGAAAATACCATTTATAAAGTGCTGAGGGAATACTATAATATTTTGCTAAACAGACCTATCTTAAACTTGGTAAAATATTTGTGACAGAGTGCTCTTTTTTTTTTTTGAGACAGACTCTCAAGCCGTCCCTGGGTAGAGTGCCATTGGCATCACAGCTCACAGCAACCTCCAACTCCTGGGCTTAAGCGATTCTCTGGCCTCAGCCTCCCAAGCAGCTGGGACTACAGGCACCTGCCACAGTGCCTGGCCATTTTCGGTTGTAGTTGTCGTTGTTGTTTGGCAGGCCTGGGCTGGATTTGAATCCACCAGCTCCAGTGTATTGTGTCTGGTGCCCTAGCTGCTTGAGCTACAAGCGCTGCATTTACTGATTTCATAAACCTTCTTTTGTGTCCAGACAACTTGCTAAATGTTATGGTATATTTATATGGAAAACACAAATAAAAGTCATTTTGATGACAAAAAAACACAATGGCAACAATAATAATGTGTGAGTGTATAGACAGAGAGCAAATAAACAATTGAAGTGAAAGGTTAATTAACCTATTTATACAAGTGAAGGATATATTTGAGTTCTTTTTTATTTTTCTTGTATCACTTCTGAGCTTGAAAATAATGTAAAATTTAAAAATTTAAGAAGTGAATGTGGCCTCGGTGCCTGTAGCTCAGCAGCTAGGGCGCCAGCCACGTACACCGGAGCTGGCAAGTTCAAACTCAGCCTGGGCCTGCCAAACAACAATGACAACTACAACCAAAAAATGACTAGGTGTTGTGGTGGGCGCCTGTGATCCCAGCTACTTGGGAGGCTGAGGCAAGAGAATGGCTTAAGACCAAGAGTTTGAGGTTGCTATGAGCTGTGACGCTACGGCACTCTACCAAGGGCAACATTGTAAGACTCTAAAAAAAAAAAAAAAACAAAGAAATGAATGTGCTGGGCAGTGCTTGTGGCTCAGTGGGTAGGGCACCAGCCCCATATACCAAGGGTGGTAGGTTCGAACCCAGCCCCGGCCATCTAAAACAGCCATGAGAACTGCAACAAAAAATAGCCGGGCATTGTGGTGGGCGCCTGTAGACCCAGCTACTCGGGAGGCTGAGGCAAGAGAATCGTTTAAGCCTAGGAGTTTGAGGTTGCTGTGAGCTGTGACACCAGGGCACTCTACCGAGGGAGACAAAGTGAGACTCTGTCTCAAAAAAAAAAGAAGTGAATGTGCTAGTATATCTATACAATAAAATATTATTTGGCCATAAAAGGAATAAAGTAGAACAAAGTACTGATATGTATACATCATGAATGAGTCTGGAAAATATTATTCTAAGTAAAGGAGTCATCCACAAAAGGCCATGCATAATTCCACTTTTATGAAACAAAAGGTCTAGAATAGGAAAATTCATAGAAAGAATAAATCAGTACTTGCCAGGGGATGTGGACGTGGGGGAGAGGCAGTGGCTGCTAACCAGTACTGGTGGGAGTGGTGAAGATGTCCTGGAATTAGCTAGTGGTAATGGTTATATAACTCTGAATACACTAAAATATACTAAAAAGTGAGTATATTATACATGGAATAATACAAATTAAAATGGTAAATTTCGTGGTATGAAAATTATTTTCTATTAAAAACATGAGTGTACAGAAAATGGTAGGAATATTCTAAGGAATATTACTGCACAAAGTTGTCATCATCCTGCCTTCCCATTCCCACTCTTTCCCTCCAAAAATACAAACAAACCAAAAAGGCTTAAGTTTGGCCCATTTTCTGTCTCTTAAAAGAGAATTCAGGGCGGCGCCTGTGGCTCAAGGAGTAGGGCGCTAGTCCCATAAGCCAGAGGTGGCGGGTTCAAACCCAGCCCTGGCCAAAAATCACACACACACACAGAAGAGAATTCATAAAGTGCCAATTGTTCCATATTTACAGTTTGTTGTTTTAGCACCAAGACTTGTCATGTTTCTTAGGTAGTCCTGCCTTGCTGTGTTTCATTCACAAATATGCACACATCTTGCTCGTTCCCACATGTTCTTAAAAAATTTCTCAGGCACCCACAGTGTTGCAGTCTGCCTATGTTGGCAGTATTCACATCCTGAAAATAATCTGCCTCTTTTCCCAGTGCTGTAAAAAACAGAGCAAAACAAGGCAAAATTCCCATGTTATTTTGCCATATTGGTTTCATTAGCTGTCACATAAGAAATATATGACTCACATGCCTTTTAGGATCAAAGCTCCAAGACAGATACCTCATTGGAGATGTGACATTAAAATATGACACTGTGACTATGAATGTCTTAAACAATGCCATCCAGGAAAAATCCTGTGCACCTCCTTTGATGGTTGTGTTGAACTCAAGTCTTTGGTTATTGGTTACAGAGATTATGTCAAGCTTATATAATAAGCAGAGCTCAAGATGGAGAGCTATGTAGACATCTGTCCCTTTCTTGACTTATAAAGCTCCTTAAAATTTTAAAGGGGAAGCCTCAGTGGGTGGATTGCCTGAGCTCAGAAGTTCAAGATCAGCCTGAGCAAGAGCAAGACCCTGTCTCTACTGAAATAGAAAAACTATCCAGGCATTGTGGCTGGCACCTGTTGTCCCAGCTACTCAGGAGGCCGAGGCAAGAGGGTGACTCAAGCCCAAGAATTTCAGGTTGCTGTGAGCTATGAGGCCATAGCACTCTACCCAGGGCAACAGAGTGAGATTATGTCTCAGAAAAAAAATTAAAAGAATTATAAACATCCTTTTAATCATTTATTTATTTTTCAATATTTGCCCAGTAGAAGTATTTAGAAAGCCTTTGTCTGAAATGATACATATTTCGGAATGCATTAATGTAAACTGTGTGTGAATCTGAAATTCAGCTATAGAAATCTATTGCTTAGTAAGACTACCTTGACCACGATTAGTGGTTAACATATATTAAATGAATAGCAGACAAATAAAAATATAAAATGTGAAAGCATTAGCACTGAACTGTTTGCAAGTATACAGTTCATTCATTCAAAAAAATATTTACTGAGGTGGGGCATGGTGGCTCACACCTGTAATCCTAGTACTCTGGGAGGCCAAGGCAGGTGGGTTGCCTGAGCTCAGAAGTTCCAGACCATCCTGAGCAAAAGCAAGACCCCCCATCTCTAAATATAGCCAGCCATTGGGACAGGCTCAGCTTCTTGGGAGGCTGAAGCAAGAGGATCACTTGAACACAAGACTTTGAGGTTGCTGTGAGCTGTGATGCCACAGCACTCTACTGAGGGTGACAAAGTCTTTGAAAAAGTTTTTTCATTAAGAACCTGCTATGTGGCAGACAATAATGAGTAAAAATTAGCACAGTCCTTCCATACATGGATTTTAATCTGAAAGTGAAACAGAATTTAATCATATTTTAACAGAAATTACTATGTAATTTCAAACTGAGAGAAGCAATGAAGGAAAGGAACATGAAAAAAAACCTGACTTATTATAGAGAGACTTCCCTGGGGAGATAATACTTGAGTTAAGAATGAAAGGTGACGTTTGAGTTAATTAGACTAAGAGCAGGGAGAAGAGCATCCCAGGAAGATAAAACAGCATTTGAAAAGCCACTGTGGCAGGGAAATAATGGTGAATTGAGGAAAAATTTAAAAGGCCAGGGAACATAAAGTGCAAGGGAAGTGGTATAGAATGAGGCTGGAGAAATCAGTGGAAATTGTATTATATAGGCCTTGTATTCCATTAAAAAAAAAATCTAACTGTACCAGCAGTGGCAAGTCATTGAAGAATTTTACATCAAGCAGGAAATACATGGTGACATTTATGTATTGAAATGATCAGTCTGAACCCAGGAAAATAGTTTTGTGATTCCTTTGAACCTAAAAACAGACTTACCATATGACCCAACATTCTATTATTGGGCATTTATCCTAGAAAAATGAAAATTTATTTTTGTTCAAGAACTTGTGAGTGTTCGTAATGACTCTATTCATAATAGCCAAAAAGTAGAAACTTCCCAAATGTCCTTCAGTGGGCTAATGGTTTAACAAACTGTGCTACATCCATACATGGAAGAAAGTACTAAGTAGTAAAAAGGAACAGAATACTGACACATGCAACAACCTGGATGAAACGCAAGGAAATTACGCTGTGTGGAAAAAAACAAATCTCAACAAGATAAATACTGTTGATTTTATTTGTGTAGCATTCACGAAAATATAAAAATGTAGAATGGATTAGTGGTTGCCAGGGGTTAGGGACTGGGTGGTGGATGAGTGTGGCTGTAAAGGGAGTCTTGACCTCAAAGTCATATGGTGGTGGTACAGTTAAGTATCTTGATTATGGTGGTGGTTACAAAAGGCCACACGTGATAAAATTGCATAGACCACACTTACACCCATACACACCTGTGCATGTATAACTAATAAAATCTGAATAAAGTCTATTGTACCAATGTCAATTTATTAGTTTTGATACTTTGTTATAGTTGCATATGATGTTAAAGTTGGGGAAGACTGGGGGAAAGATGCACAGGACTTCGGTGTACATTTTTTTGCAGTCACCTGTGAAGCTATAATTATTTCAAAAAAATTTTTTTTCCTTTTTTTTTAGAAGAGAACTCTGGATACCAAGTGGAAAATGGATTGAATAGAATACAACATGATGTAGATAAAACTACTGGGTGGTGGTAGTGGAGATAGAGAAGAATAAACAAACCTGAGAATATTTGGGAGGTAAAATTTATGGAATCTGGTGATGGATGAGATAGAAGAGGTTCAGGCTCGGCCCCCATAGCGCAGTGGGCTTATGCACCAGCCACATGCACTGAGGCTGCAGGTTGGAGCCTGGCCTGGGCCAGCTAAAACAACAGTGACAACTGCAACAGAAAAAATAGCTGGGCGCTGTGGTGGGCACCTAAAGTCCCAGCTACCTGGGAGGCTGAGGCAAGAGAATTGCTTAAGCCCAAGAGTTTGAGGTTGCTGTGAGTTGTGACGCCACAGTACTCTACCAAGGGCGACATAGTGAAACTGTCTCAAAAAAAAGAAAATGTGGTCTGCAAAGTTTGTGTTTATTACCCCTCCTTTGGCAGAAAACATATGTTGACTTGCTCTTGCCTAACTGTACCTTCTACTGAGTGTAAGCAGGGGTCCTCAAACTACAGCCCACAGGCCACATAAGGCGGTATGATTGTATTTGTTCTCATTTTATCTTTTTTACTTCAAAATAAGATATGTGCAGTGAGCATAGGAATTTGTTCATAGTTTTTTTTTTTTAAACTATAGTCCGGCCCTCCAACAGTCTAAGGAACAGTGAACTGGCCCCCTGCTTAAAAAGTTTGAGGACCCCTGGCTGTAAGGTATGATTGAGCGCATATTTCTAAATGATGGAACATGCCCACCAAGAACAGATTTACCTGCATCTCTTTGCATTGAAGATGGAGTAAAGATCAACTCTGGAACTCATAATCAAGGCCCTTAGATAAGACCATAACAAGGAGAAGAGATACTTTTGTATCTTTTCATCTTGGGACATAAGGAGTGTAATGGGATTGAATGGAATATTCTCACCTTTTCTGCATGTACTGCAGCCAGGCTTCAACACAATTAGGAACTCAGGATGCAACTTTGCTCTGATATTTACAGGTCTGTATCTGCATGTTGTATTGTATCCACAGCATTGGATATCAATAGTAGTGGTGAGGCATATGGATGGATCTTCATGGGAATCTGATATTTCTTTTTTTTAATTTTGGATTAATATAAGGGTACATACAATGAGGTTACATTGTTTGTGTTTATAAGGTAAAGTCCGAGTTGTAGTTGAGTCCTTCATCTAGGAAGTGTACCATATAACCCTATGTTGTACCTGATAGGTGAGACTTTACCAAACCCCCATTCTTCCCTACCCCTTTCTTGAATTTAATTGTCTTTTTCTCTCATGTGGGCCTGTAGTTGTTCATCTACTAGTTTCAAATTAGTATTGTGTACATGGGATGCTTGCTTTTCTATTTTTGAGATACTTCACTAGGAGAATGATGTTCAACTCCATGGAATCTGAGCAAGAATGGAAGAACATGATAGACACTATGAGGGAGTGAAAAGCATTTGTTTGAGAGCAGGAAGTGCTTCTGTCTCCCTCTCCCCATCCCCAGGAAGCTCAAGAATAAGGACACATGTAGTAGATTCTTGCAGTAATGATCCCAATTTGCTCTGCCTTACTCTTATCCAAATCCTTAGGTAATCTGCTCCCATAATGATACTAGGCTTGGCCAACTCCAGGGCTTTAGTCAGTGGGACACAAGGGAAGTCTTGAAAGTGCTTGCATGTTAGGGTGTGTACTTTCTCACGTTCTTACCTATAACCACTACCATATGAAAGAGGCCAGTCCAGCCTGCTGGAGGCCAACACGTGGTCCAATTGCCTTCATTGCTCCTGCTGACAATCAGCCAACTACCCGACAGGTAAGTGAGGCCATTGGCCACCAGCTGACCACAACATCTTGAGTATGTCCAGTCATCACTACATGGTAATGAGGAAAATCATTCCGAGCTCAGTGCAAATTTCCTAACCACAGAATCGTAAGCAAGTAATTGGTTGTTATTTTATTTTTGAGACAGAGTCTTAAGCTGTCACCCTGGGTAGAGTGCCATGGCGTCATAGCTCACAGCAACATCCAACTCAGGCTCAAACAATTCTCTTGCCTCATTTTTTTCTATTTTTAGTAGAGATGGGGTATCGTTTTTGCGTAGGCTGGTCTCAAACTCGTGAGTGCAAGCAATCCACCAGCCTCGGCCTCCCAGAGTGCTAGGATTACGGGTGTGAACCACGAGCCCCGCCTGGCTGTTTTATTTTTTAAGCCATCAAATTTTGTGGTTGTTACACAGCAAAAGTGGATTATAACTGATATAAGTGATAGTAATGCAAGCTAATTAATAATTGCTAATATGACTCCATGTTTAATTATGTCACCTGGGGGTTATGAATTGTATCAGTATATATATCTGTTTGCTGGACCTCCCCACCTCAGACTTGGATGTCCAAAATTGAGTTCATCTTCATCTCAACTTCATCATCTCCTAACACCAAATCTCTCCCTCCGTTCTATGTTGCTTAAAACAAGTGTGGGAGCAAATTTCTGATGTGTCCCTCACATTTTATATCCAAACAATTAAACACATTGTCAGTTTTTACCATTATTCCCTGAATTATTTACCATTAATTCCCTCCATTACCCCACTTCAATGCATAAGCATGCCAAAAAAAGTATACACATTTAAAGAGATGTTATCTATGTATTATTTTTCTAATTTGAATTGAATATGTGACCTTTGCTCAAAAGATGGCATTAGTCAAATAAATGCTAGTGTCACTCACTGTGCGACAGGCAGGACACTTAAAGAAAATGATGGGGGTTGGCACCTGTGGCTCAAGGAGTAGGGCGCCAGTCCCATATGCCGGAGGTGGCGGGTTCAAACCTAGCCCCGGCCAAAAACCACAAAAAAAAAAAAAAAAGAAAAGAAAATGATGGAAGTGGGTGGCACCTGTGGCACAGTGGTTAGGGCACTGACCCTACATACTGAGGGTGGCGGGTTCGAACCCAGCCCCGGCCAAACTGCAACAAAAAATAGCCAGGCATTGTGGCGGGCGCCTGTAGTCCCAGCTACTCGGGAGGCTGAGGCAAGAGAATCACCTAAGCCCAAGAGCAGGAGGTTGCTGTGAGCCGTGATGCCAAGGCACTCTACTAAGGGCGACAAAGTGAGACTCTGCCTCTAAAAAGAAAAAGAAAATGGTGGAAGCACAGTTTTATTTGCATAGCCCAAATCCATTTTCAAGTGGTATCTGAAATCCGAGAACACTGTGGAAGTGCAACAATGGAGGTATGAGTATGCAACAGAACCTCCAACTTGCCTAACAATTGCATGCATTCATTGTAAGTTTGAGATGCATGGTGCTGTGTGTGATGTGCACAAGAGAAGATCCTGGAGGACTCACCTAGCAACGAGTCCTGCCTCTTTTGCTGTAATGTTGGAATAGTTTACACGCTCTTCACAGAAGTCACCCAAATAGTGTGCATGTGAGACAGGAGTTAGCAGAACAAGCATACAATGCATTCTTTTCATTTTTATTTTTATCTTTATTTATAATTTTTTTTTTTTTTGCAGTTTTGGCCGGGGCGGGCTTGAACCCACCAACCCTGGTATGGGGCCGGCGCCCTACTCTTTGAGCCACAGCTGCCATCCTATTTTTTATCTTTATTTTTGAGACAGAGTCTCATTTTGTTGCCCTAGGTAGAGTGCTGTGGCATCATAGCTCACAGAAACCTCAAACTTTCAGGCTCAACTGATCCTTATGCCTCAGCATCCCAAGTAGCTGGGACTACAGGTGCCCACCACAATGCCAAGCTTGTGGGGGTCTCACTTTTGCTCAGGCTGCTCTCGAACTCCCGAGTTCAGGCAACACACCTGCTTCAGCCTCCCAGAGTGCTAGGATTACAGTCATGAGACACTGCGCCTGGCTTGAACACATTCTTAAAATAACAAAATTTTCATACCAAGATTCTTTTTACCAAGAAAGTTTTCAGACCAAGATTATTACACACACCAAGACATGAGAGCTTACCTCAATAGAATTTGCCAAAACAATGGATAGGATGAAGCGGTGTGGTTGAGTTTCCCCCACATTTTCTTGACTTAATACCCACTGACTTCTACCTATGGGAGACCTTAAAGGGTGTGGTGTACTGTACAAAACTTGTTACACTGGCGGTATTTTGGGAAGAAACTGAAACTGCATGCACAATGATACAAGTGGACACTTTGGTTAACCTTGCTCAAGTAGCAGTTCCCCGTAATTAAAAGTGTCTGGATGCTGACAGTAACCACTTTGAGCATCTCTTGTAATTGCAGAAGTCAAACATGACTTGTATTCTTCTGTTATGGGTATATATTGACTATTACAATTTTAATACCGTTTTTCCCTTTCTTAAAAAGTGCATACATTTCTGGTACCCTCTGTACAAGCCCCTCATTGCCTCATTTTCTAACGGTTACGGTTTCGGTGTGTCCCATCCAAAACCCAGGTGTTGCCACTGTGACAGTATTAGAAAGTAAGGCCTTGTAGAGGTGGTTAGGCCACAGCATTCCTGGGATTAGGTGCCATTAGAAAGGAGTTTGACAAAGGGAGTTCATCCCCCTTTTGCCCTTCCACCTCTGCCATGTGAGGACACAGCAGTTCCCTTCTTCTGGAGGATGCGGTGTTCAAAGCACCATCTTGGAAATAGAGAACAGCTCTCCCCTGATGCTAGTACCTTGATCTTGGCATTCTCAGCCTCCAGAACTGTGAGGAATATATGTATTTCTGTTCTTTATAAATTACCTAGTCTGTGATATTCTGCTATACCAGCACAAAGAGATGAAGATACTCATATTCTGTGCCTCTCTAATCCATCTTTCACCTGGTGGACAGAATGATCTTTCTAAAATTCAGACCTAAACATGTCACTCACCTGTTTAAACTCTCCAGGGTTTCCCTATTGCTTTCTGGATAAAATCCAAAATTCTTGGTATGGCCTTCAGAGTTCTGCCCCTGCCTTTTCCCTCAAAATTAGGTCCTGACACTTTTCACAAAGTATCTTATGCTCCAGCCACTTCTAACTACTTAAGACCTCTGAAAAATGCATGCTTTTTCACCCTTCTTGTCCTTTGGAAATTCAATTCCTTCTAATTAGATGACTTGATTTGCCCATGAAATCTGTTTAATTTCCTACATGTTCTTTTCCCCTCCTTTTTTGTGGTAAAATATACAAAACATGAAATTTATCATTTTAACCATTTTCAACTATAATTCAGTGGCATTAATTATGTTTGTTGTTCTGCAACCATCACCACAGTCCATTTCCAGACAATTTACATCATCCCAAACTGAAACTATATACCCATTAAACAATAACTCCCCATTACCTGCTCTTTCCCTCCAGTCCCTGGTAACCATTCCAACTGTGTTAGTTGTACTATTTTCCTCAAACATCAGCAGCTATCTGAAAGTTTCTTTCTTGTGCACACATGGTAGTCCAAGGTAGTGTTTGGCACTCTGCTTGTCAATGTTAGTTTAAACTTCTACTTCCTCCCTGAAACTGTGAACTCCTAAAGGACAAGAACCATTGTCTCATTGTCATCTTTGGATGACAACGATATGTACCAAATCATTCATAAATATGTCACCAAATCTGCTTTCGCACTACTTTTGAATCACCTAGATGGCATTTAAAGACTGATTTCCAGACCTTTTCCCCAGAGATTCTGTAAATCTGGAGAAGGGCTTAGGAATCTGAAATTTGAGAATTCTTTTCAGATAACTTGGATAGGTCCAAGTGTGTAGTCAAGATATGGAAGTGAGACTGATCTAAAAACCATACCTAAGTAAGATGATCTTTTAATTCTTGATGAGTTATTAAAAAGTGGACAATTCATTTGCTGACATACATATCCTGAGTCTCTAGCTGTAGAGGATTATAATAAAGAATTCAAAAATCTCTTAGCAATGATTTTTCTCAGCCAGTCTCCTTACACTAAGAGTTATATAAGAAAAACTACTTCCTCTCCATGCTGACTGATATTTTCAAAATGCTTTCTCATCTTTTCTCAACAACCCGCTGAGGCAGAGTATTAGATCCAATTTGCTTTACTTTATTTACCATTTGCTTTGGCTTTATCACTTACCAAAGTCCTGACAACCCAGTCATCATCCTAGGGCTTCCTCCCGTCTATTTATTCATACATTCACTCCACCAATATTTCTTTGAGCACTTACTACGTGTTAGTCACTGTTAGGTACCAGAGGATGATAAACAGTAGTGAACTGGACAAAATTTCTGCCTGCATGGGAGAACTTTCTCTGCAAAGTGCCTCCTGTAAGAATATTTCCCCCAGCCTGGCCCAGACTGAATCTTCTACAGGACTCCCAGCCTCCCCCTCACTCCACCCTTATTAGATGAAGGGTAACATTTGCCCCCGGGCCATGCATCTTCTGTTTCTTAAAGTCAGTTCTGTGGTGTAGCTCTTAAGACGATACATTGGCCTCGTGTTTACAACTGATCTGGCTGGGCAGCTGAATGAGTCCAGTGTCTTGTCTCCGGAAGGATGAAACTCCTGTTTGTGGTTAATTCTAAGCCCCACATGCTTCTCAGTAGTTCTGACATCAACAAAAGTCCAGGGTTCTACCCTGCTGAAGATCAGAGCCTGCACCTAACGGATTCTCTTCAGTAAGATAACTACAAAACCTAGCAAAAATTTAACGATTTCGTTAAAGTTCGTCCAAAAGTGTCGAGTTAAAAGAGACCTTAGGGATGGAGCTCCCTTCACTGCCTTTTATAGATCAGAAAACTGAGAAAACCCAGACCTAAGTCGCCTTCGGTCGCACAGCCCAAGGGATGCACGTGGACCGATGCTCGGACTAATGTACAGTCAATCACATGGGATGGGGGTCCTTCCTCCTAAAAGTGAACGTCCGAAGGAGATCCAAGCCATCTATCTCACTGCTTCTACCCCTCGGTCCTTTCTTGTCTCTCTTTCTTGAAGAGTCGTTAAAATACCACATCGGGGCATTTCACACACAGGTGTCCTGACCCCAAACTCAAGAGTCGGGGAATGAGGGTCTCTACATGCCCGCCGAGAACTCGCCAGCTCCCGCTTGCAAAGTTTCTCGAAATCCACGTTTCTCTTTCAGATCTCCGGCCGCGAGGCCAAGATGCCTGCCGTAGCCTCCGACGAAGTTCGGAGATGCCCTTTCCTCTCCGAGGCCTGGCGAGCTGCGAGGGAGAGCCGGGCGCGGGGCGGGGCGGCCCCTCGGCGCGCGCTGCCCGCCCCGGCTGCCAGAGCCGCGGGCCCGCGAGCCCCGGCGTGGAGCGAGAGGCGCGCGCGGGCCGTGGGGGCTGGGCCGAGGCGGAGCGCGAGGCGGCGGTGGCGGCGGCTGGAGGCGCCGCGGGACTAGGCAGCGGCCCCCGCCCCCCGAAGCCCGTCCCCGCGCGGGGCTGGGGAGCTCAGGGCGGGGAAGCCGCGGGGCCGCGCCACGTCCCTCGCCCGCCCGGGAGCGGGTTTTGCAGGCGGCTACAGGCTGGGGGCTTTTGTGTCTGCGACTCGGGAGCGGCGAGAGCGCAGAGCTCCTCCTCAGAGGGCGCTGTGAGTGCGCCGCCAGGGCCGGGCCGCCCGCCTCCTGCCTCCCCTGTCAGCGGCTCCTGAGGCGGCGGCGGCGGCGGCGGCGAAGAAGGAGCAGGAGGAGGCGGCGGCGGCACGCGGGTCCTCCGCACATGCCGGCCCCGGGCGGGGGGCCGCCCCCAGGCCGCGCTCCCGGCCGCCGCTGCTGAGCCCGGCCAGCTCCCTCACGCCGCCCCGCCGCCCCGAGGCCTCGTCCTCCTCCCAAACTTTGCAAAGTCGGCCCGCGTCCTCGCCGCCCTCGGCCGTGCCTCGCCTCTAGGGCTCGCCTCGCAGCCGCAGCGGCCCCGCGAGAAGGAGGAGCCACCGCCGCCGCAGCATCAAAGAGACCGAATTCCCGCGGCCTGGGGGGGAGTCATGCTTTGCGGTCTGTAATGTCAGCAGAACAGGAGAAGGATCCCATTGCGCTAAAGAGAGTTCGAGGTAACCGAGAAGGGCACCGGATTGGGGGGACCGGGGTGAGTGGGGCGCGCGGGGCCCCGTGCCCGGCCGCCAGGAGGCCACGGGGCTCTGTCCGGGCCTAACTCCGCGCAGCCCGCGTCCCGCCTGCGCCCCGGGGCCGCGTCCGCGTCCGCGACCCGAGCGTGCGGCCCGGGCGCCCGGGAGCCCCCAGACGCCCGCGCCGAGCCCTCCTCTCCCGACTTGGTGTCGGGGGCATTTGGAGCCGCACTCACCATCCCCACATACCCCTCTCCTCTCCCGCCTACTTCATCTTAATACGCAGCACAATAGGCACCTCAAAGGGGGGAAAAAAAGATACACCCCCGGCAGAGACCTAGAACGATGCCTGCCCCCCACACACCCCGAAAAGTAAGTTGGACTGCACGAGAGTTGACGCTCTCGGGCTGGTCTGCCGGCTTTCACGTCTCTTTCCCATCCCTCCTCACACACCTCCAGAAGCAACACATCCTCGCTTTAAAGGACAAACGGAAAATTCTGAAGGCGTTTTCTCTATTGGTTTGTAAGAATCAAATCATCTGAAATAGTCGTAGGCATGATTGGTTTTCTTCTTCCTTGCAAATTAGTTAAGAATTTTCCTGCCTCCTTCATATCTAAGGAAAATCTAAGAGGGAACGAACGATGTACCAGACAAAAGACATTGCAGGTTAAGTTCACAAACACCAAATGCCATTTGGAAATTTGGGGATATCCTCCCGCTCTAATTTCCAGCTCTTAACGGGGTTGAGACTGAGAGTCCCAAAGTTGGAGTAATAAATAGGCTTTGTTCATTAAGTAAATATTTATTGAACATTTACTATATGCTAGGCACTGTTCTTGGCACTGGGATAAAGCAGTGAATAAAGCAAATAATAGATGATCTTCACCTAGGAGTTCACACTCTTGGGGGGTAAACAAATGACAAACAAAAGGTATAGAATGTCAAATGGTGAGTGCTATGGCAGAAAAACAAAACTGGGAGAGGGTTGGAAATATGTATGGGGGTGGGGAGGCAGCGATTGTATGTAGGGGATCATTAAAGTGTCCACCTGGAAGATGATGTTTGAGCAAAGATCTAAAGGATGTGAGAGCACAGCTATATGGATTTGCTTGGGAAGAGCAGTCTTTTAGGCAAATGGACCAGCAAATGCAAAGGCCCTGGGTCTCTAATATGCGTGGTGTGTTGAAGCAACCACAATGAGGCTATTGCAACTGGAGCAAACTAAAAAGGAATGAGATGGGCTGAGAGGTGAACTTGATTGTGTATTGGAGGGTCTTATGTGCCATTTTAAAGGACTTTGGATTTTACTCTGAAATAGAGACTGGACAGTTTTGAGCTGAAGAGTAATTGATCTGACATTTTAAACAAGGCTTCTTTGGCTGCTTTTTGGAGAGTAGCCTATAGAGAACAAGGGCTGAAGCAGGGAGACTAGTTAGGAGGCTATTGTGATAATCCTTTCATCCAAACAGGGTGAAGTGTAAGTCAGTAAGTAGTAAGGGAAATTTCCAATCCACTTAAGTAATGCAGAGATGAAAGACCACAGTTGTTCATTTATGGTTTTGTTCAATGTGACTAGAGATTAAACATACATAGAACCGGCTTGTGACACACTGACGATATGGTATCCAGGAGACATCAACTCGAGAGTATTTAGGAAGAAATTGATAGTCATTTAAGCAAAAACATAATTTAAAGAAGAATATTGTTTTTAAAGGCTTAATGTCAACACAACCTTTCATTGTGTGAAATATTTTAACCCTCTTTTCTGCTTGTAGATAGGAATTGCCAAAGCCATCAACCAATGTTTTTCAGACTTTTTTATCTCCTGGTACACTTGAACCTATAGTTAAACTCTCAAGGCAAACTTAAATTATGTTGCTCAAAAACAGTTAAAAAAAATACACTTACTGTGCTTTGAACTTCTTTCAAAAATAATTTAATTGATGATCTTTAAAAATTTTCCCAGAATACCTAAGATCCCCTCTACTGTACACTGGTTGAAAAACACTGCCATACACCTTTTTGAGATACAATGATTCCCCTGACGTTTTGCTGTACTATTTTGCCTATTATAAATTGCTTTGAGATTGAAGGAAAAGAAAAAGCTATCAAGTTTATACCTTTGAACTCAATTATTGGTCTTAATCAAATGTAATTCTAAACAAAATGGATGAGAATTTTATTATGAGTCAAAAGCACAGATTTATCCTTTTAGTTGCAACTGCTGCTTTTAAGTTCAGTGCTTTAGCTGTAGAGGGTTGACTCAGGTGTCAGCTCAAGAATATTCTGAGAGTTAAGTACCAGAATGAAGACAAAAACACTTTTTAAAATGAAAAGTCAATACTTTTTATAAGTCATTTTGTAATAATTACAACATTAGTTTAAAAAGCATATTTGGACTGTTTTATAATCTACAAAAGACACCATAATATTTACATGAGTTGTTCTGGAGCACAATTCTGCTGGATTTCACTGCCTTTGAACTTTCTGTTGTATCATTAGACTATACGCAGGATGTGGTGTTTGCAAGGCATAAACTCTTTAGCAATACTTCTCAAACCTTCATCTACTGATGTGTATAAACAGACCTTTTTAATGAGTATGTATTTATTTCATGTGTACTACAAAAAAATTCATCACTGTGGTGCCTGTAGCTCAAGTGGCTAAGGCTCTAGCCACATGCACCAGAGCTGGTGAGTTCAAATCCAGCCTGGGCCTGCCAAACAACAATGACAACTGCAACCAAAAATTAGCCCAGCATTGTGGTGGGCGCCTGTAGTCCCAGTTACTTGGGAGGTTGAGTCAAGAGAATTGCTTAAGCCCAGGAGTTTGAGGTTGCTGTGAGCTGTGACACTACGGCACTCTACCCAGGGTGATAGTTTGAGGCTCTGTCTCAAAAAAAAAAAAAAAATCATCAACTCCTTGCCTAGAATAAGGCTTAAATACATTTAATGAATTTTTAGGAAAGTAGTATTATAGGTGGAACTCAGACATGGCAAAATTATGACAACATGAAGGACTGAGGACTTGTAGTATTCTATCTATAACAAAAGCATATTAATAAGCTATGATGCTTAAAATGCAGTTTCTTGGATCCACAGAATCAGAACCTCTGAGAAATTCCTTTGCAGCTTTATCACAATCCCCAAGTGCTCCTTATGCACATTAAAATTTGAGAACTGACACCGATAGGGCTGGATCACAAAGGTGAGTCGTTCAGAAGCAGCTGGTTTGTGGTCTTTCAAACTTGTCCTAATATTGTAACATCAGATTGAGAATTACTGTCCAGGCAGGGTGGCTCACACCTGTAATTCCAGCACTCTGAGAGGCCAAGGCGGGAAGATGGCTTGAGCTCAGGAGCTGGAGACAAGCTTGCACTCAAGAGTGAGATGAGCGCCCCCCAACAATCTCTACCAAAAATACAAAAACCAGCCAGGTATTGGTGTGCATGATTGTAGTCCCAGCTACTCAAGAGGCTAAGGCAAGAGGATTGCTTGAGCCTGGGAGTTTGAGGTTGCCGTGAGCTAGACTGATACCACAGCATGCTAGCCTGGGGTAGCAAAATGAGACTCTCTTGAAGGATAAGAATAGTAATTCAGTGGCATAGTATCTTACTCCTGTTTTCTGCCACTTCTTAACCACTCCCAAATCCCTCAAGTTTTGATTATAAGACAGATTTATGAAGACAGGTACTATGTCTTGATTGTCTTATTTGCTTGCCTATAGTAGTAAATGCCAAGTGAATGAATGAGTGACTACGTGAATTGTGCTGCATTCTGGTTGTCCATAGCCCCTCATACTGTTTTTACTTGCCCCTTTCCTTTAGAAGGTCATTTGTCATCCTTATTTTAACCAACACTCCTATTATCCGGTATTTCTAAAATTAATTAAATTTCAATTAATCTGAGGGCAATATTCATTAATTTATTCAACAAATATTTATTGAGCAGTCATCGCACTGGATAATTGCAATACATTGATTTTAAGAAAATATTAGGGGCGGCGCCTGTGGCTCAAATGAGTAGGGCACTGGCCCCATATGCTCGGAGGTGATGGGTTCAAACCCAGTCCCGGCCAAAAACTGCAAAAAAAATAAAGAAAATATTAGCCAGGCACCGTGGCTCATACCTGTAATCCCAACACTCTGGGAGGCTGAGGTGGGTAGATTGCTTGAGCTCTTGAATTGGAGACCAGCCTGAGCAAGAGCAAGACCCAGTCTCTAAAAAATAGCCGAGCATTGGGCGGGGCCTGTGACTCAAAGGAGTACGGCGCCGGCCCCATATACCGGAGGTGGCGGGTTGAAACCTGGCCCCAGCCAAAAACTGCAAAAAAAAAAAACAAAAAAACTGAGCATTGTGGCAGGTGCCTGTAGTCCCCAGCTACTTGGGAGGCTGAGAGGCAAGAGGATCACTTGAGCCCAAGAGTTTGAGGTTGCTGCGAGCTGTGACGCTACGACACTCTACCAGGAGCAAGTAAGTAAGACTATGTCTCAAAAAAAAAAAAATATATATATATGTATATTACACCTGTCTTTAAGAACTTGTTAGTTGGGTGGCGCCCCTGGCTCAGTGAGTAGGGCCTGGTATACCGAGGGTGGCAGGTTTGAAGCCAAACTGCAACAAAAAAATAGCCGGGCATTGTGGTGGGTGACTATAGTCCCAGCTACTCAAGAGGCTGAGGCAAGAGAATCACCTAAGCCCAAGAGCTGGAGGTTGCTGTGAGCTGTGACTCAACAGCACTCTACTGAGGACAACGAAGTGAGACTGTCTCTAAAAAAAAAAGCTTGTTAGTCTGTCTTAGGTGTGGTCGCTCATGCCTGTGTAATCCTAGCACTTTGGGAGACGTTGGTGGGAGGACTGCATAAGGCTAGGAGTAGAGGCCATTCAAGGCAATATGGGGAGACCCTGCATCTACACACACATACACAAAAAACTTTGCCAGGTGTGCTAGTGTGCACCTATAGTTCCACCTACTGGAGAACTGAGGTTGGAGGATCTCTTGGGAGCCCAGGAGTTTGATGCTGCAGTGAGTTATAATGATACTACTGTACTCTACCCTGGGGACAGACCGAGCCCTGTCTCAAAAAAAAAATGTTAGTCTGGTAAGACATTGACAAATAGCTACAAAAAGCATAAGAGCTGTGATTGTTTATAGGAAATAAAGGAACATATAGCCTATCTTTAAGGGAATCAAGGAAGACCTCATGGAGAAGAGTTCTAAGGAGCAGTGGGCATTCTTTTGTGTTGAGTGATGAAGAAAGCAGCAGAGAGGATGAGGGGTGGGAAAGGTAGGAGGTCCCTGGTGATTTTGAGAAGGCAGTTTGGGGAGGAAACCACATTTCAAAATGTTGACTAATGTAGTAAAGATAAAGTGGTGAAGATGTGGCTTAAGAGAAGCTTGGTGCTAGACAGAAAGAGAAAATAGCTTGAAAAGAGTCAAGAGAGGGCGGCACCTATGGCTCAGTGAGCAGGGCGCCGGCGCCATATACCGATGGTGGTGGGTTCAAACCCAGCCCCGACCAAACTGCAACAACAACAAAAAAATAGCCGGGCATTGTGGCAGGCACCTGTAGTCCCAGCTACTGGGGAAGCTGAGGCAAGAGAATCGCCCAAACCCAGGAGTTGGAGGTTGCTATGAGCTGTGATGTCATGGCACTCTACCAAGGGTGATAAAGTGAGACTCTGTCTCTAAAAAAAATAGAAAAGAGTCAAGAGAAAGTTTCTATTAGTGTCTTGAATTTTTCCTCCACTGAAAAAAGATTTAAATGTATTTGTGGATTTATAGAAGAGGATATAGAAGAAGTGGAAAAACCGTGAAAAGGCCACATGAAGACTTCTTAATTAAAAGCATTCAATACATGTTTTTAAGCATTCAATACATGTTTTTAATATCTATCATGTACTAAGCACCCATGGTTCCAGTAGCTGGGGATGAGACAGACAAGGCTCCTATTCTCATAAATCATATCTTTGCAGATGAGGGACCGGATACACATGCAGGGTTGTGCTTGGAGGAAAAAAGAGAACAGGAGAAGAAAGAAAAACTTAGAGATGAAGAAGGAAGTAGAGAGTATTCATTTCAGATGTAATGCTTTTAACCAGAGTTACAAATGACATAGGAGGGATAAGGATGTACTTTAGAGTGGGATAACAGAAATATAAAAGTGTAAGAAATTAGGCCTGAAGCCTGCAACTCATGGAGTAGGGTGCCGGCCACATACACTGAGGCTGGCGGGTTCGAGCCCAGCCCGTGCCCGCTAAACACCAATGACAACTACAACCAAAAAATAACCAGGCGTTGTGGCAGGTGCCTGTAGTCCCACCTACTCAGGAAGCTGATGCAAGAGAATCGCTTAAGCCCAAGAGTTGGAGGTTGCTGTGAGCTGTGACGCTATGGCACTCTACCGAGGGCAACATAGTGAGAAAAAAAAGTATAAGAAGTGGATTTTATAAGAAAATATAGATTGTCTTGATGGGATGAATGTATGGAGGATTTAGATTAAGGTTCGAGAGGGAGCATAATTTATGTAGTCACAGATTGGGGGTGGAAGGGAAGAACCTGTGAGAGAAAATCTGAAGGAAAGTTTTTGTTGTTTTTTTTTAATTTTTGTGTTTTTGTTTTTAAAATTGGTCCATTTGGGCCCAGCATTGTGGTTCACACCTATAATCCTACCACTCTGGAAGGCCGAGGTGGGAGGATTGCTTGATTGCTTGAGTTCAGGAGTTCAAGACTAGCCTGAGCAAGAGCAAGACCCTATCATTACTAAAAGTAGAAAAACTAGCCAGACATAGTAACCCACACCTATAGTCCCAGCTGCTTGGGAGGTTGAGGCAAGAGGATTGCTCAAGCCCAAGAATTTGAGGTTACTGTGAGCTATGATGACGCCATGGTACTCAACACAGGTCAACAGAATGAGGCTCTGTCTCAAAATAAAATAATAAAACAAAATTAAAATAAATTCCTTTTGTAAGCACTAAGCAAATCATCATGAAAGAAGTTTGGTTTTAGACACATTGAATAAGTATCCTCCTGGGGTATTCCAATGTAAGCAGTAGATATACATGGTTTGGAACAGAATTGAGTTGCCTAAGCCAGAAATAAAGATCTGGAAGTTATCAGTAAACAAGTGAATACTAATTAATGCCTTGGGAGTAGATGAACTCACCGGAGAGAGAGAGAAGCGACAAAAGCATTGGGAAAACCAACTTTGGAAACACATTTAAGAGACAAGAGGAGAAAAAAAGACCTTGAAAAGCAAATTGCGAAGACTACTAAGCCAGAGTGGTAGGAGGAAAACCATCAGAGAATGGTGTCACAGGTAAATAGACGGAAGAGTATATTTATAAATTTTATTTTTAATGTGTTAAATTTTAAAAAAGGTATCTCTGTGAGGTGCCCAATATGTGTTTTCTTGCATATTCTCTTTGGTGAATGTAACCATTATTTATCCAGTGACAAAAACTCATCCCCCACTCCCACCCAACACTGTTCCAAAATCCTCTTTAAGTTTTGAACCCACTGCCCTTTTGACCCTTCCACAGCCACATCTTTAAGTTTTGCTTATCTCTTTCATTATTACAATAACCCTCTCACTGGTTTCCTGGCTTCTCCTTTAGTCCCTCTTAATCCATTTCCACATAGCTACTGCTAAATAACTACCATCTACTGACTACTTAACAAGTACTTTGCTAAATGGATTAATGGATCATCTTTCTTAATCTTCACAGTAGCCCTATGAATTAGATGTTATTATTATTGTTGATTTACAGCTGAGGAATTGATGCTTGGAGAGATTAAGTAATATGTGTGTGTTTTTAAATAATACATTTAAGTTTACCCAGCTTGTAAGTGGTGATGTCAGAACTCAAAAGTCTAAGGCTCAACTTCAGAGTGAGAGTGTTCCACTGCCACAGTGCTGCCAAAACACAGCTGAGTCATGTCTTGTTTACAGAACTATTCAGTAGTTCTCCATTACCTTCGGGATAAAAATCCATTCTTATATTGGCCCTTCTTGGTTTGGCCCAGGCCTACCACTTAGTCCTCTATTTTCCACATTCTGGTTTCATAGAAGACAGTTTTTCCACAGATTAGGGGAGGGCAGGGGAAGGTTTCGGGATGATTCAAGTGCATTACATCTCTACCTCAGATCATTAGGCGTTACAGTCTCATAAGGAGCGCCCAACCTAGATCCTTCGCATGCTCAATTTACAGTAGGGTTTGTGCTCCTACAAAAGTCTAAATGCTGAGCGGCGCCTGTGGCTCAGTGGTTAGGGCGCCTGCCCCAGATACCAAGGGCGGTGGATTCAAACCTGGCCCCAGCCAAACTACAACAAAAAATGACTGGGCGTTATGGCGGATGCCTGTAGTCCCAGCTACTAGGGAGGCTGAGGCAAGAGAATCGCCTAAGCCCAGGAGTTGGAGGTTGCTATGAGCTATGATGCCATGGTACTCTACTGAGGGCAATAAAGTGAGACTGTCTCTACAAAAAAAAAAAGAAAAGAAAAGAATCTAAATGCTGCCAATTATCTGACAGGAGGCAAAACTCAGGCAGTGATGTGAGTGATGGGGAGTGGCTGTAAATACAGATGAACCTTTGCTTTGCTCACCTGCTGGCCACTTCTGCTGTGCAACAGGTTCCTAACAGACCACAGACCAATACTGATCTATAGCCTGGGGGCTGGGGACTGTAGTTATAAAGTACTTAGAACATTGTCTAGAACAGGCATCCTTGAACTTTTTTTTTGTTGTTGTTGTGACAGGTTCCCACCCTATGCCCCTGAGTAGAGTGCAGTGGGCGTGGTAGCTCACTACAACCTCAGACTCGGGCTGTAGGCACCCCGCTGCCTCAGCCTCCAGAAGCCCCTGGGATTACAGGAGCCCGGCTGGGTTTTTCCATTTTTTGTGAGTCAGGGTCTCACTGTCGCTCAGGCGAGTCTTGAACTTCTGAGCTCAAGCAATTCTCCCTCCTCAGCCTCCCTCAGTGTTGGGATTACAGGCTTGAGCCACTGCGCCCAGCAGACATCCTCGAACTTTTTAAACAGGAGGCCAATTCACTGTCTCTCAGACCGTTGGAGGGCCGGACTGTAGTTTTTTAAAAAAAAAAAACTATGAACAAATTCCTATGCACACTGCATGTATCTTATTTTCAAGTAAAAAAACAAAACAGGAACAAATACAATCACACTGCCTCATGTGGCCCGCGGGCCACAGTTTGAGGACTCCTGGTCTAGAACAGTGTAAATTGCCTATTAGGTATTAAAGTTGAAAATAAAATACCTGTATTTTGCTGTGCTTAATGCATACTTTTTTACCTGAATTTTCGAAGGAAAAATAAGGATGTGCATTATACATGGGTAGTATGGCTCAGGAATGGGGGAGCCCAGCGGGCCTCCCAGGGCCACCACACCCTCCCAATCTGGGTCTGCCAGGTACATGGGATCCCAGTCCAGGAAGATCCAGGATCTGGTGAGAGTGGGCCAGAGCAGCCTCCTCTGAGCGCCACAATAAGGGGAGAGGGCAGTGGCAGGGCTGGTAAGGTGGGGCAAGGGCCAAGGCCCAAGGCTCAGCAAAGGGGACCAGGAGCCCTGCACAGGCCCCAGAGACCCACCTGGCTGTCTGCAGGCTGAATGGCCTCAGAAGTTCCCACCCTTCTGGCCACAGGAGTGGCCATCTCCATAGGGGCTTCTGATGTAGAGTGGTGGGAAGGACTCTGGGGAGACAGAGAAGGGGCATGCTTCACAGAGTCAGCAGCTGCGGAGGGTGGTGTGATCTGCAGTTTACCTGGGGAGTGTTAGCCCTTACCAGATGTGTCTCTCCTGGCCAAGAGCTGGCTGCTTTTTCAAGGGGGGTTTCCTAAATGTTTGGCCACAAACATGGTTGTGCACTATACACAAGAGTGTTTTACATGGCCAAATACAGTAGGTCTAAAATACAAGTTCTGGTTAAGTAATGTGATCAATTTCACTTTTAGATATATTTAATCTATCATTTACTGTAAATGACCCACAAAAGAATCTCTTATGTTGTTTAGGAATGGATATGAAGAGAACAGAAAATGTTGTAGAAGAAAACACTAAACTAAACAAAAATTATGTTTTCAAAGAGAAAACTCTGAAGGTTTATAATATTGTTGAAAAAGACAAATAGAAGCTATTTATTGAATAGTATTTGTGAATATCTGCAGCTTTGCTCCCCAGGATTTCTCAAGTTTCTTGTCTAAAAATTTGGCTGACTCTGTAACCAATAAAAGAAAATTCATTACTGTAGCTACTGTTATATAGTCAGTGTCACACATGAATACTTTCCACCCACCCTCCTAGCACCTTTGTAAGTACTCTTAAACCCCATAGACCTTTTGTGATACAGAGATCATTACTTTGGGGAGAACAGTTAGCACAAGAATCACAAATGTGTGAAACCTAACATCACTGATGTTGAAGGTTTCTGAATTTAATATTTATCACTTCCCAAATTGATCTAGGTTCTGGACATGATATAATGGACATTTTCTACTTTTTAGTTTAAAAAGAAATAGTGGCACTTTTATTTCAGTCACATAAGGCCATTTTACTAAATGCTTGCTAAAATTTGTGTAGTACTATATCCACATATTCATGATATTTTCTTTTTATGGGCGGTGCCTGTGGCTCAGTGGGTAGGGCGCTGGCCCCGTATACCGAGGGCGGTGGGTTCAAACCCGGCCCCAGCCAAACTGCAACAAAAAAATAGCCGAGCGTTATGGTGAGCACCTGTAGTCCCAGCTACTTGGGAGGCTGAGGCAAGAGAATCGCTTAAGCCCAAGAGTTTGAGGTTGCTGTGAGCTATGACGAAGGGCGATATAGTGAGACTCTGTCTCAAAAGAATAAAAAAAAAATTTACAGCACAACTAAGATCTTCTCAGAGTACACCAGTACGCTGTGGCACACAGGTTGAAAATCACTGGCCGAAAGGAAAGCAAGGTGAGCATTAGTATTTGCGTGCCCCCTGTATGCCAGTCATTATGTTAGGTACTTTAAATGGTTTGTATCATTTAATCAACATAAAATACATAAATAAGCCAAACTGATTTGGAATAGTGAAGGAAGTTTTTTTTTTTTTTTTTCTTTTTCTAGAGACAGAGTCTCACTTTATTGCCCTCGGTAGAGTGCCATGGCTTCACAGCTCACAGCAACCTCCAACTCCTGGGCTTAGGCTATTCTTTGGCCTCAGCCTCCCGAGTAGCTGGGACTATAGGAGCTTGCCAGAAGTCCTGGCTATTTTTTTGTTGCGGTTTGGCCGGGGCCAGATTTGAACCCGCCACCCTCAGTATATGGGGCTGGCACCTTATCCACTGAACCACAAGCGCCGCCCAAGCAAGTATGTTTAAAGGAAAATATTAATTATTAGTATTTCTAAAATAATGAAGTCACATTAGGAAAATAGTTGATGTTTTAGGTTGGGCTCTTATAACAAAATGTCATAGACTGGGTGGCTTAAATGGTCCCGGATGAAGCTGCTGGCAAATTCATTTCCTGGTGAAATCTGCTTTCCAGCTTATGCTGCTGCCTTCTCCCTGTGTGCTCACCTGGCCTTTCTTGTGTGTGTATAGAGAGAGAAAGAAAACTCTCTTTTTATAAAGCCACTAATCCCATCATGAAGGTCTAACCCTCATGACCTAATCTAAACTTAAATACTCCCAAAGACCCCACCTGTAAATACACATTGGGGTTAAGGCATCAACATATGAATTTTGAGGCGGTGTTCGTAGCACAGTGGTTACGGTGCTGACCACATGCACCAAGGGTGGCGGGTTCGAACCCAGCCTGGGTCAGCTAAACATCAATGACCACTGCATCCAAAAAATAGCCAGGTGTTGTGCAGGCACCTGTGGTCCCAGCTACTTGGGAGGCTGAGGCAAGAGAATCTCTTAAGCCCAAGAGTTGGAGATTGCTGTGAGCTCGTGACACCACAGCACTCTACTGAGCGTGACATAGTGAAACTCTGTCTCAAAAAATAATAATAATAAAATAAAATAAAAACATATGAATTTTGAGAGGACACAAACATTCAGCCAATATAGTCAGTATGATAAACCAAACCATTAGTATAAATAAAGTGAGGTTAAAAGATGAATATTTAAAGTAATATATCAAGCCTAAAGCAGTATCCTACACTACACAAAAATCAAAAGTGTTTACAAATAGAAAAAATATATAAACTGAATGTATATCAAATAAATCCTTAATTTGTAGAATCTTTGATTAGGAGAAAATTACTTCATTTCATGTTTGAACTCTCCTATAACACTGTAAAGAGAGATACATCTTTAATTTCTAGCTCGGGATAAAGGTTAAAGAGTGAAAGAAGAGGTATTATTTTGCTTAATTGAAATTGATTATCATAATGTAATTTGATAATTTTTTTTTTGAGACAGAGTCTCATTCTGTGCCCCGGGTGCCCTGTGCCCTGTGCCGTAGCATCATAGCACACAAACTCTTGGGCTTGAGCATTCCTCCTGCCTCAGCCTCCCAAGTAGCTGGGACTACAGGCGCCTACCACTACACCAAGCTAATTTTTTTTGACTTTTAGTACAGAGTCTTTCTATGCTCAGGCTGGTCTCAAACTCAAGCAATTCTCCCACCTTGAGTCCTAGAGTCTAGGATTACAGGCATGAGCCACCACGTCTAGCCATAATTTGATAATATCGATAGATTAAGATTCCTTTGCTTACCAAGAGAGAGGCTTTTTCCATTCTTGACATCATCCTTTCCTACTTCTATTCCTTTGTGCATTTGGAGGGCTTTGGGAGATAGGAGTGAAGAGATGAAATGAAGAAATTCAAGTATTAACAAATAAAAGGAGACTGCAAGGTGGCTCATGCTTAGCTCTCTGGGAGGCTAAGGCAGGAGGATTGCTTGAGTCCAGGAGTTTGAATTGCAGTGAGCTGTGATGATGCCACCATACTCTAGCCCAGGCAACAGAGTGACCATTGCTAATTCTTTGTTCATCCTAGACTTATCAGAATGTTAGGGTATTCAGATTCAATCCTAAGGAGTTCAGTATGAGGGCATGTGCTATTATGGGAAATTACATACAAATTATTAATCTGTAATCATCAGTTCATTTTATTTGGGTTATTGAATAGCTACAAGTTGATAATAAGTTTGGTCAAATCTCAACCATCAGATTGGAATAAATGACTTTGAGGAGTGACTAGATCTCACTGTCAGTTCTTTACTTACTATCTGCTCAAGTTAATTTAGCGCATGAAATTAAAAATAAAAGTTATTTTAGTTTGGGCGGTGCCTGTGGCTCAGTGGGTAAGGCGCCAGCCCCATATACCGAGGGTGGTGGGTTCGAGCCCAGCTCTGGCCAAACTGCAACAAAAAAATAGCCAGGCATTGTGGTGGGCACCTGTAATCCCAGCTTCGGGAGGCTGAGACAAGAGAATCGCCTAAGCCCAAGGATTTGGAGGTTGCTGTGAGCTGTGACGCCATAGCACTCTACTGAGGGTTAATAAGTGAGACTCTGTCTCAAAAAAATAAAAATGTAATAAATAATAAAAAAACAAGTTATTTTAGTTTGAACCAGAAGTTTCCACTTCTGCCTTTTGTGGACCACAGAAGAAGACTTAACTATAATGCCTAAAATTTTGAGAAGCAAACTAGTGTCTTAGAGATAGGCAAACCTAGTTTTACTCAAGCAACAAAAGAAGTAGATAAATTAGATTTCATCAAAATTAAAAATACGTGTATCAAAGGGCACTGTCAACTTAAAGAGACAAACCGTACAATAGGAAAAAATATTTGCAAATAATATACCTGATAAGAGTTTAGTATCCAGAATTCATGCTCAGCATTCTTAGTCATTATGGAAATGCAAATCCAAACCACAATGAGGGCTCAGTGCCTGTAGCTCAATGCCTGTAGTTCAGCAGCTAGGGCTCCAGCCACAGACAACAGAGCTGGTAGGTTCAAATCCAGCCCGGGCCTGCCAAACAACAAAACATAACAGCCAAAACATAGCCGGGCATTGTGGCAGGCGCCTATAGTCCCAGCTACTTGGGAGGCTGAGGCAAGAGAATCTCTTAAGCCCAAGAGTCTGAGGTTGCTGTGAGCTGTGATGCCACAGCACTCTACCCAGGGCAACAGCTTGAGACTCTGTCTCAAAAAAAAAAAAACAAAAAACCCACAATGAGGTACCACCTCATAATCACTAGAATGGCTACATTAGAAAAGCAAAAAAGGGATGAGGACAGTGACTCATTCCTATAGTCATAGCACTTTGGAGGCAGGAGGATTTCTTGAGACTAGAAGTTTGAAACCAGCCTAAGCAAGAGTGAGATCCCTGTCTCTACTAAAAATAGAAAAAGTAGCTGGGCTTTACCTGCAGTCCCAGCTGTTTGGAAAACTAAAAGCATGAGGATCACTTGAACCCAGGAGTTTGAGGTTGCTGTGAATTAGACTAATGCCCTGGTACTCTAGCCTGGCAACAGAGACTCTGTCTCAAAGAAACAAAACAAAAAAGGCCAGATGTGGCTCAAACCTGTAATCCTAGCAATCTGAGAGACTGAGGCAGGTGGATTATCTGAGCTCACAGGTTCAAGACCAGCCTGAGCCAGAGTGAGACCTCATCTCTAAAAATAGCCAGGTGTTGTGGCAAGTGCCTGTTAGCCCAGCTACTTGGGAGGCTGAGGCAAGAGAATCACTTGAGCCCAAGAGTTTAAGGTTGCTGTGAGCTATTACACCATGACACTCTACTGAGGGTAACAAAGTGACACTCTGTCACCTCCCTCACCCCCAGAAAGAGAGAGAGAGATGGAAATGTATTTATTTATTTATTTATTTGAGACAGTCTCACTGTGTTGCCCTCGGTAGATGGCGTCACAGCTCACAGCAACCTCAAACTCTTGGGCTCAAGTGATTCTCTTGCCTCAGCCTCCCAGGTAGCTAGGATTATAGGTGCCTGCCACAACCCCAGCTGTTCTTTGCCATAGTTTTCATTGTTGTTTAGCTGGCCCAGGTTGGGTTTGAACCCGCCAGCTTCGGTGTATGTGGCTAATGCTATAATCACTGTCCTATGGGCACCAAGCTGAAAGATGGAAATTTAAGTAAACCCCGCTAGGTGGGGTGACTCACGCCTGTAATGCACTGTGGGAGGCTGAAGAGGGAGAATTCCTCGAGCTCAGGAGTTCACAACTCGCCTGCGCGAGAGTGAGACCCCAACTCATGAAGAAAATGGAAAAACCCAGCCAGGTGCCACAGTGAGCACCTGTAATGCCAGCAGCTTCTGTAGGCTGAGGCAGGAGGGTGCCCACAGCCAGAGTCTGAGGTTGCAGTGAGCTACAATGCCAAGTGTACATACTCTGTATGATCCCCAGGACTGTGAATTTACATGAGGTGGCACAGTTGACCTTAAGTTAGATTGTCTTGGTGAACCTGACCTAATGATATGAGCCCTCTAAGAGCAGAAAGTTCTTTACAGTTGGTTGAAAAAGAGGAAGTCAGGCTCACTGCCTGTAGTTCAGTGGTTAGGGCACCAGCCACACACCGGGATTGATGGGTTTGAACCCAGCCTGGGCTTGCTAAACAACAATGGCAACTACAACAGCAACAGCAAAAAATAGCCAGGCATTGTGATGGGTGCCTGTAGTCCTAGCTAGTTGGGAGGCTGAGGCAAGAGAATCACTAAAGCCCAAGAATTTGAGGTTGCTGTGAGCTGTGACACCACAGCACTCTACCAAGAGTGACACAGTGAGACTCTGTCTCAAAAAAAAAAAGGTCATATGGTAACTTTTTTTTTCTTTTGAAGCATAAGGATTCCACATGTCATAGGGGAGAGTCATGAGTCAAGGAATGTGGGAAGCTTCTAGGAGCTAAGAGCTGACAGCCAGCAAGGGAAGTAGAATTTTACTCCTACAGCCAAAAGGAAGTGAATTTGGCCACAAAGGAGAATGACCTCAGAAGCAGATTTCCCCTAGATCTTCCAGACAAGAACTCAACCTTACTGACACCATGATTTTCTCTTGATAGACTAAGCAGAGAACCCAGCCTGATTTGTGATTTCTGACTGCAGACTGAGAAAGAATTAATAGTCATTTTTCAATTTATTTTTAGTTCAGATAAAATTCACATAATGTAAAATTCACTGTGTTAACCATTTTGAAGTGTATGATTCACTAGTTTTTAATACATTTGCAATGTTGTACAGCCATCACTGTCTAATTGTAGAATATTTTCTGTTGCCTCAGAAAGAAACCTTGTACCTTTCAATTTCTTTCTTCCTCAATGGCCTGGTGACTACTTACTTTTTTTCTGTCTCTAAAGTTTCCTATTCTAGACATGTCATAGAAATATAATCTTGTAATCTGTGGCTTTTGGCATCTGGCTTCTTTCACTTAGGATAATGTTTTCAAGGTTCATCCATGCTGTAGCATGTATCAGTAATTCATTTGTTTTTATGGTTGAATAATATTTCATTGTGTGAATATATCACATTTTATTTATCTACTAGGTGATGGACATTCTACCTTTTGTCTATTATAAATAATACTGCTGTGAACATTCTTGCACAAATTTTTGTGCAAACAGATTTTCAGTTCTCTTGGATATAAACCTAGATGAAAAATTGCTAGGTCATATGGTAACTTTTTTTTTTTTTTGAGACAGAGTCTCCCGCTGTTGCCCTGGGTAGAATGTCATGGCGTCACAGCTCACAGCAACCTCAAAGTCTTGGACTCAAGCAACTCTCTTTCTTCAGCCTCCCAAGTAGCTGGGACTACAGGCACCTGCCACAACACCCAACTATTGTTTGGTTGCAGTTGTCATTGTTGCTTAGCAGACCTGGGCCAGGCTTGAACCTGCCACCCTAGGTGTATGTGGCTGGCACCTTGCTGATTGAGCTACAAGCGCCGCCCATATGGTAACTTTTTGTGAGGAACTGCCAGACTTTTTCACAGAGATAGTACCATTTCCATTTGCACAGTATGAGATGTCTAGTTTCTCCACATCCTTGCCAACACTTTTTATTATTTGTCTTTTTTATTACAGCCATCCTAGTGGGTCTCACAGTAGTTTTAATTTGTATTTCTATAATGATTAGTGATGATGATCATCTTTGTGTGTTTATTGGCCATTTGAATATTTTATGTGGAGAAATGTGTCTTCAGATTCTTTGGCCATTTTTTTTTTTTTTTTGGGACAGTCTTACTTAGTCGTCCTTGGTAGAGTGCTGTGGCATCTTAGCTCACAGCATCCTCAAACTCTTGGGCTTATGATTTGCAAATATTTTTGTGATTGTATTCTTTGATGCACCAAAAGTTTTTGGTTTGGGTATTTTTTGTTTGTTTGTTTTTGAGACAGAGTCTCACTTTGTAACCCTCAGTAGAGTGCTATGGCATCGTAGCTCATAGCAACCTCAAACTCGTGGGCTTAAGTAATTCTCTTGCCTCAGCCTCCCTAGTAGCTGGAACTACAGGCACCCTCCACAACGTCCGGCTATTTTTATTTTTTTATTATTATTATTTTTTAGTAAGGTTTGAAGTTGCAGCTTAATGAAAGACTACACAATGTAGCTGGTAAGAACATGGGCCTGAAGACAGACTGCCAGCATTCAAATCCCAGCTCTGTTGTTACTAGCTATGTGTGACTGTGGTTAAATTACTTAACTTTCTGTAATTCAGTTACTCACTTTATGAATGGAGATGATATTATTTCCTATCCCAAAGAGCTGCTCTGAGAATTAAGTATTCTAGGGCGGCACCTGTGGCTCAGTAGTTCAACCCGAGGTTCAACCCGGCCCTGGCCAAACTGCAACAAAAAAATAGCTGGGCGCCTGTAGTCCCAGCTACACGGGAGGCTGAGGCAAGGGTATTGCCTAAGCCCAGGAGTTGGAGGTTGCTGTGAGCTGTGTGACGCCACAGCATTCTACTATGGGCGCTAAAGTGAAACTCTGTCTCTAAAAAAAAAAAAAAAGAATTAAGTATTTTGTCTTTTTTTTTTTTTTATTGTTGGGGATTCATTGAGGGTACAAGAAACCAGGTTAAACTGATTGCATTTGTTAGGTAAAGTCCCTCTTACAATTTTGTCTTGCCCCCAAAAGGTGTGTCACACACTGAGACCCTACCCCCTCCCTCCTTCCCTCTCTCTTCTCTTCTTTTCTCCTACCCCCTCCCTCCTTTTCTCTCTGCTCTCCCCTTCTCCCACCCCCTACTGTGTACTAGGTCATTAATTGTCCTTATATCAAAATTGAGTACATAGGATTCATGCTTCTCCATTTTTGTGATGCTTTACTAAGAATAATGTGTTCTACTTCCATCCAGGTTAATACAAAGGATGTAAAGTCTCCATTTTTTTTTTAATGGCTAAATAGTTTTTCATGTATACATATACCACAGCTTGTTAATCCATTCCTGGGTTGGTGACACCTGACTATTTTTAGAGAAGGTCCCACTGTGGCTCAGGCTGGTCTCGAACCTGTGAGCTCACACAATCCATCCACCTCACCTTCCCAGAGTGCTAGGATTATAGGTGTGAGCCACCATGCCTGGCCTTTTTTTTTTTTTTTTTGAGATAGGGTCTTGTTCTGTTGCCCAGGCTGGAGTGTACAGTGGTACAATCATAGCTCAGGGTAATCTCCAACTTCTGAATTCAAAGTATCCTCCTGCCTCAGCCTCCCAAGTAACTGGAACTATAGGTGAATGTCACCACACCCAGCTAACTTTTTTTTTTTTTTAGAGATAGGTTCTCATTGTGTTTCCCAGGCTAATCTTGAACTCTGGCCTCAGGGGATCCTCCCTCCTCAGCCTCCCAGAGCACTAGGATTACAGGTGTGGGCCACAAGCACCTGGTCAAAAGATTTTTTTAATTTCGATGAAGTCCAATTTTTTCTTTTGTTGCTTATGCTTTTGGTGTCATAATTAGGAAACTATTGCCTATTCCAAGGTCACAAAGATACCAGTGATTTTCAACTGGTATACTGCAGCACACTGGTGTTCCATGAGAGGATCTTAGGTGTGCCATGAAAATTTTTTAAAAGATCATTAATTAAATTATTTTCGAAAGCTCTAATTGTTTCCTTATGGATTGTTTAGTGTCCCTGTACATATATGATTATGTAATTTGCAAACAGATACTTTTACTTCTTGGTTTCCAGTCTGGATCCCTTTAATTTTTTTTCTTGCCTAATTTTTCCATCTCACAGGGGTCCTCAAACTTTTTAAACAGGGGGCCAGTTCACTGTCCCTCTGACCATTGGAGGGCTGAACTATAGTTTTAAAAAAAAACTATGGGCCAGACTATAGTTTAAAAAAAAAAAATGAACAAATTCCTATGCACACTGCACATATCTTATTTTGAAGTAAAAAAACAAAATGGGAACAAATACAATCACACTGCCTTATGTGGCCTGCGGGCCACAGTTTGAGGACCCCTGAATTCTAGAGCTTAGAGTACATACAGTGGTGAATAGGAGACAGCCTTATCTTGTTCCTGATCTTAGAGAGAAGTTTTCAGTCTTTTGCCTTGTAAGCTTGTTATTAAGTGTAGGTTTTTCATAGATGCCCTTTATCAGAATGAGGAAGTTCCCCCTTTCTTCATAGTTTGGTGAGTGGTATTTATTATGAAAAGGTTTCTGTGAAATCTTGTTTTGCATCTATCGAGATGATTATGTGCTTTTCCCCTTTATTAATATGGCATATTAAATTGATTGATTTTCGTATATTGAATCACTCTGCATTTCTGGGAAAAATCCCACTTGGTCATGATGTGCTTAGCCTTTTAATATTCTTCTGAATTCAGTTTGCTAGTATTTTACTGAGAATTTTTGCATAGATATTCCTAAGAAATGTTGGTCTGTAGTTTTTCTGTTTTCTTTTTTTTTTTTTTCTTGTGATACCTTCGGCTTTGATGGCAAGGTAATATTGGTCTAATAGAAGGAGTTAGGTTAAATGGGCATTGTTTTAAGTTACAACAATAGAAAATAAATATAACTGCTAAAGAAGTTATGTGCCTTCTGATGGAAGAAAAAACCACCACTTGTGAAGCAGTCTTGCAAAAACAGAAACCTGAATCTGATCAAGCTTCTAGTCTAGATCAACATCAATTTATAGAAAATAAAGAACATGTTCAACTATGCCAAGGGTATACATTACAATTAGCAAAATCCAAATACAGCAAACATTGCAGGTTAAAAAACATAAACCATACCCATAATTTAACTTAATTTATAATAGAATTTTGTATAAGGAACTGGTTAACCAGACATTGAAGAACTTTTGAAAGAGCAAAAAGCAGGGTAACATGGAGAAGTAAATACAGGGAAAAAATTCCCCGTGTAGTGCTTCATGCATAAAGACAAAAAGTTGAGGTTATTAGAACCTAAAGGTTGGAAGAGAGACCTTGTAGAGGTTGAACTCAGACTCTGAGATTAGGTGCTGAGCAGGGTATATTGAAGGGTATATTGAAGCTCATTAGGGAGAAGGGAAATAGAAGCTCAAAACTAGAATCAGCTGCCAGTGCCAGGAAGAAGGCCTGTTGTTGAGGTGATGGAAACAGAAACAAGAAGAGTAAGCTGATGATGGTGGGAGCAGAAATTCTCTTCTCACCTCCCCTCTCCTTCTAGTATCCTTCTAGAGCTCCTATTAGAAGAACCTGGCAAAAGAAAAATCTGATTTCCAAAGTCCAAGTCCCAGCATTGCTGAGAGTGGGTTTGGACCTGAAAGACTATAGTTTAATAATTGGAACAATCATCAACTCAGTTCTTTCAAATTAATACATTGCAAAAAAAAAAAAAAAAAAGAGTGATGGAGGGAAATACATCAAAAGATCTATCAACCAATTATGATGTATGAACCATATTTGGATCCCAGTCTAAACAAAGCATAACAAAATTATGAAATATTTGGATCAGGTAGTAAATGATATTAAAGGATTCTTAATTTTTGTAGGGGTGAGAATTGCATTGTAGTTGTAGTTTTTTTCTAACTTCTTAGCTTTTAGAGATACATTCTGAAATATTTATAGATGAACTACGATGTGTGAAATTTGTTTCAAAATAGTACTGGAGAAAAGAGGAGGCAAGGTTGAAGAGCAAGACTAACCACATATTGATGGTTCTCAGGGCTGGGTAGTGGAGATATGGGGTTAATTTTACTCTTCCATCTACTTTTTATATGTTCAAAATTGTCTATAATAAAAGTGTTTTTTCTTTTAATGGAAACAATTCCATTGATAAACTTTTTTTGTTTGTTTTTTGGAGACAGAGTCTCACTTTGTCGCCCTTGGTAGAGTGCCGTTGCAGATAGTTCACAGCTCAAACTCTTGGGCTCAAGTGATTCTCTTCTCTCAGCCTCACAAGTAGTTGGGACTAAAGGCGCCGGCCACAACACCCAGCTCTTTTAGAGATGAGGTCTTGCTTTGGCTCATGCTGGTCTCGAACCTGTGAGCTCAGGCAATCCACCCACCTCTGCCTCCCAGAGTGCTAGGATTACAGGCGGGAGCCACCACACCCGGCCTGATAAACTTTTTTTAACCTCTTAGATTTACAGTCAGCCTTTTGGTTTGCTTGATCATAGACTATTAAGAAAACAGTACTTGGGGCGGTGCCTGTGGCTTAGTGAGTAGGGTGCCGGCCCCATATACTGAGGGTGGCAGGTTTGAAGCTAGTCCCAGCCAAACTGCAACAAAAAATAGCTGGGCATTGTAGCAGATGCCTGTAGCTCCAGCTACTCGGGAGGCTGAGGCAAGAGAATCACCTAAGCCCAAGAGCTGGAGGTTGCTGTGAGCTGTGACCCCATGGTACTGTGAGATTCTGTCTCTAAAAAAAAAAAAAACTTGGAAACATTGTTGCATTTTAACAATATCTTTAAGAATTAAAGGCACATCCCTTTGATGCCATAATTCCAGTCCTGGGACCATAATTCCAGGTCTAGGAGTTACTTGTACATGTATAGAAAGATGTTTATACATAGATAGTCATCATAGCAACAGAAAGTTTGGAAACAACCTAAATATCCATTAATACAGAGGTAAATAGCTTAACGAATTATGGTATAATTCGTTATACCATATGGAATACTGCTCACTTATTAAGAGAATAAAGCAGTTCCGTGTATAATGATACAGAATGATCTCCAATAAGAAACCAGCGTACAGACCAGTATATGTCAATCATTTGTGTTTCCACCCAAAAAAGATATTATACTTGAGTATATTTTGATTATTGTTGGAAAGACAGACGAGTCATCTGATTCCTTGTATCTGATAGTCTCAGATTCAAGGAATCAGATGACTGAAGATTTGAGGGTGGGAGGGAGATTTCTTTTTTCACTAAAAGAATAATAACTTGGGAGCAGAAATGAATAACTATTTCTGGATAAAACTATGGGACAGACTTTATGAAAAACAAATATAATAAAAGCTTAGTATTGCTTTCATCTAACAAAAATAGAAAACATTAGCAAGTAAATACGCATAATAGATATTGCTATGAGAGATAAACAGATACTTCACTTACAAGTGGAAATGTTATCTGGATTATTTTTTAGGTGGTGATAGTGGACTGGATGGGTTAGGAGGACCAGGTGTACAACTAGGAAGCCCAGATAAGAAAAAACGCAAGGCAAATACACAGGTAAATTGTATCATCATCTTTAATAACAATTTTTCTTTGCTGGTATCATCAGGCTGATGAGGTAAATTTAAACTTAATCATGGGTTTTGTTTCCTATCCTCACACCTATCAGTGAATTCTGCATTGATTGTATTTTTTTTTTCAGTCTACAACCAGTGACTTTTGTTGGACTGCAGCCCTATAGTAGACATTGCAAGAAGAAAGTATGTGCAGAAAAATTAAAATACTTGTTCTTAAATCTAATTTAGAGGTTTTTAAGAAGCATAAATGCCTATAGTTCTATAAAAGATTTAAAAATAGGTGGTGCCTGTGGCTCAGTAAGTAGGGCGCCGGTCCCAGATACCGAGGGTGGCGGGTTCAAACCCAGCCCCGGCTGAACTGCAACCAAAAAATAGCCGGGCGTTGTGATGGGTGCCTGTAGTCCCAGCTGCTCTGGAGGCTGAGGCAGGAGAATCTCTGAAGCCCAAGAGCTAGAGGTTGCTGTTAGTCCTGTGACATCATGGCACTCTAGTGAAGGCAGTAAAGTGAGACTCTGTCTCTACAAAAAAAAAAGATTTAAAAATAGGCTTGGTGCCTGTGGCTCAAGCAGCTAAGGCACCAGCCACATACACCTGAGCTGTCGGGCTTGAATCCAGCCCGGCCCGCCAAACAACGAGGGCTGCAACCGAAAAACAGCCAGGCGTTGTGGCGGGCGCCTGTGGTCTCAGCTACTTGGGAGGTGGAGGCAAGAGAATCGCTTGAGCCCAGGAGTTGGCGGTTGCTGTGAGCTGTGATGCCACGGCACTCTACCCAGGGCGACAGCTTGAGGCTCTGTCTCCAAAAAATAAAATAAAATAAAAAAGATTTAAAAATAATAATACAGAAATACTGAAGTAATGTTGAACTATTGGAATAGCCCAGTATTATGTGCAGATCATAAAGCAATCAAGATGGAGGAATGTTTTTTTGTCACTTGGGATTGTAATAAGCAGTTATACATACAGGTTTTCATGGTTTTATTCTCTATGAATTTGAAACATTATTTTTATGATAAATGCTGTGGATAAGTATAATGTGTGTACAGATTACTTTTAATTTTTCCATTTGACCTCCATCTGTTAAAATTAAAGTGAGTTTAAAACTAGCAGTTTATTTTTCCAGTCTGAGGCCTAGAGCTTAGTGTTTTGGGAATACTTTAATAGGGTCTGCTTGAAGTTAAGCTAGGGAACAAAATTTAGATCCTGTTTATTGTTATTTAATTTTATTCCTTGGTGGTGTAAAAGTTAATTTGTGGTCAGAATGCTTTAGTATTTTAAGTGAAAGATTCTAGAGTTATAGTAAGCATATTAAGTTAAAATTATAATAATGAAGTTTCTTTTGAAAGTTAAATATTTGGGGCTTTGAAATGACAATGAATTTGAGCTCAGAAAATCATTATTTTCTTTTCTAAATGAAAGAAACCTACATATTTTGATCATTAAGTGTAATTAAATATAAACATAAATCGTAATTGAAAAGTCAAGTGAAGAATTACATTTTTGTAATACTGCAAGGGAAATTTGATTAAAACCCTGTTCATAGGTATTAAGATAGAAAAGGACAATTTTAATGACTTCTTTGATCAAAAACATACTTTACATTCTCATTTCAGGGACCTTCTTTTCCTCCATTGTCTGAGTATGCTCCACCACCGAACCCAAACTCTGACCATCTAGTAGCTGCTAATCCATTTGATGACAACTATAATACTATTTCCTATAAACCACTACCTTCATCAAATCCATATCTTGGCCCTGGTTATCCTGGCTTTGGAGGCTATAGCACATTCAGAATGCCACCTCACGTTCCCCCAAGAATGTCTTCCCCATACTGTGGTCCTTACTCACTCAGGAATCAGCCACATCCATTTCCTCAGAATCCTTTGGGCATGGGTTTTAATAGACCTCATGCTTTTAATTTTGGGCCACCTGATAACTCAAGTTTTGGAAATCCATCTTATAATAATGCACTAAGTCAGAATGTTAACATGCCTAATCAACATTTTAGACAAAATCCTGCTGAAAACTTCAGTCAGATTCCTCCACAGAATGCTAGCCAAGTGTCTAACCCTGATTTGGCATCTAATTTTGTTCCTGGAAATAATTCAAGTTTTACTTCTCCATTAGAATCTAATCATTCTTTTATTCCTCCTCCAAACACTTTTGGTCAAGCAAAAGCACCACCCCCAAAACAAGACTTTAGTCAAGGACCAGCCAAAAACACTAATCAAAATTCCTCTACTCATCCACCTCACTTGAATATGGATGACACGGTGAATCAGAGTAATATCGAATTAAAAAGTGTTAAGCGAAATAATGCAGTAAATCAAGAGAACAGTCGTTCAAGTAGCACTGAAGCAACGAACAACAGCCATGCAAATGGGACACAGAATAAGCCGCGACAGCCGAGAAGTGCAGCAGATACATGCACCACTGAGAAAAGCAATAAATCCTCTCTCCACCCAGGCCGTCATGGCCATTCGTCTTCTGACCCCGTGTATCCTTGTGGAATTTGTACAAATGAAGTGAATGATGATCAGGACGCCATCTTATGTGAGGCATCATGTCAGAAATGGTTTCATCGGATCTGTACTGGAATGACTGAAACAGCTTATGGCCTCCTAACAGCGGAAGCCTCAGCAGTATGGGGCTGTGATACCTGTATGGCTGACAAAGATGTCCAGTTAATGCGCACTAGAGAAACTTTTGGTCCACCTGCAGTAGGCAGTGATGCTTAATCACAGGCGGTAACTAAAGTGGGTTTCTTTTCCTGTGTTTTACAGAGGTTCGGTGACATAGGATTTTAATGTTTTACATTATTTTTTTAAAAGCACACACAAAAACATTATTTACCTTTTGGTTTTTATTAATATTCCACTTCATTACTAGAGCAAGTTTTGTATTGTCTTTGCTACCTTAAATGAGAGTAATGTATATAGAGGTGCTTTAGAAAGATTTATAAGTGAATGTTAGTTGTTATTTATCATAAACATAAAAGCCTCTTGAAGCTTCAAAATAATATATAATGTAGGCAAGTTTAAACTTTTAAAACTTAGAATCATTGAAAAATGTATATTTCAGTGCTGAACTTTGACCGTACCATATTAAACTTTTAGTTCAAAAAGTTTTTGAAGGATCCATTTAACATGTTTTCACAACATAATATGCATAGCTATAACATGGAGGAAAGCATACATTTTGATGTAGATTTTTAAAAAAATAATAGAGTGTGACATCAGGTTTCTTCTCCACTAGGGTCTTTGGGTTAGTGAATTTCATATTTTCAAATGCATCTTTCTAGAATATCTGTTTGTACAGATACTAAACAGATCTTAGCATATAGTAAATGATCAATATTTATTGATTAACTTGTGGATTGTACCACATGAAATTGCTAATGTCAGATCAGTTGAAAATTGATTGCAGTTAGTAAAATTGGCATAAAGTATGTTTCCATTTGTGCTATTCAGAATTGTGATAGAATTATGCTCTTAATTTTCTTTGATACTGAGTTGTTTTACTGTTTTCCAGAGAAATAAATGCGATAGTATCTTCAAAAGAATTGTGAATACTTTTTTTAAAATATGATTTAAAACTGGGACATGTTGTAAACAAGGAAAGAAGAAACATTGGTTTGGGCTTAGATGGCTCTGCTTTCAAAAGAACTATTCAGTGATGTTTTGAAAAATCTTGTTCTGGGGATCTGAATTTCAAAATGAACCTCAGGGGGAGCCAAATTGAAGGCTAAGTTAAAAACAGCAATTCAAGGCCTTGCAGCAGTCTTAAAGAGTTTCTGCTATGACTGGGAAAAATGTAAAAATGGACCTGAGAGTACCCTCCTGAGAGATCATCAAGCATGGAGACAGTGGGAGGTGTAGTCATTAAAGTTCAAAACAACGGAAAACTATTTTTGGAGCATATCATAACCTGTGGCCAAAAAAAGGTGAATACTGTTCGACAATTGATAGCAGTTTATAACTATAATCCAAGCAGTTGGATGCTGGTGAAGTTCCCTAATATGTTGACACTATTATTGTGACCAAAAAGTTCTGAAGAGTGTATAGTGATCTGTGCAAGTGATAATTACTACTATTTAAACCCACATGTACTATTTAAACCCACGTGAAACAGTGAGAGCAGCAGCATATTGTTAAACAAATTATGCATGGAATTTTCGATTTAAAAACAATATCCTTTGGTTAATAAACATGAATCTATACTTTTACATGGCAGGACTTGACTTCACATGTCACAGAGTCACAAAGTCAATTGACTTGGGCTATGAAGTTTTGTCACGTCCATTTAACCAATCATCTTTATCGTTTGGAGCAAAACCATGAAACAACATATTCCCCAATTGAGATGCAGTAACTGGAGAATTTGAACAATTTATACAATCTAACAAATGACGAATTTTATAAAAATTAAACATTTACGGGCGGCGCCTGTGGCTCAGTTGGTAGGGCGCCGGCCCCATATACTGAGGGTGATGGGTTCAAATCCGGCCCCGGCCAAACTGCAACCAAAAAATAGCCGAGCGTTGTGGCGGGCGCCTGTAGTCCCAGCTATTTGGGAGGCTGAGGCAAGAGAATCGCTGAAGCCCAGGAGTTGGAGGTTGCTGTGAGCTGTGTGAGGCCACGGCACTCTACCGAGGGCCATAAAGTGAAACTCTGTCTCTACAAAAAAAAAAAATTAAACATTTACTATTCCATTGGAAGAAAACTATTAATGCTTCTGTTGCATATTTTGATTGAATAAAACTTATTTTTTTAATACAGTGTTTTAATTTTGACCTATAAGAACAGCAATTTCATATGGTACAAGGTAATATATGGTTTTGTTTTCTCCATTTACCCTTAACTAGTTAGAGATGAGTACAAACTATTTTCAATAATTGTGAAATATATATCTAAAGTTTTAGGAAATGATATGAACTATTATACTAGGATTCCTCTGTGTGAAAACTTTACCAGTTGAAGCACGTTAAAATGCAGAATTTTGGGCTGACTCAGACATTTGATGATGTTCAGTAGTATACTTGAAGATCCCATTTTACTTACATTGTAATTTTTCTTAGATATACATAATTTTCTAAATGTTTAAGGATGTAGTTATGTTTTTCTTGAAATTCTGGTGAGTGCTGATTTTTAGTAAATGAGGCATTGCATGCCATGTGCTTAGTCCTAGAATCAGATCATTATTTCTTATGATTCTGAATAGACCTAGTTATTTATTGTGAGTAGAACCTTTCAGTGTTCTCAGGAGTTAACACTTTACATGGTAATACTTAAGTTGTACTCATTATTAAAATTCATTATGCAGTTTCTTAAACCTTTTGTCATTTGTAGTTTCAGTAGTTAGCTGTTTTGTGAAAATGGAGTAACATCTCCTAAAGATACTTGATTTGTCATGTGATTCTTTCATTTTCTACTTCCAAGTCAATTGTTTTTAAAAACTTGCAAACAGGTGAATTTGTATTCAAGTGTTTAGGTAGGACTTCAACACATCTTACTTAAATAAGAATCTGTAAATATTCAAAAGAAGAACCCATGATTGATTCTGACGGTAAATCATAGTTAAAGTATAATCATGGCTCATGAAAGTTTTCATGTGTTTTAATTAATTTTTTTACTAGTTCCATATTTTTCTCTGTAAAACTAAGCCAAAAGTTATATAGAAATTTTTGGCTAAGAAAAGTGATGAACTTTAAGAATGGCCAGATAATTTGTCCAATTTGGCCCAAAGAAGGCTATTATATAAATGGACTTTTTTAGGACAAAGTATAAACTCCCCTCAACTTTAGAAATACCCAGTGATGGAAAGGAACACAAGTAGAATTGTACATTTTTTGTTATCCTTTTCCTTCACTGCAAGGCCTCATCTTACAAGCACATATACATACCAAGACACACACACACACATACCAAGACACACACACACCTGCGCAGGAAATTTTGGGAGTTTCTCCAATATTCCCAAGTTTTGCTCAAGTTCAGCCTGGCTATCAGCATCTAGGCTCACTCACCAAGGCCAGGCTACTGATGAAAAGTTTTAAAGTATCAGATTCTTTCTCAGAACTTGATTTTCTCATTTACTAGCAAATTCCTGATCCATATACCTGTAGATGTTATTGGACTTGCTAATAATAGCTTAGATTATAAAAGCAAATAAATTGTTCTTCTGGTAGAGTGATTAGAATTAGTTTTATGATCAGTGTTCTCCTTTGTGTGAAATACTTTAGAGTAGCGCTATTAATGATTATTATTATTATTATTTTTTTTTTTTGGCTGAGTGTTTCTTTTTGGCTGGGGCTGGGTTTGAACCCACCACCTCCGGTATATGTGGCCTGCACCCTACTCCTTTGAGCCACAGGCGCTGCCCTATTATGATTTTTCTTATCCAAATTAGTAAGTTATATACATAAAACTGGAGATTTTCTTTTACTAGTGCTATTTTTCATAGGTGAACACAATATAAGAAAATCCCAGTTTGGGGGTGTATTTTTAAGACTCCTAACTGTCTAGTGGCAGCAAAAAACTCATTAAGTATGGATCACCATGAAATCTGCTGACTTTGGTCATCCACATAAAATAAGTATTCATCTAATATTCTTTCAGACTTGTTTGTCTTGAACAAATTAGGTGCTGGTACTTACTGTCCAATATACTTAGTAATTATATTTAATAGTAAGAAAATACATAAGCAATGATTTAAGGAAGTTCTCAAAATTCTTGGATTTCTTTTTGCAATGTGTAGAAGTTTCATATGTGTGAGCATTTGTGCTATTTAAAATTTTTTTGATTAAAAACTTTTAAAAGCATCTAGTCTCCCAAAGTTCATTTGTAAATAGTAGCTTGGAACTCTGTATAATAGGGAAGCTCATAAAGACTTATTTAATGTAGTTAACTGTTAATATCGTAGTGAGCTCTCAGTTTTCTTTAGGAAGCCAATCAATGTAGGAGAGAAAGAAGCAGAGTTTTTTCTTTTTTCCCGATGTGATTAGGAAGGTTAAGTTTTTGGGGAGTGGGTTATTTCCCAGTTGCCCTTCCCATTCTAATCTCTAGTGGAATGCTATATAAACAGGCTTGTTTCTTCCTCTCTTGAAGGTTCCTGCTTCAACATTTCATATCTTTCCTCTGATCAGAAATCCTGTTTCTTTGCGTGACAATGGTTGGCTAGACTTTAAGAGAAAAGCATTTTCCACTAAGATTAAGAATGAAGATAGTGGAGAAAGTGGCATTAAATTTCTTTTTTTAAAGGATGTTTGTTAGTGCAGAATGCCTCTTTGATATCTAACATTTCAGACAATATGACCACATTTCAGACACCATGAGAAGCAGAATTTTTAGAGAATTGGCTGATACTATACTTAGAGTACTTCCAATTTTATTTAGATATCTTGTTGTGACTTTTCACAGCTTCCTATCCTTTGATTCTGAATTCAGAGGTTTTCTTCTCATTTCCAAATTTTAGTGACTTCCCTGTCTTGTTTCCATTTATCCAATATAGCAATTTTAGAAATATTCACTAATGGAAAGAAATACAAGTAAAATTGAACCTTTTTTTTTTTTTTGAGACAGACTCAAGCTGTCAGCCTGAGTAGAGTGCCATGGCATCACAGCTCATAGCAACCTCCAACTCCTGGGCTTAAGCGATTCTCTTGGCTCAGCCTCCCAAGTAGCTGGGACTACAGGCACCCACCACAATGCCTGGCTATTTTTTGGTTGTAGTTGTCGTTGTTTGGCAGGCCCAGGGTGGATTCGAACCCACCAGCTCTGGTGTATGTAGCTGGTGCTTTAGCTGCTTGAGCTATAGGCGCCGAGCCAGAATTAAACCTTTTTAAATAATCCTGTTCCTTCACTGAAAGGCCTCATCTTATATGCACATACACATACAAAGACACCTTCCCCCTCAACTTAGTGGGAAATCTTGAAGTTTCTCCTACATTCCCAAGTTTTGCTCAAGTTCAGCCTGGCTAACTGTCAGCATCTAGGCTGTCTCACCAAGGCTGGTTGAGAATATTTTCCAACTTATGGTGGTACAGTGATAAGAATTTGGGGGCACTTGTGGAGCAAGGAGGTTAGCATTAACATCTCAAGTCTAGGAAAAATAAAAGGAAGAAAGTTGGCCAGGTACGGTGGCTCACAGCTATAATCCTAGCACTCTGGGAGTCTAAGGTGGGAAGATTGCTTGAGCTCGGGAGTTTTAGACCAGCCTGAGCAAGAGTGAGACCCCGTCTCTTATCAGAAATAGAAAATTAGCCAGGTGTTGTGGTGCATGCCTATGGTCTCAGCTATGGGCTGGAGGCTGAGGCAGGAAGATCACTTGAGCCCAGGAGTTTGAGTTTGTGGTGAGCTACAAACCCACTGCATTCTACCTGGAGTGACCGAGTGAGACTCTGTCTTAAAAAAAAAAAAAAGGAAAGTGCCATGCATATGCCAGGCATTAACACACTAGAGGCTGCCTGTATTTAATTTAAAACTTTTAATGAACCCCAGTGGATAAGCTTCATCTTTGTCGTATTTTCTCAATACTACATTACTTGCAATTGTATTGAAACTTAGTCTAAATGCCTGTACCTTTCTTGTTCTGTAGATGTGTAGATGTTGCTTGTTAGTTAAAATACAATCTTTTATAAAAGAAAGTCCTGCTTCTTATCATGATGTATGTGACTTAAATAATTGTTTCATATTAAAACTATTTCTTCCTTATGTACTGTTTACATATACCTCTTTTTGGGATATTAGTTCAGTACTTTTATACAAATCTGAATGTGTTCCACATTGGTGACATGTATTTTTGCAGTAATTTTTTGTTTTGTTCTTAGAGCATGTCTAAAGTAACACATGCACTAGTGCTGTGGTCTGTGGCAAAATTACTGTAATTCAAATTGGAAAATAAAATGTTTCCAGACTTTGTCCAACATTTATTCCTATGGCAAAGGAAATTACTATGTAATACTAATTATTTCTTATGCTGGTATGTTTTAAGCTACTCTATGAAGTATGTGAAACATCAATATTTATGGATTAGTAGATGGCTTTGATGACTTTGAAATGGGAGAGGGGGTAAAATTTGGTGTTAGAAATTCATGACACCTGTAATACAATAAATACTTATTAGAAATTTGATCTTCCACTTAGAACGATAATTTGCTAAGGAATTATCTTAAATGACAGTGAATATTAGAATTTTTTAGCCTATATTACTATAATTACATAATAAATTTTGAACTTATCTTGATAACTCCCAAGCAAAAAGGGCGTCATTCACCCTACCATAACCAAAATAAGTACTACTGTAATACTTCATATATTAAAAAAAATGATTAAGATACAATAAAACTCCTCTAACTTAACTAGAATTTGTAACCATTGATACAAGGACTTGAATGCTGTTTATTATATATTAGATGAAAGGATTTGTTAATAACAGTCATAGTCAAGATCTTAAAAATGTTTAATATTGAAGGCAAAATTTTAAGCTTAGAGAAATTTAAGATACTAGTTTAAAAGTATTCTTATTTTGTCATTAAAACAAGTACCCAAAAGAATTATAATAGGTAATACTTGGCCAATGCAAATCTGTACATTGAAATTATATGCTTGAATGAAAAAAATAATGCTTATGAGTGCTTAAACGGCATATCTTTTTAAAATATTCAAATTTTTAGACTTATCAATTGAAACTGTCCTGAATTAATAAGGTTTTACTATATCAGTGATGTATATTACAAAATAAATGTCTACCTATGTTAATAATGCCTCTACACTGCATCATATTTGACATGGTTGGTATGGTATATTTTGTATTTTTGATTGTCGACTGTTCACAGAACTGATATAGCAATAAATCTGATTCAGTCTTAATATTTTTTAAAATGCCAGATACCATACTGTGTCATAATCCTATTATATTTGTCTTGAATGCTTGATATTTTCATAGTTCTATTTTTTAGGTTAAAAATGTAGTATTACATGTTAGGGGGTTATTTTTGTCTGCTATTTTCACATATGATCTTTTAGAACTAGGTCTGTTCCTATTGAAGTCGTAAAGTAATGATAGTATTAAATGATTCATGAATTACTTTGTGGAAAAATATAAAGTACAAAATGATTAGATCACCCCAAATTATTTTCTTTATGTGGTTAATGTACAGGTAACAGTTTTCAGTGGAATAAAATTGGCTTGATAACTGATTGAATATAGTAGATAATGGACAGTTCAACTGTGTAAGGGCTCTCTCCAAGTGTTAAACCAATTACATTCTCAATTCTGAATAATTTTATAGTAATTACTGTATATAGTGGTAGACCAATTCTCTCTTTTCTTTTTGTGATGTTTAACTCTTACAAGTTTCCTCCTCTGATCCTATTCCCTTCTTCCTTAAGGCTAGAACTTAAAATTGGACGAATGTAATTTGTCACCTACATTTTAGTTTTGTCTTCTATAGCTAATAAGACAAGTAGAGGTTCTGCTGTCAAGACAGTCCATGCTATTGTTTGCCATTCCTTCAGGGATGATATTAATACTAAACGTCATTTGTGCATCGTACAAGGAATGTTGATCAGTATATAGACCTACGACAAGTAGAAATAATGTACAGCAGGCTTTCTTAAAGACTATGTATTGTAAGTTTGTTTTCTATAGTGTTGTTATGCTTCACATTCTTTTAAATAAAGCTAGTTTTTAAAGAGAAAAATAACTTTTTTAAGTGTTTGCCTTTCATCAGGACAAGTAGGTGTGAAAGCCTTGGCTTTGGGTGGGAGATGTCCAACAAAACATTCGGCAGGGCAGTAGCCTCCACTCTACTGAGAGTAGTTTCATACTGAGGAGAGAACCAGTATTTTTGGTCAGGTCTTACCATATACATATTATATTTTCTGTTAAATTTATACTGAAGCCCTAGATTTCCTTAAGAAATTATGAGGATAGCATGTGTCTATTTTGATTTTAACAAATTAGGATGTCAGTTCTGTTAACAGGATCTTATTTGGAGAAGAGTTTTACAACTTCAGTAGTTTAATGATCCCCAGGGCAAAGACACCATTGTGACAATATTAAGAACAGATTTCCTTGATTGACAGGATTAAGTCTGAAGAAGATGCCAATTGTTAGAAATAACATTCAGGCATCTGAATAAAACGTGAATGTGGGCTCTGCACCCGTAGCACAGTGGTTACAGCGCCAGCCACATGCACCGAGGCTGGCGGGTTCAAACCCAACTGGGCCAGTTAAACAACAATGACAACTGTAACCAAAAAATAGCTGGGCATTGTGATGGGCACCTGTAGTCCCAGCTACTTGGGAGGCTGAGGCAAGAAATCGTGAATGTGGGGCCTGGCACAGTGGTTCATGCCTGTAATCCTAGCACTCTGGGAGGCCAAGGTGGGTGGATTGCCTGAGGTCACAGATTGGAGCCCAGCCTGAGCAAGAATGAGATCCTTGTCCCTACCACAAATAGAGAAACTAGTCAAGTGTGGCAGGCGCCTGTAGTCCCAGCTACTGGGGAGGCTGAGTCAAGAGGATCACTTGAACCCAGGAATTTGAGGTTGCTGTGAGCTCAGGCTGTTGAGTACTCCATGGTACTCTACCCAGGGCAACAGAGTGAGACTCTGTCTCAAAGAAGAAAGGAAAGTAAATGAAAGGAAAGGAAAAAGGAAAGGGAGGAAGGAAAGAAAGGAAGAAGAGGAAGGAAGGAAGGAAAAGAAAGAAAGATGAATGCTGACCTGGACATGTTGGTATTTTTTTCTTTTTTTTTTTTTTGCGAGAGAGAATCTCACTATAGTGAGTGCTTTGTATAGTGCTGTGGTGTCACAGCTCACAGCAACCTCAAACTCTTGGGCTTATGCAATTCTCTTGCCTCAGCTGCCCAAGTAGCTGGGACTACAGGTGCCCACCACAACACCCAGCTATTTTTTGTTGCAATTGTCATTGTTTAGCTGGCCCCGGCTGGGTTCAAACCTGCCAGCCTTAGTGTATGTGGCTGGTGCCATAACCACTGTGCTATGAGTTCCTAGCCCAAAGATGGTGGTATTTGGAAGGCTGAGGCTGAAGCATCATTTGAGGCCAGGAATTTGAGATCAGACTGGACAACATAGCAAGACCCTGTCTTAACAAAAAAATTAAAAATTATGGCCAGGTGCAGTGGCTCATGCCTGTAATCTTAGCACTCTGGGAGGCTGAGGTGGGTGGATTGCCTGAGCTCACAGGTTTGAGAGCAGCCTGAGCAAGAACAAGACCCTGTCTCTAAAAATAGCTAGGTGTTGTGGCAGGCGCCTGTAGTCCCAGCTATTTGGGAGACTGAGGCAAAAGAATCACTTGAGCTCAAGAGTTTGAGGTTGCTGTGAGCTATGATGCTAGTCACTCTACAGAGGGTGACAAAGTGAGAGTCTGTCTCAAAAATAAATAATAGGCAAGGTGGTCTGTGCCTGTAGTCCCAGCTACTTGGGAACCTAAGCCAGAAGGATCACTTGAGCCCAGGAGTTTGAGGTTAAAGTAAGTTGTGATGACACCACTGCACTATATCCCAGATGACAGAAAAAGACCCTGTCTCAAAAAATAAATGATGGCAGTTGATGCAAATTTAGTGTTACAAGTAAGAGAGATGACAAGAAGATAAAATCATGTAAAGATAAAATTCTAATGCATGAAAGATCTGTTTAAACCAATGAAAGGAAAAACATCAGTAAAAATGTTTGTACCGGGCGGCGCCTGTGGCTCAGTTGGTGAGGCACCGGCCCCATATATACCGAGGGTGGCGGGTTCAAACCCGGCCCTGGCTGAACTGCAACCAAAAAATAGCTGGGCATTGTGGCGGGTGCCTGTAGTCCCAGCTACTCGGGAGGCTGAGGCAAGAGAATCGCTTAAGCCCAGGAGTTGGAGGTTGCTGTGAGATGTGTGATGCCACGGCACTCTACCGAGGGCCATAAAGTGAGACTCTGTCTCTACAAAAAAAAAAAAGTTTGTACCTTGCCTGCTATCAAAGAGAGAAGAAAGATATGTAGAGACTTCTGATCAAATAGCATTATGAATTAATTCTTTAAGTCACTCCTTCTGTTTCAAACATATAACAGTGATAAATATGAAAAGATAAAATTGGGCTCAAAACCAAGCTAAATACTGTACACTATATAGGAAGAAAGCATGAGTCAGGGTAAAGCAGCAGCCTGCCCGACTTTGGGTCCACAAGCAGAAATTTGCAGTCAGAAAGTCTAATCTGCTGGGGTAATGAGATTTAAACATTTCAAAACTTATGATATACAAAAACACAGTGCTGAAAGGGAAACATAGGTTTAGATTAAGTCCCAAATATCATTAGCTAGGATTTGATCTCTAGAGAAAAACAACAACAAAAAATCCCAAAGGAAGTAGAAGGAAGGAAATAATAAAGAGAATAATAGGACCTAAAATAGAAAACAAACACTAGAGAGGAATGATAAAACAAGTAGGTTATTTAAATAATAAAATTGATGAGCCTCTGATGAGACTGATTTTAGAAAATCACAGGCAGAAATGTCAGGAGTGGGAAAAGGGGAATACAACATAGCACTGTTGTAAGGCAGTGGCTGGGCTGGAGTTCCTCTCTACTGCTGACTTGTGACAAGAGGGTAAAGCTGGCCAGACATGGTGGCTTATGTCTGTAATTCTAGCACATTGGGAGGCTGAGGCAGGAAGATTGCTGGAGCCCAGGAATTTCAGACCAGGCTGGGCAAGATAGCAAGACCCCATCTCTGAAGAGACAAAATATCAGCACATGTGGTGCCGTGCACCTGTAGTCCTAGCTGTAGCTACTCAGGAGGCTGAGGCAGGAAGGTTGCTTGAACCTAAAAATTTAAAGCTACAGTGAGCCATGACAGTGCCACCACATTCCAGTCTGGATAACAGTGAGACCACATCTCTCTCTCTCTATTTTTTTAAAGGAGGCTAAACACCAAAACCAACCTTCAACTGATATTTGGGGCTTCCAGGAAGATATAGGGCTAAGTCAGTAGCACTACACAGTTTTTCAATTTGCCAAGTTGACAATTGGTCTGTGATATCAAAAAAGAATTGAAAAAGTGAATTAGCATGTAATACCTGGCTGAATTAGGGTCTCTAGGATACAAGTTAGTGACAACCTACAATTGCTCGAAAGAAAAGGATGAGCCCAGAGGCAGGGAGGAAGGGAAGAGAAAGGGATGAAGGGAGGCAGGAAGGGAGGGAGGAGCGTAAGAAAGAAAGGAAGGGGAGGGGAGGAAAAAAAATGAAAAGAGTAAAAAAACACCACAAATCCAAATTTCAAACCATGAAGAAACCTGATAATAGGAAAAATATGTAGCCAACAACTTCTGAAATTTCAATCCATTGACAATGAAAATAATAGGATAACCTGAGAAAGACTTTAAGATAAGAATGTTAGGATTCTGAAAGGTAAACTAAACAATGAAAATAGAAATTATGAAACCAGAATAAGTATATTCATTTAACATTTATTGTTTTTGATGTGTCAGAAACTGTTCCAGATGCTAAAACTTATAACAGTAAATCAAACAGACAAAAATCACTACTCATGAAGTTTTTATTCTAATAACACAGTAAATAAAAGAGTTAAAGGATGTTACAGGGTAAGTGCCATCAAGAAATAAAGGGAATGGGGTCAGGCGTGGTAGCTCAGTCCTGTAATCCTAGCACTTTGGGAGGCTGAGGTGGGTGGATTGCCTGAGCTCAGGAGCAAGAGCGAGATCTCATCTTGAAAAATAGCTGGGCATTGTGGTGGCCACCTGTAGTCCCAGCTACTCAGGAGGCTGAGGCAAGAGAATTGCTTGTGCTTAAGAGTTTGAGGTTGCTGTGAGCTATGACACCACAGCCCTCTACCAAAGTGACAAAATGAGACTCTGTCTCAAAAAAAAAAGGGGGGGGGAAGAAATAAAGGGAATGGGAATAGGAAGTGGTTGGTAGGGCAAGAGGTATGAAGAAGTTAATAATGTTTAATAGCTCAATGCAAAGACATATAATAACTTGAAGGAATAAAGGGAGTAGGAGTCCTGGAGTTAAGTGGGAAAGAGAATTCTAGACAAAGGTCCTGCAGGTACAATGATCCTATGGCAGAAGTGTGCTCAGCGTATTTCATGTTTCAGCCAGTGTGGCTGGAATAGAGTGAACAGAGCAAGAGTAAAAGGAGATGGAATCAGAAAATTGATAGGAAACCAGATCATATAGGACTTTGTAGGTTATAGTAAGGTTTTTGACTTTTCTTCTGATTCCATCCCCTTTAGAGAAGGACATGTCGGGGCACTCTTTAGAAATCCCACTGAGAGATGATGTGATTTGAGTCATAGAGGTAGCAGTGGGAAAGTGAAAAGTGGATCTTGTTTGGTCCTGATCCAAGCAAAACAACTGTAAAAACGTACAACTGCAGAAATTTGACTATGAATTGGAATTATATGGCATTGAAAATTATTTCAGTTTTGCAATATGTAATAATATATTTATATTAGAAAATGTCTACTTTTATTTTTTTTATTTTTATTTATTTATTTTTTTAGAGACAGAGTTTCACTTTATTGCCCTCGGTGGAGTGCTGTGGCATCACACAGCTCACAGCAACCTCCAACTCCTGGACTTAGGCGATTCTCCTGCCTCAGCCTCCCAAGTAGCTGGGACTACAGGTGCCCGCCACAACGCCCGGCTATTTTTTTGTTGCAGTTTGGCTGGGGCTGGGTTTGAACCCACCACCCTCCGTATAGCTCACTGAGCCACAGGCGCCGCCCAGAAAAATGTCTACTTTTAAAAAGATGCATACTGGGCAGTGCCTGTGGCTCAGTGAGTAGGGCGCTGGCCCCATAGACCGAGGGTGGCAGGTTCAAACCCAGCCCCAGCCAAACTGCAACAACAAAAAAATAGCTGGCTGTTTTTTTTTTTTTAATTTATTTATTTTTATTGTTAAATCATAGCTGTGTACATTAGTGCAATCAAGGGGTGCAATGTGTGGGATTCATATACAATCTGAAATACTCTCATCAAACTGTTCAACGTAGCCTTCATGGCATTTTCTTAGTTACTGTATGTAGGCATTTGTATTTGGGGCCATAGGTGTGGCCCCACCCATTACCCTCCTTCCAACAAAACCTCCCCCCTCCCTTCCCCTTCCTTGGCCCTTTCCCCATAGTCTTGTGCTATAGTTGGGTTATAGCCTTCATGTGAAAGCTATAAATTAGCTTCATAGTAGAGCTGAGTACATTGGATACTTTTTCTTCCATTCCTGAGATACTTTGCTAAGAAGAATATGTTCCAGCTCCATCCATGTAAACATGAAAGAGGTAAAGTCTCCATCTTTCTTTAAGGCTGCATAATATTCCATGGTATACATGTACCACAATTTGCTAGTCCATTCGTGGGTCGATGGGCACTTGGGCTTCTTTCATGACTTAGCAATTATGAATCGAAAATAGCTGGTTGTTGTGGCAGGTGCCTGTAATCCCAGCTACTCAGAAGACTGAGGCAAGTGAATCGCCTAAGCCCAAGAGCTGGAGGTTGCTGTGAGCTGTGATGCCACGATGCTCTACCAAGGGTGACAAAGTGAAACTGTCTCTAAAAAAACAAACTTAAAAGAAAAAAGGATGCATACTGAAATACTTATAGTTTTGCATTTCTTGAACATATTTTAGGAACCCAGGAGCAGTGGCTCACTCCTGTAATCCTAGCACTCTGGGAGGCTGAGGTGGGTGGACTGCTTGAGCTCACTCATGAGTTGGAGACCAACCAGCCTGAGGAAGAGGGAGACCCCCTCCCTCTAAAAAAACTAGCGAGGAATTGTGGTGGACGCCTATAGCCCCAGCTACTCTGGAGGTGAGGCAACAGGACAGCTTGAGCCCAAGAGTTTGAGGTTGTTGTGAGCTATGTCACCAAGCACTTTACCCAGGGGGGCAAAATAAGACTCTGTCTCAAAAAGAAAGAAAAAGAAAAAGAAAAGGAATCAACCTGAGCAAGAGCGACACCCTGTCTCTACTAAAAATAGAAAAAATGAGGCAAGAGGATCTCTCAAGCCTGAGTTTGAGGTTGCTAGGAGCTATGAACCATGGCATTACCCAGGGTGACAGAGTAAGACTCTGTCTCAAAAAAGAAAAAAAGCCAGGCACAGTGGCTCACACATGTAATCCCAGCACTTGGGAGGCCAAAGCGGGTGAATTGCCTGAGCTCACAGGTTCGAGACCAGCCTGAGCCAGAGCAAGACCTCATCTCTAAAAATAGCCAGCACTGTGGCAGGTGCCTGTAATCCCAGCTAATAGGGAGGCCGAGGCAAAAGAATCACTTGATCCCAGGAGTTTGAGGTTGCTGTGAGCTATGATGCCACAGCGCTCTACCAATGACAACAAAGTGAAACTCTGTCTCCAAAAAAAAAAAAAAAAGGTAACTGCTTTCCAAGACTAACCACATGTAGAAGGCAGAGTTTGGGAGGAGGGGAAGAAATGACAAAGCCCTACTGGTGGAACATAGGCCCGTGCCTCACCCCCAAGCACAAAGCAATAGTAGCACATCCCTAGGAAATGTGAAGCTTAGGGTACACGAAAGTAACTGTAGCTATGACAAACCCCCAAACCAGCTCAACCGAGACAAACCAAAACTGAGAATTCATTGCTACCAGACCTGTGCTACCCAAAAGATTAAAAAGACATTCTGCAGGCAGAAGGAGTGTATCAGAGAGGAAATGTACATCTACACCCAGAAATGAAGAGTGTTGGAAAGGGTAAAAATGAAGGTAAATATAAATTTTTTTTCGTATTTTTAATTGCTTTGACTCATACACATACGATTGATTTCTGAAAATGTTGCCAAGGTAATTCAGTGAAGAAGTAATACTCTTATGTAATCTAAATATTGTACTCTCATATTAATTTGAATAAAGCTTAAAAATATATATGGGCTGCACCTGTAGCATAGTGGGTAGAGCCACATAAACTGAGGTGCAAGGCTTGGTGCCTGTAGCTCAAGTGGCTAAGGCACCAGCCACATACAACAGCTGGCGGGTTCGAATCTGGCCCGGGCCTGCCAAACAACAATGACAACTACAACCAAAAAATAGCCAGGCGTTGTGGCGGGTGCCTGTACTCCCAGCTACTTGGGAGGCTGAGGCAAGAGAATCGCTTAAGCCCAGGAGTTGGAGGTTGCTGTGAGCTGTGACACCATTGCACTCTATCTAGGTATAACAGCTTGAGGCTCTGTCTCAAAAAAAATAAAAATAAATAAAATAAATAAATAAATAAAAATAAGGGTGGCGCCTGTGGCTCAGTGAGTGGGGTGCTGGCCCCATATACCAAGCGTGGTGGGTTGCAACCCAGCCCTGGCCAAACTGCAACAACAAAAAAATAAACATAGCTGGGAGTTGTGGCAGGCGCCTGTAGTCCCAGCTACTTGGGAGGCTGAGGCAAGAGAATCGCCTAAGTCCAAGGATTTGGAGGTTGCTGTGAGCTGTGATGCCATAGCACTCTACTGAGGGTTAATAAGTGACACTCTGTCTCAAAAAAAAAAACAGGGCGGTGCCTATGGCTCAGGGAGTAGGGCACCCGCCCCCCACCCCTCGTATACCGGAGGTGATGGATTCAAGCCCGACCCCAGCCCAAAACTACAAAAATAAATAAATAAATAAAATAAAAATAAACAATAAAAGAGCTTTGCACCTCCTCCTTGGGACTCCTGTCTTTGCTCACCATGTGTGTGACACGCCTGCTCCCCCTTCAACCTCCTCCTTCACAGGGCTCCTTGAAGTCTTCACCAGTAGCAAATGCTGGCACCAAGGTTCTTGTTCACTCTGCAGAACGGTGAGCCAAATAAACCTCCTTTCCTTATAAAGATACCTGAAAATATGCAACCATCTTTGGAGTTGGATAACAGGCAGAGGCTGGAAGAGTTTGAAGGGCTCAGAGGAAGACAATGTGAAGTAAAATAAGGTCTTTTCTCTGCCCAGCACGGTGGCTCATGCCTATAATCCTGGCACTCTGGGAGGCCGAGGTGGGTGGATTGCCTGAGCTCGCAGGTTCGAGACCAGCCTAAGCAAGAGTGAGACCTTTGTCTCTAAAAAACATAGCTTGGGGGTGGTGCCTGTGGCTTAAAGGAGTAGGGTGCTGGCCCCATATGCCAGAAGTGGCGGGTTCAAACCCAGCCCGGACCAAAAAAAAAAAAAAAAATGGCTTGGCATTGTCTGTAGGGGCCAGGACAGCTTGCATAGTCCCAGCTCCTTGGGAGGTGGAAGCAAGAGAACCACTTGAACCCAAGAGTTTGAGATTGCTGTGAGCCATGACAGCACTGCACTCTACCAAGGCAAGAAAGTGAGACTCTGTCTCAAAAAAATAAAATAAAATAAGATCTTTACCTCCATAGCTACTGCCTGGATCCCCCTCTTAGCTAAAGGAGACCCCAGAAATACCCTAAAGCTGAGTTGCTAGCCATGAGAAAGGTCAGGCAGGCCTCCTCTTCTTGGAGATATTCTTTATAACTCATTAACAGGCCTAAGGCTATGCAAGACAAAGCTTAAACTGCACCTGCAGGTGCCTGATTCACTTAACAGATCACTTGAGGCTGGTATAAGGTGGGGCTTGTCTCTCTTATGCCTAATGTTCCATTATTGGAATGGTGTGGCAGTATGTGAAAGTTATTTGCATCCTGTTGTTCAAGGTCATCACAGAGGTCTGATTTTTCTTCTTTCTTTCTTTTTTTTTTTTTTAGGAACAGAGTCTCACTTCGTCGCCCTTGGTAGAATGCCATGGCATCACAGCTCACAGCAACCTCCAGCTCTCTTGCCTCAGCCTCCTGAGAAGCTGGGACCACAGGTGCCTACCACAACACCCAGCTATTTTTTTGTTGCAGTTTGGCCAGGGCCGGCTTCAAACCCACCACCCTCAGTATATGGGGCTGGCGCCCTACTCACAGAGCCACAGGCACCGCCCAGAGGTCTGGTTTTTCACACCTATCTGCCTCCTGAGGGTACCTGTTATGTGGTGCACAGAGTTCATCACTGCTGCAGATACTGGTGTGCTGAGAGCTTATCAAAAAGTGATGTGAATTTTCAGAAAAAATTTGAAGAACCATCCAAAGTCAGGTAAATACAACTTTACAGCACTACATTTTATACTAGTAACTTTTTTCTGTTACTTCTCTACTCTTTATCCTATTGTACTGTAAAAAGAAAGTGCTGAAATTGTAATTGTTCTATTAGTTATGAATTTGACATTTTGCATGTTCCATTTTGGAGCACTGGGACTAGTAATGTTTTTTTACCTTTTTTTAGTTGAAATCATTTTCTAAGTCTCAAGGTGTCTCGAGCTCTAAGTTGACACGAAATAAGTGATCTGTTAGAGACAGACGACAGCAGAGAAGCAGGTGCTATAGAGACACACCATTCTAACATGCTACAGCACCTGTTTCTGATGCGGACTCAAGAGAAGAAGGTGGGAACAATAAATCATCCACCAGGGTCTTTGTTGCACACTCCTGCCTATCTTACTCAAGATGGGGTTCCAGTCTAGGAGGATCTCACCAAAATTTGCTGGAGTTTGGGTTTTCGGGCTGCTTTTGGGCTAGGGAGTTCTTTGTAGGCTTCCTTGTGGTTATGCAGGGATTCAAAGATACTGGAGGAGCTTACAGCTGTGGTGAGACTGGGATGGACCCATCACAAATGCTTGATCCAACCTTGATTCCAGAGTCTTCACAAATATTCACTGAAGATTTCCAAGATGTTTCAGAGGTATGTCATAACTTCTCCAAAACATTCATAAAGAACCTTAGTAGGGCGGCACCTGTGGCTCAGTGAGTAGGGCGCCGGTCCCATATGCCGGAGGTGGCGGGTTCAAACCCAACCCCGGCCAAAAACCACAAAAAAAAAAAAAAAAAAAGAACCTTAGTAAATTGACTCTCAACACTGGCACCAATTTCCCTCAGAAGGTTTTACCCAACAACAGGATAGCAGAGAAGGGATCTTCCAAGAGATCAGAGACGGCTTGTTTTCTGTTAACAGGAACGACACTGACATCTGTGGGGAAAGAAAGACTGGTAAGACTGAGATATCTTTTACTCAACAGGTTTTTTTGGCTTAAAAGAGAAATAACAGACATTGACTTAAGGGAGTTCAGAACGAATATGGAAGTGAACCATTCAAATGTGGCTCCAATTTCTGCATGTATCACAAGTGAGATCTTTCCGAAAATGCTAGAATAGGGAATTATGATACTGAGCTGATTTCACCATAAACCTTATTCTGGTACTTTTGTTTTTTGTTATTAATTTTTTGCAGCGAGTTGAGAAACCTACTCTTTGCTAGAATAGGCTGTATGCCAATAATTTTGGTAACTAAATAACTTCATATAGTTATTCTTTCTAAATATTTGCTGTCCTAAATTCCTAAAGAAATGTTTCCCTTTTGAAAATACTAAAAACTGGGCGGCGCCTGTGGCTAATAGGGCGCCGGCCCCATATGCCGGAGGTGGCGGGTTCAAACCCAGCCCCGGCCAGAAACTGCAAAAACGCTGTACACTTAGGCTAAAGTAGACTTATATATATATATATATAAAAAGAAAATACTAAAAACTAAGTTATTTTGTTGTATTGTGTTATAAATGGGGGGAAAAGGCCTTGCTGGAAGTACAATAAATTGACTTGTTTCACTAATAAAAACTTCCATTTCTCCTTAAAAAAATAATTTTGATAACATATGGTGTGTTTTGTGGTATCTTTTCTTGTATCTTTTTTTTTTTTTTTTCTGTTTCTGGCCGGGGCTGGGTTTGAACCCGCCACCTCTGGCATGTAGGGCCAGCACCCTACCCTTTTGAGCCATAGGCGCTGCCCCTTGTATCTTTTCCTTATTACCTCAATACTAGTAACTTATAAGGAATCTGTATAGCTTCAATGTATTTTAATAACTTCAGCATACTTTTTTTAACTTCAGTATACTTTAGCTCTACTTTTTGATTTGACCCAAAGATTCACTGATAGTGCTCAAATATTCCCATGTGTTTTAGAAACCTGAAGTTGGTGAGGTAAAACTCAACACCAAGAATTTGAAGCAGGCTGGGTGTGGTGGCTCACACCCGTAATCCTAGCACTCTGAAAGAATGAGACAGATGGATTGCTTGAGTTCAGGAGCTCGAGAACAGCCTGAGCAAAATGAGACCCTATCCTGTCTGTACTAAAAATAGAAAAAAAAAAAAAAAAGAAAAAGACTAGCTGGGTGCAGTGGCAGGGGCCTGTAGTCCCAGCTACTCAGGAAGCTGAGGCATGAGGATTGCTTAAGCCCCAGAGTTTGAGGTTGTTGTGAGCTATGATGACTCCATAGTACTCTACCAAGGGCGACAGTGAGACTGTCTCAAAAAAAAAAAAAAAAAAAAAGGAATTTGAAGCTTACAGCTTAATAATTGATTAGATTTTCTAGTTTTAAAAAAATGGCAATAAAAGGAAATTTTGATGTGCTGTATAGATAAACAATAAAATTGACATACGAGTATTAACCTGGATGGAGATGAAACACATCTTTCTTAGTAAAGTATCACAAGAATGGAAAAGCAAATGTCCAATGTACTCAATACTAGTGTGAAGTCAGCAGACAATCTAATATTAGTATTAGTATTGAGTACATTGGATATTTGCTTCTCCATTCTTATGATACTTTACTAAGAAGAATGTGTTTCAACTTCATCCAGGTTAATAAAAAAAGATGTAAAATCTCTATCTTTTTTATGGCTGCGTAGTATTCATGATATACATATACCATAGTTTTGTTAATCTGTTCCTGGGTTGATGGGCATTTAGATTGATTCCACGTATTGACAATTGTAAATTGAGCTGTGATAAACAGTCTAGTGCAGATAATGATAAAAGGATTTTTTTTCTTCCGGGTGGATGCCTAGGAATGGGATTGCAGGATCAAATGGGAAGTCTAATTTGAGTTTTTGGAGGATTCTCTGTATTTCTTTCCAAAGAGGTTGCATTAGTTTGCAGTCCCCCCACCAGTGTCAAAGTGTTCCTCTCTCTCCACCATGCCAGCATTGGATCTTTAGGACTTTGTGATATGGGCCATTTTCACTAGAGTTAGGTGATATCTCAGGGTGGTTTTGATTCGCATTTCTCTGATGGTTAGGGATGATGAGCATTTTTTCATTTTTTTTTTTTTTTTGAGACAGAGTCTCACTATGTCACCCTCCATAGAGTGCTGTGGCATCACAGCTCACAGCAATCTCTAACTCTTGGGCTTAAGTGATTCTCTTGCCTCAGCCTCCCAAGCAGCTGGGACTACAGGAGCCTGCCACAACACCTGGATAATTTTTGTTGCAGTTGTCATTGTTGTTTAACTGGCCCAGGCTGGGTTTGAACCCACCAGCCTCAGTGCATGTGGCTGGTGCTGTAATCACTGTGCTATGGGCGCCAAGTCCATTTTTTCATGTTTGTTAGCCGTTTGTCTATCTTCCTCAGAGAAGTTTCCGTTCATGTCTCTTGCCTAGTGACAGAAGGGATTGTTTGTTCCTTTTTTAAAAATTAATTTGAGTTCTCTGTAAATTCCAGTTTTGAAGTCTTTGTCAGATTCATAACATGCAAATACCTTTTCCCATTCTGAAAATTGTCTATTTGCTTTAACAGTTGTGTCCTTAGCAGAAGGTTTCTTTCTTTCTTTCTTTTTTTTTTTTTGAGATAGAGTCTCACTTTGTTGCTCTTGGTAGAGTGCCAGCTATGGTTGCTTATAGCAACCTCAAAGTCTTGGGCTCAAGAGATCCTCTTGCCTCAGTTTTTCATTTTAGTAGAGACAGGGTCTCTCACTCTCGCTCAGGCTGGTCTTAAACTTCTAGTTCAAGCAATCCACCCATCTCAGCCTCCCTTGCAGAAGCTTTCTTAAGCAATTATAAAATATGTCAGTGTAAATCCTACATATACTGTAGCAAAGCATTTGTTAGGTAAACCATAGAGTCTGCTAAAAATCACACCATTTATGAATTTAGAAAGAAAAGCTTTATTTCTTTTAAAGGGTTACAGCTGCAAGGTGGCCAACAATGGGAAGCACAGTCTTTGGCAAAGCCTGAAAACAGGCACTTTGTGGGATGTGAACAGAGATTTATGTTGAATGGGTTGGCCAGTATACATATTCAACAGGTTAGAGGAGGATCTATGAATATTTATGGTGGTGGTCCCAATTAACACATATTGAACAAACATACGTATTACATAGTGCCATGTTCACCTTGGGATGGAGATTTAATATATTACATTAATATATTATTTAATGTATTACAATTAGGCCCTATAAGTGCAAAGGTCTTTTCAGGACATAAAGGCAGTCAAGAGCACAGCCTCTGTAAACGGACCAGAACCAGTCATGGTCAGTGGTCTCTCTCATCAGAAGAAAGGTGTTGAAATCAGTCTCTCGTCCAATCAAAGATCTAGTTATGGCTTGTAGAACAGAGTGTTGGTTAGTCTGATGGTGCACTGCAATTATTTTAACATTGCATATCTTGAGGCCAGGGCTTATTTAGCTGCTGGAGAAAAAGATAAACCTTGTGGCAGTGACAACATGGTTTAAAGTGTAGGGGTGCATGATTTAACTCTTATCTGGTATGGCCTAATTAATAATTTGGTATTATTGCCACAATGTCTATTATGTCAGTCTTAAGATCTCTATCTTAACATTAATGCTGGTAAGTTGTTATGTCTCTAAACTGCAAATGAGAGAAGGTATACTGAGGTATGTCCAACCTCCCTGTCACGTCTAGGAACTCGGTTTTTAAGGATTCTTTGGCATCTTCTTAGCCAAGAGGTGGTCTGTTCAGTCCATTGGGGAGCATAGGATTTTATTTTTAGTTTACAGGTTGTTTTGCCCCAATTCTCAAGCCCTGGAGCAAACCCTATCTAGGTGTCTTGGCAGCCTTTCATCTTATGGGATTTAGAGGACTACAGAAATGTAGGCAAGCTCCCTGTAGCCTTGTGAACAAAAGTTCTCTGAACAGGAAGTTAGAGGAAGGGGGCTTTATTCCACTGAACAGTTTCCAAACCAGAGAAACCCAGCCATGAGTGTAAAACAAAGGTATGTTCCAGAGAACAAAGGGTAGGTTCATGTTTTGTAGCAAAAGTTCCTGCCCAGGCCCATTTATGGAAATGAAGGATTGAAGGTCCTTTAGTTATTTATGATTGGTTGAAAGAAGTGAGCTCTCAATGTCCTTTCATGTGAGCTCTGAAAATCCCAAAGTTGAACAAAGATATGGGTTTTGGAGGAACTTAAAAGTACACGAGTGATCTCTAGTCAGTAAATGGTCACTTGTCTCTATTTTAAATTTAGGTCCACTAAGCCAAGCAGAATCTCTCTTTGAAAGATTAGCATTCAGGTTCCCATTGGTTTAGAGTCTGTAGGAAGGAGAAATTTCTAAAACAGGAACATGAACATAGTGTTAACTTTTTTTTTTTTAAGTTTTAAAACGTCCACTTTATTCCATATAATGCTTAACCAAGTATCATGTAGAACTGAAGAAGAGATGGCCGGTGAAATCTGTTGGTAAAACACTCCAAGAAATGTAGTCCAATTTTATACATTTCCAGGCATGGCTAGACAAGTGTATCACCATGCAGAAATATGGGTATCACTACCACATTTTACATAAAAGGGAAGTATCAATAAACTTAAGAAATAGTAAATTCACTTGTCCCTTAAAATATGGGTATGCAATTGTTACAAAGCCACAGTAGCTCCCTCAGAACAAAGTAACTCAAGCCCAATGAGCCAATGGCAATGGGAACCGCGCTTGTTGCTTCTCATGGGTTCCGCCTTCTTGCGCCTTATTAAGCCCACATCCCAGGTTGCCGTCTCAGGCTTGAAGCACTTTTCTTTCTTAAGGGGAAGATATGGGCCTCCTTCTCTGTACGTTCGCTCAGACTGTAAAGCAGAAGGTAACCCCCAACATGAGGAATCACGCCTTTGCTCATCAGGGGCCTAGACAGTCACCGCCGAATCCGCCAGGTGGTGACAGAGGCGCTCCCAGAAGGCTCTGGGACCGCAGGGCGCCGCGGCCGGCCTGACCCGGAAGAAACTGGCGCTGGTAACCCCGGCTTCCCTAGCAACCAAGCCGGCGCGAGCAGCAAGCAGCCGCTCGGTCAGTGTGTGCAGCCGCAGGGATGCCCCTGCAGGTTAGCGATTACAGCTGGCAGCAGACGAAGACCACGGTCTTCCTCTCTCTGCCCCTCAAAGGCGTGAGCGTGAGAGACGCGGACGTGTTTTGCACAGAGAACTACCTGAAGGTAGGAACACGAGTCTTGCCCGCCGGGTCTTCAAGGGTGTGGTCCGAAGCTTCCGGGAGTGCGCCGCTGAGCACGCGCAACAGGTGCCTCCTTGCAAAGGAGCATCCTACACTTTAAATCCTATTTTCCAAAACAAAAACAAAAACGAATCCCTTACGGGTGACATCTCATCCGTAGACAGATCACTGAATCAAAGATTACCTTTATCCAGGGCTTCTTCATATGCCTTTCTAATCTTTTGCTACCTGAAATAAATGTAGTGAGCCTTTTTGAAAATTATTTTGGACTTTATCACATATTTCTTAGTGTGCTTAATTCCTGTACCTAACTTAGTTTCCGTTTTCACCCTTCCGAACAGGTCAACTTCCCTCCATTTTTATTTGAGGCATTTCTCTACGCTCCCATAGACGATGCGAGCAGCAAAGCAAAGATTGGGAATGACGCTGTTGTCTTCACTTTGTATAAAAAAGAAGCGTCCATGTGGGAGACTCTTTCTTTGACAGGCGGTAAGTTCTTTATTAAAAGATACTCGTCTGGGCTCGGCGCCGTTTGCTCAGTGGTTAGGGTGCGGACCACATACACTGGGGCTGGCGGGTTCGAACCTGACCCGGGCCTGCTAAACAACAACAACAAAATAACCAGGCGCGTCTGTAGTCCCAGCTACTTGGGAGGCTGAGGCAAGAGAATCGCTTAAGTCCAAGAGTTAGAGGTAGCTGTGAGCTGTGACGCCACGGCACTCTACCAAGGGCGACATAGTGAGCGTATATATCAAAAAAAATAAAAAATAAAAAAAAATATATATCCATCTGGTGGTGCTTTGTGTGTTTCATACTTTTTTTTTTTTTTTTTTGTAGAGACAGAGTTTCACTCCATTGCCCTCCGTAGAGTGCCGTGGCATCTCACAGCTCACAGCAACCTCTAACTCCTGGGCTTAGGCAATTCTCCTGCCTCAGCCTCCCGAGTAGCTGGGACTACAGACGCCCGCCACAACGCCCGGCTATTTTTTTTGTTGTTGTTGCAGTTTGGCCGGGGCTGGGTTTGAACCCGCTACCCTCGGTATATGGGGCCGGCGCCCTGCTCACTGAGCCACAGGGGCCGCCCCTTTTTTTTTTTTTTTAACAAGGATGGACATTTAATAGCACTTAAAACCAAAATGAATTAGATTACTTAATTTTGGAGGACCATTTCTTGAAAACAGTACATTCAAGCAGTTTCATACTTAAAAATATATATATATCATTTTGGGCAGCACGTGTGGCTCAGTGAGTTGAGTAGGGTTCCAGCCCCATATACTGAGGGTGGCGGGTTCAAACCCAACCCCGGCCAAACTGCAATAAAAAAAATAGCCAGGCATTGTGGCAGGTACCTGTAGTCCCAGCTACTTGGGAGGCTGAGGCAAGAGAATCGCCTAAGCCCAAGAGCTGGAAGTTGCTGTGAGCTGTGACACCGCGAGGGTGATAAAGTGAGACTCTGTCTCAAAAAAAAAAAAAAAAAATTCTCATTTGAAACAACTACATTGTGTAGGGATTTCCTTTTAACTCCTAGGTTTAATAGATCTATGAAATAAACTAACAACAGGTGGATTAATGGAAAAAATTATACAAGTTTATTAAATTTTTTTTTTTTTTTTTTTGTAGAGACAGAGTCTCACTTTATGGCCCTCGATAGAGTGCCGTGGCCTCACGCAGCTCACAGCAACCTCCAACTCCTGGGCTTAAGCGATTCTCTTGTCTCAGCCTCCCGAGTAGCTGGGACTACAGGCGCTCGCCACAATGCCCGGCTATTTTTTGGTTGCAGTTTGGCCGGGGCGGGGTTTGAACCCGCCACCCTCGGTATATGGGGCCAGCGCCTTACCGACTGAGCCACAGGTGCTGCCCATGTTTATTAAATTTTTTTTTGAGATAAAGTCACACTCTGTTGCCCAGGCTGGAATGCCATGGCATCACCCTAGCTCACAGCAACCTCAAACTCCTGGGTGCAAGTGATGCCCCTGCCTCAGCCTTCTGAGTAGCTGGGACTACAGGTGCCCATCACAGTGCCTGGGTAATTTTCTTTTCTTGTAGGGATAAGATCTTGCTCTTGGTCAGGCTTACCTCCAACTCCTGAGCTTAAGCCATCCTCCTTCCTCAACTTCCCAAAGTACTTGGATTACTTGGTGTCAGTCTCACTCTGTTACCCCCAGCTAGAGTGCTGGAGCATCATAGCTCACAGTATTCTCAAACTCCTGGGTTCAAGTGATCCTCTTGCCTCATCCTCCTGAGTAACTGAGACTACAGGAACTTGCCACAATTCCCAGCTAGTTTTTCTGTTTTTAGTAGAGATGGGGTCTCGCTCTTGCTCAGGCTGGCCTCCAACTCCTGAGTGCAAGCAATCCACCCATGTTTGCCTCCCAGAGTGCTGGGATTACAGGTGTGAGCCACTGTACCCAGGCTGTGAAATTCAATTTTTAATCTCCAGGACCAGGGCTGTGGTAGAATTTTTTTTTTTTTTTCCAAGATCTGGTATTCAGCTTAGAGAATACATAGCCAGGTTACTTTATTTCTTCAGTGAGTCCCAGACTACCTAAGGAGTTTTTAAGAATCAGATCCATGCTTTCCCACCCCTGCTTTCTTTTGTGACTCAGTGAGGCTGTGATGGGGCTTAGAATGTCATAAAACACACCCAGACTGTTAATGACTTCTTACCTAAGATTAAATGTAAGTATTTTTCATTTAGTTTGACTCTTGCTGATAATCTTAATTGTAAGGTAGATGGGACTAGAACCATCGTGTATTTTATCATTATAGTTTAATTACATAGTAAAATAAATGATAGATGGATAGCCGGGCATTGTGGTGGGCACCTGTAGTTCCAACTACATGGGAGTTTGAGGCAAGGGAATCACTTAAGCCCAAGAGTTTGAGGTTGCTGTGAGCTGTGACACCATGGCACTCTACTCAGAGTGACAGCTTGGACTCTGTCTCAAAACAAAAATAAAAACAAAAAAAACAGACAGATGGGAGCTAGTTGGGTGAAGGTGAACTCAAATTCTCAGGTGATTCTGATGACTGGCTAGGTTTGGGAACCACAAACTTAGATGCTTGTGTGTGTATGTCTCTCTCTCCTATGGTGGCCAATGAATTGCCCCAGAAAATGTTTTGTCTGCCATCTTTTTGGAATATAAAGAAAAGTCATATCAGAAAACCTGTTAACTCTTTCCCACAACATATCTTCTGACATGAAACACTTTCTTCTATGTCAAATTCCCTTAACCTGGTGGCAAACTTATCCAGGAGTGGAAAGGGAATTTTCTTTCCGAACCAAGATCTATTTTGTTCATCTGCTTTCATCAAAAAGATACTTGTTTCTCTTCTTTCATGGGAGACCATATGGGCAACTATTCCAAATTTTGACTCCTTAAACCAAGGATTGGCAAACTTCTTCTGTAAAGGACCAGGTTAGTATTTTAGACCCTGCAAGTCGTATGGTCTCAGTCACATCTACTCAGCTATACCATTGCAGTACAAAAGCAGCCATAAATTATTGGTATTGATGGAGACTGAAATTTGAATTTAATCTAATTTTTATATGTCACAAGATATTCTTTGGATTTTTTTCTCAGTCATTCAAAAATGTAAAAATTATTTGTAGTTTATGGGCAGTGGGAAATAAGGCAGCAGGTCAGCCATATTTTGCCAATCTCTGATTGAGACTAATCAAAATGGTCTATTTATGTTTTTTTTTTTTTGAGACAGCATCTCACTTTGTCACCCTGTGTAGAGTGCTGTGGCGTCATAGCTGATAGCAACCTCAAACTCCTGGGGTCAAGTGATTCTCTTGCTTCAGCCTCTCAAGTAGCTGGGACTATAGGCATCCACCACAATGCCTGGCCATTTTTAGAGAAGCGGGTCTCGCTCTTGCTCAGACTGGTCTCGAACTTGTGAGCTCAAGTAATCTACTCATCTGAGCTTCTCAGAGTGCTGGGATCAGAACAGTCTTAAAACTAACTTTTGGCGGTGCCTGTGGCTCAAGGAGTAGGGCGCCGGTCCCATATACCGGAGGTGGCGGGTTTAAACCCACCCCCGGCCAAAAATCACACACACAAAAAAAAAGGTAAAAACTAACTTGAATAATACCTTATGAAGATTGATTCTACTTAAGAAACCAAATTTGAGATTCCTTTAGAAGTCAAACTCAGGTTTACTTGTAATTCAGTGTGATTATTTATTTAATAATCTTTTTTCCCACAAAAAGTGTATGGAACTCCAGTCTTTACTCCAGAAGCTTGTCTGCTTGATCACAACATATTTGCTCCATGTTTTCTAAAGTTCCTTCTTTTTTAATCTTTTTTGAGACAGAGCCTCACTCTGTTGTCTTGGCTAGAATGCCATGGTGTCAGTTTATTTCACAGCAACCTCAAACTCCTCTGGCCTCAGCCTTCCAAGTAATTGGGACTGAAGGCATCAGCCACAGGATGCTGGGCTGATTTTTCTATTTTTAGTAGAGACTGGTCTCATTTTTGCTCGAGCTGGTCTTGAACTCCTGAGCTCAAGGAATCCTCCTGCCTCGGCCTTCGTGTTAGTTAGGATTATAGGCATGAGCCACCACAAGTTCCTTCTTTTTTTTTTTTTTAAAGAAATTATTTTAAACACTTTTATTTTTTATTTATTTATGCTGCAGTTTTTGGCCGGGGCTGGGTTTGAACCCGCCACCTCCGGTATATGGGGCTGGCACCCTACTCCTTGAGCCACAGGCACCGCCCACAAGTTCCTTCTTGATACACACTTTATTTCTATTAGGTGTGGAACATTTCATTTAGAAAGTTGATATTCTCATAATTATTTCTGCCCCTGAAGCTAATCCTGCTTCTAAATAGGAAGAGGGTTAGGGAGAGGCTACAGATCTAATTTCAGTCTTAATTCCTAACCAGAATCTTGAATGAATAAAAATTACGTATTTTTGCTTACCTCTATTTGAAATTTAACATTCTTTTCATGAATGTAGGCAACAAATAATAGTAGTGTCTTAGTCTGGATTGCTGTAACAGAATACGTAGTATCATAAACTGGGGAGTATGTAAATAGGAATTTATTTCACAGAGTTTCATAGGCTGGAAAATCTAAGATCAAGGTACTGGAAGATTTGGTGATTGGTAAGGGCTCAGTTTCTCATAGATGGCACTTTGTCACTGTGTCCCTTACATGGTTGAAGGAGTAGATCAGCTATGTGGAGCCTTCTCTATAAAGACACTGCATCTCAAAAGGCCTTACCTCCAAATACCATCATACTAGTAGTAGGTCTTTGTAATATGAATTTTTGGGGGGACACAAACATTCAGACCACAGTAAGTAGTATCAGTGAAAATCACAAATATGTTCCTATCATAGAGAGGTCTTTTATACTCAGCACTACTTTTATTTACTTAGAGACAGAGTCTCAATATGTTGCGTGGTGTCACAGCTCACAGTAACCTCAAACTCTTAGGGTTAAGCCATTCTCTTCCCTCAGCCTCCCAAGTAGCTGGAACTACAGGCACCCGTCACAACACCAGGCTATTTTTTTGTTGTAGTTGTCATTGTTGTTTAGCAGGACTGGGCCGGGTTCCAACCCACCAGCCCCAGTGTATGTGGCTGGTGTCCTAACCACTGAGCTATGAGCGCGTAGCCCTCGGCACTACTTTTAATTTTTATTTTTTTGTTTTGTTTTTATTAAATCATAACTATGTACATTGATGCATTTATGGGGTTCAGTGTACTGATTTGATATACATTGCGAAATGCTTACGTTGAAGTAGGTAACACATCCATCACAATTATACTTTTTTTTTAGAGACAGAGTCTTACTTTGTCACCCTTGGTAGAGTGCTGTGGTATCACAGCTTACAGCAACCTCCAGCTCTTGGGCTTGGGTGATTCTCTTGCCTCAGCCTCCCGAGTAGCTAGGACTACAGGCGCTCACCACAGTACCCGGCTATTTTTTTTGTTGTTGTTGCAGTTTGGCTGGGGCTGGGTTTGAACCCTCCACCCTTCGTATATGGGTCTGGTGCCCTACTCACTGAGCCATAGGCACCGCCCCATATACTCTTTTCTTAATAGTTTGAAATGTATCATGCACATTAGGTGAGATTCCCCCCAAATACCGTTTCACTTCCCTCCCCTCCCCTTTCACTTCCCTCCCCTCCCCTCTCTCTCTTCTTCTCTTCTACTTTCGGGACTGTAGTTATGTTTTACCATTCATATGAATGTGTAGGTGATTATATATTGATTTCATAATAGTATTGCATACATTGGATACTTTTTTTCCATTTTTTTTTTTTTAGAGACAGCGCCTCACTTTGTTGCCCTCGATAGTGTGCCATGGCATCACAGCTCACACAACCTTCACTCGTGGGCTTAGGCGATTCTCTTGCCTCAGCCTCCCAAGTAGCTGGGACTACAGGCACCTGCCACAAGGCCTGGCTATTTTTTTGTTGCAGTTTGGCTAGGGCCAGGTTCAAACCCGCCACTCTTGGTATGTGGGGCTGGTGCCCTACTCACTGAGCCACAGGCACTGCCCTTTTTTTTTTTTTTTTTTCCATTATTGAGATTCTTTACTAAGAAGAATATGTTCTAGCTCCATCCAGGTATACATAAAAGATGTGAAGTCTCCCATCTTTTTTATGGCTGCATAGTATTCCTTGGTATACATACACCACGATTTGTTAATCCATTCGTATGTTGATGGGCACTCGGGCTGTTTTCATGTCTTGGCAATTATGAATTGGGCTGCAGTAAACATTCTGGCACAAATGTCTTTGTTGTAAAATAATTTTTGATCATCTGGGTATATACCTAGTAGAGGAATTGCAGGATCAAATGGTGGGTCTACTTTTAGTTCCTTGAGTGTTCTCTAAACTTCTTTCCAAAAAGGGCATATTAGCTTGTGTTCCCACCAGCAATGTAAAAGCGTTCCCTTCTCTCCACATCCACACCAACATCTGAAGTTGGGATTTTATGATGTATCCTAATCTTACTGGAGTTAGATGATATCTCAAAGTGGTTTTGATTTGCATTTCTCTGGTGTTTAAGGATGATGAGCATTTTTTCATGTGTTGTAGGCCATGTACTTGTCTTCATCAGAGAAGTTTCTGTTCAAGTCTCTTGCCCACATAGAAATGGGGTTATTTGTTCTTTTCTTTCTTTTTCTTTTTTTTTTTTTTTGCAGTTTTTGGCTGGGGCTGGGCTTGAACCCACCACTTCCGGCATATGGGGCTGGTGCCCTACCCCCTTGAGCTATAGGCACCGCCCTGTTATTTGTTCTTTTCTTATTGATTAGTTTGAGTTCTCTGTGGATTCTAGTTATCAGACCTTTCTCAGAAGCATAACCTGCAAAAATCTTCTCCCATTCTGAAGGTTGTCTGTTTGCTTTACTTACTGTGCTCTTGGCTGTGCAAAAGCTTTTTAGTTTGATCAGATCCCAGTAATGTATTTTTGGTGTTGCTTCAGTTGCCCGGGGCGGGGGGTGGTCCTCCTCATAAAATATTCTCCCAGGCCAATTTCCTCAAGTGTTTTCCCTGTACTCTCTTCTAGTGTTTTTATAGTTTCATGTCTTAAGTTTAAATCTTTTATCCAGTGAGAATCAATTTTTGTTAATGGTGAAAGGTGGGGATCCAGTTTTAGTTCACCCGGCACCATTTGTTAAATAGAGAGTCTTTCCCCCACTGAATAATTTTTTTTTTTTATAAAGATGAGATATTTATTTCTGTTTCAGTCTTGAGTTAAACAAAAGTACGCCTTTTTTATTAAATCATAGCTGTGTACTTTTGTGCAATCAAGGGGTACAATGTGCTGGTTTCATATACAATCTGAAATATTCTCATCAAACTGTTCAACATAGCCTTCATGGCATTTTCTTAGTTATTGTATCCCACTGAATATTTTTGATAGGTTTGTCAAAGATCAGATGATGATAAGTAGCTGGATTCATCTCTTGGTTCTCTATTCTGTTCCATAAATCTACCTCTCTGTTTTTGTGCCAGTACCATGCTGGTTTTTTATTTTATTTTATTTTTTTGTGACAGTCTCACTATATCACCCTTGGTAGAGTGCCATGGCGTCGCAGCTCATAGCAACCTCCAGCACTTGGGCTTAAGTGATTCTCTTGCCTCAGCCTCCCAAGGCTGGGACTACAGGCACCTGCCACAATGCTCGGCTATTTTTTGTTGCACTTGTCATTGTTCTTTACCTGGCCTGGGCTCCAACCCGCCAGCCTCGGTGTATGTGGCTGGTGCCATAACCGCTGTGCTATAGGCACTGAGCCAGTACCATGCTGTTTTGATCACTACAGATTTTATAGTATAGCCTGAAGTCTATTAATGTGATACCTCCTAGTTTGTTTTTATTTCTGAGTAATGTATTTGGTATTTGAGGTTTTTTCTGATCCCATATAAAATGAAGCACTATTTTTTCAAGCTCTTTAAAGTATGACAATGGTGCTTTAATAGGGATTGTATTAAATCTGTAGATTGGTTTGCGTAGTATGGACATTTTAACAATGTTGATTCTTCCCAGCCATGAGCATGGTATGTTTTTCCATTTTTTAACATCTTCAACTATTTCTTTTCTCATAGTTTCATAGTTCTCTTAATAGTCATTTTTCATGTCCTTTGTTAGGTAAATTCCCAGCTATTTCATCTTCTTTGGCACTACTATAAAAGGAATAGAGTCCTTGACTATATTTTCAGCTTGACTATTGTTGGCATAATAAAAGCTACTGATTTGTAAGTATTGATTTTGTATCCTGAGACACTGCTGTATTCCTAGATCACTTTTCTAAGAGTTTTGTAGTTGAGTCCCTGGGATTTTCCAGGTATAGGATCATATCATCCACGAAGAATGAGAGTTTGATCTCCTCTGACCCTATTTAGATACCCTTGATGGACTTCTCTTGCCTGATTGCAATGGCTAAGACTTCCATTACTATGTTTAATAGCAGTGGAGACAGTGGGCATCCTTGCCTAGTTCTTGATCTGAGTGGAAATGTTTTCAATTTTATACCCTTCAATATGATATTGGCTTGGGTTTGCTGTAGATGGCCTCCACTAGTTTAAGAAATGTCCCTTCTCTGCCTATTTTCTTAAGTGTTCTGATCATGAAAGGATGCTGGATCACATCACTGTCATCACACTAGCATCACTGCCATCACACTGACATCACAAGGAATGAAAATGGGTCCTGAAAATTCTTCTGATGGATTTCTGAAGGTCTACAAAGTTGGACCTACAGATTGATTCATCCTCTAATCTTTGTCTTTATGTTTATCTTCATGGATAACCCTATCATTAAGTTCCTCTTTTTCGGGGCGGTGCCTGTGGCTCAGTGAGTAAGGCGCCGGCCCCATATGCCGAAGGTGGCGGGTTCAAACCCAGCCCCGGCTAAACTGCAACAAAAACAAAAAAATAGCCGGGTGTTGTGGCGGGCGCCAGTAGTCCCAGCTGCTCGGAAGGCTGAGGCAAGAGAATCGCATAAGCCCAAGAGTTAGAGGTTGCTGTGAGCCGTGTGACACCACGGCACTCTACCCGAGGGTGGTACAGTGAGACTCTGTCTTTACAAAAAAAAGTTCCTCTTTTTCACTTGAACAAGGGGTGAAATTACCAAAGATCCTTTAGACAAATTATAGTCAGGCTTCTGACCCTTCTTCTAAGCCCATCTGTATACATCCTTATAAAATTCAGTTTTTGTAAATAATGCTGCAAAGATAGTGAGTGTAGCAAGAATCTCCATGCTTAATACCTGATCTCTTTGAATATCTGATCAAGATTCTCCACTCTCTGTTCTTTGTATGTATCTAACCACTCTGGCTTGCTCTCAGCAGAAATCTTGTTAAGTTGATTCAACCAGAATTTCTCCTAGACTTAATTTCTCCTCTTACTAATTTTCCTTTCACTGACTCCTTCTTGTTCCTTGGCTGCAAATCTCCACTTGTTCCTGCATTATTTAGAATGCAGCCCAGTTCTATACTGGAGTCTTTTTTCTCCTGTGACAACAGTCCTGACTAAAATTCATCTTTAACATGTTAACTTTTATCCTCTCATTTTCTTTTTTTTTTTTTTTTGTAGAGACAGAGTCCCACTTTATGGCCCTCGGTAGAGTGCCGTGGCCTCACGCAGCTCACAGCAACCTCCAACTCCTGGGCTTAAGCGATTCTCTTGCCTCAGCCTCCCGAGCAGCTGGGACTACAGGCGCCTGCCACAACGCCCGGCTATTTTTTGGTTGCAGTTTGGCCGGGGCCGGGTTTGAACCCGCCACCCTCGGTATATGGGGCCGGCGCCTTACCGACTGAGCCACAGGCGCCGCCCTATCCTCTCATTTTCTTAGACACTACTTTAGTGCCTAGCCAGATGATACATTCTTAGAAATTATATTTTCTTTCATATTTAGGATTTTCACTATTTTCTGCCTCATTTATTCTTGAACATTATCTTCATCCTTTGTTAGTGTTATGAGTGCATCAATAATTTATAATGAAATCAGGGCAAGTTGGTGGAAAAACAAATAAACCAGTGCCCTTCTTTTGATGTTTGGATTATGTTTAAATAAAATAAAATATGTATGTGTATATATTAAATGTATATATGTATTATATATTATATTTATGTGTATATGTATTATGTATAAGTATGTATGTGTACATGTAATATATAATAGATGTACATGTATCTGTATTACATGAGTGTATATTTTAAATATGTATATATGTATTGTATGTCTATGCACATTTGATGATAGTTAAGTGTTGTAAAATTGTCAACCATCTTTAACAATTGTTCAGTTGTTTAATTGACTGAAAGAATATATATGGGTATTAGTTGTAAAAAAAAAAGAAAGAAAGAAAGGATGCTGGATATTATCAAAAGCTTTTTCTTGGGCGGTGCTTGTGGCCCAGTGGGTAGGGTGCCGGCCCCATATACCGAGTGTGGCAGGTTCGAACCTGGCCCTGGCCAACTACAACCAAAAAAACAGCTGGGTGTTATGGTGGGCACCTGTAGTCCCAGCTACTAGGGAGGCTGAGGCAAGAGAATCACCTAAGCCCAGGAGTTGGAGGTTGCTATGAGCTGTGACACCATGGCATTCTGCCGAGGGTGATAAAGTGAGACAGAGTCACTAAAAAAAAAAAAAAAAAAAGCTTTTTCTTCATCAATGGAGAGAATCATATGATCTTTGTTTTTTATTTTATTGATGTGATGTATTATATTTATAAATTTGTGTATATTGAACCAACCCTGTAACCCTGGAATAAAACTAGCTTGATTATGGTTTATAATTTTTTGATGTGTTGTTGAATTCTGTTTACTAAGATCTTATTGAATATTTTTGCATCAATATTCATTAATGATATTGTTCTATAATTTTCTTTCTTTGTTGGATCCTTTCCAGGTTTGGGGATCAGGGTGATATTTGCTTCATAGAATTTGTTAGGAAGTATTCCTTCTTTTTCTATGCTTTAGAAAAGGTTGTATAATATAGGCACTAGTTCCTCTTGAAAGGTTTGATCGAATTTGGATGTGAAGCCATCTGGGCCCGGACTTTTCTTTTTTGGGAGATTTTGTATTGTTCATGCTACTTCAGTGATTGGTATAGGTCTATTCAAGATTTCTAATTCTTTCTGGTTGAATCTAGGAAAGTGGCATGCTTCTAAGTTTTGGTCCATTTCCTTCAGATTTTCATGTTCCTGGGAATAGAGTTTTTTGTAGTAATCATTGAGGATTTTTTGAATTTCTGAGGTGTCTGTTATTTCTCCTTTATCATTTCTGATAGATGATATTAGAGATTTTACTTTTCTGTTTCTGGTTAGGCTGGCCAAAGGTTTATAAATTTTATTAATCTTAAAAAAACTAACTTTTTGTTTCATTGATCTTCTGAATGATTCTTTTGTTTTCAATTTCATTTTTAATTCTGCACTAATTTTGGTTATTTCTTTTTTTCTCCTGTTGAGTTTGGGGTTAATGTTATTCCATTTCTGGTTGCTTGAGATAATCCATTAAGTTGTTGGCTTCCTCTTTTCTGATCTCTTTTTCTTTTTCTTTTTTTTGAGACAGAGTCTCAAGTTGTCATCCTGGGTAGAGTGCCTTGTGTCACAGCTCACAGCAACCTCAAACTCTTGGGCTTAAGCAATTCTCTGACCTTAGGCTCCCAAGTAGCTGGGGCTGTAGGCACCCGCCACAATGTCTGGCTATTTTTGTTGTTGTTGTTGTTGCAGTTGTCATTGTTGTTTGGCAGGTCCAGACTGGATTTGAACCTGCCAGCTCTGGTGTATGTGATTGTTGCCCTAGCTGCTGAGCTACAGGTGCCGAGCCTCTTTCTGTTTTCTCGATGAAGGCTTCCAATGCTATAAATGTCCCTCTTAATACAGCTTTTGTTGTATCCCACAGGTTTTGATAACTTGTGTCTTCATTATCATTTTGTTTCAAAAATTTGGTGATTTCCTTCTTAATCTTGTCTTTGACCCAGCTTATCATTCAGCCTAAGGTTATTCAGTTTCCATGACTTTGTTTGAGTATGAAGATTGCTGTTGCTGTTGAGTTCAACTTTTATTCCATAGTGGTCCAAGAAGATATAAGGAATACTTTATTTTTTTCTTTTCTTTTCTTTTTTTTTTTGTAGAGACAGAGTCTCACTTTATCACCCTTGGTAGAGTACCGTGGCATCACACAGCTCATAGCAACCTCCAGCTCCTAGGCTTAGGTGATTCTCTTGCCTCAGCCTCCCGAGTAGCTGGGACTACAGATGGCCTGCCCCAACGCCTGTTTTTTTGTTGCAGTTGGCTGGGACCTGGTTTGAACCCGCCACCCTCAGTATATGGGGCCAGCGCCCTACCCACTGAGCCACAGGCACTGCCCAAGAATAATTTCTATTGTTTTAAATTTGCTGAGGTTAGACTTGTATACTATGATATGATCAATTTTGGAGGATGATCCACGGGCTGATGAGAAGAATGTATATTCAGTTTTATTGGGATTAAATGTTCTGTAGAGGTCTGTTAAGTCCATTTGTTCTAGGGTCAGGTTTAAGTCTAATGTTTCTTTGTTTAGTTTCTTCTTGGAGGATCTATCCAAAATTGTCAAAGAAGTGTTAAAATCACCAACTATTATAGCATAGGAAGATATCAAGTTGTTCATATCCATTAGGGTTTGCTTTATAAATTGAGCATTCTGGTAGGGTGCATAAATGTTAATTATCAAAATCTCTTTATGTTGGGTGTTTCCCTGGACAAATGTGTAGTGACCATCCTTATCTTTCTTTATCTTTGTCAGTTTAAAGCCAATTGTATCTGCAACTAAAATTGTAACCCCTGCTATTTTCTAGTTTCCATTTGCCTGTATTATAGATGTCCATCCCTTCACCCTGAGTCTATTTTTATGCTTTAAGGTAAGATGAGATTCTTGTATGCAGTAAATATCTAGTCTGGGTTTATGTATCCAGTCAGCCAGCCTGTGCCTCAATTAATGTGAATGGACAATTTAACCATTCACATTAATTGAGAGAATTGATAAGTCTGGTTGTGTTTTGGGTGTTATGTTTTTTGGATGTCCAGTGGGCATTTTTAATCCTTTCACCACTGTGGAAGTTGGGTTTTGTTCAAAAATTTCTGAGTGAGCTTACTTTGGTGGTAGAGCATTGTGCTGGTCATTGTGGAGGATGGGTCTGAGAATATCCTGGAGAGCTGGTTTAGTTATGGCAAATTTCTTCAACATGTGTGTTTCATTAATGTATTTGATTTCTCCATCACAGATGAAACTCAGTTTAGCTGGATAGTACTGCTTTTGTTGTATCCCACAGGTTTTGATAACTTGTGTCTTCATTATCATTTTGTTTCAAAAATTTGGTGATTTGTTTTGAGAGATTGAAGGTCGATGACCATCCTTTTCTGGCTTGAAACGTTTTTGGTTAAGAGATCTGCAGTCATTCTGATATTTCTCCCTTTGTAGGTGATATTTTTCTTACATCTGGCTGCTTGCAGAATTTTCTCCTTCGTCTTAACTTTGGCAAAGTTAATCACAATGTGTCTAGGAAATGCTTTATGTGAATTGAATCTTGCTGAGGTTCTGAAATTGTCTACTGTCTGAATTTCTTTTTTTTTTTTTTGGCCGGGGCTGGGCTTGAACCCGCCACCTCCGGCATATGGGACCGGCGCCCTACCCGTTGAGCCACAGGCGCCGCCCTACTGTCTGAATTTCTATATCTCTTGCAGTGCTTGGGAAATTCTCCTCCATAATCTCTTGGAGTAGAGCATCTGTACCTTTAGAACCATCCTCTTCTCCTTCAGGAATTCCTATAAGACAAATGTTTGAAGGTCAACCTTAGAGTGTTCCCGGGTGGACAGCCCCAGACATGAGTTCCAATTAAATTGTCTCATGCTGTGAAAACCCTTCTCAACAGAGAGGGATCCAAGGGTCTCCAGCAACACAATTGGAGCCAGGGATCCACATCCCCACCTGCCAGACTCAGTCCACATTGTTGTCTGCTTCTCTGCTCACAGGCCCAGTTGGAGCCGGGGACCACACCCCCACCCATCAATCTCAGTCCATACCCAGCAAGCCTCTGCTTGCCAGACCAATTGGAGTCAGGGGGCTTCGCCCCCACCCGCCCGTCTTAGTCAACATCCAGCTAGCCTCTGTTCTTAGGCTCTGTTGGAGTCAGGAGACCATGCCCTTGCCCTCAGGTCTCAGTCCACACCTGGCAAGCCTCTGCTAGCAGGGCACAACCCGAACTGAGGGTCAACAACACCACTGGCCGAGCAAAGTCATAACCAGGGCACTGCTCCTCCTCCCACTGAGTGTCCCTTTCTTCCCACACCCTCTTTCTTCTCCCACTAGTCACAGATCTGTCTTGATAGTTTGGCGGTCCATGCTATGCCCAGATCTCTCAGAAAAAGACCAAACATTCTGCACTCTGCAGGGGGCAGAACTTCAGACTGCCATGTGAGGGGGAAGGGTGGACTGGGAGTTTGGAATTGTGGGGGAAAATATCTGTTCAATTATATGCCTGATGGGGTGGTGTCTAGGTTCATAAGTTGGACCTCCCTGTAATTTGTTTTCTTGAATGCTCTTCCTTGGAGTTACAGCTTGCTGAACTTCTTTCTTGGCTCAACTCCCCACCTTGGCTTCATGGAGTCCAATTCTGTCCAGTTTTTCTCCCTCTGGTCAAGAGCCTTTGCCAAGGGTAGCTACCAGTTGGCCATCTTCCCAGAATTCCTCAGCACTACTTTTAAATTATAATATTTATTAAACTTGTTGCTATATATTATTTAAATAATAAAGTACGCAATACATCAGAATTTTAATCTTTAATATTTTGTAAGTATTTTAAGTTTCTTTGTAATATTGTATATTTTATTTTATATGTTTTAAAATATTATGAAGGGATTTAGGCTTCACTACATGGCCAAAGAGTTTTCTGTACAAAAAATGTTAACAACCCATGCCTAGGGCATGATTTATTTTCCTACCCAGTCTCCCTAATCTGTTCTCTGCTACTTAACCCTATCCACCTCCCCAAGTTTTCTCCTTTCCCTTATGTTTTTTTCCTGCTTAAAGACTAGCTTCTTTACCTCAGGGCCTGATCTTCCTTAAGATGATTTACCCACTAATGGATCACAGCCTGCAGTTTGTGGAACATTGAGGCACAATGAATATAAAAATAATTATGAAGGGTAAAGATCTATATATATAAAACATGTCATTTTTCTTTGCAGTTTTTCCTAGGGCTGGCCCTATACCCTTCCATATATATAAATTACCACTTTATGTTTGTGAAGATGACAGATCATTTCAGGTGATCTCAACCCATCGTCTCTTCTAGGAGACTCCATAGTGATTATTTATTGTTATCAAGTTTATAAGCAAATAGCCCTTGTTTCTCAACAGGGAAGAAGAAGATAAATGTGTTCTTATGCTCCCTCCCCCCCGTCCTCAGCCTCTCCCTCATATTTTCCTCTTCCCTCTCATTTCTTCCTCCTCTTGTATCCCTCCCCATCCCTTTCTCGTCTTCCACAATCCACCCACCGATTCTGTAGTAATTCATTATTATTACACTTAATTGCTTACCTTTTAATGTTAGCTTCTTAGGCCGTTTAATATTGAAAGTTGTTTTCACTTCTTGTGGTCAAAATAACTCATTCTTTTTTTTTTTTTTGAGACAGTCTCACTATGTCTCACTTGGTAGAGTGCTGTGGCATCATAGCTCACAGCAACCTCAAACTCTTGGGCTTAAGCAATTCTCCTGCCTCAGCCTCCCAAGTAGCCCAACAGATGCCCACCCCAATGCCTTGCTATTTTTTGTTGCAGTTGTCATTGTTGTTTTAGATGGCCCCGGGCCGGGTTCAAACCTGCCACCCTCAGTGTATGTGGTTGGCACCGTAACCACTGTGCTATAGGTGCTGAGCCGAAGTAACTCATTTTTGATCAGTATGTCAAGTAGTTTTCTCATAACTCAAACAAATTTATCATAATCCTAATTGAGCAATATTTCTTACCCTTTAGTTGACAAAGAAATGATGCAAAAAATAAGAGAGAAATCTATTTTACAAGCACAAGAGAGAGCAAAAGAAGCCACAGAAGCAAAAGCTGCATCAAAGCGGGAAGATCAAAAATATGCACTAGATGCCATGATGAAGGTAAGTTGGGATTAATAGGCAAGTCCTCTAAAGAGATAGTACTGAACTACATAAGGATAATTTTGTTCCAACCACTGAACTTCCTCAGAACTTTATTCATACTTTAGTTATAGGACTTACTATGTTATATAAGCTATTGCTACTTACATGTGTTTTTGAAAATCTGTATGAAAGTTGAGGATGTCAGAGTTGGATGATTGATTCAGGGAAAGGGTTCTATTTATAGGGAAGTAAAAATCATAAAGTTTCTGTGGTATAAGTGTTTAACTTTTCTCATCTTGGAGTAATGGACATGGTTATCTAAAATAAGAAAAGCATAGGTTAAACACTAAATGTTGGCAAATTAATTTCTTTTTAACTGTTAAGGCTTTAAAGTGAAAACTTTAATCAGCAATTTTTTTTTGAGATATAATTCACATGCCATACAATTTATCTATTTAAAACATACAATTCAGGCTTGGTGCCTGTTGCTCAGTAGCTAGGCGCCAGCCACATACACTGGAGCTGGCAGGTTCGAACCTAGCCCGGGCCTGTCAAATGATGACAACTATAACCAAAAAATAGGTGGGTGTGGTGGCTGGCGCCTTAGCCACTTAGTCCCATCTATTTGGGAGGCTGAGGCAAGAGAATCCCTTAAGCCCAAGAGTTTGAAGTTGCCGTGAGCTTTGATGCTTATAGCACTCTACTGAGGGCGACATAGTGAGACTCTGTCTCAAGAAAAAAAAAAAAGCAGGGCGGCGCCTGTGGCTCAGTGAGTAGGGCGCCGGCCCCATTTGCCCAGGGTGGCGGTTCAAACCCAGCCCTGGCCAAACTGCAACAACAAAAAAAATAGCTGGAGGGCGGCGCCTGTGGCTCAGTCGGTAAGGCACCGGCCCCATATACCGAGGGTGGCGGGTTCAAACCCGGCCCCGGCCAAAACTGTAACAGAAAAATAGCCGGGCGTTGTGGCGGGCGCCTGTAGTCCCAGCTACTCGGGAGGCTGAGGCAAGAGAATCACTGAAGCCCAGGAGTTGGAGGTTGCTGTGAGCTGTGTGAGGCCACGGCACTCTACCGAGGGCCATAAAGTGAGACTCTTGTCTCTACAAAAAAAAAAAAAATAGCCGGGTGTTGTGGCAGGCGCCTGTAGTCCCAGCTGCTCGGGAGGCTGAGGCAAGAGAATCGCGTAAGCCCAAGAGCTAGAGGTTGCTGTGAGCCTGTGACTCCACGGCACTCTACCCGAGGGTGGTACAATGAGACTCTGTCTCTACAAAAAAAAAAAAGCATACAATTCAATGGTTTTGGTATATTCAGACTTGTGTAATCACCAATTTTAGAGCATTTTCCAGCACCTGTAGCACAGTGGTTAAGGCGCCAGTCACATACACCAAGGGTGGCAGGTTTGAACCCGGCCTGGGCCTACTGGATATGAATGAAGAAAGCAAACAGCCCAAAGTTTTGCTGATCTAACACCACAGAAAGAGGTAACATTAAAATAAAGGTTGGAGCTCGGCGCCTGTGGCTCAAGTGGCTAAGGTGCCAGCCACATACACCTGAGCTGGTGGGTTCAAATCCAGCCTGGGCCGCCAAACAACAATGACAACTACAACCAAAAAATGGCCGGGCGTTGTGGCGAGTGCCTGTAGTCCCAGCTACTTGGGAGGCAGAGGCAGGAGAATCGCTTGTGTCCAGGAGTTGGAGGTTGCTGTGAGCTGTGATGCCACAGTACTCTACCCAGGGTGACAGCTTGAGGCTCTGTCTCAAAAAAAAAAAAAAAATAATAATAATAATAAAATAAAATAAAATAAAGGTTGTCTTGGCGCCCATAGCACAGTGATTATTGTGCCAGCCACATACACTGAGGGTTGCATGTTCGAACCTGGCCTGGGCCAGCTAATCAACTGCAACAAAAAAAAATAGCCAAGCGTTATGGCGGGTGCCTGTAGTCCCAGCTATTTGGGAGGCTGAAGCAAGAAGATCTCTTAAGCCCAGGAGTTTAAGGTTACTGTGAGCAGTAACCCCACAGCACTCTACCAGGGTGACAGCTTTAGATGCTGTCTCAAACAAACAAACAAACAAAAAAAGACAATGCTTTATTAAGCCAGACATTCATTCAAGATTGAAAGAACTATAGATTTCCTCTTCTTCAGAAACTTGGTTTAGGAACTGAGAGAACATTATTCTCCTATTACTTACATTTGCTGTCTATATTAAACTAATATCCCATAGTATGTGGCATCCTTTTTTTGAGCAGTACAAAGCACTTAAAATCCAATTCCTTCATGTACATTGATTATTCCTCTGGCCTTATGAGTTTTTCTATTATTATACATTCCTCCTTTAAGTTGTATCTTCCCTGTGTTAGATGACTTTTCTTTAAAAGCTCTTTAATTGTTTAACATTTGTCTCTGTGTCATAATAAAAAATATTTCTCTCTCCCTCACCCTCCCCTTCTTGGCACAAACTCCTAAAACCATTATAATTTCCTGAGTGATAGGGGTGCTAGGTTCATCTTTTGTTCTATTATTTGGACTTTGACACAAATTGTTACTAATTCCTTGGAATTTTCTGGGTGATAGGAATGTCTTTTGTCCTAATGAGGCAACTCTTAGTGGGCTCCTGATGAAGGCTGGTCACCAGAAAAACCAAGGTATGATTAGAAGCCTGTCACTTTCAGCCCTACCCATCATCCTTTGAGAATGAGAAAGGGGCCGGAGATTGAGTTAATAATCGTACCTACATGATGAAGTCCCCATAAAAATCCTGGGACTATGGGTTTGGAAAACTTCTGGCTTGCTAAACACAGGGAGAGTGGTGCCCCAGGTGAGGGCATGGAAGCTGTGTTCCTTCCCCTGTACCTTGTCCTATACATCTTTTCCATTTTGTTCTTTTTATATTATAAAAGGAGTTGAATCCTATTATTAAAAAACAGGTAGACACAAATAAAGTATTTTTCTAAGTCCTGTATGCCATTCTAGCAAAATGAACAAACCTGAGGAGGGGATTTTAGGAATCCTTGGTTTATAACTGGTTGGTCAGAAGGACCAGAGACTGGATTTATGATTGGCTCCTAAGTAGGGACAGTCTTGTGGGACTGAGCCTATAACTCGTGGGATCTGATGCTAATTCCAGGTAGGTACTGTCAGAATTAAAAGATATAGCTAGGATGGAAGAATTGGTCAGTGTAGGAAACGCCACACATTTTGGTGACTAGAGTGAAGTATGGGATAGGCGCAGTGGCTCACACCTGTAATCCTAGCGCTCTAGGAGGTGAAGGTGGGAGGATTGCTCAGGCTCACAAGTTTGAGAACACCCTGAGCAAAAGTAAGACCCCCATCTCTACTAAAGATAGAAAAAAACCTAGCTGGGCATTGTGATAAGCGCCTGTAGTCCCAGCTACTTGGGAAGCTGAGGCAACAGGATCGCCTGAGCCCAGGAGACTGAGGTTGGACTGTGAATGATGATGATGCCATGGTACTCTGCCTAGGGTGACAGAGTGAGACTCTGTCTCAAAAACAAATGAACAAACAAACAGGAAGTGAAGTATGAAGTGCTGTGAGAGTATAAAAAGAGTAAACGGGGTATTTTCCTGTACAGTTTCTCTTTGATATATGTAATCTCTCTTTTCCCTCTATCATAAGCTTTGTGTTATTTCCTTCTTCGTATTTTTCTTGTCATTGTAGTTGCATCTGAAGCCTTTCTTGATCTCTCCTCTTCATCACCATTCCCTGAAGAGTTAGAGTATATCTGTGTCTTTAATATAGTTAATTATAAATTAAAATTATAGATATAGTTCCCTTAACTACATCTTGGCTACAATTATAGGACTTTCCTATTATATTTGGTTATAAGAGCATTTTTCTTAATTAATACTAAGTCTTATATGGTTTTTAAAACTTTATATAAAATTTATTTTTCTTGGCGGCGCCTGTAGCTCAGTCGGTAGGGCGCCGGCCCCATATGCCGAGGGTGGTGGGTTCGAGCCGGGCCCCGGCCGAACTGCAACCAAAAAAATAGCCGGGCGTTGTAGCGGGCGCCTGTAGTCCCAGCTACTCGGGAGGCTGAGGCAAGAGAATCGCCTAAGCCCAGGAGTTGGAGGTTGCTGTGAGCTGTGTGAGGCCATGGCACTCTACCGAGGGCCATAAAGTGAGACTCTGTCTCTACAAAAAAAAAAAAAAAAAATTATTCTTCTTGAGAGGTCAGAAGAATAACCTAACCTTGTCTAACTCTTCAGATACTTTCCCCTTTTTTCGTGTGTTGGGGCAGAGAGGAAAAAAGGCAAACATATTATTAAGCTGGGTAAAATCATCATCTTCTCTTTTTAGATTGTGGCTTCCTCTCTGGCTGACAGTCACTGTTCATCTCGCCTTATTGTCAGGCATTTAAATGTTGTTTCATTGCCATGGTAGATTCTTTCTGGCCCAATCTATTGGCAGCTCACTGACAGCTGTCTGAACTTAGAATATGAAGTAATTAGCATCTTTTGTGCCTGGTCAAAGCCTAAGTGAAATTTTGGGACTATAGGAAATTTCCATTCAGCATCCTATGAAATTAAAGTCAGTGCCTCTCAGTTCAATAGGAAAATAATCAATCTTTCCAGAAAAGGGTATTATGTCAAGTAGATATAGAGTACCTATCAGTGCAAAGCTTCCATACCTATATTATTAGATTTGTGTTTTAAAACAATACAACCTCTAGGAACTTTCATCCCAGTATATCCATATTCTAACCATACCAGATATACTGTTTAAATGTAAATTAATTTAAATTTACATTAATGGAACTTACGTAAAATTTAAAATTCAGTTCCTCAGCCACAGTAACCACATTTGATGTGTTAGTGGCTAGTGTACTGGATAGCACTAAACATTTTTTTTTTTTTTTAACAGAGCCTTACTTTGTTGCCCTCAGTAGAGTGCTATGGCGTCACAGCTCACAGCAACCTCCAGCTCTTGGGCTTAGGCGATTCTCTTGCCTCAGCCTCCTGAGTAGCTGGGACTACAGGCACCTGCCACAAGGCCCGGCTATTTTTTTGTTGCAGTTTGGCCAGGGCTGGGTTCAAACCCACCACCCTTGGTGTATGGGGCCGGCACCTTACTCACTGAGCCACAGGCACTGCCCCAGCACCAAATATTTTGATCATTGAAAAAAGTTCTTGGGCTGGACATGGTAGCTGTAATCCCAGCACTTGGAAGGCCAAGGCCAGTGGATTGCCTGAGCTCACAAGTTCGAGACCAACCTGAGCAAGAGTGAAACCTTGTCTCTAAAAAATAGCCAGGCCCTGTGGCATGCACCTATAGTCCCAGTTACCAGGGAGGCTGAGGCAAGAGAATCACTTGAACCCAAGAGTTTGAGGTTGCTGTGAACTAAGATGTCCCGGCACTCTACCCAGGGTGACCAAGTGATACTGTGTCTCAAAAAAAAAAAAGAACTTTTTCTTTTTGGGAGAAAAAAGAAAAAGTTGGGACCAAGACCCCATCTCTCTCTCTCTTTTTTTTTTTTTTTTAGTGTCAGAGTCTCACTTTATCGCCCTAAGTAGAGTACTGTGGCGTCATAGCTGACAGCAACCTCCAACTCCTGGGCTTAAGCAATTCTTTTGTCTCAGCCTCACAAGTAGCTGGGACTACAGGCGCCCGCCACAACGCCCGGCTATTTTTTTGTTGCAGTTTGGCTGGGGCCGGGTTTGAACTTGCCCCCCTTGTATATGAGGCCAGCACCCTATCTACTGAGCCACAGGCGCCACTCCCAAGACCCCACCTCTAAAAAAAAAAAAAAAAAAAAAAAACCTGGCTTATTGTATCCTCAATGAATCCCCAACAATAAAAAAAAAAAAAAGAAAAAGTTCATTGGAGACCTGAGATTCAAACTTGTGTTCCGTGACCTCTAAATCAATGATTATTACTAAATCATTTACTATTTTCCTTTTTATTTTAATTTTTTTTTGAGATCAAGTCTTACTTGTCACCCTTGATAGAGTGCTGTGGCATAGCTCACAGCAACCTCAAACTCCTAGTTCAAGAGATCCTCTTGCCTCAGTCTCCTGAGTAGCTGAGACTATAGGCACCTGCCACAATGCCTGGGCAACTTTTTTAGAGATGGCGTCTCAAACTCCTGAGCTCAAGCAGTCCACCTGTCTTGGCCACCCACAGTGCTAGTATTATAGTGTGAGTCACCATGCTTGGCCACCATTTTCCTTTTTAATTAATAATTCACTACTTTGCTATAGATCCAATGGCGAGAGTTTAGAAGTATGAGTAATTGGCTCAGCGCCTGTAGCTCAAGTGGTTAAGGTGCCAGCCACATACACCAGAGCTGGCAGGTTCGAATCTGGCCCAGGCCTGCCAAACAATGACAACTACAACCAAAAAATAGCTGAGCATTGTAGCAGGTGCCTGTAGTCCCAGCTACTTGGGAGGCTGAGGCAAAAGAATCGCTTAAGCCCAGGAGTTGGAGGTTACTGTGAGCTGTGACACGATGGGCACTCTACCCAGGGCAATAGCTTGAGGCTCTGACTCAAAAAAAAAAAAAAGAAGAAGAAAGAAGTATGAATAATTAATTGTTAACAATGAATCTTATTTAAAGAAGTGTTGCTTTCATGTGTTTTAAAAAATTTGGTAATTTTTTGCAGATTGAAGAAGAAGCAAGGAAAAAAATAGAAGATATGAAAGAAAATGAACGCTTAAAAGCCACTAAAGAATTGGAAGCTTGGAAAGAGTGTCAAAGAAAAGCTGAAGAACAAAAAAGAATTCAGAGAGAAGAAAAATTACGTAAAAAAGAAAAGCAAATTGAAGAAGAAAGAAAAAATGTAAAACATAAAAGTCTTACTAGAAATTTAGCATCTAGATATCTTGCTGCAAAAGGTATAATGATTAATGTTTTCTAGAAAAGTAAGTTCTGTTAATAAAGTATATATGATACTTAAAAAAAAATAAATCTGGCTCGGCGCCTGTGGCTCAAGCGGCTAAGGCGCCAGCCACATACACCTGAGCTGGCGGGTTCGAATCCAGCCCAGGCCCGCCAAACAACAATGATGGCAATCGTGGGGTACAATGTGCTGGTTTTATATACAAAATAGCCGAGTGTTGTGGCAGGCGCCTGTAGTCCCAGCTACTTGGGAGGCGGAGACAGGAGATTCGCTTGAGCCCAGGAGTTGGAGGTTGCTGTGAGCTGTGATGCGATGGCACTCTAGCCAGGGCGACCGCTTGAGGCTCTGTCTCAAAAGATAAAAAATAAATAAATAAATAAATAAATCTGTTGGCTTGGCACCGGGGAGCACAGTGGTTATGGTGCCAGCCACATACACCGACGGTGATGGGTTCAAACTCGGCCTGGGCCAGCTAAAAATAACAATGACAACTGCAACAAAAAATAGCTGGGTGTTGTGGAGGGTGCCTGTAGTCCCAGCTACTTGGGAGACTGAGGCAAAAGAATCTCTTAAGCCTGGGCGGCGCCTGTGGCTCAACGGAGTAGGGCGCCGGCCTCATATGCCGGAGGCGGTGGGTTCAAACCCAGCCCTGGCCAAAAACTAAAAAAAAAAAAAAAAAGAATCTCTTAAGCCCAAGAGTTTGAGATTGGTGTAAGCTGTGATGCCACGGTATTCTACCAAGGGCAACATAGACTCTGTCTCCAAAAAAAAAAAAAAAACCAACTTGGAAAGTGTTCATTTATGATAGTCTCCAGGGCAGCGCCTGTGGCTCAGTGAGTAGGGCAACAGCCCCATATACCCAGGGTGGCAGGTTTGAACCCGGCCCCATCCAAACTGCAACCAAAAAGTAGCCGGGTGTTGTGGCAGGTGCTGTAGTCTCAGCTAATTGGGAGGCTGAGGAAAGAGAATTGCCTAAGCCCAAGAGCTGGAGGTTGCTGTGAGGCTGTGATGCCATGGCACTGTACCAAAGGGTGACAAAGTGAAACTTTTGTCTCTTAAAAAAAAAAAAGAGCTGTGATGCCATGGCACTCTACCAAGGGTGACAAAATGACACTCTTGTCTCTTAAAAAAAAAATGATAGTCTTGGGTGGTGCCTGTGGCTCAAGGAGTAGGGTGCCCGCCCCATATGCTGGAGGTGGTGGGTTCAAACCCAGCCCCAGCCAAAACCTGCAAAAGCAAAAAAAAAAAAAAAAGCAAAAATGATAGTCTTGAGTAGGACTTCCATTCTTTTGGGACAATCTTCTCCTTCAGGGATCCCTATTATTTGTATGTTTGAATGCTTCATGGAGTCTCATAGTTCTCTAAGCACCTGTTCTGCTTTCTGACTACCTGGGTTAACCTGAAAATTTTGTCCTCTAGCTCTGAGGTTCTTTCTTCTCTTTGGTCTAACCTATTTTTGATACTTTCCACTGTATCTTTACATTCCCTGACTGTCTCCTTCATTTCCTTAAGCTCCTTCATATCCTTCCTGTATTCCATATATCTCTCATCTGACTTTTGGTTCTATCTTTCCATTTTCTCATCTGTTCCCTTTCTTTCTTTTTTTTTTTTTTTGCAGTTTTTGGCTGGGGCTGGGTTGGAATCCACCACCTTCAGCATATGGGGCCGGCACCCTACTCCTTGAGCCACAGGTGCTGCCCATCATCTGTTCCCTCTATTATCTTTATCATCCAGAAACTTCCTTCCTGTCAAATCTTTTCATTCTTTTTTTTTTTCTTTTTAGAGACAGAGTCTCATTTTGTTGCCCTTGGTAGAGTGCTGTGGTGTCACAGCTCCCAGCAACCTCCAGCTTTTGGGCTTAGGCGATTCTCTTGCCTCAGCCTCCCAAGTACCTGGGACTACAGGTGCCTGCCACAGCACCTGGCTATTTTTTTGTTGCAGTTTGGCTGGGGCTGCTTTCTAACCCGCCACCCTCAGTATATGGGGCTGGCGCCCTACTCACTGAGCCACAGGTGCCGCCCAAATCCTTTAATTCTTTATCGGTGGAGTCTTTGGCAGCAGCTGCTTCATGATCCTTTGTGGGAATTGCTCTGTTTTTTTTTTTTTTTTTTTTTTTTTTATTAAACCATAGCTGTGTACGTTAATGCAATCGTGGGGTACAATGTGCTGGCTTTATATACAATTTGAAATATTTTCATCAAACAGGTTAACATAGCCTTCACAGCATTTTCATAGTTATTGTGTTAAGACATTTGTATTCTACATTTAGTAAATTTCACATGTACCCTTGTAAGATGCACCGTAGGTATAGTCCCACCAATCACCCTCCCTCCACCCATCCTTTCCCCTCCTGTCCCCTCCCTATCCCCTTTCCCCATATTCTTGGTCTACAATTTGGTTATAGCTTTCATACGAAAGCTGTAACTTGGTTTCATAGTAGGGCTGAGTACTTTGGATACTTTTTCTTCTGTTATTGAGATACTTTAAAGAATATGCTAAGAAGAATATGTTCCAGCTCCATCCATGTAAACATGAAAGAGGTAAAGTCCCCATCTTTTTTTAAGGCTGCATAATATTCTATGGTGTACATATACCACAATTTATTAATCCATTCATGGGTCGATGGGCACTTGGGCTTCTTCCATGACTTAGCAGTTATGAATTGGGCTGCAATAAACATTCTGGTACAAGTATCTTTGCTATAATATGATTTTTGGTTTTATACGCAGTAGAGGTATTGCAGGATTGAATGGCAGGTCTATTTTTAGATCCCTGAATTTTCTCCAAACATCTTTCCAAAAGGAACGTATTAGTTTGCATTCCCACCAGCAGTGTAGAAGTGTTCCCCTTTCTCCGCATCCATGCCAACATCTCTGGTTTTGGGATTTTGTGATGTGGGCTAATCTTACTGGAGTTACGTGGTATCTCAAAGTAGTTTTGATGAAAAAATATTCAACAAGATCCTAGCAAACAGAATCCAGCAACACATCAACAAATTATACACCATGACCAAGTGGGTTTTGTCCCAGGGTCTCAAGGCTGGTTCAATATACTTAAATCTATAAATATAATTCATCACATAAGCAAATTAAAAAACAAAGACCATATGATTCTCTCAATTGATGCAGAAAAAGATTTTGATAATATCCAGCATCCCTTCATGATCAGAACACTTAAGAAAATTGGTATAGGGTGGCGCCTGTGGCTCAGCGAGCAGGGCGCCGGCCCCATATGTCGAGGGTGGCGGGTTCAAACCCAGCCCCTGCCAAACTGCAACAAAAAAATAGCTGGGCGTTGTGGCGGGCGCCTGTAGTCCCAGCTACTCGGGAGGCTGAGGCAGGAGAATCGCCTAAGCCCAGGAGTTGGAGGTTGCTGTGAGCTGTGTGACGCCACGGCACTCTACCGAGGGCAATAAAGTGAAACTCTGTCTCTACAAAAAAAAAAAAAAAAGAAAATTGGTATAGAAGGGACATTTCTTAAACTGATGGAGGCTATCTACAGCAAACCCACAGCCAATATCGTATTGAATGGAGTTAAATTGAAATAATTTCCACTCAGATCAGGAACCAGGCAAGGTTGCCCATTGTCTCCACTGCTTTTTAACATTGTAATGGAAGTCTGTTTTGGTTTTTCAAGTTGCCCGAATTCTTCTGTTCATTCCTCCTCGTGTGTTATTTCTACCTGTTCCTTTGTTTGTCCTCTTTTTTCCTTGTCACTTCCTCCTTTGCTTCACATTACTTTTTCTCAGAGCTTAGGTCAAAAGGAAGAGAAAGGTAAGCACAAGCAGGGATGAACAAGAGAAAAAGAAAAAAAAAGAAAGAGAAAAAGAAAAGGAAAAGAAAAAAGGGAAGAGGGATGAAAGAAAAGAATTGAAGAACAGGAGAGAATTAGGATAGGAAAAGAGAATGAGAGTGATAGAAGAAATTTTTTTTTTGAGACAGCTTTTTTTTTTTGAGACAGAGTCTCACTATGTTGAGTGCTGTAGTATCACAGCTCACAGCAACCTCCAACTCTTGTAATTCAAGGATTTTGAGGGCCTCGGCTGGATGGGTTTCTCAAAATCAGGAGCTCCTTTCAGACTCAGCATAGCCAATCTCTTTCTCGTGACCAAAAATACAGGAGTCCCTGCTCTTGATGAAAGTAAAAATGGAAGTTCAGAATAGAACCAATGGTGGCGCCTGTGGCTCAGTGGGTAGGGTGTTGGCTCCATATGCCGAAGGTGGCAAGTTCAAACCCGGCCCTGGCCAAACTGCAACAAAAAAATAGCCAGGCGTTGCGGCGGGTGTCTGTAGGCCTAGCTACTCGGGAGGCTGAGGCAAGAGAATTGCCTAAGCCCAGGAGTTGGAGTTTGCTGTGAGCTGTGTGATAACACAGCACTCTACACAGGGCAATAAAGTGAGACTCTGTCTCTACCAAAAAAAAAAAAAAAAAGGAATAGAACCAAACAGGGCCAGGCGCGATGGCTCAGACCTGTAATCCCAGCACTTGGAAGGCTGAGGCAGATGGATTGCCTGAGCTCATAGGTTCCAGACCAGCCTGAGCCAAAGTGAGACCCACCCTGTCTCTGAAAAATAGCTGGGTGTTGACTCAGTGTCTGTGGCTCATTGGCTAGGGTGCTGGCTATAGACACTGGAACTGGTGGGTTTGAATCCAGCCCAGGCCCACCAAACAACAATGACAACTACAACCAAAAAATAGCCGGGCATTGTGGCAGGCTCTGGTAGTCCCAGCTACTTGGGAGGCTGAGGCAAGAGAATCACTTAAGCCCAAAAGTTTGAGGTTGCTGTGAGCTGTGACACCACAGCACTCTACCCAGGGCAACATGGTGAGACTCTGTCTCAAAAAAAAAAAAAAAAGAAAACAGGCTTGGCGCCTGTGGCTCAAGTGGCTAAGGGGCCAGCCACATACACCTGAGCTGGCGAGTTCAAATCCAGCCCAGGCCCACCAAACAACAATGACGACTGCAACCAAAAAAGATATAGCTAGGCGTTGTGGCTGGTGCCTGTGGTCCCAGCTACTTGGGAGGCTGAGGCAAGAGAATGGCTTAAGCCCAGGAGATGGAGGTTGCTGTGAGCGGTGATGTTACAGCACTATATCCAGGCCCACGGCTTGAGGCTCTGTTTCAAAAAGAAAAAGAAGGGGAGGGCGGCGCCTGTGGCTCAGTGAGTAGGGCGCCGGCCCCATATGCCGAGGGTGGTGGGTTCAAACCCAGCCCCGGCCAAACTGCAACAAAAACATAGCCGGGCGTCGTAGCGGGCGCCTGTAGTCCCAGCTGCTCGGGAGGCTGAGGCAAGAGAATCACATAAGCCCAAGAGTTAGAGGTTGCTGTGAGCCGTGTGACGCCACGGCACTCTACCCGAGGGCGGTACAGTGAGACTCAGGCTCTACCCCCCCCCCCCAAAAAAAAAAACAGACATGAAAGAAAAAGAAGGGGGCAGTGCCTGTGGCTCAAAGGGGAAGGGCGCCGGCCCCATATGCCAGAGGTGGCGGGTTCAAACCCAGCCCCTGCCAAAAACTGCAAAAAAAAGAAAAAGAAGAAAGAAAGAAAAAAACAATAAATAAGTAAATAGGGTAGAGCCTGTGGCTCAGTGAGTAGGGTGTTGGCCCCATATACCGAGGGTGGCGGGTTTGAACTCTGCCCCGGCCAAACTGCAATAAAAAAAAAAAAAAAATAGCTGGATATTGTTGTGGGTGCCTGTAGTTCCAGCTAGCTACTCAGGAGGCTAAGGCAAAAGAATCGCCTAAGCTCAAGAGCTGGAGGTTGCCGTGAGCTGTGATGCCATGACACTTTACCGAGGGTAACAAAGTGAGGCTGTCTCAAAAAAGAAAAGAAAAGAAAAATCAGTTTTAGGGGTGGCGCCTGTGGCTCAGTGGGTAGGGCGCCGGCCCCATATACCGAGGGTGGCAGGTTCAAACCCGGCCCCGGCCGAACTGCAACCAAAAAATAGCCGGGCGTTGTGACGGGCGCCTGTAGTCCCAGCTACTCCGGAGGCTGAGGCAGTTGAATCGCTTAAGCCCAGGAGTTGGAGGTTGCTGTGAGCCGTGTGAGGCCATGGCACTCTACCGAGGGCCATAAAGTGAGACACTGTCTCTACAAAAAAAAAAAAAAAAAGAAAAATCAGTTTTATTATTAACTCTAAATTGAGAAATAATTGACTTGCTACCATTATTTTTTAAGGGAGAAATTTAGAAAATATGTTTTCTCAGAAGTTAAAGGAAGACAATTTTCCTGCTCCTCGCTCTGTTGGCAATATTAAAATCAACTTTACCCCTCGAGTATTTCCTACTGCTCTCCGTGAGTCACATGTAGCAGAAGAAGAAGAGGTAGATATTTTTTCTTTACTTATGATTACCACAAGTGAAAACGCTTTATTTTTATTTTATCTATTGAAACTCGTACTGGTTCTGAATTCCTTAAGTGTTTATTACATTAACAATATTACTTCATGAATATATTTTAGCATTTCCTTATAAGAAATATACATTGAAGATTTTTTTGGCTCCAGAAAACTGACAAGAAAACTTACTGATATTAATATATGTGCAGCATTGTTGCTTATTCCAAGAGATAAACTGTTCCATTTGTCCTTTATTGTATGAAATACATCATTTTCTGTAATAGATTTATGAACTTTTAGATCAGTATTTTGAAAAGATGTGGAAACTATTAATATACTATAATTATTACTAATATTAAGCATTTCTTTTTCTTTTTTTTTTTTTTTTTTTTTTTTTGTGGTTTTTGGCCGGGGCTGGGTTTGAACCCACCACCTCCGGCATATGGGACCAGCGCCCTACTCCTTGAGCCACAGGTGCTGCCCAATGTTAAGCATTTCTAATGTGACATTTTAGAGTTAATATGTTTCATTCATTTATAAAATATTGAGCCATGGAGTTCAAATACTGTATCTTTAGTTATATAAGAAATAAGAATTGGTAGGGTGCAGTGTCTTGCACCTGTAATCCTAGCACTTTGGGAAGTTGAAATGGAAGGATTGCTTGAACTCAGGCGTTCAAGACCAGTCTGAGCAAGAGGTAGATACCATCTCCAGTAAAAATCGAAAAATTAGCCAGGTATCATGGCATGCACCTGTAGTCCCAGCTATTCAGGACGCTAAGGTGGAGGATCACTTGAGCCCAGGAATTTGAGGTTGTAGTGAGCTAAGATGATGCCAGTGCACTCAACCCAGGGTAAAAGAGCAAGGCTCTGTCTCCAAACAAAAACAAACAAAAAAACCTAAGAGGTGTGAATGAATCCTCTTTCAATTTAAAAGTTATAGAAATAATTGAGGATCCTTAAGATATAATGACAATTGGCTTAGTGCCCCGTAGCTCAGTGAGTAGGGCGCCGGTCACATACACCGAAGCTGGCAGGTTTGAACCCGGCCCTGGCCTGCTAAACAACAGTGACAACTACAACCAAAAAATAGCCAGGTGTTGTAGTGGGCATCTGGTAGTCTCAGCTACTTGGGAGGCTGAGGCAGAAGAATTGCTTAAGCCCAAAAGTTGGAGGTTGCTGTGAGCTATGACGCCATGGCAGTCTACTGAGGGTAACATAGTGAGACTCTGTCTCAAAAAACAAACAAACAAAAAGATATAATTATGAATATCAACTTTTTTCTTTTCTTCTTCTTCTTCTTTTTTTTTTTTTTTGGACAGAAAGAAGGATTTATTATTGGTAGGTGCAGTTGATAGACAACACAATGTAAGTCCTCACGAGTGCAGGCCCCACCCGCCACTTGTCCAGGGGCCCACGATTGGGGATGCATTTGACCCCACTGCCATCTGGAATGAGCCGCTTCTCAGCCACCATGTCTTCAAATTCATCTGAGTTAAACTTGGTAAAACCCCATTTCTTGGAGATGTGAATCTTCTGATGGCCAGGCAACTTGAACTTGGCCCTGTGAAGGACCTCAGTCACATGCTCCTTGTTCTGTAGTTTAGTGCGGATGGACACGATGACTTGGCCAATATGAACCCTGGCCACAGTGCCCTGGGGCTTTCCAAAGGCACCATGCATATCTGTCTGAAACCAAGATTGGGGACAGCACAAAGTCTAACACATGAACATGTATTGGAAAGGAATGTCTCCAAGGTTCCTTAGAGCAACCTATACAAGCAACAGGCTGCATATTACCAAGGAGGCTGCTGTTTGCAGCTATTACACACTCAACTTTTTTCTTATTATTAAATAATATATTCTATTTTCATTTGTAAAATTATTTCTGTAATTATATAATTTTACTTAAAATCATATGCATACTTTTCAATACAGAAAAACAAAAATATTATAAGCAAGACAAGTAAAATAATAATTATATGATTCCCAGAAGGGATGAAATTTGGACTAGAAACTTTTATCTCTTTGAACTCAATCAGCTAGTGAGGTTTAAAAAAAAGTTTTAAAATGGCCGGGTGTGGTGGCTCATGCCAGTAATCCTAGCACTCTGGGAGGCCCAGGAAGATGGATTGCCTGAGCTCATGGGTTTGAGACCATCCTGAGCCAGAGCTAGACAGCCCCACCCCTGACCCCAGTCTCTAAAAATGGCCCAGGGCGTTGTGTCAGGTGCCTAAAGGCCCAGCTACTTGAGAGGCTGAGGCTAAAGAATCACTTGAACCCAAGAGTTTGAGGTTGCTGTGAACTATAATGCCATGGCATTCTATTGAGGTGAAACTCTGTCTCAAAAAAGAAAAAATAAACAAATAAAATGTATAGGGTGGCGCCTGAGGCTCAGTGGGTAGGGCGCTGGCCCCATATACCGAGGGTGGCGGGTTCAAACCGCCCTGGCCAAACTGCAACAAAAAAATAGCCTGGTGGCGCCTGTAGTCCCAGCTACTTGGGAGGCTGAGGCAAGAGAATCGCCAAGCCCAAGAGCTAAAGGTTGTGCACTGTATGACGCCACGGCATACTGAGGGCAATAAAGTGAGACTCTGCCTCTACAAAATAAATAAATAAAATGTATAAATATTGAGGCTGGGTGCAGTGGCTCATGCCTGTAATCCTAGCACTCTGGGAGGCCGAGGCAGATGGATTGCTTGAGCTCATGAGTTTGAGACCAGCCTGAGCAAAAGCGAGATCCTGTCTCTACTAAAAATAGAAAAACTGAGGCAAGAGGATCGCTTGAGCTCGAGTTGGAGTTTAATGTGAGCTATGACGCCATGATTGTTTACCCAGGGTGATGGCTTGATACTCTCTCAAAAAAATAAAATAGGCTCAAGCAGCGAAGGTGCCAGCCACATACACCTGAGCTGGCAGGTTCAAATCCAGCCTGGGCCCGCCAAACAACAATGATGGCTTCAACCAAAAAATAGCTGGGCGTTGTGGTGGTGCCTGTAGTCCCAGCTACTTGGGAGGCAGAAGCAAGAGAATCACTTGAGCCCAGGAGTTGGAGGTTGCTGTGAGCTGTGATGCCACAGCACTCTACCCAGGGTGACAGCTTGCTGCTCTGTCTCAAAATAAATAAATAAATAAAATAATAAAATGTATAAATATTGAAAATTTAAAATCACCATCATCAAAGGCAGCACCTGTGGCTCAAAGGAGTAGGGCACCGGCCCCATATGCCAGAGCTGATGGGTTCAAACCCAGCCCCGGCCAAAAAAAAAAAAAAAAAAAATTCACCATTATCAAATAGCACATTAATTTTCTTGGGCTGTTTTAAGCCAACTATCATGGGTGGCGCCTGTGGCTCAGTCGGTAAGGCGCCGGCCCCATATACTGAGGGTGGCGGGTTCAAACCCCGCCCCAGCCGAACTGCAACCAAAAAATAGCCGGGCGTTGTGGTGGGTGCCTGTAGTCCCAGCTACTCGGGAGGCTGAGGCAAGAGAATCGCTTAAGCCCAGGAGTTGGAGGTTGCTGTGAGCTGTGTGATGCCATGGCACTCTACCGAGGGCCATAAAGTGAGACTGTCTCTACAAAAAAAAAAAAAAAAAAACTATCATGATTGAGGTGCTTAAACTCAGTGACAGTAATTTGTTACAGTGCTAGAAGCTGGGAAACCCAAGATCAGAGTATCAGCTTGGTTGGGTTTTTGGTTGGGGCACTCATCCTAACCTTCAGAGGACTGCCCTCTTATAGTGTCCCCCTGGGTGAGGAGGCCCTGTTCTCTTTCTCTTATTATAAGGGTATTAATCCCATCAGGAGGGCTCTACCTTTGTGACCTCATCTAAGCCTAACTTCACAAAGGCTCCATCTGCAAATACTAGCCAATTAATGGTTAGGGCTTCAACCTTAGACTTTGTAGGGGAGTCCATAGTAAATAGTATTTCTATCCACTAGAGGGAGATGGAAACTGTAAAAGAAACTATCAGTAAAAGTGAAATATTTGGGCTTGGCGCCTGTTGCACAATGGTTATGGCGCCAGCCACATACACTGAAGTTGGAGAGTTCAAACCAGGCCCAGGCCAGCTAACCAACAATGACAACTGCAACAAAAAATAGCCAGGCGTTGTGGCAGGCACCTGTAGTCTCAGCTACTTGGGAGACTGAGCCAAGAGAATTGCTTAAGCTCAAAGAGTTTGAGGTTGCTGTGAGCTGTGAGCCATGGCATTCTACTGAGGGCAACATAGTGAGTGAGACTCTGTCTCTAAGTAAGTAAATAAATAAATAAAATCATTCATTACAAAATAAATAGGGCAGCGCCTATGGCTCAGTGAGTAAGATGCTGGCCCCATATACCGCAGGTGGAGGGTTCAAACCCAGCCCCACGCCAAACTGCAACAACAACAACAAAATAGCCCAGTGTTGTGGTGGGCACTTGTAGTCCTAGCTACTCCGGAGGCTGAGGCAAGAGAATTGCCTAAGCCCAAGAGCTGGAGGTTGCTGTGAGCTGTAACATCATAGCACTCTACTGAAGGCAGCAGAGTGAGACTCTGTCTCTAAAATAAATAAATACATAAATAAATAAAAATTTGTCTCCATTTAAGACTTCATTCTCATTTCAGTGGCTGCATAAACAAGCGGAGGCTCGAAGAGCAATGAATACTGATATTCCTGAACTTTGTGATTTAAATGAAGAAGAAAAGAACCCAGAATGGTTAAAGGACAAAGGAAAGTAAGTTGTTCTGGGGTGGGTGTGGTGGTTCACACCTGTAATCCCAGCACTCTGGGAGGCCTAGGCAGGTAGATTGTTTGAGCTCACCAGTTCAAGACCAGCCTGAGCAAAAGTGAGATCCTGTCTCTAAAAATAGCTGGGGATCTTGGCACCTGTAGCACAGTGCCAGCAGCAGCCACATACACTGAGGCTTGCAGGTTCAAACCAGCCCAGGCCAGCTAAACAACAATGATAATTGCAACAAAAAATAGCCAGGTGTTGTGGCGGGTGCCTGTAGTCCAAGCTACCTGGAAGACTGAGGCAAGAGAATCATTTAAGCCCAAGAGTTGGAGGTTGCTATGAGCTGTGACACCATGGCTCTCTACTGAGGGTAACACAGTAAGACTGTCTCAAAAAAAAAAAAAAAAAAAGGGCAGTGCCTGTGGCTCAGTGGGTAGGGTGCCAGCCCCATATACCAAGGGTGGTGAGTTCAAACCTGGCCCTGGCCAAACTGCAACAAAAAAATAGCCGGACGTTATAGAGGGCGCCTGTAGTCCCACTACCCAGGAGACTGAGGCAAGATAATCACTTAAGCCCAAGAGCTGGAGGTTGCTGTGAGCTGTGATGCTACAGCACTTTACTGAGGGTGACAAAGTGAGACTCTGTCTCTAAAAAAAAAAAAAAAAGAACCTGGGGGTTGTGGTGGGAGCTTGTAGTCCCAGCTACTCAGGAGGCTGAGGCAAAAGAATCACTTGAACCCAAGAGTTTGAGGTTCCTCTGAGCACCCCATGGCACTCTATCCAGGGTGACAGAGTAAGACTTTGTCTCAAAAATAAAAGGAAAGTAAATTGTTTGAACTCTGGCCATGATATTTATAATGTTATCACATTCTCTAGATGTTTTAACCTATGTTTGTATGGATGTGTGTGTGTGTGTTGTTAGGGAAAGATAATTTAAATAAGCAAGTCAAGTACGTAGGGCCTCCATATTTAAGAAGTCAGGTAATGTAAAAGGTAAGGTTCATATTTTTATTTTTTTATTTAGATGTTATAGAAATGAAAAAAGGTCACACCAGGCAGCACCTGTGGCTCAGTGGGTAGGGCCCCAGCCCTGTTTCAGGAAGATGAGGCCCAACAGAGGGAAAGAGCACCCAAACACCACGTTTAAGAGGAAGGACTTTATTCACCAGCCCGGAGCTTATAGCATAGACTTCCAAATGGCCACGCTCCCCGACTGGCTTGGTCTTCCCATTTTTATCGACAGTCTAAAAGGTCCACCCCACAAGTACCCCTCTCATTGGCCAGTTTGAATCAAGTGGGAGATGCTGTTCCAGTCCCCACAGAACTACAGGATTTCACAGAACTTGGAAATTTCCAAGTTCCAGGAAGTTAAATTTACAAATTCCCAAGAGCTATGTCCCCGTGGAGAGGACCCTGCAAGTGTATCCTTGTGGTCTCATTGAGAAGACCTGTTCTCCTAGACCTCACCCTTCTTGCGTATCCTCTTTCAGCCCCATATACTGAGGGTGGCGGGTTCACACCTGGCCGGCCAAACTGCAAAAAAAAAAAAAAATAGCTGGGTGTTGTGTGTAGTGGGTGCTTATAGTCCCAGCTACTGGGAGGCTGAGTCAAGAGAATCGCCTAAGCCGAGGAGTTGGAGGTTGCTGTGAACTGTGACACCATAGCACTCTACCAAAGGCGAGGAGACTCTGTCTCTAAAAAAACAAAAAAAAAAAGAGGCTCGGCGCCTGTGGCTCAAGCTGCTAAGGCACCAGCCACATACACCTGAGCTGGCTGGTTAGAATCCAGCCCTGGCCTGCCAAACAACAATGACAACTATAACCAAAAAATAGCTAGGCACTGTGGCGGGTGCCTGTGGTCCCAGCTACTTGGGAGGCGGAGGCAGGAGAATTGCTTGAGCCTAGGAGTTTGAGGTTGCTGTGAGCTGTGATGTTACAGCACTCTACCTAGGGTGACAGCTTGAGGCTCTGTCTCAAAAAAAAGAAAAAAAAGGTCATACCGTTTGGAGAGCTTATTAAAGTCTCTTTTTCAGGCTCAGCACCTGTGGCTCAAGCAGCTAAGGCACCAGCCACATACACCTGAGCTGGCGGGTTCAAATCCAGCCTGGCCCACCAAACAACAATGACGGCTGCAACCAAAAATCCCCCAAAACAGCCAGGCGTTTTGGTGGGTGCCTATGGTCCTAGCTACTTGGGAGGCAGAGGCAGGAGAATTGCTTAAGCCCAGGAGTTTGAGGTTACTGTGAGCTGTGATGTCACAGTACTCTACCCAGGGTGACAGTTTGAGGCTCTGTCTCAAAGTAAATAAATAAAATCTTTTTCAATTACTTTAGCACTTAACCTTCTTGATTTCTCCCTTAAAAATAGGCTTTTTTGGGTGCTGCCTGTGGCTCAGTGAGTAGGGTGCCATCCCCATATACTGAGGGTGGTGGGTTTGAACCCAGCCCTGGCCAAATTGCAACACAAAAATAGCCGGACATTGTGGTAGGCGCCTGTAGTCCCAGCTACTCGGGAGGCAGAGGCAAGAGAATTCCCTAGGCCCAAGAGCTGGAGGTTGTTGTGAGCTGTGACACGATGGCACTCTACTGAGGGCAACAGAGTGAGACTCTGTCTCTAAAATAAAAAAAAAAAATAGGCTTTTTTGCCAGGTGCAGTGGCTCACGCCTATAATCCCAGCACTCTGGGAGGACAAGGTGGGTGGATTGCCTGAGCTCACAGGTTTGAGACCATCCAGAGCAAGAGTGAGACTGCACCTCTAAAAATAGCCGGGCCTTAAGGATGGCACCTGTAGTCCTAGCTACTTGGGACGCTGAGGCAAGAGAATTGCTTAATACCAAGAGTTGGAGGTTGCTGTGAGCTGTGATGCCGGGGCACTCTACCGAGGGCAATATAGTGAGACTAGGTCTCAAAATAAATAAGATCCTTTTGTAGTTCATAAGCGTGATGATTGGGTTTTCATGCGCATGCGTGAGATGTTATGCATCTTGTTGCGACGTTGGCACATTACTCATCTGACATGGAAAAAATAAATAAAAAGAACTAAATAAAATAAAGTAAAAATTAAAATAAAACAACAACAAAGAAAACAAACTCCTCTTAATGATAAGCAGAAGTTTTGGGAGAAACAGAGGGAAAGGTGTTCATTTTAGGCCGAGTTGACTGTATGAGCAAATGCTTAAAGATAAATAATGTAGGGCGGGACATGGCGTCTCATTGCCTGTAATCCTAGTACTCTGGAAGGCCTATGTTGGAGGAATGCTTGATCTGAGGAATCTTGAGATCAGTGTGCATAGGGCAAGACCCTGTTTGTACCAAAAATAGAAAAATTAGCTGAGCTTGCTGATGTGTGCCTGAAGCCTCAGCTATTTAACTGGGTTAAGGGATGCCCAGACAGCTGAAAATCATCATTTTGGTGTATGTCTATGTGTTTCCAGGAGAGATTAGCACTTGAATCAGTAGACTGAGTAAGGAAGATCACCCTTACTACTGGGGGTAAACATCATCCAGTCTGTTGAAGACCCCAATAGAACAAAAAGGCAGAGGAAAGGCAAATTCACTCTTGAATCTTGAGCTGGGACATTCATCTTCTGCCCTTGGACATCAGCATTCCCAGATCTTGGCCTTCAGATTGAGGACGTACGCCACTGGTTCCTGTAGTTTTCAGGCGTTTGGGCTAGGATTCAAGAACTGTAATACTAGTTTTCTTTGGCATCCAGCTTGCAAATAGATGGCAGATTATGGGACTTCTCAACCTTCGTAATTGTGTGAACCAATCATTCATAGTAAATCTCTTTCTGTGTATCTATATATGTTCTATTGGTTCTTTTTCTCTGGATAATGGTGACAAGCACAAGTGCTTGTACCTATTATGGCCTAATTTGTTGTTTTACTTAGTATTCAGTATACTTTTTTCTCTTTCCCTTCTGAGTGCTAAATTGTAATGATTGCTGCACCTTCACTAAGGTATACTGATACTTGGCCTTAGAAACTCTTTTTTTTTTTTTTTTTTGAGACAGAGTCCCTCTCTATGGCTCAGGCTAGAGTGCTGTTACGTCATAGCTCATAAAGTGCGAGAATTACAGGTGTGAGCTGTTGTGCCTGGCCTGTCTTTGAAATTCTTGAGATACCCAAGAATGTTTTCTACCGTTCCTATTGCCCACAAACAGAGCTATTATCTGTTGTTAGACTAAGTATTGCTCCCTGCTCCCGTTGCTGTTTCTAAGCCCCACTAGTCCCGATCTCTATCATAATTCTTTCTTTGCCCTTTTGTTTACTTCTCTCTACACTGCTTTCTCAACATTCCTGCCTCTGGCTTTTCTCACATTCAACTCTTATGCAAAATGTTTGGCTCATTTTGCAATTGCCAATCAGAATGTTAATTTTCAAAGGCCGCAAATTATGGTAAAAATGGTAGGCATGTCTGCATTTATTTGTCCTGTCTCTTTTTTTCCTCATTGTATTCCCAGGACCGTAAGCACTTAATGACTGGGAACTTTTGCTTAATTCTTTCACTGACTTTGCCTTATTTAGAGCATCATGGAGACTTAATAGTTATTAGCTTTTCTGCTTAAATTTTGTATTCAAAGTCTGTTCCCCTTGAGACAGAGGTTAAAATTTTTTTCTCTTTCATTTTGAACTTTGACTATTTTTTTTTTTTTTTGACAGAGTCTCATGCTGTCACCCTGGGTAGAGTTGTGTGGTGTCATAGCTCACAGCAAGCTCAAACTCTTGGGCTCAAGTGATCCTATTGCCTCAGCCTCCCAAGTAGCTGGGACAACAGGTGCCTGCCATAACATTTGGCTGTATTTTCTTTTTTTTTTTTTTTTTTTTTTGTGTTTTTTTTTGGCCAGGGCTAGGTTTGAACCCGCCACCTTCGGCATATAGGACTGGCGCCCTACTCCTTGAGCCACAGGCACCGCCTTATTTTCTTTTTTTTTTTATAGAGACAGAGTCTCACTTAATGGCCCTTGGTAGAGTGCCATGGCATCACACAGCTCACAGCCACCTCCAACTCCTGGGCTTAAGCGATTCTCTTGCCTCAGCCTCCCGAGTAGCTGGGACTACAGGCGCCTGCCACAACACCCGGCTATTTTTTGGTTGCAGTTCAGCCGGGGCGGAGTTTGAACCCGCCACCCTTGGTATATGGGGCCGGCGCCTTACCGACTGAGCCACAGGCGCCGCCCTGTTTTTTGTATTTTCAATAGAGATGGGGGTCTCAATCCTGCTCAGGCTGAGGCACTCCTGAGCTCAAGCAATCCACCTGCCTCGACTTCCCACAGTGTTAGGATTATAGACATGAGCCACCATTCCCAGCCTGAACTTAGATTGTTTTTGAGTTCGGAACTATTTTTTTTTTTTTTTTTTGAGACAGAGTCTTATTTTCTCGTGCTCAGTAGAGTGCCCTGGCAAAATAGCTCCCAGCAACCTTAAACTCTTGCGCTGAAGCTATTCTCTTGCCTTAGCCTCCCGGGTAGCTGGGACTACAGGTGCCCACCACATCGCACAGCTGTGGGGTCTTGCTCTTGCTCAGGCTGGTCTCGAACCTGTGAGTTCAGGGAATCTACCCACTCTGGCCACCCAGAGTGCTAGGATTACAGGCGTGAGCCACACACCTGGCCTGAGTTCGGAACTATTCTGAAAGCCATAAGCAAAATTTTGGATTCTTCTAGTAGTATTCAGTATACAGTATTCAGTATACACTTTTAAGGAGTGTAATGTGTATTTAGATTTATGTTTTTTTTTTGAGACGGAGCCTCAAGCTGTTGCCCCTGGGTAGAGTGCCATGGCATCACAACTCACAGCAACCTCCAACTCCTGGGCTTAAGCGATTCTCTTGCCTCAGCCTCCCAAGTAGCTGGGACTACAGGCACCCACCACAACACCCAGCTTTTTTTTGGTTGTAGTTGTTATTGTTGTTTTGGCAGGCCTGGGCTGGATTCGAACTGACCAGCTCTGGTGTATGTGGCTGGCGCCTTAGCTGCTTAAGCTATAGGCGCTGAGCCTATGTGTTTTTTTTTTTTTTGAGATAAAATAAAAACTATGTTGCCTCAATAGAGTGCTTGGCATCACAGCTCATAGCAACCTCAAACTCTTGGGCTTAAGTGATTCTTTTGCCTCAGTCTCCTATAATAGCTGGGAGTACAGTTGCCCACCACAACGCCCAGCCATTTTTTGGTTATAGTTGTCATTGTTGTTTGGCAGGCCGGCTTGGGTTTGAACCTGCCAGCTCTGGTGTATGTGCCTGGTGCCCTCGCTGCTGAGCTACAGGCGCTGAGCCTAGATTTATGTTTATTTATTTCTTTATTTATTAATTTGAGACGGAGTCTCAAGCTGTCACCCTGAGTAGAGTGCTGTGGTGTCACAGCCCACAGCAACCTCAAACTCTTGGGCCCAAGTGATTCTCTTATCACAGCCTCCCAAGTAGCTGGGACCACAGGCAGTGGCCACACCTGTCTATTTTTTGGTTGTAGTAGTTATTGTTGTTTGGTGAGTCCGGGCTGGATTTAAACCCACCAGCTCCAGTGTATGTGGCTGGCACCCTAGCCACTTGAGCTATAGGTGCCGAGCCATATTTATGTTTTGATATATATAAATACTTTCGATTTTTTTTAAAACTGATGTTTATTTTCTGCCAACCTTATTTCCATCTTGTTTAAGAGCTTGTGAAAGAGGCTGGGTACGGTGGCTCACACTTGTAATCTGGCACACTGGGAGGCTCAGGTTGCTTGAGCTTAGGAGTTCCAGATCAGCTTGAGCATGAGTGAGACTTGTCTCTACTAAAAAATAGAAAAACTAGCTGGGAGTTGTGGCGGGTGCTTGTAGTCCCAGCTACTTGGGAAGCTGAGGGAAGAGGATTGCCTGAGCCCAAGAGAATCACCTGACCCCAAGAGTTTGAGGTTGCTGTGAACTGTAACACCACAGCACTCTACTGTGGGCAGAGAGTGAGACTCTGTCACAAAAATAAAATAAAATAAAATAAATAAATAAATAAATAAATAAATAACAGCTTAAGTTAGATGTCTTAATGGCAGTGGTTCTCAACTTTCCTAATGCCGCAATGTACTTTCATTGTTTTTGTTTTTTGTGACAGAGCCTCAGTGTGTCATCCTGGGTACAGTAGTGTGGCATCACAGCTCACAGCAACCTCCAACTCCTGGGCTTAAGTGATTCTCTTGCCTCAGCCTCCCAAGTAGCTGGGACTATAGGTGCCTGCCATAACACCTGGCTATTTTTTGGTTGTAGTTTTATTGTTGTTTGGCAGGCCTGGGCTGGATTCGAACCTGCCAGCTCAGGTATATATGGCTGGCACCTTAGCCACTTGTGCTACTGGCACCGAGCCATATATTTTTATTGTTAAAAGGGGTCTCCACCCACAGGTTGAGAACTGCTGCTCAATGGTGTCATCTTAGCTTTTACTCATAAGGTACTGGCTACTTTTATAGGTCTACTTTCAACATTATTGTGTCATTGTGTTTAATATTCTCGAGTAGCAAAGTATGCAGTATAATAAAATGGAAATGAATACAGAGTGTTATTTATTTATTGACACAGTCTCACTCTGTCACTCCAGGCTAGAGTGCCATGGCATCAGTCTAGCTCGTAGAAACCTTAAACTCCTAGGCTCAAGCAGTCCTCCTGCCTCAGCCTCCCCAGTGACTGGACCATAGATACCCACCACAACACTGGCTAATTTTTCTATTTTTAGTAAAGTTGGGTCTCAAACTCCAGAGCTCAAAGACTCAAAGAATTCGTCCATCTGGGCCTCCCAGAGTGTGCTTAGGATTACAGGTGGGAGCTATTATGCCAGGCCACAAGATTTTATTCATATGGCACTTTTTTTTTTTTTGAGACAGAGTCCCAGTACGTTCATCGCCCTGGGTACAGTGCCATGGTGTCAGAGCTCATAGCAACCTCAAAGTCTTGGGCTTAAGAGATTCTTTTTTTTTTTAGACAGTCTCACTTTGTGGCCCTCAGTAGAGTGCCGTGGGTGGTGTCACAGCTCACAGCAACCTCCAGCTCTTGGGCTTAGGCAATTCTCTTGCCTCAACCTCCCGATTAGCTGGGACTACAGGCGCCCGCCACAGTGCCTGGCTATTTTTTGTTGCAGTTTTGGCTGGGGCTGGGTTTGAACCTGCCACCCTAGGTATATGGGGCTGGTGCCCTATTCACTGAGCCATAGGTGCCACCTGACTTAAGTGATTTTTTTTTTTTTTTTTTTTGTAGAGACAGAGTCTCACTGTACCGCCCTCGGGTAGAGTGCCGTGGCGTCACACGGCTCACAGAAACCTCTAACTCTTGGGCTTACACGATTCTCTTGCCTCAGCCTCCCGAGCAGCTGGGACTACAGGCGCCCGCCACAACGCCCGGCTATTTTTTGGTTGCAGTTTGGCCGGGGCTGGGTTTGAACCCGCCACCCTCGGCATATGGGGCTGGCGCCCTACTCACTGAGCCACAGGAGCCGACCGCTTAAGTGATTGTTTTGCCTCAACTTCCCAAGTAGCTGGGACTATAGGTGCCCGCCACAATGTCCTGTTATTTTTTGTTGCAGTTGTCATTATTGTTTTAGCTGGCCTGGACTGGGTTCGAACCCACCAACCTTGGTGTATGTGTTGGTGCCTTAACCAACTGTGCTACAGGTACCAAGCTATATGGCACTTTTATTTTTTTATTTTTTGAGACAGAGTCTCATGCTGTTGCCCTGGTAGAATGCTGTGGCATCACAGCTCACAGCAACCTTCAACTCTTGGGCTTAAGCGATTCTCTTGTCTCAGTCTCCTAAGTAGCTGGGATTACAGGTGCCCGCCACAACACCTGGCTATTTTTTTGGTTGTAGTTGTGATTGTTGTTTGGCGGGCCTGGGCTGGATTCCAACCCTCAAGCTCTGGTGTATGTGGCTGGCACCCTAGCCACTTGAGCTACAGGCGCCAAGCCTATATGGCACGTTTATATTTGGCAAAGTATTTTCTATTTTCCTGTTTATGCATTTTACTCAAAATTTTGTAAGTGGAGATTACACATGAAAAACAAAAAAGAAATCTTATGTTTTAAATAAATACTTTAGGCCAGCCATGGTGGCCATACACCTATAGTCCTAGCTACTTGGGAAGCTGATGTGGGAGGATCATTTGAGGTCAGAAGTTTGAGGATTCAGTTAGGATAGTTCACTTCACTCCAGCTTGGGTGACAGAATGAGATCTTATCTCTTAAATAAATAAGTAAATAATAATACGTTCTTTATTCATACTCATTTATTTGAAGAGAATTTTGGAAAATCTGAACTGAAATAGTATATCCATTGCAAGGTATCAAAAACCCAATTCAAACTGGCTTTATGTTAAAAGGAATTTATTGTTGGGGCAGTGCCTGTGGTGCAAAGGAGTAGGGCACTGGCCCCATATGATGGAAGTGGCGGGTTCAAACCCAAACCCAGCCCCATCCAGAAAAACAAAACAAAACAAAACAAAACAAAACAAAAAAATATATATATATGGCGACGGCCTCATATGCCGAGGGTGGCGGGTTCAAGCCCAGCTCCGGCCAAACTGCAACAACAACAACAAAAAAATAGCCGAGCGTTGTGGTGGGCGCCTGTAGTCCCAGCTACTTGGGAGGCTGAGTCAAGAGAATCGCCTAAGCCCAAGGATTTGGAGGTTGCTGTGAACTGTGTGATGCCACGGCACTCTACCGAGGGCGATAAGGTGGGACTCTGTCTCTACAAAAAAAAAAATATATATATATGTATATATAGTCTCATGTGACTGAAAAAGGTATTTTGCATTTCAGGTAAAGCTTGATCTAGCAGCTTAACTGTATCATGAAGGACTCTGTTTCTTTCTGCCTTTCTATTCCTTCCAGATTGCCATCATAGGGCGGGCAGGGTGGCTCATGCCTATAATCCCAGCACTTGGGAGGTCGAGGTGGGTGGATTGCCTGAGTTTACAGGTTCGAGACCAGCATGAACCAGAGCGAGACCTTGTCTCTAAAAGAAAAAACAAAAACATGCGGGCATATTGCCATCATATCACCATTATTTTATTTTATTATTTATTTATTTTTAAGAGAAGTCAAGTGCAATAGTGTGAAGTGGGGAAAGAGTAGAAGAAGGAGTTCAATCTGTAACTGACTGTGAACCATCAAATGAGATAACTCACTACCTAAGGACCAGCCCATATCACCTTTATTTTATTTTATTTTATTTATTTATTTGAGACAGTGTCTCACTATGTCGCCTTCAGTAGAGTGCCATGGTGTCATAGCTCACAGCCACCTCCAACTCTTCCGTGTAAGCGATTCTTTTTTATTTTTTGTAGAGACAGAGTCTCACTTTACTGCCCTCGGTAGAGTGCCATGATATCACAGGACTCACAGCAACCTCCAGCTCTTGGGCTTTTTTGCGATTCTCCTGCCTCAGCCTCCCGAGCAGCTGGGACCACATGCGCCCGCCTCAACGCCCAGCTATTTTTTGGTTGCAGTACAGCCAGGCTGGGTTTGAACCTGCCACCCTCGGTATATGGGGCTGGCGCCCTACTCACTGAGCCACAGCTGCCACCCTCTTTTTTTTTCTTTTTTTTTGAGACAGAGCCTCAAGCTGTCACCCTGGGTAGAGTGCTGTGGCATCACAGCTCACAGCAACCTCCAACTCGTGGGCTCACGCAATTCTCCTATCTCCACCTCCCAAGTAGCTGGAACTACAGGTGCCTGCCACAACACCCAGCTATTTTTTTGGTGGCAGCCATCATTGTTGTTTGGTGGGCCCGGGCTGGATGCAAACCCGCCAGCTCAGGTGTATGTGGCTGACGCCTTAGCCACTTGAGCCACAGGTGCTGACAGTAAGTGATTCTCTTGCCTCAGATTCCCAAGTAGTTGGGACTACAGGCGCCCAGCACAATGCCTCACATTTTTTTTTTTTTTGCAGCTTTTGGCCAATGCTGGCTTTGAACCTGCCACCTCCGGCATATGGGGCCGGCGCCCTAGTCCTTTGAGCCACAGGTGCCGCCCCCGGCTATTTTTGTTGTTGTTGCAGTTGATTAGCTGGCCTGGACCAGGTCCAAACCTGACATCCTTGGTGTATGTGGCTGGCTCCGTAATCACTGTGCTACAGGCGCAGAGCCAACCTTATTTTAATGCTACCTCTTCCTGTGGTGTTAGATCAGCGAAACTTTGGGCTGTTTGTTTTCTTCATTCATATACAGCAGGGGGGAGAAGTTTTCTCTACTTTTTCTTCTCCAACTTTGACACCAAAGTCACAGGTTTCATTCTGAGTAGATCAACATAGGTCAGGAGCCCATCCCCAAGTCAATCATTGCAGCAAGGACAATGGAAATATGCTTACTGGTTAAAATTACTAATTACTACCTGTGAAGGTGGGGGTCAGGTCCATCCATTCAAATCTTGGGCTGGCATATGTGAAGGTGATGTAGTCAGTGCAGATGTTATTTCTGTGTTTCTGTTTCAATATGATAATTTTTTTCTTTTCTGTTTTTGTCTCATTAGCAAATTGTTTGCAACAGAAAACTATTTGGCAGCTATTAATGCATATAACTTAGCCATAAGACTAAATAATAAGATTCCACTACTGTATTTAAATCGGGCTGCTTGCCACCTAAAACTAAAAAACTTACACAAGGCTATTGAAGATTCTTCTAAGGTATGTCTATCTTTTTACATATGGTACTTTCAAATTATCCTCCTTTTATTGGTTTAAATGATGTTCTTTTTCTGTTAAATTTAAATAATTGAGATGCAAGGATTTTTTTTCTTTCTTTCTTTCTTTTTTTTTTTTGTAGAGACAGAGTCTCACTTTACTGCCTTTGGTAGAGTGCCATGAAGTCACAGGACTCACAGCAACCTCTAGCTCTTGGGCTTCCACGATTCTCCTGCCTCAGCCTCTCGAGCAGCTGGGACTACAGGTGCCCGCCATAACGCCCGGCTATTTTTTGGTTGCAGTGCCGGGGCTGGGTTTGAACCCGCCACCCTAGGTATATGGGGCCGGCGCCCTACTCACTGAGCCACAGGCGCCACCCTCTTTTATTTTTTGTTTTTTTTTGAGACAGAGTCGCACTATGTCTCCCTGGGTAGAGTGCTGTGGTGTCACAGCTCACACACAGTAACCTCCAACTCCTGGGCTTAAGCGATTCTCTTGCCTCAGTCTCCCAAGAAGCTGGGACTACAGGTACCTGCCACAATGGCTGCCTATTTTTTCTTTTTTTTTTATGACAGAGTCTCACTTTGTCACCTTTGGTAGAGGTGCTGTTGCATCTCAGCTCAGCTCACAGCAACCTCCAGCTCTTGGGCTTAGGTGATTCTCTTGCCTCCGCCTCCCAAGTAGCTGGGACTACAGGCGCCCACCACAACGCCTGGCTATTTTTTGTTGCAGTTTGGGGCTGGGTTTGAACCCTGCACCCTCAGTATATGGGGCTGGCGCCCTACTTACTGAGCTACAGGGGCTACCCATGGCCAGCTATTTTTTGTTGTAGTTGTCATTGTTTTTAGCAGGCCCGGGCTGGGTTTGAACTCACCAGTGCCGGTGTATGTGGCCAGTGCCCTAACCACTGAGCTACATGCACCAAGCCAAGAGATGCAAGGATTTTTTTTTTTTTTTTTGAGACAGAGTCTCACTTTGTTGCCCTCAGTAGAGTGTTGTGGTATCACAGCTGATGGAAACCTCCAGCTCTTGGGCTTAGGTGATCCTCTTGCCTCAGGCTTCTGAGTAGGTGGGACTACAGCTGCACGCCACAATGACCAGCTATTTTTTGTTGCAGTTTGGCCGGGGCGGGTTCGAACCCACCACCCTCGGTATATGGGGCCAGCACCCTACTCTCTGAGCCACAGGCGCCGCCCTTTTTACTGATTTTTTTTTTAAATAGAAAAGGAACTGGTTGTTTTGCGATTTCAAATTAAATTAGAAATCAACTGTTAACTGTGTTGTCTTGGTGTATACACTTCCTGGTTGAAGGACACAACTACAACTCAGACTTTATTTTTTTATTGAATATTTTATTATTTTGCTGCAAAGCTGTTGCTCACTGTATAAAAATAGCACCAGCAAATGCAGTGTATTACAAAATTAAGATAATATCACTGTACAACCAAGAAAAACTTCTCCACTTCCAGTTAATTCCAATGGAAAGATCATTAAATATTCAAACTCAGAGCTCGGCACCTGTGGCTCAAGCTGCTCAGGTGCCAGCCACATACACCTGAGTGGGCAGGTTCGAATCCAGCCCGGGCTCGCCAAACAACAATGATGGCTGCAACCAAAAAATAGCTGGGTGTTGTGGTGGCACCTGTAAGTCCCAGCTACTTGGGAGGCGGAGGCAGGAGAATCGCTTGAGCCCTGGAGTTGGCGGTTGCCGTGAGCTGTGATGTCACAACACTCTACCCAGGGCAACAACTTGAGATTCTGTCTCAAAAAAAAAAAAAAAAGTATTCCAACTCAAATCCTGGTATGGATGTAAGCAAGTTATAGTACTGTAGTAGGCTTATGTCACATAACCACCACTAAGTAAAGACAACTATGCTGGAGTAAGTTATTTCACACTGGTTTATTTAGGAGTTCCACTTTTACTCCTCAGTAGATTTTACATCTCTCTCATATGCTTCTTCACTCATTAGTTCATCTCGTTCTGAAGGGTTATTCAGGGTCATCTTGATCAGCCAACCATCTTCATAATAAGCTTTGTTGACAAGTCCTGGATTTTCTGCCAGAGCTTTACTAATTTCAATTACTTCTCCTTGTTTGTTTAATTTTGTCCCAACTTAAGGTAGACTACAGTAAACAACGTCTCCCAAAGCTTCCTGGGCAAAATCGCTGATTCCCACTGTTCTAACACCATTCTCTGCTGTCACCCATTCATGTTTCTCTGTGAATTTACACACTGGGAGCACAGCGGGACCCGTGTGCAGCATCCGCCTGGCACCTGCTCTCAGCCACTAGGACCACCGTGGGCAGGGCAAGGCAGGCACAGAGGCCGACTGCAGGCTGCAGGCCATAGCCCGCAGGGTCCACGCCACTCGCAGTGCCATTTTCACAGGGGCCTTTTTTTTTTGAGACAGAGTCTCAAGCTGTCGCCCTGGGTAGAGTACCATAGCCTCAGCTCACAACAATCTCCAACTCCCGGGCTTAAGTGATTCTCTTGCCACAGCCTCCCAAGTAGCTGGGACTACAGGTGCCTGCCACAATGCCCGGCTATATATATATTATTTATTTATTTCAGTTTTTGGCGGGGGCCGGGTTTGAACCCGCCACCTCCAGTATATGGGTCCGGCTGGGCTGGATTCGAACCCTCCAGCTTCGGTGTATGTGGCTGGTGCCCTAGCCGCTAGGGCTACAGGCACCGAGCCTACAGCTCAGACTTTAACCTTACAAAAGCAAACTATGTAACCAAATCGTATGTACCTCCCATATTAATCTGAAAATTAAAAAAAAAAAAAAAGAAACTGCTGCCTTATTGCCTTGATGTATCAGTTGAAATTCCCTAGGAAATTAGTAAAGTATTTTCAGTTGTGCTCACCCCTGTTTTTCTTTCTTTTCTTTATTATAATTTTTTGGAACAGAGTCTCACTCTGTAGCCTTGGATAGAGTGCCATGGCATCATAGCTCACAGCAACCTCAAACTCCTGGGCTCAAGCCATCCCCTTGCCTCAGCGTCCCAAGTAGCTGGGACTACAGGCACTGGCCACAATTCCTGGCTAGATTTTCTATTTTTAATAGAGATGGGGTATCCCTTTGCTCAGGCTGGTCTTGAACTTCAACCAATCCACAGGCCTCAGCCTTTTTCTTTTTTTTTTTTGCAGTTTTTGGCTGGGGCTGGGTTTGAATCCACCACCTCTGGCATATGGGGCAGGCGCCCTACTCCTTTCAGCTACAGGCACTACCCTGCCTTTTTCTTTTTCTTTTCTTCTTTTTTTTAGAGACAGAGTCGCTCTCGGTATAGTGCCGTGGCGTCACAGCTCACAGCAATCTCCAGCAAGATTCTCTTGCCTCAGCCTCCCGAGTAGCTGGGACTACAGGCCACAGTGCCTAGCTATTTTTTTTTTTGATGCGATTTGGGCCAGGTTCGAACCTGCCACCCTCGGTAAATGGGGCTGGCGCCCTACCCACTGAGCCACAGGCACCGCCCAGGCCTTTTTCTTTTTTCTTTTTTTTTTGAGACAAAGCCTCAAGCTGTCACCCTGGGTAGAGTGCCGTAGTGTCACAGCTTACAGCAACCTCCAACTCCTGGGCTCAAGCGAGTCTCCTGCCTCTGCCTCCCAAGTAGCTGGGACTACAGGCACCTGCCACAACACCTGGCTATTTTTTTTTGTTGTTGCAGCCGTCATTGTTGTTTGGCAAGCCCAGGCTGGATTTGAACCCTCCAGCTCAGGTGTATGTGGCTGGTGCCTTTGCTGCTTGAGCTACAGGTGCCGAGCCAACCAGGCCTTTTTCTTAATAAAGTTTTGCAAACTTAAAGCAAAGTGGAAGGAAGAATACTTGGTGTTTCCTTTTTGTCTCTAACCCTTGCCTAGTAAAAGGTTATTTCTATAATCATTTTCTCATTTTCGGGGTAAATTGGAATGTTCTAATTTCCATTACTAATGTTTCATGTAGATATCTTAAACTTGGGTAGCTTTTTCTTTTTTCCATGTCAAGGTAACTTCTTTTGAGGGAATATCATGTACAAAATCTCTTATGTGGCTCCTTGAGATTTGAGGATATGGAGGACATACCAAGTCCTCATAGTTAGATCTCATAATATTTTTATGATCCAGTTTTTCTTTGACTAGCACAATACAAATATTTACTGAATAAATGAGTAAACTGAACCACCTAATCTGAATACAAAAGCCCACAAATGTTATGTAATCATTCTTGTTAGTAACAGTAAAGCTGTAGAAATTTCAAATAAGTTTGGGAAGGTATGAATCCCATAGAGGAGGAATTGAAAAATACAAGTTAGTGGGCAGCGCTTATGGCTCAGTGAATAGAGCGCTGGCCCCATATGCCAAGGGTGGTGGGTTTGAACCTGGCCTTGGCCAAACTGCAACAAAAAATTGCTGGGCATTGTGGCGTGCACGAGTAGACCCAGCTACTTGGGAGGCTGAGGCAAGTGAATTGCTTAAGCCCAAGAGCTGGAGGTTGCTGTGAGCTGTGATGCCAGAACACTCTATCCAGGGCGACAGCTTGAGGCTCCGTCTCAAAACAAACAATGACAATTGCAACCAAGGGATGGCCAGGCATTGTGGTGGGCACCTGTGGTCCTGGCTACTCGTGAGGCTGAGGCAAGAGAATCACTTAAGCCCAAGAGTTTGAGGTTGCTGTGAGCTGTGATGCCATAGTACTCTACCAAGGGTGACATAGTGACACTCTGTCTCAAAAAAGAGTAAGTTCCTTAATGGCCAGTGCCTGTGGCTCTGGGTAGGGCGCTGTCCCCATATACCGAGGGGACAAACCCAGCCCTGGCCAAACTGTAACAAAAAAATAGCTGGGCGTTGTGGTGGGTGCCTATAGTCCCAGCTACTCGGGAGGCTGAGGAAGAGAATCGCCTAAGCCTAGGAGTTCGAGGTTGCTGTGATCTGTGTGACACCATGGCAGTCTACTGTGGGTGATAAAGTGGAAGTCTGTCTCTACAAAAAAAAAAAAAGTTCCTTAAGTTGTTCAACATAAATACTATATAGATATTCAATAGTTTCCTATACCAGCTAAGCCAAAATTGAGGTGTATGAGGGCTTGAGGATTATTTTAAAATTGGAATTTTGCCATGCTTTTGCTCAAATTTAAATTAGGAAGTTATGTCTTTTTATTAATTATGTATGCATATATATTTGTAAGGCCCTGGAATTATTGACACCACCTGTTGCAGACAATGCTAATGCAAGAATGAAGGCACATGTACGACGTGGAACAGCGTTCTGTCAACTAGAATTGTATGTAGAAGGTAAGAAATAGATAGAAATCTTTTAAAAAGTTTCAAGTTACACTCTGAAAATAATGTTATTGGGATTCTTTAAGATCCTGAGTTTTTAGGACTTCATTGTTTTATGTTCTTAGCATTTAATTTATTCTTTGTAACAGGGCATTGTGGCCCAAACCTTTAATTCCAGCACTTTAGGAAACTGAGGTAGGAGGACTGCTTCAGGCCCGGAGTTTGAGACCATTTGGAGCCACATAGCAAGATCCTGTTTCTTTTTCTTTTTATTTAAGACAGAGTCTCACTTTGTCATCCTGGGTAGAGTGTTGTAGAATCAAAGCTCACAGCAACCTCAAACTCTTAGGCTCAAATGATTCTCTTGCCTCAGGCTGCCAGTAGCTGGGACAATAGGTGTCTGCTTCAATGCCAGCTATTTATAGAGTTGGGGTCTCACTCTTGTTCAGGCTGGTCTCAAACTCCTATGCTGAAGCAATCCACTGGCCTCAGCCTCCAAGGGGGCTATTTTATAAGGGTGAGTCACTGGCTATCCTATTTCTTAAAAGAAAAAAAAAAGGGGCGGTGCCTGTGGTTCAAAGGGGTGGGGCGCCAGCCCCATATGCAGTGGCGGGTTCGGACCCAGCCCTGGTCAAAAACTGAAAAAAAAAAAAAAAAAAAAATGAAGAAGAAAGAAAAGAAAAAGAAAAATTAGCCAGGAGTCCCAGCTACCTGGGAGGCTGAGGCAGGAGGACTGCTTGAGTCCAGGAGTTTAAGACCAACCTGAGGAAGAGTAAGACCCCCATCTCTTCTGAAATAGAAAAAATTAGCTGGTTGGGTGGCGCCTATGGCTCAGTGGGTAGGGCGCCGGCCCCATATACCAAGGGTGGTAGGTTCAAACCTAGCCTTGGCCAAACTGCAACAAAAAAATAGCCAGGCATTGTGGTAGACGTCTATAGTCTCAGCTACTCGGGAGGCTGGGCTGAGGCAAGAGAATAAGAGAATCGCCTAAGCCCAGGAGGTAGAGGTTGCTGTGAGCAGTGTGATGCCACGGCACTCTACCAAGGGTGATAAAGTGAGACTCTGTCCCTACAAAAAAAAAAAAAAATTAGCTGGTCATTGTGGTGGGTGCTTCTATAGTCTCAACTACTTGGGAAGCTAAGGCCTGAGGATCACTTAAGCCCAAGATTTGAGGTTGCTGTGAGCTTTGATGATTCCAGGGCACTCAACCCCAGGGTGACAGAGTGAGACTGTGTCTCAGAAAAAAAAACAAACACAAAAACATCATCTTTGCAATATCTATAATGTATCTGACAAAATAAAAACTGCTTTTGAAGGTTATATTTTAACAATTCATTATAGGGCTGGGCGCTGTACCTCATGCCTATAATCCTAGCATTCTGGGGGCTGACAAGGCACTCAACCCAGGGCGACAGCTTGAGACTCTGTCTTAAAAAAAAACCCAAAACAAACAAACAAAAAAAACCAAGATGTGAACAATAAGGCGAGGTGCAATGGTTCATACATGTAATCCTAGCATTCTGGGAGACGGAGGTGGGTGGATTACTACCAGCTTGAGCCAGAGAGAAACCTCATCTCTAAAAATAGCCGGGCATTGTGGCAGGCATCTATAGTCCCAGCTACTTGGGAGGCTGAGGCAAGAGAATCACTGGAGCCCAAGAGTTTGAGGTTTAAGGTTGCTGTAAGCTACGATGCCCAGGCACTCTACCAAGGGCAGCAAAGTGAAAGTCAGTCTGTCTCCAAAAAAAAAAAAAAAAGAAAAAAGAATATGTGAACAACAAGTTTTGGTTTAGGAAATTCTGTATTATCAGACAACTTTTCTATAAAAAGATATGTGGGTCAGGTGTGGTAGCTCACTCCTATAATCCTAGCACTCTGGGAGGATGAGGCAGGAGGATTGCTTGAACTAAGGAGTTTGAGACCTGAGCAAGAGAGAGAACCGATCTCTACTAAAAATACAAAAATTAGCAGGGCGTGGTGGTACATGCCTATAGTCCTAGCTACTCAGGAGGCAGAGGCAAGAAGATCTCTTGAGCTCAGGAGTTTAACACTCTACCCAGGGCAACAGAATGAGACAGAATGTCTCAAGAAAATAATAATAAAATTGGGTGGCACCTGTGGCTCAGTGAGTAGGGTGCTGGCTCCATATACTTAGGGTGGTGGGTTCGAACTTGGCCCCAGCCAAACTGCAACCAAAAAATAGCTGGGTGTTGTGGCAGGCACCTGTAGTCTCAGCTGCTTGGGATGCTGACGCAAGAGAATCACCTAAGCCCAAGAGCTGGAGGTTTCCGTCAGCTGTGATACCACGGCATTCTACTGAGGGTGACAAAGTAAGACTCTTGTCTCTAAAATAAAAAAAAAAAAAAATTAAAAAAAATAATAAAATAGAAAATTTATATAGAAATAAATGTGATATAGCTGGGCATTGTGGCAGGTGCCTGTAGTCCCAGCTACTGGGGCTGAGGCAAGAGAATGGCCTAAGCCCAAGAGCTGCAGGTTGCTGTGATGCCACGGCATTCTACAGAGGGCAACAAAGTGAGACTCTGTCTCAAAAAAAAAAGTGTAATATATATATATGTATTATATATATACACATATATAGTCTATATATAAATACAGTCTAGATAAATACTTATAAAATACTGATTTTATTGATCATAATTGCTATATAAATGTAGGCCTACAGGATTATGAAGCTGCACTTAAGATTGATCCATCCAACAAAATTATACAAAATGATGCTGAGAAGATTCGGAATGTAATTCAAGGAACAGAACTAAAATCTTAGTGACTACTAGACGCAAGTAGGTATTTTTTTTTTAAGTTTTTCAGAAGTAACTGGAGGCATTAGGAATCTTTGTATATGTTATGGTTAATTATGTAGAATCTATTTCTGTTTATTGAGTAGAGGGTAAAATATAAATCTATAGAAAATGAAATGTTTGGCTCTAATTATTTCTGAATAATTAAATCAAAATAAGACTAATGTATTTTAATTCTATACTTGTCAGTGCATAACTTAATTATACATTTTTTTTGGTTAATGAATTACACTTGCACCTGTAACAATTATTTGTTGGTCTAATTACCAGGACACTTATTGATTAATATTTAACAAGCTAGAATTTTAAAATAAAAGATTGTGTTTATAAAATATTTCTATTTGTATTAAATATACTATTTGTCTCAGCGGTTGACTTTGGTAAAATAAGTATTGATAGGTTTTCACTTAGTTTCCAAATACACAGAAACTATTCTTCCTTTAATACTTATCCACCGAGAGGCGCCTGCGGCTCAGTGAGTAGGGCACTGGCCCCATATACCGAGGGTGGCGGGATTAAACTCCACCCAGTCTGGCCAAACTGCAACAAAAATAACCAGGCGTTTTGGGGGCACCTGTAGTCTTAGCTACTTGGGAGACTGAGGCAAGAGAATCACCTAAGTCCAGGAGTTGGAAGTTGCTGTGAGCTGTGATATCACAGCACTCTACCAAGGGCGATAAAGTGAGACTCTGTTTCTAAAAAAAAAAAAAAGAAAAGAAAAAATACTTATCCACCATCTATTGTTCTATTGTTTGAGGTTAGATTAGTTCAGCCTAGTAAACCAACTCTTTGGAAAACCTTATCTTTGCCTGGTGAGGTGGCTTATGCCTGTAATCCTAGCACTCTGGGAGGCCAACGTGGGTAAATTGCCTGAGCTCAGGAGGTCAAGGCCAGCCTGAGCCAGAGAAAGATCTCATCTCTATGGAAAAAAAAAAAAATAAATAAAATAGCTGGGTGAACTGGGTGTTGTGGTGGGCACCTGGAGTCCCAGTTACTTGGGAGGCTGAGACAAGAGAATTGCTTAAGCCCAAGAGTTTGAGTTTGTTGTGAGCTGTGACGCTATAGCACTCTATCAAGGGTGACATAGTGAGACTCTGTCTCAAAAAAAAAAAAAAAAATAATGACCCTATTCTTTTTTTTTCTAATTCAATGCCTGTTTTTATCTTGGCTTAAAATGACAGAAATTTATTCTGTCATAATTCTGAAGGCCAAAAGTCTGAAATCAAAGTGTTGGCAGCATCATATTCCCTTAGGATGTAGGGAAGAATCCTTCCTTACCTCTTTGAGCTTCTGGTAGCTACAGGTTTCCTCAATTGTGGCAATATAACTTACGTTTTTGCTTTCATCTTTACGTAACTTTCTCCCCTGTGTCTCTGTATGTTCTTTTCCGTCTCTTATAAGGATACCATTCATTAGATTTAGGACTATGGACTGAAAATGAAATCCTAAGCCCCCAGTTAGCTGAATGGACCCTTCTGGGCCAGAAAAACTTTAAAACTAAGTTTGCAGGCATGACCAGATGAGCGGTGTAAAGCACAATTACACATGCACGTTTTTTATTTTCATAAATATTCATGACTCCTCCTACAGCGTGTTAAATAGGTATATTTAACTGCCCTGTTCCAAATAAAATTCCATTCCTTTAGTTTCTCCCTTGAAACATGTTACGTGGCTTGTAGCTGGAACCAAGTTTCCCAGCTTTCCAGAATGATCTCTGTGAGCTGAAAACCTTTTATGAGAAATAAAGCTTTCCTTTTTTCCAAAATATAAACCTATTTTGTTTTGTAGTATGGAGGAGCCACCGAACTCAAAAGGATTTTACCTTGGTATTCTTACCTTAATTATATCTCAAAGATGGTAGAATGCAATACCTTTTTTTTTTGAGATAGAGCCTCAAGCTGTCCTCCTGGGTAGAGTGTTGTGGCATCACTGCTCACAGCAACCTGTAGCTCCTGGGCTCAGGCAATTCTCCTGCCTCCGCCTCCCAAGTACCTGGGACTATAGGTGCCTGCCACAATGCCCGGCTATATTTTGGTTGCAGCCATGGTTGTTTGGAGGGCCCGGGCTGGATTGGAACCTGCGAGCTCAGGTGTATGTGGCTGGCGCCTTAACTGCTTGAGCCACAGGCGCCAAGCCTGTTTATTTATTTTTTAAGAGACAGGGTCTCACTTTGTCACCCTCAGTAGAGTGCTGTGGTGTCACAGCTCACAGCAACCTCTACCTCTTGATACTCTTGCCTCAGCCTCCCGAGTAGCTGGGACTACAGGCGCCTGCCACAACACCTGGCTATTTTTTTGTTGCAGTTTTGTTTGGGGCCGGGTTTGAACTGGCCACCCTTTGTATATGGGGCCAGCGCCCTACTCACAGAGCCACAGGTGCCACCCGAAATCTTTACTTTTATACAGCAAGTTTTTCTTTTCTTTTTTTTTTTTTTTGAGACAGTCTCAGTATGTCACCCTTGTTAGAGTGCTGTGGCATCATAGGTCACAGCAACCTCAAACTCCTCTTAGGGTTAAGTGATTCTCTTGCCTCAGCCTCCTGAATAGCTGGGACTACAGGCGCTCCCCACAATGCCTGGCGCTATATATATATATATATATATATATATATATATATATACTTTTTTTTTTTTTTTGTAGAGACAGAGTCTCACTTTGTCACCCTGGGTAGAGTGTCGTGGCGTCACATAGCTCACAGCAATCTTCAACTCCTTGGGCGGCGCCTGTGGCTCACTGAGCAGGGCGCCAGCCCCATATGCCGAGGGTGGCGGGTTCAAACCCAGCCCCGGCCAAACTGCAACCAAAAAATAGCCGGGTGTTGTGGTGGGCGCCTGTAGTCCCAGCTACTTGGGAGGCTGAGGCAGGAGAATCGCCTAAGCCCAGGAGTTGGAGGTTGCTGTGAGCTGTGTGATGCCACGGCACTCTACTGAGGGCCATAAAGTGAAACTCTGTCTCTACCAAAAAAAAAAAAAAAAAAATCTTCAACTCCTGGGCGTAGGTGATTCTCTTGCTTCAGCCTCCTAAGCAGCTGGGACTACAGGCGCCCACCACAACACCCAGCTTTTGTTGTTGCAGTTTGGCTGGGGCCGGGTTTGAACCCACCACCCTCGGTATATGGGGCCAGCGCTCTACCCACTAAGCCACAGGCACCACCCAATGAATGCCCGGCTATTTTTTGTTGCAGTTGTCATTGCTGGTTAGCTGGCCCGGGCTGCATTTGAACCCACCAACTTTGGTGTATGTGGCTGACACCGTAACCACTGTGCTATGGGCGCCGCCCTATATAGCAAGTTTTAATAACTTCTCTAGCAGTCCTATTATAACTTCTGATGAGGCAGAATTGTTTTTCCTTGTAATCAACTTGGGTTTTCTTTTGTTTTTGTATTTTTAAGAAATGGGCCTTTTGACAAAGGAACAAATCTCAAAACTGATGTATCAGCTATGTAGCTAGCTGCAGAGCTTGCAACTTACTAGCAACAGCTGCCCAATGCCATGTGAAGTAACAAGGCTAGTTTTTGGTATTTTTCCCTTCAATTGTAATGTTATGTGTAATATATTTAAACCCTTATTTAAATAAAACTTGTTTTCAGGAACACACAAAAAAGTGGGCCTTTGTAGAAGAATATCAGTTTGATATCCAAATTATGTTATAACTAACCAAGACATTCCTCAGGTTCCGCCTATTACCATCCTAATCAGTAGAGAAATGACTGGGCCCAGACCAGCTCATGCCTGTAATCCTAGCACTATGGGAGGCTGAGGCAGGTGGATCTTCTGAGCTCAGGAGTTCCAGACCAGACTGAGCAACAGAGAGACCCTGGCTCTATTAAAAATAGAAAAACTAGCCAGGTGTCCTGGTGGGTGCATGTAGTCCCAGCTACTGGGGAGGCTGAGGCAAAAGGATTACTTAAGTCCAGAAGTTCGAGGTTGCCCTGAGCTATGAGGATGCCATGGCACTCTACCCACAGTGACAGAGTGAGGTTCTGTCTCAAAAAACCAAAGCAAAACAAAACAAAAAGACTGGGCCTAATAGCTGTCCTTGAAGATTCTTTTTTTTTTTTTTTTTTGCAGTTTTTGGCTGGGGGCTGGGTTTGAACCTGCCACCTTTGGTATATGGGGCCAGTGCCCTATTCCTTTGAGCCACAGGCACCACCCTGAAGATAAATTTTCTTAAGTAGTTAATTATTAATATTTTCCTCACTTTTCTGTAAATGCAACAGTAACTCATTTATGCTTAAGAAATACTTGGCCTCTTTATTATATTTATTTATTATTATTATTGTTATTATTATTTTTTTTTGTAGAGACAGAGTCTCACTGTAGTGCCCTCGGGTAGAGTGCCATGACGTCACATGGCTCACAGCAACCTCTAACTCTTGGGCTTACGTGATTCTCTTGCCTCAGCCTCCTGAGCAGCTGGGACTACAGGCGCCGCCACAAAGCCTGGCTATTTTTTTGTTGCAGTTTGGCTGGGGCTGGGTTTGAACCCGCCACCCTCAGCATATGGGGCCACCGCCCTACTCACTGAGCCACAGGTGCCGCCCTATTATTATTATTTTTTTTGCAGTTTTTGGCTGGGGCTAGGTTCGAACCCTCCACCTCTGGCATATGGCGCTGATGCCCCACTCCTTTGAGCCACAGGCACCACCCTATTTATTTATTTATTTTTTAGAGACAAGAGTCTTACTTTATAGCCTTCGGTAGAGTGGTGTCACAGGTCACAGCAACATCCAACTTCTGGGCTTAGGTGATTCTCTTGTCTCAGCCTCCCGAGTAGCTGGGACTACAGGCGCCCAAGTAGCTGGGACTACAGGCACCTGCCACAACACCCAGCTATTTTTTGTTACAGTTTGGCCAGGATAAGATTTGAACCCGCCACCCTTGGTATATCAGGCTGGCGCCCTACTCACTGAGCTACAGGCAGCCCCCTACTTGGCCTCTTTATAGCAAGTGATGGTTTGAAAGGGACTTTTGTGTTGGACTGAGACATAGTGATAAAGTTAAAATAATAACACAGATATTTCTATTTCCATTATGATAAAAACATGCTTCCCAAACAATAGTGTTAAAATTAGAGGCTATTAGTAAAGTGAGTAAAGATAAGAAAAAATTATTGTGGTAGTCCTTCCATGTTTTTGGTTTTCATTTTTTTTTGAGACAGAGACTCAAGCTGTTGCCCTAGATAGAGCGCCATGACATCATAACTCACAGCAACCTCAAACTTAGGCTAAAGTGATCCTCTTGCCTTAGTTTTTCTATTTTTATTTTTTTTATTATTTTTTTTTTGTGTGTGTGTGTGAGTTTTTTGGCCGGGGCTGGATTTGAACCTACCACCTCCGGCATATGCGACCGGCGCCCTACCCCTTGAGCCACAGGCGCCGCCCAGTTTTTCTATTTTTAGTAGAGACAGGGTCTTGCTGTTGCTCAGGCTGGTCTCAAACCTGTGAGCTCAAGCAATCCACCACCTAGGCCTCCCACAGTGCTTGGATTACAGGCGTGAGCCAGTGCTCTGGGCTGTCCTTCATGTTTTTTCATAAGGCCAATTTAATTACTAGATTGAAATTGATTTCCAGATACCAAGTAAGTAATAAACGAAATATACCCCTTACAGAAATGTAAATTGGAGAGAACGTTAATCTTCACTATTTTTTTTTTTTTTTGTAGAGACAGAGTCTCACTTTATGGCCCTCAGTAGAGTGCCGTGGCCTCACACAGCTCATAGCAACTTCCAACTCCTGGGCTTAAGCGATTCTCTTGCCTCAGCCTCCCGAGTAGCTGGGACTACAGGCGCCTGCCACAATGCCCAGCTATTTTTTTTTTTTTTTGGTTGCAGTTTGGTAGGGGCCGGGTTTGAACCCGCCACCCTCGGTATATGGGGCCCGTGCCTTACCGACTGAGCCACAGGCGCCGCCCTAATCTTCACTATTATGTTATGGAGAGCACATGCAGTGAGAATAAGATGGAGTTAGGGTATGGCAGGGACAACACAGCTGGTCTCGTCAGTTCAGGTACTACAAGACCTTCCCCTCATTTCTTCCATTCTCATTGTTTTGTAAATTTAGCTCCTACCCTAAAGATGCTTATCTTGAGTAGTTTAGGAGGATTGATTTAGGAGATTACCTTCTGAATTGGAAATGTTGTAATAGGTCACTGAGTTATGCTGATTATTTATTTATTTATTTGCAGTTTTTGGCTGGGGCCTGGTTTGAACCTGCCACCTCTGGTTCAAACCTGCCTGGTGCTGGCCCTGATTATTATTTAAAATAAGAGTTAATGTGGGCTGGGTGTGGTGGCTCCGGCCTGTAATCCTAGTACTATGGGAGGCTGAGGCAGGTGGATTGCCTGAGCTCTTGAGTTCGGGTTTTTTGGAGAGACAGAGTCTCACTTTATGGCCCTCGGTAGAGTGCCGTGGCCTCACACAGCTCACAGCAACCTCCAACTCCTAGGCTTAAGTGATTCTCTTGCCTCAGCCTCTTGAGTAGCTGGGACTACAGGCGCCCGCCACAACGCCCAGCTATTTTTTGGTTGCAGTTTGGCTGGGGCCGGGTTTGAACTCGCCACCCTAGGTATATGGGGCCGGCGCCTTACTGGCTGAGCCACAGGCGCCGCCCTGTTTTTTGTTTTGTTTTGTTTTTGGAGACAGAGTCTCACTATGTCGCCCTCGGTAGGTAGAGTACCATGGTGTCACAGCTTACAGTAACCTCAAACTCTAGGGCTTAAGCGATTCTCTTGCCTCAGCCTCCAAAGTAGCTGGGACTACAGGCGCCTGCCACAATGCCTGGCTAACTCATCAGTTTAAAACCAGTCTGAGCCAGAGGGAAACCTCATCTTTAAAAGTAGCCAGGCGTGGGGTGGTGCCTGTGGCTCATTGAGTAGGGTGCCGGCCCCATATACCAAGGGTGCCGGGTTTGAACCTGGCCCCAGCCAAACTGCACCAAAAAAACATAGCTGGGCGTTGTGGCAGGTGCCTGTAGTCCCAGCTACTCGGGAGGCTGAGGCAAGAGAATCAGCTAAACCCAAGAGCTGGAGGTTGCTGTGAGCTGTGACATCATAGTACTCTATGGAGAGTGACAAAGTGGCACAAAGGAGTAGCACGCTGGCCCCATATGTCCCCAGCCAAAAACTGCAAACAAAAAGAAAAAAGAAAGAAAGAAAGAAAGAAAGGGTGGCACCTGTGGCTCAGTGGGTAGGACACCGGCCCCATATACCGAGGGTGGCGGGTTTGAACCCGACCCTGGCCAAACTGCAACAAAAAAAATAGCTGGAGGTTGTGGCGGGTGCCTGTAGTCCCAGCTACTCGGGAGGCTGAGGCAAGAGAATCACTGGAGCCCAAGAATTTGAGGTTTAAGGTTTCTGTGAGCTGTGACACCAGAGCACTCTACCAAGGGCAGCAAAGAGTCTGTCTCAAAAAAAAAAAAAAGTTAATGTGGCCTTTGCTTTGTACCTTTATATATAAAACTGAGGTTTTCGAAATAGAACACTATATAGTCTTGGAGAGACTACTCTCACTGCTCTCTAGAATCACTGGCCTTTTGACAAATAAAGTTTGGTGGAACTATCCCTATCTCTGGATATTGGCTGACAGTAACAGGGGGACCGATCCTTTTTGTCAGATAATATTACCACACATAAATACAGTGTACACATTTATTAAATAACTTTTAAATGAATATAACTGAACAAATATCAATTTATCACAACACCCTACTTAGTTCATTTTTGTAGTGGTGTTTTATATGAATAGGAAATAGAGAATCATTGTTAGACTAGGTTTTGTTTTGTTTTGTTTTTAGTGTGGGGGGGGTCTTACTCTGTTACCCAGGCTGGAGTGCAGTGGTGTAGGCATAGCTCACTTTAACCTCCAGCTCCTAGGCTCAAGCAATCCTGTTGTCCCAGCCTCCCAAGTAGCTGGGATTTGATTATAGGTTCAATTTAGAGAGGATACCCAAGAAGGGTGAGGTCCAGAATAGTTCTTTTTTTTTGGAGACAGAGTGTCACAATGTCACCCTCAGTGGAGTGCTGTAGCATCACAGCTCATAGCAACCTCAAACTCTTGGGTGTAAGCAATTCTCTTGCCTCAGCCTCCCAAGTAGCTGGGACTATAGGTGCCTGCCACAATGCTCGGCTATTTTTTGGTTGTAGTTGTCATTGTTGTTTGGCAGGCCCGGGCTGGGTTCGAACCTGCCAGCTCCGATGTATGTGGCTGGCACCCTAGCTGCTGAGCTACAGGCGCCAAGCCAGAACAGGTCTTCTTAAGGAGACCACAAGAATACATCTGTGAGATCCTCTCCATGGTGACTCAGCTCTTGGGAATTTGTAGACTTGACTTCCTGGAACCTGGAAATTTCCACTGCTGTGAAATCCTATAGTTCAGGGGGCTGGAATAGCATCTCCCACTTGATTCAGACTGGCCAATGAGAAAGGTACCTGTGGGTTGGAACTTTTTGACTAGAGAAAAAAAGGGGAAAGACTGAGCCAGTCAAGGAGCACAAGCATTTCAGATTCTTCTGTTGTAAGCTCTACCGGCTGAAAATAAAGCCCTTCCTCTTATAAATATGGTGTTTGGGTGCTCTTTCTCTCCATTGGGCCTTGTCTTCCTTCAACACAACCAACCATGCTTGGCTTTGTTAGACCAGATTTAAAAAGGAATATTTCCTTATGTGCCTGCCCCTAGCCTCTTAGCCTACAGTCACTTGAGAGTCCACCGAGGGTCTTTAGGGAATTAGTTTCTCAAAACAAATCTTCATCTTATTAAAGTGCTAGGGCATTTTTTAGGAGTCCCAACAGAATATTATTTTGTTGTTGTTGTAGTGGTGAGAGAGGATACCAGAGAAGGGTGAGGTCTAGGAGAACAGGTCTTCTCAAGGAGACCACAGGATATACCTGCAAGGTCCTCTCCATGGTGACTCAGCTCTTGGGAATTTGTAAACTTAACTTCCTGGAACTTGGAAATTTCCAGGTTCTGTGAAATCCTGTAGTTCTGTAGGGGCTGGAATAGCATCTCCTGCTTGATTCAAACTGGCGAATGAGAAGGGTATCTCCCAGCCAGTAAATAAGCCCTTCCTCTTATAAACGTGGTGTTTGGGTGCTCTTTCTCTCCGTTGGGCCTCGTCTTCCTGTAACCGTTTGGCCGGGGCTGGGTTAGATCCCGCCACCCTTGGTATATGGGGCTGGTGCCCTACTCACTGAGCCATAGGCGCCACCCACCAACAGACTATTAATGGGAAAAAAACCAAAACTCTGTACAATAATTTAAAGAGGTTTATTCTGAGCTGAATATATGTGACTGCTGGCCCAGAGATCCACAAATTCAAAATGCCTTAAGTATGGGCGGTGGCCATTGCTCAGTGGTTGGGGCGCTGGCTACATACACCCAGGCTGGCAGGTTCAAACCCAGCCTAGGCCTGCTAAACAACAATGACAACTACAACCAAAAAATAGCCAGGCCGGGCGTGGTGGCTTACGCCTGTAGTCCTAGCACTGTGGGAGGTGGTGGATTGCCTGAGCTCGGGTTTGAGACCATCCTGAGCCCTAAGCCAGAATGAGACCCCCGTCTCTACCAAAAAAAGCCAGGCATTGTGGTGGGTGCCTGTAGTCCCACCTACTCAGGAGGCTGAGGCAAGAGAATTGCTTAAGCCCACTATTTGAGGTTGCTGTGAGCTATGACGCCACAGCACTCTACCAACGGTGACATAGTGAGACTCTGCCTAAGAAAAAAATGCCTTAAGTGGTCCCAAGGCAGTTGGATTCGTCAGGGGTGTTCAACCTTTTGGTTTCTCTGCACCACATCAGAAGAAGAGTTGTTTTGGGCTGCACATTAAATATATAAACACTAACGAAAGCTGATGAGCAAAAAGTAAATAAATGAAAAAGGTCTGTGTATAATTTTCACGATCTGCCACCATGGATAAGCAAAAAAATCCTCACATAATCCACATGTGGTCCAAACTACATGAGAGAGGAATTGGGGAGATAGGAATTGCAGGTAAAATCGTAAATCAGTATAAGGAAGGTAGAAAGAACATTGGTTTGGCCTGAAAAAGCTAGATATAATCATGAGGAGGAGGGGACTTACAGGTTACAGGTGGCTTCAGAGATCTTTTTTTTTTTTTTTTTTTTTTTGCAGTTTCTGGCTGAGGTTGGGTTTGAACCCGCCATCTCCAGCATATGGGGCTGGCGCCCTACCCCTTTGAGCCATAGGCGCTGCCTGGCTTCAAAGATTCTTCACTGTGATTTTGATGTTTGTTTTGAGACAGTCTTCATTTGTCTCTCATAGTAGAGTGTCATGCCTGGCATCATAGCTCACAGCAACCTCAAATTCTTGATTCTCTTGTCTCAGCCTCCTGAGTAGCTGGGACCACAGGTGCCTGCCACAATACCCAGCTATTTTTAGAGATTAGGTCTAGCTCTGGCTCAGGCTGGTCTCCAATTTGTAAGTTTAGGCAACCTTCCCCTCTCGGCCTCCCAGAGTACTATGAATATAGGCATGAGTCACCACCCTGGCCCGGAAAAGGAAATCTTTAATCTTGGAGCACACCACAATAGTGTTATGTAGAGCAAATTGGTGGCCTGCAGGTGCGATTTAAGACCTTTGCCTTTCAGCCGTGTCCTACCTGCTGCCTAAGGGCCACATGCAGATTATTTGAGGCTTGTTTTGCTTATTTGTGCTGTGGGATATTGCAAAAGGTATGCACTTGTTTTTTGTTCATCAGCTTTTCTTAGTGTTTGGTACTTAATGTGTAGCCCAAGACAACTCTTATTCTTTTGATGTTAGGTAGGGAAGAAATAAGATTGGACACCTCTGAAAGTTAAGTCCTTTTAGTAACAGTATTTTTATTGCCACAAAGAGTCTGTTTTGTCATTCTTTTGAACTCTGTTTATAACATTAATGCTGTCAGCTGTAATTCTAAATGCTCAAAAGCAAGGGGGTATTAGAAGGTGTGTCTGACCCACCTTCACCTCCTGGCTGAGGATGAAAGAAAATATTACCATGAGAATGTGACCACTTCTCGCTCCCTACCATAGGAATGTGACCTTTTGTAACTGTTCCAGGAGATAGCCCCAGGAGCTTCAGCAAATGTTTACTATTAAGTAAATATTTGACTATTAGTCTTGTCTTAAGACAGTTGAATAGTGAACTAGAGTTCTCCTTATCTAATTAGAATCCCAGGTGTGTGTATTCTCTCTTACTTTGTTAGAGTCCCTGGCATGTCTGCTATTCCCGCCTACTTTGTAGTTTTTGCCTTTATAAGCTTGTAAAAAACTGCTGTGGGGGACTTGATTTCTTGGCTCCTAAAAGAGTTGTGAATCAAGTCCCCGTATACAGGAATAAAAATCCTCTTGCGTTTTTGCATCAAGAGACGACTCTTGCGGTTGATTGGGGTGGTCAGAGCTCCGGGCTGAGTGGGGGGTTCTGCCCCAAGTCTTTCAAGGAAACTCAGTTTTTATTTATTTTTTCTTTTTCTTTTTGAGACAGAGTCTTACTATGTCACCCTTAGTAGAGTGCTGTGGCGTTACAGCTCACAGCAACCTCCAGCTCTTGGGTTTAGTCGATTCTCTTGCCTCAGCCTCCTGAGTAGCTGGGATTACAGGTGCTTGCCACAACACCGGGCTATTTTTTGTTGCAATTTGGCCAGGGCTGGGTTCGAACCCACTACTCTGGGTATACAGGGCTGGCACCCTACTCACTGAGCCACAGGCACTACCCAGGAAACTCAGTTTTAAGGTTTTTTCTCCAGTCCCTTTGGCCAAAAGGGGGGCCCACTGATGTAGCAGGGCAGCTTAGGATTTTTTCTTTTTAGAGACAGAGTCTCACTTTGTCGCCCTCAGTAGAGTGCTGTAGCGTCACAGCTCATAGCAACCTTCAGCTCTTGGGCTTAGGCAATTCTCTTGCCTCAGCCTCCTGAGTAGCTGGGACTACAGGCGCTAGCCACAACGCCTGGCTTTTTTGTTGCAGTTTGGCTGGGGCTGGGTTTGAACCCACCACCCTTGGTATATGGGGTTGGCGCCCTAGTCAGTGAGCCACAGGCGCTGCCCAGGGCTTAGGGTTTTTGTTACCTTTACAAGATCAAACAAAAATGGAGTCATCAATGCTCAAGTTCCATTTCTCCAAACCAAAACTAATCAGGATTGTGTGACCAAAATGCCAAACCTCTCCCTTTCAAGAAGCCTTGCTTAAAAAAAAAAAAATCAAGAAGCCCAGCTTTTCTGCTTATAGGAAGTGTGACCTTTGAAACTCTCCTCTTCAGTTGTCTACTCCCCTCCTCATTTGCTTATAAATCAATTAACTTCTCTTTCCTTTTCCTCAAATTGTGCTTTTAGTTCTCACTGATTAGGCCTTGAGGACAAATACTGAAAAAAGATACCCTTTGTTATCATGTAACAAAGATACCCTTGTTATCATGCATTTCTCTGAGTTTTTGTTATTTCATCAGGAGAGATACTGAGACCATCCTTATAAACTGACTAAAGAGTACAAGGCTAGAAGCGTAGGGCCCCAAAACTCTATTGAAGGAACAGGATTGGCTAAAATAATGATAATAATCAGCTACTGTCCCTTTGTTTGCTTCTTTACAATTGCTAGTCTAGAGTCACACATAGTTGTTGATTATAAAGATTCTTAACTTTCTGGGCGGCGCCTGTGGCTCAGTGAGTAGGGCACCGGCCCCATATGCCGAGGGTGGCGGGTTCAAACCCAGCCCCGGCCAAACTGCAACAAAAAAATAGCCGGGCATTGTGGCGGGCGCCTGTAGTCCCAGCTGCTCGGGAGGCTGAGGCAGGAGAATCACGTAAGCCCAAGAGTTAGAGGTTGCTGAGCCGTGTGACGCCACGGCACTCTACCCGAGGGCCATACAGTGAGACTCTGTCTCTACAAAAAAAAAAAAAAAAAAGATTCTTAACTTTCTCTGCATACCCTGTTTCCCCGAAAATAAGACCTACTTACAGGAAAGATAAGACGTCTCCTGAAAATAAGACCTAGCGCCTCTTTGGGAGCACACCTTAAAATAAGACACTGTCTTATTTTCGGGGAAACAGGGTAGCTGAGTGATGTTCAACTGGTGTGCCATGAGGGGATCTTAGGTGTGCCACAAAAAATGTTAAAGATCATTAATTAAATTAAAAAAAAGTTTTTTTTTTTTCAAAAGAATTTCAAAGCACAGTGACTATACTCTGTCATCTTGCATAGAATGCCAGGGCCTCATAGCTCATAGCCAACTTTTGGGCCCAGGGAATCTGCTTGCCTCAGCCTCCAGAATAGCTGGGACTTCAGGTGCCTGCCATAGGCTTGGCTAGTTTTTCTATTTTTAGTAGACACAGGTTCTCACTCTTGATCAGGCTAGTCTCAGACTCCTGAGCTCAGGCAGTCCACCTGCCTCAGCCTCCCTAGAGGATTACAAGTGTGAGCCTCCTTAACCAGGATTTACTCTTTTTTAAATAAGTTTGATAAACATGATTTAAGTGTGCCACGGAAGTTTAACTATAGGTTCAAGTGTGCTATGAGACAAAAATGTTGAAAAATACTGGCATAACTGGTAATTGTAAAGATTCTTTTTTCCAGAGATAACATCACCTTTTAGAACCCTAAAGGTAGATTCTAAACTATCTTCCAGGCCCCACATTTCAGTGGATTAGGCTGAAGCGATTCTCTTGGCTGAAACTTCCAAGTAGCTGGGACTACAGGCAACCATCACAACAAAAATACCTGCCTGGCTATTTTTTTTGAGACGAGAGTCTCGATCTTGATCAGGCTGGTCTCGAACCTGTGAGCTCAGGAATCCACCAGTCTCAGCCTCCCAAGTGTTGGGATTACAGGCGTGAGCCACTGCAACCGGCAACACAGCAATTCTTTTTTTTTTTTTTTAACATAGCAATTCTTGTTCTTAGAGATTTCAAGTCAGATAAGTGGGAGAAAAATAAGAAATGTTGAGTTTGAAATATTAGGGGAAACTAGAAAAATTTCAGCTCTAGTTTAAAGGTAAGCCTTTAAAAATGATGAAAAAAATAAAAATAAAAATGATGAAAGTGTGATAATTTAATAATAAATGCACTATAATTTTCTTCTGAAATATAATCTTTTTTTTTTTTTTTTTTAAAGAGACAGAGTCTCACTTTGTTGCCCTTGGTAGAGTGCCAATGCATCACAGCTCGCAGCAACCTCCAGCTCTTGGGCTTAGGCGATTCTCTTGCCTCAGCCTCCCAAGCAGCTGGGACCACAGGCACCCACCCCAACGCCCAGCTATATTTTTTGTTGCAGTTTGGCTAGGGCCAGGCTTGAACCCACCACCCTCAGTATATGGGGCCAGTGCTTCACCCACTGAGCCACAGGCGCTGCCCTGAAATATAATTTTTATTTATTATTTATTTTTTTGAGACAGAGTCTCACTTTGTCACCCTTGGTAGAGTGTGGTGGCATCACAGCTCACAGCAACCTCAACCTCTAGGGTGTAAGCAATTCTTTTGCCTCAGCCTCTCAAGTAGCTGGGACTATAGGCACCTGGCAGAATGCCCAGCTATTTTTTAGAGATGAGGTTTCACTCTGGCTTAGGCTGGTCTTGAACCTGTGAATTTAGGCAATCCATCTGCCTTGGCCTCCCAGAGTACTAGGATTATAGGCGTGAGCCACCATGCCTCGCCCTGAAATATGATTTTTTAGAAACCCTTCCAGGGCTACTATTTCACATAGTGCTAGACGTCCTAGCCAAAGCGATCAGATAAGAAATTGATACCAAGGGTATCCAAATGCAGACAGAGGAGGTCAAACTATCATGCTTTGCTGATGAGATGATCTTTTACCTAGAAAACCCCAAGGACTCAGCCTTGAGACTTCTGCAGTGGATAAAGAAATACAGCAAAATCTCAGGTTTATAAAATCATTGTACACAAATCAGTACCCTCACATCTGCCAAAAACAGTCAGCTGAGTATCAAATCAAAGACACAATACTCTTTACAGTAGCACGAAAGAAAATGAAATACCTCAGAATACATTTAAGAAAGAATGTGAAGTATCTCTACAGAGAGAACTATGAAACACTGAGAAAAGAAATTGCAGAGGATGTTAATAAAGAACATATCATGCTTATGGTTTGGAAGAATCAACATTGTTAAAATGTCTATACTACCCAAACCAATTATAATAGCAACATCATACTTTAAAGATCTTGAGAAAATACATTTTTTTTTTTTTTTGAGACAGAGCCTCAAGCTATCACTCTGGGTAGAGGACCGTGTTGTCACAGCTCACAGAAGTGTCAAACTCCTGGTCTTATGTGATTCTCTTGCCTCAGCTTCCCGAGTAGCTGGGATTATAGGCGCCGGCCACAATGCCTGGACATTTTTTTTCTTTCTTTCTTTTTTTTTTTTTTGTAGAGACAGAGTCTCACTTTATCACCCTTGGTAGAGTGCCGTGGTGTCACACAGCTCACAGCAACCTCCAACTCCTAGGCTTAGGCGATTCTCTTGCCTCAGTCTCCTGAGTAGCTGGGACTACAGGCACCGCCACAAGGCCCGGCTATTTTTTTTGTTGCAGTTTGGCCAGGGCTGGGTTTGAACCTGCTACCCTTTGGCCGGTGCCCTACCCACTAAGCCACAGGCACCACCAATGCCCGGCCATTTTTTGGTTTTAGTTGTCATTGTTTGGCAGGCCCAGGCCGGATTTGAACCCACCAGCTCCGGTGTGTGGCTGGCACCTTAGCAGCTTGAGCTATAGGCATCATTAGAAAACACATTTATTTCTACATTTCCTGTGGAACCAGGTTAAAAAAAAAAAAAAAAACCCAAATTAAAAAAAAAAAAGAGAAAAAAAAACCTAAATAGCCAATGCAATTCTATGAAATAAGAAGAAATCTGGGGTGGCACCTGTGACTCAAAGGAGTAGGGCGCTGGCTCCATATACTGGAAGTCACAGGTTCAAATCTACCCCGGCCAAAAACTAAAAAAAAAGAAATCTGTAGTATAACCAGACTTCAGGCTGTGCTACAAGTCTTATCTATAGTGATCAAAACAACATGGCAATATCATCGACCAAAGAGGGTCCAGCCACCTGTCACTGTCAGGCAACATGTAGAGACAGGGATAGGTCCACCAAACTATTTGTCAGAAGGCTGGGATTCTGGAGAACAGTGAGAGTAGCCTGTCCAAGACTGTTCTGTCCTATCATTTCCAAAACTACAGTTTTTAGCCAGGTGTTGTGGCGGGCACCTGTAGTCCCAGCTATTCTGGAGGCTGAGGCAAGAGAATTGCCTAAGTCCAGGAGTTGGAGGTTGCTGTGAGCTGTGACACCACAGCACTCTACTGAGGGTGACAGAGTGAGACTCTTTCTCTAAAAACCAAAACAAAACAAAACCACAGTATTTTCTTTTTTGTTTTTCAGTTTTTTGGCCGCTGGGCTTGAACCTGCCACCTCCAGCATATGGGGCTGGTGCCCTACTCCTTTAAGCCACAGGCGCTGCCCAATCACAGTATTTTTAGTAGAGGGGAATTTTCACTATGTTGCCCAGGGTAGTCTCAAACTCCTGGCCTAAAATGATCCTCCCTCTTTGACTCACAAAGTGCTAGGATTATAGGCAGGAACCACCATGTTTGCCAATCACTTATTAATTTTCTTTTTTTTTTTTTTTTTGCAGTTTTTGGCCAGGCCTGGGTTTGAACCCACCACCTCCTGTATATGGGGCTGGCACCCTACTCCTTTGAGCCACAGGCGCCGTCCCACTTATTAATTTTTTAATCCCATTTTCCCAAAATATTATTCATCGAAATAAAAACTTTTTTGTTTTTCAGACAGTCTCAAGCTGTCGCCCTGGGTAGAGTGCTGTAGCATCCTAGCTCACAGCAACCTCCTACTATTGGGCTCAAGTGATTCTCTTGCTTCAGTTTTTCTATTTTTAGTAGAGACACAGTATCACTTTTTGCTCAGGTTGGTCTCAATCTCATAAGCTCAAGCAATCCACTGGCTTGGGATTCCCTAGCAATTCCAGAGTGCTAGGATTACAGGAGTGAGCCACCACGCCCAGCCCAAACTAGTTTTTTGTGTCCCCACTTGCATATTATTACTGAAAGTTTGGCACTTGTGCCTGAAGCTTCATTGAAAGAACAAGGATAAATGGTTTTAGGAGAAGGAAAGAGTTTAATTTTTGGTGGCAAATAAGGAGACTGGCAGACTTCTGTTTTGTAATACCAACATCCTGCCTCTCAGCAGAAATATAGGATTTTTTTTTTTTTTTTTTTTGTAGAGACAGAGTCTCACTTTCCTCCATAGAGTGCCGTGGCCTCACCCAGCTCACAGCAACCTCCAACTCCTGGGCCCAAGCGATTCTCTTGCCTCAGCCTCCCAAGTAGCTGAGACTACAGGCGCCCGCCACAACGCCCGGCTATTTTTTTTTTTGGTTGCTGTTTGGCCGGGGCTGGGTTTGAACCCGCCACCTTTGGTATATGGGGCCGGCGCCCCACCGACTGAGCCACAGGCACCGCCCAGAAATACAGGATTTTAAAGGGGAGATTTCCAGCTGTAGGTTATTGTTTATAGTTGGTGGTTCTGATTCATCTCATTTTCAGCTAAGACAATCTCACGATCTCCAATGGAGAATTCCCTTGAGCCATCTCCTGTGGTACAAAGAACAAAGGACACTCCTCTACCTATCCTGACCCCTGGCCTGAGGCAGGGATGCCTCAAACCTCCCTAAAACCTTCCCTAAAAAGAGTGGGGGAAGTTTTAGAGAGACGGAAAACATTTTTACCTGTGCTTAGGCCATTCTCCCGGTTACAACATAGTCTCAATAAATGTTAAGTATTTGCTAAATAAATAATTCTTTTCTTTCTTTTTTTAAGAGACAGTCTCACCTTGTTGCTCTTGGTAGAGTGCTGTGGCATCAAGGTCACAGCAACCTCCAGCTCTTGGGCTTAGGTGATTCTCTTGCCACAGCCTCCCAAATAGCTGGCACTACAGGCACTCACCACAACGCCTGGGTATTTTTTTGTTTCAGTTTGGCCGGGGCTGGGTTCGAACCTGCCACCCTCAGTATATGGGGTCGGTGCCCTACTCACTGAGCCACAGGCGCTGCCTCTTCCTTACTTCATTTTCTTCTTGGAATTTCTGTGTTCCTTTATCCTTATTAATGTACTCACTAGACAATGAGACCATGAAAACCTGTTGAACCTTTTGGAGTACATGTATAAAAGATAAGATATACTAAAACACTTTCTAGTCTTTATTTTGTCATTTTGAACACATTTTTATTTAAAAGTCACTGTAATTCAGTTATCAGTTAAAATGCTTTATTTCTTCAAGGTATTTTTAAAAAGGATTCAAATCTTTTTATATTCTATATTAGATATTATAGTCTTTGATTTAAAAGTCATTTTTGCTATGTATATTTTATCTTAAATATATAAAGAAATATATTTTTAGAGAGTATGTTGAAAATTAGGAAAATCAATAGTTCTGGTTCTGTCAGATGTAGTATTTAGAGTGTTATTTTGATAAAATCCAGTAGCTCTGATGTGGTCTGAAAATGCTTGCTCCTTTGGAGTATAATTGCAGGGAAAAAACTGTGGCATAGGTAAAAATTCACCATAATGACTTGAATTGGTTTTATACATAATCATCTGAGGTTTTGATAGTGAGGTTGCTGTATGGAGTGTCTTTGGGTCCAACATACATGAAAACACAGGATTGCCAGGGTTTACACAAGGAGGCAGTTGTTCAGGTTTCACTTCTGTGTCTGAATTTGTAGATGAAGTTTTTTTCTTATTCTAAAAGATAAACACATAAGATCATTCTCAATTATAAAGTTCTAAAAAAATTAAAACTTAGCCCTAGCTACTCCTGTTTTTTAGGAATCTTTTTTTTTTTTTTTAATTTTTTCCTGAGACAGTGTTTCCTGTGTTGCCCTCAGTAGGGTGCCATGGCATTACAGCTCACAGCAACCTCCAACTCTTGGGCTTATACGATTCTCTTGCCTCAGCCTCCCAAGTAGCTGGGACTATAGGTGCCCACCACAATGTTTGGCTATTTTGTTGTTGTTGTTGTCATTGTTGTTCAGCAGGCCTGGGCGGGTTCGAATCCACCAGCCAGCCCCGGCCCTAACCACTGAACTATGGGTGCTGAGCCAAGACAGCTTTTTAAACATTCTTTATTAGAACTATGAGAATTGATAAAAATATTTACAAATCATAGGTAAAACTCATAATCATCACAGTTAGAATAAGAAATACAGCTTGATTTTAGGGAAAGGAATAAGAACTTAGCCTTGATGTGTAACAGAGGGAAATGGCTTGAAAAGGATAAAAAAAATTCTCTGTCTCTTTAAAACCCCCACATCCTTTTTGAGAACTAAATCCTGCATCTTTGCCTGAGGCCAGTTGTCAGGAGGGGCAGAGCAGTGTCCTTTTTTTTTTTTGAGACAGGCTCAAGCTATAGCTCTGGGTAGAGTGCTGGGACATCACAGCTCATAGTAACCTCCAACTCCTGGGCTCAAGCGATTTTCTTGCCTCTGCCTCCCAAGTAGCTGGGACTACAGGCGCCCGCCACAATGTCCAGCTATTTTTTGGTTGCAGCCATCGTTGTTGTTTGGCAGGCTGGGCTGGATTCGAACCCACCAGCTCAGGTGTATATGGCTGGCGTCTTAGCCACAGGCGACAAGCCTGTCCTTTGTTCTTTGTACCACAGGAGAAGGCTTAAGGGAGAATTTTCCAGGTAGAAATCCAGGCAGGAGATGGGTTCCATCAGAACCATCAACTACACAATACCCTGAAGCTGAAAACCCTCCCTTTAAAACCTCTGTATTCCAGCTTTGGGGGAGAACAGTGGTACTTTGGGACAGGGGTCTGCAATTCTCCTTATGTGATGGCTTGGTAAGAGGTGGGGAGCAGCCATTAAGCAACTAATTACACAGTTAACTGAAAAATTACAATTATGGTAATTTTTTTTTTTTGTAGAGACAGAGTCTCACTTTACTGCCCTTGGTAGAGTGCCGTGGCGTCACATGGCTCACAGCAACCTCCAGCTTTTGGGCTTAGGTGATTCTCTTGCCTCAGCCTCCCGAGCAGCTGGGACTACAGGCGCCCGCCACAACGCCCGGCTATTTTTTTTGTTGCAGTTTGGCCGGGGCTGGGTTTGAACCCGCCACCCTCGGTATATGGGGCCGGCACCCTACTCACTGAGCCACAGGCGCCGCCCTATGGTAATTTCTATGATGAGAAAATATAACACATTTAATGAAGACATAGTAGAGGTTCTAACCAGTATTATGTGGGGGTTGGAAGACAGGGAGGCCATTCTGGTGAAGCATCATTAAATCTAAGACTGGAAAGCAAAGAAGAAAAAGAAATGAGAACAAAGTATGACCAACATCAAGTAAGTTAGTGTAAAAGTGTCTTGAGATGAGAATAGAAAGGCAGAGGCTAGCTCTCTCAGGGTTTTGTTCACTATGATGAAAATTTTAATCTTGGCTCGGCACCTGCAGTATAGCGATTACAATGCCAGCCACCTGCACCGAGGCTGGCTGGTTTGAACCCAGCCCGGGCCAACTAAACAACGACAACTGCAATGGAAAAATAGCGGGGCGTTGTGGCAGATGCCTTGGGAAGCTGAGGCAAGAGAATCACGTAATCCCAAGAGTTGTAGGTTGCTCTAAGGTGTGATGCCAGGGCACTCTACCCAGGGTGACATAGTGAGAGTCAGTCTCAGTGTTGCAGCCCTCATTGTTGTTTGGTGGGCCCGGGCTGGATTCGAACTCGCCAGCTCAGATGTATGTGGCTGGCGCCTTAGCCGCTTGAGCCACGGGTGCTGAGCCAAAAAAAAACAAAAAAGGAAAAAGTTTTTCTACAAAAACATTCTTAAAGGCCAGCTTTCACTTTAAAAGTACCATAAAACCATATTTAATCTACTAATTAGTCAAATTTACAATTTCTTTTCTTTTTTTTTGAGACAGGGTCTCTCACTTTGTTGCCCTTGTTAGAGCGCTGTGACGTCATAGCTCACAGCAATCTTAAACTCTTGGGCTCAAGTGATTCTCTTGGCTCAGCCTCCCAAATAGCTGGGACTATAGGCACCCGCCATTATACCCCACTATTTTTAGGGATGAGGTCTTCCTCCAGCTCAGGCTGGTCTCGAATCTGTGAGCTCAGGCAATTCACCTGCCTTGGCTTCCCAAGTGCTGGAATTACAGGCGTGAGCCACCATGCTCAGCCTATAGTTTTCTCTTGTTTTTTTTGAGACAGAGTCTCATTTTGTAGAGTGCCCTAGCGTCATAGCTTATAGCGACCTCAAACTCTTGGGCTCAAGCGATTCTCTTGCCTTAGCCTCCCAAGTAGCTGGGACTATAGGCACCCACCACAATGCCCGGACGGTTTTAGACATGGGATCTTTTTTTTCCTTAGGCTGGTCTGGAACCTGTGAGTTTAGGCAATCCACTCTGCTGGGCCTCCCAGAATGCTAGGATTATTGGAGTGAGCCATTGCTAGGCCCTTTGTGTTGGTTCTTTTGAGACAGTCTTGCTCTGCTGTCCTAGCTAGAGTGCAGTAGCATGGTCATAGCTCACTGCAAACTCACAGTCTGGGTTCAAGTGTTCAGACTGCCTCAGTCTCCAGAGTAGCTGGGACTACAGGTGTAAACCACTGTGCCTAGTTGATTTTTCTATTTTTAGTAGAGACAGGTCCTCATTCTTTTCCAGGTTGGTCTCAAACTCCTGAGCTCAAGTGAATGCTTGGATTACAGATATGAGCCACTTTGCCGGGGGAAGATTCAGCATTTCTTTCTTTCTTTCTTTTTTGCAGTTTTTGGCCTCAGGCGTATGGGGCTGGCGCCCTACTCCTTTGAGCCACAGGCACCACCCAAGGTTCAGCATTTCTAACAAAGTCTCAGGTGATACTCAAGTTGCTGGTTCCTGGATCACTCTGAGAACTGGGCTACACTTGCTATGGAAGGTGTAGCTAAACTGTAGCTAGGAATTAAAGAGGCATTTGGGGGACAAGACTGAGGGGTACTGGGGTTTAGAGAAAGAGGGAGTGGGTTACAGGGCTAGATAATGATGGCTGCGTGGATTATACAGGAACATGTCAACATGTAAAGCAGGTTAGTTGGGAAACTTGTTTTAATTTGTATACTTTCTGTTTTAACAGTGATAAAAAGCACAAATTAGGTGTGAAGAGTTCTGGATTCTGGGCAGTATGAGGTGGCTCATGCCTATTCTCCTAGCACTCTTGAGAGGCCAAGGCAGGTGGACTGGTTGAACTGTTGGAGAGAAGACTGAGCAGGAAGAGACCTTGTTTCTATTAAGAATAGAAAAATTATCAGAGAAGGGTGGCTACACCTATAGTCTCAGCTACTTAGGAGGCTGAGGCAAGAGGATTGCTTGAATCCAGGAGTTTGAGGTTGCTGTGAGCTATAAAGTTAGGGTACCCTAGCCTGGTGCAACAGAGTGAGAGGCCTAAAGTAATCAAATAATAAAAAAAAAGAGTTCTGGATTCTTTTTTTTTTTTTGTAGAGACAGAGTCTCACTTTATTGCCCTCGCTAGAGTGCCGTGGCCTCACACAGCTCACAGCAACCTCCAACTCCTGGGCTTAAGCGATTCTCTTGCCTCAGCCTCCCAAGTAGCTGGGACTACAGGCGCCCGCCACAACGCCCAGCTATTTTTTTGTTGCAGTTCAGCCGGGGCTGGGTTTGAACCCGCCACCCTCGGTATATGGGGCCGGCGCCTTACCGACTGAGCCACAGGCGCCGCCCAGAGTTCTGGATTCTAATGTTGGCATTAATAATAGCAGTATGTCTTGGGGGCAAGACATGATTGTAAGAGGGTCTTTACCTAACAAATGCAATCAGTGCAACCTGGTTTCTTGTACCCTCAATGAATCCCCAACAATAAATAAAAAAAAAATAGTATCACTTTGAATAAATTATTTTACAAGGATTCGAGTTCCTTGTCTATAAATAGAAAACAAAGGAAGTGGATTAAATGGCTTTGTTTTCTATTCTGAGGACTCTTGATATCAGGCTTCTCCAAATGCGTAATAGGAAACTAAGAGCAGTCTGGGCAACAGCAAAACTCTGTGTCTAAAAAAAGTGGCCACAGAAGTTGAGGCACATGCCTGTAATCTTAGCTACTTAGGAGGGGGAGTCAGGAGGACTGCTTGAGTCCAGGAGTTCAGGGTTATTATGAGGTATTGACTGAGCACTACACTCCAGCATAGGCAGCAGAGTGAGAACCTATCTCTTAAAAAAAAAAAAAAAGCTATTTTATAAAATAAATAAATAAATACCATAGTAGTGGTTGGTTGGCAGTGTACTAGCTGTGACTTCTAAGGCTTCTAACAGTGGAGTTATATAGATTATTTATATGCATTGAAGTTCTATTCTTTTTCCCTATGGTAAACTCTTGTCATTTATGGCGCTAAGACACTTTAAAAATCACTGTAATCTCTATATAAATACAATAAATTTCTATTATTTCTATTTTTACAGGCATGGCTCAATGCATATGTATGATGTTCCACTTTTAAAATTTGGGAGGCAGTGCCTGTGGCTCAGTGAGTAGGGCGCCGGGCCCATACACCAAGGGTGGCGGGTTCAAACCCGGCCCCGGCCAAACTGCAACAGAAAATAGCCGGCGTTGTGGCAGGCACTGGTAGTCCTAGCTACTTGGGAGGCTGAGGCAAAAGAATCATCTAAGCCCAGGAGTTGGAGGTTGCTGTGAGCTGTGACGCCATGGCTCTCTACCAAGGGTGACAAAGTGAGACTCTGTCTTAAAAATAAATAAAATAAGATAAAAAATAAAATTTATAGTGGGCTTGGCACCCGTGGCACAGTGGTTACGGCGCCAGCCACATACACCCATGCTGGTGGGTTCAAACTTGGCCTGGGCCAGCTAACCAACTGCAACAAAAAAATAGCCGGGCATTGTGGTGGGAACCTGTAGTCCCAGCCCCTTGGGAGGCTGAGGCAAGAGGATTGCTTAAGCCCAAGAGTTGTTGTGAGCTGCAGGCCACGGCACTCTACTGAGGGCAACATAGTGAGATACTGTCTCAAAGGAAAAAAAAATTTATAGTGAAGTTTTTGAAATTCCACTTTATATTAGTATATTATAGTTTACTAACACTCATTTACTACTCATACCTTGTAGCTGGCAAAGCTGGAAATAAAACATAGGTTTCCTGAGTCTAAGATCAATGTTCTTTTTTTTTTTTTTTTTGTGGTTTATTTTTGGCCGGGACTGGGTTTGAACCCGCCACCTCCGGCATATGGGACCGGCGCCCTACTCCTTGAGCCACAGGCGCCACCCAAGATCAATGTTATTCTCATCAAATCTTGATGTTTATTTATTTATTTTTTTTTTTTTTGGGTAAGAGACAGAGTCTCACTTTATTGCCCTGGGTAGACTGCCGTGGCATCACACAGCTCATAGCAACCTCCAACTCCTGGGCTTAGGTGATTCCCTTGCCTCAGCCTCCCAAGTAGCTGGGACTACAGGCGCCCACCACAACGCCCAGCTACTTTTTTATTGTAGTTTGGCCAGGGCCGGGTTTGAACCAGCCATCTTCGGTATATGGTGCCAGCGCTCTACCCACTGAGCCATAGGCGTCGCCCTCTTTTTAAAATTTTTTTTTGAGACAGAGTCTCACACTATGTCGACTTTGGTAGAGTGCTGTGGCATTACAGCTCACAGCAACCTCCAACTCCTGGGCTCAAGCGATTCTCCTGCCTCTGCCTCCGAAGTAGCTGGGACTATAGGCGCCCGCCAGAACGCCCGGCTGTTTTTTGGTCGCAGCTGTTGTTGTTTGGCGGGTCCGGGCTGGATTCGAACCAGCCAGCTCAGGTGTATGTGGCTGACGCCTTAGCCCCTTGAGTCACAGGCACCAAGCCCCCTGGCTGTTTTTTTTTGTTGCAAGCCCAGCCCAGGTTCGAACCTGCCATCCTCAGTATATCTGGCTGACGCTGTAACCACTTGTGCTATAGGTGCTGAGCCTTAATGTTTATTTTTTTGACACTGCTTATTAATTTGTTTTAAATATCAAGAGTAGCATAGTGCTATGCAATGGCTCTCGTCTATAATCCTAGCACTCTGAGGGGCCCAGGTAGGAGGATCCCTTGAACTCGAGTTCAAGATCAGCCTGAGCAAACCAAGACCCTGTCTCTACTAAAAATAAAAAAATTAGCCGGGTGTTGTGGTGCACACCAGTTCTCCCAGCTATTAAGGAGGCTGAACCCAGGATTTAAGGTTGCTGCGAGCTAGGCTGGTTGCACTCTAGCCTGGGCAACAAAGTGAAACTCTGTCTAAACAAACAAACAAACATACATCAGTAAAAAAACCCAAATAAATATCAAGAGCACAGACACTGGATAATTGTAAATCACAAGAATCTTAAGATTTTGATGGTATTTCAGTTTTTGTGAAAACATCTAGGTTTCTTCAGTATAGGGAAATGCTTTATAGGTTGAAGTTAGCTGTCCCCTAACTTATGGGAAAAAGCACCACCCTAACTTACTTACTTTTATGGGCACCTAGGCAGGTTGCCCAGGGTAACCCAGGGTTTTTGTTTTTTCTTTTTGTTGTTGTTACTCCTATCTCCTTAAGTTACTGAGAACTCTTTTTTTTTTTTTTTTCTTTCTTTTTGCAGTTTTGGCCAGGGCTGGGTTTGAACCTGCCACCTCTGGTATATGGGGCCAGCGTCCTACTCCTTTGAGCCACAGGTGCCTCCCAGAACTTTTTTTTTTTTTTATCAAATCACTCTATCACTGACTCTAAAATTCTGATCAGCCTTGGCTTAAAATGGATAAAATCAAATTTAGTCAAAACACCAAATAGTTGATAAACTTTGTTGGCACAATTAATGCCATAAAATCTGGATAAGTTAGTGTCTACTTAAATCTTTTTGATTTCCAGGATGACAAATGCTTATAGATTCAGAAATAAAATACTCATTGATCTTACTTTATATCATAGACTCTCACTGCAGCTTTCTTATTTGGGTTTTACCCTCTTCAAACTGGATATTCTTCAAATGTGGAGTTCAAAGCTGGGCACCCGTAGCACAGTGGTTATGGCGCCAGCCACATACATGGAGGCTGGCCTGGACCAGCTAAGCAATAATGACAACTGCTGCAACAACCAAAAAATAGCCAGGTGTTGTGGTGGGCACCTGTAGTCCCAGCTACTTGGGAGGCTAAGGCCAGAGAATCGCTTAAGCCCAAGAGTTTAAGGTTGCTGTGAGCTGTGAAGACACAGCACTCTACCCAGGGCAACACAGTGAGACTCTTGTCTCAAAAAATACATAAATAAAAAAAAAAAAATTAGCCAGGTGTTGTGGAACATGACTGATCCCTAGCTACTCCAGTGGCTGAAATGGATGATCTCTTGACCCCAGGAGTTTGAAGCTGCAGTGAGGTATGACCTTAGGATTTCTCCACTGCCCTCAGGCCTAAGCAATAGAGCAAGACCCTGTCTCTTAAAAAAAAAATGCAAATTATTACTTTAAAAGAATTAGCCAGTGAAAATGACTTAAGAAGCATAGATAGCTACCAATAAATGTTTTTTTTTTTTTTTTTTTTTGAGACAGAGCCTCAAGCTGTGGCCCTGGGCAAAGTGCTGTGGCATCACAGCCCACAGCAACCTCCAACTCTTGGGTTTAACTGATTCTCCTGCCTCAGCCTCCCAAGCAGCTGGGGCTACAGGCGCTTGCCACAGTGCCCAGCTATTTTTTGGTTGTTGTCATTGTTGTTTGGCAGGCCAGGGCTGGATTCGAACCCGCCAGCTCTGGTGTATGTGGCTGACACCTTAGCCACTTGAGCTACAGGTGCTGAGCCAATAAATGGTATTATTAATAGTTTTTTACTAATTTAACTTTAAGGTTCTCCTGAAGTTAGAGAAAGCCAGGCCACTTTACCTTTTAAAAGTCCTTTGGTATAAAAACACACATTGAATAATAAAAATTGCTGTTACAAAAATGTAATTATAAAATTAAAATTGTTTTTTCTTTTTTGGTGTTATGTCACAGTTGATGTTAAATTAGTTAACCCAAAAGGAAAAATAAAAACCAAAAAAAGGTCTAATTTGGAGACATCTTTTTGTCTCTGCTTAGGCCCACCATCATCCTTGTAAAGTTCTCCTTTTTCATTTATTTACATTTATCACAACTGGGAACAATCCATTGCTTCAGTCACTCGTGAGTATAAGAGCACCATATCCTTTTTTCTTCTTACCCTTTTTTTCTTGGACAAGGCACAATGTAAATAAATTTACAATTAAAAGGTAACGTTTTTCTTGTTCAAAATCATCACTGGACAGCTTTGCAGTGGAGTATGAGCGCGTACTGTCCCCCACTGTCTTTACACCTTGGTAGGCAATTGAGTTAACGAAACCTGTATTTGCATTCCTAAGTGTGAGAGCTTCGTGGTTGCCTACAAAGGTGCCTTTCGGAGGGGAATGGGGTGGGAGTGGATAATGCCTCAAATTATACCAACATTCAAGAACATCTAGCCACGGCACTGTACCGAGGGCGACACCGTGAGACTGTCTCAAAAAAAAAAAGAAAAATAAACTTACATAATTGTAGTCTGTCATTCTGGTACTTTGTTAATTCTTTCGGCAAACGCAGCCTTTCAGTGCAGCAGACTTCACGAAGTCCGCCGAGCGCCCAAGGACGCTTTTAAAACGGCCTTTTAAACTGCATCCAATTTAGGCAGCAAAGAGAAGATGAAGGGCTGGCTGGATCAACGCAAATAATCAGTCTCACCCGGGGAGGTGTTTTCCCGGGAAAACCGCCAACGCCTTCTAGCGGACGCAGCGCTTCTCCATAGCAACTGTGCGGGGCGCCGGGGCCCGGATGTTGTGAGGCTCCGCGGCTGCCCGCCGCAGCTTCCTGCCGCCTCCCTGCGGTGGGCTGCACGCCTCTTCGGGAGTCGTAGTTCTTTCCTCCGCCGCTACCCTGCAGGAGGCGCGGACGGGACTACGAGTCCCGGCTTGCGCTGCGGCGTCCCCCGGGCACGGCCTCGCGGCTGTGGACGCCTGCGAGTAGGTTGTTGTTTTTAAGAGAGGCGTCACGGGCTCACGGAGCGGTGACCGTCGCCGCCGTGACAGCCGGCGCGGTTGGGCAGAGGTGGCGCTGCTCCTTCAGGTACCGCACTGGGCGGCTTTAAGCCCGAGGAAAGGGTTCGGGGCCGACAGTCGGGGGTGCCCAGCTGGCACTCTCGACTCTGCAGCCTCGCGGGGGTAGTGGTGGGGTCTCCTTCCTGGGCTGGAGCTGCTTTTGCGGCAGGCATTTGACCCCAGGTGCCTGGCGTTCGCGGCCGCACGGGCCACATCCCAGGCCGGGAGTCCGTAGTTCCCGTGGCCCGAGGCGGCCCGTAAGGCGGCCGGTGTGGTCCTGCAGCCTCCGAACCCTGCGTGCAGCCCAGATCTGTGCGCCAAGTGTTGGGGAGCTGATGGCCCAGGGCAACCTCCTTGGTTCACTGGGGAGGGATGGGGAGGCATGGGGCGCCTCTCGGTCCTGACTGATGAGAATCCATATGGTAAAATGTTCTGTGCGTCATCTTGTCGGGTTTTCTGCCAGCCTATCTTTTGGTGACGTTAGAGCCCGGTGATGCCAGGAATAGAAAGATTAAATATTAAATAATTCAGCTGAGGTTTCTGCTCAGACACCTGCCTGATAATGATCAAAGCTCCCTCATTTCCCTCCTTGTCCTCCACGTGCCCCCTTTAGCGTTGGTCTTTCTGATCGAATTTTCTTCTCTAGCAGCTGTCCCACTAAGCGCGTTCTTCGTACACGTTGCGTGTTTATCTGTTTGATAAAGCCAACTTTGATAAAGCTGCCTTTGGGAGCGCCGATTTTAACGAACTCATCTAATGAAGTTATTTTGTTGAGTGGCGAAATTCCACTTCTACTTTAGCTTTGTTAAAAAACGAGGCGGGCCTTTCTTGTAGCTAAAATAGATAACTAGGGGCGCAAATTTTAGATTTGCCTCCTCCAGTAAGGTCACATCCACCAGATAGCGCTTGAAATGTCGCTATTAATGTGTCGTTTCTTTGGCTTAAGGTTTGAATCCTATTACGCCCCCACTTGTCCCAGGGTATTTATCACACATAGCCAGTGTGAATGGTTTACTGTTCCTTCCTGATCTCGGGTCATAGAGGGGAAGAAACGGAGAACGAATATTATTACAGTGAATAATTTTAACTTTTACTCTAGGGATGGATTCTAGTCAAAAAGCTACTGAAAGTTGCTCCCAAATATAATTTGAGGGTGTTTCATTTTTAAATGAAAATAAGTTGGAAAACAGTGTAATTCCAGGTTTGTGAAGTAAACCCTAGAAAATGAGGTCAACCTATTGCTGTTAGAAATAATTAAAAGGATATTCACTATTTTGGGCGGCGCCTGTGGCTCAAGGAGTAGGGCGCCGGTCCCATATGCCAGAGGTGGTGGGTTCAAACCCAGCCCCGGCCAAAAACCAAAAAAAAAAAAAAAAAAAAAAGGATATTCACTATTTTAAAGTGATTCTCTAGTAAAAGTACAAATGTTTTTTTCTTTCCTTTCCTTTCTTTCTTTTTTTTGAACACAGGGTCTCACTTTGTTGTCCTTGGTGGAGTGCTGTGGCGTAGTAGCTAATAGCAGCCTCAAACTCTTGGGCTCAAGCAATTCTCTTCCCTTAGCCTCCCAGGTAGCTGGGACTACATGCGCTCCCCACAGTGCCTGGGTATTTCTAGAGATGAGGTCTCACTCTTGCTCAGGCTAGTCTCCAACCTGTGAGCTCAGGCTGTCCACCCACAAGGGCCTCCTAGAGTTCTAGGATTATAGGAATGAGCCACTGCACCCACCCTATCATAAGCTTGCTTTCTTTGTTTCTTCTTCTTTTTTTTTTTTTTTTTTTTGAGACGAGTCTAACTTTGTAGCCCTCAGTAGCATGCGGTGGTGTCATAGCTCACAGCAACTGCAAACTCTTGAGCTCAAAGTGATTCTTGCCTCAGTGTCCCAAGTAACTGGAACTAAAAAAGGTGCCCGTCACAACACCCAGGTGTTATTTTTATTTTTTATTTATTTTTTTTTTGTAGAGACAGAGTCTCACTTTATGGCCCTCGGTAGAGTGCCATGGCATCACACAGCTCACAGCAACCTCCAACTCCTGGGCTTAAGCGATTCTCCTGCCTCAGCCTCCCGAGTAGCTGGGACTACAGGCGCCCGCCACAAGGCCCAGCCATTTTTTGGTTGCAGTTCAGCCGGGGCCGGGTTTGAACCCTCCACCCTCGGTATATGGGGCCTGCGCCCCACCGACTGAGCCACAGGTGCCGCCCTATTTTTTGAGACAGATTCTCACTCTGTCACCTTCGGTAGAGTGCTAGGATATCACAGCTCACAGCAACCTCCAACTCTTGGGCTTAAGCAATTCTCTTGCCTCAGCCCAGGGTATCACAGCTCACAGCAACCTCCAACTCTTGGGCTTAAGCGATTCTCTTGCCTCAGCCTCCCAAGTAGCTGGGAATACAGGCTCCCACCACAACACCCAGCTATTCTTTATTGGAGTTGCCACTGCTGTTTTAGCTGGCCAGGGTCGGGTTCCAACCTGCCACCCATGGTATATGGGGCTGGCGCCCTACCCACTGAGCCACAGGCATCGCCCCCAGCACTTATTTATTTATTTTATTTATTTATTTTTTGCAGTTTTTGTCCAGGGCTGGGTTTGAACCTGCCACCTCCAGCATATGTGGCCAGCGCCCTATTCCTTTGAGTCACAGGTGCCGCCCCCAGCAGTTATTTTTAAAGATAGCATCTCACTTTTGCTCAGGCTGATCTTGAACTGGTGAGCTCAGGCATTCCACCCGCCTCAACCTCCCACAGTGCTAGGATTACAGGCGTGAGCCACTGTGCTCACCCCATCCTTATTTTTCTACTTTTGGCAGAGATGTTATCTCATTTTGCTCAGGCTCCTCTGAACTCCTGAGCTCAAGGGATCCTCCCCCCTCAGCCTCCCAGAATGTTAGGATTACAGGCGTGAAACACCCATGCCAACTTGTTGTAAAAAAAAAAAAATATTTGTGGAGAGTGCTGTTGTTGCATCTGTTAGAAAGCCCCCAGGCAAAACCAAAAACAACTGCATCCAAACCCCCCACCCCCAGCAATTCCAATTGTGTGGACTCTTTAAAACATTTTAAAAAGCAAATAAGCAACAGTAGTAAAAACACAAGCAGAATCTGTTGCTGCCTCCACAGACTATATGAATTTAAACGTAAATTATCTGGAGAGAAGAGACAAGAAACGGAGAAGTTGGGACTGGGAAAAAAAAACTAGGTAAGGCAGTAATTCTTAGCATTTGCACATATCTTTTGATCTTTTTTTTGTACAGTAAAATCAAAGGCAAAAGTGCTTAGCTTTTTTTCATATAGGGATGGGCAATCTTGATTATTCTGTAAATACACCTGGCCATAAAAGAGCCCAGATAGTAACCTACGGAAAAGATGTAGATGGCTTGGCGCTGTACCACAGTGGTTATGGCACTAGCCCACATACGCTGAGGCTGGTGAGTTCCAACCTGGCCTGGGCCTGCCAAACAACAACAACTACTACAACAACAAAAAAAATAGCCAGGCGTTGTGGTGGGCGCCTGTAGTCTTAGCTACTTGGGAGCCAGAGGCAAGAGAATTGCTTAAGCCCAAGAATTTGAGGTTGCTGTGAGCTGTGATGCCACTGCACTCTACCAAGGGCAACATAGTGAGAGTCCGTCAAAAAAAAAGAGAAAAGATCTGGATGTAGCAAAATTTATTATTTATAAGCATTTGCCAGTGGAAATTAAGGTTTGCTATTATTTATAACTGGGCATTTTAAGCTTGTTAACATCGAGTCAATTTGTTACATTGAATTACCATGATTTTGGGCGGCACTTGTGGTTCAGTGAGTGGGGCACCAAACCCATATACCGAGGGTGGCTGGTTCAAACCTGGCCCGGCCAAACTGCAACAAAAAATAGCTGGAAAAAAAAAATAGCTGGATGTTGTGGTGGGTGCCTATAGTCCTAGCTACTCAGGAGGCTGAGGCAAGAGAATCTCCTAAGCCCAAGAGCTGGAGGTTGCTGTGAGCTGTGACGCCATGGCACTCTACCGAGGGCAACAAAGTGAAACTCTGTCTCTAAGAAAAGAGAAAAAAGGAATCACCATGATTTTTACATGTCTGATATTTTGGATTATGTTAGTTTTGTTTTGTTTTATTTTCAATTAATGGTTATGTTGCATGTGGACAGGTAAGTAATGCATAATCTGTTGGCCTGTATTTTGTTTTCTGTCATAAAGGGCCACATTTTTCTTCCGTAGGAATACTCAGGGCATTTTTGCTATTAGCTTTAATAAATTGGAATTTACCTTAATTTTTTTTTGAGACAGTCTCACTTTGTTGCCCTTGGTAGAGTGCTGTGGTGTCATAGCTCATAGCAACCTCAAACTCTTGGACTCAAGTGATTCTGTTGCCTCAGCCTCCCAACTAGCCGGAACTATAGGCTCCCACCACAATTGCTGGCTATTTTTAGAGATGAAGTCTCACTCTTGAACCTGTGAGCTCAGTAGTCCAACTGCCTTGGCTTCCCAGAGTGCTAGGATTACAGGGGTGAGCCACCGCACCTGGCCTCAATATTTTTTTATCTTGTGTTTTGTGGAATGTGTTGGTTCAGTGTATTATTGAGCTTTGAGTTCAATCACAGGGCATAAAAAATATTCATAATCAATTCACATGTCCAATTTGCTGACTCCCAAATTATTGTTTAGATTTATAATTGTATTATCCAAGTTAAGATTTTAAAAAATGAGATGAGTTCAAACTGCTAAAATCATAGATGTAGTTTTTTTTTTAACATGTTAATAACACGGACCTGTTAAGCCCAAGCTATTTATTTATTTATTTTTTTAAGCCCAGGCTATTTAAAAACAGAAAATGCCGACTCATCTAACAATGCAGAACTACTAGAGCGTGAATTGTTTTTGTGTTTGTGTGTGGTGAAGGTGAGGAAGTTGCCATAGTCTAAGTGATAATTACATTTTCAAGAATTTCCTTCCTGGCAGTTCTGCAATTTTGACTAGATTAAGACAGTTTAAAAAAATTAAGTTAGAGTTGTTTCTAGTGTATTGTATCAGAAAATTTTACCCACATCTCTCAATTTGAATTCTAAGATAAAATGTGGCCCTATAATGTGGAAAGAATTACAATTAAGTGATAAACAAAGGAACTTTTTTTAATGTGGATCAGCACCTGTGGCTAGGGTGTCAGCCACATACATTGGAGGTGGTGGGTTCGAATGCAGCCCAGGCCTGCCAAACAATGTCGACAGTACAACCGAAAAATAGCCCGGCGTTGTGGCGGGCACCTGTAGTTAGTCCCAGCTACTAGGGAGGCTGAGGCAAGAAGGACATTTAATGTGTGGGAAGCTCTTTTAAAGGGGCTATCTAGTTTTCCGAGGAAGTATGAGTAAGGTGAGTTAAAAGATTTTCTGACATCATAGAAAGTCAAGAATGTATTTTTAAATTAAAAACCCCTCAAATTGGGGGCGGCGCCTGTGGCTCAAAGCTTTGAGTAGGGCTCCGGCGCCATATGCCAGAGGTGGCGGGTTCAAACCCGGCCCTGGCCAAAAAAGAAAAAAAAAAAAAAAACCCAAATTGGCTTGGTGCCTGTACTACAGTGGTTACGGCACCAGCCACATACACTGAGGCTGGCAGGTTCAAACCTGGCCAGAGCCCGCTAAACAACTGCAACAGAAAAATAGCTGGGTGTTGTGGTAGGTGCCTGTAGTCCCAGCTACTTGGGCTGAGGCAAGAGAATCATTCGCTTAAGCCCCAGAGTTGGAGGTTGCTGTGAGCTGTGACACCCTGCTACTCTACCGAGGGTGACATAGTGAGACTCTGTCTCAAAAAACAAAACGAAACAAAACAAAAAACCCCAAAATTATTTTTCTAAAGGACTTGTTCATAAATCACTATTCTTCTGAAACCTTACTTCTGGTTCATACTGCCAGTGAGACAAAGTATTAAAAAGAGTTATTGGACTGGGAATCAGAGGATTTTTAATGGTTTCATTTATAAATGTCCAGTTGTCTTACTTCATGGGGATTTTTTTTTTTGTAGAGACAGAGTCTCACTGTACCGCCCTGGGGTAGAGTGCCGTGGTGTCACATGGCTCACAGCAACCTCTAACTCTTGGGCTTACGCGATTCTCTTGCCTCAGCCTCCCGAGCAGCTGGAACTACAGGCGCCCGCCTCAACGCCCGGCTATTTTTTGTTGCAGTTTGGCCGGGGCTGGGTTTGAACCTGCCACACTCGGCATATGGGGCTGGGGCCCTACTCACTGAGCCACAGGCGCCGCCCTCATGGGGCTATTTTTGAAGGTCAAACCATACATGAAAAAAATCACTTTGTAAGTGGCAGAGTTATCTACCTATCTAAAGTATTATTCGCCTGCATATGTGACATTTACATAAAGCACTTCATATATTAGAAGTATGGTGACCTGATGTGATGTGTACTTTTTGACTAGGAGTTTTGATGAACAAAAGTCAAGTGATACAATATACTTTTGAAGTATGGTGATGATGATCTGATACATCTTGTGACTGGGAAGTTTGATGAAAAAATAGTCAAAAGAGGGACTTCTTTGTTTTCATGATAGGACTTGGTGGCTGAAGGAAACTTGGCTCTTGTCCTGACTATGACTTTGCATTTTGCTGCATTAAAGGTCTTGAGACTGCAGTATATTTCTATGATTGGGCTTTTAATTTTGGCTTTGACTTGTTTCTTTTCTTTTTTTTTTTTTTGTAGAGACAGAGTTTCACTTTATGGCCCTTGGTAGAGTGCCATGGCATCATATAGCTCATAGCAACCTCCAACTCCTGGGCTTAAGCAATTCTCTTGCCTCAGCCTCTCGAGTAGCTGGGACTACAGGTGCCCGCCACAACGCCCGGCTATTTTTTGGTTGCAGTTCGGCCGGGGCCGGGTTTGAACCTGCCACCCTCGGTATATGGGGCCGGCGCCTTACTGACTGAGCCACAGGTGCCGCCCAGCTTTGGCTTGTTTCAATCTCACATCTATAAGTGTAAGAGAGATCATTAATCTAATTTTTTAAGGTCCTGAAATGGACTTTAACTTGGCTTCATGAACAATGAGACTACATTGGATATAAAACCTGAGTCCTCTGAGAGATACATTACAGATAGGTTTTGTGTGTGTAAGCCCTGGTTTTTGAGCCAAAGAAATAAAGTAGAATTTAGATGCCTTCTGGGGAAGTGATTCTTGGCTATTAAGAGCGTCTGACCTTGGAGATTAACTTCAAGTTAGATTGACATATAGAACATTCAAGTAAAAAGTCTTCTGGAAATAAAACTTGAGATAAGTGAAAGTAAAAGGCAAAGGCTCAAGCGGCTAAGGCGCCAGCCACATACACCTGAGCTGGCAGGTTTGAATCCAGCCTGTGGCTGCCATACAACAATGACGGCTGCAACCAAAAAATAGCCCGGCGTTGTGACGGGTGCCTGTAGTCCGAGCTACGTGGGAAGCAGAAGCAGGAGAATCGCTTGAGCCCAGGAATTGGAGGTTGCTGTGAGCTGTAATGCCATGGCAATCTACGCAGGGCCATAGCTTGAGGCTCTGTCTCAAAAAAATAAAAAAAATAAAAAGTAAAAAGCAAAGAAATATATAATGTATCAGGGTTGATCATGACTGCTTAATATGTGTATAATTAGCTGATAGCTCATATAACACATTTACTAAGATTTTATCTTGGATTACTCCCAGAAGTAATAATGGATGTATATTTAGCTTTCTGTTATAAGTTATACAAAACTTTAGCAAATAGAGAACAATATAAATGTATAAAATTCCTTTACTTTTCAGATTTCTTTCCTTTTTTTTTTTTTTTTTAAGACAGAGTCTCACTTTGTTGCTCTTGGTAGAGTGCCGTGATGTCACAGCTCACAGCAACCTCCAACTCCTGGGCTTAGGTGATTCTCTTGCCTCAGCCTCCCAAGTAGCTGGGACTACAGGCGCCTGCCACAATGCCCGAGTATTTTTTTTTTTATTGCAGTTTGGCAGTTTGGCTGGGGCCGGGTTTGAACCTGCCACCCTTTGTATATGAAGCCGGCACCCACTGAGCCACAGGCGCCGCCCCTTCTTCTTCTTTTTTTTTTTTTTTTCTTTTTTTGAGACAGAGTCTCACTATGTGTCTCTTCGTAGAGTGCTGTGGCATCATAGGTCACAGCAAACTCCAACTCTTGGGCTTAAGCGATTCTCTTGCCTCAGCCTCCCGAGTAGCTGGGACTATACGCGCCTGCCACAACACCCTGCTATTCTTTTGTTGCAGTTGTCCTTGTTGTTTAGCAGGCCTAGGCTGGGCAAACCCACCAGCCTCTGTGTATGTGGCTGGTGCCCTAGTCACTGAGCTATGGGCACCAAGCCCAGATTTCTTTCAAATGAAAAGTAGAAGAGAGCTGGGCAGTGCTGGGGCTCAGTGGTTAGGGCGCTGGCCCCATATACCAAGAGTGGTGGGTTTGAACCCAGTCCCAGCCAAACTGCAACAAAAAAAATAGCCAGGCATTGTGGCATGCGCCTGTAGTCCCAACTACCTGGGAGGCAGAGGCAAGAGAATCGTCTAAGCCCAGGAGTGGAGGTTGCTGTGAACTGTGATGTTACAGCACTCTACTGAGGGCAATAAAGTGAGACTCTGTTTCTTAAAAAAAAAGAAAAGTAGGGTGGCCCTGTGGCTCAAAAGGGTAGGGCGCTGGCCCCATATGCTGGAGGTGGCAGTTTCAAACCCAGCCCCAGCCAAAAAAACTGCAAAAGAGAAAAGTAGAAGAATTTTTTATTTTTGTGAAAAAGACGTTTAAAAAACAAAAATATGGATATGTAATGAATATGTAATTTTAACAAGTAACGAGATTTTTTTCTTTTTAATTTGAGAGTAGAGGGAAACAAAGAGCCAGAATGCAGTATTTTACTTTTTTTTTTTTTTTTTTTGCATTTTTGGCCGGGGCTGGGTTTGAACCCCCCACCTCCGGCATATGGGGCTGGCACACTACTCCTTTGAGCCACAGGCACCGCCCCAGTTGTTTTACTTATTTACCTATAAAAGGGAGAAAGGCCAGTAATGCCTTAATAATACTCAGCTGAGGGCAGTATACTTGTATCTGTTAGACCTTTCAGGCTTTTACAGAATTAAGGTATAAAAATCCTGGAAAGTCGTGATTTTTCTCAGAATGAGAATACCTGATGAAAGCAATATTTCCATACCAGCAGTTTCTTGATTTTGAGTTCTTATTGTTTAGTCGTTTTATTTCAGACTTTTAAAAATCAGAGGTGCAATTTCTTTTATTTCATTTTTTTTTTTTTGGTTGCAGTTTGGCCGGAGCTGGGTTTGAACTCGCCACCCTCGGTATATGAGGCTGGCACCCTACTCACTGAGCCACAGGTGCCGCCCTTTATATTTATTTGTTTATTTGCAATTTCTTTTAGACTGAATGAAAAAGGGATACATTACCCCTCAGTATCTGTAGGACATTGGTTCCAGTATCTCCTGTGAATAATAAAATCTCAGGATGCTCAATCACCTTATATTAAAAGGGCATGGTATTTGCATCCTATATTCTTTAAATCATCTGTAGAAAACTTACAGTACCTAATATAATGTAAATGCTGTGTAAATAGTACTTTTCTTTTTTGAGATAAGAGTCTCACTTTGTCACCTTTGCTTGAGGTGTCATGGTGTCATAGCTCACAGCAACCTAAATCTAGGGCACAAGCAGTACTATTGCCTCAGCCTCCCTGGTAGCTGGTAGCTGGGATTACAGGTGTCCACCACAATACCTGGCTATATTTTAGAGGTGGGGTCTCACTCTTGCTTAGGCTGGTCTTGAACTCCTGAGCTCAGGCAGTCCATGAGTCTTGGCCTCCCAGAGTGCTGGGATTACAGGTGTGAGCCACTGATACCTGCCTATAATTGTTGTACTGTATCATTGAGGGAATAATACAAGAAAAAAAAGGATCTCTTTTTTTTTTTTTTCAGTACAGATGCGGTTTTTTTCTTGCTTTTCTTTTTTTTTTTAGATATTTTTGCACTGAGGTTGGTTGCATCAATGGATCCTGAATGCGGAACCCACAGATATGGAGGGTTCACTGTACTTTTATCTTTAAATATGACAGTAGTTGGTTTTTGTTTCCTAATTCTAGGTTCTTACATCATAGAAGGAACCTTGTGAGGTAATTGTGTATTGACTCATTTCTGTTGCAGAATTTATTTTCTAGATCAAAACCTGCTATCTGTAGCAGTATTATTGCCTCTTTTTGGTCATGATAAAGTGAGATCTTTCATTTTTTTCCAGGTTTTTCCAGATACCTATCTTTAGTGAAAAATTTCAGTGTTTTCTCACTCCAGGAGAATTGGATAGCCTGCTTACTATGGATAGTTATTTTTGGATTCACTTTCATGATGGATATAACCAAGAAGCAGGACAGTTTATACTTCTTTATAAAGTCGTTTATACCCTTATATTACTCTAAAATTAAAAAAAAAAATAGTACCCTTGGGGCGGCGCCTGTGGCTCAGTCAGTAGGGTGCTGACCCCATATATCGAGGGTGGCGGGTTCAAACCCAGCCCCGGCCAAACTGCAACCAAAAAATAGCCGGGTGTTGTGGTGGGAGGCTGAGGCAAGAGAATTGCTTAAGCCCAGGAGTTGGAGGTTGCTGTGAGCTGGGTGAGGCCACAGCACTCTACTGAGGGCCATAAAGTGAGACTCTGTCTCTACAAAAAAAAAAAAAAAAAAAAAATAGTACCCGGGCGGCGCCTGTGGCTCAGTGAGTAGGGCGCCGGCCCCATATGCCGAGGGTGGCGGGTTCAAACCCAGCCCCGGCCAAACTGCAACAAAAAAATAGCCGGGCATTGTGGCGGGCACCTGTAGTCCCAGCTGCTCGGGAGGCCGAGGCAAGAGAATCGCGTAAACCCAAGAGTTAGAGGTTGCTGTGAGCCATGTGACGCCACGGCACTCTACCCGAGGGTGGTACAGTGAGACTCTGTCTCTACAAAAAAAAAAAAAAAAATAAAATAGTACCCACCAAGAGTATACAGAGTTTCTCTTTCTGCATATCCTCACCAGCAATCGTTATTGCCTTTTTTTTTTTTTTTTTGAGACAGTCTTTGTCCCCCTAGGAGGAGGACCCTGGTGTCATAGCTTATAGCAGCCTCAAACTCCTGGGCTCAAGCTATCCTCCTGCCTCAGTCTCCCAAATAGATGGGACTGCAGGCGCCCACCACAGTGCCCACCTAATTTTTAGAGATGAGGTCTTAACTCTTGCACAGGCTGGTCTGGAACTCATCAGCTCAAGCAGTCCACCTGCCTTGGCCTCTGAGTGTGCTAGGATTACAGGTGTGAGCCGCCAGGCCTTGTTACTGTTTTTTTTGAGAAGAGTCTGACTTTGTTGTCCTCAATAGAGTACTATGGCGTCATAGCTCACAGCAACCTCAAACTCATGTGCTCAAGTGATTCTTTTGCCTCATCCTCCTGAGTAGCTAGGACTACAGGCATGTGCTACAATGCCCTGCAATTTTTTTTTTTTTTTGAGACAGAGTCTCACTCCGTCGCCCTAGGTAGAGTGCTGTAGCACCATAGCTCACAGCAACCTCCAGCTCTTGGGCTTAGGCGATTCTCTTGTCTCAGCCTCCTGAGTAGCTAGGACTACAGGCGTCTGCCACAATGCCTGGTTGCAGTTTGGCTGGGGCTGGGTTCAAACCTGCCACCCTCCATATATGTGCCCTACCCACTGAGCCACAGGCACCGCCCCCAACCCAGCAATTTTTGTTAGAGATGAGGTTTCACTCTGGCTCAGTCTGGTCTTGAACCCACTCAGGCAATCCACCTGCCTTGGCCTCCTAAGTGCTAGGATTACAGGCGTGTGCCACTGTACCCGGCCTGTTACTGTTTTTTTTTTTTTTTTTTATATAATCACTTTAAATTTAAAAATTACTTCTGTTGTATGCTGCAGATATTTTCCCAGTATAATATTGATATTTATTTATAGTGACTTTGCTGGGTGTGGCTATAATCCTGGCACTTTGGGAGGCAAGAGGTTGATTGCTTGAGGCCAGGAGTTCAAGACCACCCAAAACCAAAACAAAACAAAATTAGGCGTGGTGATGCATGCTTCTAGTCTTATCAGGAGGCCAAAGTAGGAGGATTGCCTGAACCTAGAAGTAGTTCTAGTACTTCTAGCCTCCTGGGGGCTGTGATTAAACCATGGCATTCCAATCTGGGTAGCAGAGCCAGACCCTGTTACGAAAAAGAAAAAGGGGCTTGGTGCCCGTATCACAGTGGTTTCGGTGCTGGCTACATGCATCGAGGCTGATGGATTTGAACCCACCCTGGGCCAGCTGAACAACAATGACATCTGCAACAAAAAAACAGCCAGGCATTGTGGCGGGCTTCTGTAGTCCCAGCTACTTGAGAGGCTGAGGCAAGAGAATCGCTTAAGCCCAAGAGTTGGAGGATGCCGTAACCACTGTGTGGGGGTGCCGAGCCAGTGTGTGTGCCCATCTTATTTCACTTAATATAGTGTCCTCTAGTTCCATTCGTGTTGGTGCCAGTGGCAGGATTTCATTCTTTTTTACAACTTAACAGTTTTCTATTATGCATATAGAACATTTTCTTTATCCATTTATTTATTTATAGTTTTACTGTATTGCCTTCAGTAGAGTGCTGTGGCGTCATAGCTCACAGCAACCTCAAATTCTTGGGCTTAAGTATTCTCTTGCCTCAGCCTCCCAAGTAGCTGGGACTATAGGCACCCGCCACAACATCTGACCATTTTTTGGTTGTAGTTGGCCCGGGCTGGATTCAAACCCGCCAGCTCTGGTGTATGTAGCTAGCACCCTAGCTGCTGAGCTATAGGCACCGGAGCCTTATTCATTTATCTTTTAATGGATACGTCATACCTTGGCTATTGTGTATAGTGTTGTGACAAACATAAGAGTACAGATACCTCTTTGACATACTGATGTTTATTTCTTTTGAATATGCCCAGTACTGGGACAGCTGGATCTAGAGTCTTCTTTATGCTCCTCTTCCAGTGTTGAAATCTTTCTGATCAGTATCCCTTTGCTTGTTGATGGTTGCCATTTTGTACCTTTCCTGTATTGTCAAATTCTCCCTACTGGTTTTCCCTCTCTCTCCATCTTGGCATGCAAATATGTTTAGGTCTTTCCCATCTTGAAAAACTCCGTCTTAACACTAACATCTAAACTCTAATAAGAGCTCTACTCCTTTCCTTTCATGGCCAAGCTCTTCACAAAGTACTATAAGTATATACTTGTCATTTCAGTATTCTCTCCTAAGCTGTAAATCTTTGTATCTGATGGACAACTGAACATTTCCTAATTGGATGTCTATAAATCATCTGAATTTGGTGTGTTGAAAAGAGAACTTAATGCCCTGACACCCAGCGCTTACTTCCTCTTTACCCATCTCCTCTGTTTCTTCATATTTCTCTAGTCTCTCTGAATGCTACTGATAAATACTTTTCCTTTACGTCGAGGGTGGTAGTTTATCTCTTATATATCTTCTTTACTTTTGTTTTTTAGAGACAGAGTTTCATTTTATTGCTCTCGGTAGAGGGCTATGGCGTTGTAGCTCACAGCAACTTCCAACTCCTGGGCTTAGGTGATTCTCTTGCCTCAGCCTCCTGAGTAGCTGGGACTACAGGCACCCGCCACAACACCCAGCTATTTTTTGTTGCAGCTTGGCCGGGGCCGGGTTTGAACCCGTCACCCTTGGTATATGGGGCCGGTGCGCTACCCACCGAGCCATAGGTGCCGCCCTCTTTACATCTTTGTCCATCAGCACCACTAATGCTTTAGTTTAGGCTATAATCATGTCTCATCGAGAATGCTGAGAGGCATCTTTTATTTCTAGTCTTATGATACATGTTCCATACAGAATGAAAGGGATTTTCTAAAAAAACCAGTTATAGACTCTGAGGTGGCTCCATATTGACATAATTAATGTCCTAAATTATTATTATTATTTTTTTGAGATAGAGTCATACTGGGAAGAATACAGTGGGCTCAACTCCTGGGCTGAAGGCATCCTCCTGCGTCACCCTCCCAACTAGCTGGGACTACAGGTATGTACTACTGTGCTTGGCTAATTTTTTTTTTTTTTTTTACCAAAGACCATTCTTTATTACGGTATTAGTTCATGGTAACTGAATAAAAACATTATTCAAGGGGAACTAACAATTTCCATTTTAAAGAACTAGCTCCCGGGTGGCGCCTGTGGCTCAGTGAATAGGGTGCCGGCCCCATATGCCGAGGGTGGTGGGTTCAAACCCAGCCCTGGCCAAACTGCAACAACAAAAAAATAGCCGGGTGTTGTGGCAGGCGCCTGTAGTCCCAGCTGCTGGGGAGGCTGAGGCAAGAGAATCACATAAGCCCAAGAGCTGGAGGTTGCTGTGAGCTGTGTGACGCCACCGCACTCTACCGAGGGCAGTAAAGTGAGACTCTGTCTCTACAAAAAAAAAAAAAAAAAGAACTAGCTCCCAACATAACAACCAATTTGTATAAGCTCCTGTTGGATAGGCTGGCAAGGGACAATGCTAGAAAATTTAATGAATGATACCAAATGTGCCAGTTATAGAAAACCGTTGCCCAGTATATCTCTTAGCTTTGTTGAGAATGTCCTGATACACAAGGCATACTTCTACACCAAATGTTCAACAGTTAGGTTTTCAGAATCCAAGTTGATAGCAGCTCTTGGTCCTTCACAAACTGACATCCATCCTCTGGGGATGCAGCCACTTCCGCTTTGCCTGAGCTGCTATGGCTGCCAGCTCTCAATCTATGCACTGCAGCACTCAGTTTTCAAAACTTCATGAAGGCCAATGCTCCTGGCTCCAGTACTCAGCATCCGAACATGCTGGTAATCCTTCACTTATTTGCAACCTCATAATTACGCTGTCTTCAACATTCTGCAGGGAGTATGGCATCTGAAACGGAATAAGGCCAAAAACTGAGGACAGATTCCAGCAGTAATGTTCCATTTAACTGTGGAGGTTTCAGCAACCGGTTCTCTAGCTTGCTCATTTCCCACGAAGGGCCGGGTAACCGGGTCCCGGCCTTCGCAGATCGTGGCCCTTGGCCTCTCAAGTACAGTGAAAGGGCAATTTTTCTATTTTTTGTGGAGACATGGTCTCAACCTTGTTCAGGCTGGTCTCAAACTCTTTAAGTCATGCCATTCTCCTGTTTCGGCCTCCCAGAATGCTAGGATTACAGCATTGAGCCACTGCACCCAGTCCAGAATCCCTAACTTCTTTTCTTTTCTTTTTTTTTTTTTGAGAAAGAGCCTCAAGCTGTTGGTCTAGGTAGAGTGCTGTGCCATCACAGCTCACAGCAACCTCCCAACTCCTGAGCTTCAGCAATTCTCTTGCCTCAAGCCTCCTAAGCAGCTGGGACTACTGGCGCCCACCACAGCACCCAGCTATTTTTTGGTTGTAGTTGTCATTGTTGTTTTGCAGGCCCAATCTAGATTCGAACCCGCCAGCTCTGATGTATGTGGCTGACACCTTAGTCGCTTGAGCTACAGGGGCCGAGCCATAGAATCCCTATTTCTAGCTACTTGGGAGGCTGAGGCAAAAGAATTGTCTAAGCCCAGGAGTTGGAGGTTGCTGTGAGCTGCGTGACGCCACGGCACTCTATCAAGGGTGATAGAGTGAGACTCTGTTTCTACCAAAAAAAAAGAATCCCTGTTTCTTAGTAAATAATACCAGGCCATTCTTGTGTTTTGAAATTCACACCCAAACCTTCTTTCACCACCCTTTCTCACTCTTCCCACTGCTGTCACTACTTTTCATGAAATTCTTAGAAGGTAAGTTTTCTGTCTGTTGTGCATTCTACTTTATCTTTTGAAATTCCAGTTCCACTTTAGCTAGATGCTTTGAATTGCTCTGTGAAGACTCAGTTCACTTTTCATGAGCTGAAGAAAATAATTAAAATAATTTTCATCAGTTTCATTTTGTTTCTTTAAAAAGTGAATGAGTTCAATTTGTTGACTCCCTAGGTGGCAGTCTTTTTAGTATTTAGCTTATCTGTGAGTATTTTATTCCACTCAACTAAATCTCAAGTGTGTTTAAACAGAAAAAGGGGGTGAGCCGAGTGGCTAAGGCCTGTAATCCTAGCACTCTGGGAGGCCATGGTGAGCAGATTGCTTGAGTTAGTTCATGAGTTTGAGACCAGCCTGAGCAAAAAGCAAGACCCACCATCTCTACTAAAAATAGAAAAACTGAGGCAAGAGGATTGCTTGAGCCCAAGAGTTAAAAAAAGGTTGCTGTGAGCTATGATGGCATGGCACTCTACACAGTGTGACAGCTTGAGACTTTCTCAAAAAAAAAAAAAAAGGCAGAAAAGGGATTGAAAACTACTGTGCTTGTTTATTCTTCACAATTTGTTTTCAGTACCCAGAGGTCATTCCTAACCACCCTATTAAAATTCTAATATTTGTATTCCTGCAAATTCTTGCACTATACCCTAACTTTTATTTTTCTCCATAGCACTTGGCACCACCTGGCTTACTCTGTCTTCTAGAAAGTAAGCTTTCTTCAGGGGAAGTTTTTTTTGAGACAGAGCCTGAAGCTGTTGCCCTGGGTAGAGTGCTGTGGCATCACAGCTCACAGCAACCTCCAACTCCTGGGCTCAAGCAATTTTCCTGCCTCTGCCTCCCAAGTAGCTGGGACTACAGGTGCCTGCCACAATGCCTGGCTAAGCCGTCATTATTGTTTGGTGGGCCTGGGCTGGATTCTAACCCACCAACTCAGGTATATGTGGCTGGTGCCTTAGCTGTTTGAGCCACAGGCGCTGAGCCAATTCAGGGGAAGTTTTTGTTTTTGTTTTCTTTCAGTGCTATATCACCAGCACTTCAAAGAGTTCATGGCACATAGTAGATAATAAATATTTGTTGAATGAACAAATGTTATGTTTGTGTTCCAGTTCAAAATAGGCTCATTTAAAATATTTCAACAAGGTTACATTGGACAGTAAGTAGAGTTTATTGTAAAGGACATTTTAAAGTTTTTAATAGTTGGGGTCTTACAGTGCTCTTCCCTTTTTCAAGTGAAGTCTGTTTTAAAGCAGGCATTTTCATATCCTTTGGAGGGGAAAGATTCAAAACCTTTGAAAAGCATTATAGAAATACGTTCTTGAAAGTTACGCATACTGACCCTCAAATTTTTGATCACATTGACAATACAGCACCACTGTTGGGGTTTTGCCTGCAGCCCATTGGTCGCCTTACTTCGGAATTATAGACGTGTAGGAGAATAGTGCCCCCTTCTTCTTTGTCGTGTCTCGTTCTAGAAGATACAGTGAAAGAAACCTTAACCATTTCATAGTAAAATGTAGCTACTCAGGAATGAGAGGGGGACACCATCATATCAGGTAACTTTCATTCCAACTGTACTTATGAGGTAAAATTAATATCATTGTGTTATTCGTACAGGTTTTGAAAGCTGCCGCCAAAGTATTTTAAAGTGACAGCCTTATCCCATAACTCTTTTGAACTTAGTTTCCAGCAACCTACTTCATGTTTCCACTTGAATGTGGTAAATGCTATCTCAGATTTAAAGGTTCCCAAACCAGTTTACTGTTTCTCTTCTCGTAACCTGCTCCTTTCAAAGTCTTCTTGTCTCAGTGGCCCTTTCGTTCTTGTGTTTGCTGAGGCCAGCAAGCATTCCTCATATTCTGTATTGAAAACATTGGAGGGCCAGATGCGGTGGCTCCCGCCTGTCATCCTAGCACTTGGGCGGTCGAGGAGGGTGGATTGCCTGAGCTTACGGGTTCAAGACCAGTCTGAGCCAGAGCGAAACCTTGTCTCTAAAAAAAGCTGGGTGTTGGTTGGGCACCTATAGCTCAGTGGCTAGGGCACCACCCACATACACCGGACCTGGTGGGTTCAAACCCAGCCTAGGCCTGCCAAACAGCAATGACAACTACAACCAAAAAATAGCTGGGCATTGTGGTGGGCACCTACATTCCCAGCTACTTGGGAGGCTGAGGCAAGAGAATCATTTAAGCCCGAGAGTTTGAGGTTGTTGTGAGCTGTGATGCCATGGCACTCTACTAAGGGCAACATAGACTCTTGTCTCAAAAACAAAAACAAAAATAAACAAAAAATAGCCAGGCGTTGTGGCAGGTGCCTGTAGTCCCAGCTACTTGGGAGGCTGAGGCAAGACGGTCACTTGAGCCCAGGAGTTTGAGGTTGTGAGTTGTGACACCATGGCACTCTACCAAGGGCGACAGAGTGAGGCTCTGACGTCAGAAAGTCCTTTTGGCTATACTTTCAAAACCTGCAAAATATGTAATTTATGCATTTCTTGCTGTCTTCACTGCTGCCATCTTGGTCCACACCACCATCATCTTTCACCTGGATTATTGTAGCCTTCCAAATGGGCTTCTTGTTTTTGTCTTTGCTCCCTTATAATACTGTCTCAAGGCAGCGAGAATAATTTTTTTTTTTTCCCCAAGAGACAGAGTCTGTGTCACCCAGGCTGGAGTGCAGTGGTGTGACAACAGTTCACTGCAACCTTGAACTCCTAGGCTCAGGCAGTCCTGCCTCATCTTCCCAAGTTGATGGGACTACAGGCATGTTCCACCATATCTAGCTAATGAAAAAATTTTTTGTTTTAGACATTGGGGGGGAGGGGGTCTTACTATGTTGCTTAGGCTGAGGCTGGTCTTGAGATTCTGGCTTCAGGTGACCACCTGGCTTCACTGACCCTTCTGCTTCAGCTTCCCACATTTATATATGATATGTAAATATGTTGTGTGTGTGTGTATATATATTATATATATGTATATATATATATTTTTTTTTTCCTTTTTGAAACAGACTCTAGCGTGCCATTGAGTCAGCCTTGCTCCCAGCAACCGCAAACTCCTAGGTTTAAGTGATTCTCCTGCCTCAGCCACCTCAGTAGCTGGGACTACAGGCACCTGCCACAATGCCTGGCTAATCCATTTTTAGTAGAGCCAGGGTCTCGAGTTTGCTCAGGCTGGTTAAGTCTAGGAATTTTGACTTGAATTTTTGGTTGCTCTTGCTAATGCCATATTATTTTGTGATGCCAGAAACAGAAGGAGCAGCAGGAAGATTTCAGTATTTCAGAGGTTGTGTTTGAAGTGCCTGAGTAGTTATGTGAAGGGACGTCAAAAGCAACTCGTAATATATGGCTGGAGATTTGGTTAAAGAAACTATACTGAGGACGGAAGCCTGAGGACTGCGCATGGTGGCTCATGCCTGTGATCCTACCTCTGGGAGGCTGAGGTAGATGGATTGCCTACACTCAAGAGTTTGAGACCAGCCTGAGCAAGAGTGAAATCCTATCTCTACTAAAAATAAAAAAATTAGCCAAGCATTGTGGTGGATGCCTGTAGTACCAGCTACTTGGGAGGCTTAAACAAGAGATCGCTTGAGCTCAAGAGTTTAAGGTTGTTGTGAGCTCTGATGCCATGGCACTGTACCCAGGGCAACCAAGTGAGACTCTGTCTCAAAAAAAGTGAAGCCTGGCTTGGCGACTGGCTCAAGCGGTTAAGGCGACAGCCACATATACCTAACCTGGCAGGTTCAAATCCAGCCCGGGGCCACCAAACAACAATGACAGCTGCAACCAAAAAATAGCTGGGCATTGTGGTGGGCACCTGTAGCCCAGCTACTTGGGAGGCAGAGGCAGGAGAAGCTGGACGTTGCTGTGAGCTGCGATGCCACAGCACTCTACCCAGGACGACAGCTTGAGGCTCTGTTTCAAAAAAAAAAAAATGTGTAGCCTCAGTCTATAAAAGGGTTCTAGTTTATTGATTTCACAGAGTATTCTCAGTTTTATAACTGTATAGTTATTCTTATGCCTTTGCAACTGTCCCATAAACTGTACTTGTTTCTGAGTTATTCTTAGTAAAGCCCTTAAAATGAGAAAGGTTTTACATTTACTTAGGGTCAAAATAATGGGAGAGGAATCTTACGGCTTTCCCCAGAATTTTGAGTTGTGTCAGTAACAATTTAGACTTATGTCAGTAACTGCACAACCACCCAGAAATGTTTACCTTTCTTAATTAGTGCCTGATGTGTATCAAGCACTGTTTTACGTGTTGGGAATATGTAATAGGCTTGGTAAACAAGCATATAGCATTGCATTCTATTTTAACTTCTAGATTAGGGACAATGATAGACTCTTTTGGGGATGGAGTCAGGGAATGGGTCATAAAGGAAGTGATGCCATCAGGTGAGGTGAGCACAGGAATTTGGTTTCAGGTAAGGGGATGGGTAACTGATGGGACTATGCAAAGCCCTAGAGTTAAGGGAACCCAAAGTTTTTTGGAGGGAATTGGAAAGTCCGGGGGAAGAGGATGTAAATTGAGAGAGGATGTTTGAGATGTTAGAAAAGAATAGATACTCGGCCTCGGTGCCTGTGGCTCAAGTGGCTAAGGTGCCAGCCACATACACTTAAGCTGGTAGGTTCAAATCCAGCCCGGGCCACCAAACAACAATGACGGCTGCAACCAAAAAATAGCCAGACATTGTGGTGAGCGCCTGTAGTCCCAGCTACTTGGGAGGTAGAAGCAGGAGAATCGCTTGAGCCCAGGATTTAGAGGTTGCTGTGAGCTGTGATGCCACAACACTCTACCCAAGGTGACAGCTTGAGGCTCTATCTCAAAAAGAATAGATATTCAAGGCTTTGAGGCATTAACATGAAGACAATGTGAAAATCCTAACTCTTTAAAAGGAATAACAATGAGGTTATCTGTTATTTTAGGAAGATCCCTGAGTATAGTGGGTATAGTGGAGGGAGGTTCAAACTCCAAGGGAGCTTTCATAGGCATTGTATCTACGATGGGGTTTCGAAAGTTACTTTTTCCCCAACTTTTTTGGGGATATCTGAATTAATAGGGTTCTTTAGTAGGCCTGTGAATTTTACTCATTCAGACTGTCATGGTGGTTTTGTGGCTAGGGAGGAATAATTTTTTTTCTCATTTGGGCTAAATGCCAAGCTTGTCCTTCCCCAAGTAAGTAAACAAAGAATTAAACTGGGGCCAGATTAAAGGGGGCTCATTGATTTGAGAATTTCAAGTATAGTAAGTTGTCCCAACTGAGCAGTATATTTTAATTTTCTTTTGAAATGTTGTCTTTAAGGGTTTATTTCATCCTTTGAGCTATCAGAAGATCCCTTTTATTAGAAAACAAAAGTAGAGACTACCTGTTTAGAAGAACTGGTTAGGGTGGCACCTGTGGCTCAGTGAGTAGGGCATTGGCCCCATATACTGAGGGTGGCGGGTTCAAACCTGGCCCGGCCAAACTGCAACAAAAAATAGCCTGGCATTGTGATGGGGGCCTGTAGTCCCACCTACTTGGGAGGCTGAGGTAAGAGAATTGCCTAAGCCTAGGAGCTGGAGGTTGCTGTGAACTGTAATGACACAGCACTCTACTGAGGGCGGCAAAGAAGAACTGTTTAAACAGAAGTTATGTAGAGAACGGGAGACAACATATTAAATATCCCTGATTAGTAACCTGGAAGTCACTAAGAAAATAAAGCACAGGTAACTCTTAATGGTGAGATGGGGCAGCAGTGAGAATTTGCGCTCTATAGTAGAGGAGGTTAGAAGATGGGGTTGGACAAAGGGAGGGAGAGACGCTTTCACCTGGTGAAGAAGAATGCTTTTTAGACTTTGGCCAATTTTCTTTATCACACTTTTCTTTACCTACTTGTTTCATTTGAGGAATGCTGTTTATGCTTATCTAGTCACTTAAACCAGAAAATTAGGAGCTATCCTACACATTTTTTCCTTCTACAATTGATTGATTGATCCTTAAAAAGCATCTTTCATGTTTTCTCATATCCCTCCTAAGGATATGCTGCTTCCTTCCCCTCCTCCTTCACCCCTTTGTGCTCATCAATACTGGTTAAATTTAGGTGCTCCTGTCTTTGATGGGATATTACATCATTTTCTTGCACCCCACAGATCTAGGCCCATTAGGTGCTTCCTCATCTTTTTTTTTTGAGACAGAGCCTCAAGCTGTCACCCTGGGTAGGGTGCTGTGATATCACAGCTCACAGCAACCTCCAACTCCTGGGCTCAAGTGATTCTCCTGCCTCTGCCTTCCAAGTAGCTGGGACTATAGGCACCCACCACAATGCCTGGCTATTTTTTGGTTGCAGCCATCATTGTTGTTTGGCGGGCCCGGGCTGGATTTAAACCCGCCAGCTCAGGTGTATGTAGCTGGCGCCTTAGCCACTTGAGCCACAGGCGCTGAGCCGGTTCTTCCTCATCTTAATATATGCTCTTCTAAAAAATTCAAATCTGTAATGTTTTTTCCTTAATTGGAAAGTCTTTCCAGAGACACCAGATCTTTTTGATTTCTTTTTTTTTTTTTTTTTGATGACTAAACAAATTTTCATCTTCTCTTCTTTTTTTAGAGACAGAGTCTCACTTTGTCGCCCTTGGTAGAGTGCTGTGGCTTCACAGCTCACAGCAACCTCCAGGTCTTGGGCTTAGGTGATTCTCTTGCCACAGCCTCCCAAGTAGCTGGGACTACAAGCGCTGGCCACAATGCCTGGCTTTTTTTTTTTTTTTTTTTAATTAAATCATAGCTATGTACATTAATGCAGTCATGGGGTATAATGTGCTGGGTTTATATACAATTTGAAATATTTTCATCAAACAGGTTAACATAGCTTTCATGGCATTTTCTTAGTTATTGTTAAGACATTTATATTCTATACCTAGTGAATTTCACATGTACCCTTGTAAGATGCACCATAGGTGTGGTCCCACCAATTACTCTCCCTCTACCCATCTGCCCCCTCCCTTCCCCTCCCTTTCCCCTTTCTGCTGCTTCTTGGGGTATAATTGGGTTATAGCTTTTATAAGAAAGCTATAAATTGGTTTCATAGTAGGGCTGAGTACATTGGATACTTTTTCTTCCATTCTTGAGATACTTTGTTAAGAAGAATATGTTCCAGCTCCATCCATGTAAACATGTAAGAGGTAAAGTTTTAAGGCTGCATTATATTCTATGGTGTACATAGACCACAATTTATTGATTCATTCATGGGTGGCCCTGCTATTTTTTTGTTGCAGTTTGGCCAGGGCCAGGTTTGGGGCCAGCGCCCTACTCACTGAGCCAAAGGCACCGCCCTTCTCTTTTCTTTTTTAGCATCAGGGTCTTGTGCTGTGTTGCCCAGGAGGCCAGAGTATGGTGGCTATTTATACATGTGATCATTGGGCCACTATGTCCTGGAACTCCTGGTCTTAAGGGATCCTCCTGCCTTAGCCTCCCAAGTAACTGGGATTACAGGCACTACCACCATACTTGGCTCCAGAAATCTTCATTTTTATTTTTTGGAGACAGTTGCACTATATTGCCCTCCCCAGAATGCCATGATGTCACAGCTAACAGTAACCTGAAACTCTTAGGCTTAAGTGATTGTCTTGCCTCAGCCTCCCAAGTAGCTAGGATTACAAGTGCCTGCCACAATGCCCAGCTATTTTTTTGTTGCAGTTGTCATTGTTGTTTAGCAGGCCCGGGCCAGGCTTGAACCCTCCAGTGTATGTGGCTGGCACCCTACTCACTGAGCTACAGGTGCCAAGCCCATTTTTTTTTTTTTTTTGAGATAGAGTCTCACTATGTTGCCCTCAGTAGAATGCTGTGGAGTCACAGCTCACAGCAACCTCAAACTCTTGGGTATAAGCAATTCTCATCCCTCAGCCTCCCAATTACCTGGGACTACAGGTGCCCGCCACAACATCCGACTGTGTTTGCTCTTGTAGTTATCATTGTTGTTTGGCAGGCCTGGGCTGGATTTGAACCTGCCAGCTCCAGTGTATATGGCTGGCGCCGAGCTGCTGAGCTATACAGGTACTGAGCCAGAAATTCTCATTTTTATGAAATACTACACAATTTTTAGATGTTGGCAATTTTTAATTTAGTTTAAAAAGCTAATTTGCAGCCTCATTTATAAAGATACGTTTTATCATTCACCTTTTTCTGTGCAAGTTTAATTGCTTAGTCTTTGTGTAGTCCCACGTGTCAGTGCATAATTTTGAAATTATTATAAAACAATTCTCAGACAAATGTGAACTGTGATGCATTCCATTGAGGGTGATAGGTGAGACTCTGTCCCCCCAAAATTTATAGTTAACAAATTTAACTCTGGGTCCTAGTCAATTGAAATTGGAAATCAGACAATTAAGATGGCTTCAGCTGAACTTACTACAAAATGTTCTAGCATGGCATTAAAAGTCTAACGATGTTTTTTTTTTTTGAAATGGAGTCTTATTTTGTCACCCTTGGTAGAGTGCTGTGGTGTCATGATTCAATAGTGACTTCAAATATTTGGGCTGAAGTGATCCTCTTGCCTCAACTTCCCGAATAGTTGGGACTACAGGCACCTGCCACAATGCCTGGCTGTTTTTAGAGACAAGGGTCTTGCTCTTACTCAGGCTGGTCTGGAACTCATGAGCTCATGCGATTAACTTCAGCCTCCCAGAGTGCTAGGCTTCCAGGCGTGAACTGCTGTGCCTGGCTCATATGATCATCTTTATGTCTTATTTCAGGTTCAGAATAATTTATCTAAAAACATGTTAATTTTAATTTTTATTTTTTTAGAGACAGAGTCTCACTTTGTTGCCTTTGGTAGAGTGCTGTGACATCACAGCTCACAGCAATCTCCAGCTTTTGGGTTTAGGCAATTCTCTTTTTTTTTTGCAGTTTTTGGCCGGGGCTGGGTTTGGGAACTCACCATCTCTGGTATATTGGGCCGGCGCCCTTCTCTTTTGAGCCACAGTCACCGCCCATTAGGCGATTCTCTTGCCTCAGCCTCCCGAGTAGCTGGGACTATAGGCCCCCGTCACAACGCCAGACTATTCTTTTTTGTTGCAGTTTGGCTGGGACTGGGTTTGAACCCGCCACCCTTGGTATATAGGGATTGCGCCCTACTCACTGAGCTACAGGTGCTGCCCAAAAAACATGTTAATTTTTATGCTGTTAGTGACCAACTTCTTTGTAACTTCCCCTTTTTTTTTTTTTTTTTTTGAGATAGAGTCTCACTATATGGCCCTGGGTAGGTGCCATGACATCACAACTCATAGCAACCTCAATCTCTTGGGCTTAAGCGATTCTTTTGCCTCAGCCTCCCAAGTAGCTGAGACTAGAGGTGCTTGTCACAGGTGGGCCTTTTTTTCGTTGTAGTTTTCGTTGTTGTTTGGCAGGCCCAGGCTGGATTTGAACCCGCCAGCTCCAGTGTATGTGGCTGGTGCCTTAGCTGCTGAGCTACTGGCGTTGAGCCGTAACATCCCTTTTTGAAATACTACCTTATAAAAATTTTCATTAACAGATGATTCAGGCTGTATTTTTGCTCTGTTGAATACTAGTTTCATATTGTCTGCAGAAGAGTTCTGTTAAAATACCAACCCATTGGTGGCACCTGTGGCTCAGTGGGTAGGGCGCTGGCCCCGAACCTGCCACCCAGCCAAACTGCAACAAAAAATAGCCTGGCGTTTTGGTGGGCGCCTCTGGTCCCAGCTACTCGGGAGGCTGAGGCAAGAAAATTGCCTAAGCCCAGGAGTTTGAGGTTGCTGTGTGCTGTGTGATGCCACAGCACTCTACTGAGGGTGATTAAGTGAGACTCTGTCTCTACAAAAAAATAAAATAAAAAAATAATACCAACCCATAGGGCGGCACCTGTGGCTCAAAGGAGTAGGGCGCTGACCCCGTATACCGGAGGTGGTGGGTTCAAACCCAGCCCTGGCCAAAAACTTAAAAAAAAAAAATACCAACTCATAACCTTGGATATCTAATGTATTCACAGTATATATGTATAATAATAGGACAGATAATCTTTAGATGTGTAGAACATTTTGGTAAGCATCCCATTTGCTTTGATGAGCTGGGTTTGAAGTTTAAAGGCATTTTAGCTAGAAAAGAAAGGACAAATGAGGTAGAATGAAAAATGTATGCTAAATTATGGCCTGAGTCTGAATTATTATTGTTAATGACCACACAAGTTTCTAACCCACTTCTGGTCTACCCCACCTCAAATTTAGTCCAACTGCAATATTGCTGATAGAGTTATTTTCATAAAAACTGATCATGTTTTTCTGCTTGAAAAATGTAGGTTGATTTATGTTGCCGACATACAGCCTTAATTTTGCTTGACATGGGAGCTCTTCCGTTCCCTCCTACTTCTAGATGTCTTTCGGCACACATCTTACTATTCACTGAAAATACAGGCTTTTACTGTTGTTCATTATTCCCCATTCACTATTTTCCCAAACCTCAACTTTCTCATAATGGCTGGATTGAGTTCTCCTTTCCTATCTTCTCTGTCTGGCCAAGTCCTGAACATTATTTTAGATCCAACTTTCTTTTTCATTCTAACAGTGTGACAGTCCAGACTATTCTAGTCCAGAAGGATCTCCTTGTCTTAGGAGTTTGGTTGTATTTGTTCATACAGGTATGCAGTCACACTATGTCCTATGTGGCAAATCTGTGAATGGGTTGTCTCAGTTTCACCTGGAGGGAAGTAAGCTACTTTTCATACTTTGTGTCAGATTTGATGCTTCCTACAGAATCTTTAAAAATGTGTCCTACAAGTCAACCTGTTCTTGTATTTGTAGACCTGAAAAATGTCTGAAAATTCCAGTGATAGTGATTCATCTTGTGGTTGGACTGTCATCAATCATGAGGTATGGTATTTAATACTTTTTATAAGTACATTGTACATTGTAAGATTACAATGTTAGCAATGATGTAAACTGCGTTCTTTTTTATTGTTTTTGTTTTTTGAGACAGTCTCACTTTGTCACTCTCGGTAAGAGTGTTGTGGTGTCACAGCTCACAGCAACCTCCAACTCTTGGGCTTAGGTGATTCTCTTGCCTCAGCTTCCTGAGTAGCTGGGACTACAGGCGCCTGCCACAACACCCGGCTATTATTTTGTTGCAGTTTGGCTGGGGCCAGGTTTGAACTGCCACCCTCGGTATATGGGGCCTGTGTCCTACTCACTGAGCCACAGGTGCCGCCCAGATTATCTTGCCTCTGCCTTCTAAGTAGCTGGGACTACAGGTGCCCACCACAATGCCTGGCTTTTTTTTTTTTGGTTGTAGTTGTTGTTTTGGCAGGCCCTGGCTGGATTTGAACCCACCAGCTCTGGTGTATGTGGCTGGTGCCTTATCCACTTGAGCTACAGGCGCTGAGCTGTAAACTGAGTTCTTTGAAGGCGAGCATTTTTCTACGTTTAAGCAAATGTTTCTATTTAGACATTTTCATACCCACATTAAACTTCACTGCAGAATATTCTTCATAGGCTAGCATCTTCTACATTATTGTACATAGCTTTCTCTTGCTTTGAGACATTAGGCAAATATTTATTGAGAGTTTATTGCTATTACTATGCTTTCCCTTCATCTTTTATTTATTAAAAAATTTTTTTTTTGAGGTGGGGGAGACAGAGTCTCATTTTGTCCTGCTTAGCAGAGTATGTGGCATCATAGATCATAGCAATCTCAGACTCTTGGGCTCAAGCGATTCTCTTGCCTCAGCCTCTCAAGTAGCTAGGACTACAGACGCCTGCCACAACTCCTGGCTATTTTTGGAGACGGGATCTTTCTTGCTCAGGTTGATCTCGAACTCCTGAGCTCAGGCAATCTGCCTGCTCCTTCATCTTTTTTTTTTTTTTTTTTTTTAAAGAGATGAGTCATTATTTTGTCTGGACTGGATTGAGGTGATTATTGGTGGTCATAACCTCCCTACAGCCTTAAGCTTTGGGCTCAGGTGCTCCTCCCACCTCAGTCTTCTCAGTATCTGGGACCTACTATGGGTGCCTGCCATCATACCATAGTCTCCAGTAATTTTGAACAACCTGCTGTGGCATAGATTGGTTTTATCCTCATCATATAGTTGAGAAAACGAAAACTTAGATTAAGTAATTTGGCTCAGATTCTGCAACTAGAATATGTGCATATTAGAGCCTGGACTTGAACAAACAGAAAGGAGAATGGAGAACATATGTTCCCCTTCCATTATGTTTATATTAGCAGAAGTTGACAGGAAAAGGGCTATGGTTAGAACCATCTCACAAAATGAGGGTTTTATAATAGAGAAATTATATACGTCCATTGAATGTACATTGTACAAAATTGGCTTATTTTCTTACACCAGTAATATGTGTTTATTATAGGGAAACCATAGTATACTAACAAATAGAAACAATTAATGATCTTATTCAACGTTTTAATGGATTTATCTATTAAATACAAACAGTTTTCCTATTTGTTTTTAGAATCTCATAAGCCTCATTTGTTTTCTTTCATTAATAAATATTTTAAATGGTATTTTTTTTTACCTTGATTTAAGGTTTAGATAATTTGTTAGTCTTTTGGAAACCAGCATTAACAGAACACGATCTCCATTTCTTCTGCTTTACAGTTTTCAATTTTTTTTTAAGTTTTGAGTATTTATTACCTTGGTTTGAAATGTAATTTAATGATAAGTTCATAATTTAATTTTTTTTATTAAATCATAGCTGTGTACATTAATGTAATCATGGGGTATAATGTGCTGGGTTTATATACAATTTGAAATATTTTCATCAAACTGGTTAACATAGCCTTCACGGCATTTTCTTAGTTACTGTGTTAAGACATTTATATTCTACACTTAGTAAATTTCACTTGTACCCTTGTAAGATGCACCATAGGTGTGGTCCTACCCATCCTCCCCCCTCCCCTGCCCTCCCTCTCCCCTTTCCCCTTCTTCTTGGGCTATAATTGGGTTATAGGAAAGCTATAAATTGGTTTCATACTAGGGCTGAGTACATTGCATACTTTTTCTTCCATTGTACAGTTTCAAAATTTAAAGGCAACTATACCATTTGAAATTGAGGTGGTGGTTTTTTTTTTTGTTGTTAATCATAATTGACTTTTCTATGTTTTAACTTGTTTTCTGCAAAGGTTAGATCAACTTCCATAGTAACTTTTTTAAGGATAATTAATATAGGAATGAGACAGCTGTGGGAATCTGTAGTGTGGAGCAATACCCCAAAGTTGTTTGGCACTTAGCCAAGTGTGACATGATGGTGTTCTGTATTAGACATTGTGTCATAGAGTAAATTTGTACTCTTATCCCTCTTCCTGTATATCTAGTTTCCAAGTTCTGCTCGTTTGCTATGCGTTTCCTTTTCTTTGTGTGTTTCCTTTGCTGTGTGTTTCCTTTTCTTCTCCCATTGCTATCATTCTGATTTAGGCCAGAACTGGTTTCCTCTGCCACCCCTAATACTTTTCTAATCTTGCTATAGTATCTACCATTTTCCTGCCACAGTGGGCAAGCTCATAGTTTTACGTTTAGAATTTCTTTTAGCACTTATCTTTAAGGCTTCTCATTTCATGAATTCTTGTAGTTTTAGCTGTTTTGAGTTACATATAGCAGAAGAATTTAGAGCTTTTGATTTCACGTATCAACAAAGTACAGGACAAATGGGAAGGGGGACACAGGAAGAGGCAGAATAAACTTACTGGTTAACTTTATTTTGACAATTAAGACCTGAGGGGAGGGCTCGGCGTCTGTGGCTCAAGTGGCTAAGGCGCCAGCCACATAACACCTGAGCTGGCGAGTTCGAATCCAGCCCAGGCCCGCCAAACAACAATGACAGCTGCAACCAAAAAATAGCTGGGCATTGTGGCAGGCTCCTGTAGTCCCAGCTACTTGGGAGGTGGAGGCAGGAGAATCGCTTGAGCCCAGGAGTTGGAGGTTGCTGTGAGCTGTGATGCCCCGGCCCTCTACCCAAGGCGACAGCTTGAGGCTCTGTCTCAAAAAAAAAGACATGAGGGGAGGCTCAGCGCCTATAGCACAATATTGCAGTGCCAGCCACATACATAAAAGGTGGGGAATTTGAACTCGCCTCAGGCCAGCTAAATAACAATGACAACTGCAACAAAAAAATAGCAGGGCGTTGTAGCAGATGCCTGTAGTCCCAGCTATGTGGGAGGCTGAGGCAAGAGAATTGTTTAAACCCAAGAGTTAGAGGTTGTCATGAGCTGTGACTGCACAGCACTCTACCAAGGGCGACACAGTGAGACTGACTCAAAAGAAAAAAACAAAAACCAAAAATGCCTGTAGTCCCAGCTTCTTGGGATGCTGAGACAGGAGGATCACTTGAGTCCAGGAGTTCTGGGCTGTAGTGCGCTTTGCCGATCTGGTGTCTACACTAAGTTTGGCATCAATATGGTGACCTCCTGGGAGCGGGAGCCACCAGGTTGTCTAAGAAGGGGTGAACCTGCCCAGTTGGAAACTGAGCAGGTCACAACTCCCGTGCTGATCAGTAGTGGGATCGTGCCTGTGAATAGTCACTGTACTCCAGCCTGTGCAACATAGCGAGACCCCATCTCTAAGAAAAAAAGAGAAAAAAAAAAAAAGACATGGGGGAAAAATGATAAAATCCACTATTTCTTTTTGTTTTAGACAAGAGTCTCACTATGTCACCCTTGGTAGAGTGCTGTGGCGTCACAGCTCACCGCAACCTCGAATTCTTGGGGTTAAGCAACTCTTGCCTCAGCCTCTCAAGTAGCTGGGACTACAGGTGCCTGCCACAATGCCCAGCTGTTTTTTTTGCTGCAGTCATTGTTTAGCAGGCCCAGGCTGGTTTCGAACCTGCCAGCCCTAGTGTATGTGGCCAGTGCCCTAACCACTTTGCCATAGATGTTCAGCATCCACTATTTTCTTAAAGAAAGGACAGTTTGACATCAAAGTAGGAATGATAATCTCAGAATAAAAAATATTCTAATATTTTATTTATTTATTTATTTTTGAAAGACAGAATTTCACTTTGTTGCCCTTGGTAGATTGTTGTGGCATCATAGCTCACAGCAACCTCAAACTCTTGGGCTCGAGTGATTTCTCTTGCCTCAGCCTTCCAAGTAGTGGAGACTATAGGCACCCACAATGGCTGGCTGTTTTTCGAGATGAGGTCTTGCTCTGGCTCAGGCTGGTCTTCAGCCTGTGAGCTCAGGCAGTCCACCTACCTTGGCCTCCCAGTGTGCTAGGGTTATAGGCATGAGCTACTGTACCCAGTCTCATTCTAAAAATTTATAAGGAAGGTATTCATTAACATATTACTTCTGTTTAATCCATGCCCTTAAACATTTTTAGCTTACCTTGTTGTCAGAAGTAGTTATTTGCATATGGCTGTTACTCTGGAATATGTTGTAAATTCGAATTTTGGATTTGAATTTTTTACACCCTGGAAAATCTAGCAAAGTTTATCTAGAGTAATTTCATAAATGTTAAGTTGAAGTAAATTACCATAAAAAGAGCTAAGTGTAGACTGTTGCCCTCTGGGGTTCATATTTTTGTTGCTTGGCCTCATAAAATAGAACATTTCACTCTCAGGTCAACTCAGCTTAGAATCAAAACCTGTGACTCAATTCTGCTCTTTTTCTACCACCGATCTGTGTGGACTAAATTGAACAAAATCTTGTCAGATTAGATACTTGTTTTCTGGAATATAGTAGCATCTGGGATTTTTTTTTTTTTGAGACTGTATCTCACTTTGTCACCCTTGGTAGAGTGCTATGGCATCATAGCTCACAGAAACCTCCAAATCTTGGGCTCAAGTGATTCTTTTGCCTCAGCTTCCCAGGTATCTGGGACTATAGGTGCTTACAATGCCCAGCTATATTTTTAGAGACAGGGTCTTGCTCTTGCTCAGGCTGGTCTTGAACCTGTGAGTTCAGGGCAGTTCACCTGCCTTGCTCTCCCAGAGTGAGCATCTGGTATTTTTAATAATGGAAACATCTAAATATAGTCAAATCCAGCTTTGAGGAGCTAAAAGGCAAATTGAATGATTATCAATTTTTTTTCCCTAGGGGTCTGATGTAGAGATGGTGAGTTCTGTCACAGCCAATGACAGTTGTGAAGTTACCCCAGAAGGTTCATCTTTAGAGCAAGAGAAACTACAGGTATTGCAGATAGAACAGGGAGGTAAGTTGTTTAAAAATTGATACACACATATATATATATATGTATATGTTTTTTGAAGACAGAGTCTTACTATGTCACCTTCAGTAGAGTGCTGTGGTGTCACAGCTCACAGCAATCTCAAACTCATTTGTTTTTTCTTTCGAGACAGAGTCTCACTCAGTTGCCCTGAGGTTGATTTGTTGTGGCATTATAGCTCAAAGCAACTCAAACTGTTGGGCTCAAGCGATCTAGCTTATCAGCCTCCTAAGTAGCTGGGACTACTGGCATCCGCCACTTGTCTGGCTACTTTTTTCTTAAGAGATGGGATCTCCCTCTTGCTTAGTCTGGTTTTGAACTCCTGAGCTCAAGCAATCTGCTGGTCTCAGCCTCCCAGAGTGCTAGGGTTAGAGGTGTGAAGAAATTTAGTGTGGATTTAGGAAAGGCCTGTAGAACCCAGTGTTACCTGTCTGTCCGGGGTTTGTTTACTTGCAGGTGTGGTATACGTTTGAGCCTTCAGATATGTTTGATAGAACAGATATCACCAGTGACTAAGTATTGTGTGTTGCAGAGTTTAACATGAATTTGGCAGGTTAAGATAATATTTACCTTTTTTTTTGAGACAGTCTCAAGCTGTTGCCATAGTTAGAGTGCCATGGCATCACAGATCACAGCAACCTCCAACAAAGTCTTGGGCTTAAGCGATTCTCTTGCCTCAGGCTCCCAAGTGGCTGGGACTACAGTTGTCCGCCACAATGCCCAGCTATTTTTTGGTTGTAGTTGTCGTTGTTTGGTAAGCCCGGGCTGGATTCGAACCCACCAGCTCTGGTGTATGTGGCTGGCGCCATAGGCGCTGAGCTTTTTTTTTTTTTGGTGAGACAGTCTCACTATGTTGCCCTTGTGGTTTCACAGCTCACAGCAAACTTTTGAAATCAAGTGATTCTCTTGCCTCAGCCTCCCAAGTAGCTGGGACTACAGGCGACTGCCACAGTGCTCAGCTATTTTGTTGTTGTTATAGTTGTTATTGCTTAGCAGGCCTGGGCCAGGTTTAAACCTGCCAGCATGTGTGTATGTGGCCGGTGCTCTAACCACTGAGCTATGGGTGCGGAGCCAACAAAGGAAACATTCTTTTATTTTTGTAGAGACAGAGCCTCACTTTGTCACCTTCCGTAGAGTGCTGTGGCATCAAAGCTCATAGCAACCTCCAATTTCTGAGCTTAGGTGATTCTCTTGCCTCAGTCTCCTGAGTAGCTGGGATTCAGGTGACTGCCACAATGCCCAGCTATTTTTTGTTTTGCTGTTTGGCCAGGGTTGGGTTTGAACCACCATCCTCGGTGTATGTTCTGGCCACCTACCCACTGAGCCACAGGCGCCGCCCAGGAAAGTTCTTGAAGAAAATTAAAAGTACTACTACAGTGAACATGCAAATGATAAGAAATCAAAACAGCTTTATTGCTGATAAGGAAAAAGTTTTCGTGATCTTGGTAGAAGATCAAATCAACCACAATATCCCTTTAAATCAAAATATAATTCAGAGCAGGGCCCTCTCTGAATTCTCTAAAGGGTGAGAACTGACTAGTTTGAGGCTAATACAGTTGGTAACTTTAAGTTGAAGCCAGTGATCATTTACCATTCTGAAAATTCAAGGGCCCTTAAGAATTACACTGAATTTGGGTGGCGCCTGTGGCTCAGTGAGTAGGGCCCTGGCCCAATATACCGAGGGTGGTGGGTTTGAAACCAGCCCCAGCCAAACTGCAATAACAACAACAAAATAGCTGGGCGTTGGGGCGGGCGCCTGTAGTCCCAGCTACTCAGGAGGCTGAGGCCAGAGAATCGCTTAAGCCCAAAAAGAGCTGGAGATTGCTGTGAGCTGTGACACCACAGCACTCTACCAAGGGTGACAGAGTGAGACTCTGTCTCTAAAAAAAAAAAAAAATCCTTTCCGGCGGCGCCTGTGGCTCAACGGGTAGGGCGCTGGTCCCATATGCCGGAGGTGGCGGGTTCAAGCCCAGCCCCGGCCAAAAATTAAAAAAAAAAAAAAAAAAAATCCTTTCTTTAAAAAAAAAAAAAAGACGAATTGGCTAGGTGTGGTGCATCATACCTATAATATTAGCCCTTTAAGAGGCTATAATCTACCTAACTTCATGGATGCTGTTGAGAGAGTTTAATAGAGATGATGAAAATATTTAACAAAAATATGCATTTATTCACATATGTAAAAAGTTTCCATAATTCCTTGTGAGTTCTTTTTTTCTTTTTCTTTTTTCTTTTCCTTGAGAGTTCTTAGACCCAAACCAAATGTTGGAATATTATTTCCAAATTAAGTTAATGTTATAATAGAGGCTATGAGAAACTAAAAACTGTCTTTTTTGTTGTTATTCTTTGGAAAGGTTAAGTTATGTAAGAAATGCATGTTCACCTGTAGTGCCAGCTTTTTGGGAGGCTGAGGCAGAAGACTCAATTGAGCCCAGGAGTTGGAGGTTGCTGTGAGCTGTGATGCCATAGCACTCTACCCAGGGCGATAGCTTGAGGCTCTGTCTCAAAAAAAAAAAAAAAAAAAAAAAGAAATGCATGTTCAACGTAGGGAAAAAATAATGGTAAGCAAAAAAAAATTTTTTTTTTCTTTTTTTTTTTGTAGAGACTCATTTTATGGCCCTCGGTAGAGTGCCATGGCATCACACAGCTCACAGCAACCTCCAACTCCTGGGCTTAAGCGATTCTCTTGCTTCAGCCTCCCGAGTAGCTGGAACTACAGGCGCCCGCCACAACGCCCAGCTATTTTTTTTTTTTTTTGGTTGCAGTTCAGTTGGGGCCGGGTTTGAACCCGCCACCCTCGGTATATGGGGCCGGCGCCTTACCGACTGAGCTACAGGCGCTGCCCAGCAAAAAAAAATTTAAACATACTGTAATTCTTTCAACTGGAAATACTGTCAGCACTTGATATATGTGTCCTTGAACATAAGTTTGTTTGTTATATTTAACATTATTATTATTTCGAGACAGAGTCTCACTGTGTAGCCCTCAGTAGAGTGCCTTGGCATCACAGCTCATAGCAACCACAGACTCTTGGGCTTAAGTGATTCTCTTGCCTCAGCCTCTGAAGTAGCACTACAGGTGCCCACCACAATGCCTGGCTATTTTTTGTTTGCAGTTGTCATTTTTGTTTAGCTGGCCCGGGCTGGGCTCGAACCTGCCAGCCTCCCAATATGTGGCCGTTGCCCTACTCACTAAGGTATGGGCCCCAAGCCTATATTCAATATTATTTTTAACTTCTATTAACATCTGATACTCTTTCATTAAAAATTTATTATGAATTTAATATCCTGTATGTGCATGTTGTCTTTTCTTTGAGGAGCTTTTGATATAAATATCTTCTGCAGTGATATTTTTTCTGTATTCTTTTGAGTACTTATTTTTTGTAGTTTTTTATAATTTGAAAGCTATAGTTTTGATACTAACAGTATCACATATTGACAACCATTAGCATGGTTTGGAAATTTTGAATTAACTTTTAAGAATTCAGGAATTGTTGCCTGAGCTCACAGGTTCCTCACCAGCCTGAGCTAGAATGATTCCCTGTCTCTAAAAATAGCCAGGTGTTGTGGTGGGTGCCTGTAGTCCCAGCTACTTCAGAGGATGAGGCAAGGGAATCACTAAGTACAAGAGTTTGAGGTTGCTGTGAGTTATGACCCCATGGCAATCTCTAGAGGGTGATAAAGTAAGACTCTGTCTCAATAAAAAAAAAAAAAAAAAAAGAATTCAGGAATTATGCTACCAGATACCTCAGAATGGATTTTTCATATTAATAGGCTTTTATAAACACGTTGAATTATGTAACTTGGTGTTTTAAGGTAGAAACTTTATTTACTTGGTTAAAAGTAGCTTTGGTTTGAGTTCTTAGTAAGTTCTAAATGAGTTCAGTTCAATGTCTATAAGTATCTGCTGACAATTTCAAATAAATAAAGATAAGCAGCAGTGGAATGACTTTTTTTTTTTGGAGAGTCTTACTATGTCACCTTTGGTAGAGTGCTGTAGCATCACAGCTCACAGCAACCTCAAACTCCTTGGGCTTAAGGCAGCGGTTCTCAACCTGTGGGTCATGATCTACAGGAAGTATATTAAAGGGTTGTGGCTGGTCCAGCGCCTGTGGCTCAAGCGGCTAAGGTGCCAGCCACATACACCTGAGCTGGAGGGTTTGAATCCAGCCTGGGCCCACCAAACAACAATAACGGCTGCAACCAAAAAATAGCTGGGTGTTGTGGCGGGCGCCTGTACTCCCAGATTCTTGGGAGGCGGAGGCACGAGAATCGCTTGAGCCCAGTAGTTGGAGGTTGCTGTGAGCTCTTATGCCATGGCACTCTCCCCAGGGTGACAGCTTGAGGCTCTGTCTCAAAAACAAACAAAAATAATAAAGGGTCGTGACATTAGGAAGGTTGAGAACCACTGGCTTAAGAGATTCTCTTGCCTCAGCCTCACAAGTAGCTGGGACTACAGGCGCCTGCCACAACACCTGGCTATTTTTTGGCAGTAGTTGTCATTGCTGTTTGGCAGGCCTGGGCTGGGCCCGAACCCACCACCTGCCAAGCCAGAGTGACTTTTATAATTATAATATTTTGGCAGCGCCTGTAGTTCAGTGGGTAGGGCGCTAGCCACATACATTGATTGAGGCTGGGGGGTTGAACCTGGCCCAGGCCAGCTAAAATAACAATGACAACTGCAACAGAAAAAATGGCCAGGCATTGTCATGGGCACCTGTAGTCCCAGCTACTTTGGGAGGCTGAGGCAAGAGAATCGCGTAAGCCCAGGAGTTGGAGTTTGCTGTGAGCTGTGAACCCACAGCACTCTACCGAGGGTGACATAGTGAGACTCTGTCACAAAAAAAAAATACTATAATTATAACATTTCATTAAATCCACTTTAACATATTGGGAATAGATTTTTTTAATCTATCCACATTGTATGTAGACTACAAAAGTCAACACTGCTTAAATCAAGGAATAATTGTGAGGCTGAGGCAGGAAAATCACTTACGCCCAAGAGTTTGAGGTTGGTGTGAGCTGTGATGCCACAGCACTTTGCTGAGACTTTGCTGACATGGTGATACTTTGTCTCAAAAAAAAAGGAAATAATTGTATTGATTTGTGCTTTATATCAGAAAGCAGCCAAGATGGAACAGTGTCAGTGGGAGAAATTGTTTATCCAGCTTTGGAAGAAACCAAGTCAGCAATTGAGGTAAACTTTATTTTACCTTTGGAGTTAGGATAACTAGTATCCTTAGTGAATGCTAAATTATAGCCTCCATTTCTAGTTTTGTATCCTATTGCTATCAAAATTATAAGCAATTTTTACTTAACATTGTGTTCTATATCAGTTCTATAGATTGGTCAGTTTAAAGGTTAAAGTACAGGTGAATAGGGTGGATTACAGATATATATCTGTAAACTTACAGCTTTGGGCAGCTCAGGCTGGAAAGTCACTTGAAGTTAGGAGTTTGAGATCAGCCTGGACAACATAGGGAGACTCTTATCTCAAAAAAATAAAATTAAAATAAGAAAAGTTAGGCAGGTGTGGTATTATACTCACCCAGGAGTTCAAGGCTGCAGTGAGCTGTGATCATTCCATTGCAGTCCAGCCTAGGCAACAGAGTAAGACCTTGCCTTTAAAAAAAAATTGGGAGCGGGGGGGGGGGGGGGGAGAAATTAAGCTGTTAAAGTTCTTGTTAAAAATGAAGGTTAGTTTTTAAATTTGATAACAAAGTCCATCCTGTCCTTTGGAATTTTACTTTCAGATAAAATTAGACAGCTAGATGATCTGCCCATGGTATCTTAGTCCTTTTGTGTTGCTGTAATAAAATACCTATGACAGGTTGATGTATAAAGCAGAGAAAAGTTTATTTCTCACGGTTCTAGAGGTTGGGAGGGCCAAGGTTAAGGTGCTAGCAAGTTTGGTGTCTGGTGAGGGCCGGCTCTTTTGCTTCCCAAGATGGCACCTTGTTACTGCATACTCAAGAGGGCATGGATGCTGTTCCATGGCAGAAGGAATGAAAAAGGGCTGCAGTATATGCCTGCTGTGTGAAGCTTGCTTTAGAAAGGGCTCAATCACATTCACAAGGGAGAAGCCCTCATGACTTAATCACTTCCTAAAGGCTCCACTTCTTAAGTATTATCACATTAGCAATCACATTCCAATATATGAACATTTATTTTGTTTTATTTATTTACTTATTTTTGAGATAAGATCTCATGCCGTTGCCCTGGGGCGAGTGCTGTGGCATCGTAGCTCACAGCAACCTTCAATTATGGCTCAAGCGATCCTCTGGCCTCAGTTTTTCTATTTTTAGTAGAGATTGGGTCTCACTTTTGCTCTGGTTGGTCTCGAACTCAAGAGCTCAAGCAGTCCACCTGCCTCTTCTTCCCAGAGTGCTAGGCCCAGCCAATATATGAACATTTTAGAGGATACATTTAGATGATAGTACATGGTGTTACTGTTGAAGCTTGTTACATACATAACCAGTAAAGTTTAATCAGTGTTTTTTTGCCTCCCAACCCTACAGAGTTATGTTCATATAAACCATAGAACTTTGGTGGCTGACACCTGTAACCTTAGCACTGTGGGAGTCTGAGGCAGCCCATGCCTGATATCATGAGTTTGAGACTAGCCTGAGCTAGAGCAAGACTCTATCTCTAAAAATAGCTGGGTGTTGTGCAGGGTTCCTATAGTCCCAACTACTAGGGAGGCTGAGGCAAGAGAATTGCATGAGCCTAGGAGTCTGAGGTTGCTGTGAACTATGACTCCATGGCACTTTACCAGGGGTTACAAAAGTGCGACTCTGTCCCAGAAAACCCCAAAAAGCCATAGAGCTGGCTTGGTACCTGTAGCTCAGGCGGCTGGTGGGTTCGAATCCGGCTGGGCCCGCCAAACAACAACTATATCCAAAAAATAGTTGGACTTTGTGGCGGGCACCTGTTGTCGCAGCTCCTTGGGAGTTTAAGGGAAGAGAATTGCTTAAGCCCAAGAGTTTGAGGTTGCTGTGAGCAATGATGTAATGGCACTCTACCCAGGGCCACAGCTTGAGACTCTGTCTCAAAAAAAAAAAAAAACAACAAAAAACACCCAACAACAAAAAACAAAAACCATAGAGCTTGTGAGAGAAATATGAATTCTCTTCTTTCTATGATTATTAAATGATTGAGGAATAAAGATGGGCTTCTCATCTTCCACAGCCCACTAGGAGAGGGCAGTTGTCTTGAGAGTCGCTAAGGTATTTTCTTTTTCTTTTTTTAGTTGGGACAGAGCCTCACTCTGATGCCCTGGGTAGAGTGCTGTGGCGTCATCATGGCTCACAGGAAACTCAAACTGTTGGGTTCAAGCAATTCTCTTGCCTTAGCCTCTTGAGTAGCTGGGACTACATGTACCTGCCATGATGCCTGCCTAGTTTTTCTACTTTAGTAGAGGAGTCTTGCTCTTGCTCAAGCTGGTCTCGAACTCCTGAGCTCAGGTGATCTACCTGCCTCGACCTCCCAGGGTGCTAGGATTATAGGTGTGAGCCACTGCACCTGGCTTTGATAGTATTTTCAAAGTAAAAGATGAGCCTGCGGTTGCATAATTATTTACTAAGAAGTGGGAATCATATCTTTTAACCTTAAATTACCCAAACAGTACCATTATACACTTGAACTATGTAATATAAAGCCATTAAATAATTGTTTAGTTCGTTCCCTGTAAAATTATGATTCTTCAGGCAGGGGAAGAAAAGTCATCTGAAGAGAATATCTGTTTTGGAACCGCCAGTGATGATTCTGATATTGTTACCCTTGAGCCACCAAAGTTAGAAGAAATGGGAAGTCAAGAAGTTACTGTTGAAGAAGCACAAGATCCAGAAGACTTTAACATGGGCTCTTCATCTAGCAGCCAGTATGCATTCTGTCAGCCAGAAACTGGTAAGAACTGTAGAAGGATAAAAAATACACTGTTCAGAAATTTAAGGACTTGGATTATCGTAGTTTATATAATAGGTCATCATCTAACCATAGTCTCTAGGTTTGAATATATTTGGGTAAAATCACTATAATTTTTTTTCTGTGAAATCTGTTATCTCTAATTTTTTCCAAGACTCTATGGCCTAGAGTACAGCAGTCTTTTGCTGTTAACAGTAACTGTCTTTTACTATTAAATAGAGGACACAATTTCTTCAAGGAGATTGGTACAATCTGAAATGCTCCAGAATACATTTGGCATTTATTAAATCTTTAATAATGGAAGATTGAACTATCGAAAACCAGAAGAATATTAATATGTTTGCTTACAACAGTATACATTCTGTGTTACAGAAATAGTGAAAGAAAATTTGTATTGAAGTCTTTGATATACATTCAGTTATTAGTCATTCAACAAATATTTGAGTGCTATGTGGCAAACAGGGTACAAGGTGCTGTAAAAATAGTCTCCCAACACTTCTTACTTTTGGATCTCTGATATTATTATGAAAATAATTCTATTGTAAATCACCTTTTAATGAAGTTAGTGTCCATTGTTCAGACAGAATCATTTGGAGGTTAAAGCGTTGAGTTGCTGAGTTTCATTTCCATAGTTGTTCAACTTAGCTTTTAGGAATGTATGTAAATAACATTTTTCAAGATAAGTATTTAGGCATAAAGTTCCTGGAAAAATAATTACATTTGGCAGTGAGAACTACACAGTAGAATTTCTATTAATCTAGTAGTTTAAGCTAATGTCAAGTAGAGAATCTTGGCTATCTCATTTAATGATGAATTATTTTCAGTTATTGTCTTAGTAGTTTACCAGTAAATAAGAGCTTGAAAACACTTCATCCAGCTATTTTTTTCTAACCTTCCTGGTTAGACGAAACTAGCCTTCTTAGGATATGATACATGGGATTTAGTATTTATTTATGAGGGCTTAATATAATTGGCTTGGGATCCTTTTTGGTCATCAGATTTATTTATTTTATTTTTTATTTTTGGTATGTAGCACTTTTAATAGGATAGATTTATTTATTTTTTATTATATATATGTATATAGAGTGTCACTTTATCGCCCTTGGTAGAGTGCCGTGGCATCACACAGCTTACAGCAGCCGCCAACTTCCTGGGCTTAGGTGAGTCTCTTGCCTCAGCCTCATGAGTAGCTGAGACTACAGGTGCCCGCCATAATGCCTGGCTATTTTTTGTTGCAATTTGGCCAGGGTTGGGCTTGAACCCCCCACCCTCTGCATATGGGGCCAGTGCCTTACTCACTGAGCCACAGGGACCGCCCTATTTTGTTATTTTTTGTAGAGACAGAGTCTCACTGTACCGCCCTCAGGTAGAGTGCCATGACGTCACATGGCTCACAGCAACCTCTAACTCTTGGGCTTACGCAATTCTCTTGCCTCAGCCTCCCAAGCAGCTGGGACTACAGGCGCCCACCACAACGCCCGGCTATTTCTTTGTTGCAGTTTGGCGGGGGCTGGGTTTGAACCCGCCACCCTCGGCATATGGGGCCGGTGCCCTACTCACTGAGCCACAGGCACCGCCCCTGATTTATTTTTTTTAACTCCAAGATTTCTGCTGTATTTAAGTAGTTCTTTTATCTCTCTTCCTTTCCTCCTTCTGGTTTAATTTGAGAATGTTCATGGGGCTGAAATGTTAATTTGAAGAAAGACCACTGCAGAAGGGTCTAGGCTGATGTGTAAGAAATGTACATATAAAATGTAAAAGATGCTATACACTTAATTTTATTTTTTAAGAACTTGGGCCCTCTAAGACCAGTATTGTAAATGTTTCATCTCCTTTCTAAACTTGCACTACTTGGGAATTTTGCAGACTTAGTTAACAGAAATATTTGCTTAAGTATATTCTTACCCATTGTTATCCTCTGTACAGAAATTCTTTCAGTAAACAAAATGTTAAAAATAAACAAAGGTGGCTCGGCGCCTGTGGCTCAAGCAGCTAAGGCACCAGCCACATACACCTGAGCTGGTGGGTTCCAATCCAGCCTGCACCCTCCAAACAACAATGACAGCTGCAACCAAAAAATAGCCAGGCGTTGTGGTGGGCGCCTGTAGTCCCAGCTACTTGGGAGGGGGAGGCAAGAGAATTGCTTGAGCCCAGGAGTTGGAGGTTGCTGTGAGCCGTGATGCCACGGCACTCTTCCCAGGGCAACAGCTTGAGGCTTTGCCTCAAATAAATAAATAAATAAATAAATAAAGGTGAAATTTTGGACATTATATATAAATCAGTTGCCATGAGTTTTTGTTCTCTTTTTCTTATCCCCATGTTTTTTCCCTCGTTTATTAATTTCATGCTACCCATTGCTTAGTTAATTTTGTTTTTTCCTTTCCCTTTCTTCTTTATCTTTACAGTATTTTCAACTTCAATTTTATCTTCTACTAAATTAGATTAGAGCAGGTCGATATTACACTTCCTTTGGCAGTGTAGTTTTTTTTGGTTTAAGAATACCTGCTTCCTTTATATGACCTCTCTTCCACTCTCAAAAAGCAAAGGTGGTAGTTGTAGGGAAGCTGTGTCATTATGTTTTCAAAAGGTGTGATTCTTACATTTTAATTTAGTACAGATACAATGTTAAGTGATAAATAAGTATTTTCAATTCTTTTTCCTTTTGATTCCTTAATAAGCTTTATACATCTTTTTTTCCTGTCTATTTACAAAAGAAAGGTGGTGGGAGAAGCTGTGGAAGATTCCTGAATGCATTTGGGGATGGGATGATCAGCTGAAACACCATGTTCCTAGCCAACTCGCTTTCCAAGGTGGTGTGACTAAATCTGACCAGCTTCTCTTGAGCTGAATGTGCCTAGTCACATTTATTATTACTGAGTGCTTTAAAGATACCTAGATACCTGTTATAATCTGTGATATTTGAAACAGGTGTTCAAAATTGATCTTGTAAAAAAGCTGGCCAAGCTTATTGCATGCTTTTGCCTTGCTTGTGTCTTGGACTATGGGCCAAATTAAGCTTTAAAAGAAGTTAAAAATAAAAAAAAATTTCATCTATTATATGTATGGGTTAAAAAAGATGGAAGCATTAGATAAGGACATGACTATATTGTAATAATATGAGCCGGGTTGTTTGTTAGGATAGATAATGAAGGCAATATGTTAATATAGAATTGAAAATTTAAGGAATTTTTAGAAATGGTTTATTTTTACACTTACCTATCTTAATTTTATGTCAGAAAGCCTGACTTAAATACTCCAACCATGATCATGAATGCCTTTGTATTATGTAATGCTTTGTTTAAGTCTTCCTTTCTTTCTCTTTGTCCAAGAAATGTAACCTCACACCTGAGGCGACGGCATCTTGGAAAAACTAGTGATCAAGAATAACCAGATAAACATGATGGGCATAAGGGTCATGACCAAAAGATCTCTCAGTGGCATCTGTATCACTAAATATTAGGAACATTCATTCATTCAGTAGTCCCTTCTGTCTTTTTGTTTGTTGTCGTAAGTGTGAAAGTGAACTGAATATTCTATGATCCATCTTTAAAAGTATTGCCTAACTAAGTCACCAGTTTTCCTGTGGCATGGATATCCTGTTTTCTGAAGAACTGTTTGCTTTTTTGGAGCATGAATGTTTGTTGTTTAGAGCTCTTTGTATTAAATTCAGGTTCAGATTTTTTTCCTTACATTTTCTAGTGCTTTTCTTCTACCGAGCTTGTGGAAATGACTCCTGAGTTATTTAATCTTCTGTGTCACTGTAGTATGTTGATTCAATGTTCAGGAATTACGCATTTAGAAAAACTTGAAGGTGATTTTTCCAGGGAATATGTTTCCCTGACTTGATATTTCTCATGCAGTTTGTTTCCCCTTGATGTGTTGTTTACTATTCTTGTAAGGAACAGCACCAGACTAGTCCTTAATATTGGAGATAGCTGTTGTGTCACTTCCTCATGCTGACATATTTACTAGAGGGTAAAATAAATAACCTTCTAGTAAGAGTGGCAGTCGAAGGGAAGGGCTCATCTGACTTCTGGAAACCTATGTTAAACTATAGTGCTTTCAAACTTGATCATGGGCTAATAGGATGGAAATGAAACTAGGGACCAGGCACACCCAAGGACACTTTTGATAGTTATTATACTTTGTAAATCACAGGATCTTGCTGTTATACTTTCCTGTGTTCCTTAAATTACCTCTATTCCAAGTTGAATGAAGAGACAGACTCTTTTTTTCTTTCTAGAAATAGTACTTGGTCATGCATCTAATAGCAATGAAATTTAATCGGCTATGAGAATCAGTGACTATTCTTTCTCACAGTTTAAACTATGGGGGTGGTGGTGGTGGTGGTGGTAAAAACCCCAGATATACACAAAGCACAGAATAAAGTCATCAGATTCATGTGTATTCTAGTTGAGATCTTTTATGTATTGTCTTGATGTTGATAAACTGAAAACTTCGTGTTTTTGTTTGTATTGTCTGGTTTTTGTTTTTGGCTGTCTCATGTCAGAAGGCATGTAGGGATGGATGGCATTAATTATTCTAAATGATATTTACTGGGAAAGTTTTTTCAAAACTCTGGTACCTTAATGTCAACATTTTTCTTTTCAAAATAGTATTTTCATCTCAGCCTAGTGATGATGAATCAAGTAGTGATGAAACCAGTAATCAGCCTAGTCCTGCCTTTAGACGGCGGCGTGCTCGGAAGAAAACTGTTTCTACTTCAGAATCTGAAGAACGGCCACTTGCTGCACAAGAACCCGAACCTGAACCTTCTAAGAAGCCGAGTGGATGCCATTTCAGTAGTGGTCTCAATAAGTGTGTCATACTTGCCTTGGTGATTGCAATCAGCATGGGGTTTGGACATTTCTATGGTAAGTTTTTGAAAATTTTGTTATATGTAAACTTTTATATAAATTTTGTTATATGATAAGTGACACTTACCAAGAGTGAGGAATCCTGGGATCTATTTTAGTATCATTAAAGATACGACATTGAAAACTCAAAACCTGTTTGACCCTTACTTTTCTCATTTGGAAAGTGAGTGTTGCCTAGCTCACAAAAGTGTTTCACTTAAATGAAGTGGTAAGTATTTTGCATGTATGTTTGTGACTTTTTTTTTAGGAGTCTCACTGTGTCACCCTTGGTAGAGTGCTATGGTGTCACAGCTCACAGCAACCTCAAACTCTTGGGCTTAAATGATTCTCTGGCCTCAGCCTCCCAACTAGCTGGGATTACGTGCCCAGTTATTTTTTGTTGCAGTTGTCATTGTTGTTTAATTGGCCCAGGCTGGGTTTGAATCTGCCACTCTTGGTGTATGTGGCTGGCACTGTAACCACTGTGCTACAGGGGCTGAACCTGGTTTGTGACTTTTTTTTTTTTTTTTTTTGTAGAGACAGAGTCTCACTGTACCACCCTCAGGTAGAGTGCCGTGGCGTCACACGGCTCACAGCAACCTCTAACTCTTGGGCTTACACGATTCTCTTGCCTCAGCCTCCCGAGCAGCTGGGACTACAGGCGCCCGCCACAACGCCCGGCTCTTTTTCTTTTGTGGTTTGGCCGGGGCTGGGTCCAAACCTGCCACCCTCGGCATATGGGGCCGGCGCCCTCCTCACTGAGCCACAGGCGCCGCCCCTGTTTGTGACTTTTTAAATGTGAAAACATTGGCAGATCACATCTCTGAAATGCTCACCATGAGGCAGATGATTATTACTATTATTATTATTATCATTTTTTTTTGTAGAGACAGAGTCTCATTGTACCGCCCTCGGTAGAGTGTCGTGGCGTCACATGGCTCACAGCAACCTCTAACTCTTGGGCTTACGTGATTCTTTTGCCTCAGCCTCCCGAGCAGCTGGGACTACAGGTGCCCGCCACAACGCCCGGCTATTTTTTCGTTGCAGTTTGGCCGGGGCCGGGTTTGAACCTTTCACCCTCAGCATATGGGGCCGGTGCCCTACTCACTGAGCCACAGGCGCCGCCCTATTATTATTATTTTTTAAGACAGAGCCTCAAGCTGTCGCCCTGGATAGAGTGCTGTGACATCACAGCTCACAGCAACCTCCAACTCCTGGGCTCAAGTGATTCTCTTGCCTCTACCTCCCAAATAGCTGGGACTACAGGCACCCGGCTATTTTTTGGTTGCAGCCATCATTGTTATTTGATGGGCCCGGGCTGCATTCCAACCTGCCAGCTCAGGTGTATGTGGCTGGTACCTTAGCTGCTTGAGCCACAGGCGCTGAGCCAAGGCAGATTATTTTAATTTAGAATCACAGACAGATTCGAACCGTGATTTTAAAAGTCATCGGATTTAAAGAGGATTCTTTAAATCTCACTTAACATAGCTACATTTGAAATGTTGAAATAATTAGTGCTCATTATTTCTACTTTTTTTTTTTTTTTTTTTTTTTTTTTTTGAGACAAAGTCTCACTGTGTCACCCCAGGTAGAGTGTGTGGCATCACAGCTCACAGCAACCTCAAACTCTTGGGCTTAAGCGATTCGCATGCCTCAGCCTCCGAAGTAGCTGGGACTACAGGTGCCTGCTATACCACCTAGCTATTTTTTGATTGCAGTTGTCATTGTTTGGCAGGCCTGGGCTGGGTTCGAATCCACCAGCTCTAGTGTACGTGGCCGGCACCCTAGCTGCTGAGCCCCATTATTTCTACTTTTGTGACATTTATTGTTGCTTCCATGGTGCACATGTATCGAGAATGTTTTTGTCTTTAGCCTCATACTTTGCTCTGTTAAACTTGTTAGAGTTTATGTATGTTGATTTTATCTCATTAACCCAGTTAGCCTGGTTTGTGTTACAATTAACATTTGATAAAAGACATCATAAGCTTTCACTTTCTATTCTTGGTTTATATAATCAGATTTTTTTTTGTTGCCCAGGGTGGAGTTTAGTAGGTACAATCACAGCTCACTCTAACCTGGAATTCCTGGTTTTAAGCATGGGCTCAAGCAGTCCTCCCACGTTGGCCTTCCAAATTACTGGGATTACAGTTGTGAACTACCATGCCCTGCTGGGAAATGCTGGGCTTCGTGCCTTTAGCTCAGCAGCTAGGGTGACAGCCACATGCACTGGGGCTGGTGAGTTCTGACCCAGCCCAGGCCTGCCAAACAGCAATGATAACTACAACAACAAAAAGTAGCTGGGCGTTGTGGCGGTTGCCTGTAGTTCTAGTTACTTAGGAGGCTGAGGCAAGAGAATCGCTTAAGCCCAAGAGTTTGAGGTTACTGTGAGCTGTAACTCCACAGCACTGTACCTTGGGCGACATAGTGAGACTCTATCACAAAAAAGAAAAAAATAAAAATAAATAAAAAAGAAATGGGCTACATAGACTCTGTCTCAAAGAAAAGCTGATAATTTGAACAAAATGATTTTGTCCAAATTAAATAGTTAGAATGCTTTATGTATTTTAAAGTATTGGTAATCATATTTATATTATGTACCTAATAAGAATTTTCTTTTTAGGAACAATTCAGATTCAGATGCGTCAGCAGTTAGTCACAAAAATACATGAAGATGAATTGAATGATATGAAGGATTATCTTTCTCAGTGTCAACAGGAACAAGAATCTTTTATAGATTATAAGGTGTGTGCCCTAACAAATATTAAAAATAGTTGTTAGCTAATAATTATCTATTTAGGTATAAGTATGGTGCAAATTAGTAAATCACTAATAATGATAATTGTTGATTGATTATAGGTCTTGAGCACATTGTCTGAGTTTTTCTCTTTTTTTTCTCACATATTTGAATTAGGCATTAGAATAGAATATTACCTTCATTTGATAGCTGAGAAAGGGGTTCAGAAAGTTGGGTTTCGTAATTGATGACCAGTGTTAATTTGATTCCTAGCATCTGACAAAGCCCTTTATTTGTAACTGTAATTTGAAAATGACATTTTATATATGCATTATTTTAGCATTTTTGGACAGTGGGAGCAAAAAAGAGAGTTCTGGTTTATAGTGATTAGGGGAAAATGGCCAAGTCCTTTTTATTAGTTTTTTGTTTGATCTGATGGAAGGGGCTACATTTTATGATTTTTTACCTAAAATATCCCAAGATCTAACAGGGCTTTACTGTCCATTCTTTATTGTCCTGTTACCCAACATCTTAATGGGTTTATGAGGATTCGCAAAATAGCTGGTTTGCTCTCCTGCTCTTTCTGATGAAGGGTGTAGGGATTGTTGATAAACTCAGGATAGAGAAAGAAGTAGTTGATTTTCTCTTCCATTTTCTCACCTCAAAATCTCCTTCACAATTTGTCTTTGCTACTTTTATATGTTACATTTCTTAGGATAGCACTTTACATCCAACTTGTATCTTTTCAGGGAGATACTAATGCAGTTAATTACAAACAGTGCTATTTTCCTACCTGTAACAGAAGATACTATTTCCTCTTTACTATATAATTTGTTTCTGGTTCTATAGGATGACATTGGCTTTAAGGAGACTGACCACACATAAATCTTTACAGAGAGCCAGTTTTTGCACATCTCTTATTTCTAGCTATTAAATGTGGATCAGATGTTGAAGCTGTTTTGCAATACCTGCTCACAGTCTGTTTATCACTGGTTTATTTAAGATCATGTTACTGGATGAACAAGGCTATACTCTGTGGCTTCTTGTACTTAAGCTTTTCAGGATTGTGCTACATCAGTCTCTATTACTCATAGTTTACTGCTGTTGAGTATAAGAAACTTGTTTTCTCTTAAATTTTAAATCTTAGTTTGTTCTTCAGATCAATGAACCAGAATGTGAAGGCACATTTCAGATAATTTTTTTTTTTAAGTTTAAAATAGTGCTATTCTCTTAGAGGACATTTTTTTTTCTTGTTTTTGAAACCAGATAACTTTACTGGTCTGATTTAAATGTGATAATCATAATGTTTGTGGTAAATTAAGCCAAATTTAAGTATTATTTTGCAGATTATACATGAGTTATTTTAACCCACTGGATAATGCTATAACAACCTATTGAAGCATATTCTTTAATTTTTCACTGGTTTTGGTTAACATTTGCTACTAATGCGTGTGCATGAAACCAAAATCAGATTAGTGAAGGCTACCTTGACTTCAGTAAAATTGTATAAGTCTACTTGAACCCAATTTTTATCATGATTCTGTTTGACTTTCAGAATTATAGTAATCTATAGAGTAATCTTAATAGTTATATTAATCTTTCCAGATTATAGGGCTCACATAATCTGGATTACAATCACTTCAGAAGTTTACTTGAAATTGGGGAAATTATTTTTATTTTTCATTTTTTGCTCACTTTGTCACCTTCAGCAGACTGCCGTGGCATCACAGCTCACAGCAACCCCAAACTCTTGGGCTCAAGCGATTCTCTTGCCTCAGCCTCCCAAGTTGCTGGGATTACAGGTCCCTGCCACAACGCCCGGCTATTTTTAGAGATGAGTTCTCATTCTGGCTCAGGCTGGTCTCAAACCTGTGAGCTTAGACAATCCATCTGCCTCAGCCTCCCAGAGTGTTAGGATTTACAGGTGTGAGCCACCACACTGGCTGGGAGATTATTTTTATTTTATTTATTATTAAATCATAGCTGTGTACGTTAATGCAATCATGGAGCACCATACACTAGTTTTATATACCATTTGACATATTTTTATCATACTGGTTAACATAGCCTTCTTGGCATTTTCTTAGTTATTGTGTTGAGACATTTATACTCTACATCCAGTAAGTTTCACATATATCCTTGTGGAGATTATTTTTAAAATGTTACCAAGATTAAGTCTGTCCTCTAATGGGCTTGTAGTATTTATGACTGACTTGCACTTACTGGAAATGTTAGTTTGCATAGCACTGGAATGTGTCAAATAGGACTAAGATTATTATTATTATTATTTTTTTTTTTATTGTTGGGGATTCATTGAGGGTACAGTAAGCCAGGTTACATTGATTGCAATTGTTAGGTAAAGTCCCTCAGAACTAAGATTATTGAAATGTTTCTTCAAAGAGTACATCGACTACAAACAAGTTTCTGAAGCCCAAAGCCATCTCTTAATGTACTTTTATAAAAAGTAATCTCTTGGCTGGGCGTGGTGCTCACACCTGTAGTGATAGCACTCTGGGAGGCCAAGGTGGGTGGATTGCTTGATTTCAGGAGTTGGAGACCAGCCTGAGCAAAGCAAGACCCCTCTCTACTAAAAATAAAAAAACTAGCTGAGTATTGTGGTGGGTGTCTGTAGTTCCAGTTACTTAGGAGCCAGAGGCAAGAGGATCGTTTGAGCCCAAGTTTGAGGTTGCTGTGAACTAAGACACCACAGCATTTTAGCAACAGAGTGAGACTCTGTCTCACACACACACACAAAAAAAACTTTCCCTAAGCCTTTTCCTGCCCAAATTCTCGAAGAGCCTTTCCAGGAAGAGAGTCCTGTGGTCAAAAGATGGAAGCACTATGCTCTTTCTCCTAATTTTTATAAATGGGCCTAAAAACTAGTAAGAACTTCATAGGATTATGGGAAATAGTATTCCAATAGTATCCCTATTGGCTATTTTAAAATTCCTACTAGAGATAAATGGAGCTCTAGCTAACTCCTCCCTGTCTTTAAATTCTTTACCCTGCCATTGTTCCTAATTTGATTTAGCTCTCTGCTAAGAATTTTCTTTTTCTAAATTTTTTTTTTATTAAATCATAGCTGTGTACATCAATGTGATCATGGGGCACCATACACTAGTTTTATAGACCGTTTGACACATTTTCATCACACTGGTTAACATAGCCTTCCTGGCATTTTCTTAGTTATTGTCTTAAGACATTTACATTTTACATTTACTAAGTTTCACATATATCCTTGTAAGATGCACTGCAGGTGTAATCCCACCAATCACGCTCCCTCCGTCCCCCTCCCCCCCCCCCCTTCCCCCTTCCTCCTTTTCTTGGGTTATAACCGGGTTATGTGAAAGCCATAGATTAGTCATAGTAGGGCTGAGTACCTTGGACACTTTTTCTTCCATTCTTGAGATACTTTACTAAGAAGAATATGTTCCATCTCCATCCATGTAAACATGAAAGAGGAAAAGTCTCCATCTTTCTTTAAGGCTGCATAATATTCCATGGCGTACATATACCACGATTTATTAATCCATTCGTGGATCTGTGGGCACTTGGGCTTTTTCCATGACTTAACAATTATGAATTGGACTGCAATAAACATTCTGGTACAAGTATCTTTGTTATGATGTGATTTTTAGTCTTCTGGATATATGCCTAGTAGAGGAATTATAGGATTGAATGGCAGGTCTATTTTTAGATCTCTAAGCATTCTCCAAACATCTTTGCAAAAGGAATGTATTAATTTGCATTCCCACCAGCAGTGTAGAAGTGTTCCCTTTTCTCCACATCCACGCCAACATCTCTGGGATTTTGTGATGTAGGCTAATCTTACTGGAGTTAGATGATATCTCAAAGTAGTTTTGATTTGCATTTCTCTGATGATTAAAGATGATGAGCATTTTTTCATATGTCTGTAGGCTGCGTGCCTGTCTTCAGAGAAGTTTCTCTTCAAGTCCCTTGCCCAGCCTGCGATGGGATCACTTGTTCTTTTTTTGCTTATACGTTTGAGTTTTCTGTGGATTCTGGTTATTAAACTTTTGTCGGAGACACAACCTGCAAATATCTTCTCCCATTCTGAGGGCTGTTTGCTTGCTTTACTTACTGTGTTCTTGGCTGTGCAGAAGCTTTTTAGTTTGATCAGGTCCCAGTAGTGTATTTTTGAAGCTGCTTCAATTGCCCTGGGGGTCCTCTAAGCATTTTCTTATATATGAACTATATGTATAGTACCTGGGGGACATTTTCTGTAGAAGTAAAGCCACCGACGTTTATGGGGTTTTATATCTCTTCATCATTTAAATACAGCTTTTAAAGCACTTGACATTTTTCTTTCCTTTCTTTCAAAAAAATTTAGTTATTGAAAGAAAACCTTGCAAGGTGTTGGACCCTTACTGAAGCAGAGAAGATGTCCTTTGAAACCCAGAAAACAAACCTTGCTACAGAAAATCAGCATTTAAAACTATCTCTGGAGAAGGAGGAAAAAGCTTTATCTTTATTACAGGAAGAGTTAAGTAAACTACGAGAACAGATTAGAATATTGGAAGATAAAGGGACAAGTACTGAATTAGTTAAAGAAAATCAGAAACTTAAGCAGCATTTGGAAGAGGAAAAGCAGAAGAAACACAGCTTCTTTGATCAAAGGGAGACACTACTGGCAGAAGCAAAGGCGCTAAAGCTGGAAGTGGAGAGAGAACGATTAATGACCATGGCTTTATCGGTGGAACTCCAGAAATTAAGTGCTAGTCAGTCACATAGCACTGATTCTCCCAGTGTATTGACTGAACAAAAGGAAACAGCCATCTTAAGGGAAAGACTCACTGAGCTGGAACGGAAACTAACCTTTGAACAGCAGCGTTCTGATTTGTGGGAAAGACTGTACGTTGAGGCAAAGGAACAAAATGGAAAACAAGAAGCTGATGGAAAAAAGAAGGGGAGCAGAGGAAACCACAGGGCTAAAACTAAGTCAAAGGAAACATTTTTGGGTTCAGTTAAGGAAACATTTGATGCCATGAAGAATTCTACTAAAGAGTTTGTGAGGCATCATAAAGAAAAAATTAAGCAAGCTAAAGAAGCTGTGAAGGAAAATCTGAAAAAATTCTCAGATTCAGTTAAATCTACTTTCAGACATTTCAAAGATACCACCAAGAATATCTTTGATGAAAAGGGTAATAAAAGATTTGGTGCTACAAAAGAAGCTGCAGCTGAAAAATCAAGAACAATTTTTAGTGACTACTTGCACCCACAATACAAAGCGCCCACACAGAACCAGAATAGTAGAGGCCCTACTGTGCAAAGAGATGGAAGGAAAGAAAAGCCAGTTCACTTTGAAGGATTCAGAAAAAATACAAACCCACAGAAATGCAGTGCTGAGCATGACTGTAGGGAAAATTATCCTTTTAGAAAGGGTTGTTCTGGTGTATTTGAATGTGCTCAACAAGAAGCTATGAGCCTTTTTAATACAGTGATGAATCCTGTAAGGATAGATGAATTTAGACAGTTAATTCAAAGGTACCTATTAAAAGAGCTGCATACTTTTCGTCATTGGCAAGAACTTGATCAGTTTATCAATAATTTTTTCCAAAATGGTGTCTTTATTCATGATCAGAAGCTCTTCACTGACTTTGTTAATGATGTTAAAGATTATCTTAAAGACATGAAAGAATATCAAGTAGATAATGATGGAGTGTTTGAGAAGTTGGATGGATATATATATAGACACTTCTTTGGTCACACTTTTTCCCCTCCATATGGACCCAGGTCGGTTTACATAAACCCATGTTATTATAGTAGTTTCTAACATTTGTAGATGGGATAGCATTTTTATCATTTGATAAATTTCTTGAAAGGTTACTATTTGTAAGATATGCTTTATTGCCATTGAGAATTTAGAATAAATTATAAAGATGTAGTTTTAAAATTATAGCTGAAAATTTCATATCATGATTTTGACTTGATTTAATTTCTATCTTACAAATCAGTTAAAGATATAAATCCTGTTTTTGTTATTTTGTTTCTTTAGCACGTAATCACTTTAAGTGAAATTATATTTACTCGCCTAAGGAAGCTAGGAGTAAACAACAAATTTTGCTCTGAAATCAGAAAAGCTCATAGATAACAATTCTAATATCGCATCTATTTTCATTTTTCCATTCAATATACCAACTTAATTATGATACTCAATACTTACTGCGGAATTACTGTTGATAAGGGTAGAGGCATGATCAAAGAGGCAAACTTGGCAAGCCAGAATTCTAATTTGTGTGCTTTATAATAACTTTCTATCTGTTGTTTATCAGCTTTATGTTCTGTAACATGAAACTTGCCTAATCTTGAAATGTTAGCTTCATTTGAAATGTTAGCTTCACTTTTTACCTTTGAGGTACTTATATCTTTCTGAATAAATGTAATGTGTCTATAAAATAATGAGACTGAATCTGGCGTCTTTAGTTATTGAGCAGATATCTAGAGCTATAATGAACAAAGTGTTGTGAGGCTACCTTGAGGAAACAAAAAAGTTTTGCTGTAAAGGAACTTACAAACTAGATAAAAGAAATGAAGGTATGGAGGCATGCATGTGGTAGCACCTTGAGCTGGGTGGCCTTTGAACTGAACTTGGTTTTTAAAATAACTTTTGAAAGAGAAATGAGAATTTGCTTTGCAAATAAGGGAGGACATTTCACTCAAAGGGAAGGTCATTTGCAAAGACTCCGATGAAGATGTGGTACTTTAAGGAAGCAGGATAGTTCTGGGAGATAAAAGAAGATTCAGATCTGAAGGGCCTCATTTTATGCTAAAGGATTAGTCCTGTAGGACAGAGAGAACCTCTGAATAATTTTGGAGTGGGGCGGGATAAATATTTTGGATTACAGTTGTCTTCTCTTACCTTCAGAGAATGCATTCCAAGAACCCCCAGCAATGCTTGAAACTAGGAATAGTACAGAATCCTGTATATACTATGCATGAATTTCTTTTTCCTTCACAATTTCACAAATAGAAGATTTGTTCTTAACCATAGATATTAGCAACCTTAGCATATAGGGTTTTTTTCTTACTGAGAAATTTCATCTTTTCACTTAAAAAGAAGTACTTTACAGCTTCTCTTTGGCACATCCTAATTGCCACCATCACCACTTTTATACTTGGGGTCATTATTAAGTAAAATAAGGGTTAATTTGAACATAAGCACTGTTCTGATAACCAAGACAGCTACTAAGTGACTAAGGGGTAGGTGGTGTGGACAGCAGCACTAGACAAAGGGCTGATTTAAGTCCCAGGGGCCGCAGAGTGGGACAGCATAAGATTTCATGACACTATTCATAATGGGAATACAACTTAAGATATTATTTTGAGAGAGTCTCATTCTGTCACCCTGGGTGGAGTGCTGTGGCATCATAGCTCCCAGCAACCTCAAAATCTTGGACTCAAGCAATGCTTTTGTCTCACCCTCCCAAGTATCTTGGACTATAGGTGCCTGCCATTTTTAGAGACAGGGTCTCTTGCTCAGGCTAAGCTCAAGTGATCTATCTGCTTTGGCCTCACAGAGGGCTAGGATTACATGCCTGAGCCACTGTGGCAAGAATTATTAATGAAATTCTCCATTTAACATATTCAGACTGTGGTTGACCACAGGTAACTGAACCTGAAGCACACGAAAGTGAAACTGAATAAGGGGGCACCACGGTAGGTAGCAACCTGGAGGACTGATGGGAAAGGTGTGAAGCTAGAAGGTAGTCAATATGATACCAACATAAGCTGATAAGTAAATGAACTGGAACAATAGAAGGAGGTGTAGAAAGGAGGAGACAGTTAAACAGATGGTAAAACTGGTATTTCTTGTGAAAGAGAAGTGGGAGGTAACAGTGACTTCTAGATTTGTTGGTTGGGTTACCTGTTAGTGGTATCACTAAGATAGGAAATACTAGGTTTGGGGCAAGTGGAATCTTAGATGAGGAGTGTTTGGAAGTACTTAACTGACATTCAAATGGATAAAGTTAGTTAGTAGTTAATTACATGGCCATTTCTTTTTCCCAGACTTACCTATGTGTCTAGAATTCAGGGGTCCTCAAACTAAGGCCCGGAGGCCACATGAGGCCGTGTGATTGTATTTGTTCCCGTTTTGTTTTTTTACTTCAAAATAAGATACATGCAATGTACATAGGAATTTGTTCATAGTTGTTTTTTTTTTTTTAAACTATAGTCTGGCCCTCCAACGGTCTGAGGGAGAGTGAGTTCTGGCCCCCTGTTTAAACAGTTTGAGGACCCCTGGATAGTCTAGGCTGGAGGTATTTATTTATCAGACTCCTGGGGGAATATCAACATCTATTGGGTTGCACAGGTGGCTGAGAGGACAAGAGTAGTATGAAAACCTGAAAATCAACTCAGAGAATATTTAAATGTGTCAATAGCTTTTTTAAGAAGTTGACTGAAAAATATTTCTTGGCTTGGGAATTGGGTGGCAATAGACAGCAATATGGATTTTCAGTGAAGTCAGGACAGAAGCCTGATCCTAGAGACTGAGGAAAGCAGTGTAGACATAGTGAATTTCTGTTGTGAGAGAAAAAGTTAAAGACTTTTATTTTGCTTTGTTTATAAGAGATGTGTATGTAATTCCGCTGAGAGATAAAGCCAATGGGGAGGGATTTTTATAGGAAAGGAGGAAAAATAATGGAAACACATCTCATTATTTTATTGCCACATTTCTTTTCTTTGTTATCTGTTGCATGTTTCCCCTTTTTGCCAGTAGAGTTAAATTTGTCTTTTTGTTAAAAAAGAGTGTAATACTGAATCCTTAATTTTTTATATGGATATTCTAGGACTACAGATTAACATCTTTTTTCAGTGTTCAAATAATAGATTAATGGAGAAAAACATGAAAACTGTTTTTAATTTAAATGAACTCTAACATAGATGAAAAATGTGTTTACTGCTTTCAGTCGACCTGATAAAAAGCAACGTATGGTAAATATTGAAAACTCCAGGCATCGAAAACAAGAGCAGAAGCATCTTCAGCCACAGCCTTGTAGAAGGGAAGGTAAATGGCATAAATATGGTCGCACTAATGGAAGATACATGGCAAATCTTGAAATAGAATTGGGGCAATTACCTTTTGATCCTAAATATTGATTTGATGATTAAGTTAAATTAGAAAACTGTAAGAGACATAGTTGCTTTCTACAATGGTGTTGAAACTAAGATGAAATTACCAAATAACAATGTCTTTTTTCCTTCATTTCTGAGTATCAGTTTGATGACTTTATATTATTACTCAGAAGCATCAATCAAAAGCCTACTAACGGCATTTTCCTGTAGTTTAGCTTTGTTGAATTTTTTTTTGGCCCTGGAAATGTTCAACAGTAGTTTTACTAAGGAAGCCAGGCATGCAACAGATTTTGTGCATGAAATAAGACTGCCTTTCAGTGTATAAGCTTAAAGTAAGCTCAACTCATACATGACAAAGTGTAATTAACACTGATGTTTGTGTTAAATTTGCAGTAGAGCTTGAAAAAAGTACATTGTGAGGGAATTTCATCTCTAACGTTTTATAATCTTATATTTGCTTCTTGTCTTTTTGTGGGTTCAAGAGCCCGTTGACTTGTGAAGAATTTGCTGCCCTCTTATCAGCTTGCTGACTTGTTTTCTTGTGAAATTTCTTGCACATCTGAATATTGTAGAAGAAACAATAAAACTACACCACGAGGAAAACTAAAGGTCTTTATTTAAAATTTGTCATTGTATTAATATGTGGTTTATACTGATATTTTACACATTTCCTCAGTAGTGGTATTTGGTAAAGCAGTTCATAGTGTTTCTTTCCAAGTTCCACGAATCTTGATTACCCAGTGTTTACTAAAGTATTTAAACAGTACCTGAATATTTCCATTCAGCAATGTCAGTTTCTCTAGGAAAGATTCAAACCCGGTTCAGAATTTCATCTTCAGTTGAGTTTCCTTTTTGACTTCCATTCATAGACATATATGTGACTTCCAATTCGACCCTCCGGCAAGTGAGTGTGGAAGAAAACAGCAGTTCTCTCATAGTTACTTGAAATTAGGAAAGCACTTATTTCCTAGAAGTAAATAAATGTTTAAATAAAATAAAGGCTACATTTTACTGAGTACTGTTTCAGTGAATTTTAGAATCGCCTATTTTAATTGCTTCTCTACTTTTTTCTTAATAAAACAATAAAATTTCTTAAAAAAAGAATTAACTTGTGGTAAGTAAAATATCTTGATAGTTACAGAATTTGGGCTCATGCTGACTGAGGAAAAGACCAATTATGAAATATGCGGGCTTAAAGGGACCTTAAAAAAGGTTATGTTCTCTGTTTACCGAAGTGGTTGCTAAACCTGAGGTAAATAAAAAATACTGAATTTTCTTCTTTCTTACCTCCTCCAAAATGCTGAATATGATCAAGTGAGTAGGCAATGATGCAGCATCCTGAAACTCTTTATGTAACCAGTTTAAGGGATTTAGGTAAAATATATCTGCTTCATCAAGATACTGACTTTTTCCAGTCAGGTCTGGGGGACATTGGAGAAATCTCATTGGAATTGGGCAGTGAACATGGCTATGAAAAGAAAAGTTATCATAATAAATACAAGAAGTAAAAAAAAAAATTTGAAAGTTTTCTTATTACTTATGTCATGTACACCTAGCAAAATGTGAAATCTGAATCCATAAACTAAGACATATTCTTAAAGATGGAAAATGTAATTCTCATCCATGACCTGTGTAGCAGCAGCTTAACTGGCGAGCCCACACTAAAGCATAGAATTCCTTTCAAGGAGGGGAGTAGGACAGTTAGCAGCTAGAGTTACATAGTGTTCCAAAGTGTTCCAATTCCCCCAGTATGACATCCATGGTGATACTGAATGTGCACATGAAACATTTAACTCCATATTGAGACTGAATTAAGTATAGAATTTTCTATAGGAAAGCTGGCTTCTTTGCCCCCCTGTACCATTACGGGACAACTGGTAACTAATACAACTTCCTGAAATACAAAATAAAAGCATAGGGCCAAATGGATGTCTATATATGTGTGTGTATTTTTTTTTTTTTTTGAGACAAAGTCTGTCTCAGTCGCCCTAGGGTAGAGTGCCATGGCATCATACCTCACAGTAACTTCAAACTCTTGGACTCAGCCTTTCAAGTAGCTGGCACTATAGGTGCCGGCCACAATGTCTGTTAGAGATGGGGTCTTGCTCTTGGTTAGGGTGGTCTTGAACCTGTGAGCTCAAGCAATTCGGCTACCTTAGCCTCCCAAATGGATGTCATTTTAAATGCCCTGCGTAGTTAAAGCAATTTTACTATTTTACATTTCCTAGGAACACATAATTCAGTCATTAGACTATCATGTAGTTGCTGTCCCTAATTTTTACAGGTGAAACAAATGATGTCCAAAGAAATTCATTTATTTATTTTCAGGCAGAGTCTCACTCTGTTGCCCTGGGTAGAGTGTTGGCTTTATCATAGCTCACAGCAACTTCAAACTCTTGGGCTTAAGTAATTCTCTTGTTTCAGCCTCCTGCATAGTTGGGATTACAGGTACCTGCATGATGCCCAGCTACTTTTTCTGTTTTTGTAGAGTTGGGGGTTCTCACTCTTACTCAGATGATCCACCCTCCTTGGCCTCCCAGAGTGCTAGGATTACAGGCATAAGCCACCCTGTTGGGTCAAGTTTAAAATTTATTTGGTCAGGCTTGGTGCCTGTGGCTCAAGCAGCTAAGGTGCCAGCCACATACACCTGAGCTGGCGGGTTCAAATCCAGCCCAGGCTGCCGAACAACAATGATGGCTGCGACCAAAAAATAGCTGGGTGTTACAGGGCGCCTGTGGTCCCAGCTACTTGGGAGGCGGAGGTAGGAGAATCGCTTGAGTCTAGGAGTTGGAGGTTGCTGTGAGCTGTGATGCCATGGTACTCAACCCAGGGTGACAGCTTGAGGCTGTCTCAAAAAAAAAAAAAAATATTTGGTCAATGATCAATTAATTCAAATCCAGGAATCTGAAAGAGAATTTTAAAGTAGGAAGTTTCATTGTGATAGCATAGAGTGAAACAATTTTTATTACCTGTAGTAGGGAGTAGAATGACAAGGCATCATTATAAGTATTGAAGCTGAAGATTTATTGGGACTGTTGTAACAGATCTTCTGAATATACCTCATGACATCAAGAGTACCTCGTTGATGAACTAAACCAGTATAGAGGGCGAGAAGCATATTTGATAAAAACAGGAAACTTAGAGCTGGTTTCTTCCATGTTTTCAGGTGGGTTATTGAGTATCCTATATGAAGATAGACACATTGAACCTTACACTGGCAATATTTTGTTTTCTTATGTTACCTGCAACCATATATTTTTCATGGAAACAGCACAGACTGTAATAATGTGAATAGATGGACAAAGTCGTTATAATCTCTCCGAACATTCACTATCACTGTATTGCCATCTAGGTCTTTAAAGTATTAAAAAAAAAAATCCAGTACCTATTCTGGTACATAGTAGTTGCTAAATAAATAGGACTTTTAATTATCCCTTTACCTTTAATCTCTCAAGCACTAGTAATGGGTAGTGGAGTATATAACACAAGCTGCAGTAATGTGTCCTGTGGGAAGATAAGCCATTGAGCTCTTGGGAGATTTTACTGGTAAGTGTATGAGAGGTGGTATGGATCACTTTCTGGAAGAAAAGGAGCTATGTCTTAACTTTTTTTTTCTTTTCACTATAGTGTCAGGTAATTTGGAGATGTTGTCTTTTCTTTTTTGTGAAATTAATTTCTGTGTGGCAAAACCTAAAAAGCCAAGTAGAACAAACACAGGTATAAAAGGATAAGTAAAAGTCCTTCTACCAGCAACAGCTACTGATAATGAGCACATTAGTATCCATTAAAATACCAAAGAACATGTCTTTCCATTGGAAAAAAGCATATTATTAAACTTCTTTAACATTTTGTACATATACACTTTATGTGGAACAAGGTAATAGTTCTTTAGGAACTTGCAGCACCCAAACCAGTCTGCCCAAAATTTTAGCGCTAATACCCACTGGAGCCAAGGCAGTGTTTTCCATTCTGTTCCTCCTCTATGAATATTTTAGATAACATTATCCACAGTTCATACTATTTAGGAGCTGGAATATCATATCCTCACCTCGTATGGTTAATGTACTTTAAATAGCTCTGACCAAAAAACATTCTGCAAAGTGGTGTGATGAAAAATGTAGCCAGATCAAAAAAACTAAGTCTGTCATTTAAAACTCACATCTATGTAAGAGTTTTTGAAATGTAAACTGAGGAACCTACTAAAAAATGAGAATTAAAATTAGCTTTATTAGAAATAAGATTCTGAAATTTCAACCACCTGTAATAACTTCAGTTACAGATAGACCACCAAATACAGCTTGAAGCACTTGTGTTGACAGGTAAAAACTACATCAACCTTAGTGGGCTCAAATTATAAAAAGCTGTACTAAAGCCCATCACGAGGCTCTAAAAGATAATTTGCTACGAGAGATATTCAAATAAGGTGGGCATGTATAAAGTGATTAACAATTCTCTCAAATTGTTGCTGAAAATTTTATCAGAAACTGTGGCATTAGGGATACAACAGTATGTATGTGTGGGTGATAACAAATGGGGAAGATGTGGTGATAAATGTGAAAATGGGATTCTGGTTAGAATGCTGGAAGATAATGTTCCCAGCATTGTTAGTCCTGGGGAGAGGGATGTATCAGGTAATGTTTAACTTAACTTACATGGTGGTAATTTTCACTTTTTGAAGCTAGCTCATTTTAGGACATACCATTTTAATGAGAACTGAATCTCCATATTAGAGAAACAATGTTAAGAAGATACTGGAAAGGGGGCTCTGTGCCCGTAGCACAGTTACGGCACTAGCCACATACACTGAGGCTGGCGGGTTCGAACTCAGCCCAGGCCAGGTAAATAACAACGACAACTATAACAAAACATAGCAGGCATTGTTGGTGGGTGCCTGTAGTCCCAGCTACTTGGGAGGCTGAGGCAAGAGAATCACTTAAGCCCAAGAGTTTGAGGTTGCTGTGAGCTGTGATGCTACAGTGCTCTACCAAGGGCGACATAGTGAGACTGTCTCAAAAAAAAGAAAAACATGCTGGAAAGGGAAGGAACAGTTGAATACTACCTAGGGAAGAGTTAGGTGATAGGTTAGTTTCCTAATGGGTACTAGATACTGATAAACATTTGCTATTCAAATTGGCTTCTTTATCAATATTATGGATCAGATGAGCTTTTGGGATAGTCTGGGAGCCTAACTACATGTTACATCTAAGGAAATAGAAGTAAATAACCACATGTTATTTCTAAGGAAAAATGCATTTCAATTTCCAACTTGAAGTTTGGGGATAAAATAATTTTTTTTTTTTTTTTTTGAGACAGTGTCTCACTGTATCACCCTTGGTAGAGTGCCATGGCATCACAGCTCACAGCAACCTCAAACTCTTGGGCTTAAGCGATTCTCTTGCTTCAGCCTCCCAAATAGCTGGGACTACAGGTGCCCAGCACAACGCCCGATATTTTTATCTGTTGTTGTAGTTGTCATTGTTTGGCAAGCTGGGGCCAGGTTTGAACCCATCAGCCCCAGTATATGAGTTGGTGCTCTGGCCAATGAGCTATAGGTGCTGAGCCAAAATAAAAGTTTTATTTAAAACTTGAGGACTGTCTTATACAGGCAGTCCCCAAATTACAAACATTCAATTTACATACAACTTGCGCTTAGAAAAGGAGGCCATTTTTTTTTTTTTCCTTTTTGAGATAGTCTCACTTTGTCGCCCTCAGTAGAATGCCGTGGCTTCACAGCTTACAGCAACTTCCAACTCTTAGGCTTAAGTGATTCTCTTGTCTCAGCTCTCACGTAGCTGGGACTACAGGCACCCATCACAATGCCTGGCTGTTTTTAGAGATGGGGTCTTGCTCTGGCTCAGCCTGGTCTCGAACTGGTGAGCTCAAGGATCCACCCACCTCAGCCTCCCAGAGTGCTAGGAAGGAATGGAGTCTATTATAGGTAATAGGTAAATAAATGTATCCCCCTAGATAAAAAAGCCCACATAGAGACTCCTGAGAGAGTTCTTCAGTTCTTCCCCCCTTCCAGAAGCTCTGGTGCTTTTCTGTATTCCTTTCTAACTTCTAATAAAAGTCCTATCTTACCACTGGAAAAAAAAATAGGTAAATGTATCTGACAAATTGAACTTAGGAACAAACTTATAGAACCTATCTCATTCTTAACCTGGGGACTCCTGTACATAAATTTTTAGTATCGTATAAGCATTACTAAGCATTTGGCATATAGGGGAAACATCTTTAGAAATTACCATTATCAAATGACCTTCGTGCACATGTTAGGAAAAAAACCTGACTTCATAGTAGAAAAGTCTTGAATTTGAAGCCTCTGTGGGGTTTTCAAATCATTTGACATTGAAAGTTTCCAACGGGATTTCAGAAACTCGAGTTGCTGAACATGTTACTGTTCCAATGCTAAACTGAAAGAACCACAAGAAAACCGTACAACCCATGGTTTTCTTACTGAGAAGTAGTACTGTTTCTTCAATATTTAAAAGAGGTAATTAACAAGATTCTAACAGCTGCCATCCAATAGGTCTACTGAATTGCATATGCAAATAATCTAGAAATGCAGTTCTCACTGAAATGGCATCTACCCTCAAATGTCTTAGCTTCAGAAAGTGACAGTCACCATTATGTAAATTTATTGAAGATTTTGGACTTTATGAACCCAGGTGATTGTCAGAATATAGGTCACTTCATTTCCTACAGTAGCTAACCCATTGCTAACTGGACGCTAAATATCATACTTAATTTGCTCATGTTATCTGGGCCTACAAAAAAGTATTTCAAAGTGAGTACACAGAAAATTGCTAGAAGAGGGCGGCACCTGTGGCTCAGTCAGTAAGGCGCCGGCCCCATATACCGAGGGTGACGGGTTCGAACCCAGCCCCGGCCAAACTGCAACCAAAAAATAGCCGGGCGTTGTGGCAGGCGCCTGTAGTCCCAGCTACTCGGGAGGCTGAGGCAAGAGAATCGCTTAAGCCCAGGAGTTGGAGGTTGCTGTGAGCTGTGTGAGGCCACGGCACTCTACCAAGGGCCATAAAGTGAGACCCTGTTTCTACAAAAAAAAAAAGAAAATTGCTAGAAGAACTGCTTAAGAAAGTAGTCACAACATTTATCTCTGGGGAACAGGGCTAGATGATTAGAGGATAACACACTAATGTATTTATTTGTACCATGAGCATTTATCATTTACAATAAAAAATACTCTGGATTCTCATTAAATCACTCTCATCAGACTCCTGTCACAAAAGTATTTTAAATCCAGTATGTTGCAGTTGTCTACTCTCCAGGATAAAATCTAAAAACTTGAGTATATAAGAAGGCTCATGAACTGGCTCCTTTTCTCAGCCATATCTCTTCATCATCATATATTATTTAGCTTAATATGTACACTTTTAAAATTTTGTATATTTAATGTGACAATTTGTGTTCTCCAGCAATGACTAATGAGTTTCTTTCTTTTTTTTTTAAGAGACAAGAGTCTCACTCTTTCGCCCTTGGTAGAGTGCTACGGCATCACAGCTCACAGCAACCTCCAGTTCTTGGGCTTAGGCGATTCTCTTGCCTCAGCCTCCTGAGTAGGAGTAGCTGGGACTACAGGTGACCACCACAACACCTGGCTATTTTTTATTGCAGTTTGGCCGGGGCTGGGTTCAAACCTGACACCTTTGGTTTATAGGGCTGGCGCGCTCTACCCACTGAGCCATAGGCTTCGCCCTAATGAGTTCCTTTTTACCAAGGACATGCAGGGGATGTTTCACTAGTTAGAAATATATCTCAGTTAACCTTTCCATTTCTAAATACTCTGACTCTATGAAAACTAAAAAAAATTGGCTGGTGTTGTGGGTAATGGAAGTCTCAGCTACTTAGGAAGCTAAGGCAGGACGATGGAACCTGGGCGTTTGAGGTTGTTGTGAGCTAGACTGGTATCATAGGACTCTAGCCTGGGGAAATGAAGTGAGGCTCTGTCTCAAAAACAAAAACAAAACCTCTTCGAGAAAGCTGTTAGATCAGCTAAGTTTCAGTGTTTACATGAGTAAAAGAGTGGTTCAATTCTGGAATAAGACATACAGGAGAAAGAGGCTGGGAAAAAGTGAGATTTTGAACTTTATTCTTCTTCATAATCACTGACCTAAGAGACTTTTGAACTCTTCCCCCCACCAAGACAGAGTCTGACTTTGTCCCGCCTGGTAGAGTGCCATGGCCTCATAGCTCACAGCAACCTCAAACTCCTGGGGTCAAATGATCCTCCTGCCTCAACCTCCAAAGTAGCTGGGACTACAGGTGCCCACCACAATGCCTAGTTATAAGAATAGATGGGGGTCTCACTCTTTTTCTTTTCTTTCTTCTTCTTTTTTTTTTTAGAGATAGAATCTTACTTTGTCACCCTCGGTAGAGTGCCATGATGTCACAGCTCATAGCAACCTCTAGCTCTTAGGCTTAGGCGATTCTCTTGCCTCAGCCTCCCGAGTAGCTGGGACTACAGGCACCTGCCACAAAGCCTGGCTATTTTTTTGTTGCAGTTTGGCTGGGGCCGGGTTTGAACCCCCACCTTTGGTGTATATGGGGCCGGCACCCTACTCCCTGAGCCACAGGCGCTGCCTGGGGGTCTCACGCTTGCTCAGGCTGGTCTCAAACTTTGAGCTCAAGGTATCTCGCTCTCTTGGCCTCCCAGAGTGCTATGATTACAGGCGTGAGCCACCATGCCTGGCTGAAACTTTGAACTCTTATCCATGATGAGGGTACTGGGCACAGAGAGAATTACTAGGGAGAATTTTATGTTGCTATTTTGTTAAGAAAAACCTTATTTTCAGCTTGGTGCCCATAGGACAGTGGTTACAGCATCAGCCACATGCACTGAGACCGGTGGGTTGGAACCCAGCGTGGGCCAGCTAAACAACAACTGCAACAACAACAAAAGAAAAATAGCCGGGCGTTATGGCGGGTGCCTGTAGTCCCAGCTACTTGGGAGGTTGAGGCAAGAGAATCCCTTAAGTCCAAGAGTTTGAGGTCGCTGTGAACTGTGACGTCACAGCACTCTACCAAGGGTGACATAGTGAGACTCTTGTCTCAAAACAAACCCCTATTTTCAGCTTCTGTGGATGTCAATAAATAATATCTAAGAAAGAAATTTGCTAAGTGGCAGCTTGGCACCTGTAGCTCAAGTGGCTAAGGTTCCAGTCACATATACCAGAGCTGGTGGGTTTGAATCCAACCTGGGCCTGCCAAAATGGCCTACAATGACAACTACAACCAAAAAATAGCTGGGCGTTATGGTGGGCGCCTGTGGTCCTAGCTACTTGGGAGGCTCAGGCAAGAGAATTGCTTGAGCGCAGGAGTTGGAGGTTGCTGTGAGCTGTGATGCCACAGCACTGTACCAAGGCTGGCAGCTTGAGGCTGTCTCAAAAAAAAATTTTAAGTGGCATTATGAGCATTTTATTTAGAGATAATGGAGATAAATGCTGAAATAACCAGCTAAAAGAATGTTCTAGTGATTGCTTTTGGGGAGAGAGAATGGGAGGGAGAGCTGGGGATTAATGATTTTTACAGCAATTCCTGGAATGACCATTGAAATGACATGCATGTACAATTTTGATAGAAAGATTAGAATATGAAAAAACAAAGTGGACCAGTCAGAAGCAAGTCTGCATTGTCACTGTGGTAAAAGTAGATTAAGCAGACACACAACCCAGAATTGGTAGCAAGTGCTAAAAACCTGTCAGCGGGCTGGGTGGGGTGGCTCACGCCTATAATCCTAACACTCTGGGAGGCAAAGCTGGGTGGACTGCTTTAACTCAGGAGTTCAAGACCAGTCTGTGCAAGAGCAAGACCCCTTCTCTAAAAGCAGCCAGGTGTTGTGGGGGCACCCATAGTCCCAGCTACTCGGAAGGGTGAGGCAGAAGGATCACTTGAACTCAAGAGTTTGAGGTTGCTGTGAGCTATGATGCCACAGCACTCTACCCAGGGTGACAGAGTGAGCCTCTGTCTCAAAAAAAAAAAAAAAAAAAAAAAAAATTAATAAAAACCTGTCAGCACAAATGATAAAGTTCAGTCTAAGAATTGCAGTGTTACTACAACAATAGCACTTTTCTTCTACAGACAAGTAAACTGAGGCACAATGTTATACAGTTCACTAAAGATGCAGAAGGTATGTTTTCTAGATTAAAGTCCTATTTTGCAGGACTAAGGAAAATTCAAATTCAGCAACAGAAATTATTGTAGATTGAAAAAATGGCTCAAATAATTCCTCTTCACACGTCTCATCCCATTCTGAGGCTGGTGTTTATTTCTCCATGTCTTAACCAGGTCTTGCCCTGTAACTTGCTTTGACCAAGAGAATGTGGTAGAAGTGACAATGTGCAAATTCCAAGCCAGGGCTTCAAAGAACCTTGCATAATTCTGCTGACTCGTTTGCAGCCCTGCCTACAGCAAGTGAATGAACCCTAGCTAGTGTTTTGGAGGATAAGAAAACAAGAGCTGAGGTGCCTTGGCTTTCAGCCAGAAGAACCCCAAACATATGAGAGCTACGCCTAAGTCAATAGAACTGTCTACCCAATCTGCAGCTGGTCACATTTGTGTAAGTGAGCTCAGCAGAGATAGGAACTATACAGCTGAATTGGAAACTCATAATAACGATAAATGGAGTTTTTAGTCACTAATGGTTTTGTTTTGTTTTTAAGAGAGAGGGTTTTGCCTTTATCTCCCAGGCTGGAGTACAGCAGCATCATAGCTCATTGCAGTCTCAGACTCCTAGGCTCAAGTGATCCTCCTGTTTCAGCCTTCCAGCAGCTTGGTCTACTGGCATGAGTCACTCTATCTGGCTAATTAAAACATTTTTTTTCATAGAGGCTGGGGATAGTGGCTCACGCTTGTAATCCTAGCACTCTGGGAGGCCGAGGAGGGTGGATTGCCTGAGCTCACAGGTTCAAGACCAGCTAAGCCAGAGTGAGACCCCCGTCTCTAAGGGCATTGTGGTGGGTGCCTGTAGTTCCAGCTACTTGGGAGGCTGAGACAAGAGGATTGCTTGAGCCCAAGAGTTTGACGTTGCTGTAAGCTACGATGCCACAGAACTCTACTGAGGGTGACAAAGTGAGGCTGTCTCACAAAACAAACTTTTTTAGTAAGAGCCAGTCTCATGTTGCTCAGGCTAGTCTCAAACTCCTGGCCTCAAGTGATCCACCTCGGCCTCTAAAGTGTTAGAATTACAAATGTGAGCCCCTGGAGTTAACCAATCCACTAATGTTTTGAGGCGGCAGATTTGTAATGTTCAGATAAAATCATGTTAAAACAGGTCACATAAGAACAGAATAAGGCTGAGATTTGAGGTGTAATACAATTCAAGATTTCAGCTGGGTAAGAAAAACTCAAACTGGGACACTTAAAACATCAAGAACTCCAAAGAGAACTGTTATCTGACGATGTTCCTGAATGACCAAAGACTTCCGTCTAGAGGTGAGCTCACTACTTAATTAATCCTATTAATTCTTTTTTTGTGGGGGGGACAGACCACCACAACACCCAGCTATTTTCAGAGACAGTGTCTTGGTGTTGCTCAGGCTGGTCTTGAACTCCTCAGCTCAGGCAATCCACTTGCCTTGGCCTCCCAGTGCTAGAATTACAGGCGTGAGTGAGCCACTGCACCTGGCCGGATCCTACTGATTTTTTTTTTTTTTTGAGACAGAGCCTCAAGTTGTCGCCCTGGGAAGCATGCCGTGGCATCCCAGCTCATAGCAACCTCCAACTCCTGGGCTCAAGTGCTTCTTTTGCCTCAGCCTCCCAAGTAGCTGGGATTACAGGCGCCTGCCACAACACCTGGCTATTTTTTGTTGTAGTTGTCATTGTTGATTTTAACTGGCCCAGGCCGGATTCCAACCTGCCAGCCTCGGTGTATGTGCCGCCACCCTACACAATAAGCTATGCATGCTGCCCTGGATCCTACTGATTCTTAATCAAACCTCTTGGGATTAAAGAGCTCTGACCCTTAGTGTAGGTACAAATATTATAAGAATCTTTGGGCTTACTGGTTGGCACCTGTGGCTCAGTGAGTAGGGCGCCAGCCCCATATACCAAGGGTGGTGGGTTCAAACCTGGCCCCGGCCAAACTGCAACAAAAAAATAGCTGGGCGTTGTGGCGGGTGCCTGTAGTCCCAGCAACTCTGGAGACTGAGGCAAGAGAATCACCTAAGCCCAAGAGCTGGAGGTTGCTGTGAGCTGTGATGCCACAGGACTCTACCAAAGGTGACAAAGTGAGACTCTGTCAGATAAAATCATGTTAAAACAGGTCACATAAGAACAGAATAAGGCTGAGATTTGAGGTGTAATACAATTCAAATTGTATATATAAATTTATAAATTGTACAAATAAAAAAAAAATCTTTGGGCTTGTTTAAGACTCTTCCATAGTGTCTGGAGCAAAATATTATATCCTATAAAGAGATCAGGGAGTTTTCTAGGTCTCAGTTCTTTAGGGATCCTTCTGAGTTGACACTGGATAGAAAAAGGGGGGATTCTTGTCCATTAGCAGAGATTCTCTTTGCCCTTCATCAGCATTTTGTCTCAACCCTTGAGACTGAGAACAGATCCTGGGTACAGGGATCTTGCCGCTTACATGAATCTGTTAGAATGGGAATGAGGGGCCTGGCGCCTGTAGCTCAGGCAGCTAAGGCGCCAGCCACATACACCGGAGCTGGCAGGTTCGAATCCAACCTGGGCCAAAACGTAGCTGGGCATTGTGGCGGGTGCCTGTAGTCCCAGCTACTTGGGAAGCTGAGGCAAGAGAATTGCTTGGACCCAGGAATTTGAGGTTGCTGTGAGCTGTGACGCCACAGGGCAACAGCTTGAGACTGTCCCAAAAAAAAAACAAAACATGGGAATGAGGACTCAGACAACCCAATCTTTCTCTAAGGCCAAAAAGAGGAAGAATGCTGGAAAAATCTAGATCATGAAAATGGAAATCAAATCTAGTCCCTAAATTAACCAAACCCACATATACACAGACACACACTAATATTTGTCCTCCAGTACTCAGGCAGTGCTCAATTTAATTATAACTTACACTCAAGTAAGTGTCTGTAAAAAAACAAGACACCACTTTAAAATCTGAACAGTAAGCCGGATGCAGTGCCTCATGCCTCTAATCCTAGCACTCTGGGAGGCTGGTGGATTGCTTGAGCTCACGAGTTTGAGACCAGCCTGAGCAAAAGCAAGACCCTATCTCTATTAAAAATAGAAAGTCTGAGGCAAGAGGATTGCTTGAGCCTAAGAGTTTGAGGTTGCTGTGAGCTACGATGCCACGGCACTCTACCCAGGGCAACAGCTTGAGACTCTCAAAAAAAATCTGAACAGTGATTTGTGAACAGATTTGCTCTGGTAAATGGGCCAATTATTCTTAAGGCTTGTCAAATAGCTATTAGATGTCTGTATTTTTATTTATTTATTTTTTACAGACACAGAGTCTCACTTTATCGCCCTCAGTAGAGTGCTGTGTTGTCACAGCTCACAGCAACCTCCAGCTCTTGGGCTTAGGTGATTCTCCTGCCTTAGTCTCCTGAGTAGCTGGGATTACAGGCGCCCACCACAAGCCCAGCTATTTTTGTGGTTGTAGCCGTCATTGTTGTTTGGTGGGCCCAGGCTGGATTTGAACCCGCCAGCTCAGGTGTATGTGGCTGGCGCCTTATCTGCTTGAGCCACAGGCGCCGAGCCTCAGTAAGAGATTTCTAATAGTCAAAAACAATACTGCCGAAAGGAGTTTTGGGAGTCAGATCCTTATGTGGATTTTTCTGTTTTTTCAAAGATGGGCATCTTGCACTTTGTTGCCCAGGTTGGTCTTGAACTCCTGGCTCATTCTGGGCTCAGGGAATCCTCCCACCTCAGCCTCCTGAGTAGCTGGGACTACAGGTGTGCACCACTACACCTGGCTAGGCTCTTAGGTAGACTACAAAAAGGGGTTATTGCAATAATGTAATTTGTAATTAAGAAGTAACTTTCAAACTGGTTTCTTGTACCCTCAATGAACCCCCAACAATAAAAAATATATATATATATAAAAGAAAAATAAAAAAATAAAATAGGGCGGCGCCTGTGGCTCAGTGAGCAGGATGCTGGCCCCATATACCGAGGGTGGCAGGTTCAAACCCGACCCTGGCCAAACTGAAACAAAAAAATAGCCCAGCGTTGTGGCAGGCACCTGTAGTCCCAGCTACTCGAGAGGCTGAGGCAGGAGAATCGCCTAACCCCAGGAGTTGGAGGTTGCTGTGAGCTGTGTGACGCCACGGCACTCTACCGAGGGCGATAAAGTGAAACTCTGTCTCTACAAAAAAATAAAAATAAATAAATAAAATAAAATAAAAAAAACAGAAGTAACTTTCACTTAGCCTTCTTGACGATGAAAATTATTTGGGCATGGCAACTTAGAAAAGAAAAACAGTTTGATGAGTATTAATTGTCTTTTAACTATTTCTGTATAAAAAGTTTAAATACTTACCACAGAATACCATACAAAATGGTAAAATTGGATAGATAAACCTGAATTCTTTGTGGCTCAACATGCTATAATGAAAAAGATATTTAAAAGAAAATGTTAGGTATTATTTTATATGATAGTTTGAGAAATTAATATATTTTAAGATATAATTAACATAATCTATTTTTTTTAATTATTGAGACTGGATTTCCTGCTGCAGAAATTAGAAGGAGTCTCATTATTTTAGTTACAAAGTGATTATGGTGTGCTAAAACTAATCATAACACTGATGTCAGTGTGAAATTATAAAGTACAATTACATTTGAAAAAAGGGATTTCTATTTCCAATCCAAGTAAATGATATCACTCAAGTTTGGAATAATGATATATATATTTTTAATTTTAGAATAGTATTTCTTTGGTCCCTTGATGCTTAAAATTTCAGTAGTTGCTGTGTTTTTTCCCCCTAAATCAACCTTAATTTGTTTTAATTCTCTGTGTGTTTTTTAAGCCAAATAAAATTGGTTCAACTTCTTAAAAATTTAATATAATCTTTATTAAGCAAATCACATATTTAAAGTACAATACTTATTCTGAATATCTGCACAATTACTACTACTTCTGTCTTCTAAGATAATCCCCACTAACAAATTAATGCATCTCTGAAAGCTAAATGCAAGTTAATGCATCTCTAAAAGCTAAATAGTTTACTTTGTGAAGAATTTAATTAATTTAATTTCTTGGTAACATTAAACAAAATAACAATTTGAACAAATAAAATCTTACCTATAAACTAGCAGTGTCCATAGCACAGTCAACAAAAGTATCCTGTATCTCTTTGGTGCTAGAAAGCAGCCATGAATAAAGAAGGGCAAATGAGTTCCCACAACAACGGGAAATCCTTGACTGAAGTACCAATGCCATGGATGGGAACCATAAAATGTTCCCAAATTCTGCAGTACGTTAAATTTCAAAAAATTAAACTGAACCATGGTCCACTGGAACAGTTGAAGGAAAAAGAAATAGAAATATATTTAGTGTCAAGTATTAATCTGGAAATTGACAAAATCTTTGCATTAAATCAGGACTGAAGTCTAAAACCAGACAATATTTACATTAATACTTTTGATTAGTGACTATATGAAATCCTTAATTTGTTTTATTTTATTTATTTATTTTTTGCAGTTTTTGGCTGGGGCTGGGTTTGAACCCGCCACCTCCAGCATATGGGGCCTGCGCCCTACTCATTTGAGCCACGGGCGCTGCCCCCAGAAATCCTTAATTTTTTTCTTCTCTAAGTTTTCATGTATTCTTTGTTAATTTGAGATTCATTTTGAAATGTTTATATTTTGTCAAGATAAGTTTACATTCAATTAGAGATAAAGAGGATAGTAAAAAACAATTTTTTTTTGGAGACAAAAGTCTTACTCTCTGGGCGGCGCCTGTGGCTCAGTCAGTAAGGCGCCGGCCCCATATACCGAGGGTGGCGGGTTCAAACCCGGCCCCCGCCGAACTGCAACCAAAAAATAGCCGGGTGTTGTGGAGGGCGCCTGTAGTCCCAGCTACTCGGGAGGCTGAGGCAAGAGAATCGCTTAAGCCCAGGAGTTGGAGGTTGCTGTGAGCTGTGTGAGGCCACGGCACTCTACCGAGGGCCATAAAGTAAGACTCCGTCTCTACAAAAAAAAAAAAAAAAAAAAAGAGTCTTACTCTGTTACTCTGGGTAGAATGCTATGGCATCACCGTAGTTCACAGCAACCTCAAACTCTTGGGCTCAAGTGATCCTCTTGCCTTAACCTCCCAAGTGGCTGGGACTATAGGTGCCCACTACAATGCCTGGCTAGTTTTTTTTTTCCTTTTATTTTTAGTAGAGACGGAGTCTTACTCTTGCTCAGGCTGGTCTCGAACTTGTGAGCTCAAGCAATTCACCTGCCTTGGCCTCCCAGAATGTTAGGATTACAGGCATGAGCCACCATGGCCAGTCACTAAAAAATAATTTTTATGAGAATATATGTGTGGCATGTATATTAAAAATTAACTCTAGTACTTTATAAAGTCACACATTAAGATAAAGCTTTGAAACGTTACAATTTGAATGATAGCACAAAGCAGATGGTAAAGACAGCAACAAAAGTAGCAGGTAACTGCTGTGGCTCAGGCTTGTAATCCTAAACACTCTGGGAGGCTGAGGTGGGTGGATTGCCTGAGCTCACTCTGTCTCAAAAAGTAACAATGGACTCTTCAGTATCAACTAAGATACATACAGTTTTGTTATGTATACAATAAACTGAACCAGAGGTGTATTCTAGATATCTTTTTTTTTTTTTGTAGAGACAGAGTCTCACCTTACCGCCTTCAGTAGAGTGCCATGATGTACACAGGACTCACAGCAACCTCTAGCTCTTGGGCTTCCGCGATTCTCCTGCCTCAGCCTCCCAAGCAGCTGGGATTACAGGCGCCCGCCACAACGCCCGGCTATTTTTTGGTTGCAGTTCAGCCGGGGCTGGGTTTGAACCCGCCACCCTCGGTATATGTGGCTGGCGCCTTACTCACTGAGCCACAGGGTCTCATTATGTTACCCTTGGTAGAGTGCCACTGTGTCACAGCTCATGGCAACCTTGAACTCTTGGGCTTAAGTGATTCTCTTGCCTCAGCCTCCCAAGTAGCTGGGATTACAGGTGCCCACCATAGTGCCTGGCTATTTTTTGTTGCAGTTGTTATTGTTTTTGCTGGGCCGGGATGGGGCTTGAACCTGCCAGCCTCGGTGCATGTGGCTGGTGCTGTAACCACTGGGCTACCGGCACTGGGCGTCTACATATCTTTTTTTTGGCCGGGGCTGGGTTTGAACCCGCCACCTCTGGCATATGGGACTGGCGCCCTACTCCTTGAGCCACAGGCGCCGCCCTCTACATATCTTTTTTAATGTATCTTATATCATTTAAAAAAAAAAATGATTTGCCTCTGTTCCAAAATATTAATGGATCGAAAATCCATGTTGAGCTTTCAGTTGAAATAAATGGTTAAAGCAAAAATATCTTTTTTTTTTTTGTAGAGACAGGGTCCCACTTCATGGCCCTCGGTAGAGTGCCGTGGCCTCACACAGCTCACACAACCTCCCACTACTGGGCTCAAGCGATTCTCCTGCCTCAGCCTCCCGAGCAGCTGGGACCACAGGCGCCCGCCACAACGCCCGGCTATTTTTTGGTTGCAGTTTGGCCGGGCCGGGCCTGAACCCGTCACCCTCAGCATATGGGGCCGGCACCCTACCAACTGAGCCACAGGTGCCGCCCAAAGCAAAAATATCTTTAACTTAATATATTTTTACTTACTTGGCCAAAAAATATACGATCAATTATCAGAGATAAACTCAAAGTGACAAATCTGAAAAACAAAATAGAATGGTGATTCACATTCTGAACTTGCTAAAAATCTGATACTGGTATACTGGCTTTATAAGTGCTTTGCATCAAAAGCCATTTTAAAAATTAAACCTTTACAGTTTCACCAACTAAATGTGGATGCATACATTTTGAAAGATATAATCTATTGATAAAGATTACTTATCAATAGATTAAGATTACTTTATCAATTTATTAATATCATAAAATATAATATTTTTCAAAAATCAGCTAAGCATATTTGTGCAGATCAGTTTCTAAACTCTATTCTGTTCTGTTGATCTTGTGTTCCTTCTCCAGTACCACACAGTATTTTTTTCTGTTTTTTGAGAGATGGGGTCTTGCTCTGTTGCCTAGCTAGAGTGCAGTGGTGTGATCATAGCTCACTGCAGCCTTGAACTCCTGGGCCCATCTGATCCTCCTGCCTAGCCTCCCAAGAGATTACAGGTTTGCGTCACTGCACCCACTATACTAATTTCTGATAGCATAAATAAGTTTTATTTTTGAATTTCATAAGAATAGAATCATACCATATGAACTATATGTTCAAATTCCTTCAGTCATTATGCTTGTGAAACTGAAACCATGTTTTTCTTGCATGCTGTAGTTGATTTATGATGCCGTGTATTGTTAACTGTGTATATCACACTGTGTGTGTTTATTCTCTTGATAGAGACTGTGCTGCTCATTTTTGGCGATTATGAATAGTGCTGCTGTAAACATTCTTTTACACATCTTTGTGTACATTCTGTTGGGCATATAACTAGGATCTGGGCCTTAAGGTGTAAGTGCAATCAGTTTAAGTAAATAATTAAAACTTTTCTAAAGTGGTTCTATCAATTTACATTCCCACAGAAATACATAGTTTTTAGCCATTTAGGTGGATGTCATGGTGGTAGTAGTAAGTAGTACCTCAAGGTAGTTTTACTTTGTTTCCTCTATGACTAATGAGATGAGTACCTTTATACTTACTGGCCATGTGAGTGTTTTTAAAGTATCTGTTCAAGTCTTTTGGTCATTTTTCTACTCAGTTACAGATTTTTAAAGTTTTGTATATAGTCTGGATATAAGGGCTTAGTTGGTTACATGTATCTTTTCCTAATTTGAGACGGTCTTACTTTGTCGCCCTCAGTAGAGAGCTATGGTATCACAGCTCACAGCAACCTCTAGCTCCTGGGCTTAGCTGATTTGCTTGCCTCATTCTCCCAAGTAGCTGGGACTACAGGCACCTGCCATAACGTCGGGCTATTTATTTTGTTGCAGTTTGGCTGGGGCCAGATTTGAACCTGGCACCCTCGGTATATGGGGTTGGCGCCCTACTTACTGAGCCACAGGCGCCACCTGTGTGGCATGTTTTTCACTCTTACAATGGCGTATGTGAAGAACGAAAGTCTTTAACATGTTCAAATGTATCTATCTTTTTCTTTGTAGTTAGTACTTACTACGTTCTAGTTAGGAAATTTTTACCTGCCTCAAAGTCACAAAGATATACTATCATTTCTTGCAGAAGCACCACTGTTTATCCTTTACATAAAGATCTATAATTATTTTGGATTTTGTTTTGTGTTTGTTCTTTTGTTCATGCTGGAAAGTAGGGGTCAAGATCAGTTTTTTAAGTTTTTTTCCCCACATGGATAGACAACTATATATGTATATTGAAGAGACTGTTCTTTCCCTACCATATTGTAGTATCAGCTTCATCATAAAAGTGATAACATTGTCTGAGTTTGCTGCTGGACCCTATTTTGTTCCACTGATTTGTTTTATCTTTCACTAACTTTTAAGTTTTCTTTCTTTCTTTTTCTTTTTTTTGTAGAGACACAGTCTCACTTTGTCACCCTTGGTAGAGTGCCGTGGTGTCACACAGCTCACAGCAACCTCCATCTCCTGGGCTTAGGTGATTCTCTTGCCTCAGCCTCCCGAGTAGCTGGGACTACAGGTGCTCGCCGCAATGCCCAGCTATTTTATTTTATTTTATTTTATTTTATTTATTTTTTATTTTTTTATTAAACCATAGCTGTGTACATTAGTATGATCATGGGGCACCATACACTTGGTTCATATATCGTTTGACACATTTTCATCACATTAGTTAACATAGCTTTTGTAGCATTTTCTTAGTTATTTTGCTAAGACCTCTACATTCCACATTTACTAGGATTCACATATACCCTTGTAAGATGCACCGCAGGTGTAATCCCATTAATCCCCCTTCTTCTCCCTCCCTCCCCTCCCTTTCCCCTTTCTCCCTATTCTTAGGTTATAACTGGGATATAGCTTTCATGTGAAGGTCCTACATTAGTTTCATAATAAGGGTGAGTACATTGGGTACTTTTTCTTCCATTCTTGAGACACTTTACTAAGAAGAATGTGTTCCAGCTCCATCCATGTAAACATGAAAGAGGTAAAGTCTCCATCTTTCTTTAAGGCTGCATAATATTCCATGGTGTACATATACCACAATTTATTGATCCATTCGTGGATCGATGGGCACTTGGGCTTTTTCCATGACTTAGCAATTATGAATAGGGCTGCAATAAATATTCTTATACAAATATCTTTGTTATGGTGTGATTTTTGGTCTTCTGCCCAGTAGGGGGATTACAGGATTGAATGGCAGATCTATTTTTAGATCTTTAAGTGTTCTCCATATCTCTTTCCAAAAGGAATGTATTAATTTACATTCCCACCAGCAGTGCAAAAGTGTTCCCTTTTCTCCACATCCACGCCAACATCTCTGGTCTTGGGATTTTGTGATATAGGCTAGTCTCACTGGAGTCAGATGATATCTCAAAGTAGTTTTGATTTGCATTTCTCTGATGATTAAAGATGATGAGCATTTTTTCATATGTCTGAAGGCCATGCGCCTGTCTTCTTCAGAGAAGTTTCTCTTCAAGTCCCTTGCCCAGCCTGCAATGGGATCCCTTGTTCTTTTCTTGCTAATGTGTTTGAGTTCTCTGTGGATTCTGGTTATTAAACCTTTGTCGGAGACATAACCTGCAAATATCTTCTCCCATTCTGAAGGCTGTTTGCTTGCTTTACTTACTGTGTTCTTGGCTATGCAGAAGCTTTTTAGTTTGATCAAGTCCCAATAGTGCATTTTTGAAGCAGCTTCAATTGCCCAGGGGGTCTTTCTCATAAAAAACTCGCCCAACCCAATTTCTTCAAGAGTTTTCCCTACACTCTCTTCTAGTATTTTTATAGTTTCATGTCTTAGGTTTAAATCTTTAATCCAGTGAGAGTCTATCTTGGTTAATGGTGAGAGGTGTGGGTCCAGTTTCAGTCTTCTACAGGTTGCCAGCCAGGTCACCCAGCACCATTTGTTAAATAGGGAATCTTTTCCCCACTGAATGTTTTTAATTGGCTTGTCAAAGATTAAATAACGGTAAGTAGCTGGATTCATCTCTTGGTTCTCTATTCTGTTCCAGACATCTACTTCTCTGTTTTTGTGCCAGTACCATACTGTTTTGATCACTATCAATTTGTAGTATACTCTGAGGTCTGGTAGCGTGATTCCTCCTGCTTTGTTTTTATTTTTGAGTAATGTGTTGGCTATTCGAGGTTTTTTCTGATTCCAAATAAAACGAAGTATTTTTTCTCAAGATCTTTAAAGTATGACAGTGGAGCTTTAATGGGGATTGCATTGAAATTATATATTGCTTTGGGTAGTATGGACATTTTAACAATGTTGATTCTTCCCAACCATGAGCATGGTATATTTTTCCATTTGTTAACATTCTCAGCTATCTCTTTTCTTAGAGTTTCATAGTTCTCTTTATATAGATCTTTCACGTCCTTTGTTAGATAAACTCCCAAGTATTTCATCTTCTTTGGCACTACTGTGAATGGGATAGAGTCCTTAATTGTTTTTTCAACTTGACTATTGTTGGTATATATAAAGGCTACCGATTTATGAATGTTGATTTTGTAACCTGAGACGCTGCTGTATTCCTTAATCACTTCTAAGAGTTTTGTAGTAGAGTCCCTAGTATTTTCCAGATATACAATCATATCATCTGCGAAGAGTGAAAGTTTGATCTCTTCTGACCCTATGTGGATACCCTTGATCGCCTTTTCTTCCCTAATTGTGGTGGCTAAAACTTCCATTACAATGTTAAAGAGCAATGGAGACAATGGGCAGCCTTGTCTGGTTCCAGATCTAAGTGGAAATGATTCCAATTTAACTCCATTCAATATGATATTGGCTGTGGGTTTGCTGTAGATGGCCTCTATCAGTTTAAGAAATGTCCCTTCTATACCAATTTTCTTAAGTGTTCTAATCATGAATGGATGTTGGATGTTATCAAAAGCTTTTTCTGCATCGATTGAGAGAATCATATGGTCTTTGTTTTTTAATTTGTTTATGTGCTGGATTACATTTATAGATTTACGTATATTGAACCAGCCTTGAGACCCTGGGATAAAACCGACTTGGTCATGATGTATGATTTGTTTGATATGTTGCTGGATTCTGTTTGTTAGAATCTTGTTGAATATTTTTGCATCTATATTCATTAGTGATATTGGTCTATAATTTTCTTTTCTTGTTGGGTCTTTTCCTGGTTTGGGGATCAGGGTGATGTTTGCTTCATAGAATGTGTTGGGTAGTCTTCCTTCTTTTTCTACCTTTTGGAACAGGTTGAGTAGTATAGGTACTAGTTCCTCTTTAAAGGTTTGGTAGAATTCTGACGTGAAACCATCTGGTCCCGGGCTTTTCTTTTTGGGGAGATTTTGTATGGTTGATGATATTTCTGAACTTGATATGGGCCTGTTCAACATTTCCACTTGTTTTTGATTAAATCTTGGAAGGTGACGTGTTTCCAAGTAACGGTCGATTTCCTTCAGATTTTCGTATTTCTGAGAGTATAGTTTCTTGTAATATTCATTAAGGATTTTTTGGATTTCTGAGGAGTCTGTTGTTATTTCATCTGTGTTATTTCTGATTGATGAGATTAGAGATTTTACTCTTTTTTTCCTGATTAGGTTGGCCAAAGGTTTATCTATTTTGTTGACCTTTTCAGAAAAACCAGCTTTTTGATTTATTGATCTGTTGTATTATTCTTTTGTTTTCAATTTCATTTAGTTCTGCTCTGATTTTGGTTATTTCTTTTCTTTTACTGGATTTGGGGTTGGATTGTTCTTCCATTTCCAGTCTCTCGAGATGTCCCATTAAGTTGCTTACTTCCTCTTTTTCTGTTCTCCTGAGGAGGCTTGCAGTGCTATAAATTTCCCTTGTAGAACTGCCTTTGCTGTGTCCCAGAGGTTCTGATAGTTCGTGTCTTCATTGTAGTTTTGTTCCAGAAATTTGGCAATTTCCTTCTTGATCTCATCTCTGACCCAGCTATCATTCAGCATAAGGTTATTTAACTTCCATGTTTTTGTATGTGTATGCAGATTCCTGTTGTTACTCATGTCAAGTTTTATTCCATGATGGTCAGAGAAGATGCATGGAATAATTTCTATTCCTTTAAATTTGCTGAGGTTAGACTTGTGACCTAAGATGTGATCGATTCTGGAGTAAGTTCCGTGGGCTGATGAGAAGTATGTGTATTCAGTTTTGTTGGGATGAAATGTTTTGTAGATGTCAGCTAAATCTAAATGCTGGATGGTTAGATTTAAATCTAGAATTTCTTTGCTCAGCTTTTTGTTGGAGGATCGATCCAGCACTGCCAAAGGAGTGTTAAAATCTCCGACTATTATAGAGTTGGAGGAAATCAAGTTGCTCATGTCTGTTAGAGTTTCTCTTATAAATTGAGGTGCATTCTGGTTGGGTGCATAGATATTAATAATTGAAATCTCATCATATTGAGTCTTACCCTTAACAAATATGAAGTGACCATTTTTGTCCTTCCTTACTTTTGTTGGTTTAAAGCCTATTGTGTCCGCAAATAAAATTGCAACTCCTGCTTTTTTCTGGATACTATTTGCCTGAAGTATGGATGACCATCCTTTCACCCTGAGTCTGTATTTGTCTTTTAAGTTAAGATGTGACTCTTGTATGCAACAAATGTCTGGCCTGAGTTTTTGTATCCAGTCAGCTAACCTATGTCTCTTTAGAGGGCAGTTTAAGCCATTCACATTAATGGAGAGCATTGATAAGTTTGGTGAAATTTGGGGTATTGAGTTTTTTGAAAGTCCAGTGGGCATTTTTAATCCTTTTGCCATTGTGGAAGTTAGAGTTTGATCAGAAGTTTCTGAGTGAGTTTACTTTTGTAGTAAAGGATTGGGTTGGTTATTATGGAGGATAGGTCTGAGAATATCCTGAAGAGCTGGTTTAGTTATGGCAAATTTCTTTAGCATATGTATGTCATTAAAGTATTTAATTTCTCCGTCGTAAATGAAACTCAGTTTAGCTGGGTACAAGATCCGGGGTTGAAAGTTATTTTGCTTGAGGAGATTAAACGTTGATGACCACCCTCTTCTGGCTTAAAAAGTTTCAGCAGAGAGATCTGCAGTCATTCTAATGTTCTTCCCTTTGAAGGTAATAGATTTCTTTCTCCTGGCAGCTTTGAGAATTTTCTCCTTCATATTAACTTTAGTGAAGTTAATTATGATATGCCTGGGGGATGTCTTATTGGGGTTGAGTCGTGCTGGGGTTCTGAAGCTATCTGCTATCTGAATTTCAGGTTCTCTAGGCATGTCTGGAAAATTCTCTTTCATAATTTCATGCAGAAGGGCCTCTGCGCCCAGTGAGGCCACTTCATCTGTTTCAGGAATTCCTATGAGACGGATATTTGCCTTCTTTGAGTTATCCCAGAGCTCTCTGAGTGAGTGATCCATTTTTGCTCTCCATTTCTCTTCCTCTTTGAGAGTTTGGGAGCGTTCAAATGCTTTGTCTTCGATGTCGGAGATCCTTTCTTCTGCTTGGTCCATTCTGTTACTAAGGGATTACTGCACCAAGTTATTAGGGAATAGCACATAAATGAAGAGAAAACTCATTTTCCCAATGAAGTGTGGCAAATGTTCAACTGATGACATTTTCAGCTTGATATGGTAAGATGATGATAGTGACCGTAATACAGCATAAGTACATGCCGTCTCGTGTAATTTCTTATAGACCCAGCTTGGTTCTTCTCCAGTGTCTCCTCTTCGAGTTGTACCTGATTTTATTACCAGTTTTCATTCGAATCCACTGGGGAATGGGACGATTTTGTTTTTGTTTCTTGGCCAAAAACCGCTTGATTCTGAAAGTCTTATGAGAGGACATGGCGACAAACGAGACTACTCACCCCAGCTATTTTTTTATTGCAGTTTGGCTAGGGCCAGGTTTGAACTAGCCACCCTGGGTTTATGGGGCTGGTGCCCTATCCACTGAGCCACAGGCGCCACCCCTCTATTTTTTTTGTTGTTGTTGTTGCCCTCGGTAGAGTGCCTTCACATCAGAGCTCACAGCAACCTCTAGCTCTTGGGCTTAGGCGATTCTCTTGCCTCAGTCTTCTGAGTAGCTGGGATTACAGGTGCCCGCCACAACGCCTGACTATTTTTTTGTTGCAGTTTGGCCGGGGCCAAGTTTGAACCCGCCACTGTCCGTATATGGGGCTGGCGCCCTACCCACTGAGCCACAGGCACTGCCCACTCTAAGTTTTCTTAATAACTTTAACTTTGTAAGAAATCTTAATATCTAGTAGTGTAAGTCCTCCAATACTTTTTTTTCCCCCATGAATCTTAGGTATTCTTGGCCTTTTGCTTTCTAAGTTTATAATCAGCTAATCAGGTTTGGTATGGTGGCTCACATCTATAATCCTAGTACTCTGGGAGGCCAAGGTGGGAGGATCCCTTGAGGTCAGGAGTCGGAGACCAGCCTGAGCAAGGTGATGTTCCATCTTTACTAAAAATAGAAAAGTTAGCTGAAGGTAGTAGTGCACACCTGTAGTCCCAACTAATTAGGAGGCTGAGGCAGGAGGATTGCTTGAACCCAGGAGTTTCAGGTTGCTGTGAGCTAGGCTGAGGCCAGGGAACTCTAGCCTGAATGACCAAATGAGACTATCTCAAAAAAACAAAACAAAACAAAAGAAAACAATAGCTAACCAATTCATACACAGCCACACAAACTCTATTGGGATTTTAATTTGACTTGCACTGAATGTAAAGATCAATGTGTGGATTGTCTATCATCCACAAACATGGTATATTCCCCTTTATTAAGGCCTTTGTTAATTTTTCCCAGTGTTTTGCAGCTTTTTGTATAGAGTCTTACATAACTTTTATTACTTTATTCATAAGTGAATCTGATATTTTTCTCTCCTGAGACAAAGTCTCACTATGTTGCCCTAGGCTAGAGTGCCGTAATAGCTCACAGCAACCTCACACTCCTGGGCTAAAGCAATCCTCTTGTCTCAGCCTCCTGAGTAGCTGAGACTACAGGCACCTGCCCCAGTGCTCAGCTAATTCTTCTATTTTCTTTTTTTTGGGGACAGAGTCTGATTTTGTTGCCCTTGTTAGAGTGCTGTGGTGTCATACCTCACAGCAACCTCAAACTCTAGGTCTCAAGTGATACTCTTGCCTCAGCCTCCCGAGTAGCTGGGACTACAGGCACCTGCCACAATGCCTGGCTATTTTTGGAGACAGGGTCTCATTCTTGCTCAGGCTGGCCTCAAACTCCTGAGCTCAGGCAATCCACTTGCCTCAGCCTCTGAGAGTGCTAGGATTGTAGGCGTGAGCCGCTGCGCCAGCCTTTAATTCTTTTATCTTTAGTAGAGACTGGGTCTTGCTCTTGCTGAGGCTGGTCTTGAACTCCTGAGCTCGAGCAATCCACCTGCCTTGGCCTCCCAGAGTGCTAGGATTATGGGTGACCATGCCTGGCCTGCTTTTTCTTTTATTTTTTTAATGTCATGAACCATACTGATCAATTTAAAAATAATTAAACCTAGATGAGCACAATGGCTCATGCCTGTAATTCTAGTGACTTAGGAGGCTGAAGTGGAAGTATTGCTTGAGCCAGGAGTTCAAGGCTGCAGTGAGCTATGGTCATATGCCACTGTACTCTAGCCTGGGTGATAAAGCAAGACTCCATTTCATTAAAAAAAAAGAAAAAAGTAAACAACCTACTTCTTGTTTTACTTATTCTACTTATTATTGGTGAGACAATGTGGCAGCTGAAAGTCAATCGAGGTATTGCTGATTATAAAAAATGACAATGGTAGCTTAAATTCTTCTTATTTAAAAAATTTTTTTAAAGACAGAGTTTCACTCTGTCACCTTCTGTAGAGTCCAGTGGCATCACACAGCTCACAGCAACCTCCAGCTCTTGGGCTTAGGTGATTCTCTTGCCTTAGCCTCCCAGTAGCTGGGACTACAGGCACCCACCACAACGCCCAGCTATTTTTTGTTGCAGTTTGGCCGGGGCCAGGTTTGAACCCACCACCTCGGTATATGGGGCTCGCACCCTACCCACTGAGCCACAGGTGCCGTCCTACCCCCCCCCCCCCCTTTTGAGACAGACTCTCACTATGTCGCCCTTGGCAGAGTGCTGTGGCATCACTGCTCACAGCAACCTCAAACTCCTGGGCTTAAGCAATTCTCTTGACTCAGCCTCCCAAGTAGCTAAGACTACAGGCGCCCATCACAACACCCAGCTATTTTTTGTTGCAGTTTGGCAGGGGCTGGGTTCGAACCTGCCACCTTCAGTATATGGGGCCAGCGCCCCACCCACTGAGCCACAGGCACTGCCCGGTAGCTTAAATTCTTTTTTTTTTTTTTTTTGTAGAGACAGAATCTCACAGTACCGCCCTCGGGTAGAGTGCTGTGGCGTCACACGGCTCACAGCAACCTCTAACTCTTGGGCTTACACGATTCTCCTGCCTCAGCCTCCAGAGCAGCTGGGACTACAGGAGTCCGCCACAACGCCTGGCTATTTTTTTGTTGCAGTTTGGCCAGGGCTGGGCTTGAACCCGCCACCCTCGGCATATGGGGCTGGCGCCCTACTCACTCAGCCACAGGTGCCGCCCGGTAGCTTAAATTCTTAAGATCATAGCTCACTGCAACCTCAGACTCGGGCTGTGGGCATCCTGATGCCTCAGCCTCCCGAAGCTGCTGGCATTACAGGTGCGCACCTGGCTGGGTTTTTCATTTTTTTTTCATGAGTTGGGGTCTCACTCTCACTCAGACAAGTGTCAAACTCCTGAGCTCAAGCAATCCTCCTGCTGCAGCCTCCCACAGTGCTGGGATTACAGGTGTGAGCCATTGCGCCTGGCTAGCTTTGGTTTCAGTGTTGCCTTTTGGTGGTCCTCTCCACTTACTCCATACAAAATAACAGCCCCCTCACCCTAGGCATTCTATCTTCCTTATTCCATATTATTTTTCCTTATAGTACTTGCCAAATATATATTTACTTTTTATCTTTTTAGCTGTTTGTCTACTCACACTAGAATGTAAATTTCATGAAGGCAAAGACTTTGTTTTGTTAAACTGCTGTATCTCCAGAACACTGTCTGGGACACAGTAGGATTAAATATTTGCTCAATGAATGAATACATTCAAAACAATGTTAATAAACCTGAGAAATGACAAAAGTAGCAACTTAGCCATGAGATAATTTAATCCTTTCAAAAAAAAAATTTTTTTTTTTTTTTGAGAAAAGAGCGTCAAGCTGTTACCTTTGGTGGAGTACTATGGCATCACAGCTCACAGCGACCTCCAACTCCTGGGCTCAAACGATTCTCCTGCCTCCACCTCCCAAGTAGCTGGGACTACAGGCATCCGCCACAACGCCTGGCTATTTTTGGTTGCAGCTGTCATTGTTGTTTGGTGGGCCTGGGCTGGATTCGAACCCGCCAGCTCAGGTGTATGTGGCTGGCGTCTTAGCCGCTCGAGCCACAGGTGCTGAGCCAATCCTTTCAAATTGATACCCCCGAAATACTTATGCAGAGTGAATACTAGTACAGTCATGTCTCACTTAATGATGGGGATATGTTCTGAGAACTGCATCATTAGACGAGTTCTTTACTGCGTGAACATGATAGAGTGTGCTTACACAAATCTACATGGTATAGCTTACTACTACACACCTAGGCTATATGGTATAGCCTACTGCTCCTAGGCATAGGACATTACTGCTGAATACTGTAGGCAACTGTAACATTATGGCAAATATTTATGTATCTAAACATATTTAAACATAGAAAAGTAAAGAGATGGTATTATAATCTTATGAGATCACTGTTGTGTATGCATTTGATCAATGACCAAACTGTCCGTATCATGTGTCAGTAGACACTTATCCCCACAGTAAATAATTATTTTGGGTATTCTACCAGATACTTGGGATAAGTTTGTGGTTAGGGTTTCAATCCCAGTTCTGTTTTTTTTTTTTTTTTTGTGATTTTTGGCCGGGGCTGGGTTTGAACCCGCCACCTCTGGCATATGGGACTGGTGCCCTACTCCTTGAGCCACAGGTGCCGCCTTTTTTTTTTTTTTTTGAGATAGAATTTATGTCGCCCTCGGTAGAGTGCCGAGTGCCGTGGTGTCACAGCTCACAGCAACCTCAAACTCTTGGGCTTATGCAATTCTGTTGCCTCAGCCTCCCAAGTAGCTGGGACCATAGCCACCTGCCACAATGCCCGGCTATTTTATTTGTTGTTGTTGTTGTTGTCATTGTTATTTGGCAGGCCTGGGCTGGGTTCAAACCCACCAGCCCCCGTGTATGTGGCCAGAGCCCTAATTGCTGAGCTAGAGGTACCAAGGCCCCAGTTCTGTTATATCACAGCAGTCAGCCCAGGGACCTCAGTTAACACACTTTTAATTTCTCCAAGTCCCCTTTACTACTAATAAAAACACATATATTGCCTAGATGTGTGGTTGTGAAAATCATGAGGTAATATGTAAAAACACATTATAAAATTTTAAAGCTCTGTACAAATGTAAAAGAATAAATTACCTCTAAAACGTATTTGAGAAATAGCTAGGAAATAGCATAGGAACATTCTAAGTTAGAAATAATTTTAAAGATTCTCAGATAAGCAAATTAAAATCCTTATATAGTTAGTCAGGATCATAAATATAAAAAATGTAAAATATAAATTCAGAAATATTCTCCTTCCTTGGACTGAGAGTTCACTGACATTAGAAGATATAAAAACTGGCCAGGCACAGTGGTTCACACCTGCAATCCCAGCAGTTGGGAGGTAGAAGTAGGTGGATTGCTTGAGGCCAGGGGTTCGAGAGCAGCCTGGGTAACACAGCAAGATCTCTTCTTTACAAAAAGTTAGCCAGGCACAGTGGTGTGTGCCCGTAGTCCTAGCTACTCAGGAGGCTGGAATAGGCGGATCACTTGAGCCCAGCAATTCAAACCTGCACTGAGCTATAATTGCACCACTGTACTCCAGCCTGGGCAACAGAGTGAGACCCTGTCTCTCTCTCTCTGCCCCCCCACCCCCCCAAAAGAAAGCAAGAGAGAAGAGATAATAACTGAAAAATGTAAAAATATATATATATTTTTTTGAGACAGAACCTCAAGCTGTCGCCCTGGGTAGAGTGCTGTAGCATCACAGCTCACAGCAACCTCAAACTCTTGCCTCAGCCTCCCAAGTAGCTGGGACTACAGGCGCCGGCCACAACACCTGGCTATTTTTTTTTTTTTTTGTGGTTTTTTTGGCCGGGGCTGGGTTTGAACCGGCCACCTCCGGCATATGGGACCAGCGCCCTACCCCTTTGAGCCACAGGCACTGCCCAACGCCTGGCTATTTTTTGCTTGCAGCCGTTATTGTTGTTTGGCAGACCCGGGCTGGATTAGAACCTGACAGCTCAGGTGTATGTGGCTGGCGCCTTAGCCGCTTGGGCCACAGGCGCCAAGCCAAAATGTAAAAATCTTGTTCACAGTTTATCATTTATAATTAATAGATGGATTATAGCCATACTTACCCTACAGGCAAAAAGGAATGTAGAATAAGATCAAGCTTTCTCTGTTCTTGACAGAAATGTCTGAAAAGCAAAGGTATCCATGGAATGACAGCTGTGGGACGAATTATAAAGGCAAGTGCCACCACGGATGAGTACTTGACACTGTAAGCAAGGAAAATGTGTTATCAAAACAAGTGGGAAATTACTTTTGAAATTATCTACTATTTACACTGTAATATGCATTTTCCTTTTGATGCGTATATAAATAGTTATGTGAACTTTGGCAGTTATTTATGCTTTCTGAGTCTTTACCTCAGAAAAGCATAAATTAAGTTTGTGCCTCTTATCTGTAAAAAGAGGTAATATCTAAAGTATTTTCCAGCACTAATATCCTAATTCCAGTATTTTCAAGAATTCAAGTTATATGTCTTAATGCCTCGTGTGCTGAAAAGTATACTAACTTTTCACTTTACAACTTTGCCAATTATTTTCTTTGCAGAAAAGTGGACAGTTTTCCCTAAGGAGCTATAAGAAAGTCACACAAACCCTTTCTCTAAGAAAAAACATGCACATTTAGAGAAACATTAGGCAATGATGGGTTTATGAGTACATATGATTTTGTTTTGAAAGTAAGCTAATTTATCCAATTGAAAGATAAAATATATAAAAATTCTACTATACAAATCAGTATCATTATGGATAAAAATGTAGATTTTTGCTAACAGGACTTCTCTCAATAAATTATTGAAAGAGATGATTTGATAATTTAATCACAAGGACTACAGAGTAAATTAGCATGTGGAAAAATACTTAGCCCTGCTAAAAATTAAAGCAAGCAAAATAAAACATATGACACCATTATTACCTATTAACTAATAAATAACTTTAAATAATCCCTACATCAATGAGGCTGTAAAAGCAGGGATAACACATTTAAAGGCTTATAGAAGACAGATAAATAATCAAAATGAGAAAGGCAGACTTGGGGGGACTACAAGACTGTCTTGAAGGAATCCTGGTCCAAAATGATACCAGGATTTCCAATTTTTCAGAAGAAACCATAAATCTAGATTTCCATGTAAGATCTCCCTATTTAAAAAACTTAGTTGGGCGGTACCTATGGTTCAGTGACTAGGACGCCGGCCCCATATACCAAGGGTGGCAGGTTCAAACCTGGCCCTGGTCAAACTGCAACAACAAAAAAATAGCCAGGCGCTGTGGTGGGTGCCTATAGTCCCAGCTACTCAGGAGGCTGAGGCAAGAGAATCGCCTAAGCCCAAGAGCTGAAGGTTGCTGTGAGCTGTGATATCACATTACTCTACAGAGGGTGACAAAGTGAGATTCTGTCTCTAAAAAATAAAAAGACATTTAGGTGGCACCTGTAGCTCAAAGGAGTAGGGCACTGGCCCCATATACTGGAAGTGGTGGGTTCAAACCTAGCCTTGGCCAGAAACTCCAAAAAATTAAAAAAAAAAAGAAATACAATAGACACTGTACAAGTGGCATAAAAATGTATCTGTGGCTTAGTTTGACTTTCAAATAGCCAACTTTTGCTATAGTGAAATTACATAGAGGACTCTTAAATATATATTTCTAGTCTTGACCTTGCTCTAAATTTTCAGATTTATATTTCTTACTCCTTTTTGAATTTTTTTTTTTTGAGACAGAGTCTTATTATGTCACCCTCGGAAGAGTGCCGTGGTGTCACAGCTCACAATAACCTTAAACTCTTGGGCTTAAGCAATTCTCTTGCCTCAGCCTCCCACGTAGCTGGGACTACAGGTGCCCGTCACAATGCCCGGCTATTTTTTGGTTGTAGTTGTCATCGTTGTTTGGCAGGCCCAGGCTGGATTTGAACCCGCCAGCTCCAGTGTATATGGCTGGTGTTCTAGCCGCTGAGCTACAGGTGCCGAACCCTTTTTGAGTATTTTTAGTAATGCATAGATCACATACTGACACTCAGAATTAGTGTATAAATTTTCTATGTGACATAAATTTTCCCTCAAACCTGTTCAGTATACACTATGTAAGTAAATAGCATCACTTAGTTTCTGAGTCTTAAAAATTGGAGTCACCTTAAACAGCAGCTTCTTATCCCATGCAGCTACCTCTCTTTCCTACTTTAGCTGTCATCATTTTACTTCAAGTCCTATCACTTACCTTCTTTTTTTTTTAATTTTAATTTTTTTTTTTATTAAAATCATAGCTGAGTACGATAATGCAATCATGAGGTACAATGTGCTGGTTCCATATACAGTCTGAAATATTTTCACTGAACACTTACCTTCGTTTTTGGCACTGCTCAGAAACATTCCTTTGTTTAACAGTCATAGGCAACACTTACTGAACACTTACTTTGTAAGAAACTCTAAATTATACATTTTACTTAGATTCTCATTTCATTCTTTGGAGAGCTGTTTTATTTTCATTTTACAGAAATCAATGCTTAGATATTCTGTACTAAGTCTGGAATAGTAGTTGTCATGCTTTACTGGAAGAATGCTTACATAGTAGTCCTTTTGTACCACATGATCCTTGCTTTCTGACTCAGTCAGTGGAAGGCACCTGACCCAAGCAGCCAGTCTAAGGCTAGCCAGTGTGAAAGCTACCTCCAAATAGGGACAATGAGATTTAACAGACCTAATCAGATTTTCTCACTCTGCATGTGAGAGAAAGTTGGGCAATTGGTAGCAAGAAAAGAAGGAGATACAGATTAGCTAAGGCCCTAAAGGATGGGAGACTAAACCAGGATTCATAGACTGGGTTATAAGGTACAACAAAACAGCCCGTTCCCCAAAACTGCCTTGGATTCTGTATAAAATTCCAATTCATTTGTATGGTTGAGATTTCTACCAGGCCTGGCCACAAGCCCAAGATGCCCATTCTTCTTTTTAGTCTCATAATAAAGTCCTCATCATAGAGGTGTGAATGGTTTTTCTTGTGATCAAGAGTCTAAGGTAGAAATGATCTTATTTGATTTGATCCTCCCAACAACCATTATGTAGAAAGAATAGATGCTACCATTTTAACTAGACTCTTCACTTCTGGTTTTTTTTCTTGAAGTATATCATAAATACTGATACTATAAGAGAATTCTTTCAAAGTCAGATTTGATTATGTCATGCTTCTCCAAAGCCTCCAATGGTTTGCTATAACCCATAGAAGAAAATCCAATTTCTGGAGTAGGGCAAAGTCCCCTTCTAGCCTCATTCCTCATTCTTTTCTTCTTCTTTGCATCCTACACACTCTGGCTTCTCTGGACAATCTTCTCTGAATGTACTGAAGCCCTTTTACGGCTCTGTGTCTTTGTTGATGTTTCCTTTGCTTGACATTTGTTTTGCCAGTTTATAAGAAACCAAATCAGGTCTAAATATTTTCTATTTGCCCTTCCACCCTTTGCCTGTTCTATGTGCAGGGAGCCTGACCCGCATGGACTACATCAATGGGCTACCTTGCTTTCTGGCTTCTGACTGGTTTTGGCTAATTAGGCCAGGAGGTTGAATTAGGATTATTTATTCCCCTGGCTAACCTATCTCTTGTTGGGGCCCATTCTTATAGTTATAGCTCTGTATAGACTTCAGTAACCATTTCCTGTCTTTTCTCCTTAGGGCTTAAAGAGGATAGAGATTTCATACTATGTGTAGCATGGGGGACTGTGGTATTTCCTTATGGATTTTCCATTTTCTACACCTCTATAAACATTCCTTTTATCAAACAGTCATTAATTTCCCAGTGTGAGTATTATCTGTTTTTGCTGTAATATACCAAATGAAAATTTGTAGTTCTCATGACTCTCATGAATAATAGCATGTACTGGACATTACAATATATTGATATTTAAGATTTTCAAAAGTATGTCTTAGAGTTTTATAATAAGTACATAATTATTAACAATAATATATCTTACCTGTTCATAGACTTTGAACCTTCTAAAGGATAGTAGAAAAGAGCAATTACAGTGAGAACAGTTTCCATGGTGTTTGTAAGGGTTCTGGTACAGCAATACCATGTGAACCAAGAACACAACTGGCAAAAAAACTAGGAAAAATTATGAGTAAACATGTATGAAGTAGAGAATGGGAAAGCTTGGTATGTATTGTCTTCTATGGAAAACATCAAGCAAATCTAAATGTTAAAAAAACCACATCAAAAGTTAAAAGATTGCTAAAAGTAAGCAAGCATGCCCAAAAATGTTTTTAAGAAGTTATATCAAACACAGATCTATAGTATCAGATCTATATTTATTAATGTTAAGAAGTTTATACCTTCAGATGCATTTTTATGGCATTGAATTTGATTTAAATCCCACTCTTTGTTAATGAAAGATGTAAAACACAGATTCTTTGATATAGAATTTCTAAGGACTGATAGTCATAATTACCTTCTCCCAATCAGTATTCCTTAAACTGTCTGACAGTAGCTACACGAGTATTGTGACTGTTTTTTATTGACTTTGGTTTGGAACGTTACCCTATTTCTTGATGAAAAAATTAAGAAAAAAACAAGAGAGAAGGGAAAAAAACGTCAGGAGACATTTTAAAATTTTAATTCGGAAATGGACTAAATTAATAAACCAGTGTTTGGAAGAACATGCAAACGGAACACCACTAAGTCTACAAAACAGATGTCTTAAAGGAAACTTGTTAGTTGGGACAAGGGAATTAAACATGTGGTATTATTAGTTTCCTATCTCTTCAAATATAGTCTCAAAAAAAAAAAAAAAGGTTCCAATTTTCATGAAGTTAAAGGTTTTTCCTAAACTAGAAGAATTTCTTATTTCTGTTAAGAGACACAGCGTTGCTTTATCACCTAGGCTGTAGGGCAGTGGGGCAATCATAGCTCACTGTAGCTTCATCCTCCTAGGTTCAAGCAATCCTCCTGCCTCAGCCTCCTAACTAGCTGGAACTACAGGCTTGTACCACCATGCCCGGCGAATGTTTCTTAATTTTTATAGAAACATGGTCTTGCAATGTTGCCTAGACTGGTCTTGAACTCCTGGGCTCAAGACATCCTCCCACCACGGCCTTCCGAAGTGCTGGGATTAGAGATGGGAGACACCACACCTGGCTGGAGGCAAGATTTCAAAGCCTTCGTGAACCTTTGCCTACCATTTCATTTTGAATCTTCAGCAGTGTACATAAAATAAAAGCACAGGCCAGATGCAGTGGCTCACACCTGTAATCCTAACACTTTGGAAGGCAGAGGCGAGAGGACTGCGTGAAGAGTTTGTGACCAGCATGAGCAAGATCGAGATCCCCATCTCTACAAAAAACGGACAAATTAGCCAGGCATGGTGGCAAGCACCTGTAATCCCAGCTACTTGGGAGGCTAAGGCAGGAGATCACTTAAGCCCAAGAGTTGAAGGTTGTAGTCAGCTAGGATGGTATCACTGCGCTCTAGCCCCATCACAAACGAATAGACTGACACTATTCCTGAATCAATTAGCAAGGACTTAATCACTAAACCAATCTTTCTTTTTAATGCAGAATATAATACTTGTATAAAAATGTCCTTTCTTCAATTTATTAATAAATTATATTCTAGAAATGTGCTGGTAAATTGGTTACTTGGAATTTGGAATGTATTTTCCAACAGAAACAATATTTAAAAGGTAGTGAGATTTCTAAGTCGGCTCATAGAAGCTTATTTAATTTCGGAAAGAGCCAAGTGAAATAACAATAGTTCTATAAAACCCTCATCAGAGTATGGTTTAAATTAGAAAATCCACTTATGAATGGAAGATGTCAGGAATCTATCTACCTACCTTGAAGTAAGCCAAATGACAAAAGATAGATTTCTATACCACACTCTGTCCCTTACATGAGTCCAACTATTTCAAATATTCCAGGCAGAGGTAAAAGAGTGTTTCAAGGCAAATTTCAGACTGCACCTCAGGTAGCTAAAGGAACAGAATAAGGGTTGTAAATAGCTGAGAATTCCTACTGAGTTCTATGAAAAGTGACACAAGGACAGTTTTGAGGAGTGAAAGGGCTTCCAAAGGCTGTCTCCTAAGGTTTAGCCTTTCATAGTGTTTGAGGGCATGCGTGGCTTCCACCACCCAGGGCTTAATCAGAACAAGAGATATGACAATGTATCCTAAATATTGTACCCTCATATTAATTTGAATAAAGTAAACAAAAAAGAGTAAGAGATATGGTATATGCCATTTGCATTTTGGTGTTCTTAATTATGGAAGTACCTCAATAAATTATATGAATTTTCTTCTAAAACTATTTTGAGAATTGGTATTTCTACGTGTTTTATGCCCCTAGGAAGGAAATAACTGGCATACAGTTTCTGAAATGTTGAGAACTTACCACCCATCTTGCCACTTCCTGATTTTCTAGTTGCTTCATTAGTGAGTAAAGCCTCATGTCTGCTATAGCAGACAGAACTGCTTGGGCAAGTCTGGGAATCCAAATCTTCATTTGTTAAAAAGGAAAAAGAAGAGCATGTTAAAAATATCTGTTGGTTTATACCGAAATAATAAGTAGAGTTATCTTTTTTTTTTCTTTTTTGAGACAGTCTCAAGCTGTCGCTCTGGGTAGAGTGCTGTGGCGTCATAGCAGCACCTCCAACTCTTGGGCTCAAGAGATCCTCTTGCCTCAGTTGTTCTATTTTTTTTTTGAGACAGAGTCTCACTGTCACCCTCGGTAAAGTGCAGTGGCATCATCATAGCTCATAGCAACCTTGAACTCTTGGGCTTAAGCGATACTCTTGCCTCAGCCTCCCAAGTAGCTGGGACTACAGGCACCTGCCACAAAGCCTGGCTATTTTTTTGTTACAGTTGTCGTTGTTTAGCTGGCCTAGGCTGGGTTCAAACCCGCCAGCCTTGGTGTATGTGGCTGGTGCTGTAACCATTGTGCTACGAGTGCCAAGCCCAGTTTTTCTATTTTTTTTAGTGGAGAAGGGGTCTTGCTTTTGCTCAGGTTGGTTTCGAATTCCTGAGCTCAAGCAATCACCCACCTCGGCCTTACAGAGTGCTAGGATTACAGGCCTGAGCCTATACGCCTGAGCCACTGAGCCCGGCCTGGAGTTCTCTTTCTCCCTCTTTTTAGGAGTCTTACTTTGTTATGCAAGGACTATGTTAGCAACTTACTGCGTGGATTTAATACTTGCTTTTTTGAGACAGAGTCTTACTCTGTTGCCCTAGATAGAGTGCCATGGCATCATAGCTCACAGAAACCTCAAACTCCTGAGCTAGGGCAATCATTTTGTCTCAGCCTCCCCAGTAGCTGGGACTACAGGCGTGTGCCATCACTGGGTTAGTTTTTGAACTCCTGAGCTCAAGCAAACCACCCCCCTCAGCCTCTCAGAGTGCTGAGGTTACAGGTGTGAGCCATAATGCTGGGCCTATACTTCTGTCCTGTAAGTTCCCAACTTTTTCCTTAAGCTATAGGAGCCAGATACCCTTTTGTTGTCTTGTGACTATTCAAAGCCCTTACTGTGATACCTCATTTAGTATACCCTCTTCTCATTCTTCTCAAATGTTCTAAGCCAGCACTAACATAAGCCACATGTGCAATTTAAAATTTTACAGCAGCTAAATTGAAAAGTAAAAAAAAAAAAAATAAAACCTAAAATCCAAAACAGGTAAAATTTCATTTTCCCTACTCACTGAGCTATGGGCGCTGGGCCTCTCGCTATGCTTTTAACATTCTGTGACCTTGGTCTATTTACTTCACTTCTCTGACTCCTTCTAGCTTCAAAATCATAAAATGTGCTTAAAATGAGAGTAGGAATGACTGACTGATTACATCCTAGGACTCTCTACCCAGTCAAGTTCTAGGTAGGACAAAGGAAGTTTGGGGGGAGGAGGGGGCAAGGATTTCCTTTGTATCACAAAGTGGCCTGGTGGATTAGCTATAGGGTGAGAGCAAAGGATAGGTCTTGGTGAAATAGGGAATTTTTTTTTTTGAGAAAGAGTGTCAAGCTGGGTAGAGTGCTATGGCGTCACAGCTCACAGCAACCTCAAACTCTTGGGCTTAAGCGATTCTCTTGCCTCAGCCTCCCAAATAGCTGGGACTACAGGTACTCACCACAATGCCCGGCTATTGTTGTTGTTGTTGTTATTGCACTTGTCACTGTTGTTTTAGCTGGCTTGGGCCAGGTTCGAACCTGCCAGCCTCAGTATATGTGGCCGGCGCCCTACCCACTGAGTGATAGGTGCCACCCAAGAAATTTTTTTTTTTTTTGAGACAGAGTCTCAAGCTGTCACTCTGGGTAGAGTGCCCTGGCATCTTAACTCACAGCAACCTCCAATTCTTGGGCTCAAGCGATCCTCTTGTCTCAGTTTTTCTATTTTTAGTAGAGACAGGCGGTGTGTGTGTGTGTGTCTCGATTTTGCTCAGGTTGCTCTCAAACTCGTGAACTCAGACAATCCACCCATCTTGGCCTCTCAGAGTGCTAGGATTATAGGAGTGAGCCACCATGCCCGCCAGAATAGAAAATTTTTCTTTTTTTTAAGAAAATTTTTCTATCTTGAAGACTCACTCATTCATAATTTAACCTACTTGCTGAAATACAAAATGTCCTTGATGACCTTATATATACTTGCATATGGTTCCAGACTTTATGGATATCTTGCATAATTTGTGAACTGGTCGGTAACTCTGAAAGGAGAAAAGTGACTTCACAGCTCCTAAAGACTACATGTGTGAAGGGAGAAGCTCTGTTACTGCTGTAAATTCTCTTTCCCCATGATCTTCCCATGTAAATCATCAGTTTCACTGGTCTGACCCTCATTTCTCAATAACGGGGGATTAAATATCACTGCAAGGGGAAGGTACAACTCTGCCTTAAAACAAATACCCAGAACTTTAGTGTCTTGCTAGCCTCAAAAAAACACTTCAGGATTTAAACTCTCTTTAAAATATTCGGGCATTAGTTCTCTCCAACAGAAAATAGGGAAGACCCAAAAAATCTGATTCCAACTCAATGACAGCTTAAAAGAGCTTAAGAGTGAGGCTAGAGAACATCAATTCCTCCTCTGTATCCTCTCCTAACAACTGACCCCAGCAATTCATGATCTAGGAATTACAGTTGCACTTAACTATTGATTCTCAATTACTATACAGTGATGAAACATATAAAGTTTTCATCAAATTATTTTTTTAAGTTTTAATTTCAGTACTAAGTCCTGAGTCTTTATATGTATTTAGTCTTTTAAGCTCATATACCATGGTCTTCCACTCACAAAAACAAAACACAACACTGTTTTCAAGTGATTCCTTTAAGAAGGGAATGTACGGGTGGCGCCTGTGGCTCAGTGAGTAGGGCATGGGGCGGGTTCAAACCTGGCCCTGGCCAAACTGCAACAAAAAGAAAAAATAGCCGGGTGTTGTGGCGGGCGCCTGTAGTCCCAGCTGCTCGGGAGGCTGAGGCAAGAGAATCGCGTAAGCCCAAGAGTTAGAGGTTGCTGTGAGCCGTGTGACGCCACGGCACTCTACCCAAGGGCGGTACAGTGAGACTCTGTCTCTACAAAAAAAAAAAGAAGGGAATGTACTTCTAAAGTCAAAGTATAATAATATAGTCATTTTGAAAATCTGAAAATCCTAACAGGTTTTCTCACGGCAGGAATCTTTCATGCTCAGTCTTGTGTTTTGGCACATATTGAAGAGTTACACCTCACTGTATGTCTTTAGTACCATGGCTTCCCAGACACGGCTGGATGTTACCACCAGTAGCCTTTCAAAACAAACTTTGTGGTACCAATAATATCATGTAGTTAATATATATTAATCTTTGAAAAAGGATAGAATGAATCTATTAACCATTGGTTACTTTTATTTCAACTTACCAGCAACTGAACATTGTCCTTCCCTGAAAGATGCAGAATCTTGTAAATGCTTGCAAAGATTAAGGGGTATGTGTAACCCCTCAATCTTTCTGTCCATTCCCAGGTCAAATAACCATAATTACTAATGTTAAGGACTAAATGTCAAATGGTTTTGAAATAAAACCTATTTTCATTTCTAAATATAAAAAACATTTTATTTTTTGATAATGAAGTTTTAAAACAACATAATACTGGATATTTGTATTAAAAATTCAGTTGGCCAACTAATTTGTAATGTTTTCAAAGCAAGAATATGTTTTTTACTTCCTCTGTATACTAAGCACTGTAGAAATAAACACTAGTTTAAGGCTCTGTCAAGAACATTAACATCAAGAAAAATATTAGCAGAAAATAATGATATACTTTGATTAGTTAAAACAAAATGTGCAATAGTGTCCCCCTTATCTACGGTTTTGCCCTTGGTCAACTGCTGTCTGAAAATATTAAGTTATTTGGGAGAGAAAGAAGGGGAGGGGGAGAAAAAGAGACAGATACCACATTCATGTAACTTTTATGATAGTATATTGTTATAATTGTTTTATTTTATTATTTTTCTTAATCTCTTACTAATTTATAAATTAACCTTTATTATAGGTACTTATGTAAATGAAAAGACATAGTATATGCTACCTACAGTATATATAGGGTTCAGTACTATCCTTGATTGTCTGCATCTACAGGGAGTCTTGGAATGTATCACCTGCAGATAATGGCAGGGACCCCTGTGATAGAAAATGAACACAATTCTTAGTCTGAAAAAGAAGCTACAAAGGATATCTGAAAACCATGTGATGTGCAACTTCAAGAGATTGCCAATATTCGTCCGGAACAAAACTTGTCTGCACTAAAAAGCAGTTAAATATTCGGAAAGCTATGGTAAACAACACCAGATAAATGTTTTCTCCAAGAAGATCTGAAAACAAAACAAAGCAGGTAACTGTGGCACAAAAGTCTGGCAGTTCCTCTTGCAGGACTTAAAATCTGCTGCTCTGGTTGGCCTTTTACTCAGGCTCTGTTAAGGCTCAGTAGTGAACTCTGGCCCCTTCACACCACTTTCAATGCCTACCAAGGGAAAGTTCCACACCATTAGGTGAACACCACTCCTTTTGTTTAACCAACTTTTGTTTTCTTTCTTTTTTTTTTTTAAAGAGACTCTGTCATTTTATCGCCCTAGGTAGAGTGCTGTGGCGTCACAGCTCACAGCAACCTCCAACTCCTGGGCTTAGGCGATTCTTTTGCCTCAGTCTCCCGAGTAGCTGGGACTACAGGCTCCCACCACAACCCCCGGCTATTTTTTGTTGCAGTTGGGCTGAGGCTGGGTTTGAACCCACCACCCTCGGTATATGGGGACGGCACCCTACCCACGGAGGCACAGGCGTTGCCCATTTAACCAACTTTTTTTGCAACTTATTTTATAAAGAGACTGTTAAGATAAATATTGAAAAAGGGTCTGGGTTAATTAAGGTCTTGGGCTAATTAGAAATACCATATGCGTATCTAATAAAAGAAACCAGCTAATAAATTATTAACTTAGGACACAACATTTTGTATATGTATCAAACAGTGGTATATAAAATGGTCCTCTGTAAATTTTAAACTCTCCCTTATTGATGCTTAATATACACCAGGGACTGTGTTAATTCTTTTACATGCGTCTCAATCCTCAAAACAATGCTATGGAGTATTATCAGCGCCACCTTACATAAAAGGAAACCGAGGCTCAGAAACTAAAATGCTTTGTCCAAAGTAAAAAAGTTGTAAATGACAAAACAGGATTCAAACTCAGGTCTGTTTGCTGATACCTAAGTCCTGCTCTAACCAACAAATGGACAGCCTGTAGGCTGAATGCAAAATATTTTTAAAAATTTTGAATTTAGTCGCAAACACAAATCAGAATTTATATTAAATCCTGAGTTTACAGCCTTTCAAAACCCTTTCAGATCCAGCAACACAGCTCAGCCGCCCAGTGGCTGGTGGTGAAATACAGGGCGCTCCTTGAACAGACTCTTCAGAGAGCGGCCCCTCACTCACCTCCCCGGCGCCCGGTGCTCTTCTCCTGGGAGCTGAGGTACAAGGTAGACTTTCTCTTTCGCAGCTTCATCTTCTCGTGGGATCGGTTCTGGAGAATGCGTAAAGCGAGGCTGCCATCACCGCCTTCCCGCTCCATTTCGCACCTGCTTGGGGCTCAGCTGAGAACCTGCGGCCGCCACCTCCCTGCGGCGGAAGGAAGCTGCAGTAGCGCGCGCTGGTCTGCCACCCACTAAGTTTGGCCTCTGCGAGCAGCCGTCGCTCGCTAACGCGGAAGTCCGGGAAAGGGCCACTACCTCGCTCCAGCCCCACAAAGCGATCTCCGCGGTTTATACGGGGCGGGTTGCCCGCTGCTGCCGAGCTTCGCTGCAGACTCGTTGGCGCTGTCCCTTTGGGCCTTTCCTTCCTGTGGGATTGCTGCCGGTGTTTAGCTGTGTGGTCTCCGTGTTCCGGGGACCGACCTGCCGTAAGGAGCCGGCTCTCACCTCTGCCGGGACAGCGGGAGGCGGGGTTAGGGACGATCGTCTGGGCAGAACAGTCGGAGGGGACTGAGTGGTTATTTAATTGTTAAAATCATCTGTTCAGCATTCCACTGAATGGTTATTAATAATGGTAATGGTAATTATAATATTGGTATAACGTGGGCGGCGCCTGTGGCTTAAGGAGTAGGGCGCTGGTCCCATATGCCAGAGGTGGCGGATTCAAACCCAACCCTGGCCAAAAACCACACACACACACAAAAAAATATTGGTATAACGTTTCACTCTTTAGGTGATTTCACAAACACCTATTGAACGAGGTTGGCAATGTAGGGAGGGTTATAGCCTGTGGTGCGCTATGGACACTGAGGCTCCAGTGGTTCCTGTGGTTATTTATTTATTTATTTTTTTGAAAACACTTAGTAGCCACTGAACCAAAGCAGGTTGGTTTAAACTACATTCCAGGGATATTAAAGACAAGCTATTTTCTAGTACTGGTTTTGCCACTAATGAATATTGTGACTTCGGGGGCTGGTTTAGGAGGCCATAAAAGTATTGTTGTAATTCAGAAATCATGTTAATCCTTTACTGGGCTTTCTGCATTCACAAACATCTACCTAGTTTTTGGTGTTGGCAAGGATATTTTCCTGGAAGCACTAGGGTCTTCACTCCTCAATTGTTAAAAGTAAAGCCAGCCAAATTTCTATTAAACTTTTGTCAAAAATGAATAGCAAGTAATTTCTATTTGATATCTACTTTAAGTATCAAAGGGAACTTATAAAATCCTTTAGCTGTTTAAAAAAATTGTTTTTATTACACATTTTGCTGAGAAAACATGAATAATACAGAACTAGAGAAAAGTACTGATTCGCTGCCTTTCTCCTGCTTCCAGATCATATTCCTCAGAGGCAATCACCCTCAACTTTTTTTGGCTGTTTCTTTTAGGTGTTTTATAGTATGACTTGCAGGGGTCCTAAAACTATGGCCTGTGGGCCACATGCAGCGTGTGATTGTATTTGTTCCCGTTTGTTTTTTTACTTCAAAATAAGATAGGTGCAGTGTGCATAGGAATTTGTTCATAGTTTGTTTTTTTTTTAAACTATAGTCCAGCCCGCCAATGGTCTGAGGGACAGTGAACTGGCCCCCTGTTTAAAAAGTTTGAGGACCCCTGGTTCTCACTCCTCTCCTTTTGCTATTAAAGAGATGGTCTAAAACCAGTCTGTATAGAAGAGGATTTAGGATTTCATACCCCCTTCCTAACCTCCATTTTCCACCTTCCTTATGTATTTATATTTCTGTTTTAGTTATTAATGTATTATTATAAAAATATTGTTCACTCTAGTGTGAAGTAGTGACATAAAATCTGAATTACTGTTCTGAGTTACTGCTTTGCTTCCCATTTGCTTTGTACGCAGATCTGAAGAGGTTTCCTGAATGTGGAGTGTGACTTTCCCAAATCATCTTTGCCTTGTGCTGTGTTTGCTGCAACAATGTTTAGAAGATTGACTCTTCCACAACTGTTCTTTGCTACCTTTCTTGGAATTGCTTCAGGAATATATATTTATCAACCAATATTTGAGCAGTATTCCAGAAATCAGAAGGAATTAACAGAAAAGTTGAAATTGGCACAAGAATCAGAAAAGAAGATAAATTAATTCTCCATAGAGTTGAATTGTAATGATTGCTTAAAGTTCCATTGAAATTATACACTAACTATAATCTAGTGAAAACTTAGATATATTTTAAATATAAATAAATAATGGATAATTTTAAAAATCAGCACTGTTAATTTTTATGTTTACTGTACTTTTATTTGCCATTTTATGTCTTATCACCAAGACAATAATTTCCTTTTAAACCAAAATGAGTATTTTAGGGATATTTTGTTTTCTATTTGGGGTTTATTTTTCTAGGAATGTAGCATATGTAGAGTCACGAGGAGACAGTCTAGGTGTATGTTAAGTAACTGAGAATGGCCTTTATAGAAGTATTTGTAGATAAGTGAAACCAAGTTAAACCACCTTAGGCAGAAAGTCTCTCAATTAGCTTGGTTTAATATACTTTAGCAGTCTTTCATCCCTAGCCATTTCTTATTCCAGGCAGAATGGAGGAGTAGTCAAAAAATTGTGTAGCTCATATCAAATTGAGATTTGAGAGAGGGTAGGTGGCGCTACGTAGAGTGGCAAATATGACCCAGATCTGTTTGTTAAACCCACTAAACAACTTTGCATTAAGAATGGCGATAAGGGAGTAATTTATTATGGAGCTATTATTCATATAATTAAAGGTCTTTTTTTTAGAGACAGTCTCACTTTATCACCCTCGGTAGGGTGCTGTAGTGTCACACAGCTGACAGCAACCTCCAAGTCTTGGGCCTAATTCTCTTGCCTCCAATGAAATGATGCCATCTGTGGCCTTGAGCTTTCAGAACCAATAAACTCAGTTAAACGGCAACTTAAACAGCTTGTTTAAACTTCTTTTTGCCAATAAGAGCTTCCATTTACCCTCCCCTCTTTGGAGGCACCTGTGATTTGCTATAGCTGTGTACCCCAGGTTATGATCTTTTCTGCTTACTCCCAAATCAAAATATTAGGAGTTATTTATTTATTTATTTGTGGTTTTTTGGACGGGGCCGGGTTTGAACCCACCACCTCTGGTATATGGGGCTGTTGCCCTACTCCTTTGAGCCACAGGCGCTACCCTATTTATTTATTTATTTTTTGAGACAGAATCTCACTATGTTGCCCTCTACAGAGTGCAGTGGTGTCACAGCTCATAGGAACTTCAAGCTCTTGGGCTTAAGTGATTCTTTTGCCTTAGCCTCCCTAGTAGCTGGGACTACAGGTGCCCCCCAGAACACCTGCCTATATTTTGTTGTAGTTGTCATTGTTTGGCAGGCCTGGGCTAGGTTTGAACCCACCATCTCCAGTGTATGTGGCTGGTGCCCTAGCTGCTGAGTTACAAGCACCGAGCCTTAAGTGATTCTTTTGCCTCAGCCTCCCCAGTAGCTGGGACTACAGGCGCCCACCACAACGCCCGGATATTTTTTGGTTATAGTTGTCATTGTTTGGTGAGTCCGGGCTGGATTCAAACCTGCCAGCTTCGTGTATGTGGCTGGTGCCTTTGCTTGAGCTATAGGCGCCGAGGCATAGTAGGCATTTTGAAAAACAAGGTTTGCCACCTGTAGTCCCAGCTACAGGGAGGCTGTAGGTAAGGCTGAGGTAAGAGAATTGCTTAAGCCCAGGAGTTGGAGGTTGCTGTGAGCTGTGTGATGCCATGGCACTCTACCGAGAGCCATAAAGTGAGACTCTATCTCTACACAAAAAAAATAAAAACAAGGTTTGCTAATGTAGCTTAAGAACAAAAATATATTTAAGGTCCCAGTTAAAATAAGTCCTTAACTGAGGAACAGTACTCCCTCAAAATGGACCCTGTGTCCTTTTGCATGTCTCTGCCATTCTTTGAAAAACCTTGTATGGTTTTTCCATACAAGGAATAACTCCTTTATTGGCTCGGCGCTCATAGCTCAGTGGTTAGGGCATCGCCCACATACACCGAGGCTGGTGGGTTCAAGCCCAGCTCGGCCAGCTAAACAATGACAACTGCAACAAGAAAATAGCTGGGCATTGTGGTGGGCACCTGTAGTCCCAGCTACTTGGGAGGCTGAGGTGAGAGAATCGTTTAAGCCCAAGAGTTTTAGGTTGCTGTGAGCTGTGACTCCATCCACTCTACCAAGGGCGATATAGTGAGACTCTGTCTCAGAAAAGAAAAAAAGAAAGAAAAACTCCTTTATTTCCTGGCTCATCTATTTCTTTCCCAGACCAAATTTTCAACCAAGAAGTATAAGATCTTTTTTAAAAAAAAAATTGAAGCATGCTGGGTTTGTTAGCTCATGCCTGTAACCCCAGCACTTGGGAAGCTGAGGCTGAGATTGCCTGAGCTCACAGGTTTAACACCAGCCTGAGCAAGAGTGAGACCCCTGTCTCTAAAAATGGCCAAGTATTGTAGGCGTTGTGAGCTATGACGCCATAGCACTCTACCAAGGGTGACAAAGTGAGACTCTGTCTCCAGAAAAAAAAAAAAAAAAATTGAAGCAAAATTCACACAGCAAAGAATTAACCATTAACCATGTCAATGTGTACATTTCTGTGGCATTCAGTACATTCACAGTGTTGGGCAACTACCCCTTCATCCAGTTCCAAGACATTTTCATCACCTTAAAAGGAAACCCCATGCACAATGAACAGTCATTACCGATTTCTCCCTCTCCCCAGCAGCCTCCCCCCACTGCGCCCAGCCTCTGGTAACCACTAGTCTTTATGCCTCTGGATTTACCAGTTCCAGACGTTTCATATGAATGGAATCATATAATATGTGACCTTTTGTGTCTAGCGTTTTTCACTTAGCATACTGCTTTTGGAATTCGTCCATATTGTAACATGTACCAGTACTTCATTCTGTTTCATGGCTGAACAATGTTCCCTTGTATGGATATGCAATACTTCATTTATTCATTCCTTAATAGACATCTGTCAAGGTTGTTTCCACCTTTTGGCTATTGTAAATAGTGCTGCTATGAACACTCATGTAAAAAATGTGTTTGAATACTTGCTTTTTTTCTTAAGGATGTGACAGTATATTTTATCTTTTAGAAGCAGAGAGAGAGAGTAAGAGAGTGGGAAAAGAGAGAAAAGAGAGCAGGGGTCATGGCATGGTATCCCAAAGGAAAAAACACTGAAAACATGTTTTAAATTTTGGGGGGCATATTTCTACAAATGGTCTTGCTGGGTGATCTAGTAATTTTTTTTTTTTTTTTTTTTGAGACAGAGCCTCAAGCTGTCACCCTGGGTAGAGTGCTGTTGGCATCACAGCTCACAGCAACCTCCAACTTCTGGGCTCAAGCGATTCTCCTGCCTCCGCCTCCCAAGTAGCTGGGACTACAGGGGCCCACCAGAACGCCCAGCTTTTTTTTTGTTGTTGCAGCCATCGTTCTTTGGCGGGCCCAGGCTGGATTCAAACCCACCAGCTCAGGTGTATGTGGCTGGCGCCTTAGCTATTTGAGCCATGGGCATTGAGCCTGATCTGGTAATTCTCTGCTTAACTTTTTATTTTTTATGTTTTTATTTTTTTGAGACACAGTCTCTTTTGCCTGGGGTTGGGGTGGCATGGCCTCCATCTAGCTCACAGCAACCTCAAACTCCTGGGTTTAAGCCATCTGCCTGCCTCAGCCTCTGCAGTAGCTGGGAATACAGGCATGCGCCACCACATCTGGCTAATTTTTCTATTTTTAGTAAAGATGGGGTCTCTCTCTTGCTCAGGCTGGTCTCCAACTTCTGAGCTCAAGGGATCCTCCTTGCCTCGACTTCCAGGAGTGCTTGGATTACAGGCATGCTTGTTGAATTCTTTGAAGACTTACCAAACTGTTTGTGCACTATTTTACATTTCGGTTTCTCCATGTCCTTGCCAAATCATTCTTTTTCCCCTCCCTTCCCCTCGCAACTCCCCTTCCCTACCTTCTGGGACCTCTTAGCAGACAGACCTGGACAGAATATACATACACACATATCCATTTCTATAAAAATCCATGAGTTCTTACTGATACCTCTGATTTCAACCGTTTTAGAAATACTGGAGCTGGAATTCTTCATGTTTCAAGTAGAAGCCTGCAATGTCAGAAAGGCCCAAGGGTGGGAAGCAAGAGGTGTACCGCCACCAATTTTGTAGCCAGCATAAGAAGTGGTGTAGGGATGGTTTTAAACTGGTGTATAAGACGTGTTCAGTTTCTGTAAGAACACTCCTTGTTTTCCTCCTACCTCTCTGGACACTCTTTCCTTAGATTCCTTTTTGAATTTTCTCTGCTCATGCCTTAAATGCTGAGTGTTCCTCTGGGTTCTGTAACAAGCCTCCTATTTGCCCTCTGAGTTCACTTTCTAGACTAGTTCATTGATTTTCACGTCTCCCTGTACCCTTTGGATGATAGTTCCAGCACACATCTGCTGAACTTCAGATAAACCTACTACCTACCAAATAGCTTCACCTGGATGTTCTGTTGCTGCTAGTGTGTTAAAATCAAAACGTCCTATGGCCTATTTCACCCTCATTCCCTGTTGCAACTAGGTCTTCTTTCTTTTTTGGGAGACAGAGTCTCACTTTGTCACCCTCGGTAGAGTGCTATGGTGTCATAGCTCACAGCAACCTCCAGCTATTGGGCTTAGATTCTCTTGCCTCAGCCTCCCAAGTAGCTGGGACTACAGGCACCCTCCACAATGCCTGGCCATTGTTTGTTGCAGTTGCTGGGGCCAGGTTCCAACCCTCCACCCTTGGTATATGGGGCCGGAGCCCTACTTACTGAGCCACAGGTGCTGCCCACAACTAGATCTTCTTGCTGTTACTCATGGTTCCTCGTTGCCCAAAGTAGAAACCTGGGCATCTCGGTGGGTTCCTGCCTCTCCCTCACCCCCTACTAGTTGTGAATATGAGGTTGTGAATATGAGGTCACTTTTCATTTCTTAACCTCACCAACAGTCCTGAAAGCCCTTCTCTCACATCGGGAGCAGCCATTAAAATCATCACCCTGTATTTGTTCTCTCTAACCCTGACTTTACAATGTTATGTTTGTCTGGAAACATTATATTGAATGAATGAAATTGCCAACTACAGGTTCACCTATATGTGATTTTGTAAATTAGATATCTGGAAAGCTAACTGTATTGTAATGCAAACTGAATAGTTACAGACTGGAAGGATGATGGGAATCGGCTGAGTAGGCCTGACACAGCTGGTATTTGTAGTGAAGGGGGACACCGGTTCAGTGAGATGGGACAGAGGGTAAGGGAAGCTGGACTAAGGCTTCCAAATATTTTGCTCCGTTTAAAAGTAGAATGATTTGGCTCGGAGAGGCTTTGCCTTAGAGCCTCCCGGGCAAGCCTAAGGCTGCTGTCCAGACCTCTGGCCCACTGGAGGATAAACTTGGCGGCCTGTGAGTGGAAATCAGGCGGTGCAAGGTCCCGCAGCCCTGCAGGCCCGCGCCACATCCACTGGGTGGCAGCAGAAGCTCGCGGTTTCTCCAGACAGAGGCTGTAGTTCCTTAATGCACCGCAGTGCCCCCATCTTTTTAAAAAACGAATTGCTCTAACATTCTTCAAAATTCATAGTGATTTTACAATTTGAATCAGACCGGGGGACCAGAGACCACCTGTCTTTTCCTCCCAGAACTATATTTATTTTTTCCTGCCAGAATTTTTACTCGTTGCACCTCCTCCGCCCCTGTTTCCAAGAATCCCAGACTTTTCCGGGCTTCGGAAAGGCAGTGCCAGGTCCCTGGAGCGAGGAGCCCGAGGGGCGGGATGGGAAGGGGCGTGTGGGGCGCCCGGTGCTGATCCGGCCCTGGAAGCCGGCCTGGGGGCGCCGCCGCAGGAGCCCTCGGACTTAGGAACCCGGGGACAGTGCCACCTCACAGCCACTCAGCACCTCTGGCTACGACCGCGAACATGCCGACCTGATGTTCTGGAAAACACCTTTAGAAAATGACTTTTGGGGGAAGAAATTTGGCGAGTCACCAAATCACACCTAGCACACCGATCCTTGGGGAGTTTGCAAATGTCACCTCAAACGTCGTCTGAAAACGAAAAGAACCCACTATCGTTTCGCGCCTCCAGCATAGGGCAGTGGACACTGCTCTCGGGACAAATGAGGCGACCAGGGCCTTTTCGTGGCCGACGAGCGCGCCCGCGGCAGGTGCGGCGGCGGGGGGCGGCGCGCGAGGCGGCCCTGAGCCCGCGCCTGTCCCTCCCCACCCCCCGGCGGGCGGGAGGTGCTCCCGGAGATGACAGGAGGAGGCGGGAGGTGGAGGAAGGAGAGGAGGGCCCGCCCCCACCTCGCTAGCCTTTACGGGAAGTGATGTGGGGCCAGACGGAAAATACTCGCCAAGGACCCAAAAAGGGCCGGCAGCGGTGGACGCGGCGCGCGGGGACATAGAGCCGCGGTGCGGACGGCGCTCCCGGGCCGAGCCAGGTGAGCGCGGGCGGCGGCCGGACTGCGGGCGGCGCGCTCCGTCCCCTGCCCCCGCCGGTTCCCACCTGTCTGGGAGCTGCACCAGGTGTCCGGGGAGTGGCGGGGGCCCTGGGGCTGGGACTGGAGGCTGCGGCCCCTCTGCTCCCCGCCTCGGGGCGTCGGAGCCCGCCAGAAAAGTAGTGTTGCCTCCCCCAGGCTCCCGCGACGGACCCGGCTGATGACAGGGGTGGGAGATTAGCTGGGCGAGGGGCTGGTCAGGCGTAGGTCTGGCCGGGGTCTGAGGTCACTTGTGGGGGCAATCCAGGTGCGGGAGGACACTCGGGAAGGAAAGGACGCTTCACCTGGGGGAGAGGAGGAAGGTATTTAACGTCTTTACACCTTGGTGGTGAAGGGTCTGGACTGCGAACTAGCTGCTCCTGTCAGTCAGACAGAAAATCCTCCCTGGTAGCCAGGCCCTTGAGTGGTCTGATGTGATGACAGGCTGTGTAACTATTGCCAAACCCTTGTCTCTGTCCCAGTAGATCACCAGTTAAACCAAGTTAGGCCTGAAGTGAAGGAAATCCTGTGAGCCCTAGACTGAGCCTTCCCCGCCTTGCTGCTGCTGGCCACCCAGACGCACATGGCCCCAGGATTTTCTGCAGCTGGGCCCTCTTCCTTACCTCTGTGAATATGGGCCGTTCTTCCTACAGGATGAATTCTCACTTTGTGCTTCACAAGTGTCAGATGTCGAGGTAGCGGGGTAGGAAAATACAGTGTTATGCCATTAAGTTTTCTGTAATCATTGCTGATTGGGATTAAATTATTAAATTTGTGAGTGTCCCATCCTTTCTTTCCTCCTTCCCTCCCTCCTTTCCTTCCCGTCTTCCTTCCTAACTTCCAACTTGCTTAGGGGGAAAATAGCCTAGAAAACATTTTCTGCACGTGGTTAGAAAGAAGAAAAGTTAATATAATGCTGAAAGAATTTGTCCTTTTTAGTATTTTATGTGGCTTTTTTCATTCCTACTTTCCAATGTTCCTTACTTTAGTCCCTTTATTGCTTCTGTCTCCCTTCCTTCTTTCCTTCCTTTCATTCTTTTTCTTTTTTGAGACAAAGTCTCACTCTGTGTCCTGGGTAGAGTGTTGTGGCATCACAGCTCACTGCAACCTCAAACTGTTGGGCTCAAGCAATTCCCTTACCTCAGCCTCTGGAGTAGCTAGGATTATAGACACCCACCACAATGTCAGCTCGTTTTTCTATTTTTAGTAGATATGGGGAGGGTCTCACTTTTACTCAAGTTGGTCTTGAACTCCTGACTTAAGCAATCCACTAGCCTCAGTCTCCTGGAGTGCTAAGATTACAGGCATGAGCCACCTCACCTGGCCTCTTCCTTCCTTTCTTAATTTCATGACCTACCTTGATTATTATTATTATTTTTGAGACAGACTCTCACTTTGTCACCCTCAGTAGAGTGCTGTAGCGTCATAGCTCACAGCAACCTCCAACTCTTGGGTTTAAGCTATTCTCTTGCCTCAGCCTCCCAAGTAGCTGGGACTACAGGTGGCCACCACAATGCCCAGCTATTCTTTTTCTTTTTAGAGACAAGATCTCACTCTTGCTCAGGCTGGTCTTGAACCAGTGAGCTCAGTCAATCTACCCCCCCTTGGCCTTCCACGGTGGTATAGGATCAGCTTATTTTTGAATCTCATTATTGCAAGAGATATCTTAGAAAAAATAAATGTCTAATTAACTCTAGTTGAACATACCATCAGATTAATGGATAAACCCTCGTTTATTGTCATCATTGGAAATGTCTAGTCCAAACATTTAATTTTTCTGGACCACACCTCCAAGTATCTAGCATAATAACTATTCTCTTGTTCTATTGCTGCTAATGGACCAGTGTTGGTTATACTTCAATGGGATTTCCTGCTGAATGAGGAATTGTGAGAATTCTAAGTGAGAATTGAATTAATTTGGCCTAGAAAGTATAGTAATTAACTTTGTATGTTATTTTAAAAATTGAATCTACTTTCCATTGTTATTTAAAATTATCTTGGAATGTGTCCTATCCAGATCTTCCATGTACAATATGAAAGAATTATTTTTATATATATATGGGGTATGTATATGTTCCAAATAAATTATAAAAGGTTTAATATCTGACAAAACAGTGCTTTTGGGTTTAAAATCTGAGCCAGCAAGAAGCAAAATTGTCTGGTCATTGTTAAAACAAGACTGGCTCTTGATAAGAATAATTTTTCCCTTTCTTACCCTTCATTCTTTATACCTAAAGCAGATTTTGCTTGGACCATATTTGCTCCTCTGCCTCTTGGTCAGGAAGTTTGAGTTTATGATCTGGTTTCCCTTAAGCTGATTGATTACCTTGGGAACAGACATTAGCACTGAGTTGAAGGCAAAGATACAGGGTTTGTAATCAACTTTGTGTCCATGGAGTGAGGGGTGCTGAGTAGGGAGCATTCAGCTTATTTGGTCTGTTCTTTCTGCTTGGAGAGTACTCAGAGGGCACACCAACTTCTTTTTTTTAAAAAAATATTTTTTTTTTTTTAGAGACAGGATCTCACTCTGTTGCCCAGTCTGGAATGCGGTGGTGAAAATTGTAACTCACTGTAGCCTCCAAATACTGGGCTCAAGCAATCCTCCTACCTCCCTGCCTCAGCTTTGGAGTAGCTAGGACTACAACTGTGCCACCATGTCCATCAGATTCTTTTTTTTTTAGAGACAGGGTCTCACTGTGTTGCCCAGGCTGGTCTCAAACTCCTGGGCTTGAGTGATCCTCTTTCCTCTTCCTTCTAAAGTGCTAGGATTACAAGTTTCCTGTTTTTTTCCTCTGTATATGTAAACCTTGAAAAGGCCGTCCATTTAATGCTTTAGCCAGCTCCTCTTAGAGCTATCTATGTATATGGAATCAGACTTTTACTTCTTAAGATTGAATTTCTAGGGCGGCCCCTGTGGCTCAAGGAGTAGGGCGCCGGTCCCATATGCCGGAGGTGGCCGGTTCAAACCCAGCCCCGGCCAAAAAACCACAAAAAAAAAAAAAAAAAAAAAAAAAGATTGAATTTCTAATGCAGGGATGGAGGTAGGGTGCCAGAATTAACAAATAAAAATAGTTAAATTTGCATTTTGAGTCAATAATAATTTTTTTCTATATCTCATGCACTATTTGGGACATTCTTTTACTAAATGTTGTTATTTACCTGAAATGCAAATTTAGCCAGGTATCTTATTTTTATATGGCAGCCCTAGTTGGAGGTCATGTTTATGCATAGGAAATGCATTGATTGTGGCAATGTTCAATGAATGACTGAACTATGGCTCATTTTGGTGACTGTGTGTGTTCCATCTAAATGAAAGAGAGGGATTGTAAACTCAGGGAGTTTTGGAAGTAGAAAAACGTTAGAAAACATTTAGTTTTATTCCAGTCTTTTATAGTTAAGGACACTTGGATCTGGAGAGATTAACACTTCTACAAAGTCACATAGGGTCGGTGGCAGACCCAGACCTGGGACTTGGAGACCAGGTCTGCTACATGACTTTCTTCCTTAAGAGGTCATGTATAAGTTGCTTATGTTTTAGAGTTGACTCTTAAACAATCACTTCTGTTGTCACTCACTCATTATTACTTCATTATCACCCTGGCCCTGCAGTCTTCAGATCCAATATGTGGCAGTCAAAGCCATTCTCATGAGACACCTTTCACTTTTCTCTGGGAGCCACATGATTGTTGAAAGCTACTATTTGGTTGTATTCCTGTTTTGATGCCAGAAAGGCTATAGTTGAATGTGTTTTTATCCCTTTTAAGGGCTTGTTAATGTTTGTGTCCGTTTTGAGTACATATCATCAGATGCATTGGTTAAGGTCGACTTATTTAGTGTAATTCTACAGCAACCAAGTGTTGTCTTACAGCCTGTTTGCTTTGAGCTACCTGCTTCTACAACACACCTTGTTGCTTTGTATTTTGGTAGAATAAATACGAAAAACAGACATATGGCAAGGACCCATGTAGGAAGATTGGTATATGTGACTTGCCCATTAGAGATGTGTCCTTTTAAAACACTAACTTATTCTTGTATTTAAAATTTGTACCTTTTTAAGAGAGCAGCCTTGAAAATGAACATGCTTCCTCTAACTGCCAGTAGAATGCCATATTCCGGAACCACTAATCTTGTTTTTTCATAGCCTTGTTGGTTAATTCATATAAAGCCTTACCAGTTGCCACGTCAAAGCGTAGTAATAAACTCTGTTGCCAAGAGACTGAAAAATCTGTTCATTCTTGTTTGCTGTCTACCTTGGCCTGATCCCACCACATGGTGGCTTGTCAAGTCTTATCTGGGTATGGCTGGATATTAATGTCCTGTATATTTGTGTCATTAAAAGCAAAGACGAGGGGGCAGCGCCTATAGCTTAGTGGGTAGGGCGCTAGCCCCATATACTGAGGGTGGCGAGTTCGAACCCTGGCCCCAGCCAAACTGCAACAAAACAACAGCCGGGCATTGTGGCGGGTGCCTGTAGTCCTAGCTACTGGGGAGGCTGAGGCAAGAGAATCACCTAGGCCCAGGAATTGGAGGTTGCCGTGAGCTGTGATGCAACGGCACTCTACCAAGGGTCATAAAGTGAGACTCTATCTCTACAAAAAAACAAAAACAAAGACAAGATATCTCAATCAGTTAGTTAAATGTGATAATGGGGTACTTTTATTCTTGCTGAGCTACCCCTAATATGGGGGCATGACACATACAGAAATAGGTTATGACTTAAATATTCATTTGAGATACCTAAGAATTTTTATTATTTTTTTATTTTTTTGAGACAGAGCCTCAAGCTGTCACCCTGGGTAGAGTGCTATGGCATCACAGGCTCACAGCTCACAGCAACCTCCAGCTCCTGGGCTCAAGCGATTCTCCTGCCTCTGCCTCCCAAGTAGCTGGGACTACAGGCGCCCGGCACAACGCCTGGCTATTTTTTGGTTGCAGCCGTCATTGTCGTTTGGCAGCCCGAGCTGGATTCTAACCCGCCAGCTCAGGTGTATGTGACTGGTGCCTTAGCTGCTTGAGCCACAGGCTCCAAGCCAGAATTTTTATTTTTATTTTATTTTTGGTGGGGAGAGGGGTATGACCTTTATCGAGCTTATCCCCCAGAGTGGAAATAATGTCTGTACAAAACCAAATGTTTGTTACTATAACTTCTGCATTACAATTAAAATCCAAATAGTTTTTTAAAAACAGTCAACTTAATCAAAACCCACTACTTCAGAATCAATAGCTTCTTTGAAGTCAGTAACACTTAAATATGGGTAAGATTTGAACGTAGAAATTGGTTGGAAAGCTAATTAAACTTCCAACGTGCTCAAATAGAATTACAAAAAAGGCAAAATTGTGTTTTTCAAAGACATACAGTCCACTGGCATCACCAGCACTGGGCAGCTGTCAGTGTATTTAGAGTCCTGAGATAATAAGGGACCCAGGCGTCCTTTAGATAGTCTTCTGTCGTCCTCTCTTCCCAGTCAGAAATCTGTGGACATGCTGACCACCGCCAGCAACTGTAGCCTTGATGAGAAAGTCCAACTCCGCATCTCCACGAAGAGCAAGTTGCAAGTGACAGGGGTAATACGCTTTCCCTTTAAATCTTTTGAAGCATTTCCTGCCAGTTCAAGCACCTTTGCAGTGAAGGACCCCAGGACGGCTGCGCCCTGCACAGTGGCAGTGGCGCCCCCACGTCCACGACTGGTGGCCCTAGATTTCAGGGGTGCATGAAAACTGCAAGCCGGCTGGCTCTCTGCAGGTGGGAAACCGCCTTGGTCTTGGCCTCTCCAGAGTCCTTCCCAGCCTCAGCCCAGCCATGTTGAATTCAGCTGAAGCTCAAACAAGCAAAGCGGAGAAGGGCGAGAGACAGCGAGATCCCAACACCAACTCCTTCGTCGCACCGCGACTCAAACTGCCCCTAATAATTTAAAAATATAACCCAAGGTTGTGGTCAGGATTTCTTTTTTCTTGTTATGTGTGATTAATTTTCATAATAAATTTCACCACTGCAAGGGAGTAACCGCCCAGGAATGAGTGCAGAGGGTTAGCAGCCCTTGGGAAGATAAGATACCTGTACAGCGTCTCTTGTCAGGGACAGGGCCAGCTCTCGGTCGCCCCACCTCTGCTCTAGGCGCACAGGACTGTGAAGGGAGTTGCAGGATTTCGCAGGTAGAGACTCATCCCCGTGTTCCAGACCTGCTGCTTGAATGCAGAAGAACCAACAGAGCCAGGAATGGGTAGGCCCGTTTTTGGTCTGAGTGTTGCTGATAATTACCCTTCTAACATCACACCCATGGCTCTCAATTGGGGTTAACCACCCCCCCCACCTTTCCTTCCAGAGCTCATTTAGCAAATGTCTGGAGAGATTTTTGATTGTCACATCTAGGGAGTTACTACTGGCCTTTAGTGGATGGAAGAGGGATGTTGATGAACATTCTACAATGCAGAGGACAGCCCCACAACAAAAGATTAAAGGATTATCCTGCCCCAAATGTCAATAGTGTCCAGACTGAGAAACCCTGCCTTAGACAAATCATTGAATCTTGCTGGCTGGCAGTTTCCCAAGTAATATGTTTTCTCCATCATGTAGAGCTACCCACACCTAACTCTGTCACTCACTCACCCCAATTCTAAGTCATTACATGTGAAACAGGGCTATGGTATCTGTATTTTAAGTCTACACAAGAGACTCAAATGGGCAGTCAGGGCTGAGAACTGCTGCCCCAGAGCTCATGTCAAATGAGATTCCCATGGAGGCGCCAAGCTGGAGAGGAGCAGATCCTGTGGAGACAGCCTGCCAGGGGGAGGAAGTAATGCCTGTAATGCATGTCCACTTGGGCAGAAGTCTGCCAGGAGGCCACAGCGTGACTGACGGCTATACCGGGACCTGTGCTGTTAGAGCCTGCATGCAATGGCTTCAGCCTCAGGGACTTCCAGCTGATCCCCACACCCTCATACCAGAGGTGCCAAGGGAACAGTAAGAATTTCTTCACCAACACCCTTTTTCCTATGTATCTTGAGCTTCTTTAGGAGATTGAAAGTAATAAAAAACCTCACCCTGAGTCATCAGACTATTTTGCCACCCAGATAAGGAAACCACATTTCTTGCACATACAGAATTGTGCGATTTAAGAGTTGGTAGGAAACTTAGAAACTGTGTAGCCTGACCTCCCCTCTCAGAGATCCCAAGCTATGCCCCAAAGACACATGGCTCAGTGAAGGCAGAGAGGTTTCCAAAAGGCTGATCTGATGATTTCCTGGTGTGTTCTTTTTAATGCCCCCTATGCTGATATTTCTTGATTGAAACCAGTTGTGAGGTAGGCAATCCAAAATTGTGTTGGTTTGTTGTTTAAAGGAAGGGACTTCTAGATGGAACTAGAAACAACAAAGGTCTTCCTTGAACCCTTCTGAAATATCACAGGAAATGGAACAAGTACATTCTGACTTTTATTTATGTTAAACCAGTGCAGAAATAGCCTAGTACCCACTCTGTGCCAGCTGACAGTTAAAAACCACCATCATTTCTTGTCTGTACTGCTGTTTTTCTGTTCTCATTCTTCCCCGCTCCCCCACCTCCCTTAGCCCATTCTTTACATAAAGCCATCAATCTTCAAAAAATGGAATTCAGATCATATTCTTCTTATGCTTAAAATTGTACAGTCGCTTTCTATTGCTTTGGGTGTAAGATCCAAATGAGTAGCAGTGGTCTGAGGGTCTCTGTGATGGAAGTGCTGTTCACCTCCCTGAGCTCAGCTCATCCCTGAGCCTCTGTCTTCCAACCTCATCTCCTTCTTTTCTGTTCCTTGGAAATGCCAAGCTCAGATTTAGTCCTAGGCAATTTATATTTTCTCCTACATATTGGACTTTATTTATTTCTTTATTCATTCATTTATTATTTATTTATTTATTTGAGACAGAGCCTCAAAAAATATTTTAAGGGTAGAGTGCCATGACATCACAGCTTACAGCAACCTGAGTAGAGTGCCGTGACATCACAGCTTACAGCAACCTCCAACTCCTGGGCTCAAGCGATTCTCTTGCCTCTGCCTCCCAAGTAGCTGGGATTACAGGCACCCGCCACAATGCCCGGCTATTTTTTGTTTGCAGCCGTCATTGTTGTTTGGTGGGCCCAGGCTGGATTGGAATCTGCCAGCTTGGGTGTATGTGGCTGGCACCTTAGCCGCTTGAGCCATAGGCGCCAAGCCATATTTATACATTTATTAAGAGAGAGACTTACTCTGTACCTGGTCTAGAGTGCCATGGCCTCAGCTCAGCCTACCTCATAGCAACCTCAAACTCCTAGCCTCAAATGATCCTCTTGCCTCAGCCTCATGAGTAACTGGGACTACAGGCATATACCACCATGCCCAGTTACGTTTTCTATTTTTAGTAGAGATGGAGTCTCACTCTTGCTCATGCTGGTCTAGAACTTCTGAGCTCAAGGGATGTTCCTGCCTTGGCCTCCCAGAGTGCTAGGATTACAGGCATGAGCCATCCTGCCCAGCCTGGACTTTATTTATTTTTATTTTTTTGGACTTTATTTTTTAAACTAAACTTGAATGCCCATTTATTAGTATATGAAAAATGGAACTGCTAAGTAGACTAGATTCTTTTCTTTAAGGACTAGTGTACTTGCTTCCTGTGGTTAAAACAAAAACAAACAAACAAACAAAACCACCAAAAGCTCTGTGGGAAGCAAATAAAGAAGGTGAAGGCTACTTGGTTCTCAGGCACTTAGGGCACAAGGACAGTTTTTATGTTGGAAGAGGTCTGAGAGATCATCATGTTAATTGTTCCCTAAACTTACTCTCCATGAAAATTGTACAGGGAGTTTTTGTTTAAAGTATACCCACACAAAACAATACATTTTTTAATTTCTCCTTTGGAGATTCTAGTTTTTTAGGTTTGGGGCTAGGGCTGGGGAATCCAAGTTTTATTTAAAATACTGCTCTAGTTTCATGGGGCACAACTAGGTTTGGGAACCACTGACCAGGTCTATCTCTGTTCCCAGGTGAATAAACTGAGGCTCAGAGAGATCACATTCCTCGCTCAGGATTACACAGCTAGTGAGTGGGATAGTGGAACTCAAATATCCCCATCTTCTGTGCAATGCTCAAAAAACATAGTAAGAGGCTCGATGCCTATGGCTCAAGAGGCTAAGGTGCCAGCCACATACACCTGAGCTGGTGGGTTGGCATCCAGCCCGGGCCCGCCAAACAACAATGATGGCTGCAAACAAAAAATAGTCAGGCATTGTGGCGGGCGTCTGTAGTCCCCGCTACTTGGGAGGCGGAGGCAGGAGAATCACTTGAGCCCAGGAGTTGGAGGTTGCTGTGAGCTGTGATGCCACAGCACTCTCCCCAGGGCGACAGCTTGAGGCTCTGTCTCAAAAAAAAAAAAAAAACAAAAAAACCCAAACATAGTAAGAAAGATTCTTAGGGATAGTGGCAGCATAGCCTAAGAAATTACTTGTTACTTTTTCTTTATTTGCATGTAACTACTCAGCATGGTGTCAAACAGGAAATATACACAACACAGTTTTTGTTTTTTATCACAAAGTGTCAGATGAGGACCAGCCATATCAACACCTTCTGGGAACTTGTTAGAAATGTGTATTCTCACCCCTGTCCCAGACCTACTGAATCTGCAACTCAGGTGGGACCCAGAGTGTGTGTTTTAAAGCCATCCAGGTGATTCTGACACAGTCTGAAGGTTGAGAACCACTTTCTACTGGCACATTTTACAATACAACCCTTGCTTAAAGCTGCTTCTGCTGGCCTTGGCCTTTGTAGTTGATGACTTATCGACACTGAGGCCTTAACTTAAGCTAGCCATCTGCTTTCCTTGTTGACATTTATTCAAAACAGGAGCTATTGTTATAAGTCTTCATGAGAATGTCACACACAAGAGGGGAAATGGAGTAATACTTAGTGCCTGCTGTATGTAAGTGAGGCACTATGCCTGAGGCTTTGTCTTTTATCTCTTTTAATTCTCACAATCATCCAATGGGGTCAGTGCTATTCCCGATTAGAAGATTTGGAATTGGAGGCTGGTAGAGGTTAAACTAATCTTCACCTGCAGGTCATTTTCCTGGCTGTCCTTATGCATTTTGCTATCTGTTAACTTCCTAGAACAGTGGCCCTCAAACCTTATTACGCACAACTAAAAATCTCTGGGAAGCCTGTTATAAATGCAAATTCTCCAGGTCTCCCTTGCAGAGATCCTAATTCAGAAAGGCTTGGGTGGGACCCAGAACTTGTGTTTTCATCAACGACCGCAGGCGATTCTTTTGCCAGTCCTGGATCCATTTATTTCTTCCCTAATTGGTTGACCAGATGACCCTCAAAATTTGAGTTTTTTGTGATTTCTCCTGTGTTTTGTGCTCTCAGGCCTTGGGCACTGGGTGGAGATGTTGGCAGAAGAAATACTAGTGTGAGGAAGGGGAGCTTGACAGCCGTTACAGAGAAGTGTCTTCTGTGCCCAGCTGTTTCTGCTCTCTGTTGCCTCTTCGAGGGTTTCCAGGCCATGTTATGGCTGTGAGTAACTTGTCATCCTTTCTGTTATCTACCCCAATTTGTAATTTTCTTATAGCAACTTTGCCCTTGTGTTTGTGGGCAATTTCTTCTAGGCTCTGGTTAATTACTATGGAGTAGTGAATTGCTTCAGCTTTTAAAGTCAAAAATGGTATTTCATCTCCTTGTTGATAAGAATCCTTATTTTTCAGGGATAGAATTGATATTTAGTGAATGGTTTGGCAGTCCATTAGAAGACTAATTTGGTGCCACCTTGAAGAAAAAAGTGAAATGCAAAATTAAAGACTAATTTCAGATACGATTGCTGATATTGTCTGGAGAGGTGAGCTGATTTTCTATCTGCCCTTACAGAAGCTGCTACTGACATAAACACCCCAGGGTTCCCATAGTGTAAAAGAGTGATGTATACGAAAAGGCGGTGAAAACCTTTCTCCACTGGGCAACGGCAATGTGGAATTATTAAATTTCTTTAACATGTTTTAGTCCTTGAAACACATTGTGTTTGACAAAGGTGAAAGGAAATTCAGAAGAGCAAACATTTCAGCTTCCTGGGACTCACCAGATACACAGCCAGTTACAGGTTGTGTTTCTAAGAGTACTTTCTTTTGTCACCAGACATTAGAGCGGGCAATGATAATATCTAGCGAGCACAGTCGCTACAGCTACCGTGTGTGAGGGATTATACAAACATTTGCTCACTTAATCCTCAGCAGCCTTTCAAAGCAGATAATATCCTCCATTTTCCAGATGATGAAACAGGTGCAAAAGGATTAAGTAATTTGCGCAGTTCAGGGATGGGATTTCCAGGGATGCAGGACTTTAGTGCTATAACTTGGACAGTCCCCAGTAAACTGGGATAGGTGGTCACTCTGAGTGTCCCCGGCCTACTGACCCATAGCTGACAATGAGGAAGTAAGCCCCAAGGGCTCTGAGCAGTCAGCCAGAGGGTTAATCATACTGAAACTTGCCAACTTGCCTCACACGGAGACTCTTAGAACCTTTCTTGGAGCCCATCTTCCTCCATTTTACACATAGTTCCAATAAGCTTGGTCATTTGGTTTCCAGGTGGCTTTGTCAATTAGCAACAGCATGTTGGAAGGAAGGAGGGGTTGTTCTAGGAAGGCACACTGATTACTGTGCTGAGGAAGAGAGGGCTGGCTGACAGCAAAGGTAGGGGCAGGAAGAATAAAATATGAATTAATAGAAGACATGAAATCGCTACATCAATACATCAATCAAAATGGTGAGGAGCCATATGTTATTACAAGGGCAAACATAGTTTAATAAAAATCATCATTATTGAACATTTCCCATGTGCCAAACACAATTTTAGGTACTTGGTAAGTATTATATAATTCATTCCTCACAACCTAATTCTATTATTATTCCTGTTCCACGGATGAGACGGCTGAGGCAGAGAGGTTAAGTAATTTGCTCAATGTCACACAGCTAGTGAGAGACAAAGCTGAGATTCAAAGCCAGACCGTCTGCAGTGCTCAGATCCTCAACATCCTTCTTCAGTGTAGGCCCTGGACCCTGAGCACATAGCACAGCAAGTGAGGGATGTTTGTTGTGATGTCCTGTATCATTCAAGAAAAAAAAAAGCATGGGCATTACATTTGGTGTGTATTATTACTTTTAAAATTTCAGAACATTATGGGGTGTACATGTTTTGCGTACGTGGATTGTTTTTCTACTGCTTGAGTCAGGGTTGTAAGTGTACCAACACCCAGATGGTGTTCATTGCACCCATTAGGCATGATTTCACCTAACCTCTCCTCCTCCCTCCCACCTCATGGATTTCTGCTGAGCTTTTACTCCCACCTGTGCACATGAGTGCTGATCAGTTTTCCAGTTTAATAGTGAGTACATGTGGTGTTTGTTTTTCCATTCTTTAGATCAGGCGTCCTCAAACTGTGGCCTGTGGGCCACATGAAGTGGTGTGAATTGTATTTGTTCCCGTTTTGTTTTTTACTTCAAAATAAGATATGTGCAGTGTGCATAGGAATTTGTTCATAGTTTTTTTTTTTTTTTTAAATTATAGTCCGGCCCTCCAACGGTCTGAGGGACAGTGAATTGGCCCCCTGTTGAAAAAGTTTGAGGACGCCTGCTTTAGATATTTCACTTAGGATAATGGTCTCCAGTTCCATCTAAATTGTTGCAAAAGGAATTAAGACATCTTTCTTCCTGGCTGAGTAGTATTCCATGGTATTTATATCTCATATTTTTTTAATCCACTTGTGAATTGATGGGCTCTGGGGCTGATTCCACATCTTTGCAACTGTGAATTGTACTGCAATAAATATTCAAGTGCAAGTGTTTTTTTGGTAAAATGACTTCTTTTCCTTTGAGTGAATCCCAAAGCAATGGGATTAATGGATCAAATGGTAGATCTACTTTATTTTTTTGGCTGGGACTGTGTTTGAACCCACCACCTCCAGCATATGGGGCCAGCGCTCTGCTCCTATGAGCCACAGGTACTACCCTGTAGATCTACTTTTAATTTTTTTTTTTTTTTTTTTTTTGAGACAGAGCCTCAAGCTGTTGCCCTGGGTAGAGTGCTGTGGTGTTAACAGCTCACAGAAACCTCCAACTCCTGGTCTCAAGCAATTCTCTTGCCTCAGCCTCCCAAGTAGCTGGGACTACAGGCACCCACCACAATGCCCAGCTATTTTTTGGTTGTAGTTGTCATTGTTGTTTGGTGGGCCCTGGTTGGATTCAAACCCGCTGGTTCTGGTGTATGTGGCTGGCACCTTAGCTGCTGAGCTACAGGTGCTGAGCCTACTTTTAATTCTAGAGGTTGTACTAGTTTTCAGTCCCACCAACAGTGTATCTGTGTTCCTTTTTCTCTACATCCACAGCGGCCTCTATTGTTCTGGAACATTTGGATAAAAGCCATTCTCACTGGGGTTGGGGGATATTTCATTGTGGTTTTTCATTATTTTTTTTTTTTTTTTTTTTTTTTGTAGAGACAGAGTGTCACTTTATGCCCTTCGGGTAGAGTGCCATGGCATCACACAGCTCACAGCAACTTCCAACTCCTGGGCTTAAGCGATTCTCTTGCCTCAGCCTCCTGAGTAGCTGGGACGACAGGAGCCTGCCACCATGCCCAGCTATTTTTTGGTTGCAGTTCAGCCGGGGCCGGGTTTGAACTCGCCACCCTCGGTATGTGGGGCCGGCGCCTTACCGACTGAGCCACAGGCGCCGCCCGGTTTTTCATTATTATTATTTAAGACCTTTATTAACAGGTGCTTGCAATTTGACTTTTTTGAAAAAATCAAGTTGTAAACTTTTATTACAAATTAAAAATGAAGTTGTTAAAAATCTCAGTTTGACCAGATATGAAACAATTTAAAAACCTTTAAAGGAGTATTGAGAAAAACCAGGTTTAAAAAAAATAATGTTTGTTATTACCAAAAAAGAGGTCTTTAGTTAAAAATAATAAAAACCCTATGCTGTATAGATAATGCAGATAGTTCTAGTTATCTGGTCAACAGGCAAAGCAAGCACTTAAGGTCTTCAGCTCCAATCTTCTGTTCATTTCTTATTGCTGAAAGTTCAAATCATTTTTTCTTGTTGGATGACTTTTTTTTTTTTTTTTTTGAGACAGAGTCTTACTCTGCCTGGGTAGAGTACCATGGTGTCACAGCTCATAGCAACTTCAAACTCTTTTTTTTTTTTGTGGTTTTTGGCTGGGGCTGGATTTGAACCCGCCACCTACGGCATATGGGACCGGCGCCCGCAACTTCAAACTCTTGGACTCAAGCGATCCTCCTGCCTTAGTCTCCCAAGTAGCTGGGACTACGGGTGCTTGCCACAACGTCTGGGTATTTTTAGACACAGCATCTTATTTTTGCTCAGGCTGGTCTTGAACTCCTGAGCTCAAGCAATCCGCTGGCCTCCTTCCTGGATCATTAAGCCTGGTTATGGTAGAGATGATAAGCTAGCATTTACCCACCCTCAAGAGCAGGCAAATTCTCAGCTGGTGGATTGGCTGCTTTTGTCTCTTTGACATCTTGTGGTTTAGGGCTTTCTGCATCGATGATTAAAGTTGCAACAGTACCAACATTGGGGTGGCTGCTGACCTTGGGTCTGATCTCCTTGATCCTCTTTAACCTCTTCACTTCCATCTTCTCTGGGCTGTCTTTATTGAGGAGGGCTCCTGTGGAATCACGGTCTATGACCTCCAATACATATTCTGTCTTACTGGTCTACCTTGTGTTCCTGCTCCCTGGTTGTCACACCCTCCCTGCACAGGAGGTTTGGAATACTGTGGTCTACACCCATAGGGGCTCCACATGTAGTAAGGTGGAAATGTTTTCTGGTGTAGGGGGGTCTGGCCTTGAGGAGCATTCTGTGATCCCCCCACCCCACTGTTCTATTCTGCTGGTAATTGCGTGGAGGACCTGGACAGCACCTATAAGGGTCTTGTTGTGGTTTTGATTTGCATTTCCTTGATGATTAGTGGCATTGATCATTTTTCATGTTTATTGGCCATTAGTCTATCTTCTTTCGAAAAGCTTTTCTTCATGTCTTTGCTCACTTTCTTTTTTTTTTTTTGAGAGAGTGTCTCACTATGTCGCCCTTGGTAGAGGGCCGTGACAACTCACAGCAACCTCAAACTCTTGGGTTCAAGTGGTTCTCTTGCCTCCGTCTCCCCAGTAGCTGGGATTACAGGTGCCCGCCACAACTACTTTCTATTTTTTGTTGCAGTTGTCATTCTTGGTTAGCTGACCCAAGCCAGGTTTGAACCCTCCAACTTCAGTGTATGTGGCTGGTGCCGTAACCACTGTGCTACAGGCCCTGAGCCTTTTGCTCATTTTTTTAGTGGGGTTGATTTTTTTCCTTGCTGATTTGCTTGAATTCTTTGTAGATCTGGTTATCAGCCCTTTCTTGGATGGATAGCATGTGAATATTTTTTCCCATTCTATAGGTTGTTGCCTTTAGAATGGTTGTTCCCATTCTCTGCTGATTGTTCCCTCGACTGTGTGGAAGGCTTTTAATTTAATTGAGTCCCATTTATTAATTTTTGTTATTGCTGTGATTGCCATTGGGGTCATCTTTATAAATCCTTTGCCTAGCCTGGTATCTATAAGAGTTTTTCCAACACTTTCTTCTAGAACTCTCATAGTCTCATGCCTTAGGTTTAAGTCTGTTATCCATCATGAATTAGTTTTTGTGAGCTGTGAAAGGCGCAGATCCTCTGTCAGTCTTTTTTTTTTTTTTGGGACAGAGCCTCAAGCTGTCGCCCTGGGTAGAGTGCCGTGGCATCACAGCTCACAGCAACCTCAAACTCCTGGGCTTAAGCGATTCTCTTGCCTCAGCCTCCCAAATAGCTGGGGCTACAGGCACCCACCACAACGCCTTGCTATTTTTTTTTGGTTGTAGTTGTCATTGTTGTTTGGCAGGCCTAGGCTGGATTTGAACCCGCCAGCTCTGGCGTATGTGACTGGTGCCTTAGCCGCTTGCCGAGCCCCTCTGTCAGTCTTATACACGTGTCTTTCCAATTTTCCCAGCACCATTTATCGAATAGCAATTCCTTTCCTCAGTGATTATTGTTGTCTGCTTTGTCAAAGATCAGTTAGCAATATGAAGATGGTTTTTTTTGGCCTGGGCTGGGTTTGAACCTGCCACCTCTGGCATATGGGGCCAGCACCCTACTCCTTTGAGCCACAGGTGCCACCCCTATGACGATGGTTTTATATCTGGGTTTTCTGCTCCGTTCCATTGGTCTATGTCTCTATTTTTTGTGCCAGTAAATTTTTTTTTTTTTTTTTTTTTGAGGCAGAGTCTTACTTAGGCCCTGGGTGGAGTGCTATGGTGTCATAGCTCACAGCAACCTCAAACTCTTAGGCTCAAGTGATCCTCTTGCATCAGCCTCCTGAGTAGCTGGGACTACCAGTGCCTACCACAACACCTGGCTAGATGGGGTCTTGCTCTTGTTCAGCCTGGTCTCAAACCCCTGAGCTCAAACAATCCACTAATTAAAAAAAAGTTGTCAAGGTTATACATGGGCATAGTTCTATAAGGCCTGTTACAAAAATCCAGCAGACCTCCCTCCCCCAGCCTGTTTCTTGCTTGTCAGAGTCAATCACTCAACTCTTATAATGAGCTGACCTTGCCAGTAGTTATACTCATAGTTTCAAAATGATGTACATATTTCTATGGTTAATTTTTCAGTTTTAGGCATTATCTATTGATATATTAATATGGAAGAAGGAAGATTAGCTTGTTTCTTCATGTACCCCTCCTTCTCCCAAATAGTTACGTTATAATTTTAGTTAGATCAATACGTCATGAGCGTATTGTTTTTTATCTTTAGCGCTTCCCTTCTGGGCTAGGCAGAATCTCCAGAGAGACTGTTTTCCCTACCTGCTCTTGGAGTATGCTACATCTGGGAGCCTAGTCATGTGGGTGCGGAGTGGGTGGTGATGAAGTGCCTCAATATTTACCATGTCACACCTTGCTGCGTACCCCTGCCTCCAGCTAATATGTCTTAAAGACCTTGAAGATTTTATCCTCCCCAGAGAATAAAACTTCGACTTCTGCCTGTGCGAGGGAAGGTACAGACTGGCAGGTAACTGGGGACTGGGATCTGGGGGCTGACTTCTTTCCTTCCTTTTTTTCCATTCCAACTTAATAATTTCCATTTTAGAAAACTATTTTCTTGCTTTTTTTCTCTTTTTTTTTGTAGAGACAGAGTCTCACTTTATTGCTCTCGGTAGAGTGCAGTGACGTCACAGCTCATAGCAACCTCCAACTCCTGGGCTTAGGTGATTCTCTTGCCTCCGCCTCTCAAGCAGCTGGGACTACAGGCGCCCGCCACAACGCCTGGCTATTTTTTTGCTTCAGTTTGGCTGGGGCTGGGTTTGAACCCGCCACCCTAAGTATATGGGGCCGGAGCCCGACCCATGAGCCACAGGCGCCGCCCACTTCTTTTTTTTAAGGCCGGTCAAGTGAAGCAGTGGCAGTAGTTCCTTTTCTTTTTTTTTTCTAAGAGAAAGTTAGAGCACTTCCAAAGAGAGTTGGAAGTGAGTCCCTGTCTTGAAGGGGCAGAGGTGAGAGAGATTGAAAACTACTTTCTTACAGTATGATTGATATATAAATAGCTGTGTATATTTAATATGTACATTTCAATGAGTTTGGGGATACTCACGTGTGAAACCATCACCACCATCAAGACCATAAATATATCATATCCATCACCTCTCAAACTTTGTTCCCACTTAACATAAGATCTACCTTCTTAGCAAATTTTAAGTGTATAATATTGTTAGCTATAGGCACTGTGCTGTTATTACCTTCAGAACTTTTAAAATTTGCATAATTGAAACTGTGTTCCCTTTAACTATCACCTTCCAATTTCGCCCCCCTCCCACTATTTTCCATAGTGGCTGTATCAATTTACATTTCCACCTGCACTTTTCAAAGGTTCCTTTTCTCTCCATATCCTAGCCAACTCCTTCCTTCCTTCCTTCTTTTCTTCCTTCCTTCCTTCCTCCCTTCCTGCCTTCTCTTTCTTTTTCAAAGAAAAAGTTTAGGGTACTTCCAAAAATAGTTGGAAGTGAGTCCCTCCCATGAAGGAGCAGAGGTGAGAGTCCACGGAAAACTACCAAAAATCCAGTTCCTGGCAACCACCATTCTACTCTCTGCTTCTATGGGTTTGACTAATTTAGATTCCACGTAACAGTGAGATCACACTGTATTTTCTTAAGAGTCTGGCTTATTTCACTTAGCCTAATCTCCTCCAGGTCCATTCATGTTGTGACAAATGGCAAGGGTTTCTTTCTTTTTTAAGGCTGAATAATTTTTCATTGTATGCACGTACCACGTTTTCTTTATCCATTCATTGTCAGTGGACATTTATATTGTTTCCAAGTCTTGGCTGCTATGAAGAATGCTGCAGTGAACCTGAGAGTGCAGGTATATCTCAGAGATCCTGGTTTCAATTCCTGTGAGTGAATACCCAGAAGTAGGATTGCTGGATCTATGGTATTTATATTTTTCAAATTTTTTTTTTTTTTTTGTAGAGACAGAGTCTCACTGTACCGCCCTTGGGTAGAGTGCCGTGGCACCACAAGGCTCACAGCAACCTCCAACTCCTGGGCTTACGCGATTCTCCTGCCTCAGCCTCCCTAGCAGCTGGGACCACAGGCGCCCACCACAACGCCCGGCTATTTTTTTGTTGCAGTTTGGCCAGGGCTGGGCCTGAACCCGCCACCCTCAGCATATGGGGCCGGCACCCTACTCACTGAGCCACAGAAGAAACTTCATGCTATTTTCTCTAGGGGCTGTACCAATTTACATTCCTTGTGCAGTTTCCAAAGGTTCCTTTTCTCCCATATCCTAGCCTATCTTTTGTTTTTTTTAACAATAGCTTTGCTAACACGTGATCAAAATCATTGTGGTTTTGATTTGCATTTCTCTAATGTTAGTGATGTTGAACACATTATTATATACCTGTTGGCCACTTGTATGTCTTCTTTGAAAAAATGTCTATTTAGGTCTTTAAAAAATTTGCCTGTAGTCCCAGCTACTCAGGATGCTGAGGCAAGAGAATTGCCTAAGTCCAGGAATTGGAAGTTGCTGTGAGCTGTGTGATGCCACGGCACTCTACTGAGGGCGGTAAAGTGAGACTCGGTCTCTACAAAAAAAAAAAAAAAAAATCAGGTTATTTATAGTTTTTTGTTATTGTTCAGTGTAGTTCCTTGCCTATTTTGCATATTGACCAATCATCAAATATATATGGCTTGCAAATATTTCCCCCCATTCTATAGGTTACCTTTTCATTTGAAAACATTGATTATTTCCTTTGCTGTGAAGAGCTTTTTAATTTGATGGAATTCTATTTGTTTATTTTTGTTCTTGTCACCTGTCCTTTTCAGACCATATCCAAAAAAATCATTGCCACGAAAAATGTCTTGGCTTTTCCCCCATGTTTTCTTCGAGGAGCTTTATAGTTTCAGGTATTATGTTTAAGTCTTTAGTGCATTTTGAGTTGATTTTGTGTGTGGCATATGATAGGGTGTAATTTCATTCTTGTGCATGGAGATATAAAGTTTTCCCAAAACCATTTACTGAAGATAATCTTTTCTACATTGTGAATTTGTGAATTTTCCAATTTTCCTCCTGTTATTGATTTCCAATTTCATATTATTGTAATCAGAAAGTATATTTGATATGCTTTCAATCTTTTTAAACTTGTCGAGACTTGTTTTGTGGCTGAATATCGGATGTATCCTGCAGAATATTCTGTGTGTACTTGAGAATGTATCATACATTCTGCTATGGTTGGATGGAAAGTTCCATATATACCTGTTATGTCTATTTGTTCTATAGTGTTGTTAAAACTGCTGTTTCCTTATTGATTTTCTGTCTGGATTACCTACTCATTGTTAAATTGATGTATTGAAATCCCTTAATGTTATTGTATGGTTATTTATTTCTATCTTCAGTTCAGTTCAGTTAAAATTTGCTTTATAAATTTATGTGCTCTGATGTTGGTTTCCTGTATATTTAAAATTGTTATATCCTCTTGATGAATTGTCCCCTTACTATATAATTATCTTCTTTGTCTCTTGTGACTGTTTTGACTCAAAGTCTATTCTGATATCCATATACCCATTCCCGGTCTCTTTTGGTTTCCATTTGTATGGAACATTTTTTTCCACCCCTCACTTTTTAGTCTATGTTTGCCATTAAATCTAAAGTGACTCTCTTGCAGGGAGCAAATGGTTGGATCTTACTTTTTTTCTTTCTTATTTTATTTTCATTAAGCACTATATAACATACTGCATGCTACGTAAGACACTATATAAACTTCTAGTAGGGGTAGATGACCATTACTGAGTTATTTTTTCATCCATCAGGAATATGCTTCTTTAATCAATGTTCTCCAAACCCTTTGACACATAGTAGCAAATAACTCCAGAGATGCGCCTCTTTCCATCAGTTGCCATTGTGTATATAATGGGCAACTCTTTTTTCCTTGCCACCATTAGTGAACTTGCTGATGTACATGGTGGCCACTCCAGGGATGATCAAGCAAAAGACCATGGCCGCAAGTCCAGGGAGAATCTCGAGCCACATCTCGACATGGTTACCCTGGATCTTACTTTTTTATATATTCTGTCATTTTATGTCTTGTGGTTGGAGAATTTAATACATTTACATTTAAAGTAATTATTAATGAGTAAGGACTTACTATTGCCACTTTGTTTATTGTTTTCTAACTGTTCTGTAGTCCTTTTGTTCCTTTCTTCTCTTGGTGGGCTAAGTTGTTTTTAAAGCAGACTTCTACCATTCCATGTGTTTTGAGCCCCAGCTTTACCTTCCTCCAACTTCCAGAGGTTTGTGGGCTGTGAATCCCTGAAACTTTCTGCATGTTCTATGATGCATGGCTTCTCAGAGTTCCCTGTAGGTAGATAAGCAGTCAGCTTTTCACAGTCTGTTGATCAGTTAACTCTTTTTTTTTTTTTTTCCCCCTTTGGATATATATATATATATATTTTTTTTTATTAAATCATAACCGTATACAATCAGTTAACTCTTGTTCATCTGTCTTCCAGCTTTCAACTTCATTGCTTCCACTGACACAATCATTGTCTTTGTTAAAGAAATAAAATTCTCTTATTGTGAGATTTTGAGAGGAAGAAGAAATATATGTACATGCTGAGTATGCCATTTTTATCCTGAAGTGTGAATGATATTTTATTTATTTATTTATTCAAGACAGAGTTTCACTTTGTTGCCCTCAGTAGAGTACTGTGGCATCACAGCTCACAGCAACCTCCAGTTCTTGGGCTTAGGCAATTCTCTTGCCTCAGCCTCCTGAGTAGCTGGGACTACAGGCGCCCACCACAACGCCTGGCTGTTTTTTGTTGCAGTTTAGCTGGGGCCGGGTTTGAACCTGCCACCCTGGGTATATGGGGCCGGTGCCCTACTGACTGAGCCACAGGCGCTGCCCCTGAATGATATTTTAGAAAACTTTCACTGTAAAGCCACCTAAGAAGTTTTTTGTTTGTTTGTTTGTTTTTACTTGCTATTCAAAGTATAGTTCTAGGACCAGAAACATCATTATTACCTGTTATCAGGTACTTGTTAGAAATATAAAATCCTGAGCCTTCCACAGGCATGTTGAATAAGAATTAAACATTTAAAAAGATTCTTAGGAGATTCCTATAAACATGAAGGGTGAGAAGTGCTAATATGAAACTTAACTTCTATTGTAATTAGAATAAGTTAACTCTAATGAATTTTAATCTGGGATCTAAAAATCTTAGTACTTTTCCTTAATTATTTTTTAAATTCTAGAGGTTGCTGAGAGGAATACACAGAAGTTTTTATGAAAATATATCCTTTCTGTATTATTTATTTATTTTTGAGACAGTCTCACTTTGTCATCCTCAGGACAGTGCTGTGGTGTCATAGTTCACAGCAACCTCAAATTGGGCTCAAGTGATTCTCTTGCCTCAGCCTCCCAAGTAGCTGGGACTACAGGTGCCTGCCACAATGCCCAGCTATTTTTTTTTTTTTTTGTGGTTTTTGGCCAGGGCTGGGTTTGAACCCGCCAGCTCCAGCATATGGGACCAGTGCCCTACTCCTTGAGCCACAGGTGCCGCCCTCAGCTATTTTTTTTTTTTTTTAAGAGATGAGGTCTCACTCTGGCTCAGGCTAGTCTTGAACCTGTGAGCTCAGGCAATCCACATGCCTCCCACAGTGCTAGGATTACAGGTGTGAGCCACTGCACCCACCCCCTTTCCCTCTTTAAGAACCATATCTGTATATTAGAATCAGCAACAGATATGAACCAAAAATTCCATTTCATTTACCGCAAGAGATTCAACCTGGTTCTGTTCAGGCTTTTTCAGGCCTGCTGTTCTGGAGCCTGGTGATGGGATTTTGTAGATTGGACAGATTGAGTCTTCAATCACACTTTGAGCTGCCAAAATGAGAGAGTAGCTTCCCTTAGAGGAGAAGCTGAGCATTAGTTAGTGCTCAGCAAGTGATTGTGGGGTGAATGAATCAAAAATAAATAAGATACGATCCCTGCTTTTGAGATATCCACATAGAGACCAGGAAGTAAATTGGATACTTATCATACAGGGATGACCAGTTCTACAAATAGTAAGCACAGAGAAAGGGCATCTAACTCAGCACTGGCAGAAGAAGAAGGCATAGCACTAAGTCTCTTGCTGAGAAGAAGTTGGAAGGTTTAGAGCAGTGGCTTTCAGACATTAGCATGCATCAGAGTCTTTCTGATTTAGTCAGGTGGTCCCAAGAATGTGCATTTTTAACAAGTTCCTAGAAGATGCTGGTAATGCTGGTCTTGGAACCACATTTTGAAAACCCCTGGTTAATTGCAAAGAATTTTGGTGGCTGGGCTCTAGCAGCTCATAGGCAGGAGGAAGGGAATGGCAGGTGACACTGAAGCCTAAGGAATGGGGATCTTATTGTGGGGTTGTGGGGAGCCAATAGCAGGTTTATGGAGGAGGGTGATGGATTCTGTTTGTCTTTGGAAATAGCATTTTGGGTGTGGAATGGGGGATAGACCAGAGGCAGGACAAGGTTGAGGACTAGAAAATGAAATAAGTGGTGTATTACAGCCATTCAGACAAGAGATACTAAAAACTTGGACTAAGAGCAAGAGGAGAAAAGATCCTTAGGACTTGGTGGCCAAATGGAAATGGGAGGGAAAGAGAGGGAGGAATTAAAGAGACCTATCTGACTTTTGACTGTGTTACTCAAGACAGAGGAAGAGAAATGAGTGTGAATCAGGGTCATGGAAAGAGAGCAAGGGAGGAAAGTTGACTGTGGGACGTGTTGGATTTGAGAAGCCAGCAAGCCATTAGGGTGCACCTTCCTATATATCGACAGTTTTACTCGTGGGTCTGGAGGCCAGGAGCAAGGTCTGGTAAATAATCTGGCCCTCCCTCCTACCTCTTCCATTTGGTCTCCCATATTGTTTGTTTGGGTCAGGAATCATATTTGCAAAGAAACAATATAAACTTTAAGGGCCTTAAGAACATGGTACTTTTTTTTTTCTTTAGAGACAGAGTTTCACTCTGTTGCTCTCCATAAAGTGCTGTGACGTCACAGCTCACAGCAACTTCCAGCTCCTGGGCTTAGGTGATTCTCAGCCTCTCAGTAGCTGGGACTATAGGCGCCTGCCACACAGCCTGGCTATTTTTTGTTGCAGTTTGGCTGGGGCTGGGTTTGAACCCGCCATCCTCGGTATATGGGGCCGGCACCCTACTCACTGAGCCACAGGTGCCACCCAGAATATGGTACTTTTCAAGATGTTTTCTCAAGAAAAGAAAAGTTCTCCTTTTTTGCTTCTGGGGCAAAAACAAAAACAAAAAAAGAGTTGAAGTACCACTTGTCTTCCAGCACCAGAAGAGGTTAATAAAGCTGCCTTCTGTCTGAGAGTCAAGTCGGACTGGATCTTAGCAAGCTTGAAAGGGGAAAAATCACTTGACTGGCCTGCAGGGCCATATGACAAACAGCTGAGACTAATTAGCTGGATTGTGGGTTTTTATAGCAGTGCCTGATTTTCAAAGTTGATGGAGCAAACTGCTTTTCAAAAGACTCTTTTGAAAACCTTTATAAATAGGCCATTCTGATTCAACATTTCTCTTTGTCTTAACATTAGACGGAAAGTAACCATCCTGAAGAGGACATGTAATCGGAAGTTGTCGATTACTGACGCGTGTTGACAACTCCCATCTCTAAAGTTTTAGAAAAACAGGACAAACGGTTCTCTACCCTGAGAGGTATGGTTCTGCATTTATCTTTTTATTTTTCCTGAAGTGGTTTTGAGCTCTGCCATGCCAATTTTGAAAATGCTTAAATTGTGTGCAATTTTACTTAAATACCACTGCACATATTATTATTTTTAAGCAAAGACTTCGTAATGTCTGCTAGATTTCTTGGGATTAATGTGAGAAATGCATTTTCAACGACCAGGGAGTTAATGTGAATTCAGGCTGCATTCTCCCTTTCTTTTCCATACTCTAATCAAGTAACATAAGTCTTTATTCTTAGACAATATGTTTAATATAACAGCTAAGAAACTGAATTACTCTACTAGTCTTGCTTGTCCTCTGAGGATTTTTTCCACACAAATTCAATCTCCTTCTGGGAGGCTGAGGAGGGTGAATTGCTTGAGCTCAGGAGTTCGAGACCAACCTGGGTGAGAGTGAGACCTTATCTCTACTAAAAAAAAAAAAAAAATGAAAAACTGAGGCAAGAGGATCACTTCAGCCCGAGAGTTTGAGGTTGCTGTGAGCTCTGACGCCATGGTATTCAACCAATATGACAAAGTGAGACTCTATCTCAAAAAATAAAAGAAAAATTAAAGCTTCTTGGGTCTTTGTTTTTATTTTACTTTATTTTATTTTATTTATTTATTTTCTTAGAGTCTCACTATGTTGCCCTTGGTAGAGTAGTATGGCGTCACAGCTCACAGCAACCTCCAACTCTTGGGCTCAAGCGATTCTCTTGCCTCAGCCTCCCAAGTAGCTGGGATTACAGGTGCCCGCCACAATGCCTGGCTATTTTTTGTTCCAGTTGTTTAGTTGGCCTGGGTCAGGTTTGAACCCGACACCTTTGTGTATGTGGCTGGCGCTGAAACCACTGTGCTATGGGTGCCAAGCCATGGCATTTTTTTTTTTTTTTTTAAGACACAGAGTCTCACTTTATTGCCCTCAGTTAGAGTACTGTGGCATCACATCTCACAGCAACCTCCAACTTCTGGGCTTAGGCAATTCTCTTGCCTCAGCCTCCTGAGTAGTTTGGGACTGCTACAGGGACTGTAGGCACCTGCCACAATGTCTGGCTATTTTTTGTTGCAGTTTGGCTGGGGCTGGGTTTGAACATGCCACCCTCGGTATATGGGGCTGGCGTCCTACCCACTGAGCCATAGGCACCGCCCAGGGACTTTGTTTTTATTTTTTTTATTACTCTTATTATTTTTTGACACAGAGCCTCAAGCTGTCGCCCTGAGTAGAGTGCTGTGGCATCACAGCTCACAGCAACCTCCAACTCTTGGGCGTAAGCAATTCTCTTGCTTCAGCCTCCCAAGTAGCTGGGACTACAGGTGCCCACCACAATGCCTGGCTATTTTTTGGTTGAAGTTGTTCATTGTTTTTTGGCAGGCCTGGGCTGGATTTGAACCCGCCAGCTCTGGTGTATGTGGCTGGAGCCTTATCTGCTTGAGCTACAGGCACCAAGCCAGGGACTTTGTTTTTAATATGAAAAGCTTTAATAGAGGAGCATGTGTGTTTTAGTGTATGGTAGATTCTTCCGTGAATGAAATCTGCTTTGAAATTATTGTTAATTTTATTAGGTGTGATAAAGGTATTGTGGCTATGTGAGGAAAATTCCACATATTTTAGAGATGCACAGTGAAGTGTGCTGGAAAGAAAGATTTGGACAATGAGTGCACTGAGAGCTTTCATTACACAATCCTCTACTTATGGGTATTTATTTACCAGGGCTGCTATAACAATGTGCCGTAAACTGGGTGGCTTCACAACAGAAAGGTATTGTCTTACAGTTCTGGAGCCCAGAACTCCCAGATGAAGCTGTTAGCAGGATAGGTTCCTTCTGAGGGCTGTGAGGTAGGACCGTTCCAGGCTCTGCTCCTTGGCTTGCAGATGACTGTCTCTTCCCCACACCCCTTCATGTCATCTTCCCTCTGTTCATGTCTGCGTCCAGATTTCCTTATCAGGACACCTGTCATATTGGATTAGAGCCCACCCTAATGACCTTTTTTTTTTTATTGTTGGGGATTCATTGAGGGTACAATAAGCCAGGTTATACTGATTGCATTTGTTAGGTAAAGTCCCTCTTGCAATCATGTCTTGCCCCCAGAAGGTGTGGCACACACCCTAATGACCTTTTTTTAACTTGATTACCTCTATAAAGGTCCTATCTTCAAAAAAGATTACATTTTGAGGAACTGGGAATTAGGACTTCAACATGTCAATTTTATTTTTTATTTTATTTTACTTTTTTTTTGAGACAGAGCCTCAAGCTGTCTCCTTGGGTAGAGTGCTGTGGCGTCACAGCTCACAGCAACCTCCAACTCCTGGGCTCAAGTGATTGCCCTGCCTCTGCCTCCCAAGTAGCTGGGACTACAGGCACCCATCACAATGCCTGGCTATTTTTTTGGTTGTAGCCGTCATTGTTGTTTGGTGGGCTGGGCTGGATTCGAACCCGTCAGCACAGGTGTATATGGCTGGCGCCTTAGCCACTTGAGCCACAGGCACTGAGCCAACATGTCAATTTTAGAGGAACATAATTCAAACCCCAGTGAATACCTTTGCCAAATATCATAGTATTGGCAGGGCACAGTAGCATATGCTTGTAATCCCTGGATTTGGGAGGCTGAGGAGGGAGGATCATTTCAGACCAGCCTAGGCAACATAGTGAGACCACTCTCTACAAAAAATAAAGAAAAATCAGCTGAGTGTGGTGGTGAGTCCCTGTAATTTTATCTACTTTGGAGGTTGAGGGAGAAGGATTGCTTGAAACCTGGAGTTGGAGGCTGCTAAGATCCTGCCATTGCACTCCAGCCTGGACCACAGAGTTAGATCCCATCTCTTTAAAAAAAATTAATACCATCACATTTTAAAGATTGACCTCCAAATGCAGTTAAGCCCAGTACCTGGCTGTGCTGGATGCCAAGTGTGTGAAGATGAGTAAGGGACGGTCCCTGCTCACTAACCTGTGGTTTTATTAAATGTATGGATTTAACTTTGTGTGTATGTGCTTACTTGTGGCTTATACTGAGTTGTAGCCACTTTCATAGTTGTGTGTCCCTGGAGGCACAGTCAGGCTCCTGGCACATGGACAGCCTCATATCCTGTGAGAGGCACCTAGAAAGGCTCCTTTTCCCCGAGTGGCTCCAATTATATAGTCTTACTTTGTCACCCTGGCTAGAGCGCTGTGGGATCGTAGCTAACAGCAACCTCAAACTCTTGGGCTCAAAGTGATTCTCTTGCCTTAAGCTGCCTGGTAGGTGGGACTATAGGTGCCCACCACAACGCCTGGCTATTTTTAGAGATGGGGTCTTGCTCTTGCTCAGGCTGGTCTTGAACTCCTGAACTCAAGCAATCCACCAGCTTGGCCTCCCAGAGTACTGGGATTACAGGCATGAGCCACTGTGCCTGGCCCTTTTTTTTTTGTTTTTTTGAGGCAGAGTCTCACTATGTCACCCTGGGTAGAGTGCTGTGGCATCACAGCTCACAGCAACCTCAAACTCCTGGGCTTAAGCAATTCTCTTGCCTTAGCCTCCCAAGTAGCTGGGACTATAGGCGCCTGCCACAACACCTGGCTTTTTTGTTGTTGTTGTTGTAGTTGTCATTGTTGTTTGCAGGCCCAGGCTGGATTCGAACCCGCTACCTCTGTTGTATTTGGCTGGTGCCTTAACTGCTGGAGCTATAGGCACCACCCTTGTGGAAGGGTGGTGTGGTGTTTTTTTTTTTTTTTTTGCAGTTTTTGGCCAGGGCTGGGTTTGAACCCACCACCTCCAGCATATGGGGCTGGTGCCCTACTCCTTTGAGCCACAGGCACCACCCATGGAAGGATTCTTAATGTTCATCTAGTCTAACCTCATTCTACAGATGAGGAAATCAAGGCTTAGAAGTGCTAAAGTCCTTTGCCTGGTTTGTGTTAGCACCAAGGTATCCTGCAGGGTGTCCTGATGTTCAGTCCAGGATACTGACCAGGAAAGGCAACATTTTGTTTTCTTTCTTTTTTTTTTTTAATTTCTTGGTTTTTGTTTCAGTAGAATTGAATACACTAAATAATCAATGTCATTTTATAGGTGTCATTTTTAGTATGAGCATGGCTGTTATTTTATTTTTAAATACAGTAGTTTACTCTTCTGACAGTTTAATATTTATTCAGAAATAGTTTAGCTATTCTAATTAGAGAAGGGAATTTTACCAGTTTAAACGCAGTGACCATGACCATCATGAATATATCTGTGAATGACTGTAATGGGAGATTGTCAGTGGCACCGTTTGGATAATTTTTACTTTTTCATTATTTCATAAAAGCAAACTTTGTGTTATCATTTGCAGCTATTGTTTCAGAGGACAGGCATGGGCTCTTGAGACCAGTAGGGGGAATAATTTTTCTGAAGACTTTTCAGTAGTTGGTAAAATAATATGGCTGGCTAATACAATTTTTTCCTGTCATGAGAAAAAGGCAATTCTACAAGATAGGATATGACTTAGCATTTTTCACTTTAAACTAGTTCTAAATGAAGCAGTATCTCCAGAAGGATTCTGAACATGAATTTCATCTACTTTCAGATGGTGCACGTGAATGCAAATGTGCTGGAAAGCCCTCAACTGCTAGGCCTGGCCCAATTAATTTTCATACAGTAGAACAGAAAATGATAAAAACAAAACAAAAAAGCTGCAGTGGATCAATGGGAAAGGAACATTCCAACTTCTTTATGAGTTAGTGAACGTAGTAGTATTTGACTGTTTTTTTTTTCTCTTTAATCCTTTATTTCTTTTCTTTTTTTTTTTTATTGTTGGGGATTCATTGAGGGTACAATAAGCCAGGTTACACTGATTGCAATTGTTAGGTAAAGTCCCTCTTGCAATCATGTCTTGCCCCCATAAAGTGTGACACACACCAAGGCCCCACCCCCCTCCCTGCATCCCTCTTTCTGCTTCCCCCCCCATAACCTTAATTGTCATTTATTGTCCTCATATCAAAATTGAGTACATAGGATTCATGCTTCTCCATTCTTGTGATGCTTTACTAAGAATAATGTCTTCCACTTCCATCCAGGTTAATACGAAGGATGTAAAGTCTCCATTTTTTTTAATGGCTGAATAGTATTCCATGGTATACATATACCACAGCTTGTTAATCCATTCCTGGGTTGGTGGGCATTTAGGCTGTTTCCGCATTTTGGCGATTATAAATTGAGCTGCAATAAACAGTCTAGTACAAGTGTCCTTATGATAAAAGGATATCTTTCCTTCTGGGTAGATGCCCAGTAATGGGATTGCAGGATCAAATGGGAGGTCTAGGTTGAGTGCTTTGAGGTTTCTCCATACTTCCTTCCAGAAAGATTGTACTAGTTTGCAGTCCCACCAGCAGTGTAAAAGTGTTCCCTTCTCTCCACATCCACGCCAGCATCTGCAGTTTTGAGATTTTGTGTTGTGGGCCATTCTCACTGGGGTTAGATGATATCTCAGAGTTGTTTTGATTTGCATTTCTCTAATATATAGAGATGATGAACATTTTTTCATGTGTTTGTTAGCCATTCGTCTGTCATCTTTAGAGAAAGTTCTATTCATGTCTCTTGCCCATTGATATATGGGATTGTTGGCTTTTTTCATGTGGATTAATTTGAGTTCTCTATAGATCCTAGTTATCAAGCTTTTGTCTGATTGAAAATATGCAAATATCCTTTCCCATTGTGTAGGTTGTCTCTTTGCTTTGGTTATTTTCTCCTTAGCTGTACAGAAGCTTTTCAGTTTAATGAAGTCCCATTTGTTTATTTTTGTTGTTGTTGCAATTGCCATGGCAGTCTTCTTCATGAAGTCTTTCCCCAGGCCAATATCTTCCAGTGTTTTTCCTATGCTTTCTTGGAGGATTTTTATTGTTTCATGCCTTAAATTTAAGTCCTTTATCCATCTTGAATCAATTTTTGTGAGTGGGGAAAGGTGTGGGTCCAGTTTCAGTCTTTTACATGTAGACATCCAGTTCTCCCAACACCATTTATTGAATAGGGAGTCTTTTCCCCCAAGGTATGTTCTTGTTTGGTTTATCGAAGATTAGGTGGTTATAAGATGTTAGTTTCATTTCTTGGTTTTCCATTCGATTCCAAGTGTCTATGTCTCTGTTTTTGTGCCAGTACCATGCTGTCTTGACCACTATGGCTTTGTAGTATAGACTAAAATCTGGTATGCTGATGCCCCCAGCTTTATTTTTATTACTAAGAACTGCCTTAACTATACGGGGATTTTTCCGGTTTCATACAAAACACAGAATCATTTTTCCCAAATCTTGAAAGTACGATGTTGGTATTTTGATAGGAATGGCATTGAATAGGTAGATTGCTTTGGGAAGTATAGACATTTTAACAATGTTGATTCTTCACGTCCATGAGCATGGTATGTTCTTCCATTTGTTAATATCCTCTGCTATTTCCTTTCTGAGGATTTCATAGTTCTCTTTATAGAGGTCCTTCACCTCCTTCGTTAGGTATATTCCTAGGTATTTCATTTTCTTTGAAACTGTGGTGAAGGGAGTTGTGTCCTTAATTAGCTTCTCATCTTGACTGTTATTGGTGTATAGAAAGGCTACTGACTTGTGGACATTGATTTTATATCCTGAAACATTACTGTATTTTTTGATGACTTCTAGGAGTCTTGTGGTTGAGTCTTTGGGGTTCTCTAAGTATAAGATCATGTCGTCAGCAAAGAGGGAGAGTTTGACCTCCTCTGCTCCCATTTGGATTCCCTTGATTTCCTTGTCTTGCCTAATTGTATTGGCTAGAACTTCCAGCACTATGTTGAATAGTAAAGGTGACAGAGGACAACCTTGTCTGGTTCCAGTTCTAAGAGGAAAAGCTTTCAGTTTTACTCCATTCAGTAAAATATTGGCTGTGGGTTTGTCATAGATAGCTTCAATCAGTTTTAGAAATGTGCCACCTATGCCTATACTCTTCAGTGTTCTAATTAGAAAAGGATGCTGGATTTTATCAAATCCTTTTTCTGCATCTATTGAGAGGATCATGTGATCTTTATTTTTGCCTCTGTTAATATGGTGGATAACGTTTATGGACTTGCGTACGTTAAACCAGCCTTGCATCCCTGGGATGAAGCCTACTTGATCATGATGAATGACTTTTTTGATGATAAGCTGTAATCTATTGGCTAGGATTTTGTTGAGAATTTTTGCATCTATATTCATGAGTGAGATTGGTCTGAAATTCTCCTTTTTGTTTGGGTCTTTTCCTGGTTTTGGTATCAGGTTGATGTTTGCTTCATAGAATGTGTTGGGGAAGATTCCTTCTTCCTCAGTTTTTTGGAATAATTTCTGCAGTATAGGAATAAGCTCTTCCTTGAAGGTTTGATAGAATTCTGGAATGAAGACATCTGGACCAGGGCATTTTTTGGTTGGAAGATTTTTTATTGTTTCTTTGACAACATTTTGTTTTCTTTCCACAAGCTCATGCTTTTCACCTGCGAGTGAAGCCAGTGCCCCATTATTAGAAGTCATTGTGGGAAAGAGCCTTGATTACAAATTGACACTCTTTGTCAGGATCATTAGGTTTTTCAGAGTGTTTTTCAGAGGGCACATCATTCATAAAATGAGGCTGGATTTCATACACTCCAGAGGGGTTTACCCTGGTCTTGGTTGCTTTCCCTGTCTCTCACCACTCTGTCTTTACCCCTTCCAGACACAGTGTTCAATAATCTTGCAGCCATTAGAATACAATCAACATCCTTTTCTTCTTTCTTGCTGCTTCTGCTGCCCACAGGACAGGAACTGTGGCAGAAGTGGAACGCACTGATGAAACCTCGCTGCCCAGCAGGATGGCACCATGGCAACAGGGCCGGCACCCACGTGAGGGCCGCGGGATGCCTCTCTGCTGGGGCTTTGACTTCCGCCCTCTCCAGAACTTCAGCGCCCAAGGGCTCAAAAGGAAATGGTCACCTCCCCCCATTTCTGTTTCTCCTTGTTAGGAATAAAGCTTCCTGAGAGAAGTGGCCAACTTTTGCTATTATTCCATTCTTCTTCCCTCTGAACTCGGTGGATTTAGAGCCCAAGCTCAGGAGATAGCATGTAGCTGATGAGTCATATGAAGCCCATTAAAAAGCAAAGCTGATTATAGCAGGATAATTTTTATTTGCCCTGTTTTACAAGAGGATGTTTTCTTCTGTGCTCCTGGTGTGCTGCCGTGTGGCTTGGGCCCTGCCCACTTGGAAGAGCAGAGGTCCCCTGGCATGGGGGCCTGGGGTGGAGGGGGGGGGTGATGGATGAGGCTGATGGTGCTGGAGAGATGAACTCACATTGGTGCTGCTTCTCTGGAGACAGGAGCCACTTGGCTCAAACACAAATGTAAATCATCCTTCCAAGAGCTGAGAGCATCAGTTATTTTTGTTTGTTTTTTCTTGTTTTCCCCATTCCATACTCCATCAGGTTTCTCCTCTCAGTGACATTATCTGAGCTGGGATTCTTTAGTGAGATTCATCACTCAGCAAAGGAGAAAACCCAGATTGCTGCCCTAAGCACATGCACCTCTGTGCTGTGGTGACCAGTCCAGCCTGTGGCTGTCACTCCTTGGAAAATCCCTTTCCTAGTGCTCTTGGATCTCTTTTGCTGCTCCTGATAGTCTGGCTCTCTCCTCACTTGAAATGCCCATCTCATCTCTCCCAGGGCCTCTATATTGGTGATTGTAAAATTCATAGCCTTGTTCTTCTTTTAAACCCAGCTCTGTTTTCCAAATGCTAATTAAACACAACTTTCTGGATGTCCCTCAGCCACGAGGGATTATTTAATGGGTTGTGTCTCTCGTGGTATAACAGTAGTTGATGTGCCTGAGTTCAGGTCTTGGTTCTGCTAATTCTGACTGTGTGACTTTGGGCAAGTTTCTTAACCTTTCTTTGCATCTAAAGATCAGGAACCTTATAGGGTTATTGTGAAGAGTGAATGAGTTAACATTTTGAAGGATTTGGCTCAGCGCCTATAGCTCAGCAGCTAAGGCGCCAGCCACATAGACCGGAGCTGGCGGGTTCAAACCTTTGGCCTGGGCCTGCCAAACAACAATGACAACTGCAACCAAAAAATAGCTGGGTGGCTTGGTGCCTGTAGCACAGTGGTTACAGCACCAGCCACATGCACTGAGGCTGGTGGGTTCAAGCCTGGCCTGGGCAAACTAAACAACAAGGACAACTGCAACAAGAAAATAGCTGGGCGTTGTGGCAGGTGCCTGTAGTCCCAGCTACTTGAGAGGGTGAAGTAAGAGAATCACTTAAGCCCAAGATTTTGAGGTTGCTGTGAGCTATGATGCCCCAGCACTCTACCGAAGGTGACATAGTTAGACTCTGTCTCAAAAAACAACAACAAGAAAACAAAAAACAAACATTTGGAAGGATTTAGAAAAGTTCTCAGTTAATTACAATAATCACCTTCTCAAACCATCTTTTCCTCTCTTAGTTAAGGATAATATCATCTACTCATTTACCAAACTAAACCTTTTGATGATCATTAACTTCTATACTAGTCAGTTAAGAAGTTACTCATGCCTGTGATCCCATAATACAGGAGGCTGAGGTGGGAGAATTGCATGAGGCCAAGAGTTTGAGTCTACAGTGAGCTATGATGGTGCCACTGCACGTAAAAACAAAACAAAACAAAAACAGGGCGGCGCCTGTGGCTCAGTGAGTAGGGCGCCAGCCCCATATGCTGAGGGTGGTGGGTTCAAACCCTGCCCTGGCCAAACTGCAACAAAAAAATGGCCGGGCGTTGTGGCGGGCGCCTGTAGTCCCAGCTGCTCGGGAGGCTGAGGCAAGAGAATCGCGTAAGCCCAAGAGTTAGAGGTTGCTGTGAGCCGTGTGACGCCACGGCACTCTACCCGAGGGCGGTACCGTGAGACTCTGTCTCTACAAAAAAAAAAAGAAAACAATATAGATTTCTATCTCCTAAATACATCTTGAATTAATCCAATTACTCCCTTTCTCTTCACTCTTACTGTCACTGACTCAGTTCACCCTCTCCTCTCTCTATAGGTTGAGCCACTTTGGACTGCTATAACAAACTACCATAGATTGAATGGCTTCTGGACAATAGAAAATTATTTCTTACAGTGTTAGAGGTTGCAAGTCTGAGATCAGGGACCTGCGTGATTGAGTTCTGGTGAGGGTTCTCTCCCATGTGCAGACTCTTGACTTATTGTATATTCACCTGGCAGAAAGGTCACTTCCTAGCCTCCTCTTATAAGGGCACTAATCCTGTTCATAAGGGTTCCATCCACATAACCTGATTACCTCTCAAAGGGCCCCACTTCCTTACATCACACTGAAAGTTGGATTTCAACATATTAATTTTGGGGAGACACAAACATTCAGTCCATAACACTGTAGTCTCCAGATGCTCCAAATATTTCTAGCCTACATGGATCTGGAGATCTATCATAGATAGTAGAGGTCTATCTAGGGTACAGATCTCATGTACCTCTCCTGCATAAAAGGCCTGTGGTAGATTTCCATTATCTAGCAGTGATTCTCAACCTTCCTAACGCTGCGACCCTTGAATCCAGTTCCTCATGTTGTGGAGACCCCCAACCATAAAATTATTTTTGTTGCTATTTCATAACTATAATTTTGCTACTGTTATGAATTGTAATGTAAATAACTAATATGTAGGATGGGCTTAGGCAACCCCTGTGAAAGGATCATTTGACTCCCAAAGGGTTTGCGACCCACAGGTTGAGAACCGCTGCCCAAGACTTTCAGTGCCATCTAAGATGTTCTTTCAGGCCTGGGTCCCAACTGTGTTTCCATCTTTCAGTCTCTGTTTCTGGACATACCTCTTTGGCCACATCCATCTGCTGAGGTGCCCTCAGTGCATCACAAGTAACTTTTAGTCTCCCATACCTTTGCAGGTGCTTATCTCCTGTTCCCCCCTATCAGTTGGCCCAATACATGCTCCTTTCTTGATGGCTTTAAACCTGGTCTTTTTTTTTTTTTTTTTATAGACAGAGTCTCATTTTGTCACCCTTGGTGGAGTGCTGTGGCATCACAGCTCACAGTAACCTCCAGCTCTTTGGCTTGTGTGGCTTAGGTGATTCTCTTGCCTCAGCCTCCCAAGTAGCTGGGACTACAGGTGCCCACCACAAGGCCCAGCTATTTTTTGTTGCAGTTTGGCCGGGGCCGGGTTCTAACCTGCCACCCTGGGTATATGGGGTCCTACTCGCTAAGCCACAGGTGCCGCCCTAAACCTGGTCTTTTTTTTTTTTTTTTTTTTGAGACAGAGTCTATATCTCCCTGGGTAGAGTGCTGTGGTGTCACAGCTCACAGCAACCTCAAACTCCTGGGCTTAAGTGATTCTCTTGCCTCAACCTCACAAGTAGATGGGACTACAGGCACCCGCCACAACGCCCAGCTATTTTTGATTGCAGTTGTCAATGCTTAGCAGGCCTGGGCCAGGCTCAAACCTGCCACCCTCAGTGTCTGTGGCGGGCACTCTTACTCAGTGAGCTACAGGTACTGAGCCTGTTTTGTATTTTGAATATTAAAAATGTTATCATTTTTTGGATTGGTGTTAATGATTACTTTATAATATCTGTGTCTTTAAAGGATTATGATTTTTGGCTAACATGGAAGGTAAAGTTTATCCCCGCATTATTCTGTGGACTGTGTAGTTTTTGTCCACTCACATTTGTCACTTGTCCCTCCATGTGCCTGGACACTCACGTTCTGATTTTAGTCCTTGGCTCAGCTGCCCTCTGTGAAGTTTCTCTGACTCCCTTACTAGGCATAGTGGGTTCCTCCCTTGGGCCCTATTTCCCCAGCTCTCCCATTTCCGCAGTGTTTTGTGCAAATTTCTTTTTATAGTTCTTGTTTCACAGCATTATCATTGTTAATTTCCATGTGTAACTCACCTTTTAGGCTCTTGTTCTTCTGGAACCACATGCTTGGTGCTTAACATAGTGACAAGAGCATGGCACGTCCTCAGGGCTTGTTTGTTAGGTGCTTAACTGATGTCCTCATCAGATGTTGCCTGGATTTCAATCAGTCAAATTGATTTTCCTCCTCAGTGGCTTCTAGCTTCACTGGCATATCTCTTTGGATTATTGGCAGAGGCTAATCCATGTATTAAACTTCATTTAAAATTATTTTTGGGGCGGCGCCTGTGGCTCAGTGAGCAGGGCGCTGGCCCCATATACTGAGGGTGGCGGGTTCAAATGCAGCCCCGGCCAAACTGCAACAAAAAAAATAGCCGGGCATTGTGGTGGGCGCCTGTAGTCCCAGCTACTCGGGAGGCTGAGGCAGGAGAATTGCCTAAGCCCAGGAGTTGGAGGTTGCTGTGAGCTATGTGATGCCACGGCACTCTACCGAGGGCAATAAAGTGAAACTCTGTCTCTACAAAAAAAAAAAAAAAAAAAAAATTATTTTTGGGCTTGGCGCCTGTAGCACAGTGGTTACGGCACCAGCCACATACACTGAGGGTGGCGGTTTTGAACCCAGCCCAGGCCAGCTAAACAACTGCAACAAAATAATAGCTGGGCATTGTGGCAGGTGCCTGTAGTCCCACCTACTCAGGAGGCTGAGGCAAGAGAATGGCTTAAGCCCAGGAATTTGTGGTTGCTGTGAGCTGTGAGCTGTGACTCCAGGCCACTCTGCCGAGGGTGACAAAGTGAGACTCTGTCTCAAAAAAAAAAAAAAAAAATTATTATTTTTGAGGCAGGGTCTCACTATGTTGCCCAGGAGTATAAAAAAACTATGTTAGACAATGATTTGGCATTATCTTGTATTACTAAGCATGCACATATCTGTGGCCCGGGTAGGTCGCTCTGACCTCTACCCTAGAGCAGAGCTCCTGTTGTGCCCCAACCTGGTACTGATAAGTTGTGATAGTGAACCTCTCCTCCTGCGGGGTGGCTGGGCAGGGCCTACCCTTCTAGAGCCCTCATACCTGATCAAGAGCATTTCCTGGGTGGGTCATATAAATATCACAAAAAAAGATTGGAAAGCCTTTTCCTAGAGAAACTTTTGCTGGTGTCTATCAGGAGACATGTAATAAATATATATTTTTAGTAGTATTGTTTTAAGTGAGAACAAAAACCTTGCAGACGTGATATAGTTAAGCAAATTCTCCTCTTCTGAAAACCTACAGACAGTAAGTAGTTAGAGAAAGGGTTTAACGTATTATTTATTAGTATCAGTGGTGAATTTTCAAGGAGAATGAGAGAGGCAAAGGAAGGGTAGGAGGAAAATGATACTCTCCTGGCCTGTGTGTGTTTTCAGTGACAAGTCGTCAGATGGGTGGTGCATGCTGATGGGTAAGAGGTAAGTTTTGATTCTGAGCAGGTGGCCGAGGAGAAAATGCTGTGCAGGCAAAGGGACGTGCAGCTGTTTTCCCTGACATTTCCCTAACGTACCTTCTAGCAGAGGAATAATGTCTGGAAATAAAATTTCACTAGAACAGCAGGGGCTTCCCATCTTGTCCCAGGTAATTTAGTTTGGCTGAGAACACCCTGCTGTGGTATTTGGTCATGTTCATTCTGAACTGACAGTGTGTTCTGTCTTTTGTGGTTTGTACAGTCCTGGCCTTCTTTTCAGACCTTTCACTGTGGACCATTCTGCTTCTGTTCTGAGGACAGACAGGGAATGGGGATGACCTTCCTAAAGCTGTGACCCTTTAATACAGTTCCTCATGTTGTGGTGACCCCCAACCATAAAATAATTTTCATTGCTACTTCATAACTAGAATTTTGCTACTGTTATGAATCATAATGTAAATATCTGATATCTTAGGTGACCCTTGTGAAAGGGTCGTTCAACCCCCAAAGGGGTTATGACCCATAGGTTGAGAACCGCTGATCTAGGCCCTCATTTTCAGGGAGTTAGAGGTGATGATACAAGGGACAGCTGTCACCATGACTCCACTTAAATTTCTCATGGTCAAATTCGACCCTGGAACCTATAGAGCATAGAATGTTTAAGAGACAATTGTTGGGAAGAGACAATTGAGTTCAAACCTCATATTTCACATTTGAAAAAACCAGGTCTGTAGAGGGTTGGCGACCTATGCTGGATCCACACAGATGGTGGCAGAGGCAGGAGAATCACTTGAGGCCATGAGTTTGAGACTAGTCTGGGCAATATAGAAAGATCCCATCTCTCTAAAAAAATAAAAATAAAAAAATGACAAATACCTCCAAATTTGTTCAATTGAAGTCAAAATATACCCTTGCACCAAATGCTATCTTTCCTATTCCTCACCACTGAGTTAAATGCTGCCTGGTGTGGAGGTGCTCAGCTCGGGTCCTGGCTCTTGCTTGAAGCCTTAATCAGATTGCTCCCCCTGTCTCACCTCCTACGGTCTGCTTGTCTTGTAAAACAACCATCTTCCATGCACTCAGTAGTTTATAGGTCACCAACCCTCTACAGGCCTGGTTTTTTCAAATGTGAAATATGAGGTTTGTCTTATGTGGTTTGTACAGTCCTGGCCTTCTTTTCAGACCTTTCACTGTGGACCATTCTGCTTCTGTTCTGAGGACAGAGGTAAATGGGGACACAGGGAATGGGGATGACCTTCCTAAAGCTGTGACCCTTTAATACAGTTCCTCATGTTGTGGTGACCCCCAACCATAAAATAATTTTCATTGCAACTTCATAACTAGAATTTTGCTACTGTTATGAATCATAATGTAAATATCTGATATCTTAGGTGACCCTTGTGAAAGGGTCGTTCAACCCCCAAAGGGGTTATGACCCATAGGTGGGGTTCCATTAGATTTCTAAATTGTGTAGTGGTGAAGTCTGGACTTTGAGTATACACATCACCCAGACAGAGTACATTGTACCCAATAGGTAATTTCTAATCCCTTCCCCCTCTCCCCTTTTGAATCTCCAGTGTCCATATACCACTCTGGGCAGCGTCCTTGCATAGCCATAGCTTAGCTCCCTCTTATAAGTAAAAACGTGTGGAATTTATTTTTTTATTCCTGACTTACTCTACTTAGAATAATTGGCTTCTAGTTCCATCCATGCTGCTGCAAAAACATGATTTCATTCTTTCTTCTGGCAGAGTAGTGCTCTATGGTCTCTTTATACTACATTTTCTTTATCTACTCATTGGTTGATGGGCAGTTAAGTTGATTCCATATCTTTGCAACTGGGAATTGTGCCATGCTATTAAATTGTGCTATTTATTGTGCCATAAATATATTAGCACAGGTGTCTTTTTGATACCATGATTTCTTTTCCTTTGGGTAGATACCCAGTAGTGGGATTGCAGGATCAAACGGTTGATTAACTGAGGTCCTGGCTCTTGCCTGAAGTAAGTAAATAGCAGAGTTCAGGTCTTCTGCCTTCAAGTCCATTTTCATGTGGATATCCCATGCCGGCTGGTCTGCAGGCTGTACCAGACATTTTGCTCCCCAATAGTATTGTTTTATTGTTCTTTTCATACATGAGTTCATCTTTCTTCCTCCCCCTGATTACAAACGTCTTGAGGGCAATGGCTGGATCGTATGTTTCTTTCATGCCATCCATCGTTACTAGCCCAGGATAGACACATAGTGGGGTGCCAATCGAAACACTGCAGAGTTGGATGCAAATAGCTCAATTTACCAAAAAAGTACAGCCATCATTGGTGTTCCAAGACTCCAAGTCATTCCTGCATGAAATCGGCAGGGAACAGAGGGAACCAGAGGAAGGAAGGGGCTGTTAGAGAAAGCCGGATGGTAGACACAATTAGCATTTGAGTGACAGCGGACCACTTATCAGTCCAGCGGTGAGGGGTAGTGGACAAGCAACACATAAGAAGGCAGGAAATGTGCAGTTTTGCTGGAGAGATGAGATGTACTCATGGGTGGGAGTGTGGTACATGGAAGTGGCACATGACCTGTACAAGTTATCCGAGGTAAAGCAATCATACACATGGAGACACATGGATTCAAGGAGACCCTAGAGTAGAATGGGCTTATAAGGACAAGCGTCCAGGGGGAGGGTGATGAGGGTAGAGATGCATCTGGCTCTGTCCATGATCATCTTGTTCATTATGAGGACTGTGAGAAAGGGAACGTGGTAGGTGTGGATATTTCCATTGAAACAACTTTCCCTTCCTTTCCTCTGCTATGGGCAATCACTAGGGCCTCTGTCCTGAGCCCTTGTGGTCAGAAGGGAAGGGAATGCAAATAACTGTCTGTATCATCTCTGCACAGAGGTATGTTGTGATGATCACCTTGCTGGATTTTGTGGTACTGTCTCATTGCATGTATATATATATTTTTTTAAGACAGAGTCTCAAGCTGTCGCCCTGGGTAGAGTGCTGTGGCATCATAGCGTGCAGCAACCTCCAACTCTTGAGCTCTTGCCTCAGTTTTTCTATTTTTTTTTTTTTTGTAGCAGAGACAGGGTCTTGTTTTTGCTCAGGCTGGTCTTGAACCAGTGAGCTCGAGCTATCCACCCACCTCGGCCTCTCAGAGTGCTAGGGTTACAGGTGTGAGCCACCCCGCCCGGCTGTCATGTTACGTATACTTGTGCATTTTCCCCATAAATCTGAGAGATGCTTTAGAAATTCCAATACTTTGACAGTTAAATTATGTTTCCAGTTCTGCCTTTTCCCAAAGGGGTCACAGAAATCTAATGATAGATGTATGCCCAGATTTTGGTTTGGAAAATCTTGCTACATTTTATATTATGTTTGGGATGCTTTTGAGTTCATAAACGTTTTGCACATGAGTGAAATGCAAAATTTCTATTATAATTCTTGTGAAAAATGTCTAATTTCCTAACAGTTGAAGTCAACACATTTTCTTTTATGAGCTTTTGTCCCTTTTTTTACCTTTTATTTAACTTAATTTTATTAAATCATAACTATATATGTTTATGGGGAACAATGTGATGATTTGATATATAATGTGGAATGTTTAAATCAAACTGACATAATCATCACCTCACTTACTTATTTTTGTGGTAAGACGGCTTTTGTCTCTTATAAAGAACATAAGATCAAGACCTTGTAGATTAGAATTGTAACACCTTTTTCTTCCTGTGTCAGAAACTTCAGAGGTTAGAACCATAAGAGTTAAAGGAATGTGTATCTCAGCTGGTGTAGAGGCACCAGAAATTAAGAGATATTATTTAAAATTAAAAATTATAATTTCTATGCAAAATAAGTTATTTTCTCTGTAATGTTCTATGCTGTAGATTCTAAAATGTAAAATCTTTCCTTTCTTGGACATTCATATGTAGTTTTAGGATCAAACACATATAGCTAGGAAAATAGATTAATACCATTGGTGCCTGTTGTTAGGCATTTGGGTTTATTTTCAAGGTTTTATAGCTATATAAGCAACTGTATTTTCTTTTTTTTTTTTTTGAGACAGAGTCTCACTATATTGCCCTGGGTGGAATGCCGTGGTGTCATAGCTCACAGCAACCTCAAACTCTTGGGCTTAAGTGATACTCTTGCCTCAGCCTCCCAAGTAGCTGGGACTACAGGTGCCCGCCACAACGCCTAGCTATTTTTCTGTTGCAGTTGTCATTGTTGTTTTAGCTGGCCTGGGCTGGGTTTGAACCCACCACCCTTGTTGCATGGGGCCGGTGCCATAACCACTGTGCTATGGGCGCTGAGCCATTTTTTATGTGATGTGCAAATACATATAGGAAAAACCTAACAAAAGAAATGGCATTTATATCATTATTTTTTGGGGGGCAAAACCACTCAACTTACAAACTTTTACAATCAAATTTGTTGGTATGTAAGAGCTAACTTCGTATTTTAAAATGTGGACATCCAGAAAGAGGACTGTAGGGCTGATTTTCATGTATGGCTTCTAAAACATTTTCCATTATTTTATAGTTACCTCTCTCACATAAAGAATCTAATTTCATTCTCATTTAAAAAATTAAGTATAATATTACATGTTTCTTCTATTTCCGATGAACACACAACATCATTTCCAGGGATTTGCCATCAATGTCTCACCCACTCATGGATGCTTAGTTACGCGTTCACGGTTTCGCGTTCACGGTTTGTGCTCCTCCAGTCTGCAGTTTCCTTTACCTTTACAGCTGGTTCTTTTGCGGATTCACAGTCTGTTTGTTAATACACAGTCTTTATTTCAGTGCTGGTTCGCCGTGTTGAGGATCCCTCCTCCTCCTCCTTTTTTAACAAGGTTACTGTTCTTTCTGAGTGATCATCTTGCCTTCTCATTTCTTCCTCTATATAGTTGACACATTCTGGCTTCAAATATCTTTTTCAGTGGTGAACTCAAAAAATTGGAGCTTTGTTCCCATAGATGCCCTTATCCCAGGCGGATGACAGAGACCAAGGATGGCCATGGGGAACCAAATTCTAAGCTGGATGTTTGGCTTTCCATATGCCCAGGGCAGGAAGGAAGAACTTAGTGAAGGAGGCTGGTTGGAAGAGTTAGGGAACCTGTGAAATTGGATGGGTAGAGCAGGAGAGAACAAGTCGATCACATACATTGCTGTGACTTAGAAAGTAAGAGAATCTCTCTGGATTTTGATAAAGAAACAACTGTATACTTTCTCTAGCTCTTGTTACAACTGCTGGCTCTGATGAGCCATGTTTTCTGTCTGCGGATAGGTGTCCTCTTGAATTCTTGGAATGCTGTCTCTCCAGTGACTCCCAGATCTGTAAGCTATTTGTTACTTCATTGACCTGCTCCTTAGTTTCTTGGTGCTTGTCTTGGATATGATTTGACTACTTGTCTGGGACCTTCCTTCATACTTAATCCCTGCAGCCCAGAGTTGATTCTTGCTGCCCTCACATGAAGTGAGGGCGGGCACTGCCAGGTCTCCTCCGTTCTCTTTTCCTCATGCTCCTTTTTCCTTCCAAGAAACTTTCAAATGGTTTAAGTAATGATGCTTTCATATAAAACATTCCTTATGATGCAGCCGTTAGCCTGGGCCAAGCGGTTCTGTGGATAAGATATAATACTAGCAATTTCTTCTGAATTAATAGAGAAAAGTCAAGGTGAGAGAATTTTGAGTTTTACTTTGAGCAATGTTTAAAACACTTGTAATTCTTTATGCTATTTTGTACTATAATTCAGTGTAAAGTGTCTGACAGAGCACAAAATAATGTATTCTCAGTAATTTTAAGTTTGCTATGCCAATTGCATTGTGTTATTCAAAGCATATCTTAACTTTTGAGGGTTCTACCCAAACATAGAGCTTGAGCCAATAAGGACTAATCTGGTCATATTTTCTTATAACATCAAAGTATCCATTTAGATACAGGAAAGAATCACCAGTGTAGCTGGTTACAAACATCCTCCCAATATTTTCTCTGTTGTCTGGTTTCCTGTCTCAAGGTCAGTGCTGCTTCTTGGTACCTTTTTGGCCACTTTGGCCTGCATTTTTCCAGGACTATTCAGCCCAAGACCCAAAGCTCTTCCCTCCCCAGGAATGACCCAATGGTGGTTATCCCCCAAATTCTTTCCTGTGGTCTCATCTCATTCTCTTGTGTTCCAGATAGCCACTCTTGGAGTCTCACCAGGGGCACCCAATATGTTTCAGATTTTTCCTCCCAGATGAGAAGAGTTGTTTTGTGGGGAATGATTTGAGAGGTGGCATCTTTAGGAGATGCTGAGTGAAAAACTCTGGCAGACTTTATAAATGAACTCTCAACTAAAGTGTTTAGACAGGGAGAAAGTGTTTGGGGACAAAGGCAAATGAGATGACGCTGAGCCAGGTTGAAGGTGGACCTTCCTGCATTGGTTTTCTAAACGTGTGCAATGGAGTCATTATTAGGTTTTTGGTTAGTTCACAGGCTTTAGAGATAGCCTTAACCTTTGCTTCTTTCATTAGAATGGTTCTGCTTTCCTCTGTTGGGGTGCCAGGTAAAATTTCATTAGAGGAAACAGTTTTATTGCTAAAGAATGGTTGCAACCAGCTGGACCACAGCAGTTTTCTGAGGCAATGACAGGTTTGCTGCAATGACCGTGCGTAGGTGTCCTGTGCAGGAGTATGCAGCTGTCCGTGAAGACATTGATATGCCATGGACAAGAAGGAGCCCAAAGTTAGAGTGCTTTAACATATTTATAGAAGTCAAACATAAAATAATCTCCACAGCAATCTATGACACACGGTTATGATGCAGTATTCTGTGTTCTTCCCTTATTGCTCAATTGACTGTCATAACAAGATGAAGGCAAACAGGCTGGGCACATGTGCCTCAGCTCTCCCCGTCATCATCTATTGATTGTGGCTCACATGTGTAAGCTTAAATAATTTCATAAGAGTGGACATATTAGTCCACTCTGATTAAATAAAGAGCAAAGTCTAATGCAAATTACAGCCTTCTCAATTAATAGCCCATTTATAAGAACGTCAAATAATATGTACGCACTAAAAGTAGAAGCAAAAAACTTAGCCGAGTAGCATAAGTGAACAATTTGAAGGTCTCATTTGGCTGTATGCTTTTTTATTCCCGTTAAAAAAGAGGGAAAGATACATTTTAAATAAAAATTTACAGAACTCTTACAGCACCTCTGTGGACCCCAGGGTCCCACAGAACACGAATTGAGAACCATAGATTTAACGCCCCTCTGAATAAGGACTGCAGTGCTCGATCTTTTATGATGCTTTATCATCCTCATTAAGACATTATATTGACTTTTTTTTTCTAAAAATGAATGTGATCTAGGTTTTTTTTTTTTTTTTAGAGACAGAGTCTCACTTTATCACCCTTGGTAGAGTACCGCGGCATCACACAGATCACAGCAACTTCCAACTCCTGGGCTTAGGCAATTCTCTTGCCTCAGCCTCCTGAGTAGCTGGGACTACAGGCACTCGCCACAACGCCCAGCTATTTTTTTTTATTTTTTAAATTAAATCATAGCTGTGTGCATTAATGCAATCATGGGGCACCATGCACTGGTTTATTTTGTTGCAGTTTGGCTGGGGCTGGGTTTGAACCGCCACCTTTGGTATATGGTCTCTACCCACTGAACCAGAGGGGTTAATGTACTGTTCTTAGAAACTAACAAAGCAGCAACAATGTAAAAAAGGGATATATCAGATTGAAATCTACGACTAACTGGCTTGACTAGTGTGTATGTAATTTTGTGTCCAACTAATAGGGTATATAGATGATTTTCTTTCTTTTTTTTTTTTTTTTTTTTGTAGAGACAGAGTCTCACTTTATCACCCTCGGTAGAGTGCCGTGGCATCACACAGCTCACAGCAACCTCCAGCTCTTGGGCTGAAGCGATTCTCTTGCCTCAGCCTCCCGAGTAGCTGGGACTACAGGCGCCCGCCACAACGCCCAGCTATTTTTTGGTTTGCAGTTCAGCCGGGCCGGGTTTGAACCAGCCACCCTCGGTATATGGGGCCGGTGCCTTACTGACTGAGCCACAGGCGCCGCCCTGTAGATGATTTTCATATAGTCGGAATGTTTATAAAACTTATCTTAACGAATTCCCCTTAATTTAATGTTATGCAGACCACATTTACTGATTAGAGTAATAAAATTAGAAGTCAACAACAACTGTAACAAAAAAGCGAACTGTGATCCAATAGGCTGATTTAGAAGTTGGCTCGATGGCTGTACATTGCTCTTCCTCAGTCTTTGGCATAAGTAAACACAAGTCACACCCCATTCTATAAACAAGCTGCTGACAGAAACGCAAACAGTCAGTTCTAGGACTTTGAATACTAAATAGGCAGGATAAGGAAAGACTTCTTGAGAAGCATTAAGAAATACAGACTTTGTCCAACAGCTGAGTTTTCTTTCCTTCCCTGTCAGCTACTAAAGCATATGTCGTAACTGTATTAAAAGACCTGAAGAGAAACAAAAAGACCTATAGCCAAATGCTGGCAGCCAGTGGCACCTGATGGGAGAGGTTAAGAATCCTACCCTGTTTCCCCGAAAATAAGACAGGGTCTTATTTTAAGGTGTGCTCCCAAAGATGTGCTAGGTCTTATTTTCAGGGGATGTCTTATCTTTCCTATAAGTAGGTCTTATTTTTGGAGGATGTCTTATTTTCGGGGAAACAGGGTATTATCATTGATTTAGTGATGTTAAAACATTGGGAAATGGTTTCTTTTTCTGAGCCCATTTCTTATTGTGAAAAGAACTAAGTTGGTAGACAGTGAAAATATTTATAGATCCTACTCATAACCTACTGTCATCAATGTGCTGCCTTTTCATTAACATTGAGATGAGCCTGAAGCTGGGACAGAATTGAGAAGCACTTGTGTTTCTGAAATGGCCCTATTCCCAGAGGTAGCTGGAAAAAAAAAATCTCTTCCTAATGGGAAAAGTAGAAGACCCTGAAGGTGCAGCACACAAGCTCACTGAGGAGGGTTGAGCACTGTGAAGTTAACATGGCAGCTCTCCGCGTTGCAAGGAAAGCACAAATTTGTTGACTGGGGTTGTTGGTACAAGGTCAATTTTTGCACCTGCAAACTGGAGTTTAGCAAGAATACCTGGAGATGAGGGATGAGAGAACCAAAAGAGGAAAAAGAAGAGTAGAGAGGTCATGGGGTGATGGTTGGAATCAAGGCTGTTGGAATGTGAGGTGGGGGTGTTATGGGGCTAGTGTTTGGCTATAGAAATTAAAATCAGCTGTGAAGAGATGGATGCCCTGTGTCACTTTAGGAAGCCACCACATACCAAAGAGCATATTCCTGTGGAGAGAACAGCCTCTGCTTTTTTGTAACCCAGCATGGGGAAGGAGAAATAACCTGAGTGGGAATGGTGGGAAATCAAAAAGAAAAGAGTCAAAGGGTGGGAGCGGGAGGACTGACGCAGCTGATGACTATAGCCAGCACCAAACTGTGGAAACAGCTTTATTTATAAAGTACCTTTAACAAGGTAAATCTTAACACCTGGGGTAAAGATTAACTTTAAGGAGGAAAAGCTGCGCACTTGCCAATACTAAGGAAAGTATGCATGGGCTATGTGACTTCTGGCAGCAGGTGAAAAGAATGTTTGTTGTTAAAGTAGGAGAAGCAGCTGGGGAGGCTGGGTGTCATTCCCTGACCGTCTCCCCAGGCTGTGAGGGTCCTATCACCTCACAGACCATTCTCCATACTGCTTAGATGTGGTCAGTGAGGGTGTGGAGTAGACAGGACAACAGAGGAGTGAAGTCATATCTGGTGCATCTTAGTAGCCTTTGTAAGTATCTGTGTGCCCAAACGATGCTTCACTTTAACTTTCTGAGCCGGGTGTGTGGGATGGAGTCCTCACCCTTCCCAGTCCTACATGTAGTCACAGCATATCTCTTTGCAGAAAAGTTAAGTATGGTTGTACCCTTTGTTAGATAAGAAGTTGGGTGGCTGATTGTAGTACACTGTAAAGTAAAAAAAAAATCTTACAAAACAACATTGAAAATAATATCCTAGCATGTAAATGGTTGGGTCTAGAGACACGAGGTGGTGTTATATTTTCAGCATGCAATTTCTCTATAAGGTGAGTAAATATAGAGGACTCCTATTCTTATTTTTAAAAAAGTTAGTAATAAATGAGCCCTCCCTTCTTCCCCAACTCAGGGATATTTGTCTTACTGTTTTAATAAAAATTTGGATGTTCACCCTCAACAGATTGTGCTGCTTGTAATACATAACTTTTTTCTTGGAAGGAAAGGGTTTGCTTCTTGACTTGGTGTGCTTCCCTGACAGATTAAAATGTTTCCTGTGTGGTAACACACGAAAAACTTGAAGCAGGTGGGAGGCAGTATGGGAGCCTGGCTGTTCTGGTCAAGGCCTTACCATGAGTGTTCTGCATTCTGGGAGGACAAATCATGGCAGAATACTTATCTCCATTTCTAGTGCAGAACTGGAAGGGCGTTCTGTGTTTTGCAAGCTTGGAAATTTTCTTTCCAATTTCAAGACCTTTGAGTTTTGTCTGATTTGTAATCCTCTCAGTCCTGGCTATGGTAACAGTACTGTTGTTTCTAATTTTTATGCCTTTGAGTCTTAGGCCCAGGAGTCTGCTGGCACTTTGTTATAACTAAAGCTCTTTATCCTAACTCTGCAGAGCTCGTTAACAGCGTGATTCTATTTTCCTAGTTGAACTTGCAGATAGTTTATTTTCCAGGTAGTTTACTTTTCCATTTTTAAGAAAACATTTTCATTCCATTCTTTGAGCGTCACATAAACTTTCAGTGTCATTCTTAAGGTATAATTGAAAAAGCTCACAGCCATAAGATTAGTGTATAAGGCTTACTGTGTTGTAATCATAGGAAAAGCTATGATTTGATCTTTATTAGGCATTTTGATGCTTACTTTGGCAGGTGGGGGATGATGTCCTATTACTTGGATTTCGGAGACCCTGACTGCAAAGGCAGTGTTTCATTGTCTTTTGTGTGCTGTTGAGAGGGAGCAGACTGCAGATTTTGCACTTTTATCAGATTCTCACCATTTGGAGGCTTCCCAGCTTCCTGGTGGTATGAAGGGCATGGGTGGGGCATTCTATTGCAGTGTCATATGGTTGTATCCTTTCTGGGGCTGCTTTCACTTTATTTGAGATATTACTCAGCAAACCAAACAGCCATTCCTATTTCCACTGCATTGCTTACATTTTACAAATGACATATTCTGGCTGGTTGTGGTGGCTCATGCCTATAATCCCAGTACTCTGGGAGGCTGAAGCAGGTGGATTGCTTGAGCCCAGTAGTTTGAGACCAGCCTGAGCAGGAGCAAGACCCCTGTCTATAAAAATAGCCAGGTGTTGTGGTGGGCGCCTGTAGTCCCAGCTACTCAGGAGGCTGAGGCAAGAGGATCACTTGAGCCCAAGAGTTTGAGTTTGCTGTGAGCTATGAGGCCACAGCACACTACTCTGAGATGTAGAGTGTGGCAAGAGGATCCTTGAGCCCAAGTGTTCGAGTTTGCTGTGAGGTCTGAGGCCACAGCACTCTATTCTAAGGTTACTGAGTGAGATTTTGTCTCAAAAAAAAAAAAAAAAAAAGTACAAACCAAAAAACAAAACCAAATGGATGCCTTTTTTTGTTATTTTATATCTCTAAAACAAAAGGTACTTGTCACAAGCTGTAATGACTATGTCATTTGTAAAATGTGTGTGTCAGTGAAATTACTTTTCATAAATCCTTACAAATACTCATACTCTGATCCTGGAAGAGGACTGAGCAACAAGTAATGCTTTTGGGTAAACGAGTCAATGGTCTTCACAGATTTTTTTAGAATGCCAGTATCTCTTTTGAGTCATTGACAAGGGTCTTTCTTTTTTTTTTTTGGTTGGGGCTGGGTTCAAACCCCCCACCTCCGGTATATGGGGCCAGTGCCCTACTCCTTTGAGCCACAGGCACCGCCTGGACAAGGCTCTTTCAAAACGTTTTCTACTTTCAGGAATCATTACAATGCCCTCTTATTTCCTAACATATAGTTGTATCATTTGCTTACTGGGTTATGTTGGTCACTCATGAAGTGACCGTAACATTTCAGAAATAGTAGATGGACTCCTGGCTTGAGAAGGCTTATTTTTTTCTTCATCTTAGCCTTCCTCTTTAAGACACATTACAAATGTCTAGAAGAAGCTCTAACAAATGAGGATATGTTTGGCAGCGTTTGACATGTATATTTAATTTAATAGTATTTTCAGATTTTTTTTCTTTGAAACACTTATGTTGGAATATTACAGTTAGAAGTTGGTTTTTTCACTTTGTTTAAATGGGAGAAGTAGACTATTCTTATATAACAGGCATACTTCATAAATATTAATATTAAGCTAAATGATATGCAAATTTAGATCCTATTAGTTTTTAGCTGCAACATCTCCACTAGGATCTATATTACTATGAAACACCATATGGGCTTGGCACCCGTAGCTCAGTGGTTAGGGTGCCGGCCACATAGACCGAGGCTGGCAGGTTTGAACCTGGCCCGGTCCTGCTAAACAACAATGACAAATGCAGCAAAAAAATAACAGGGCTTTGTGGCGGCACCTGTAGTCCCAGCTACCTGGGAGGCTGAGGCGAGAGAATCACTTAAGCCCAAGAGTTAGAGGTTGCTGTGAGCTGTGACACCATGGCATTCTACCAGGGGTGACAGAGTGAGACTCTGTCTCAAAAAAACAAACAAAAAAACACCATATTGATAGGCATGCATTTATGAATCCTAGGTTATATTTGTGTATCATAGGTGAATATATGATACAATCTGATATTCTGAATTTGGATAAAATCCAAGTCATCTCTCAGTAAGTGTGCAAGGTATAATCCGATTCTAATTTCCTTTCGCTTTTCAAACCTGTTTGAGTTCCAGTTACTTCTCTTTGCCCAAACAAGATAAGCTCTTTGTTTATACTTTTATCTATTCTATTTTTGACCTATTAAGGAGGGTGGACACATACCTATAGAAATGCAGGTGAATAAACAGATGTGCACAGAGGATGCGGGCTGTCTCCTCTTGTAGAAATGGGGTCTAAGTGCTGGGCAGTGTGTGTCTTGCTTTTGTAGTGGAAGTAGCTGTGTTTCACTTCAGGGAGCAGAGCCTGTAATGGTCTGAGAGAGTCAGAGGCAGTACTCATTGTTGCCCCGGCTCATATCTGGGTCATCGTCAAAGGCCTCTTCCATCCTGCCTCCTGCTGTGTGACTTCTCTTCCTACTTCCTCCCGTCTCTTTTATGTGTACCCCCCCCCCCCCAATGCCAGGTGCAGGCCCACAATGGCACTGTTAGAAAACAAGAAAAGGTAGAAAAAAACCATAGAAGGCTGAGGTGGGGGCATCAATTAAAGTCAAGTGTTGGAGCATAGCAAGACTTCATCTCTACTAAAAATGGAAAAACTAGCTGGGTGTGGTAGTGTGTGTCTGTAGTCCCAGCTACTCAGGAGACTGAGGCAGGAGGATTGCTTGAGCCCAGGAGTTTCAAGTTGCTGTGTGCTAGGCTGAGGATAGGGCACTCTAGCCCAGGTGAAAAATAAAGACTCTGTCTCAAAAAAAAAAAAAAAAAAAAAGCGACTGCTTTTTAACATTATACATAAAAACACTGATAAACTTTATATTTCTATGGTATTCATTGGTATGTAAGCATTCTTCTCCAAATGAATCCATGGAAAAGAGGATTCAATTATATGAAAGAACATCGTAATATAATTCTCATAAATGCTGAAGTTCTGTGCTTAAAAATAAGGTGATATTCACACGTTTCTGTTTCTACATTAAAATCATTTGGGGCTATTGGAAGAAAGGTCCATATGCCACATAGAAACACTAAAATATTTTCTTAACCATTAAAAAATTCAGAATATTTTCAGGTAAAAACATTCTTCTTTCATAGTTTTCTTATAAAAAATTTCTACTTATTCTCTGTTGAGCTTTACATTTTTATTCCTTTTGTATTTTTGCATGTATGCCAAATATTGTGACTCGTGCATATAGCCACTGGGAAAGAGCAGTGCAGGGTATGAATCTTGATGTCAGGGTGTGTGATGTTTATGATTGAAGTTTAAAATGTTCATAAGGATTGGCTTCTTTCAAAACCCAAAGGCAGGGAGAACTCAGGAACAGGGTTGAGGTCGTGAGGTCTAAGGTAGGTAGGCGAGAAGAAAGAAAACGCATTTTCCATGTTGAGTATAACTGAATTGACTGCCCATTGTACCCTGGCACGCAGCACAGAATAGGCATTCAATCAATATTTGTTGAATGGAGGCACAAGTATAAGGGCCAGAAGTATCTTTACAAAGAACTTGAGGTGGTGCCAGAGAAAATAATCTTATTTGAGAAGAAAATACCAAGGGCCTGAACAACTCTACAGGGAAGTGAAAAATTTCATGATTTTTCTGCTTTCTTTCATTTTGCCATAAGAAAGACATAAAGAGGATTTATGAATGATGGTTCCAAGTATCAAGAAGGCTTATTATTTCTTGATTAGCTGTGACCAACAAGAGGTAGTCAAACCCCAAATTTATGACTTCTCTGTTTGGAGGAGCCCACCGGAAGGAAGGACTTTTTGATGGAGGGGCTCCAAGGGCAGAAGTACAGATTCCTGAGCCCAGCATCCCTAACAGTTTAAGCTCTAAACCAGCAGTTCTCAACCTGTGGGTCACCATCCACAGGAACTGTATTAAAGGTTCTCGACGTTAGGAAGGTTGGGAGCCACTGCTTTAATCACAAGCAATTTCTCACGATAGCTGCTGGTACCGAAGAAAACTTTCATTCCTGAATCAATACAACTATAACTGAGGCTTCTAGTCCTGAAGGAAGATAACAAACATATCCTAGTGATACATACAGGGCCGGAATTTAGGAGACTTGGGGTCTAGCCCAGCCTCATATCTCACTAGCCTGTTGATTTCACACTATTCACTTGCCTTTTCTGGGCTTCAGTTTCTTCTACTGGAAATTAGAACATTTAACTCTTTAACACTCCTGGCTCTGAAATTGCCAGAAAAATACACAAATAAGACTTGTTGTTAGATTGGAATGCCACGGTAGCCTTGGTGATGGATCAAAATCCAAAAAGTGATTGCATCTAAATTGAATTTCTTTGTATGGTTTTTCTGATGGCTCAGGCACGGGTTTGATAAAGAATGGGTTAAAAAAAATTACATGCTGTGTTAATAAAGATCTTGATGAAGCTATTAGTATTGTTAGTATCAATTATTGAACACTTAACACAAAACAGGAAGTGTGCTAAAGCTTTCTGTGGATTATCTCACTTAGTTCTTAAAACAATCCAATGAGGTAAGTAAGTTATCTCTGTTTTACAGTTGAAAGAATGAAGCTTAAAGAACTTGGATCAGATATCTTTTTTTCTAACATAAAGCAGAAAAGTCAGAATTTGATCCAAGCCTTTAACGAAACTTATATAGTGTAAATCTTGTATAGATATCAAATTCCTTCTAAGGATGACGGGTAGATAAAATCAAATATGTCTAGGACTAGGACTGTTTGTGGCACATGGTAGCTGTTCAGTTAATATTATTCCTCTCCCTTCATTTAATTTCTGTTCTAAATGTGGGTGATAAAGGGAAAAGACGGCTTTCAAAAAAGTGGCCTAGGTAGAATCGTTTTAGAATGATCTGCCTAATGATGGGGGATCCTAGGGTTGGAGTCTATGATTGACTTTTTTATGTTGCTTCATGAGAATTTGAGCTATGGGTGTATATGAGAGAGAGAGAAAGAGAGAATCTTCCCCCTTTGCTCTTAACAAAATTACACTCTTTAATTCCCTGATAAAAAATTTAAGATGTTTTATTTTTAAAATAAGGAAGAAAATCATTGACTTTCTTTCACCAGGTAATTAGCACCATTAAGATATGTTGAGGAAGTGGGTGTTTCTTGGTTTCTATTGTTAATCTGATGGGAGTGAGGGTGGAGAGCACTTTAAAAAAATATTTGTGTAAGGAGGAGAAATTGAAGTGAGTTAAGAAAGCCTTTTGAATGTTTCACACTGGGGCATTCCTAACGTTTTAGAAAACATTCCTTGAAGTTATTTAGATACTACTTCCTCAGGGAGGTTCAGAGTTTAAGTATGTGACTTTAGATTCAGGTCCTCTGAACAGATCCTTAGTATTTATTAATTTTTATTTCAGTGGCTCAGATAACTTCTTGCAATTCGAGGGAAGAGAGGCACATTGTCTGCATGTTGACCTAGGAAGCTAGGTTGATAGCTGCTAAACTGTTTACACTTACCTGGAACTTACCGTGTTTAAGCTCTGTTTTAAACTTTGTATGTATACCCTAACTTCATCCTCACGGCAGCCCTTTCGGCTTTACTGCAATGCTTCATCAAGTCTAAAGTATGCTCTTGGGCCATTCTTGCTCTCGCTAGAAGATGTTAACAAAAAGGTTTTCACACAACTGTATCTCTAGTGACACCTGATTTATAATAGCAGTTGCAAGATGTCTTAGGTCATAAGGCTATGAAATGTAAGATGCACTCTAATTTTAAGGAAGTTAAAATAAGAAAGCATATACATATTAGAACTAATAAAATAGGATATTCATGTTTTACAGGTGAGGAGCCCAAGGCAAAAAAGGTTAAGTACATTTTCCAAAGTTACATGACTGGATTCAAATCCAGGTGGCTTTTTTCTAGAGTCTGTGCTTTTAACCTCCGTCTGTTTTCTGTCTCTCAACAATATGTTGGAATTGAGGCCATGCTAACATACGGATAGACTGTCCAAGATTTAGTTCCTTCTCCTCTCTTGTGACACCTGTGATAGAACCGCCCTTTCTGAGGGAGGCAGTGTGTATGGTCTGCACAACCTGCCTCCAGGGCTGTGATGAGGATTATTGTGCTAAAACATCTACAGCCCTTGACAAGTGGACATCTGACCTAGGCTTCAGACCCATCTCCAGCCCAGTAAAAGAGGGAATGGGCTTCCCAGGTGTTGATAGGCTGGAGTACATGCAGGCGATGGTGTGTGCTAAATGTTGTTTGGATGCCCCAGATGTTAAACCTGCTACTGTGTGTTCTCACTATTTCCCTCCCTGCTGTAAAATGCCAACATAAAAATAATTTATGCTATTAGATTTCCATATCTGAGAAGCACAGTATCTTCCTTCTGCAGAGCACCACTCAGGCCTTGAGTAACATATAAGAAAACAAAGATATATATGTATATATATATATATATATTTTTTTTTTTTTGAGACAGAGCCTCAAGCTGTCACCCTGGGTAGAGTGCTGTGGTGTCACAGCTCACAGCAACCCCCAACTCTTGGCCTCAAGCGATTCTCCTGCCTCCACCTCCCAAGTAGCTGGGACTACAGGCGCCTGCCACAATGCCCAGCCATTTTTGTTTGCAGCCGTCATTGTTGTTTGGTGGGCTTGGGCTGGATTTGAACCTGTCAGCTCAGGTGTATGTGGCTGGTACCTTAGCCGTTTGAGCCACAGGCGACGAGCCACAAAGATAATTTTTTATATGAAAACCTACCATTGATTGAGACTTTAAGTTGTCTTCACTAGTGGTGATAAGTGGTGGTGAGATAACCACATACGGGATGGCAGGATGGGGCTGAAAGTATAGTCTGCTGTGGACCAGAATTATTTTCTGCTGGAATACGGAATGATTCCATTAGCTATAGGCTTTGACTAATTGGACTGCAAGCTCAGATAAGGAAACTCACCACCAACTGCATACCAAGACCTTGAAAAATCTCTTTGTTGTCACTTTGAAAACCTTTCTGCCCCCTGAATTCATTTATTACTTGTAGCTTCCTTATTCTTTTGAAGTCCGATCTCTGTTAACCCAGACCAGCCTGGTCAGTGTGACTAATTTTGGACATACTCTATTCAGACTCCAAATATACTAAAGGTTTTCTCCAACAGACATCTCTGTTTTATTGCTGGACCATGAATTAAGGTTTTTCTGCCAGGTATTTCAGGTGAAATGGGAGGTGAATTTTCAACCCAGGGACCCTGTGCCCCTTGTCACACCTTTCCCTGTTGTCACCCATGCTCTCTTTTGCCGATGGTTCTATTTTTTTTTTTTTTTTTCAGTTTGGCCAGGGCCGGGTTTGAACCCACCACCCTAGGTATATGGGGTCGGCACCCTACTCACTGAGCCACAGGCACCACCCTTGACAGTCGTTCTTTCTCCCAACCCCTTTACTGTGCTCTAACACAGACAAGCTGCAAAGGGCAGAAGAAGATAATATTATGCTGGGGACAATTTTGTGTTATAGAATGTCCACAGGTGAGGTAATTTTTAAGTAAAAATTTAAGTTTGTTGGTTTGGCCCAAGTTTAAAGCACCACACTATTTTTGGTGTTTCTGATTGTCATTTTACATAAAACATCTAGTCTTTTAACTATTTGAACATCTGAAGTCAGCCTGAAAAAGTTCAGACTGTATTGAACCAGTTTATACTAGTCTAAACTTTTATAAGTGACTTCGACTTGTTACAAACAATTTGATAATATTAGAGCAAACATGACTACATTGGAAGTAGAGTTAATTAGTCAGCATTACCTTGCTTCAATAAAATAGACTTGGAACCAATCTGAACTTTTGTGAGCCAGTAAGAACCTGTTTGTACAGGTCAGAACCTATTTGAGCCAGCGAAAACCAATCTGAAAGAAAAAAGGAGTCTGAATCAATTAAAGCTATTAAGGTGACAGTCAAATAATTTGGCTACATAGGTGTTTCTGGTCTTTTCCAACATGGTTTTAGAGCAGTCAGAAATGTTTTGTTTGTAGGCAGAACCTCTTTTAACTCACTCTAAATTAACATGAATTAGTCAGATTCTTCTGAACAAGTATGAGCTTGCTAAAATGGATTTGAGTGTTTTATATAGATTTGAACTTGCTTTTAAGTTTATTAGAACTTTTTTGAAATACGCATACCTATTTAAAAAGAATTGCAAATCATTTGAACCAAGAAAAAAATTAAGAAAGATCAGGATTAGTCTGAAAGTGATCTTTCTTGGCTCAACAAACTACTTTGAGCCAGACAGCAAACTTTTGTTCTGGAAAGAGTTTTTGAACATCCAGAACCAATTTCAGAAATTGTTCTAGGCCTTTTGAGTGAACCTGAATGCCCACTATCCACCATCGGGAGAATAGAATGAGCTAATTTAAGTACCCAGTATATGCCAAACATTGTTTTGGGCACTCCATAGCCAGTATCTCACTGAATCCTCAGAACAATGGTGTGAGGTAGGGCATATTATCTTCTTTCTCATAGAATGGAACCAGAAATCTAAGGCTCAGAGATATCCAAGTAGCTGGTATATGGGAGACTTGGGATTCAAACCCAGCTCTACTTGACTTCATGTGTTTCCTGTTAAGATAACTTGTAAGATATAGGGCCAAGCACAGTGACTCACTCACACCTGTAGGCCCAGCTACTCAGGAAGCGGAGGCAGGAAGAACACTTGAACCCAGGAGTTCAAGGTTATAGTGAGCCATGATCATACCGCTGCACTCTAGCCTGGGTTACAGAGTGAGATCCTATCTCTTGAAAAAGAGACACTGGTCACTTTTCAGCCCAATATGCATTTGTGAAAAAATAAGTAAGGACGTAAAGCTTGGGGTAGAAAAGACATTGAACTTGGAACTAGGAGATCTAGGTTCTAGGTCTTGCAAATCAATTAACCTCTCTGGTTTCTCTTTTATCCTTTAGAAAAGTGAACCCAGAGAGTGAAGAGTCTGAGTATTTATTTTCCGATTAAGAAAGCAGATAATTGTCTTAAAGGTGCCATCTGAAAAGTACAAACTATGATTCCTATGATTCCTACAAATATATGTAGGAATACAAATAAATACACATATATGCATAATACATGGATATGTGTGTGTATATATATAAATACATGTATATATGTATATATTTTGCAGTTTTGGGCCAGGGTTGGGTTTGAACCCACCACCTCCGGTATATGGGGCTGGCACCCTACTCCTTGAGCCACAGGCGCCCTATTTTGTTTTTTTTTTTTTTTTTTTTTTGAGACAGAGTCTCACTCAGTCACCCTGGGCAGAGTGTCATGGTGTCTTAGTTCACAGTAACCTCAAACTCTTGGGCTCAAGTTGTCCTCTTATCTCAGCCCTCAAGAAGCTGGACTTATAAGCGCCTGCTACAATGCCCAGCTAATTTTTCTATTTTTAGTACAGATGGGGTCTTGCTTATCTCCAATTCCTGAGCTCAAGCAATCCACCGGCCTTGGCCTCCCAGACTGCTGGGGTTACAGGCATGAGCCACTATACCCGGCCCAAACTATGATTAATATTGATGATGGTATTTGGTGTATTAATAACATTTCCTTTATGATGGTTTGGCTAGTATTGCTACCATGAATAGAAAATAAAACTCACAAAGATCATTTGCAGACTCACACGTGATTCTTTTTTTATTTTTATTTTTTTGAGATAGTCTCACTTTGTCACCCTCAGTAGAGTGCTGTGGTGTCATAGCTCACAGCAACCTCAAACTCTAGGCTCAAGCAATACTCTTGCTTCGCCTCCTGAGTAGCTGGCACTACAGTGCCTGCCACAACACCCAGCTAGTTTTTCTATTTTTAGTAGCGACAGGGTCTTGCTCTGGCTCAGGCTTGTCTTGAACTCCTGAGCTCAGGTAGTCCACCCATCTCGGCCTCTGAGAATACTAGGATTACAGGTATGAGCCACTGTGCCTGGCTCATACATGTGATTCTTCATCCATGAAAATTAAACACAAGTTGTTGGCAAGGATATTTTCACGCAAGTCTTTGAATTCTACACATGTGGGTTGAGAGAACCCTAGAATCTTGATGCCATTGGCAACATTGTCCCCTGTATCTTAAACGATATAAAAACTTAGTGATAGAAAAGACTAACTTTTTTCATATTAAAAGTAAAGTGGAAATAAGGTAGCCACATGTGATCTTGCTTCATTCTTATTGCAGGATTGAAATTGCTTTCTGCTTCCCCATTCAGTTTGGGGGAGCCCCCTCCCCCTCTTCAAAGGGATTAAACATTATCTGGACCCGCTTTTCAATTCTTAGCTCTTATTTCTGAATAAGTTGGAGCTAAGTGAGATGCTGTGATGGGACATGCTAAAATGTGGCTGCCCAAGTGGTCATCTTCTGGAGAGAGGTGCTGTTATGAGTCGTTAACACTGGTGGCCTACACCTGAAATGCAGAAGCTACTATCATAGGAAAGCCATCATCTGTAAAGAGTCACTCTTTATAGTGGGCAAATAGAATTATGAATGTTTGTAGAGGCTCTGCCCTTACTGACTAGCTAGCCACATCTGAAGTGTGAGGTCACAGGTCTGTGCTGAGGCACTCCAAGGAAGAACTTTGCAGTGACTGTTGGGGCTCCAGCATTTAAGATTTTTCAGCATAAGGTGAGTCACTAAATCGAGGATGGGGTGGGAGATGCAACCTTGAAAATCCATACATATTCTTGCCTGAGTTTGTATTAATTTATGCATCTATAGAAATAATAGTATAGAAAGCACTGAGGTTGACAACAGTGTTTCTGGATGTGAGGTTGCATGAAAAGGGGACAATGGCACATCTCTAATGTGGGGCATCTGGAGTGTGTGGATAGGCAAATGTGTGTTTGAATGGGCAGGTGGAGTTGTCTGTGATGATGGAATAGCTAGGTTTCTGATTTTCAGGAGAGTTTATTGGCATTACTGGGGGGCTAAAGAGAGGTTGGTTAGTGGGTACAAACATATAGCTAAAAGGAACAAGTTTTAATGCTCAAGAGCATTAAGGTGGCGCTGCCCGTAGCTCAGTGGGTAGGGGACCAGCCATATACAACGAGGCTGGCAGGTTTGAACCTGGCCCAGGCCAGCTAAAACAACAATGACAACTGCAACAACAAAAAAATAACCAGATATTGTGGTGGGTGCCTGTAGTCCCAGCTACTTGGGAGGCTGAGGCAAGAGGATCTCTTGAGTCCAAGAGTTTGTGGTTAATGTGAGCTGTGATGCCACAGCACTCTACTGAGGGCAACAAAGTGAGACTCTGTCTCAAAAAAAAAAAAAAAAAAAAGAACAGAATAAGGTAACTATAGTTAACAACAATGTATTATATATTTCAAAATGACAGGAAAAAAGGCCTTAAAGTATTTCTAACACATAGAAATGATAAATACTACTGGTGATGAATACCCTGACTTGATCATTACACAGTCTATGCATATAACAAAATATTATGTATAACCCACAAAATAAACAAATATTATGTATCAATAAACATTTTTTTTTTCTTGAGACAGAGTCTCACTTTGTTGCCCTCGGTAGAGTGCTATGTTGTCACAGCTCACAGCAACCTCCAGCTCTTGGGCTTAGGCGATTTTCCTGCCTCAGCCTCCCGAGTAGTTGGGATTACAGGTGCCTGCCGCAACAGCTGGCTATTTTTTTGTCGCTGTTTCAGTTTGGCCGGGGCCAGGTTTGAACCTGCCACCCCCAGTATGTAGGGCCGGCACCCTACTCACTGAGCCAAAGGTGTCGCCCTCAATAAACATTTTTTAAAAAGAGAAGTGGCCTTCCCTGGATAGAGACTCCATTTTCAGTTGAACTGATACTTAGGGGTTGGATCTATTTAGAGCAGTGGTTCTCAACCTTCCTAATTGCTATGTTGTTACAAATGGAAAAAAGGGGTTGCGACCCACAGGTTGAGAACCGTTGATTTAGAGGATAAAAACAACTCATGAAAGTGCTGATTGTAAGGGATCAAAAATAACCATGGTTAGGTACTGCTGGTAAAAATTAGTTTTTCTTCTTTAAGGAGGTCTTTTGTTTTAGTCACTATCGAAGAGCTGAATTTTCAGCAGTTCTGTACTTACCAGCGTAAGTCCAGGTAAATGAGCCCTCATTTATGTAACCATTCTCTCTGAGCAATGACTGCTCAAATCTAGAACTTAGTTTCTAACTGAGCAGTGATGTTTCAGAGAAGTGTGATTTAACATGAGAACATATCAGTAATAATATATGAGGAAGCTGCAATCCAAATTTTACTGTTGTGTCTGGAACTGGGAGTTGGTTAATGGGTACAAACATGGAAGTAAGAAGTTCTGCTGCTCAAAAGCAGAGTAGGGTAGCTATAGTTAACAATAATGTATTATATATTTCAAAATAGCCAGAAGAGAGGACCTGAAAGGTTCTTAACACATAGAAATGAAAAATATTCATCATCCTGGGGGGATCCTACACATTCTATGCATATAACAAAGGGCATGAGAAACCAACAAGAAAGTGGGAAGGTGGGGGGCGTGGGGAAAAAAATTACTGATTGGCTACAGTGAAGGCTGTTCTGCTGTTGGGCATACTAAAAGCCCTGACTTAAGCATTCTACCAGATGCCTAATGCTTATTACCTAGATGGTAATAGGGACAGGCATGGTGGCTCATGCCTATAATCCTAGCACAATGGGAAGATACCTTGAGCTCAGGAGTTCTAGACCAGCCTGAGCAAGAGCAAGACTCTGTGTCTACTAAAAATAGCAAAATTAGTTGGGCCTTGTGGTAGGTGTCTATAAGCCCCAACTATTAGGGAGGCTAAGGCAGGAGGATCACTTAAATCCAGGAGTTTGAGGTTGCTGTCAAACTAGCTGGGCTGATGTCTAGCCTGGGACAACGGAGTGAGACTCTGTCTCGAAAAAAAAAAAAAAAAGTATCTATCAGGTAACAGAACACTTGTACCCTTTAGGTTAATATTTTGAAATGAAAAAGAATTATGTATCTTTGAAGGAACTGTAGTGACATGAAAATAAATGGGATAACTGAAATTGCCTAGATGGCCATGTAAAAAGAGAGAAAAGCAAGGATCCAGTGTAGGAGACTTTGAAAAAGGAGGGGAAATTGGAACCACTTGTACTCTAACATTCTTTTGTGAGTTTTTGCTCTATAGGGTCTGCAGATAAGACTTAGTGAGTTATCTTTTTCTTTTTCTTTCTTTTTTTTTTTTTTTGAGACAGAGTCTCACTTTGTTGCCCTCAGTAGAGTGCTATGGCATCACAGCTCACAGCAACCTCAAACTCTTGGACTTAAGTGATTATCTTGCCTCAGCCTCCCAAGTAGCTGGGACTACAGGTGCTCGCCACAACACCTGACTATTTTTTGGTTGTAGTTGTCATTGTTGTTTGGCACGCCAGGTTGGGTTCGAACCCGCCAGCTCCAATTTATGTCGCTGGTGCCCTAGCTGCTGAGCTACAGGAACCCAGCCTGAATTATCTTCTTTTGATTATCATCCTTCCTTGAAAACTTTGTTGCAATATTACTGTAATATGTATGTTAAAACTAAGCCATTATTTACTGTTTCAGTAGCTTCTCCAGCAAGTTATTAGGACAGTGAACAATATGTAACCTCCTCTGCCCGGGACCTGTAGACATAGAAGGTGTTACATGGAAGCACTTGGTGGACTGAATATTAAGTTGTCACTATATATTAATGGATAACTCTTAATGTTTTCTAATGGATTTTAATACACATGTATTTGCTTATATTTTGCAGGTGAACCACTGAATTCTTCATTATGTCTGATGGAGATTATGATTACCTCATCAAGTTTTTAGCTTTGGGAGACTCAGGAGTAGGGAAGACCAGTGTACTTTATCAGTACACAGATGGTAAATTTAATTCCAAATTTATCACGACGGTGGGGATTGATTTCAGGGAAAAGAGAGTGGTAAGTTCTTTTATTATTATTAGTAATAGTAAATCATAGCTGTGTACATTAATGCGATCATGGGGCACCATACACTGGTTTTATACACAGTTTGACACATTTTCATCATGCTGGTTGACAAAGCCTTCCTGGCATTTTCTTATTGTGTTAAGACAATTATATTCTACATTTACTAAGTTTCACATGTACCCTTGTAAAATGCACTGCAGGTGTAATCCCACCGATCAACCTCCTTCCACCCATCCCTCTCCTCCCTCTCCCCCCTCTCCTCCCTCTCCCCATTCTTAGGTTATAACTGGGTTATAGCTTTCATGTGAAAGGCATAAATCAGTTTCATAGCAGGGCTGAGTACATTGGAAATGTTTTCTTCCATTCTTGAGATACTTTACTAAGAAGTATATGTTCCAGCTCCATCCATGTAAACATGAAAGAGGTAAAGTCTCCATCTTTCTTTAAGGCTGTATAATATTCCATGGTGTACATACACCACAATTTATTAATCCATTTGTGGATGGATGGGCACTTGGGGTTTTTCCATGACTTAGCAATTATGAATTGGGCTGCAATAAACATTCTGGTACAAATATCTTTGTTATAATGTGATTTTTGGTCTTCTGGGTATATACCTAGTAGAGGAAATTATAAGATTGAATGGCAGGTCTATTTTTAGATTTCTAAGTGTTCTCCACACATCTTTCCAAAAGGAATGTATTAATTTGCATTCCCACCAGCAGTGTAGAAGTGTTCCCTTTTCTCCACATCCACGCCAACATCTCTGTTCTTGGGATTTTGTGATATGGGCTAATCTGACTGGAGTTAGATGGTATCTCAAGGTAGTTTTGATTTGCATTTCTCTGATGATTAAAGATGATGAGCATTTTTTCATATGTCTGAAGGCCGCACGCCTGTCTTCTTCAGAGAAGTTTCTCTTCAGATCCCTTGCCCAGCCTAAGATGGGATCACTTGTTCTTTTCTTGCTTATACATTTGAGTTCTCTGTGGATTCTGGTTATTAAACCTTTGTCAGAGACATAACCTGCAAATATCTTCTCCCATTCTGAGGGCTGTTTGCTTGCTTTACTTACTGTGTTCTTGGATGTGCAGAAGCTTTTTAGTTCGATCAGGTCCCAGTAGTGTATTTTTAAAGCTGCTTCAATTGCCCGGGGGGTCCTCCTCATAAAATACTCGCCCAGACCGATTTCTTCAAGGGTTTTCCCTGCACTCTCTTCTAGTATTTTTATAGTTTCATGTCTTAAGTTTAAATCTTTAATCCAGTTGAGAGTCTATCTTAGTTAATGGTAAAAGGTGTGGGTCCAGTTCTTAAGCCTTCTATATAAAATTGTAATCTCTGGGTCAACATTTGCCTGTCTAGTTTACTGTGTAGGAATTAGGAGGACAAAGGTTGAGATCTAAAATTAATACATATGAAAGTGTGTGTTACATTCAATCCGGGCAATTGATTGAACAGGCTGTGTGGAAGGACACTTCCTATGAAACCAAGCAGAAAAATGAAAAGTGAACAGTTCCTTTAAATTTTATTACCGTATCCTTTTGGCTTGTATTTTCCCTCTAAACTACACACAATGTATTTGTCTGCCTTTGTGGTGAAGCCTGCCAACCCATTTTGTGGGCTCTCTCTTTTACCTTTGGCATCCTATCATTTTTAGTGGCATTCTCCTTAAAGTTTCAGCACTTCCACGTTGAACACTAAGGGGCAGGAGTCATCACTGCTGCTGGGGGGGGAGGTTGGAGTAGGAGTGGGGAATGCCGGCAGTGGATGTGATGTTCTGTAGAAGGTTGAAGGGAGAGGCCTCTTTTTTTTTTTTTTTTTTAATGGATCTTGAGACTGAATGTTATTCTAGTGGTAGATGGGCATGCAGAAGGCCATGGTGGCACAGTTGCTGATAAAGGAAGGTGGCCTTCTCTATGGACTATATTTCCTTGTTGAAAAATCTACTGTTTACATGAAGCAGGTCAGCAAGTCGTCAGGAGGTAAACAGCAAAGGCTCTTCTATGGAATGCCTTCTACCAGCGGAGGATACAGAGTACTGATGCAAAAACAGGAAATCATTGTCTTTTTCCAGACTTTTCTTCTTATAGTCTTGTAGAGACTTAGATCCTGTTCTTACTCTGTGGGTCTTAATGAATTTTTAGTATTGACATGTAATTGGTAGAATCTACTCATATGTATAATTTTTTTGTTTTTTTTGGAGATAGAGTCTCACTTGTTGTCCTCGGTAGAGTTCCCTGACGTCATAACTCACAGCAACCTCAAACTCTTGGGCTCAAGTGATTCTCTTGCCTCAGCCTCCTGAGTAGCTGGGACTACAGGCACCCACCATAATGCCCTGCTACGTTTTTTTTTTTTTTGAGACAAAATCTCATTATGTTGCCCTTGGTAGAGTGCCATGGTGTCACAGCTCACAGCATGCTCAAACTCTTGGGCTTAAGTGATTCTCTTGCCTCAGCCTCCCAGCTAGCTGGGACTACAGGTGCCACAACTACTGGCTATTTTTGTTGTTGTTGTTGTCATTGTTGTTTAGCTGCCTGGGCTGGGTTTGAACCCGCCAGTCTTGGTGTATGTGGCCAGCACCGTAACCACTCAGCTACTGGCGCTGAACCCCTGCTATGGTGTTTTTTTTGTCTTTTTCTTAGAGATGGGGTCTCACTCTTGCTCAGGCTGGTCTTGAACCTGTGAGCTCAGGCAATCCACCAGCCTTGGCCTTCCAGAGTGCTAGGATTACAGGCGTGAGCCACCACACCTGGCCCTATAAAATTATTTTTGTTAATTCTCATTTTATAACCTTATAGTTTTTAGAGAAATAGATTTATTAAGATATAATTCACGAAAGGTAAAATTTATCCCTTTAAAGTATACAATTCAGTGGTTTTGGGTATATTCAGAGTTCTGCAACCATCACAATTTAATTATATGTGTAGAACATTTTCATTACTGCAAAAAGAAACCCCATGCCTGTCAGCAGTGATTTCCCCATTTTTTCTCCCACTAAGCACCACGAATTTACTCTTAGTAGTTCTCAACCTGTGGGTTGCGCACGACCCCTTTGTAACAATGAAAATACATTGAGGCATTAGGAAAGTTAAGAAGCACTGTCTTGTCTTTCCCAGACATACCATATCCATGGAATCGTATGATATGTGCCCTTTGTGTCTGGCTTCTTACACTAAGAATGATGTTTCTGAGGTTCTTCCATGTCCCAGCATGCATCAGCATTCTGTTCTTTTTTATGGCTAAGATTCCATTGTTTTCATAGACGACATTTTGTTCATCCATTCATTTGTTGCTGGACATTTGGATTGTTTCTTTTTAGCTATTACGAATAATGTTTCTGTTAACATTCATTTACAATTTTGGTATGGATATGTTTTAAATCCTTTTGGATACTTGACGATGTGTAGAATTACTTGACCATGTGATAACTCTTACGTTTAACTTTTGAGGAATTTTTTTACATTCTCATCAGCAATACATGAGGGTTCTGGTTTCTCCATATCCTCACTAATACTTATTCTACCAGAGTATAGCCATCCTGACTTACAGTGTGTTAATACACAGCACATGGCATCTTTCTAGGCTGTGCATTATAAATATGTTTATAAATATCAATTTTAAATAGAAGAAAAAGCAAAGGCCAATGAAGGAGCTAGACTGTGCAAGGTTGTGTGTGTTTGTGTGTGTTCTAATGAACATGATATGCAAGTAGTTTTAGCTCTTATATCTAGGTCTGTGATCCATTTTGAGTTAATTTTCTTGTGTGGTGTGAATAAAGGTTCAACTTCACTCTTTCACATGGGGCTATCCACTTTTCCCAGCACTGGTTGTTTAAAAGACTGTTCTTTCTTCCCTTGAATGGTCTTGGCACCATTGTTGAAAATCAATTGACCATAAATGTAAGGGTTTATTTCTGGACTCTAAATTCCATTCCACTTATTTACATTTTTATCTTTTTTTTTTGGCTGGGGCTGGGTTTGAACCTGACACCTCTGGCATATGGGGCCGGCGCCTTACTCCTTTGAGCCACAGGCACCGCCCCTACATTTTTATCTTTTACTCCAGTACCACAGTATCTTGATTACTGTAGCTTTGCAGTAAGTTCTGAAGTTGAGGATAAGGGGTCTTTCAACGTTTTTTCTTTTTCTAAGATCATCTTAGGTCTCTTGAAATTCCACATGAATTTTATTTTATTTTATTTATTTTTTAAATTAATTTTTTTATCGTTAAATCATAACTGTGTACATTAGTGCAATTGCCTGTACCCATTCTAAGATGCACCATAGATGTGGCCCCACCCATTACCCTCCCTCCACCAAAACCTCCCCACTCCCTTCACCTTCCTTGGCCCTTTCCCCATAGTCTTGTGCTATAGTTGGGTTATAGTCTTCATGTGAAAGCTATAATTTAGCTTCATAGTAGGGCTGAGTACATTGGATACTTTTTCTTCCATTCCTGAGATACTTCGCTAAGAAGAATATGTTCCAGCTCCATCCATGTAAACATGAAAGAGGTAAAGTCTCCATCTTTCTTTAAGGCTGCATAATATTCCATGGTATACATGTACCACAATTTGCTAGTCCATTCGTGGGTCGATGGGCACTTGGGCTTCTTCCATGACTTAGCAATTATGAATTGGGCTACAATAAACATTCTGCTACAGATGTCTTTGTTATATTGTGACTTTTGGTCTTCTGGGTATAAACCTAGTAAAGGAATTATAGGATCGAATGGCAGGTCTATTTTTAGGTCTCTATATATTCTCCAAACATCCTTCCAGAAGGAACGTATTAGTGGGCATTCCCACCAGCAGTGTAGAAGTGTGCCCTTTCCTCCACATCCATGCCAACATTTCTGGTTTTGGGATTTTGTTATGTGGGCTACTCTTACTGGGGTTAGGTGATATCTCAGAGTAGTTTTGATTTGCATTTCTCTGATGATTAAGGATGATGAGCTTTTTTTCATTCCACATGAATTTTAGGGTTAGCTTGTTCATTTCTACACAGAAACCAGATGGTATTCTGATAGGCATTGATCTAAATCTGTAGATCAGTTTGGGGAATATTGCCTTCTTCCTAATATTAAATTTTTTGATCCACAAACATGTATTTTTTTGGGTCCATTTATTTAAATCTTTTAAGTTTCAGTAATATTTTGTAGTTTTCAGAGTATAAGTTTATATATAAACTTATATATAAAGTATCCTTTTGTTAAATTCTAAAGTATTTTAATCGTTTTTGATGCTCCTATAAAGGAGTTATTTTATTAATTTTATTTTCAGTTTGTTTATTGCCAGCATACAGAAATATAATTTATTTCATAAATTGGTCTTGTATATTGGAAACTTGCTGAACTTGTTTATTAGCTCTAATAGTCTTTGTGTGTATCTGTGGGTATTTATGCCTTAGTGTTTTCTATACATATATAAGATTATATAATCTGCTAATTTACTACTTCTAATCCAATTTGATGTTTTGTTTTTCTTGCTTAACTGCCCTAGCAAGAACCTTAAATAAATCACTGACTAGAGGAATGAGAAGACATCCTTATCTATTTTTCATCGCAGGGATTAAGCATTCAGGTGTTTACTATTAAGTGTAATATATGCTGTGAGTTTTTCAATTAATGTACTTTATTAGGTTGAAGAGTTTCCCTCTTATTCCTCATTTAGATTTTTTCTTTTTCTTTTTTGAGACAGAGTCTCACTATGTCACCCTTAGTAGAGTACTGTGGTGTCATAGCTCACAGCAACCTCAAACTCTTGGACTTAAGTGATTCTCTTGCCTCAGTCTCCCATGTACCTGGGACTACAGGCGCCCACCACAACACCTGGCTATTGTTGTTGTCATTGTTGTTTAGCAGGTCTGGGCCAGGTTCGAACCTGCTAGCCCTGGTGCATGTGGCTGATGCCCTAACCACTGAGCTATAGGCACAGAGCCTAGATTTTTTTTACTATCATGAAAGGGTGTTATGTTTTGTCATATGCTTATTCTGTATCTATGGAGATGATGGTGTTTTTAGTCCTTTATTCTGTTAATGTATTACATTAATTGATTTTGATATGGCGTACCAACCTTACTATTCCTGAGATGAATTCCACCTGGCTGTGGGGTATAATCCTTTTTATGTATTGCTGGATTTTGTTTGCTAGTATTTTGGTGTGTATATTTACAAGCGATATTGGTCTGTATTTTTTTCCTCCAGTTTCATGATGTTTTTGTTTGGTTTGGAATAAGGGTAATATTGGCCTCATAAAATGAACTGAGAAGTTTTTCCACCTTTTTTGTATTTTAGATGATTTTGGGAAGGATTGGTGTTAGTTCTTCTTTAAACATTTGGTAGAATTTATAAATGAAGATATATGGGCCTTGGCTTTCTTTATGGGAAGCTGTTTGATTAGTAATTCAGTGTAACTATTAGTGATAGGATTAAATTTTCTGTTTCTTCTTGAATCAGTTTCAGTCATTTCTGTCTAGGAATTTTTTCACCACATTTACATATTCTAATTTTGGGGCATGTAATTGTTAATAGTGTTGCTTTGTAGTCTTTTTAGTTTTTATTTTATTTTATTTTTTTGAGACAGAATCTCACTTTGTGGTCCTTGGTAGTGTGCTCTGACATCATAGTTCACAGCAACCTCAAACTCTTGGGCTCAAGCAATTGTCTTGCCTCAGCCTCTCGAGTAGCTGGGACTACAGTCACCTGCCATAATACCCAGCTATTTTTTAGAGATCGGGTCTCTCTCTTGCTTAGGCTGGTCTTGAGCCTGTGAGCTCAGGCAATCCGCCCGCCTCCGCCTCCCAAGTGCTGGGATCACAGGCATGAGCCACTGCGCCTGGCTTGCCCTTTCTTTTATTTCTGATTTTAGGAATTTGAGTCTTCTATTTTTATCCTTGGTGTCTAGCTAAAAGTTTATCAATTCATTTATTTATTTTCACTCTAATATTTTTTGTTTCCTTCTGCTTACTTTGGGTTTAATTTTCTCTTTATGTTTCTAGTTTCTTAAGGTGCAAGTTCAGGTTATTGATTTGAGATCATTCTTTTATAGTATAGGTGTTTATAGTTACAAATTTTCCTCTAAGGACTGCCTTAGTTTATTCAATAAGTTTTGAGATACTCTGTTTTTGTTTTCATTCATTGAAAAGTATTTTGCAGTGTCCCTTTTGTTTCTTTGTTGACTCATTGATTATTTCAGAGCATGCTGTTTAATTTTCACATATTTGTGATTTTTCCAGATTTATTTATTTATTTCCAATTTTACCCCATTGGAGAACACACTTTGTATAATTTTGGTCTTTTAAATTTATTGAAGCTTGTTTTATGGCCTAACATATGGTGTTTCATGTGTACCCAAGAAAAATGTGTATTTTGCTATTGTAGGGTGGGGTGTTCTACAGATGTCTGTTATATCCAGTTGATTCACAGTCCTGTTCAAGTCTTCTATTTCCTTGTTGACCTGCTTACTTGTGGTATCCATTATTGCAAATAAAGGGTTCACATCTCTAATTATTATTGTCTATTTTTCCCTTCTTATTCCTGTCTTCATGATAGGTTGACTCCTTTACACATATCATTATAAAATATCCTTTTCTTGACTCCAGTAAGAATTTTTGTCTTAATGTCTATATTGTCTGATAGTGGAATTGCTACTCCAGCTCTTTTTTGTTTGCATGGTATATTTTCCCTCATCCTTTGACCTACAACCTCCTTGTGTCTTTCTCTCTAAAGTGTGTCTCTTACACATGGTATATAGTTGTATCACATTCTAAGACTCCGATTTGTCTACCTCTATCTTTTATGATGTTTGGATCCTTTAATCCATTTATTTAATATAGTTGCAGATAAGGTACATATCTTCTATTTTACTGCTTTTTAAAAAGTGTATGTATTTTTTCCTCCTTGATTTCTCTGTGACTGCTTTATTTTGTGTTAAGTCAACATTTTCCAGTACAGCATTTTAATTCACTTTTCATTTTTTCACTATGTATGTTTGATTTCTTAATGGTTTCCCTAGGGATTAAAATTGTCATCTTAATTTTTAACAATCTAGTTTTGATGAATATCAACTTAATTTTAATACTGTATAAAACTTTGCTCTTATATGACCCTGTTTTCTCCTGCTCCTTTATGATTTCATTGTTGTAGGAGTGACATTTTTACACAATGTGTGCCCATCAACACAGATTTATACCTACTGCTTTAAGCAATTGTATTTTAATCAAACAAAAATAATCTGTATTGTCTTTTATGTTTACTTATGTAGTTATCTTTACTGGTGTTCTTAATTTCTTTGTGTAGATTTAAATTATTGTATAGTATCCTTTCATCACAGTCTTAAGAGCTATCTTTAGTATTTCTTTTTTCTTAAACAGTTGTCATTGTTGTTTTAGCAGGCCTGGGCTAGGTTCAAGGCCACCAGCCTCTACGTATATGGCTGGTGCTGTGACAACTGAGCTATGGGTGCCAAGCCATAGTATTTCTTATAGGGCAGGTCTGCTAAGATGACTTTTCTCAGTTTATTTATCTGAGAATGTCTTAATTTCTCCTTCAATTTTAGAGGATAGCTATGTTTGATACTGAGTTTTTTGTTGATAGCCTTTTTTTTTTTTTATCACTTTGAATTTCTGAGAATCTCTCAGTTTTTTTCTGCCCTTTTCTCTCTCCTCTGTTTTCATAGGACATCCATTATACCTGTGTCAGGATGCTTGATGGTGTTCTCTAGCTCTCTGACATGCTTTTATGTTTTTCCACTCTTTTTTCTATTTCTTATACTAGATAATCTCAATTGAGTTATCTTCAAATTCATTGATTAGTTTTTCCACCATTTCAAATCTGTTGTTAAGCCCCTCTATTGAATTTTGCATTTTAACGATTGTATTTTCAACTCCAGAATTTATATAAACTTCTTTTTGTATCTCTATTTATAAATCATTGTTCACATACGTTAGTTCTTTTGACATGGTTTCTTTTAGTTCTTTCATCATCTTTATTAACCTAATTTAAAGTCTTTGTCTGGTAAGTTCAACATTTGGGCTTCCTCAGGAACAGTTTCTATTGCATACTTTTTTCCTATGTATGAGCCTTACTTTCCAACTTCTTTGTGTGTATTATATATTTTGTTGAAAACTGGATATTTAAAATAATACAATATGGTAACTCAAGAAATTAGATTCTTCCTCCCAGACTGGGTTTTTTGTTTTTGCTGCTTATTTATTTATTTTTGTTGTTACTGTTTGTTTAGTGGTGTTCCTGGGATAGTTCTGTAAAGTCTGTGTTCTTTGTTGAATACAGCTAAAGTCTCTACTCAATTTAGTGGACAGCTACATGAGTGGACAGAATTTCTTGAATTCCTTGAACCAATAAGACACTCAGCTTTTTTTGGTTATAATCTTTTTTTTTTTTTCTTTTCTTTTGGAGACAGAGTCTTACTCTGTTCCCTAGGCTTGGGCACAATGGCATGATCACAACGATGCAGTGCAACCTTGAACTCTTGGGCTCAAGTGATCCTCCTGCCTCAGCCTCCTGAGGAGCTAGAACTACTAGCATGTACCACCATGTTCAGCTAATTTAAAATGTTTTTTTAAGAGATGAGACCTGGCTATGTGGCTCAGGATGGGCTCGAACACTTGGCCTCAAGTGATCCTTCCACTTTGGCCTCCCAAAGTACTGGGATTACAAGCATGTGCCACTACACCCAGCTGGCCAGACTTTTCTTTCTTTTTTTTTTTTTTTTTGAGATAGGGTCTAATTTTTTTGCCTGGGCTATGGTACAATGGTGTCATCACAGCTCACTGCAACCTCAAAACTCCTGGGCTCAAGCACTCTGCCTGTCTCAGCCTCCCAAGTAGCTGGGACTATAGGTGTTTACCACCACGCCCAGCTAATTTTTCTATTTTTTGTAGAGATAAGGTCTTGCTGTTGTTGCTTAGGCTGGTCTCAAACGCCTAGCCTCAAGTGATCCTTCTGCCCCAAACTCCTAAAGTGCTAGGATTACAGACATGAGTTGCTACCCTGGTCAGGTTAGACTTTTGTTAGCCCTAAGTAGCATCGGCTATCTCTGGTAGCTGTGGTCTTAAGTAATTGTCCCTGATAGTTTTCTACAAATGCCCTAGGGATAGGGATGTTCTCTCTCTCTCTCTCTCTCTTTTTTTCTGAGACAGAGTCTTACTATGTCACCCTTGGTAGAGTACCGTGGTGTCACAGCTCACAGCAACCTCTAACTCTTGGGCTTAAGCGATTCTCTTGCCTCAGCTTCCCAAGTACCTGAGACTACAGGCACCTGCCACAATGCCCAACTGTGTTTTGTTGCAGTTTTCATTGTTGTTTAACAGGCCCAGGCCAGGTTCGAACCCGCCAGCCTCAGTGTATGTGGCCAGCGCCCTAATCACTGAGTCACAGGCACTGAGTTGATAGGACTGTTCTTACAGAGAAAGCATTGAATAAGGTCAAAGAAAGGCAAATCCTGCAGATTGAGCTTTTCAGGGAACTTCCTGACAATTCTCTGAAGATGGGATTTTTAGGGAGCTCCAAACCTGTTTGGCTCCCACTGGCTACAGTGGCTGCTAGGCCGATTGTTTTCATGGCTACCATAGTTGGGCATTTCTTGATTTTTAAAGCTACTACAGAGCTAGAACGAGGTGGATGGGAATAGGGCAAGTGAAAAACACCAGAAAACTTACTGTTATTATAGATAGTCATTTTCTGGAATAAATGCTTCTTGGAAAATTATAAACCTTTAATTCTCAGAGTTCCAAAAAAGGTGATTTTGACGATTTTTACCAGTGTTTTTGTTGCTTTTTATGGAGGAAGAAATTTTTTGACATTCTTTCTTTATTGTTTCAGAAATTCTTTTTTTTAATTATTTTTTATTTTATTTTATTTTTTTATTAAATCATAGCTGTGAACATTGATATGATCATGGGGCATCATTCACTAGCTTTACAGACCATTTACCAAGTTTCACATATACCCTTGTAAGATGCACCCCTGGTGCAGAAATTCTTTCTATAAAATTGTTTCAAGAGCACTTTTTAAACATGGGATGGAGAAAAGCCATAGAAAGCTAATATTTTCTGAAATTAGTGATATGAGGGAACGTCAAGGAAAGGCAAACTGTTACTTTTTAATGTAAATTATTGCATTATTTACATTTGTAATATAGTTATAATATATATGTATATATTTCAATACACACTGTTATGTTAGTCAAACAAAATTATTTAACATAAAATACAAAATGATTGTGTTTCAGATGAGGTTCTTTTGGAAGTTTTATATATTTGTATCAAGTAGAAAGGTGGTGGTAAGAGTTAACTAGTGTCAAAAGTTCTGTTTTCTCTTTCACTTTGCTATTTTAGGTGTACAGAGCCAATGGGCCGGATGGAGCCATTGGCAGAGGCCAGAGAATCCACCTGCAGTTATGGGACACGGCAGGTCAGGAGAGGTATGAGATCTCAGGTGCTTCTTACTGAGGGAAAGAGAGAAATAACTACTGTCTTCATATAATGACCTGAGCAGGAAAAAGCTAGCTGATTAGTTGATTTGCACCTCGATAAGTTCTGTTGCTAAATTAGCAGGAAATTTATCAATCAAAGATAATAATGGTGGCTTTATTTTGTACAAGGTTAAAGGAAAACTGAATACTTTTCAAAATAGACCTTTTTTACTTTTTCTTTTTTCTTCTTTTTCAGACTTGTATATTTTTCTCCATTTACTCAAACACAAGAAAGCTGCAAAGTTGCATTGTATCATTCTTACTTGATTGATGAAACCTTGTGGAAAATCTGGTTGGAATTAATTCATATGGCCAGAAGTTACTTGACCAAAATTAGTCACATGAAATCTTGATATTAAAATTGCTTCTAGTTACCTACAACTTTTGTTTTCTTTCTGAGCCACATTGTAGCATTATGTTTGTTTTTTAACTTTGTATTTTGAAAAACTTCAAGCTTTTTTCAAAAGCAGAGAAGACACTATGATGAACCCATATACCCATTACTTATTTTCAATAATTATCAAGTTGTGGCTGATCATATTTTGTATCTGTCCCTTACCATTTCTCACCCTTCTCTATTTGGAAGCAAATTCTAGACATTTTATTTCATTTAAATTTATTGTTGGTATATAGTTCTAAAAGGTAAGAACTCTTTTTATAAAAACATAGATTAAAATATTTGAGGAAAACCTAATCTTGCTAATTCGATGACAAATTTATACCAATATTTTCTTCCTTGAAGCTTGACTGTCAGTGACAGGCTTTGCATGTGAGCCGGTGAGAGTAAACTGGTAGAGGGGGAGAGAGGGAGACAGCAAAATACCAAGAAAGGATAGGGTCTGAATCAATGTGCTATTCTCACCCTAAAGCCAAAGAAACGGTTATCGAGATACAAGAGGTCTGTAGAGACTGATGTTCAAAGATCATGCAGCACGTTGCACTGTCAAGACGAGCTGTCACAGAAGGAAAACAGTCACAGCAAAGACCTGGATTTTGGCCTAATTAACTCATAATTGTACGATAAATTCTTGGCTGAGACGAAGAGATCACGAGCCAGTCCTCCTCAACCCTGTCCAGCAGGCTGGGTTTTCAAATCACATGGTCTATAAGTGATAAATAACTGTCTTATACACTTTTGGAATATCATCATGTAATTTGTTATTGATAAACCTTTCTAAGAGGCTGAGGACATTTCTTTTTTTTTGTTGCAGTTTTTGGCCATGGCCGGGTTTGAACCCGCCACCTCTGGTGTATAGGGGCCAGCGCCTTTCTCCTTTGAGCCACAGGTGCCACCCCGAGGGCATTTCTTTTAGTTTATATTTCAGGAGTGAAGTTATGGCTTAGCTGACTAATCTGCTCTTGTGTTTCTAGGTTTCGTAGCTTGACAACAGCGTTCTTCAGAGATGCTATGGGTTTTCTTCTACTTTTTGATCTGACAAATGAACAAAGTTTCCTCAATGTCAGAAACTGGATAAGTAAGTGTCAGCTGTCCCCCTGCATCCCACTTCCCACTCTCTGGACTGGGAGGCTCCCTTAGGTGCTACTTTTAGAAGAGCTTCTGTAAGTGCAAATGTATGCAAGAGCAAGGTTTTTAGTATAGAGGTAAAGATAATTAATTGAAATACTCTGCTTTTCTTTTTACTGTGATTTGTTGAGTACTTCTTCTGCTTCAGGTCCAAGGCAGCACTTTAAATGTAATCTAATCAGTTTGTTCTATGGGGTCTTTCATCACTATTTCACCGGTGAGGAAGTAGAAGCCTGGAGAAGCGAAATCTCCAACTGTCTGCTTGCCTGTTGTGTGTTATGGATGCTTGCACCATCCCTGGGGGTTAAATAGACGTCTTTTGAAGACTTGATGGATCATGCCCCAGACCCAGTAAGGTCCCATCTCTGATTTAACAGAGCATTTGCTAGGAGGACCCTGCCCTGGAATAATCTACAACACATTAGCCAAAGTGATCCTGGTGCAATATATATCAACCTTCATTTTGGCTCTTTGGAGAGATTCTAAACTCCAAATTGATAGCCATTTAAAATCCTGCCACTTGACCAAATAAGGCTAGAGTGCCATGGTGTCAGCCTAGCTCAACAACAACCTCAAACTCCTGTGTCAAGTGATCCTCCTGCCTCAGTTTCCCCAGTAACTGGCACTATAGGCACTCGCCATACGTCTGGCCATTTTTTCTGTTTTTAGAAGAGTTGGGGTTTCTCTTTACTCAGGCTGGTCTTGAACTCCTGAGCTCAAGCAGTCCTCCCACCTGGGCCTCTCAGATTACAGGCATGAGCCACCACCGCCACCAGCCTAATAGCTTTTAAATGTAAAATTTTCTTCTTAGTTTGTATGATCGTAACCCCAGAGAATTTATTAGAGAAGGCCGTGATATTACATTCTTAACATTTAAATCTTGAAAACATTTATTTAAAAATATCTACTTCAAAAAATTACTTAGTGTTTTGGGATTACAAAAGGGTAATTGCTTATAGTTTTGATAATAGCCTTATTTTTAAGAAGAGTTTCAAAACGATTTATACGGCGCATTGTGGCTTTCAAAGCATTTTCATGCACTTTGTAGCTGATCATCATGACCACCCTGTGAGGGGGTTTGGGTTGATGTTGTGTCCTTATTTCAGGATGAGGACACTGTGCCTTATAGAGTAATAGACTTATGCAAGAACATGAAATTTTGGCTTTTTGTTCAGTGACTTTTTTTTTTTTTTTCAGTTTTTGGTGGGCACTGGGTTTGAACCTGCCACCTCTGGCATTTGGGGCTGGTGCCTACTCCTTTGAGCCATAGGCGCTGCCGCAGTTCAGTGACTTTTTATGCCTTTTTTCAAGTGACTTGGGCCCTAAGAATTGAGGAGCTATTACATGCTTTAAAAATGAACTCCCCTTCATTTCACTTCATATTCCTTCACTTCACTAGGTGCCTAGCTGGGTTGTACACCTTACCAGTTCCTTGCAGCTGAATGACGGAGCCAATGTCTAGTCCCTTATCCTCAGCCCACACTCATCATCCTCACCTTTGCTCCTTTAGCATGAGTCCTGGGGCTCTCTTAAATCACATACTTTATAAGGATCCCAAGAGAATATGTTCAGAATCTTAGCATTGAATGATAATAAACCCGTTTTTTACAGGTAGAAAGTGAAACTCTGACACATTAGATAAATGCTTGGGTGTTATAGCTAAAGAACAAAATCACATAAAAACATGCACGTATGTGTGTATTCTGTTTTCCTTACACAGTCAAGACTCTTTATTACCCAGTTAGGTTAAAGAAAACCCACGTTCATGTTAAAGATTTCATATGTCCAGTGGAAAGTATTCCCCCTCTTCTCTCATTTAAACAAAAAGGTGTAATGTTCAATGTCAGAGGTGGTAATATCAAGTCTTAATTAGAAATAAAGACTTCTTAATTATCTACACATTTTATTTTTCCTCTGCCCGTCAGCATTTTGAGTATTATAGGAATCATTCATGTTTTTCTTTTTTTCAAAATAATGACTCACGAAGAAGATATATTTTGAATAAATATTTATTTATAAAACTGGTGTGTGCCATGACAGAGACAGTGTCACATTAAAGCAGCCGCTGACTCCTGGGTCCTGACCGGCGCCCTCCCTTTGCTCCTCACAGGCCCTCCTTTCTCAGCAACACATCTTTTGATGCCCTATTTGGAAGGGCCTTAAGGATCTCAAGGTGAGGTGCACTCAGTTTAGGACACTGAACAGTGACCTGAGTCCTGGGACCTAGATCAAAATCTGAAAGGAACTGGGTGGTGTCGTATCCAATCCTCCGTCTTCCTGGAGGTCAGGGGAGTAAGCGAAGTCCTGCCGAGGGTCATTCCTCATCCAGTGCCAGCATGATTTGGAAGGAGGCTTTAAGGTGAAACTGCTACAGCCTCACACAAGCAGTACAAGAGCCTGAAAGCATAGATTTAACATGTTCTTACCTTTCTCTTTTTATTCGTGTTGTTCCCTCTGTCTGAAAAGCCCTCTCCACGTTCACTCCCATTTTAAAAAACTGGTTAGAGTTCTTCTTGTTCTTTATCACTTGGCAAAAGTGGCCTCTGTGAAACTTCCCGTGATAACCTTAGTTGGACTAGATTTCTCCCCTCCTCTTAATGCTGGTCACATTTTATACGGCTTATCCCATCTTGCTTCATGCCATAGTTATTTATGTATGTGCCTTTTTCCTTAGTGATATTTTTAAAATAACTAATTAATTTACTTTTTATTTCAGCCCAATCTAGGAAAATTAGACAAAAAGAGATAGAAAAAATCACAAAGAATAACACCTCCTAAACCGTGCCCTCCCCCCCCCCCGTCAAATCCCCCACTGTTAACCATGTGACTGGTAATGCTTACAGTTCTTATAAATGCTTTTATATGTCAACTCAGTGGTTCTCCAATGTGAGGGCGCATCTGAATTACCTGGGGGGATTGTTACAACACAGCCTGCTAGCCTCAGCCTACCTGATTCAGTAGATCTGCGGTAGGGTGCTGGCCCTCAAACCTTAGCCAGAGAGTCACTGAATTTACTTTGACCTCAGGAAATAAGTTGTATCATTATCACCATTTACAGTTGGGGAAAGTGAAGCAAGTCACTACCTTCCTCAGGGTCACAGGGCTAGTAAATGGCAGAGCCAGATTCAAACCCAGGCACACTGGGTCCCAAGTCCATGCTCACAGCCATGATGCTGAACATGTAAGGCATTCATAGAGCCACTCTGCAGACCAGAAAGATTTCACAGTAGAGATAACCATGAAGCAAGTCTCAAAGGAAGGTTGTGGTTGAGTGTTCAGGGCTGTGGGAATAGCTTGTGTCGCAACCTGGAGGAAAGAAAGGGCATGACTTTTGTTGTGAATGGTTTACACTTTGGTCTTGGCCTTAGAGACCTTGTTAGCCCACTTGCCCCTCAAAGGCAAAGAACTGTCCTGAAATTCCACACCAACTAGCAGGCCTGCGTTACTGCTTGGTAAATGCCTGCTGACTTGACTTTCTTTCGATAATATAATAATGAACATGACTTCACAATGAGGAACTAAAATGTCAACACTTTTCTGGTTAACTGTGATAAAAAATAAATGAGGCCCTACACTTTGAGGTATGTCTTATTGTGAAAGTTTGAGTTGCATTAGTTTCATCCTGGGGTGTGCTGAGTAAGAAATAAGGCTTTATTTTTCCTTCTTTGGGAGACTATTTAGCTTAGTGCGAAGGTCTTTTGAGTCAATTGCTTTTTATAAGTCTGCCTCTTGACAGGTTTTCAGGTGAAACAAAAGCTGTGGGAAAAGAATTATAGTCCTCTGCTTCCCCTTGGTTCTGGTAATAGAATTATTTACTATTTATCTTGGTCTTTTCTCCTCATTAAATCCTCTATCTTGTTTTATTTATTTATTTATTTATTTGAGACAGAGTCTCAAGCTGTCACCCTGGGTAGAGTGCCATGGCGTCACAGCTCACAGCAACCTCAAACTCTTGGGCTTAAGGGATCCTTTTGCCTCAGTCTCCCAAGTAGCTGGGACTACAGGGTCCTGCCACAACCCCTGGCTATTTTTTGGTTATTGTTGTCATTGTTTGGCGGGCCTGGGCTAGATTCGAACCCGCCAGCTCCCGTGTATGTGGCTGGCGCTCTAGCCACTTGAGCTACAGGCGCTGAGCCATATCTTGTTTGTTTTAAATAAATTGATTCTGCCCTGGGATGCTAGAAAAATGTAAGAAACATTTCCGATGGAAATAGGTTGGTTTATAGGAAGATAATCCTTTTAGAAATGTTGTTGCTGTAGAGGAAAAATAAGTGAAAATCAGAACTTTGAGATTAGCAATAATTCGTAGGAAGTCCTCCATGTTTCTCACAAAAAGTCTGATGTTTTGTGTGCATGCACGTGTGGGCACTCACCTTTTGAGGGCTAGAACATTCACTCATAATTCTGTGGTACGAATTAACTGGGGTATGTGGTTAAGAATATTCGGCTTTACACATTAGATTATTATTATTTTTTTTTTTTTCAGTTTTTGGTCGGGGCTGGGTTTGAACCTACCACCTCCGGTATATGGGGCCAGCACCATACTCCTTTGAGCCACAGGCACTGCCCTACACATTAGATTATTGATGCTTTGAAGATACATCAGCTTCTTTATCTGTTATATACATTTGCAGCTTTCAAAGAACTTCTGCACATGTTCTTCTTTGATCAGATGTCCACATTATTACTTCCCTCTAATGAATTTCTTATTTTAATAGGTCAGCTACAAACGCATGCATATTGTGAAAACCCAGATATAGTATTATGTGGAAACAAGAGTGACCTTGAAGACCAGAGAGTAGTAAAAGAGGAAGAAGCCAGGGGACTTGCAGAGAAATATGGGTGAGTATTTTTGTGGAGAAATCCAGAGAAAGCATTTTCGATATAAACATTAGCACATGAATGCATAACGCAAACATAAAAGTGAAAAATTAAAGCAAAACCTCAATTGTAGGCCTGGGGAGTGTCAACCCCCCCTCCTTTTTATATTAATATTATGTAATAGTGGGAGCCAGAGAAAAAACCCGGGGGTGAGGGCACCCTTTTGGGCTTCGGTCCTGTTTTCTCGATCTCTAGGCATTTGCACAAAGACAGCTGGGAGTGCAAATGCCCTGGGTAAGACCTTCTTTCCAGGTACAAACAAGAGACCCCTGGAATGAGGAAATCCTCTATGTTCAGTAAGGATATTTCAAAATCAGTTCATATGTTGTTGTAGAGTTCTAGCGTATCTAATACACACAATGAATAATTAAGTCTTATTGGGTATTGCGACTGAGTTCTGGTTTTGAAATTTCTATGCTGGGAGGGGAGTATGAGATCCTGTTTGGCGTAGGCTGTTTTTCTAGTGAAGGGTCAAATTCTGAGTATAGGATCCTAGTAGCAGCTGCATGAATTAGACATAAAAGACGTAGTCCGTTGTTGCTTGTTAAAGTGTGAAAGTCACTTCTACAGAGGAATTTGTATTCTTCTTCCACTTCTCATCCAGTTGAGAATCCAAATGTAAATTTAGTGCCCCTCTAGTATTGAAAAATGGGAGGCAGCAATCAAGGTTGAGGATGGAGGGGAGCAGACGGAGTGGTATGGTGTGGTAGGTAAGGGATGGTACCCAGCTAGCAGTGTTAGTGCTTAGGCAGAAACCAAGGAGGCCGGGGATTCTGGCCTTTCCCTTTTCACTGTGTGACCATTGCTTTGTTCTTCCTTGAGTTGATGGAAGTTCAGAAAACTGATAGGGTTCACACTTGGAAGGGAGTGGAAGGACAGGTTGGCCAGCTGGGAAGAAGCCAGATTCTGGAAATCTTTGAATACCAGGTAAGGTGATTAGATTTGATCCCTTTGTGGGAGACGGCGTTCCCAAGAGCCTTTGAGCATGGAGGGATGTTATGTGTGTTTTTCCAGGTCAGTATGGGAGTTGTAACTGGGGTAAAATGGAGGGAGGAGGGACTAGTGACAGGGAGATTGCAGTGGTCTGTGAGGTGGGTAGTGGCTAGATTTGTGGAAAAGGAAAAGAGAATAAATCTGAAAAAAAAAATACATAGGGTGGGGGAGAACAGAATTTGGAACCTTTCTCAATTCTAGCTCATTTGGGGAAGTCTCAGCCACTATGGGCTTACTCCAGCAAGGATTTAAAATTGGATGTGGAGATTTACACTAGGGTAGTTGTTATTTAACCATGTTGGAAGCATCTGGAGAGCTTTTAACAATTGTCCCTGTCTGGGCTTTACCTTCGTGCATCTGATATACATGGTCTGGAGGAGTTTGTCAGGCAGGGTTCAATTGAAGAAATACCTGTATGTATTTACAGGGATCTGTTATGCGGACTTGACCACATGCAACTGTGGGAGCTGGTGAAGCAATCTCTGTGAGGTGTTGTCTTTGTGTTTGATGTAAAAGCTTGAAATCTGCAGGATAAGCAGTCAGGAAGGAGAGGTGGATATCAAGTGGGGGATAGATGGGAAAGTGAGAACCAGCTGGGACCCATAATGACGGACTAACCCATGTCAGCTCTGGTTGCCTCTGCCTCTGGGTGGGTGTCCTGCAGAAGCCAGGGCCCTTTGCTGCAGGGCTAACCACACACCCCTGGCCCAGGAGCAGGTCTGGTTGCTGGTGTCTGCCAGTGAGATGAGCCAGAAGATGATAACACATGTGAGCTAAAAAGTAGCTGCTGCCTCACTTCTGCCCCCACATCGCTCCCAAATCTCCTTTGTAGTTCACCCTAGCCAGAAAGAAAATCTGGGACATGCTGTTCAGCCTGGCCAGATTGACACATTTCAAAACCTGGGTATTGGTACCTTTTAAAAGCTCGCAGTGTGTTTTTCATGCATAGTGGTGGAGAACCACTGACTTAGGTGATTCCAAGGTGGCAACTGACAAAGCCCCACGTGTGATTTTCATATGCCCTCCTCCTCCCTTGAGAGGCACTCGTATAAAGTAGTGGGGGTGGGGAGGAGAGGTCAGCGACCACAGAGAATACTGAAGTGTCGAAGCCGGGAGCTGTGTTGTAAAGGAGTGAGGAAGAAGTTGCGATGAAGCAATGGAAACCATGCATCTGGACCACGCTTTTACAAGTACCTTTGTAAATGGGAAAAAAGAAAAGGCAGTTAGGGGAGTTAGTTAGGTCAAACAAGTACATTCTCAATTGTTGGGGGAGAGTCAGGATTGACTTCTTTCCTTGCTGGGCTTCTTTAGCCCTTTGTTGGTTCCTCTGTTCTGCTTCTCAGGGTTCCACAGCCCGCCTAGTATTATGGCGCTGGACTTGGGGCCTTCTGCCATACTGGGTATCTGAGGAAATGTGGGGACTTTTGCCTGTGCCCCACGCATGATGGCTGGGAGTGTTTCCTCAATCTGTAGTTTCTGAGTTGAGTTAAAATGAGCAGAGAGGGATTAGCAGATATGAATAATTGAAACTCTTGAAGGAAAAGTGATGGAAACAGTCCTTTTAGGACTTAGGAAGCATAAAGTGGTGTTCTGTAGGCTGTTGGGCACTTGCAGAGAAAAATGTGCTGGAGCAATTTGGTTCACGTGGCATTTCACAAATTTGGCTTAAATTTTAATTATTTTCACAGACATTTATTCTTAAATAACATTTATTATTGGTTGCACATCCACTAAAGGGCTCTAGTTGTCAGTTAACCAAAAAGGTACAATTTATGGGAGATCTTCATATCATTTTTATGTTGTTTGACAAATTTAGATTTCTTGTAACTATTAAGCTGTCTTCCAGTCTCAATTTATAACAATGGATCATTAGCTCACAAGTGGTTCTCTGAAATTTATATATACATTCAGTGAATGAAAGACTATGTCTCAGAAAAACTTTGCAAGCCTAATACAAAACATTACATGCAATTAGGGAATGTAAATCTGTGTGTGCTGGGACAAGTAAATCTGAGAATAAGGATTTTACACAGCAGTTAAAAGTGGAAAAGGCAAATTGTGGGAATATCAGAAAAAGTTTTTATTTCAAGTTTTTATAATCTTTTTTTTTAAAAGTCAATATATGCAGTATAGGAAACTGAAGCACACAGAAGTAAAGAATGGAGCCATCTGCAGAGAGGTTTATAGTTTGACCTGCCCTTCTAGATCCTGAGCGCACACACCCAACATCCAGTTTTACGGGGCTGAGATCGTACAGTACGTATCATGCTTTTTCACACATCGTGAATATTTACCAATCCGAAATCCTAAAACTGTATGAGTATCTTGATAACCAAGAATACACGACACAACGCAATCTGTTAGGAAAAAATGCAATCCTGCCTTTCGTGGGACCAAAACAAGAAAACATTCTTTTTAGTAGCCTAATAGTTTTTGCCTCTAATTTTCTAGCTGGTTTTTTGCTTTTGTCTTTGCTGTGAATCGTGGTTAAATTGTAATATGAAGTTCTTAGGTCACTTCCTAAGAAAACAAGTGATCTCTTCGCTAAACCAGTTGAATTTTCCCAGGACAAGTACAAAATAATCCTCTCCGGTATGTTGTATGGAGTCATATCATTAAGGAAGTCAGAAAAGAGAGCAAAACAGAAACTTGTGCAAACTCGTACTTCTGCCATGATTAAAATGCACACTTGCTAAAACCCTTTAAAAAATATCTACTGAGTCAGTGGCAAATACAGTTATTAAATACAATGTTTAAAATAGACTATTTTAAATTGCACATGAACTTTATGGCCACCCTGTATATTAGAAGAAAGCAGAATGAAGGGTTGTCAACATCCTTCTTTTATTTTTATTTTTTTTTGAGACAGAGCCTCAAGCTGTCACCCTGGGTAGAGTGCCATGGCATCACAGCTCACAGCAACCTCCAACTCCTGGGCCGAAGTGATTCTCCTGCCTCCGCCTCCCAAATAGCTGGGATTACAGGCGCCCGCCACAATGCCGGGCTATTTTTTGGTTGCAGCCATCATTGTTGTTTGGCGGGCCCGGGATGGATTGGAACCCACCAGCTCAGGTGTATGTGGCAGGCACCGAGCCAACATCCCTTTTTTAGATGACACTATTAGATCTCAGGCTTCAGGTGCATAAGAATTTCCTGAGTGCTGTCTCACAATTTCTCATCCAGTAGGCTTGTGTTGGAGCCCACAAATTTACATTTCTAACTAGTCCCTAAATGCTGCTGCTGTTGGTTCAGGACAGCACTTTGAGAAAACCAGCATAGACCCCTAGTTATGATCAGGAATCATGCTATTTGACATTTTCCTTGGCAGGTATGCACGCTAGCATATATTTTCCTTGGACAAAGACATTCATACACAGAATATGAAATGGTTGTATCCTTGTGCCATGCATGGGTAGGGGAAATGTGCACAGTGACACATCCCTGAAAAACCCATGCTAAAGAGAGGACTTTTTTTCCCTTGCACAGTTAATTATGTCAGCTATGACACAGACTAGGAAGGGACAGTGGAATTGGTACTCAGGGAACACCCAACCAGACAATGATGTCACTCTGTGAGCGAATATGACTTAGGCGATTCCAAGGTGGCAACCGACAACTTGCATTGAACTGCCTGCTCACACTGCTTTATTCATAGAGGGTTGTTGGAGGTCATAATAAGACTTTGTTCCTGATTTGGAGTTGAGGGAAATAGAGCAACTTGTGACTGTGATCAAAGTGTGATAACTGAATGTATGTATTTCGTGCGCTGTACAAAGATGGGGGCAGTAATATGACATTTTCCCCACCAAAGGCTACTCGCTGTTGGTGAGGGAGAAGCTTAAGAGTGTCTGGAATGGGCTGCAGTGGTGGCTCATGCCTAGAATCCTAGCACTCTGGGAGGCTGAGATGGGAGGATCGCTTGAGCCCAGGAGTTTGAGATCAGCCTGAGCAAGAGCGAGACCCCATCTCTACTAAAACTGAAAAACTGAGGCAAGAGGATCCCTTGAGCCCAAGTGTTTGAGGCTGTTGTGAGCTGTGATGCCATGGCACTCTACCAGGGTGACAAAGTGAAACTGTCTCAAAAAAAAAAAAAAAAAAAAAAAAAGTTTTCATTAAAAAAAAAAAAGTGTCTGGAATAAAAGAAGACATTTACTCACAACTTTAGTAATATCAGTGCAGATCACTTCAGGAGTTTCAAGTGGGTTCATTCTGCAGAATGCTCAGCATTTTATCTAGTATGATGAAATGCATGAATATCTTGAGCTCTAAAGGCTTCATTTTTACAAAGTTGTTGGCATTCCTTCTTGATCTGAGAAATAAACTAGTAATGTATCACTGGGTATGTTTTAAAACCACATAAATAAGCCACAAACTTATAAGAATGATTTGCAGAGCCTGATTTATCTCAGTAGAGGATCTAGATATCATTTGCTGCAATCTTCCAGGTTCAAGCTGTCAGCCCCTTTCTGTAAATGTCATTCATTGAGTGCCCAATAGATTATGAAAAAGTAATGAGACTCACTTCTCACTTCAATGACAAATTTCTCTGTAATTTCTGGATCCAAACGTGAACCAAATATCTAGGACCAATGACAGAATCACCAAACATAGTTGTATAATTCCTGGAATCTTCCAACTGGTATCTAGGATCTTCTTGCTTTATGGAACTAAATGATAGAAAAGAAATCAGGTTGATGTGGATTCTGACCTATGGCATGAGGGAGATCTTGGTGAAAAGCAAGTATGTCCCTCTCGTTGATTTGAACTTGTTCACTGAATTAGTTTTATTTTAAAATTAATGTTTAATCTATGTTTGAAAAGCATATTAAAATTAGTCAGCATGTACCCCAAATGGCCACTAAGTGACCATTTACGGGCTGGTACTACAGAATTTGTTCATGCTTTTGGCAGTGCTGTTCTGTGGTAACGTTACATTAGCACCACCACGTGGAGAGAAGGAATAATATTTTTCTGTGGCTAAACTGGGACAATTCAGCATCTTGAACTGAAGGGATGATTATTATTTTTTTGCCTAATAAGTTTTGGGGACAGCAGCAGATTTTTGAGAGAAGAAAAAAAATACCATTAGATTAACATTTATTGCTGAGTGCTAGGCATGTGCTAAGCACTTGACATATATTATCTCATTTCCTTCTTAGGTACTTCTAGGTACTTCTTATCGTGATCCCATGGACCTCTGTCACTTCCCTTTTCAGATAGGGAGGCAGCGTCCAGAGTTGGAAATGGGGATACATATATAGTTAGTTGGCTCTAGAACCCAGAATCTTAACAGCTGGACTTTATTTCTTCTTTTCCCTCCCCAGTTCAGACTATTTTTACATTGCTTTTAAAATGTATAACATATTTAATAAAAGTATTCAGATGAGGTAGCTTAAATTCCTGAAGAGAGCATTTAAAAGATATGGACATAAAAATATTTCTAATTCCATCTAGTAGACTTCCAAGCAGCACAGTCCAATTTTCAGATGTAAGAGCAGTACACATTTCTGTCTCTGGGATATCATTTTCTTTCTTTCTTTTTTTTTTTTGCAGTTTTTGGCCGGGGCTGGGCTTGAACCTGCCACACCCAGTATATGGGACTGGCGCCCTACTCCTTGAGCCACAGGCACTGCCCAGGATATCATTTTCTTATGGAAGGAAAGATCTTATTTCAAAGTCTTCTCTCTGGTCCCATATAGTTTTCATTGGCTCTGGCAGCTCAAAGAACTGAATGGAATGAACTTTATCATTCATTTATTCCTGTAGAAATGAAAGCTCAATTGTCCCACTTGCTCAGATTTTAAAGTTGTTTTCCTGATTCCTGGTTGCATGACTTGGGGGTTCACAAATGGCAAGAAAATATGCTTTTAATTGAAATAAGTTTATTGCTTGAATTGGAGTTATAATTCTAAACTATATCATGTTAATATTGTACATCTTTTAATATGAGTGACTTAAAAATGTGTAACTTCACTCCTATACTTTGAAAGTCTACCAGTTAGATATTTGATTAAGCTTATAAACATTGAACTGGAGGCAATAGTCATTTAGACCTTGACATTAATCAGTGAAGTAAGATCCATTTTTTTCTGCTAGTATTTAGTGAAGATCATTTGAGGAGTGCAGGGTTTAATGAGGCATGAAGGAGGCAAATGCTTTGGGGCATGAGGCACTTCGGCTAGGACAGGTCGAGTGATCCAGCCATGATGTGGGGAAGGATGGTCCCAGGTACTAGAATTAGGGAAGTCTGTAGATTTTAAAGACCATCTGCATTGTTGATTAAACCAAACTTTGTGGGCTAGTCTGGGAATTCAATGTTTACAATATTGCTAGTGACACGTTCTGAGTTTTAAACAACAAATTTACAAATAAACTTTTGTGACCTAACCCATTTCTGTGCTGGAAATAAACATTTATCAAGTGTTTACTATGTGTCAGATTCTGATCTAAGTGCTTTTTATTTATTTATTAATTATTTAATTTTTTTTTTTTTTTTTTTTGAGACAGTCTCAACCTGTCACCCTGGGTAGAGTACCGTGGTGTCACAGCTCACAGCAACCTCAAACTCTTAGGCTTAAGTGATTCTTTTGCCTCAGCTTCCCCAGTAGCTGGGACTACTGGTGCCTGCCACAATGCCCGGCTATATATATTTTTTGCTGTTATTGTAGTTGTCATTGTTGTTTTAGCTGGCCCACGCTGGGTTCGAACTCGCCAGGCTTGGTGTACGTGGCTGGCGCCGTAACCACTGAGCTATGGGCGCTGCCCTAAGTGCTTTTAAATATCAATTCCTTTAGTCCTTACAAGATGATACTGATAATCTTTGGCATTACAGATGAAGCAACTGAGGCACTGAAGTTAATAGTCTGCCAGAGTTATGCAGTTGTAAGTGCTGATATTTGGTAGTGCTAGGGTTTGAATCCAGGCAGCCGGCTCCGGAGGTTATGGCTCTTATCCAGTGTTCCACATCGTCCATAACTTCCACCCCTAGCTTGTGTAGTTTTCAAAGAGCTTTAAGCTGTGTTTCTTACTTACACCTCAAAAAATGACTGAAGTAATTTGCAGGAGCTGAGAGGGAAGAAACTACGTAAAGTAGAAGTAGCTTAATAGAGATTGAATTGAGGAATGAGTTTGAAGTCTGGAGTTAGAAAGATATTTATAATTATAAAGAATTTTAAAAATGAGGCATACATTATTGTGGCATAGTAATTAAAGGAAGTTCACTGCTTAACTATTTTTTCTATTTCCAATTTATTCTTGGGGTGGGCGTGAGCTTTTCAGTTGTTTTTCCTGTTAATAATATATTTACGAAGTGTGATAGAATGGTCAAGCCCTCTCCTTGTATAAATGTTCTGCAGATATTAACTGATTTTTTTTTTCATGGATGTAATTAAGAAAGATCATGATGAAGAAAATTTAAGTATTTAGAGCAGTGTTTTTAGAATTTTTTATCTCACGGCACACTTGAACCTGTAGTTGAACTCCATGACACAAATTATGTTGATTAAAAAAAGAGTAAAAATATGAGTATTCTTACTGTGCTTTCAACTTCTTTTGAAAATGATTTAATTAACAATCTTTTAAAAATTTTCATGGCACACCAGTATGCTGGTTGAAAATCACTGATTTAGAGAATTCTCAATCTAAAATTCTATTCCTTTTAGGTTGAATATTTTTGAGGTTATCAAAAAATAAAAATAAACAAAATTTTATTTCTATATCAATGGCAGCATCACAAACTGCATCCTGTCCCCAGGATTCAGCTCAGTAATATCACAGGTACTTGATAAATATTTATTGAATCCAATCACAAAGAATGCCCTCTTCACAGTTTTTAATCAAATATCACATGTGTCTGGGGTGACAAAAATATGTCTTCATGTTTTGGGCAAGATGAGATGAAGATGGAGGAGAAAAGATTGAGAGTAAACATAAGGCTTAAAAATTGCTGAGACCAGGTAATTTTCTCAACAAACCCTTCTGTGATTAATATATTTTAGAGCCATCAATGAAGGGGTAATAGAAGATGGTCATGGTAGAATCAGTGGAGCAACTGTGTCTTGTCGAACTCACTGATGGGTGGATAAGCACTCAAATGAGCTAATAGTTCCTCAACCAGTTCCTAATGGCTGTGTTAAGATGGGAGGGTTGCAGAGGTCCAGCTGCAAGTCCTGTCAGCCCCTAGAAGAAGTGCGCAGATAATGAGACAGCCTGATCAGGAATTGTAATGGAGAAAAGTGCTATATCCCTACTACATGGGCTTCTTAGTGACATCAGTAGGGAACATTTCTGAAAAGACCTGTTAAAAACATTAACAATTCAAAAACTTTCTTGTGGAAGCTGCTACTAGCCAAGAAATAATAGGTGAGTGAGGGGAATTGTAATCATTCACTGACGTAGTGGTGACATGCTATGAAAATACAGGTAACCAAAGACATTCTTCAAGCAAAGTAACCATAGAGGATTTTAAGGTTCCAATAAATATGAGGCCTACTTTACTGAATTCAATGGCAGGACTCCCTGAGGTGATAAAACAACTTTCTTTTGTAGTTTTTATATCTTAGAGGATATTTTGGTTAAATTCCTTATTACCAAATGATGGAAAGGAACTCAATGGTTTGGGGAAAGAAAATTTTATCCTCATTTTTATGGCTTTATTGAGAAGTAGGGAGAATTTGTCAGGTGATTAATCCTGCAGTAACTAGCTCAACTGTATAAAGGGTGACTGCTACAATAAGAATGATTTCTCGAGATTATGTACAGTCTTATTTATGATATCACTTATGATAACAGCCTTATCATTTTGAAACAATGCTTTGTGGTAATTAAAAAATTACACCTATACCAAAGTATATAAAACAGTTAGACACTTAAGATTTGATGGTCTTGAGAACTTTTGAAATGCTGTAGAATTCAGAATGTCTTCTAGTGCATGGTCCTGGAACATGGCCTAGAGTTTATAAGTGTCAAAGCCTTTGACAAACCCTGCCAATGACCTCTGATTGCTCTTAATGTCAGCATTTTTTTCTTGTGCAGAAAGTAGAAGATTCATTTACTTTGGAAATCCTTACACAAAGTATATAAGTTTGGAACCAGAGAACCATTGGTTACACTGCTTACACTGGACTTAAGACAGTGGTGGATCCAAATCCTAATTCTACTACTTTTTAGCATTGTAAAATTGGGCAAGTTGCTTCATCATTCTGAGTCTCAGTTTAATCATTTGTGAAATGGGACTATTTCCTAGTAGTTATATTTAGTGAGATCAGGCATGTAAGACACACCGTGTTGGATACCTCAGGAAATAAGAACTGTTATTAATATTATTTTTAAAATATATGCCAGCTTGTTTCAGTTCAGGCAAACCAGAACACTGTGAAGAAAATATATATATAAAAAAAAAATCCCCGAAGCAAAAATGGGAAACAGAACAAAACAAAAAATAAGGCATGGTGCCCATAGTACAGTGGTTATAGCACCAGCCACATACAGTGAGGCTGGTGGGTTTGAAAACAGCCCAGGCCAGCTAAACAACAATGGCAACTACAACGAAAAATAGCCGGGTGTTCTGTGGGCACCTGTAGTTCCAGCTACTTGGGAGGCTAAGGCAAGAGAATTGCTTAAGCCCAAGAGTTGGAGGTTGCTGTGAACTGTGATGCCACGGCACCCTACTGAAGGCAACATAGTGAGAATCTGTCAAAAAAAAAAAAAATAATAATAGCTATAGTCCAAAAAATTCATATAATAGTTGAATTCAAGCTAGTGTTTTGTTTTTTTTTTTCTAGTCTTGGAAATCAGTATTCTATGAACTAAACACTGAGAGAACATTTCTTATTTTTTAACAAGAGGTAGCGTAGTACAGGAGGACTTGTATGGCAAAGTAAGAGCCCTGTTTTACGTCTGTTGGCTGAATGACATTGGTCAGACCACTTCACTTCTCGGGGCCTTCCGCACCGCAGGCCAGCTTTAAGAAATCCTTTCTTACAGACACAGTTGAAGCCTCCCTTAAGACTCCTTGCTGATTCCATTCTCTTCTTTACCTTCTCAGAGGAAAACACCCTGTTTCCTACGGCAGACATTGTTGGTCACCTAGACAAAACCCATTTCCCACCCCGTCCCTTCTTCATAGAATCCCAAGTTTCTTTAGATGTCGATTCTACTTCAGGAGGACGTGCTGTATAGGAGAGGCAGGTGCCAGCCCCTGGCCCAGGCAGACTGGTTTATGAGAATTATGATGGTGTTTGATTTAGACATTGACGTGTAACACAATTTTGACCAATGACACATGAAATGAAGGGTGATCTGGGAGTCTAGTAAAGATTTCCTCTCTCCTAAGAGAGATGCACACGAGAAGAGAACATACTTTCTGCCTTGGAACTTTGGTGTGTTGAGATGTGATGTCTGGAATGCTGCAGTCTCTGTGGTCGGGAAGGAGTCAGGTGACACATGGACGAAGGCAGGACAGACAGGACAAATCTAGGTCCACTGTGTACACTGTTCATCAATGGAATCTATCAACCCCAGGACCCCTCTACTTCTAGACACATTATGCACAGCAATAAATTCACACTAGGACTTATGCCACAATTTGGGCCAAAATTTTGTTACTTTTAGTTAAAAGCATTCCAAATTATATGTTTCTAGTCTAAGAAGTTTCACTTTACTAAAGTTTGTTTCATAACATTGTGTTTGTGTTCTTCACACACATGTTCTCATATCATACAACTTATTCAACATTTAATTAGGGGGATTTTTGCCACATGGATACATCTTAAGCATTGCATAATATTTCATTATAGAAAAATATAACAAATTTATTTCTGAACTTAATGGACATTCAGATTACATTTTCCACTGTAACAGTGCTGCAATATTCCATTAGGTGACACCATGTGTGCATGTATCAGTGTTTCTCTAGGGCTGTGCTGTCCAGCCTGATCGTCACTAGCCACACGTAGCTATATACATTGAAGCTGAAAATTCAGCCCTTGGTTATATTAGCCACCTTTTTTTTTTTTTTTTTTTTCTAAAACAGAGCCTGGCTTTGTCCAGATTTATATGGATCTCCTGGGCTCAAGCAGTCCTTTCATACCCACTTTTAAGTTGCTGAATAATAAAACAATAAAATAACATGCTGGGATAACAGGTTTGTCAGCCACTGCCCCCAGAACATTGGCCATATTTTGAGCGCTCAAGAGCTACCTGTGGCTGATGGTTACTGCTGGATGGCATATATATGAAAAGTTTTTGTTATCCTGGAAAGATTTTTTTTTTTAAGTCTCACTTTGTTGTCCTTGGTAGAGTACTGTGGCGTCACAGCTCACAGCAACCTCCAACTCTTGGGCTTAGGCGATTATCTTGCCTCAGCCTCCCAAGTAGCTGGGACTACAGGCGCCCACCACAATGCCCAGCTAGAAAAGATCTTTTGGATAGTGCTTTGCTAGGACATTGCTTCCCAATATTTTTCACAGCATGGGACACACAGCAAATGACAATTTTTTTTTTTTTTTTTTGAGACAGAGTCTCACTATGTCACCCTTGGTAGAGTACCGTGGAGTCACAGCTCACAGCAACCTCCAACTCTTGGGCTTAAGTGATTCTCTTGCCTCAGCCTCCCAAGTAGCTGGGACTACAGGTGACCACCACAATGCCTGGCTATTTTTTTTGCTGCAGTTGTTTAGTTGGTCTGGGCCAGATTTGAACATGCTATGCTCAGTGTATGTGGCTGATGCCATAACCACTGTGCTATGGGTGCCGAGCCACAAATGACAATACTTGTGCAGGGGGTACGGTGGCACATACCTGTAACCCCAGCTACTTGGGAGGCTGAAGCAGTAGGATTATTTGAGCCCAGGAGTTTGAGACCAGCCTGGACAATATAGTGAGATCCCATCTCAAAAAAAGAAAAAAATCCTTTATAAAATTATTTGTATAGCTCACTGGGATAAATGAATAAGGCTGCTGAAGGTTGGAGGAGAAGGGTTCAGGGACTCTGGCTTCTCAGCTGCTCCAAGGCTGAGGGATCAATATCATCTCAGGTATACCTGTAACTCCCTGCATATCAACACACTTTGGCTCAGCTTTAGGCTGTATGCATAGAATTGGTGTTGGCATGCACATTTTCAATTTTACCCGCTATTACTACGTTATTTGCCAAAGTAATTGTAACAAGTTTATGTTAACACTTGCACCAGCAATAAAAGTAAATTTCTCTTTCCTCACTTCTTAGAAATAGTTGGTAATTATGGGGCAAGACATGATTGCAAGAGGAACTTTACCTAACAATTACAATCAGTGTAACCTGGCTTATTGTACCCTCAATGAATCCCCAACAATAAAAAAAAAAAAAAAAAGAAATAGTTGGTATTAGGAGATTTTTATATTTTTGTCAATCTGGGTTTGGATTAGATGCCATTATTGTAGTTTGCATTTCCCTTACTTTAAATGTGGCTGAACATTTTTTCATAAATATCATTTCTGAGATTTTCCTGTATATATCCTTTGTCTATTTTTGTATCATCTTGTTCATTACCGTAAGTAATTTGGGAAACTATTTGGGTTTTTTTGGATGCTAACCCACTTTTCAGTTATATGAAACCCCATCTGTTTTGGTCTGTGGCTCTTCTTTTGACTTTATTATTTATACTGTAGCACCAAAGTTTTAAGTTTTAACATTATCAAGATTATCAAACTTTTTTTACTTATGGTTTAAAGCTTCTATAGCTATATCAAGAAATCCTTCTGCATCCCAATATCAAAAAAGATAATCTTTTCTTTTTGCAGTTTTTTTTTTGGCAGGGGCGGGTTTGAACCTGCCACCTCTGGTATATGGGGCCGGCGCCCTACTCCTTGAGAAAGATAATCTTTTCTATTTCTAAAAGTTTTCAGGTCTTACTTGTCTTTTTTTTTTTGTGTGTGTGTGTGTGTGTTAAAAATCGATTTTTAATTGTGGTAAAATTTACATAACATAAAGGTTACCCGTTTTTAGGCGTACAATGCGGCGGCGGCAAGCTCATTCATGTTGTGCAACCTTCACCACTAACCATCTCCAGAACATTTTTCATCATCTCAAACTGAAACTCTGAAACTCAAACACCAGCTTCCCATTCCCCCTCTCAGGTCTTACTTTTCACACAGACGAATTTAAACAGTTTTTATACCATGAATGAAGTTTTAAATTTATAAAGTTTTAACTCTATAAGTATTATTAAAATATATATTACATAAATATGCTCCCTTAAAAGGAATGAAAATTGATCTTCCTATGGTCAATTTTGAAGATCTTTTGGAGATTAGTTGTCTAGAATTCCCAGTTTTGAGTGATGTGACTTTTAACTTATGTAAACATCACTTCAACTGTAAAGTATAGATATGTTGATGGGTGGGGTAGTAGAAGCAGGAAGTAAAGGCTCTGAAATGATCTTAGCAATAAATAATAAAGGCCTAAGTGTAGGTAGTGATAGTAGAGACAGTATCTGCTTTGGTTTCATGAAAGGTGATGGGGAAAGAAAAGGTTCTGTTTTGCCTGGCTCAGTGACTACTGGTGCTATTCAGAAACAGAGAATATGAGATTAAAAAGTAATGTGTGATAAATAAAAGAAGAAAAATTACCAGTTTTACATCTCTATTAGGAACACAGTACAAATTATTTTTATTGCCATTTTTACTTTTTAATGAACCCGTTTTCGTCATCTTGGGTGTTTGTACTCGTTCTTTGAGACATCAAGGCAAAGGTCACTGTCATTCCCTTTCACGTGTTGTTACCTAAGTTTTCTGTCTTCTAGAATCCCCTACTTTGAAACTAGCGCTGCCAATGGGACAAACATAAGCCAAGCAATTGAAATGCTTCTGGATCTGATCATGAAGCGAATGGAACGGTGTGTGGACAAGTCCTGGATTCCTGAAGGAGTGGTGCGGTCCAACGGTCACACCAATCAGTTAAGTGAAAACAAGGAGAAGGGGGTATGTGGCTGTTGAAAAGTCATGGAAGCCACATAGTGAATGAGTGGCCCATGGCTGTGATCTTTTTCTATGAGGGATACCTGGTACAGTGAGAGATGAACGGGCACTGTAGACAAACTGCTTCTCACCATTCTCATTAGGTCTGTCAATAAAGCATCCAGTTTTAAGATTTTTTGCAGCTTTGTAAATATTTTCTTAGGAGTCAGTCTGAAAGTTAGGAGAACTATTTCCTGGAGCTGAAAGTGCCTTATGAAACCTTCGCCTCTGACAGTAGATCATTCTAGGATTCAGGATTTTGCAGCCACAAAAGAGTATGTTTATTACAGAGGGTGACAGAGGATACTGTCACCTGCCTTAATGTAAATAGGCACAGAGTCTCATTTAAGAGCTTAGATGCAATTACAAAACTATCACAGTATGGATAGTATGAATTTTTTAATATGTGACCTTCTAAAGTGCCATTTAAACCACTTGAATGTCAAATAAGACCATTCACATACACCAGTTCAATGTCTTTGAGTATTAATTTTATGTAAACATTCTATTTAACATGAATATGGGACAAATTAAGGCCATGTCTATAGACTCTAGGTAAACTGGGTTGAACAACTGCACACTCCCTGTGCCTTTTTGTTGGTGGGAAAGGGAGTGGGGGTGGGGGCAGGGGTGGTTTAACGTAGTAGGAGCAAATGAAGTGGAACTTCTGGCTCCTTACTATATTCCCATTACTTTGAATTGTTGATTAAAGGGTTAGGGTATTAGATTTTATGGCTCCAGGCACTATGATCCATATTATACTTGGCTTGTGTGCTAGCCAACTATCTGAGCACCGCTGGTGCTTGTGCTAAAGTTATTTGTGATTAGTAAATATTTAGGTTCTTGTTCTTCATATTTATAATGATGACCTGGCATCCTTAGGCTGCAGTTTGTTAGTTTGTAAACTACTCTTCTCTGTCCTCACCATCAGGCTCTGTTTTGTTGATCTTTGCAACTTGTTTTACTTTTCCATTGGTTGAATTAAAGGAATTTAAAATAGCTGTTTGCTATTTGGTGGAAGATAAGACATTTGTATCTAAGCAGTCACATTTGTACTCTAGTTCAATATGAGAGAAACGAAGTATTCCATAACTTGTATTTTTAATTCAGATCATGGGCATTTACTATACTTGCTGGGTCTTGCCAAAACCATGTATTCTGCTATACTGCCAAAGTGTCTTCATATCAAATTAAAGGTGGTTTTAAAATATGGTTTTTGAAAACTGTTTATAAAGTTTAAGGGTATTCATTTAAGGGAAAATTCTTGTTAAAATGGCTTAAATAAATTAAAATTTCCAGAGAAAATATCACTCATAATTTAGGTAAAGAATAAAAGTAACGTATTTTGTGGTGGCAAATGTTTGGCAGAAAAGTAATTAGGTAAATACAAGTATGGTAAAAAAATAATTACTTTTATATAATTTTCAAATGGATTTTTATTGAGCATCCATCATGTTTTTTGTCATGGTCTTTCTACCACTCCCGTAACAAACTTATCCACAGTTAGTAATATTTTATGTATTTATATCCTTGAAATAGGGACTTATTTTAAATTCTAAGGAAGTCCTGGCGGCCTATGGATTTGAATTAAGTATTCTAGTTAGGAAAAGATTTGGGTGTTTCAAGGCCAGGATCTCAATCACATAGCAGTGCCTTCTAAAGTTGCCCTGAGACTTTAGTGGAGTACATCATGATTTTATAGATACGTATTAGGGCATATTTTATACGGCCTAATTGTGTAGTTAAAAATAAGACAATGTTTGCATGTTTCAGTTTTCAAGAACCAAATGAGTAATTAACTACAGATTCCATTAGCCTTAAACATATAATTAAATGTATACATGATACAGTACATATGTAAGAACCACCTTTAATTATTGAAATAAATAACCTGTATTCTTTTTGGAAAAATTGTTTAAGTTTTATATTGAAGTACCATATTTTTATGTGTCAATGTATTTTTCTATTTACAAGTCTGTGTAAAAGTAAAGTGCATCTCCTGTGAACCGTGTACTACCAATTAAGCAAATAAAACAAGTGGTATAGACTGTTCAGTTTCTATCACTTCATTTCCCATCACACATTTCAAACCAGAGATCATAATGCAAAAGGAAATGAAATTCAGGGGTGTTGGGGTACACTATGGGTCCCGACCTGGGTTGTGGGTCAACAAGGGAGATGATGCTGGGGGAAAATGAGACTCTACCAATTTAATGTAAAGTCTGGGGAGCATGGAGAGGCTTACATTGACTCACATGCCACTGGCAGCAGATAGAGACAAGGTAGCAACTCTCTGACTTCTCAGAAACCTTTTATCCATCTCTAATGCAAAGCATATATGCAAAATGTAAAGGTGCTAAAATTCTAAAATAGGATTAGAAGAATCCCAAGTCCCCAGAAAGACTGGATAAAGAGAAAACAGCTGGGTAATCCGGAATATAGGATAGTAAAATTGTCAACAGTGGCTGGTAATGAATTTAGAAATGAGTAGGGAAAAACAAGTTCCATTTTTGCAGGGCAATGGTAATGAATTTAGAAATGAGTAGGGAAAAACAAGTTCCATTTCTGCAGGGCAAGCAAGTTAGTCTCCCTAATCTAACTGCCTATCAGGAGTTCAAAGGGCTCAGCCCACCTGCCTGCTGATTCTCTGGGCAGAGATGTTCTTAAAGACTTTGCCCTGTCTGTGGTGCCTCTGGACTCCTTTCCTCTTCAGTGGTCTTGATGAGCCCCCAGGGATGGTGTGTCTGTGACCTTTGCCCTGGATTGAGGCCAGGCACCCGGGAGACAGATCAGCCTATTTGCCTCCCACATGAGAATGTGTTCCAGTAGGTGCTCTTTGACAGGGACAGCCAGGACAACATATTCTGGAAAAAGTAATTCAAAATGTTATTTATTAAGCACCTGTATTTGGGAAGTGTTCTAGGCAATCTCAGATAAACAAAACACAAGAGTGGTTAAGCTTTGAACTAGGATAGGCAGAAAAGACAGTACAAGAGACATTGGGAAGGGTGCAGGGGACAGGAATTGATTGAATAAGCAGGGAATACGTGGAAAGATGGTTTTTCTGCTCTAATATCCCACCACTGTCTACTTCACTCATTCTTTTCAGGCTTTGTTGGAACAGTCAAATACGTTCCTGCCTCAGGTCTTTTGCGTTTGTGGTTCCCTCTAGTCTGGATGTTAGTCTTTCATATAGCTATATGCCTCCCTCTCCCATCCTGTATGACTGTTCAAATGTCACCTTGTCTGAAAGGACTTTACTGACCACCTGGTGTAAAATAGTCCCCAATCAGACTATCACTCCCTGACATGTTATTCTGCTTTGCTTTTCTCTGTATCACTTATTACCACTTGATGTATTTATACCTGATCTTAGCCAAAAGACCAAGAAGTGATTCCTTTGATGTCTGTCTACAATCCAATCTTCAAAATTGGCAACATATCCAGAAAAGGACCTGGAACACAGTAGGTGCTCAAATGTTTGTTGACTGAATAAAGGACTAAAGAGGTCCATAACAGGGTCAAGTGAAAAAGTTTTAACAACAGGCGTCACTAGTAATGTTCAAAGTCAGAATAGAATTTAATCTATTTAAGAAGCATTCAATATGGAATGTTTTAGTTGGCATTTTTATAAACTGGAATCTCTACAGAGGTATTTCCAGGTCTTCTGTTTTTGGCAATTTGGGTGACTATATAATTGGAAAATTTTCCCATTATAAAGTACTTAAAGTTGGACAAAATATGGTGAACATATTTTTAGAAATGTATTGCTGATTTCCCAAGAAAATAAGGGAAATATGACATCTTTCCCTCTAAAACCAGACGACTACAGAACTTACAACAACCTGATGATTGAGTATGGTTTTCTTTTGGCTTGGTTTTGCCAGTAGTAGTAGTCAAGGTACTTGGTTTTAATGGCTACAGACTGTTAAAAGAGATAACCTTGGGTCTAGTTTGGAGTAGGGTCTGGAACTGAGAGCTCTTCATTTCCAAATACATACAAAGCAGGGGTCTGGTTTATGTCCTTATCCTCCTATGTAAAATTTGTAACCATAAATCTGCTCTAATACAGGTTTGAAGTTTAAATGTATACTACCTAATTTTTTCTGGGAATGTTAAGACATTAACACAGAAGATTAACATTAAAAAAGTTATGTACTCTGGATTACCTGGTTGAAGTAAAGCAAAAATGTTTTCAGAGGGAACATCTCTACACAGACCTTACAGTATTCCTACAGAAAACACCCTACTATGGATGAGCTTACAATTTCTTCCTTGTCTCCTAATCATGAGCAACGGCCAGCAGACCAAACAAACAGTAGAATGTGGCATTTACAAACTTCAAGTAATAGACTTAACAGATGGAGACCATAAAGTAAAAATGTTTAATATAACCATAAACATTAAAGGAAATGAAATCTCCAGAAAAAGAAGACAATATTAAAGATACCAGACTGGTTTAAATTAAAAGAAAACCTTCCAACAATGAAAAACGTAGCCTTTGATATTCAAAACTTAATGGTTAGAGGTTTGACAGAGTTGAAGAGAAAACTGAACTAGAAGATAGGTTGGAGGAAGTTATAAAGAATCAGGGAGAGACAAAAAGTATTGAAGAGGTTAAGAGATATAGAGGAAAGAAAAAAACTCCCTATCTACAAACTGAAGGAGGTGAAATTCTAGAAAGAGAAATTAGAGGAAGAGCCACTGTATGGAAAGATAATAGCTAAGAATTTTATAATAATGATAAAAGACACATACCCACAGATTCAGGAATCTTAAGTCCCAAGCAGGATAAATGAGATGAAATAATGTTTCCAACATTTCAGTTAAAATTTTTTTGGATATAGAATACATGCTTTCCCTTTCTTCCTCTTGTATTCCATTAAGATAGGTGGAAAGAAAAATTTCTAAGGTCATTCAATCTAAAATGAAGTACTGAGAGTTGGGAAAGAACTGTATGAAGAGGTTGGGAAGACTGACAAGGCTCTTCCACAACTGCTGAAGAGGACAGAAGAGTAAAATAATTTTTAGTCTCTTGGTTGACAAAGTATGTGGTGTGTGTCTTTGTTATTCTGTAATTACAGGCCAAATGATTGACAAAATATAAGTAGCAGATATGACACTACAAAATGTAAGAGAAAAAGTTTTGCAAAAAATTTTGATGTGGAAAATGCAGTTCAAAGAAAACCACCAAATCCCAAACCATAAAAGACTGGATAAATCTGAATATATACAAACAAAACATTTCTACATGGAAAAATACTAAAAACAATTGGTCTATTGATAAATTGGGAAATAATTTCTAAATGCATGTCAGCTAAGTGGTTAACCTTAATATGTAAAGTGCTGTTAAAAAATCAACAACAGCATAGAGAGCTATGTAAAGGATATAAACAGGCAATTCACAGGAAAAAACCCCAGTCTTACAACATTGTGAAAGATTATTCTTAACTTCATTTGTAATTAAACACAAGTTGAAAGAATAAGGAAACAATATGTTTTACTTTAGGTTAGCAAGGGTGTAGCGAAATAGGCATCTTATTGCTTGTTTTGCAGTGTTGTTAAAATTTTAAAGGCTATTTAGTATTATCTCCCAAAATTTAAAATTGAATCTTCTGACCTAGCCATTCTATAAACTCTCTTTTGGAAAGAGAGAGAGAAAAAAAAAGGCACCAGTAAGATGCTTATTATTCCAAAAGATAGGATACATACAGTGACATACATGTAACTATGAAAAAGAATGTTAAAAATAATCAAAATGAAATATGCACCAAATGTCTAATATGCTAAGAACTATTCCAGATACTGGGGATATAGCTGTAGACAAAAAAAATCCCTGTCCCTCACAAAGCTCACGTTCCAGTGATGGGAGACAATAAGATGCACAAAAGTGTTAATGTTCCTTAGTGTTATAAAAGAGGGAGACGGGCACACCCATAAACACAGGTCTGTGTACGCACAGAATCCTTGGTAGGTAGTAACAAAACTGTTTGCCTCTGAGGAGGAAGACCAGAGGTCTGGGAAGGAAAGCTGAATTTCCGGTGAAAATGTTTATCACATATGTGTATTAATTAAAATGGGAAGGAGGGGAAAAGCGGAGAACACCCATTCCTATACAGACAAGCGTTTCTTTTTTCAAGAGACAGGGTCTCACTCTTGCCGGGGGTAAGAATGCAGCAGCGCAATGGTAGCTCACAGCAACCTCAAACTTTGGGGATCAAGCGATTATCCTCCCAAGTTAACTGGGACTACGGGCGCCAACATACCCGACAAATTTTTCTATTTTTTTGTAGAGATGAGGGCTCGCTATGTTGCTCCGGCTGGTCTCGAACTTGGGTCTTAAGTGATCCTCCTGTCTTGACCTCCCTAAGTGGCTTATTATTATTATTATTAATTACCGGTAAAGTCCGCAGAGCCTCAGCGGCTCAACTGGCTTCGCTGCAAGGTTCAAAGTAACCTGGACTACAGTTTCTTGCAGCTTACAAGTCCGCGTGGGAGCGGAATCCGGGGCTGTTCGAGGGCAGGTAATGGTAAAATGACCTCTTAGAGACAGATAGCCCAGTAAGCGGAGAGCCCGCCGGGGCTAAGCACAAACCAAAGAGAAGATGCATAAAACAGGCATAAAAGTCGACATATTGAGAGCAGCTACGAGAGCAAGCTAGTTTCCCTTTCCTAGGGTAAGGGCCAACGAGTCTAGTCTGCGGCTCTGCGCCTGCGCCAAACGGGAGCGCCTCTGCTCGCGCAGCCTCCGGGAGGCCCCGCCCCGTTCAGATCACGTCGTACAGACCCGCGGCAGCCGGGCACGCTCGCCTTTTCGGGGAAGGGGAAGAATCTCTTCCGGCGATGGCATACGTCACTTCCTCTTGAGTTTAGCTTTGGGTCTGCGGGGACTCATGCGAGTTCAACATGCGTATCGAGAAGTGTTATTTCTGTTCGGGGCCAATCTACCCTGGCCACGGCATGATGTTCGTCCGCAACGATTGCAAGGTGAGGCGGCCGAGACCAGAGCGCGCACCACACGCGCTCCCGCGGGTCCTGGGCCTCAGTTGGGCGACGGGTTCTTAAGCGCCTGCCGGATTTGACTCGGGATCCCCGCGCTGCATCCGTACGAGGGTGGCTTGGTGGGGGACTCTGGCACCAGCCTCCTGCTTGGAGAGTTTCTCCTGCTTGCGGCCTCAGCGGAGCTGGTAGCGTTGGCTGTGTCTGACCGGGATTCTTGGGGGTCTGTTAGGGCTGTCTGGCTATTTCTGTACATGGGCCAAATTCTTGAATCTTAAACTTGGTTGAACGTATGCCCAGGCAGGCATTATACTAAAGTGTAGAGGTTGATGGGAATATTGTGTATGTCTTTAATGATATGATAGGATTATATGTTAAATCACCGGAGGTGAGTTGGAGAGGGTCGTGTTTGGAAAGAGTCAGTCAGAATAAAGGTGACATTTATCCTGGATCTTGAATTTTGCTGAAGGAAAGAGAGGAGAGGGCATTTTAGATGGAAGGAAAGAGAACATTTTGAACAAAGGCACAGAACGAGCAATTACATCTCTGTTTGAGGAAGTCTAGATTGTAAATGATTGAGGCTTGGGGTAGGGCTACTAATACAAATATGACAGCATATGCATGCAAGTAGTAAATAATGAGGCCTAGTTGTAAAAGGGTTTTTGAATGATACGTGAATTTGCCCTCTCATATAAGAATGAATCCCATTCCTGTTTCTCAAAGAATCATGTTGTTTCTCAGAATTTGACCCCTTCCACATTTGCGTCTGAATTAATGGGTATTTGTTAAAAATTCAGATTCCTATTTACACCATATCTACTGAGTTGGAATCTTTGAGGGTGAGGGGAACAGGATCTAAGAATCTGTATATTTAACAAGGTGATCTTTGACCTGCTAAAGAACAATAGGTCTGACTTCATCACCTTACATCTCTGTAATAGTTTGGCACCTAAGGTATTGACCTAATTAAATTAGGAACAAGGGGTACAGTTGAAAGTGAGGGCTCAGAAGTATGTTTGAAAACTGAGAAGAGCACATAGAATGTTTTGAATCCTTAATTTAAGGAACATGATAAGAAATTTGTAAAAATGAACCAAAAGATTCCCAGGCTGGGGTCTAATTTGCAGTGGGCAGGCTGATTTTATAAATGATCTGGTCTTGATTTTATGCTTTTGCCTAGTAATGCTTATCAGCAGGGTATTGGAATCAGGACAACAGATTGTAGAAGCTGTTGAGACCTGGGTATTGATTTGGTAGGTACAGTGAAAGTTAAGCTGAGAAGTGTATTAGTTGGGAGTCAGCTTGGCCACAGATCCAGAACAGAGTTGATGGGGGAAATAGGAAGAAGTAGAGCTCCTGAAACACTAACAAAGAACAATTATGTTATCTTTTTTTAGCAAATCTCTATATTCTCAGCTCCAGATCTCATTGGATGGGGACATTCTGCTTGTACCTAACAGAGAACCTACTGAAAGAGAATTCTTTATTACATCATATCTTTTTACTGTCTGGGTTGCCGTCTTTATGTGCCAAGTTTGCTAGCCACGTGAGAGTCATCTTTGAATCTTTTACCTTTTTGTATCCACTTATCCAGTCCTATCCATTCTGCGTCTTCAATGTCTTTTTTTTTTTTTTTTTTTTCTGTCTTCCTGCCCTGGTTCAGATTTGTCACTTACCACTTTTAAGCCTCTGAACTAGTTTTTGTCTTTATTCTCTTAGTTTTTAAAATTATCTTTCATAGAAACTTCAATTCTTAACTCTTCTTATGTAGCCTTGTAAGGGTAGAGTTAGTGCTAATACTGGATATTTTCTCATACTTTACAAACAGAAAGAATACCTACAACCTTAATGAGGCCTCAATAAATATTTATTGAATTAGTGGGATAAGAAAGGTCTGAAGAACTTTTAGACCAAGATACATGTTTGAGGGACTGAGTATGACAGGGGACTAGATTACAAGGGAAACTTGAGGCTCCGAAGCTTTGCCTCAGATGTAATCAATCCAGCACTTAGCCCACCATAGATTTAACCCCTTCCTCCTAAGTGTTTACATATTACTTTATACACGATAATAGCTTTATCCCATTGTTGATATCCTAGTCTAATTTTGATCCTTTTTTTCCTCACAGCGAGACTTACCTTGTTGCTAGATTAAATTTCCCAAGATAGGGTACCATGTTTTAATTATTTTGCATCCCTAGTACCTAGTAGGACATCAGGCACATAGTAGATGCTCCTTATTTACTGATTGACTCGTCCTCACACCTCCAATGACTCCAGTCTCTTCAGACATTTCTTTGTGCTTTTCAGATAATGCCTATTAGACAAGGAGTCAGTAGACTTCTCATTGGCTCTGGAATTGAGAAGATTGAGAACACATTTGCCTTCTTATTAGATAGATCCTAGAAGTGGAGATTTGCTTAGGAGTTGTCTAATAGGTATGAAATGTAGAAGGCTTTTACTTAAAAAGGTAACAGTATTTGAGGCTGAAAATACTCAAATGAAATTTGCTGATAATGATTTCATAGTAGGTTACCCCAAGAAACTATAGTAATTATCATATTTTCTAGTCTATTTGTAATTATCTAAAGGTTATAGACAGGCTTTTCACTCAAGTCTCTTAGGAGAATTCCTGGGGGCATGGGTCTAGATCAGATTAAACTGATACTGAAAATTGTCCTACAATGTCTATTGACCTGCTTGAAGTTCCCACAGAACAGCATACATATATGGTGAAAAGTATTATTCTTTGGTTTAAAATGATTATATTGTTTATTTTGTTCTATTTTATTATGGGTCACAACAGTGGGTCACACCATCCAGGTATGATAATTCTACTTAATTTTCTTTGCCAAGACCCATAAACCCCAAATAATTACTTTTTCTCTTCACATTTCCTCTAGTAACATACACAAATTGCAGTGTGTCCTAAGTTAATACAAAAGTAACAAAATAATGCATTTTAGATTTATAAAAAGAGTCCGATAAGCCATTTCAGGAACACACTGAAGCATCATTAAGTTGTTAAGTTAGTACTAACGGATTAAATTTTTTGGAATGAAGGCAGAGAATTAAAGTACTAAGAATGCCACTAGTAGATCTATGAATAAATACTTTAGAAAACAAATCAACTGCTTTTGAAAGCATTCTGTGCTTTTAACAAGAAAGAAAGAATCAAAGGAGATTTATTTTTATCTCCAGTGAGGTATGTAGAAAGTGAATTTTGAAAATTATCCTGAATGAGATGGAACTTCAATAAGTAACTTTACCTAGAACTATTGCTTTTATTCAAGAACATTGTAAGGTTTTACTGTTATTCTATAAAAGTGATTAGTAGTTTTTAACTACATTTTCAGGGCCCTGAGCCATTACTTGGGATGATGTTTGATAGTCACAAAAGAGTTTAATTTCCATTTAATCTGATACGTCTTACACATTTCTAAATGATGTAGTGAGTAAGTAGAAGGAATTGTTAGAACTATTGTCATTTCTTAGACTTAACAATAGTTTTTGTTTGGCAGGGATGATATCCTATGCTAGAAAAATTTTTAATGTTGACTTTTCTGTATTTTTAACTTATTTTTCTTGTAGGTGTTCAGATTTTGTAAATCCAAATGTCATAAAAACTTTAAAAAGAAGCGCAATCCTCGCAAGGTCAGGTGGACTAAAGCATTCCGGAAAGCAGCTGGTAAAGAGCTTACAGTGGTGAGTATAGTTAGCTGTCAGTATAGTGTTTTATGTTTTTCAAAATTTTCATTTGGAAGTGTGCGTGTGTGCGTATGATTTAATTAATCACAACCTAAGTGCTTTATTTGTTTTGGCTATGGACATAATCTCATTCTCACATAATCCTGAAAACCATACTTCTGTAGAATTCTGAAAAGGGAAAAAATTCCCAGTCCAGTTTTATAGAATTTATTTTTTTTTTAATTTTTGGAAAACTATTTTCAGCTCTTGCAAACAAAGAGAAAAATCATTTAAATGGATTGGGGTGAAGTTAGAAATTCTTACTCAAGGATTTCGAGAGGAAGTTAAGAGATTAAGTCCCCACTGAACAGCAGTTTGTAATAGACTCATTTATCAGTTTCTGGACTTCTTTAGCAGAAGTTTGTGTCTGAGATCTGAGATATTAGTTAATAGCATTGGTATGAAGAAGAACAGGGAAAGTCAAGGCGTGAGGGAATTTCTTCATGTTGCTATTATTGAATCGATAAAAGGATCTATTGAAGCTTGTTCAAGTTTGTTCCCTGTTAAGGGGAAGAGAGGAATGTTGCAGCCAGACTACCTTTGAGCGAGGGAGATCTTTCTATTCCCTCCTTCAGTGGCCTCTTCCCCAAAAACCTATGACCTCTTTTCCATCTCTCTGTTGCTAAAGGACAGTCTCTATAAGCATTTGCCATGAAGCTCCTTTGTGGCTTCCTTAACACCAGAGCTTTTCAATGAATTAAGGAATATTATTTGACAAGATGCAAGGCCAAATCGTGATCATTGTCACACACATTATTTTCATTCTGGGCAAGAGGAAGCATAGCACCCCAAATGCAAGGGGCAGCTGCGTGAGTGAAGAAAGAATGTCAGTCATAGTCATTTGCTAATTACTAGTCAACTTATTGCTGAGGTTATTGTGATCATGTGGCATGTGTATGTTCAAGAAATAGCTAAATACACAGCGCCATTATATATGTCTGTGTCAGATAGATTTGAAAACCAAGAAATAACTTTAGTTTTTCTATATAGTTTTCTTCACACCTTTTTGCTGTAACAGATCGGTATTTAGGTTGAGTCATATGAAATTCTTGATGTTTGACTTTTTCATCTGTGAAAAATAGCAACTTCATATGATTCAAGGTCATAAAAATTTTTTTGGTTGTAAGTCTTAGCTAGGAATAGGAAATTGGAGAAGCTTTTCCAGTTGCTTTCTAATTTCCATGATTGTTATTACATATTCTCTGAAGGATGGTGTGATACTCTCCCTTATTTTCCATTTGAGAATCACCTGTATATAGAGAGATGTTTTCACTAGGACTGTTTTGTTCATGGAGGTTTATAAAGGAAAAATGTTTGAAAACCTGTATTCTCTGAGATCACCCTGAGGGGAATCTTAACACGTGTTCATTTGGAACTCTTGTGAAAGGAGGATGTTTTAAGAATTGCTTCCTTAAAATCATTATTTTTACCCCATTTTTTTCCTCTTACAGGATAATTCATTTGAATTTGAGAAACGTAGAAACGAACCTGTCAAATACCAGAGAGAGCTATGGAATAAGACTAGTAAGTCACAAGGAAATATCCAGAATTTTCAGGAGAGACTGGTTTGGGATATTGCTGTAACTTTCAATATCAATTTGTTGTTTAAATATTAAGTTTCTAGTTTTTATGGCTTGGCTTTTATTCTTTATCCTCAGTTTAATACCCTGTTTTCCCCAAAATAAGACATCCTCCGAAAATAAGACCTACTTATAGGAAAGATAAGACGTCCCCTGAAAATAAGACCTCGCGTATCTTTGGGAGCACACCTTAAAATAAGTGCACACTGTCTTATTTTCGGGGAAACAGGGTAGTTCTGTTGTATGTGTATCTTTATTAGGAGCTATCCTAAATTCTTTTCAGAATGGGCTGGTGTATCCATTATAAAAATAATATTAAATTTTATACTACTTGAATTGCCCAGAGATGTAAAAACATTCAAAAATCTGAAAAAAATAGAAATGGAAAGTATTTTTTTTTTTTTTGTGGGGGTGGTGAGTGTGGTACGGTAAAATAGACAAAAAACCTAATGCAGTTGATAAGTTTAGTTCTAGTTTAGGGACATAAACTATATTCTGTAAAAATTTCGTACTTTAAGATTAAAAAGTATAGCACTTAAGGTGATCATTACAAATATTCTAAGAGAACCTCTTAAGTCAGTGGTTCTCAACCTTCCTGGTGCTGCAGTGTATTTTCATTGTTAAAAGGGGTTGCGACCCACAGGTTGAGAACCGCTGCTCTAAGTGCTTGACTTAGGCGAACATGAAATTATAGCTACTGAATTAAAAGCAATAATAATTTGGTTCTTGGGTTTTTTTTTTTTTTTTTTTCTCCTGATACAGGCAGAGACTTTAATGAAAAAAGTCTCATGTGTTGTTTCAGTTTCTTGAAGCTGGCTTATAGATTGTACTTTGTTAATGTGTTGGAGGCCCTTAGCCCTGACTTTGATTTCTCCCAGGACTCTTTGCAGGCTGTCTTTAACCATTTATAGGTTTTTTTCTGTTTTTGTTTTGAGACCTAGCTCCACTCTGTTGCCCCAGGCTAGAGTGCTGAGGCCTCCTAGCTCACAGCAACCTCAAACTCCTGGGCTCAAATGATCCTCTTGCCTCAGCCTCCTGAGTAGCTGGGTCTATAGGCATGCACTACCTTGTCTGTCTACTTTTTCTCTTTTTAGTAGAGATGGGGGTCTCGCTCTTGCTCAGGCAATCCATCTGCCTCTGCCTCCCTGAGTGCTGGGGCTCCAGGCATGAGCCACTGCACCTGGCCCATTTCTAGTGTTGAATGTGGGGGTAATTTGGTTTGTTAACCAAAAGTCCCTAAGGCTTAGAATTCTGGAAAGTTTTATCACTCATCTAAAGGATCATAGACAGGCATCCCTTTCAGCATCTTTTCTCGGGTGAGTCACACGACTTCAGGGAAGGAATTGAAAAGCTGTGGACCTTTGTGGCAGTATTTGGCACCTTCTAAAGCTTTATCTTCTTGGAATAAGTAGAGAAATTAGAGACTGGATTTGGAAGGTTTTTTCCACATAGTCCTAAGTATTCTGTCTTTGGGGTTTTCCCTCTCTTCTTTTTTTTTTTTTTAAATAAGATAGTTCTCTCCTGTTTTATAATTAGAAGAGGAGTTAATTTCTGAAAAGCAGTTGATTTTTTATTGTTTTATAATTTAGTAAGGATTTCTAAAGAAATTTTAACTTCATAGAATTCTTAATTTGATTCCAGTAGGCCCCCTTTTCAAGGATTTTATTGTAAGGTCCTAAAGCATTTCTAGACCTTATTCAGTTTTATTTTGTTTTTGCTTTTGGTTTCTTTTTATGTTACAATGTGAACACAGCAGCTCCTGATCATTTTTACATAGTATTTTGTAACTACTTTTATTTGGTAGATGTTCAGCTTGATGTTGAAATTGAGGTACATACCCCATTTTAGTGATATGTGGATATGCAATTACTGTGACCCTCCATGCCGCTGTCATGTTATTTACATTGCTCTTGAGAAATACTGCTGTGTTCTGTAAGACTTCACATACAACAGAACCTCCATAGTTGATCACTTCCCTAAGTTGACCTAATTTTCATAGACCGGACCTGTACCACAGGTATGTATTAGTACAGTAGGCCCAGCTCCTTATGTTGACTACCTAGTATGTTGTTACGTCTCTCGGGTGGTCTACTTACAGAGGTTCTACTGTACTTTAATAGTAATGTTTTTGTGGTTCTTAATTCATTTTAACTAAGTACACATTTATTAAGCACTGCCTTTAGCGTACAAAGAGGCACAGGTCACATACAGTTCCTGCCCTCTTAAGTACATTTTACTGACTGTTCCTAGTTTATTCTTTCTGTTAGATGGCAATTGGTTCAGGTATTATCAGAGTCTCATTCCTTTGCTCCCCTTATTTATATGAGGTCTGATAGCTGAGTTTGTGAACTCATCCTAATAAAAGTGCTACATATCTCATTGCTGAATGTCACTACAGTCCCCTTTGAAGTCCTCCCCTCAGGAAGTTGTGCACTGACACCAGCACCTAGTTGACCCTTCAGAGCAACTTGGGGACTTTTTCTGGAATGGCCGTCAGTTGTTTTTATACGGCACACAGAAATATGCAACAGCAATAATGAACACCTCTTAGCAAGACGCTGTCACATGTTGACATGAACATTCTGTGCAACACTGATATACCAACGTTTTGAAACCTTACTGAGTTGTCTGAACAGTGCTGCCAGTGTAAGTGAATAGTGGCAAGTTTCAGAACTTGTCACAATTCATACATTGACCAATAATCCAAGTTCTTTTTTTTTTTTTTTTTTTTGTAGAGACAGGGTCTCACTTTATGGCCCTCGGTAGAGTGCTGTGGCATCACACAGCTCACAGCAACCTCCAACTCCTGGGCTTAAGCGATTCTCTTGCCTCAGCCTCCCAAGCAGCTGGGACTACAGGTGCCTGCCACAACGCCTGGCTATTTTTTTGTTGCAGTTCGGCCAGGGCCGGGTTTGAACCCACCACCCTCGGTATATGGCACCGGCGCCTTATCGACTGAGCCACAGGTGCAAGTTTTATAGTAAAGTTTGAAAAGCAACAGACTGGTTTAAAGTGAAAGGAAAATTTAATAGCTGAAAAGTCCACTATTGAATGAAAATTCCAGAAATGACACCTGTGGAAAAGAAAATTGACAGTGAGGTCAGTCAGGATTATACACTTTCTTCAGCTTTCGCAGTAGGGATTATTTTTGCAATGAATATTTTTATTTCAAGAGAAGTGTTTGTCAAAGCACTTGTTGGTTACAATCATACTGCTTGAATGTGCATAAATTTACTAACTTTCATGAATTTTTTTGTAGTTGATGCAATGAAGAGAGTTGAAGAGATCAAACAGAAACGCCAAGCTAAATTTATAATGAACAGGTATGCATATTTGTATAGAGTAACTCTCAGAAAAATTATTACTGGTAGGTATCTAGAGGCATTTGTATTTTTTGTGTAATTTTTTATTTTGACACTTCATACCTACATAAAAGGTTAATATGAAGAATTCTTGTATATTCTGTTAGCATTTTATCATATTTACCTTATCCTTGTCACTATGTATAGTAAGTTGAAGACATATTACCCTTTTCTTCTAAGTATACTTCGAAGTATGTGTAACCTAAAAATGAGAACATTCTCTTAAATACCATGATTACTAAAGCCAGGAGGTCAATACTGAAGTCATCATGTCACATTATTTACAGTTCTTATTTAGATTTCATTAATTGTTAATAATGTTCTTTAGAGCAACAGACAATCTTAGATCATGCATTACATTTAGTGGTCATATCTCTTTAGGTTCCTTTAATCTGAACAGTTTTTCATCTATTTTACATGACATTGACTTTTTTTTTGAGAGAGAAAGTCTTAAGCTGTCGCCCTATGTAGAGTGCTGTGGCATCACAGCTCACAGCAACCTCAAATTCTCGGGCTTAATTGATTCTCTTGCCTCAGCTTCCCAAGTAGCTGGGACTACAGGCACCCGCCGCAATGCCCAGCTATTTTTTGTTGTTGCAGTTTTCATTGTTGTTTTGGCTGGTCCTGTCTGGGTTCAAACCACCAGCCTCCGTGTGTGTAGCTGGCGCCCTACCCACTGAGCTACAGGCGCTGTCAACATTGACATTTTTGAAGAATATCACCCAGGTTAATTTAGACAGTGTTTCTCAATTTGGATTTGTCCTCATCATTAGCTTTTGGCCCGGCACCTGTGGCAGGAATATCACAGAAGTGATGGCGTGTCCTTCTCATGCATTGTGTCAGCAGGCAGAGGATGTAACCTTGCTGGTGCTGTTAATGTTAATCACTTGTTTAAGGTGGTGTCTGCCAAGTTTCTCCACTGGAAAGTTACTCTTTTTTTCCCCCTTACAATCAATACTTATTTACAGGGAAATTCATTGAGATTCTGTAAGAGACTGTTACTCCTCAAAGTTGTACCTACAGGTTTTAGCCCCCATCAGAGGGTCTGCCTGAATCAGTTACTACTGTGATTGTTGCCCAATGGTGTTTTTTCTGATTTCATCATTTCTTTTACATTTCTTGGTTGGCTTTCTCATATGAAAAATAGCTTTCCTTTTCCCCTCGGTTTTAGAACTTACTCCTTTATTCAAACCAAGTCTGTGTGCATTCATGGATGTTTATGGTATTGAGTGGGTTACAGTTTTTTTTTTTTTTGTAGAGATAGAGTCTCACGTACCGCCCTCGGGTAGAGAGCCATGGTGTGACATGGCTCACAGCAACCTCTAACTCTTGGGCTTACACGATTCTCTTGCCTCAGCCTCCCGAGCAGCTGGGACTACAGGTGTGCGCCACAACGCCCGGCTATTTTTCTGTTGCAGTTTGGCCGGGGCTGGGTCCGAACCCGGCACCCTCGGCATATGGGGCCGGTGCCCTACTCACTGAGCCACAGGCGCCGCCCGGGTTACAGTTTTTTATTATCATTATTTATGGTTTAAGCTTGACCAGTGCCAGTTCCTTTCAGGCAGGTTCTTATATCATTTTGACAATTCCTCATCATTCTTTGAGGCCCTTCTTTTATGGCTAACAAGGTGTTTCCAGCTTCATCTGATACTTTCCCTGCCTTAGCCTGTAGCCAGCTATTTCTTCAGAGCAAGAACATTGGTTTTTAATCTAATCATGGCATAACGTGTCAGAGAAGAAGCAAGTGCCAGGAGCACTAGCTTAAAAAATGCTGAAGCATGACAGAAAAGGAGCCTAAGTGTTGAGAGCTAATCTGTTAGCATTTTTGAACATTATGTGTTGTTTTATGTTCTTATAATTATTGAATGATTATAGTTTTTTTATTGAATGATTTTCAAAAAATTACATAACACTGTTACCTATTTGAGGAGAAAAGATCTGGACCCTTTAACAATTAGAGATTGCTTTATGTAGTAGAGTACTACATGAGATTTGTTAATTCTTTTCTTCAGTTGAATCCTTCATTCACTTACTAAATCCATCCATATATTAATATATACATACATATGCATGTATATATATCATATTTTGTGCCAGACTAAGCACACATATATAATGAATGAATAAGTTGTGGAAATACAGAAGTCCTGTAAAGCTATTTAGGAACTAAAAATCTTTTTGAATTTTAGTTGATAGGGAAGAAAATGTGTATCTTGTAAGGGTTTAATAGGTCACTTTGCCTTAAATCTACAAATAAACATGAAAGTAGATATCTCTTTGATTAAGTTCACCAGTTGCCATTTTGGAATGAGTAATTTGAGAGAGCTGAGACACTCTTTGTTGACTGAGTTTTGGTGTTTCTGCTGGGTTGGGGGAGGGAGTGAACAGAAGGGGTCATGTACTTCCCGTTCCCCATCTGTGTGGTGTGGCTAACTTAATTAGGAAAACTTAGTAGCTATATTGTGAATTAACGTCTCATGAAGTTTTCGTTACTGAAATTTTGGCTTTGATATGTTTTATGCTAGACTGAAGAAAAATAAAGAGCTACAGAAAGTCCAGGACATAAAGGAAGTCAAGCAAAACATCCATCTTATCCGAGCCCCTCTTGCAGGTAAGTATTGGGTGAAACAGGACTTGGCTTCAGGTTGAGAAATGAAAAGTCTAGATTTCTGTAGTCTGTGTTATTGGGTACCAGTTAACTTTGGGTACTTTTTAATTTTAATTTTATCTTTCAAAGTACATTTGTGGTATGATAAATGGTTTATAAAAATATGATTTATTTAGTGTATTGCCCCATTGCAGTCGAACTATTGGATGTGGTGTTTCTTTTCCTCTTCATTAAATCCTGTTTTCCATAAGATACCTCCCCAAGTTTGGCAAAATGATTTGGATAATAATATCCTGGATGATTTTGTACCATACCTGTTTTGATTAAAGGATAGAATTTTGTATTAGTGGTTCTCAAATTTTGGTTGATATTGGAATTACTTGGGGAATGTAGTATAAATACAAAGGCCAAGGCCCTTTTAAGTCTGTACCTCTGTTCTTTAGAAGCATTCCACGTGATTTTGATACTCAAGTTTGAGGACTGTTGTTTTATATTAAAACTTTCTCTTTGTGGTAGTCACCCTTTAGGGCAGACTAAAATGTTCATTTGCATAATGTATGAGACCCTAGAAAACCAGTCTTTTACTCAGCTGGCACCGTCAGTTACGCAATTTACTTCAATAAAAGTCAAATCCTATAACTATGTGCCATATAGATTTTTATAGAAGTCCTATCTGGGTTATTGTACTAAATTTTATTAAAACAAATAGACAAAATGCTGGAGTTATTTCTTTAACATGTTAGTAATACAAACAGATACTCAGCAAGAGGAATGAATCACTGTTATCTAACTTTTTAGGTAATCCTCTTTGAGGTAGATAACATTAGGTTGAGAATAGGGACCTTGGAATCCAGATGGCCAGGGTTCAAATACCAGCTCTTTGACTTACGTTATTTCCTAGCTGAGTGACGTTGGGGAGGTTAATCTGTCATTGTGCTTCAGTTATCTCATCTTTTTTTAATTTTTATTTATTTATTTTTTGAGGCAGAGTCTCCCTATGTCACCCTGGGTAGAGTGCTATGGCGTCACAGCTCAGAGCAACCTCAAACTCTTGGGCTTAAGGGATTCTCTTGCCTCAGCCTCCCAAGTAGCTGGGACTATGGGCGCCCACTACAATGCCTGGCTATTTTTTTTGTTGCAGTTGTCATTGTTGTTTTAGCAGGCCCAAGGTGTATGAACCTGCCAGCCTTGGTGTATGTAGCTGGCGCCCTACCCACTGAGCTATGGGCACCACCCAGTTGCCTCATTTTTAAAATGGGACTTTGTTGTGAGAATGAAATGAGCAGATGTGTGTATAGCACTTACTTTATGCATGGTGTGTCATAAGACCTGTATAAATTTAGTTGTTCTTAAATTGCTGAGAAATGGTTAATATTATAAAATCCTTTATAAAGTGTTGATGTGAATTCTTGAGGACACATTAAATTTTAATTTTTTATTTTTGTTAAAGGCAAAGGAAAGAAGTTGGAAGAGAAAATGGTACAGCAATTACAAGAGGATGTGGACATGGAAGATGTTGCCTAAAAATCTTACTGTCTGTGACCATTTCTATGTGTACATTTGAAAATGTTTTTTGGAGACTAGAGCTTATAAGTTATTGATTTTATTTTTTATATAAGGTCACTCAAATGAAAGCAGATTAAAAATATCCCCTACATTGCAGTCTGCAAAAAAAAAAATCACGTAGTATGGATGTTTGATTGCATCTCAGTGTTAAACGTTCGCTACAGATGTGCTTATGTAAATTATAAAAATTCTGTTTGTAAAGACAGAAGTGAATTGTGTGTATACAATGGTCATGCCATTTGGGTAACGGCCCTGTACAGGTCCTGTTATGTAATAACTAAGGACAAAAGTTCTGGCTAGTGATATGTGAAACTAAAACTTCCTTTACAGTAAAATAATCCCTTTATTAATCTTTCGTAGATGGGTGATACAGCAAGGAACTAACAATTTGTGACTATTAATTTCTAATAATACCTTTTATTTTGATCAGTCTTTCCTGTTTTTAGTATCTTTCAAGACCATAATACCTTTATATCATAAAGCCTAGACTGAACTATTTTGGCTGGGTTTAACTGTTCTAAAAAGCTAGTTATGGATGTTGGGGATGAAGGCTGAATAATCTTTCCCTGAAATGGCACTGTATAATTTCCACTTAGGGAATACTCAGTTCCAACTTGTGATTCCTGGCAGAATAAGCTTTATTTTTCTAGTCCAGCGGTGATCTAGAAGGAGAGGAATCTATTTTGCCTTTTAAAGTTTGTTCTGTGATTTTCTTTATAAAAGTTCCTAATTGTTATTGGAAAGTAGAATTTATGGGTAGAACACCTGCCCATTAGTTGCACAAAAAATAAAAACATTTTTAAAGTAATGCCGATACAGTTATTTAAAGGGGCTAAACAAAGATAAGAAGTATTGATTACTTGGAAGAAAATAACTTCCTCTACACATACTACTTAAGGGAAATATATTTAATTACAGAAAAATAATGTATTTTATACTTTGTTTCTATATTTTTATATTTACAGCCTTTAAGTGTAAGAATATTAAGTTATCAGTTTGTATATTGGTAACATGTGTATCAGTATACAAACTATATACTGATAACGTGTATCAGTATACAAACAGTAATAAAATCAGTTATTCTGGTAGGCAGAATGTAGAAGAAATTACAAATTCTGAGGATTCTAATTTTTTATTTTAGTATTAGATAGATATAGTAAAAAGGCAGACCACTGGCTGGACCAAGTGTTAGAAGACCGGAATTCCACTGTAGTTTTTTCCTTGGTGTGCTTATTTGTAAAATTTAATTCATTTGTAAGCAACATTATTAATGTGAAGATTAGGGGACATAACATATGTGACAAAAGACATTTGTAGAATTTCTTGAGAAGTTTTTACTATACACTATCATGTCTTTTTAAATACGAGGGTTGTTGGAAAGTATCTAGCAATTATTAATACTGTTTTTCATATTACATGGCTAGATGCTTTCTGGATAGTGCTTTTATAAACATATTTAAAACTCTATATTGTTAGGATACAAATGTTGTACATTGCTGATTAGGGAGGGAAATTGGGTTGAATAGAAGAGCTGACATCACGTCTTGGGGTTGGCATCCAGACTGTTGTCTTCACTATCAGGATTTCATAGTATTTAGAAAACACAGGTCTCATTTTAAACTATATGGACACAATTGCCACAGTTTAATTCCCCTAACTGTTCTAAACTTATCATTGAGATAAGTTTGGTGCCATGGTATAGTGCTTTAGGCTGCTGTTTCGGCTTGTTTGGTCAAGATGCTATGCTGAGCAGTTAGCATAATACAAAAGCATAATATTTCCAGACAGTCACTACACGGAGCTCTTATATTGTCTAGTTCTTTAGGGAAAATGTAGGATTGGAAGTCACTGAAAGGAATATCCTTAACACATATACCTTACAATACCTTGTAGGAATACAGAAAAAGACATCTCACGTAAAAAAAAAATCTTATTTCTTCAAAATAGAAACTGTAGGAAGATGTTTATCCTATAGATAGGAGTTTGAGAAGGACTGGCCTACTTTACAATATCCCATGAAGTAGACGTATTATTCTCATTTTATAGATGGAAAGATTTGCAGTCTAGGTAACTTGTCCCTTTACCACACAGCTAGAAGATGGAAGGGGTAGGGATTTGTGTTTTACAAGTCTTTCTGAAGTTGCCCTGCATATATGCAGAAGGAATTTATCTGGAGCCTCATATAGCTATCTTCACAAACCCAGATTGCTAAGAATGAAAACTCCGCAAAGTCACTTGACTGTGACTTGGTTTCCTCATTGGAAAGATGAATCTAATAGGATGGATTCCTCAATTTTTGAAAAATGAATATAATAGGGCTGATCTTGGAGTTTTTTTGTGATGATTCAATCAGTTAATACATGTAAAATACTAATTTCAAGGCCACCACCATACTAAGCTAGTGTTAAAATGTTAGCTACAAGGATTGGCTGTGTGTGGCCACATAAAACTCACCAAGAGCTTTTCAGTTTAATGAAGTCCCATTTGTTTATTTTTGTTGTTGCAATTGCCATGGCAGTCTTCTTCATGAAGTCTTTCCCCAGGCCAATATCTTCCAGTGTTTTTCCTATGCTTTCTTGGAGGATTTTTATTGTTTCATGCCTTAAGTAAGTCCTTTATCCATCTTGAATCAATTTTTGTGAGTGGGGAAAGGTGTGGGTCCAGTTTCAGTCTTTTACATGTAGACATCCAGTTCTCCCAACACCATATACTGAATAGGGAGTCTTTCCCCCAAGGTATGTTCTTGTTTGGTTTATCAAAGATTAGGTGGTTGTAAAATGTTAGTTTCATTTGTTGGTTTTCAATTCGATTCCAAGTGTCTATGTCTCTGTTTTTGTGCCAGTACCATGCTGTCTTGACCACTATGGCTTTGTAGTACAGACTAAAATCTGGTATGCTGATGCCCCCAGCTTTATTTTTGTTACAGAGAACTGCCTTAGCTATACGGGGTTTTTTCCGGTTCCATACAAAACGCGGAATCATTTTTTCCAAATCTTGAAAGTACGATGTTGGCTTCTGTACAGCTAAGGAGACAACAACCAAAGCAAAGAGACAACCTACACAATGGGAAAGGATATTTGCATATTTTCAATCAGACAAAAGCTTGATAACTAGGATCTATAGAGAACTCAAATTAATCCACATGAAAAAAGCCAACAATCCCATATATCAATGGGCAAGAGACATGAATAGAACTTTCTCTAAAGATGACAGATGAATGGCTAACAAACACATGAAAAAATGTTCATCATCTCTATATATTAGAGAAATGCAAATCAAAACAACCCTGAGATATCATCTAACCCCAGTGAGAATGGCCCACATCACAAAATCTCAAAACTGCAGATGCTGGCGTGGATGTGGAGAGAAGGGAACACTTTTACACTGCTGGTGGGACTGCAAACTAGTACAACCTTTCTGGAAGGAAGTATGGAGAAACCTCAAAGCACTTAAGCTAGACCTCCCATTTGATCCTGCAATCCCATTACTGGGCATCTACCCAGAAGGAAAGAAATCCTTTTATCATAAGGACACTTGTACTAGACTGTTTCTTGCAGCTCAATTTACAATCGCCAAAATGTGGAAACAGCCTAAATGCCCACCAACCCAGGAATGGATTAACAAGCTGTGGTATATGTATACCATGGAATACTATTCAGCCATTAAAAAAAATGGAGACTTTACATCCTTCGTATTAACCTGGATGGACGTGGAAGACATTATTCTTAGTAAAGCATCACAAGAATGGAGAAGCATGAATCCTATGTACTCAATTTTGATATGAGGACAATTAATGACAATTATGGTTATGGGGGGGGAAACAGAGGGAAGGAGGGAGGTGTGTGGGGCCTTGGTGTGTGTCACACTTTATGGGGGCAAGACATGATTGCAAGAGGGACTTTACCTAACAATTGCAATCAGTGTAACCTGGCTTATTGTACCCTCAATGAATCCCCAACAATAAAAAAAAAAAAAAATTGTTGCATCACACATACTGTGCATGTTTATCTTTATAGACAGCGCCAAACTGGTTTCCAAAGTGACTATATGCGCCCACTAGTAGTGGGAACTCTTGTGCTCCACAGCCTCATAATACTTCAGGTATTTTCAGACTTCCTAATATGTGTCCATCTGGGAAGGTGATTGTATTCTTCATAAAGGTATTGTCAGGTCAGAAGCCTGATATCAGAAATAAATTTCCTGTTCGTCTTGTCCACTAGACCTTTATTGACAACTTTTCCCTTGTCCCTGAAATTTTCCTTCATCTATCCATCCAAAGCTTGACTGCATCTCATCTGCTTTAACATTCTGAATTACTAATGTTTATATGCTACTTCCTGCTTACAATAAGAATTTAGACCATATTTTCAAATGTCTTCTATTATTTAACTCACATAAATGAAGTTATTACTTGACACTGCCCCTGGTTTGTGCTAATGTAAATGTTTTGCTCTCAGAGACCCTTGTCTTGTGAGGGTGGTGAGGGCCAATTGGACTGTAAACACATACATGATAGAGGGCTGTGAAGGAAACACTGGTGCGGAGATGGAGACTAATGTGGAAATGTACTTTAGGTGGTGCCTTAGTCTGTTCTGTGCTGCTGGAACAAAATAGATTGGGTAGTTTATAAAGAACAGAAGTTTATTTGGCTCACCGTTCTAAAGACTGGGAAGTCCAAAAACATGACGCCAGCATCTGATGAGGGTCATCCAGTGGACAAAGGCAGAAGCAAGGGCACAAGACAAAGGAGGGGCTGGGGAGAACCTACTGCCTCTTCCTTTGTCTCCTCTCAACCTAGAGGCAGTGAGCTGGGGATGCTGAACAAATTTAAAGGTGAGTTCTCCTCCAGAAAAGCCTGAGAACTAGGACGCAATTTTTGAACAAGTTCTGTGAATACAGATATAAAATAAACTCATAATAAACTCTGAAGAATGTTCATTTAAAAGAGAGCGTGATTTAGATCTCATTGTAACATGTCGTTATAAGAATGCATTCTCTGTAACAAAGCAATGTCTGCGTCTGGGCAGGTGATTCACAGAAAAAACATCATCTTGTTCTGAAAATAGTAAACTTTTTGCAGTGAAAAAAAAAAAAGAAAAATAGAGAGCGGGGAGAGGGAGGAGGATGGGTCATAGTGTAGGGCACACTTCTTGGGGGCAGGACACAATTATAAGAGGGACGTTATCTAACAAATGCAATCAGTGTAACCTTAAAAAACAAACAAAAAAAAACTCACCAAGAGCAATGTGCTTTGACTTGGGATAAAGAAGGGTAGTAGGATTTGGGGATACTGGTGACTAAGACAGGGACATGTGTGGTTTAAAATATCAATTTTAGCCTTCAAGTCAGCTGAGAATTCTTTTATTAAGAGGCATCTCATTTCCCAGACATTTTCTGTGAGTAAGAATGGAAAGGGAAAATACATTTTTGGTTCCTTTCTGCTAATAGTTTAAAAGATGAGGCTTGGCGCCTGTGGCTCAAGCCACTAAGGGGCCAGCCACACACACCTGAGCTGGCGGGTTCGAATCCAGCCTGGGCCGCCAAACAGCAATTATGGCTGCAACCAAAAAATAGCCAGGCGTTGTGGCGGGCACCTGTAATCCCAGCTACTTGGAAGGCGGAGGCAGGAGAATCTCTTGAGCCCAGGAGTTGGAGGTTGCTGTGAGCTGTGATGCCATAGTACTCTACCCAGGGTGACAGCTTGAGGCTCTATCTCAAAAAAAAAAAAAAAAAAGATAAATAGTTGCCCCTACTTTTAAAGGGTAAGTTAAGTAATAGAAGGGAAGTTATTTTTTCCCTCTGTCCTTTACGTCTTAAATGGAGATCTGGAAAAAGACATCAGACTAATCGCTCACAGATGTGATATATAGTCTACTATTCATTGAAGACTACCTGGTAAAAGTTAACGTGGGAGCTTGCTGGATTGAATTTGTTAAAAAGACAAAAGGGAAAATCAATATTAAAAAAGAATCTTAAAACCAGAAAATTTCAAGGGGTCAAATTTTCCAAAGTTCATATTTTCTTATTAATACATTACAGGATTGAACAGGTGACCAAAAGTTTTACCTCACATGTCTTTATACTGAGTGTATCAATCAGCCTTATGTTGAATTATTTCTACAAAAGGAGAAATGACCTCTTATTAAAAATGTATTCTTTATCCTCTGAATGTAAACATCTCTACCTTCTATGCCATAGGGCAAGCCTCTGACTAAAGCTCTCCTCTTCTAGATTTTGAATTTTAATCACTTGAAGCTATCATGTTTGGGTTGAAGGTGATGGCTTCTGCGACGTGATTTTCCCTCGAATGTTGGTTACCCGGTCTCTTTGATTCTGTGCCTCACTGTGATCCTGGTAATAAATTCCTGCCAAAATTTGCAACCAAAAATCTTCCCTGATAGACATCCTCTCCAGTAAATTCAGGCAACTCCTTTGCATCATATTCTTCCAGAGTGTCAGGACTTCTTACCCCAGACACACGTTCAGCATCAGGTGTGTGGAAGATGCTCAATAAACAGCTAAATGGAAAGTGAGTGTGCAGCCATATGCTCAGTGTTAGTCTATGTTTTTAAATAAGTCATAAGTTGAAAGAGGTAAAGAATAAATTACCAGTAGAGAGGCATACTAAGAACGGAAGCAGCCTATCGGGGACTCCAACATTGATCAAATCTGCATTGTTGGGAAGGCTTGCTGGAAAGCAGTACTGGCCATGGGTTACACACCTGATTTTGCTGCTTAGATCATTGTCTAATAGTAATAGACCAATCAAAGCTACATTTCTGGGTCTCGCTGGACCCCTCTCACATGATTAGAAATCCCAGCAAAAACAGGATGAACTGTTTCTTCAAGAACTTTTGTCCAGAATTTGCTTTTCTGATGGAAATATTCTCTTATTCCAGTAGCTGCAGAGTCTAAAAATAGAAATGAGAACTAATTGGAGAAAATCTATTAAGATACTAAGAGGACTGCTCCAAAGGAATGTTAACTAACCAAAATATATAGGAGACTGGCCACTTAGTATTGTGAAACCCTTTGTTTCATAAATAACCATTAAATGCTTGCTCTGTTTAGTATGTTCTAGTAGAGTGTACTTTTGGCTCAGCACCAGTCCAGGGAGTCTTTTTTTTTTTCCCTGAGACAAGAGTCTCAACTATGTTGCCCTTGGTAGAGTGCAATGGTGTCACAGCTCACAGCAACCTCAAACTCTTGGGCTCAAGTGATTCTCTTGCCTCAGCCTCCCAAGTAGTTGGGACTACAGGCACCTGCCACGATGCCCAGCTATTTTTTGTTGCACTTTGGCTGGTGCCGGGTTTGAACCCACCACCCTTGGTATATGGTGCTGGCGCTCTACCCACTGAGCGACAGGTGCCTCCCAAAGGAAAACCATTCTAATCAGTGAGTTACCCTAAGCAGTTTTTAAAAATTTTTTGTCTGGGGCTAGATTTGAACCCGCCATGTCTGGCATATGAGGCCAGCGCCCTACTCCTTTGAGCCACAGGCGCTGCCCAATTTTTTTTTTTTTCAGTTTTTGGCCAGGGCTGAGTTTGAACCCAACACCTCTGGTATATGGGCCAGAGTTGTTTTTTTGCAGTTTTTGGCCGGGGCTGGGTTTGAACCTGTCACCTTTGGCATATGGGGCCGGTGCCCTACTCCTTTGAGCCACAGGCGCCGCCCCCCCCATGCAGTTTTTTAATCTACATTAATGATATTGTCACATATTTCCTTTTCTGATATCATGGAGTGCAGTATATACAGCAAACAAGTATTAGAGGTAGTTAACCTGATGAAAGGCTCCGCCATCCCCAAGCAGATAATGATACAAAATGCTTGCTCATACTGTGTTAATCTATAGGTGCTTGCATTGTGTGTCCCGAGTCGCTCTCCAGTCGCTCTCCAATTTTTCATGCTGCCAAAAACATCAGAGACAGTAGCTTTTTGACTTTGTAGAAATAGCATTTCTCCATTTCTAGAAGTCCCACAAGAATTACCAGAAGATGCATTAGAAGAATGTACAATGGAAATAAGCCTGGTGTAGGGAAAAGCATCTCAAAAGGATAAACTATCCAGGTCACAATCTTCAAGTGGCTTTGGTTACACATTTGCAAACAAGATGTGGTACCACTTAGTCCCGGAGTTGTGAGAATCCAGTGATACACAGTCACAGCCAGCTACATTGCCTATGTTATTTCCTATGGGAAAGACAACCCTTCAATTTGGTCCTCCCCATTTGCAGATGAGGAACATGAATATTAAGAGAAAAACAATAACTTGGTCCGTGTCAGTAGCCAGTAACTAACTAGCAGAGGTTAGATTCAAGTTCAGCCTGCCTGACCCTAAATCACTATAGTCTCTATCTTAAACAGCTTGTCTCAGGTATTTAGGATTGAGCAGCTGGTGCTCAATGTATGTTCATTCATTGGAGGAAAAAATAATCTAGCAATAAAAAGAAAGTGTCTTGGAGAAATCAATAGATGGTACGGAGTTGTTTAATTTTCCTTGTGACTAATTTTCCTTTCTCTTACCAGTTCTTTCAGGACTGATAGGGTATCATCTCTCTAAGGTCGACTGTAATTAAGACAGCACATTTCATGAAATGAAGCTTTTGGAAATTTACTGTTTTTAAAAAAATTAGTACAGCAATGCCATTAATTATAGTATAATTATTGGAAGAACTGTTTACAGCCCTGATATGCATACTAATCTTGTTATCTGAAGAATTCTAAATTTCATCACCACCTGCTTTTATTTATGAGCAATTTCAGTAATCACTAATTAGGGTTTAAAATGTTTATTATGTGTCTACCCTGTGTGAGGCATTGTTTGCCTCACTTAGCTTCTAAATAATTCATGTTATATTTGAGAAATTTGAATGATTGGGAAGTGTATTTTTCCAGTCATTATTCATGTCTTCTAGGACAATTTAATAGCTATTTATTGCACTTGTGCCAATTTCTAAGTTCTTTAAAATTGTTGGGCTTACTGCCAACAAGAATTCTGTTCTCATTCCAGGGGATGAAAGTTCTGATGCTGACTCAGGGTTCATCACCAGGTGGGTGATGGAGATGTCCTATGTGCTATTTGAGTCATCTTTTTTTTTTGTTTTTTGGTTGCAGTTTGGCCAGGGCCGGGCTTGAACCACATTACCCTTGGTATATGGGGCCAGCGCCCCACTCACTGAGCCACAGGCTCCGCCCTTGAGTCGTCTTTATAACAACTGATGCGGCAAAGAATCTAAGGTCATCAGTGTACGTCATCAGCACACGTGATCACATTTTAGCCCCACTGTTAGTTAAAAAGAAGCTCAGATTTGCTTACTGGGCACATCTTTCTTTGACTTTATGGGAAGTCTCATTAGAGATTAGGTATTCAAGGAGATTTGGGTCAAAACAGTAGAGCAGTGATTTTCAAACAGTGTGCAGGTATTGTGCTACGCTGTTTACATGCTGTCTCTATAGTGATTTAGGGTCAGGCAGGCTGAACTTGAATCTAACCTCTGCTAGTTAGTTACTGGCTACTGACACAGACCAAGTTATTGAATTTCTTTTACATTCATTTTCCTCATCTACAAAATGGGGAGGACTAAATTAAAAGGTTGTCCACATCAGGAAATAACATAGGCAATGTAGCTGGCTATGACTATTACTGTATCACTGGATTCTCACAACTTCCACTGGTGTGCTGTGAAAAGTTTTAAAGATCATTAATTATTTTTGAAAGAAGTTCAAAGCACAGTAAGTATATATTTTTTCACTCTCTCTCTCTCTTTTTTTTTTTTCTTTGCAGTTTTTGGCCAGGTCTGGGTTTGAACCCACAACTTCCAGCATATGGGGCCGGTGCCCTACTCCTTTGGGCCACAGGTGCCGCCCTTCACTCTCTTTTTTGAAACAGAGTCTCAATTTGTCATGCTTGATAGAGTGCTGTGCTGTCATAGCTCACAGCAACCTCAAACCCCAGACCTCAAGCCTCCTGCCTCGGCCTCCCAAGTAGCTGGGACTACATGCGCCTGCCACAACACTCAGCTAGTTTTTCCTATTTTTGGAAGAGAGGGGGTCTTGCTGTGGCTCAGGCTGGTCTTGAACTCCTGAGCTCATGCAATCTACCTTCCTCGGCCTCCCAGAGTGCTAGGATTACAGGTGTGAGCCACCTCGCCTGGCTCCATCACCCTTTTTTTTTTTGGAGCAACATAATTTAAGTGTGCCGTGGAAGTTTAACTGTAGGTTCAAGTATGCCATGAGATAAAAAAAGGTAGAAAACCACTTCAGTAGAGGATGGGCTACAGTAAAATTGAGTAGCCTCAAACCTGATTGCATATTAGCATTATCTGGGACAGCTTTATAATTACCATGGCCGGGGCCCACCCCACAACAATTAAATGAAAATCTCTTGGACTAGAGCCCAGGTATTGGTGTTGGTAATTTTAGAAAGCTACCAGGTCCTTCTAATGTGTTTCCAAGGCTGCGAACTGCCAGTCTAAAACATCTAGAATTTCTTAGCTTAGGCAATTAATACAAAGATGTTTTCAAACAGTTCGTTTTCAAGGGGCATTTTATTAAACACTCATTTTTTTTCTTTATGTTTTGGAATGGCTCATCAAAATAATGGGGCCATTTTTAGTATGAAGCTTGGATAACTTCAGTAGCAGATAATTTTCCAAGTACCTAATGACTTCCCTGTGATATAGTTAACTGGATGCTTTCTGAGTTCTAAAACAAGCTGGGATACACAGGCATTTCTATTTTTTGTTGGAAGTTGATTGATATTCTGTCTGGATTGATGTGAGCTTGCTATTCAGCAGTGAGGATTGCATGGTCCATTTGCTAGGATCTACATATTTTATCTTTAATTGTCCCAATTATGAAGGCCTGGCTAAGACTCTTTCTTGAAACCCAAATGAGGCACTCATGTAATCTTGCCCCTGTTGGTGCCCCTGGAATGGTACAGTTTATCAAAGGAAATAAGACTCACCTAATTTAAAGAGAGGTGAAGAGGACTTATGAATGGTAGAAACTGGGGGTTTTATTCTAAGAAAAGTGTATTATTTTGTCTCTGGGTAGGCAGAACAGAAAGGTGGAATATTACCTGAAGCATTTTATCAGAACGTCTTTGCTGTAGTTTGAATGTTCGTCTCCTCCAAAACACATACTGAAATGTAATTGGCATTGTAAGAGTATTAAGAGGTGAGGCCTTTAAGAGCTGATTAGGCCACGAGGCTGTGCTCTCTTACCCTTCTGCCCTGGGATAGCATAGTAAGAAGGCCCTCACCAAAGGCAGACTCCTCAACCTCGGACTTCCCAGCCTCCAGAATGGTAAGAAATGCATTTCCTTTCTTTGTAAATTTCTTTGTAAAAACAGGTATTCTGTTATAGCAGCAGGAAATGAACTGAGACACTTTATCATCAGATTTATGTTTTCTCAATGACATTGGGGGTCAAGGTCCATTACTTAGATATGGACCTGACACAGTGCATTATGAGGACAAGCTATTCAGTCTCATTTTGGAGGGTTTCCGTCACAAAATGTGATTTAGTCAAAGCAGTGTCCACTGAGTTTCTTATAAAAATATTCAAAGAAACCACTTTCTGTCTTTTTTACTCCCCCTTTTTCCTGTACAGGAAGGAAACTGTGCAGTCATAAGGTCAGTGAATAGCTCGTCTTCTAAGAAAGCTCCAGAGTTAAGGGATTCAATAAATAGTCGATTGCTTCCCTACCTCCACCAAAATCTGTTCACTGTAACCACAAACTTGAAACTCTGCAGGGTTCAAGTGTTGGACTTTTAATCTGCTTGTTCTTAATATACTTCCTTTTTCTCTGAAGGCAACTATAGCCTATCTATTACTTTGGGATCAACTTCAAATCAACTTTTTGGATAAAGTGAGCAAGTTACAAAACTAGCAACCTGCAAGGTGTATGAAATTTTAACTGTCATCCATTCACCCATTCAGTAAATGTTGCTGAGCTGCTACAATGTGCCAGGCACTTCCAGACATTGTAGAGATAGTGGAGAGGACAGAATGGATGCAAATCCCTGCATCAGTGGAATAAGGTGGGAGAGAATATCACAAGATAAAGGCTCATCCCCATCACAGGTGGAAATGGATACCAGGTGTATCAAAGGTTTTAAAATGAAAAAATGCCATTAAAATGCAAAAACCTTGACTCAGAAATCCTACTTAAGAAATGTATTCTAAGGAAATGATTATGTGCACAATTATGCATGTACAAAGATGTTCACTTACGTTTTAATACAACTTTGAAATCAAGGACTGGTTAAGTAGATTATTGCACATATGTATGTGTGGCTCTGAAGCCATTTAAAAGGACACTGCAGTAGTGTTTCCAATGACATAGAAGGATACTTCTAATACATTCAATGAAACTCACTGGTTTCATAATTGTATGATGTAATTTCCCTAAAACATTGATTCTCCAGCAGGAGCAATTTGTCAGTGCCCAGAGACACTTTTGATGATCACAAGTGGGGTGGAGGTTGGTGCTCCGGGCATCTAGTGAGTCGAGGCCAGGGATGGGGCTGAACATCTCACAGTGCACATCACGGCTCCCGCAGTGAAGAAGTATCAGGTCCCAAATGTCAGCATTACTGAGGTTAAGAAAGCCTGCTTTTAATTGATTACACATAGTGTTGGAAGGATCCTTTTGAATAGAAAGGATCATGGGTGTTTTAAATGTTAGTTTTCTTCATTTATTGAGATTTTGTTTTAAACGAAAAGTATTGACTTTAAATTAGAAACAAAGGTTTTGAAATATGTGCTGCTAAGGTCTGGACTCAGCCTGAGAATGATTTTCTTTTCCTAAAAAGATTCAGGCATCTTTTTTCTCTTCCCTGTGCTCTCTTCCCAATGCACAGCACCATAGCCTGTGTCTGTGGTGCTTCTGTTCAGGTGGAACCCGGTTGTGTCTGATCCTGTTCACTCCAGTAACACGGGTGTTGTACATGCCCACTTAATTATGAGCTATATCCATCTGGGGAGGTAATCCGTTCTATGATTTGAATAGCATGCTCTTAGAAGTTCATGGGTTCTAGTCTAAGGAAGCTACAGGGCCCTTCCATTCTTTGGCAAGGGTCCCTGAAGACAAACAGGGTGTACAGAGATTGCTTCCACTGCCAAGAATTCTGTCCTGGCCGGTCCATTACAGGTTCATCTCCAGAAAATCTGGGGTGTGATTTATAAGGGTCTAAAAGGGCTTGCTAATTTAACTACCTCCTTCTTTTAAGTCTACCATAGAAATAAAGATTAGCATAAAAGTAAAGCTTAGCTGTAAAAATACCTTTATTGAGCCCCCCAATTTTCTGTGTGGGGAACCCAGAATCAGTGGCATCATGCTTGTTTGTGGAAGACTATAGTTTAGGCAGAAACCTTCTCTGGTAACCATTTAGAATATCTATTACTGTGAATGTGTACATGTATTAATCAGAGAATTAAGCATCCCTGTTCTCTTTGATTAAAAGTCATATTACCTTGGAAGGACACAAGGTATTGTCAAGTGGGCGAGGCAGATTGTGTACGTTCTCTGTTTCTGGCCTCCTTGTTTTCTGATTACAGCCTGCACATCCCGTGCTAGAGAGCCTCTTGAAATTAATTTACTCTCATTCTTGCCATATACCCATTTATTTGGGCCCGTGAATGTGTGTGGACTTCATTTGATTACATCTAATGTTCTCCAAATAAAGACTACAATTAATTCATTAGTGGATGGTTTATTTCCAGGGATAAATGCCAATTTATGATGATTCCTTCAACACTTGTACCACATTAATTTATTTCCCATTTAATCAGTGTTTAAATTGAACCGGGATCAGGAGGAACAAAACACGTGGTTTTGCATAATTATAATGAAGCAAATGGAAGCAGTCATAGGACTTCAGCATTAGAAACCTCATAGCAGAAGCACAGATGGATTAAGAGATGTTGATTAAAAAATATGTCTAGGAATAAATCCTCTATCAGCACTGAATTAAAATCCTAACGCCTGCAGGACAAGGAACTTTGCATTAATTACTTTAAAATTTCTTCTTCTGTCTACTGCTCTAAGGAGAAATCTACAGATTGAGCAAACTGTGGAGGCACTTCTTTTCATGCTCCATTTAATTTAAATCATTAGATTGTTCAGAAAGTCAATTCTTCCCAGACTTGTCTAAGTGGTAAGTTCATATTTAGTAACTGCCCCTCTGCACCTCTCTGCAAGCTAGTGTCGTTGAAGGACAGGTTTTGCCTTCAGATTGGAAGTTGTCTAGAAACTCTCTAGATTAAGAATTGCATTTGCTGGTTTTGCTACCTCAAAAATACTAAGAGAGTAGCTGGACGAATAGCATTCTTCAGGTAAGGGACTTGCTGGCATGCAGTCATTTGTTAACTGCCCAAGTTTGTGTTTTAGGTTTTTTTTTTTTCCTTCTTCTCCTTTTTCTTCTTAATAAATCTTTGCAAATACTGTTGAAGTCTGCCTTTCCACACTGTACTCTATTTCTCTCCATCTATCCACAGAGAACCACTCTGCTGAAGTAGATATTCATCCTTCCAGGCATGCCTTTACGGTTTCACTTCATTAGCGTATATATCCATAAACAACAGATTACATTTTTTGGCAGATATTTAAACTTTTAAAACTGTCTCAGGCTGGGTGTGGTAGCTCACCCGTGTAATCCTAGCACTCTGGGAGGCCGAGGCAGCTGGATTGCCTGAGCTCATAGGTTGGAGACCAACTTGAGCAAGAGGGAGACCCCACTTCTAAGAATAGCTGGGCATTGTGGGGCGTGCCTGTAGTCCCAGCTATTAGGGAGGCCGAGGCAAGAGAATTGCTTAAGCCCAAAGGTTTGAGGTTGCTGTGAGCTATGATGCCACGGCACTCTACCGAGGGTGACAAAGAGAGACTCTGTCTCAAAACAAAAAAACAAAAGAACAGTCTCATACTGAAGGTGTGCTATTGTGTCAAACATTTTTTTCACTAAACATTGTTATATACCTGTGGTATGTACATGTAGATACAGTTTATTAATTTACATTATATACATTATTCCCTCATGGAAAGGTACCATAATTTGTTATCCATTATCCTAGTGAGAGAAATTTGAGCACATGCTTTATTTATCACTATTACAATCAATTAGTGATGATCCTTTAATTTGTTTTGCTTGGATTTGAACTTAAGACTGACTTTAAAGCCTGTTCTTTCCTCACCATATAAAATTGCTTTCAAATAATATACTTCTATTATTATCCAGTTTGATTTGGTGGAACACATTAGCATAAGCATTGGATTTTGGAAATGCCATTCTTCTCCAGATGGGACCACTTTACTAATTTTGCTGGACACGAAGAGTGAATTTAATGTAAAGGCAAAGCTGTTGACTACAGTAGCCAGTAGCCACATGTGGTGACTGACACTTCAAATGTACTATCCTAATTGTGGTGTGGTTCTATAAGTGTAAAATGCATATCAGATTTTGAAGAAAAAGTATTAAACTATTTCATAAATTTTTGGCATTGAAATTATAAAACTTTGGATATATAGGATTAAAGAAAAATATCATTAAAGTTAATTTTATCTTTTTAAAAACTTTCTTAGTGTGGCTTTTAGGAAATGTAAAATTATGTATTTGGTTATTGGACATTGTTGGTAAGGGACAGGTTCAGGTGGCTGAAGTGATAGTCTGTCCAGGTGCCAGGTGGGGGCAGCAGATAGTTGCTAGAATCGGGATTCCATGTTGAAAGTCCTAAAGGTGCTTTCTCACCAAGCCGAGAGGCTCAGACAGGCAGGATATCAGCAAAGGGGTTAAATGGGAATATAGTTAGCCAGGACTCAAGGATCAGATCCCGGATCCTGGTTGAGAGCGATTAGAGCCAGGGCAATCTAGAAGAGAAAGTCTGCTCATAAAACAAAAGCTCTAGTATAGCATAGCTCTGAAGTTGCACAATTCTGTGTTTGAATTCTGACACTGTCAAGGTATTTGGGCAAAGCATTTGACCTTGGCAAAGCTCAGTTTCCATGTCTATAAATTGGGGATGATACTATATATATATTTTTGTTGTTGATGTATGTAAAGAGCTTGCATATATATTCACGTATATTGGATATTTGCTATTATTATCATCTATATTTTAATAGGTCATTGAGAAAGCCTCCTTTTGAGGCAGTTGACCCAGGCTGCAGGTCTTACATACATGGGTTTAAAGTATAAAAAGTGTAGACCCACATAAAGCTCTACACTTGTTATTCTCTTTACATCTCTGGGCAGAGATTAGAAAGTTCTCTCAGCTATAAGTGAAACACTGGAGTTCTTACTGTTTTATCCTTTGCCAAACAAAAGACTTAAATAGATTTCTTTTTCTGGCTCTAAGCTGGGTAACATATGCGTTTGTTCATCACAGAAGTCGCCCAGTCCTTTGTTTGGCAAGCGTTAGGGGTGTTCAGATGAATCAAATGCTTACAGTTAGGTGAAAGAGATGTAGTTGCCACATCCAGTGATGAGACGGTGTGATGGGAGACAGAGTGGAGTTGTGAGGAAATTAATTCTATGAGGAAGACAGAGAGGGTTTCAGGGTGGTGTTGAAAAGGAGAGACACTCTTGAGCTAATCATCATCCCGTTGTCTAAACCCCCAGTCTCCCAAGGTCCAATGACCTACTTCTCTACCCCTTCTCCACCACTCCCCAGCAAGGATGCTCTCTGGAGTAGATCACCTGTAGAAAATGCTCCATTTTTCTAAGACCTGAGCTCTGATTTTCCTCTTAGTACCGCCAAACCTCTCCTATTCTCCTAACTCCATTCACAAGGGAATGTTTTTCTCTTTAGAGGGTAGTAGTGTCATCACAGCTCATAGCACCCCAACTCCTGGCTCAAGTGACCCCTTGGCCTCCCCCAGGGCCAGGATTACAGGCAGGAGCCACGGTGCCCAGCCCATTTAGGGACCTTTGAGTGCTTGATATGTGTAAACATAGGTATTTCTGCACAGCATGTGCCTTGACACTCTAGTCATACTCTAGTCCTATTGATTGCCTCTAGCACAGACCTGAGGAGCAAGAGCAATTCTTAGATCATTTTCCTTTTCCATGGAGTTTTAGATATTGCTCTTTGGAATGGTGTTCTTTGTGAAATATTTGCAATTGAAATGTGTAATTCAAAACTAATGACCTGACATCTGCTTATACGAGGAATATTTGATCATGAGGGTTTACGTTGGGTTATAGTTAGATTGTTGACAGAACATTAGGAATTCTGAGGAAAGGCCTTCTGTGAAGGCTTCAGTTTATAGACCTTCAGTTTATACACCAGTTTATTCTTTAATGAGGTGGTCTCTAAAGGGGGGTGCAACCATTTAAGAGGTTTGCAAGGTAAATCAAAGGGGTTCATAAAGGAAACATTACACGTTTGCTTACATTTAGCTTTTAATCACCCTTTTTTAATGTATATGTTTTTGTGTATGTTTTTTATTGTTTTTTGAAACAGAGTCTCACTCTGTCACCCTGGGTAGAGTACTGTGGCATCATAGCTCACAGCAACCTCAAACTCTTGGGCTCAACTGATCCTCCTGCCTCAGTTTTTTTTTCTATTTTTAGTAGAGACAGGTTCTCACTCTTGCTCAGGCTGGTCTAGAACTCCTGAGCTCAGGCTATCCACCCATCTCCCAGAGTGCTAGGATTATAGGCGTGAGCTACCATGCCTGGCCTTATATATGCTTTATAATATTTGTACAAGTATATGATAAATAAGTATATATGGAGGGTGAGCAAAATTTTTTACTGATAGAGCACAAATAATCAAAGAACTCTATAGACAGCTACCTTAATGTATTACTCAGAATTTTTGTGTTTTTTAATGTCCAAAACCCAACTCAAACTAGCTTATGGAAAGAAGGTACTTACTGGGTACTCTAACATGAAAAGACCAGAGGTGCAGGAAGCTTCAAGCGTGGGCATCCCATGCTGCATGGTGGTGTCAGGATGCACCTGTGCTGTCTCTCAGCTCTTCGTGTGGGGAAAGATGGAAAACAGAGCTCTGAACTCACACTCTTCCTACTTACCACCCAGTGGTAGAAGACTCTCTTTCTCGATATTCCAAACTGATTGGTCTAGTTGGGTCCCATGCCCATATCCAAATAAATCACTGTGGTCAGTGGGAGTAGATTTTGGTTATCTGGATCAATCACCTTCTCAGGAAACGGAAGGTATGGATTAACCCCATGGGAACCACATGGCAAAGGTTTTCCCCCAGGTAAGAGGATGGAGACCCAGGTCAGTTGGAAGACTGAATGTGTAGCAGTCTTGGTGACAGTGGGATGATTGCAACGGGAGAGGTCAGGATGAGAAGCCCATCCAAAGATGTTAAGATTTATAATCCAATGAATAATTTCTTCAAAAATTATAAGTGGGCATAAGAAACTAAAGGAAGCTGCTATGTTCATTCTTAGCCTGGAAAATTGTATGTTAAATGTATATTAAGGTGATACCTCCCAGTCTAGGAGAATACCTTTTTCTGATCTTTATTGAAAGGCTAAGCCGAAACTTCTTTTTAGAATGGCTGGCCTGCCTTCTCCAGGTAGACCTATGAGGTGTTCATTGCATTACAGGTTTTGGGGTCAGAATGGCCTTGTTTTGCCTCTTGACTTTGCTGTATACTAGCTGTATGTATTCAGGCCAACCTTCCACAAGCCTCACTGATTCCGTTTGCACCTCCCTGGTAGGGTTGTTGGGAAGATTAAATGAGATTAACTCGTTAGTCCCTAGCACTAAATAAATCGGAACTTTTGTGTTGATGTCGATGATACTGATGTTTTCCTCTTCAAGAGTGTGGGGCTCAGGAAGGGCTGATTCATCTTTGGAAACCCCCAAAGAGCCTGACATGTAGTAGGTGTTCAATAAATAATCTCTGAATAATGAATGAGGGAAAGAATGTAGCTTATTTTGTTTCAAATTATTCCCAAGCGGTTCTCTTGTGAAATGCAGCCTGGACTCGCAGCTCTACCAAAGGACAAATTATTCTTTGAACAGGAAAATTATTTCCTAGCGTTTCTAGCCCTCTGAAATGTGGACTAACATGACTTCAGGGAAACTTTTCAGTGTATAGGGATTTTAGCACTGGCTTTGTGCTGACATACAGAATTTTTCATTGATTATTTTGCTAACTTGTAAAATATTTTTTATCTGTTTTTCCAAAACGACCACAAAAACCCTGAATAAGCTGTTTTCACTGACTTCTCCAAAGACCCTCCCTCACTATAGAAGGGCTGAGAAAGCTGACCTGGCCTGGGATTGTCTGGGATGCTTGAAAGAACAACTTGGAAATGCAAGTTATGGGTTTTCTTGGGACAACTTTGGACTACTCCCGTGACTCTCTGTGTGGTAGGAGTTCGTGAAAAACAATGATTTACAAAAGACAGGCCCTTCTTTTGGGAAATAGTAATCAAGGAAAGTGACATTTTCTCACATGCTGCTGAGGGATTCATTTTTGATGTCTTGTGTTTGTCAAAGAATCCGATATCCTGGAGGTTTTGTCCACAGGGAAACAAAATGGTAACCTTCTCAAAATGCTGTCAGAACTTCTAACCTTGGAGAGGTGTTACCATGTAACCTGGGCTGTCCTCTCAGACCCCAGACTGCCTGCTTATTGTAGACAGAGCAATGATACTGGAAGGCTGGCCAGCTGCAAATTGAATACCCCATCACCCTGCTTCTGAAAGTAAAACAGACAAATGAAGTTGGTAGCTTCCGGGCTAATTACTGATTACAACCAAAGTCACTTTGGACTTCTCATTTAAGGTCAGTAAGATTCTACTTGGAAGGAGAAACATTCCTTAGGTCTAAATTATAGGAGAAAAGGCATTTGAATATGGCAAGTTATCTTTGCTCCACTGCCCAAGAGGAGAAAAATAAATCATAAGACTTGTGTGTGCTAAATAAGGGCCTGAGGGCCCAGGCTGTGAATTGTGGACAGAGGAGGGCATGAAGTGGGCTTCTGCTGGCAGTGTAGTGGGAAGGCTGTGTCTCTCTCTGGCTGACCTCCCCGTGGCCATTAGGACGACATGAAAGGCCGTGCAGGCTGGGGCGTGAGCCTGCTGAAGCCTCTGGCAGCAGCGTGAGCAGTCTGCCGGTCTGGGTGATGTGTCTCCGAGGCAGTGATGAAAGCTGGAACAGGGAATATTTTTACTACAAAGAAAAGCAAAAGAGATGAGGGCAGATTCTGAGCAAGGTCTGTGATGGAAATACAAAATAGGAGGGCATCACTCTCTTCTGCCCTCCATCCTCTCCTCTCCACTGTTAGCCCTACCAACAGAAGGCCATGGGCATTCACACATGAGTTCAACGACTGAACTATTGATTTGAATGGAAATATTGTGAAAGAAAATAACAGTAAAACAAACTTGTTTATAAGGATGATTTGAGAGAATTTTCGATGAAACATCAAGGAGTTATTGCAGATTATATACTATGGAACAGAGTAAGTCAGTTATGGAAATTTGGGGCACTAAATTACTGCCTCCCCAAAGGCCATGAGATTTCACGCAGTAGTGATTGTAACCTGGGATTTATACAGAGATCTAAACTGTTCAAAGCACTTTCTTATATTTCTTTCATTTGTGATGTGTACCAACCCTGTCTGGTTTTAGGGCCCACGTTATTATTTCCCCATGACAGATGATGAAACTTGAGACCACAAAGGCACAACAGACTTGCTCAAGATCACACATCCAGTTAAAGACAGAGCTAGGGCTGGGGTCCGGATCTCCATACCCCTAGCCATTTTCATGTCATCACATAATGCTATCTTTGTTTTAGCGTGACCAGCACATAACATCTCCTGCTTTGATCTAGAACAGTTTTTAGATAACAAACTTTGAGAAAAAGGTGTTAGAGCTTCTTCAGTGGGCAGTTCCATCAGATCTTGGTGTTTGAGGAGCATCTAGGTGCTTATAATGGGAGGGAGGTTATGCTGTTTCTTTCCAAAAGGAACATTTCCTCTTCAGAATCTTTGTTTTGTAAAAATAGAGACTATTCAGTAGCAGCCTGGTACAAAGATAATTAGGATGGCTTGAATAAATTGAGCTCTTGGCAGGTAGTTTTATTTCTCTAAAATTATGCTTGGAGAGTTTTAAATGACTAAGATTTCTCAAAATGTTGGTAAGTAGAAAATGAACAAGTATAATTCCAATTACGTTTATGGATCTAATATTATAATAATGTATTTTACTTAATAAAAATACATTTACTCACAACACAAATACATAGAATGGGCAGAGACAGCTATATCATCAGAAATAATGCTTTGTCTCCCCCTCACTGATATTTACCTTTTCGGCACCAAAAGATATTTACTAGGTGCTATTTCCTGTGAATAACCTCTGTAATTAAAGCAAGTATTCCTTTTTTGTTGTTTTTGAGCGCTCTCATTATGTTTTCCATTTATAAGGCCACAGTAGAATTGAAGATTCCTTTCTTCAGTCACAGGCCATTTGCCATAGGAAAAACCAATGTTACTGCCACTCACACCCAAGAAGGGGCATTGGTTTATAGTAACCAGTATTATGGGCCTTGGGAGCTGTTTAAGATGAAACACTGTCCATAGCTCTCTCTTTCCTCAAGACTAAGAGTTGGTCATCATTACGTATCCCACCAACATCACAGACAGGAAATAGGACCCTCACTGTCTCTGCTGTATGGTTTTGAAGCAGGGTTCAGATATCCCCCCTCACCCAGTTCATGGCTTTATGGAGAAGCTTTGGAGACTACCTTTACTTGGCTGGGTTCTCAGAGTAGGATGGTTTCTGCTTGTGAGCAGGCCTGGCGGGGACATGGGTCACAAGGACTTGCAAGCTACCTCTGGGTCAGGCTGAAGTGCACATTGTATTTACAGAGAGTGGTGGGAAGCACCTTAACCAGGAGTTGAGAACCAAATCATGGTCCGGGCATCCAACAGGGTCTGAGGATGCTGGAGAAGTGGTCTAGCGGGTAAAGCAATACTGCAACCAGGAAACAGTGTCAGAAGCTGGTAGACTTGGAAGAGGTTGGGAAGCTGAGTAGGAGGTGGGTGGGGTTGGTGGTCCAGGATAGAGGTAATGAATGAGGAGAGGTTCTTCTGGAAGCCTGCAGAAGCTCTTTACAGATGGGTGTTCAAAGCAAAGGCTAATTGCAACAAAAACAAAACATTTTCTTTTTTCAAAAATCAATATTTTAAATTGATAAATTATAATTGTATACATTTGTGGGGTACAGTGTGATGTTAGACATCTACAATGTGGAGTGATTAAATCAAGATAATTAACAGATGAGGTCTGACAATTAAGTTTGTGAACTTGTCACTGTGCCCGTATGTTGGCAACACTGTACCAATAGCTCAGTAAGGTTTCATAGCTTAGTATATCAGTGTCTCACTGCAGTGTTTGTGTTGACGTGTGGGAGTGTCTTGCTGAGTAGTGTTTATTAGTGTTGTTGAATATTTTTGTGTGCCATCATGAGAATGTTGGAGCTTAAATTACAGCAATGAACAAACATTGCGTTTCTTGTTAAACTTGGAAAGAGTGGAAGTGAAATAGGGAGATGATAGTCCAAATTTATGGAGATAATGCCACGAAGAAAATGGTAGTATACAAATGGATTGTACGTTTTTCTGAGGGAGAGAAAGTGTCAGGGTGGCCTGTACAGAGGTCAGGGTGGCCAGTAATGTTGCGTGACCGGAGATGCGAACAAGTCATTTTAAACTCACATTGAGCTCACTTTGTGTGCTTGATGTAGGGTATGTTTATTTCTAAATATTATCCTACAAGTACTGAGCAGAACTGAGGAAAACTTTGCAAATATTCATTGAATTGTCTGTCAAAATGGGTGGCCGACTGTGAGAAGCATAGCAGACCAAGTAAACATTGATAGAGAAATAGGAAAATCATAACTGAAGATTTCAGCCAACAACTTATGGCTCTTGCATCATGACAATGCACCAGCTCACACAGAACTGTCAGTGAGGGATTTTTTAGCCAGTAAACAAATAAGTGTATTGGAACTCTCTCTCTACTCTGAAATGGTCCCCAATGAGTTTTTTCTTTACCTGAAGAAAGAAAATATTGAAAGGAAGACATTTTTATGGCATTCGGTACATCAAGGGTAATAAGATGTTAGCTTTGATAGCTATTCCAGAAAAAGAGTTTCAAAATTGCTTTGAAGGTTGGACTAGGCACTGGCATCAGTGCACAGCTTCCCAAGGGGAGTACTTCAAAGGTGACCATAGCGGTATTCAGCTATGAAGTATGTAGCACTTTTCCTAGTATGAGTTCATGAACTTAATTGTCAGGTCTTATATTCATCATCTCCTTTATTTATTATATTTTATGGTGAAACATTTGAAATATACTCCTACTTTGAAATATGCATATCCTATTATTGACTATTATCCCCTCTATGGTACAGTAGATATCAAAACTTATTCCTCCTGACTATCTGAAACTTGGTACCCTTTGATCAACAACTCCTCATTCTTTTCCTTCCCCCAGGCCAGCCCCCATCAGCCATTTTTCTATGCTCTACTTCTATGAATTCAACTTTTCTATTTTTAAAAATATTTTTTCTTTCTTTCTTTCTTTTCTTTCTTTCTTTCTGCATCTCACTCTGTCACCCTGGGGTTGGGTGCCATGGCCCTCATAGCTCACAGCAACCTCAAACTCTTGGGCTCAAGTGATTCTCTTCCCTCATCCTCTCAAGCGCTTGGGACTACACGTGCCCGCCACAATCCCTGGCTGTTTTTAAAGATGGAGTCTCACTGTTCTCAGGCTGGTCTCTAACTCCTGAGCTCAGGCAATCCTCGGCTGCCCAGAGTGCTAGGATTACCTGCACTCAAGCCTGAGTTCAACTTTTTAGATTCCACATATAAATGAGATCATGAAGTACTTGTCTTTCCGTGCCTAGTTTATTTTATTTAGCATAACGGTCTTAAGATTCATCCATGTTGTTACAATAACAGAATTCCCCCACCACACACACACTTTAAGGCTAAATAGTACCCACTGTATATATACACCACACTTTCTTTATCCATTCATCTATTGACATATATACTTTGATTTCATATCTTGGCTATTGGGAATTATGCTGTTATGATCATGGAAGTGCAGATATCTCTTCGATATATTGATTTCATTTCCTTTGGATATATACCCAGAAGTGGGATTGCTAGATCATATGGTAGTTCTATTTTTAGCATTCTGAGGAGCCTCCATCCCACTTTCCATAATGGCTGTACTAATTTATATTCTCACCAACAGTGTACAAGAGTTCCCTTTTCTCTGCACTCCTAACAACATTTGTTACTTTTCATCTTTTGACAAAAAACATTCTGGCAGACTTGAGGTGTTATGTTATTGTGGCTTTAATTAACATTTCAGTAATCATTAGTGATGTGAGCATACATCTGTTGGTTCTTGGTTTGTTTTCCTTGGAGAAATGACTGTTGAGGTCCTTTTTTTTTTCTTTTTTTGTTAAATCATAGCTGTGTACATTGATATAATCATGGGGCATCATTCACTAGCTTCACAGACCGTTTACCAAGTTTCACATATACCCTTGTAAGATGCACCGCCGGTGTAATCCCACCAATCCCCTTCCCTCTACCAACCTCCCCCCTCCCTCCCCTCCCTTTCCCCTTCCCCCTATTCTTAGGTTGTAACTGGGTTATAGCTTTCATGTGAAAACCCTAAATTAGTTTCATAGTAGGGCTGAGTACATTGGGTGCTTTTTCTTCCATTCTTGAGATACTTTACTAATAATATGTTCCAGCTCCATCCATGTAAACATGAAAGAGGTAAAGTCTCCATCTTTCTTTAGGGCTGCATAATATTCCATGATGTACATATACCACAATTTATTAATCCATTCATGGATCGATGGGCACTTGGGCTTCTTCCATGACTTAGCAATTATGAATTGGGCTGCAATAAACATTCTGGTACAAATATCTTTGTTATGATGTGATTTTTGGTCTTCTGGGTATATGCCCAGTAGAGGGATTACAGGATTGAATGGCAGATCTATTTTTAGATCTCTAAGTGTTCTCCATATATCTTTCCAAAAGGAATGTATTAATTTGCATTCCCACCAGCAGTGCAAAAGTGTTCCCTTTTCTCCACATCCGCGCCAACATCTCTGGTCTTGGGATTTTGTGATATAGGCTAGTCTCATTGGAGTTAGATGATATCTCAAAGTAGTTTTGATTTGCATTTCTCTGATGATTAAAGATGATGAGCATTTTTTCATATGTCTAAAGGCCGCCTGTCTTCAGAGAAGTTTCTCTTCAAATCCTTTGCCCAGCCTGTGATGGGATCCCTTGTTCTATTCTTGCTAATGCGTTTGAGTTCTCTGTGGATTCTGGTTATTAAACCTTTGTCGGAGACATAACCTGCAAATATCTTCTCCCATTCTGAGGGCTGTTTGCTTGCTTTACTTACTGTGTTCTTGGCTGTGCAGAAGTTTTTTAGTTTGATCAGGTCCCAGTAGTGTATTTTTAAAGCTGCTTCAATTGCCCTGGGGTCCTCCTCATAAAATACTCGCCCAGACCGATTTCTTCAAGGGTTTTCCTTGCACTCTCCTCTAGTATCTTTATAGTTTCATGTCTTAAGTTTAAATCTTTGATCCAGTGAGAGTCTATCTTAGTTAATGGTGAAAGGTGTGGGTCCAGTTTCAGTCTTCTACAGGTTGCCAGCCAGTTCACCCAGCACCATTTGTTAAATAGGGCATCTTTTCCCCACTGAATGTTTTTAATTGGCTTGTCAAAGATCAAATAACAGTAAGTAGCTGGATTCATCTCCTGGATCTCTATTCTGTTCCAGACATCTACTTCTCTGTTTTTGTGCCAATACCATGCTGTTTTGATCACTATTGATTTGTAGTATAGTCTGAGGTCTGGTAGTGTAATTCCTCCTGTTTTGTTTTTATTTCTGAGTAATGTCTTGGCTATTTGAGTTTTTTTCTGATTCCATATAAAACAAAGTATTGTTTTTTCAAGATCTTTAAAGTATGACAGTGGAGCTTTAATAGGGATTGCATTGAAATTATATATTGCTTTGGGTAGTATAGACATTTTAACAATGTTGATTCTTCCCATCCATGAGCATGGTATGTTTTTCCATTTGTTAATATTTTCAGCTATTTCTTTTCTTAGAGTTTCATAGTTCTCTTTATAGAGATCTTTCACGTCCTTTGTTAGATAAATTCCCAAATATTTCATCTTCTTTGGCACTACTGTGAATGGGATAGAGTCCTTAACTGTTTTTTCAGCTTGACTATTGTTGGTGTATATAAAGGCTACCGATTTATGAATGTTGATTTTGTAACCTGAGACACTACTGTATTCCTTGATCACTTCTAAGAGTTTTGTAGTAGAGTCCCTAGTGTTTTCCAGATATACAATCATATCATTTGCGAAGAGTGAAAGTTTGATCTCTTCTGACCCAATATGGATACCCTTGATCGCCTTTTCTTCCCTAATTTGGTGGCTAAAACTTCCATTACAATGTTAAAAAGCAATGGAGACAATGGGAAGCCTTGTCTGGTTCCTGATCTGAGTGGAAATGATTCCAATTTCACTCCATTCAATATGATATTGGCTGTGGCTTTGCTGTAGATGGTCTCTATCAGTTTAAGAAATGTCCCTTCTATACCGATTTTCTTAAGTGTTCTGATCATGAAGGGATGCTGGATATTATCAAAAGCTTTTTCTGCATCGATTGAGAGAGTCATATGGTCTTTGTTTTTTAATTTGTTTATGTGCTGGATTACATTTATAGATTTACGTATATTGAACCACCCTTGAGATCCTGGGATAAAACCGACTTGGTCATGATGTATAATTTGTTTGATGTGTTGCTGGATTCTGTTTGTTAGGATCTTGTTGAATATTTTTGCATCTATATTCATTAGTGATATTGGTCTATAATTTTCTTTTCTTGTTGGGTCTTTTCCTGGTTTGGGGATCAGGGTGATGTTTGCTTCATAGAACGTGTTAGGTAGTATTCCTTCTTTTTCTACCTTTTGGAACAGGTTGAGTAATATAGGTACTAATTCCTCTTTAAAAGTTTGGTAGAATTCAGATGTGAAACCATCTGGTCCCGGGCTTTTCTTTTTAGGGAGGTTTTGTATGGTTGATGCTATTTCCAAACTTGATATGGAACTGTTCAACATTTCCACTTGATTCTGGCTAAGCCTTGGAAGGTGACGTGCTTCCAAGTATCAGTCAATTTCCTTCAGATTTTCATATTTCTGAGAATACAGTTTCTTGTAATATTCATTAAGGATTTTTTGGATTTCTGAGGAGTCTGTTGTTATTTCGTCTTTGTTGTTTCTGATTGATGAGATTAGAGATTTTACTCTTTTTTTCCTGATTAGGTTGGCCAAAGGTTTATCTATTATTGACCTTTTCAAAAAATCAGCTTTTTGATTTATTGATCTGTTGTAGTATTCTTTTGTTTTTAACTTCATTTAATTCTGCTCTAATTTTGGTTATTTCTTTTCTTCTACTGGGCTTGGGATTGGAGTGTTCTTCCTTTTCCAGTTGCTTGAGATGTCCCATTAAGTTGTTAACGTCCTCTCTTTCCGTTCTCTTGAGGAAGGCTTGCAGTGCTATAAATTTCCCTCTTAGAACTGCCTTTGTGGTGTCCCAGAGGTTCTGATAGTTCGTGTCTTCATTGTAGTTTTGTTCCAAAAAGTTGGCGATTTCTTTCTTAATCTCATCTCTGACCCAGCTATCATTCAGCATAAGGTTATTTAACTTCCATGTTTTTGTATGAGTATGCAGATTCCTGTTGTTACTCAGCTCAAGTTTTATTCCATGGTGGTCCGAGAAGATGCATGGAATAATTTCTATTCCTTTAAATTTACTGAGGTTAGACTTGTGACCTAAGATGTGATCGATTCTGGAGTAAGTTCCACGGGCTGATGAGAAGTATGTGTATTCAGTTTTCTTGGGATGAAATGTTCTGTAGATGTCTGCTAAATCCAAATGTTGGATGGTTAGTTTTAAATCTAAGATTTCTTTGCTCAGCTTCTTGTTGGAGGATTGATCCAACACTGCCAAAGTAGTGTTGAAATCTCCGACTATTATGGAGCTGGAGGAAATCAAGTTGCTCATGTCTGTTAGAGTTTCTCTTATAAATTGAGGTGCATTCTGGTTGGGTGCATAGATATTGATAATTGAGATCTCATCATATTGAGTATTATCCTTAACAAATACGAAGTGACCATTCTTGTCCTTCCTTACTTTTGTTGGTTTAAAGCCTATTGTATCTGCAAATAAAATTGCAACACCTGCTCTTTTCTGATTACCATTTGCCTGAAATATGGATGACCATCCTTTCACCCTGAGTCTGTATTTGTCTTTTAAGTTAAGATGTGACTCTTGTATGCAACAAATATCTGGCCTGAGTTTTTGTATCCAGTCAGCTAACCTATGCCTCTTTAGAGGACAGTTTAAGCTGTTCACATTAATGGAGAATATTGATAAGTCTGGTGAAGTTTTGGGTATTGAGTTTTTCAAAAGTCCAGTGGGTATTTTAAATCCTTTTGCCAGTGTGGAAATTGGAGTTTGATCCGAAGTTTCTGAGTGAGTTTACTTTTGTGGTATAGGATTGGGTTGGTCATTATGGAGGATAGGTCTGAGAATATCCTGAAGAGCTGGTTTGGTTATGGCAAATTTCTTCAACATATGAAAGTCATTAAAGTATTTAATTTCTCCATCATAAATGAAACTCAGTTTAGCTGGATAGAAGATCTGGGGTTGAAAGTTATTTTGCTTTAGGAGATTAAAAGTCGGTGACCACCCTCTTCTGGCTTGAAAAGTTTCAGCAGAGAGATCTGCAGTCATTCTAATATTCTTCCCTTTGAAAGTAATGGTTTTCTTTCTCCTGGCAGCTTTGAGGATTTTCTCCTTCATATTAACTTTAGTGAAGTTAATTATGATATGCCTGGGGGATGTCTTATTGGGGTTGAGTCATGCTGGGGTTTTGAAGCTGTCCGCTATCTGAATTTCAGAATCTCTAAGCATGTCTGGAAAATTCTCTTTCATAATTTCATGCAGAAGGGCCTCTGTGACCAGTGAGGCCACTTCATCTGTTTCTGGAACTCCTATGATTCGGATATTTGCCTTCTTCGAATTATCCCAGAGCTCTAGGAGAGAATGATCTATTTTTGCTCTCCATTTCTCTTCCTTCTTGAGAGTTTGGGAGTGTTCAAAGGCTTTATCTTCGATGTCAAAAATCCTTTCTTCTGCTTGCTCCATTCTGTTGCTGAGGGATTCTACTGTATTTCTCATATCTTTGAGGGCTGCAAATTCTTGCTTCACTATATCTAAGTCTTTGGTGGTTTTGTCTTTAAATTCATTAAATTCTTGAGACAACTTTTGAATTTCTCCTCAAATTCCTAATTCTACTTTGTTAATCTTGTCTGCAATCCAAATTCTGAATTCGATTTCTGACATCTCAGCCAGTTGTTTATGAATGGGATCTTCAATTACATCTGCCATATCTTTCCTTGGGGGGGTTTGATCTATTCTGGTTATTCATGTTACCAGAGTTTTTCCGCTGATTCCGCCCCAGGGTTGTTTTACTCCCTTTGATTTTTTTCCCCTGGGGCTTTGTCAAGGGCCTGTACAGTGTTGTGGCCTGAGAAACTGGGGCCCTGTCTGGTGTGGTGGGGCTAAGTGGTTCTGTCTTGTTTTCAGCTGGTTTCTGTTTCACTTGGTTTCTGTTCCACCCTAGTGAAACAGATACTCTGTATTGAAGTCTCAGCTGTGGAGAAATATCAGCAATTAAGTCATCCCACCCCCCACTGGCAAACAATTGGAAAAGAAAAATCAAACCTTCCTACCACCATGCACCCAGGGCACCACCTGATTTGTCCTCAGGCAATTGGTTCAGTTCAAAAAGTCCAAATCAATTGTCTCAGTCTGCACCTGTCTCGGGTGAGAGAGCTTAAGAGGTCTCTGGGAACTGGATCACAGGGGTCTGGTGACTACTCTGGTGTGGCTTGCTCCAATGCTGTGTGGAGTCTGGAGGAGCCACCCAGCCAATAGATCAGTCTGGGAAGGTTGCTGCCTCCTTCCCCACCTTGCATCACTGTCACACCCAGTCACCGATAGCCCTGCAGTTGGCTGACCCAGTTGCCTGTAGTGAACTGGTACTCCAGGAGTTTGCACCTGCCTGAATCATAAGGAAGTCTGCCAGGCCACTGTGCTCTGCCTCTCTCTAGCAGGAGGAGGTGAGGCCTGACAACCTCAGGCGCTTGATGAAGGTTGGGGGGTCTTCACTCAGGTCCAGTCTCGCCCCTGATTAATGTTACTGACAGAACAGAACAGAACAACTGCAGTTCCCCTGCAGAAGAGAAGCTGAATTGAGTTCCAAATCAGCTTGTCTTTGCTCTTGTATTGTCTATAGGCTGACGAGCCCCTGAGGGCCAGGTGCATCTTAGGTTTAGTAAAGGTGACCTCTGGGTCAGCCCCGCCCTGGGAGTTTCCCCGGTTTGCAAGTTGGAGTAGCCTCAGGCAAATCCTATACTCAGAGTCTCTGGTTGCCCAGGGAGACAGGGGGTGTGGCTTCAGAATATTCGGTAGTGAGCCGTATTGCTAGCAAAAGAGGGCTGCTGTTTTATGGCTCAGGCAACCACTCTCCATTGTAGCTCCCTTCTGGCCAACTGTCCTCTCTCCACTCCCGTACCCCAGAGTCTGCACCGACTGGCTGCAGCACAGCACTGTCTACACCCCTCAAAAAATCGCCCAAGAGTCTGGACCCCTGGGGGACAGGCCTCCAGACCTTGGAGCGAGAGCAGAGGGGAGTGTGGGGAGCACTGGGAGCCTGTGGTTGCGGGCAGAGAACACACACAGCTTTACACAGTTTTATGCCTGGCCGCATTGTCACCAAAAGATGGCTGTCACACTGTGCCTCAGGGAACTGCCACTCCGGTGTGGTCCCCTCTCCGCCGACCGGGACTGGCCTCCAGACCTCAGTGTGAGTGAAGGGGAGCGCTGGGAGCTCAGAATTCCAGGTAGAGACTATAAACAGTTTATACAGTTTTATGCCTGGCAGGAGGATGCCGTGGCACTCTAGTAGGGGAGGTAGGTTTTAGTTTTTAGAGGGTCTCTCCCGTGGAGTCTAGTGGGAGGAACTTTGAACTCTGCCCGATTGTTTGTGGGGCAGTCTGAGCTGTTCTCATGGGGGAGGGGACTCCTGTCCGCTTGGTGATGGATTTTGTACCTTTTGTTTGTATCCTTGTGGTCACAGCTCACCTCAGCCGGTTTGACGTGCGTTTTTCAGCCTTCTCTCTTAGTGCAGCTCAAATCCACCAGGTTACTTGCTGAATTTTTGTCCTTTAACTCTCTACTGGACAGGAGCCTCTGTGGAAAGCTGGATTCAGTCAGCCATCTTGTCTCCTCTCCGAGGCCCTTTGACCATTTTAATATCAGGTTATTTTTTTCCTTGTTATTGGGTAGTTTGTGTTATTATTTACTAGTTTTGAGTATTAACCCCATCTTTATCAGAGTCATGGTTTGCAAATGTTCTCTCCAATTCTGAGTGCTGTTTCTTCACTCTGCATGTTGTTTCCTTTGCTGTGCAGGTGTATAGTTTAGTGTAGTCCCATTTACCTGTTTTTGCTTTTGTTGCTTGTTCTTTTGGGTCATATTTGAGAAATCATTGCCCAGACCAATGTTATAGAGCTTTTCACCAGTTTTCTTCTAGTAGTTTTACAGTTTCAGGTCTTCCATTCAAGTGGTTATTACATTTTGAGTTGATTTTTGCATATGGTATGAGATAAAAGTCTGATTTCATTCCTCTGCATGTGGATATCCAGTTTTCCCAACCTCATTTGTGGAAAAGATTGTCCATTCCCTATTGTATTCTTGGAACCTTTGTTTTTATTCTTGGGATTTTTTTTTTTTTTTTTTTTTTTTTGAGACAGAGTCTCACTTTGTTGCCCTTGGTAGAGTGCTGTGTTGTCACAGCTCACAGCAACCTTCGACTCTTGGGCTTAAGCGATTCTCTTTCCTCAGCCTCCTACAGTAGCTGGGACTACAGGTGCCTACCACAATGCCCGGCTATTTTTTTGGTTGCAGTTGTCATTGTTGTTTAGCTGGCCTGGGCTGGGTTCGAATTTACCAGTCTGGGTATATGTGGATGGCGCCATAACCACTATGCCACAGGTGCCGAGCCAAATGCATGGATTTATTTCTTGCTCCCTATTTTGTTCCGTATTTCTAAGTGTCTGTCTTTATGACAGTACCATACTTAAAAAAAAAGTTCAGATTAATATGAGGGCACAAATGATTAGTTTACGATGTTTGCATTTGTTAGATGAGGTCCCTGGTGTAGTTGTGCCCCTCACCCAGGATGTATCTCACACACCCTACATTATGTCCATTAGATGAGAGCACAACCTTCCCCTCTTCCCCTCCCCCTCCTCTTGTGTAGTGTATTTTAAAGTCAGGTGGTGTGATTGCCTCCAGCTTTGATTGTTTTACTCAAGATTGCTTTGGCTATTTGGGATTTATTTTGTGGCTCCATATGAATTTTAGCATTTTTTAAATTTCTGTGAAAAATGTCATTGGAATTTTGATAGGGATTTCCTTGAAATTGTGGATTGCTTTGAATAGTACGGATATCTTAACAATATTAATTGTTCTAATCCATTTGGATCTCTTTCCATTTCTTGTACTAATGTTTTATAATTTTCAATGTACAGATCTTTCGCCTCCTTGGGAAAATTTATTCCTAGGTAGTATTTTATTTCTGTTTTATTTGTAGCTATTTTAAATGGGATTCTTTTCTTGATTTCTTTTCAGATAGTATGCTGTTCAGGTATAGAAATGCTATTGATTTTTGCTTGTTGATTTTTTTTTTTTTTTATATCCAGCAACTTCATTGAATTTGTTTATAAGTTCTAATAGTTTTTGTACTAGATTATTTAGACTTTTCTATATATAAGATCATTTTGTCCATAACCAAGCACAAATTAACTTTATCATTCCAATTTGGATGCCTTTTATTTCTTTCTCTTGCCTAATTGTTTTGGCTAGGACTTCCAGTACTATGTTGAATGGAAGTGGCAAAAGTGGGCATCCTTGTCCCTGGTCTTAGAGGAAAAGCTTTCAGCTTTTCACTATTGGGTATAAGGTTAGCTGTGGAGTTGTCATATGTGGTTTTATTAGGCTGAGGTACTTTCCCTCAACATAATAACATACCTAATAAATCTTATATACCCATATAGCTAATATATTAAGAATTTTTTTTAATCAAAAAGGATATTGAATTTTGTTAAATACTATTTCTGCCTCCCTTCAGATGATCATATGATTTTTATCCTTCGTTTTGTTAATGTGGTATATTACATTTATTGGTTTCCATATGTGAAACCATCCTCGCATCCCAAGGGTAAATCCTATTTGATCATGGCGAATGATTCCTTTCATGTGTTGTTCATTTGGTTTGCTAACATTTTGTTGAGAATTCTTATATCTCTGTTCATCAGGGATATTGGCCTGTAATTTTTCCTTCTTGCAGTGTCTGTGTCTGGCTTTGGTATCAGGGTAATGCTGACCTTATAAAATGCCTTTGTAAATATTATCTCTGCTTTGACTTTGCTTTAATAGTTTGAAAATAATTGGTATTAGTTCTTTACGTGTTTGATAGAATTCAGGCACGAAGCAAGCAAGTCTTGGGCTCTATGATGGGAGATATTTTGTTATTGATTCAGTCTCCTTATTATTGGTCTGTTAAGATCTTCTATTTCTTCATGATTTTGTCTGGTTGTGTCTAGGAATTTGTCTACTGAGATTATACAGTTTGTCGGCATATAATTGTTTGTAATAGCTTCTTATAACCCTTTGTATTTCTGGGCTATCAGTGAATACATTTTCTAAGGAGAATGTTAGGAAACACTTCCTGCCTGGGCTCAACAGTAAAGCCTATTAACTGGATAATGGGAAACACTGTTTCCAAGGCTCTGGTGGCAACAGGCTTGGAAAGGCCTGAAGGGCCCTATCTGAAGGGTAGATACGGGAGGGCCAATGTGATGGCAAAACCAAGGTCTGGGTAAACACGGAAAGAAGCCTACAAGATTCTGTTTTTCAGGCTCTGTGAGTGAGATGTGAAGAGCTCAGAATGGGGATTTAATTTTTTTAATTAGGCTTAAGGTTTCTCTAGACAAAAAGCTCACCAGGTTAGAGTTGCTGTGTAATACCCGATGGAGCGGTTTCCAGCTTCAGTGAGGCAGGCAGCTGCCTCTCTCTGGGTCTTTCTAATGTCTCTCTATTAACTGCCACCCGCAGCGGAACTTCCCTTGGCTCAGAAAAATTAAATGCATACTCCTTTAGGAGAAAAGAGCAGGCTTTTCAACATTAATGCTTCTCTCTTTTTAACTCCTCATAGTCTTTTTGCATTTCATTTCTAGTACAATGTACCTTAGCTCTGGAGTAGTTTTGAATTTTTATGCAAGCAATTTATCATAGAGTGTTAGAGCCATAAAGAGCACTGGAAATCATCTGGTATAAAGACATTATTTTGTAATTAGAAAATTGAGGCCCTGGTATTTACCCAGAGTGGTAGGTGGTAGAGCTGCATTTAGAACCCGAGTGTTCTTGTTGCAGGAAAACAAGGCCCAACGGAGAGAAAGAGCACCCAAACACCACATTCATAAGACAAAGGGCTTTATTCACCATCCGAGCTTATGGAAGAATTCCAAATGGCCACGCTCCCCGACTGCCTTGGTCTTTCCCTTTTTATTGACAGTCAAAAAGTTCCACCCCACAGGTACCCTTCTCATTGGCCAGTTTGAATCAAGCTGGAGATGCTATTCCCGCCCCCAAAGAACTACAGGATTTCACAGAACTTGGAAATTTCCAAGTTTCAGGAAGTTAAGTTTACAAATTCCCAAGAGCTGAGTCACTGTGGAGAGGACCCTGCATGTGTATCCGTGTGGTCTCCTTGAGAAGACCTGTTCTCCTAGACCTCACCCTTCTTGGGTATCCTCTCTCATTCTGACTTCATTACCCCACGTGTAAGACATGGGAATAATACACTTATGTCAAAAGTACATTTCAAAGACGTTTATAGTAAACACGAGGATGCCATCAGATTGTGGAGGAAGGGAAACGTTTTACTGTTTCCTGTTTGGATTACGGACCTAGATGTGGTAATTAACTTTTCATAGCCAGTTAAAAGGCAACAGATACAATGAGAACAGAAAGTAAAAAGCAGCCTTTGCTGTTTGCTCCTAAAACTGGACAGTCCATTGATGAGTGAAAATGAGTTATAATAAAAGAGATTTATTTCTAGGTCAAATATAAATGAATGAGTTTGACCTTACCAGTTTAGTTAACCAAATTCCTCTGTGATATAACAGAAACCATTTTTTTCCTCATTCCTGTAATATTTCTTTCTCAAATCTCTCAGATTTGAGGAAGAAATCATCTTGAAATCAATCCGATCAACCTGCTGGCTTCACCCAGGTGATGGCAAACACGGATGACCATTCATTTGCTTTTTCATTGCTTATTTTCTCTCTGCCTGTGTGTCTGCAGCTTTGTGTAACGACAGGAGGTTCTGGGGAGGTGAGCAGATTCATCCCACTGGTTACCCCTGCCAGAGGAGAGAGGATGGAGCGTCAGGCGGGTGTGTGCACTGGAAAATAGTTGGGGACTATTAACCGAAGACCTTTTCTCTTTTGGAAGACAAAAGGTCCCTTTTAACCGATTTACCGGTGATCTTTTCTCTTTTAGAAATATCCCCTTTGTTTCTTTCACACAGCCAGATAGCAGCTCATACTCTTTCCCTGGGGGTGTGTGGTGTATGTGTGTGTGTGTGCAGTGAATAAAGGGAAAACACCCCCTATTCTCCATGGATTTGGTTCCAGAAGCCTCAGTCCATCATCAATAACTTTCTGAGAGAGGGAGTATGGGAAGTAAGTTCAGATTTTTGCATGTCTTTTCCACAAGTAACGTTTTCCATTTACTCTTATGTATAGTTTTGTGTGCATATGTCTCTGTGGCCCTGTCATGCCTGCTTTGAGACATTATATGACTTTAGAAGGTCCTTGTGCTACCTGCACACTTAACAGTTTAGCCATGGAATGAACTTTTGGGGGCTAACTGCTTCTACAGAGTTTAAAGCAACGAGGGCTCCACGTGGAGTCATTATCTGGTATCTCTGCAGTATCTGGTACCTCCGATTCCTAACCTGTTTTCAGAAATTACAATTATTCGACTTCTCATCATATCCATCCTCCCACCTTCCCCCGGTGGCTGATCATTTACCATTTCTCCTTCAGCTTTCCATCCTTGTGCGTGCCCTTTCTTCCTCCCTCTCTTCTTCCCCTTTCCCCAGGTTGGCTGGAAAAGCAGGAGGGCCGAGTGCCCTAGACAGCAAGGTTTTCCGGTCCAGATTCTCATCCCTTACCCAGTGAAGAGTTCTTGTGAGCCCCTTAAACTTTGAGAAGGGAACTTCTCCAGTTAGGCCATATGAGTATATGCCAGTGAGCTTTGCAACTGGACCCCCCTAAGCATAAGAATACGTACATTTATATGAATTTAGAACACACATCATGAAACATGGAGACTGCCTCCAGAGGGGAAGGGGCAAAAGGTGGCTATGAAAGAACCAGACCAGCACCATCTTAGGAGTTAAGTTTCGCTCCCCCCCCACCATTTCACTCAGTAAGTTTAACTTTCCAGGCAAGCCCAGGCAATTCCCCAAAATCATGAGACAACTTCCCACCAATCAGGGAACCCCCCCACCTGACTAATCCAGATGTGCCCCCTTTGTTTCAACCTGTGCATGCCCACCCGCTGCGCGGGACCATAAAAACCCCCTGCTCAAGAGCTCAGGGCTCCTGGCTCCCATCCATTGTAGCAGAGACCCTGGGGAGCCCAAGTTCGAACTTGCAATAAATGGCCCTTTTGCTTTTGCACTGGACTCGGTTCCCTGGTGGTCTTGTGGGGGATTTCAAGATCTGGGCACAACAGCTATCAAAGCTTGCACTGTGTGGCTTTGGACCATATTTCTAAAATGATACCCTGAAAAGTGATTCTTTCTGGGGAAGCTGAGGCAACAATAAACATATCTACTGTGAGGCCATTCATTCTGCAGATCTGTGGAGTAATGAGGATGACCCTGCAGACATCATAAATTCTTAGTGGCTCTGACCAGTACTGTTAACCCATAGTAGTACACAGCTCTGGACATGAGTTCTGCCCCCAGTCCCCAGTCTGGACATCAGGCTTTTGCTGTACTATGTAGGTGGGAGGATTTGTGCAGTGGCCGATCGAGAGAGAGACAGCTTGTTCGATCTCATACAGCGAGGAGTAAGGCTGTCATTATGAGAAGTGTGGGAAAAGGAACATCATGACACTGCCTCAGACAAAATAGCACTGAGGGGCTTGCTGAGATGCTGCACAGGTAGAAAGGGCCATACTGCATATGGAAACCAGAGACATCAGGTGGGGACACAGGGGAACGAGTGCTCCACGTGGAGTCAGGTTTTTTTTTTTTTTCCAGTTTTTGGCCGGGGCTGGGCTTGAACCTGCCACCTCTGGCATATGGGGCTGGCGCCCTACTCCTTTGAGCCACAGGCACCGCCCACACATGGAATCAGTTTTGCTTCTCAATGTCTTTTTCTCTTTGTGGCTTAATAGCAGTCTGCAAATCACTTCATCTCTCCCCATCTCAGTTCCTACCTCTATAAAACAATGAAGTGTACCCTACCTACCTCTTAGGGGACTGTCAAAATCCGACACGGCAACATACGTCAATCAAAATTGAAGCCGTGAGTGTGGCAGGTGTTATCTTTTTGAGTGAGACTTAATGTAGCATCAGAGGCCAAGAAATAAAAAGTTGAAAAGCAGTGCACGTTGCAAGTGGTGGTAATGGTAGCAGAGACTAATGTACTGAATACCTGTACAAATCTCAGAAGATTTGCATGCATTACTGATAATCTTGGCAACTCTGGAAACTGGCATTTTTATTCCAATTTTACCAACAGAGTTAAGTGATTTGTTTAAGAAAGGAATTAGACTCAGTCCTGCCTATTTCCAGAGGTGTGCTCTTATCTCTATCTCATGTGGCTCCCCCAAATTCTTTGCATATTCATAGGCAGTAAGTATGCATATTCATAGGCAGTAAGTAAGCTTAAAAGTCAGAAGTGTGATTCTGACTTTTAAGCTTTTCATTTTTTGTGACTTTAGTCCTCAGCCCTGTAAGTTCTCACCTCCCAAGTGTGGCATGGTCTTTGATCTAGCAAATCTGTTGTAAAAATCTTCAGACTGGAGACTGGCTTTCCCACTGGCCTATACACTGAGTTCTGACCAGGCGGCATTCATGCATCCTTCTCCTGGCCCTGGGGGAAGCATGAAAGACCTACTGTGTGCAGACTTTCCTTCCCACCCACAGAAAACCACAGCAGCTGCAACAAGGCTAAGGCTGAAGCATGTGCATGGGGAGGATGAGGCTTTTAATACTGGAATTAGTTTTCTATTATTGAAACAAATCGCCACAAAAACAGTGGCTGAAAACAACACAAATTTATTATTTTAGAGTCTTTAGGTTGGAAGTCTGGCCTGGGTCTCCGGGGGCCGACATCAGGTATCACAGGGCTGTTGCGTTCCTTTCTGGCATCTCTTGGGGAAAGGTTGTTTGCACGGCTTTTCCAGCTTCTGGAGACTGTCCACATTCCTTGGCTTCTGGGATCCTTGCTCCATCTTTAAAGCCAGAAACTCTCTGAATCGTTTCCAATCATATTTCTCTCTGACTGACTATAGCTGGGAAAGATTCTTCACTTTTACAGATTCACATGATTAGACCAGGCTACCTGGACAATCCAGGCTACTCTCCCCATCTTAAGGTCCTTAACCTTAATTATATTTGCAAAGTCCCTGTTGCCAGGCAAAATAATTTATTCACAAATTCTGGGGATTCAGATGTGAACATCCTCGAGGGGCATTTTTCTACTTATCACAATCCCTATTCATGTCAATGGAAAGTACCATGAGGTTTTATCACAATTCTGGTCTTATTGCTGTTGTCCTTAATTCATTTGAATACATGTGGTCCCCAGGTTATGGACAAGACATGTTTCTGAGAATGTCTTTAGGTCGATTTGTATGGAACTCAGATCCCTGATGAACAGTGCATATGTGGTAATAACAACAGCACTATAATGGCTCATGTGGCAATAATACGGTATAATAATATTTTACAGAAACTATTGTGCTCTTTTAATTCAAACAAACAGAACATAAAACAAATTCATACAAAATGTTTAGATAGGAGACATTTAAAAAAGGAACATTAGGATGGATGCCTGTAACTCAGTGGTTAGGGTTCTGGCCACATGCACCAGGCTGGTGGGTTCGAACCTGGCCCAGGTCTGCTAAACAAACAAACAAACAAACAAACAAAATATCCGGGTGTTGTGATGGGCGCCTATAGTTCCAGCTACTAAGGAGGCTGAAGCAAGAGAATTGCTTGAGCCCAAGTGTTTGAGGTTGCTGTGAGCTATGATACTACAGCACTCTACAGAGGGTGACAAAGTGAGACTCTGTCTCAATAAAAAAAAAAATAAAATAGAAAAGGAATATTAAAGGTTAACACTCACCTATGTTGTATCAACGTCTTGCTTACTGCAAGGGGTATTTTTGAGGCAAGAAGTTAGGCTGAAGTTAACTGGAAGATGACAATAGAGAGGGTGCTAGAGAATCAGGATTTGTTTCTGTTGCTGGAGGAGGGGAGCTTACTGTGGAAGTTGGTTTCTTGGAAAAGGTATGTAGGGTTGTTTGCACAGGCTCTTCCTTTTTTTTTTTTTTTTTGTAGAGACAAGAGTCTCACTTTATGGCCCTCGGTAGAGTGCCGTGGCCTCACACAGCTCACAGCAACCTCCAACTCCTGGGCTTAAGCGATTCTCTTGCCTCAGCCTCCCGAGTAGCTGGGACTACAGGCACCCGCCACAACGCCCAGCTATTTTTTGGTTGCAGTTCAGCCGGGGCCGGGTTTGAACCCGCCACCCTCGGTATATGGGGCTGGCGCCCTACCCACTGAGCCACAGGCACCGCCCGGCTCTTCCTTTTTGTAATCATAAATGGCCTTATAGCATCTGACGTTCTCACTACCTGCTTGGTAAACCTTTGTCAACTGCTCAGTGTTAGGCTTTTGCTCTTCCAGCTTAGCAAATTCTGCTTCAGTGAGATGAAAGAGGTTCAGCTAATTCTTTTGTTGTAAACGTCCTTGGCTCTGGATCTTCTGATTCTCCCTGTTCTTATATTTCTAACAGCTGCTTTCCTATGAGACTTACCACTGGTGTAAATACACTGCGCCAATAAGCCACTTTGTTTACATGTGCGGAAGAAACCAATTCCTGAATTAGTAATTTAATTATTTAATTATAAATAATCCTTTATGGGAGCCCATTTGTAAGTACTTAATGCCTCACGTTGGGTTGTCCATAACCCAGGGACTGCTTGTATTTCTGTCTGATTAGTTAATGCTGTCTAACATTGACCTTATGGTGCTTGATATGTACAATTCACAGAACATTTTGGCCTCATGGAAGTTCTGAGTTAAAAGCAGTAAGAAAAGGAAGAAAAATAGCTTTACTTAATGCAATTTGCTTTTTAGTCAATATTTATGAGTAAACAAAATAGAAGAAACCATGATTGACTCTCTGGGAGTTGTCCTGAGGCTAAATCTGTTAATCATTTAAAAAGAGTCAAATCTGGAAATAACCTGTCACAGCAAAATCTTATAAAAGGTGAGGTTGAGGTTGAGGTTGAAATGTAATAAAGTATTCTCACAAGAATTCCCTTGTTCTTCTAGAATGTGGTTCAACAATGATTAAGAGCTGCAGGTACTATAGAGTCTTTCTACGGAATGAAAATTACACATAGATCTATACTTACCCACTTACCGATTTAACCTGATAACAGCAGGTACCTGATAATCAGACATTCATTCAAGAAAGATGGAAGTGACAAGTTTAAGTAAAGATGCAGCTACAGTAAATTTAAGCTTCTTTTTATGTTAAGAAGGTAGCTATAAAGTACTACCTCTGGGATGGTAATATGAGGAGTTCCATGATTCCCCCCCCCACCCCAGTGAAACAAGCATAACTACTGAAAACTATTTAAAAATCTCCCAATCATTTAAAGTCTGTAAATTGCCCTAAGGATATACAACAAATGAATAAATATATATTTTAAAAAAACTATGAAGTAAAAGAAAGAAAATCTACTAAAATTTGGTAATAACAGCAAAAGTCTGGCATTTGAGCCATGACTTTCCCACTAGCAGATCAGCTTGACAAAAGCTCTGCTTCAGGTGGATGTGGCCAAGAAAGCAAGATCCCTCTTCCCTCAGCTCCTGATCAAGCGATAAGGTATTTCACCAGGAGGGGCAAGCTTTCAGCATGTTTCATTCCTTCAGATCCTGGGGTGAAAAGGATACATTATAGGTAAGTGCATCCAGGAGGTTGGACAGGGAAATCCCTTCCTTTCCTCAGCCTGCACACATAAGGCAGAGGAGCTACCCCAAGTGTGGTAGGCTGAGAATACCGGGGCCCAAGTCATTCTCATTCCAGCTCGCTCATAAGGCAGATATTCCAAGCTCATAGTGAGAAGTCAAGAAGACTAAAAACCACTGCATCTGCCCAGTGCTTAGAATAGTGGCTCAGAGATTTTTCCCAAAGGGGAGATAGCCCATATAAAAAGAGATCTCTGAAACTTTCCCTAAAGACACTGACTTTTTTTACAGAGTATGGGGGGAAATTCAAGCCTAAGTGTGCTGTCAAATAAAATTGAAATTTTGGTAGTAATCAAGTAAGAGAGAGAGAGAGGTCAAGAGAAGGCTAGTAGCTTCTTTAAATTAAGAGTAACAAACGAATTCAAGGCTAGTTAGTTTGCCAGTGAGAACTGGAAGGAGACAGCTAAGAGAGCCCTCCTCAAATCAGAACAAATCTCCAAGACTGGTCTCAAAAACTATCACTGTCTGAATTTAATTTAGACTGTGGAGCAATTTATGTTCAAGGGTATATTAAACAACAGAGCTGGTATTTAGTGGAGCCTACAGCTGGATGTGATATGAAATGAGACAGATATTTTAACAGATCAGAGAATGGGACATTCATGAAGAGGCTTGCTAGAATTACTGTTATCCCAAAGGCTTCATCTTTGGTAGGGAAATAAGAATTAAAATAGTTCACTCAAGTTACTCAAACAATAAAAAAATAATGAAAATAAGATGGGGATGGGAATCAGTATCTAGAATTGTGACAATATGTTACTAAAGATATCTAGTATTCAACAGAAAATTGTGAGACATGCAAGAAACAGGCAGGTGTCCCCCATCCCCAGGGGTGGGGGAAGCAGCAGCAGCTGCCTGTGAGAGGGTTTACATGTCAGACTTAACAACAACTTTGAAACAATCATTATAAAAATGTCCAAAAAGTTAAAGGAAGCCATGCTTAAATAAGTATAGGAAAGCATGATGACAATCTTTATCTTATCAAATAAAGAATATCAATAAAAAGAAATTAAAAAACAACCAAGTGGAAATTCTGGAATTAAAGTATAATAATTGAAATGAAAAATTCTCTAGAGGGGTTCAATAGTAGATTTGAATTGGCAGAAGAGAGAATTGGTAAACTTTAGATAGAGATTATACAATTTTAAGAGCAGAGAAAAAAGAAAAAACATGGGAGACATGTGATACATACATACAGTTACATACAGAATCACAACTACGCACATGCTATAAGAGTACCAGAAGGAAAGGAGAAAAAGACGAGTGGAAAAAATATTTGAAGAAATATGACTAAAAACTTCTCAAATCTGATGAAAATCACTGCTTATACATTCAGAAAGCTCAGCAAACTTCAAACAGGAGAAACTCAGAGATCCATACCCAGACATATCATAGTAAAAATAATAAAAACCAAAGAACAAAGAGAAAAATCTTGAAACAACAGATAACAAATGTTGGGGAGGGTGAGGAGAAAAGGGAACACCTATGCTATTGGTAGGAATGTAAATTGGTACATCTGTTATGGAAAACAGTATTAAGGTTTCTCAATAAATATGTCAATTATCTGTACTCTCATGTTCATGGAAGCGTTATTCACAATAGCCATGTCTAACAAAAAAACTGTTTGTTTTTTTTTCTTTTCTCTTACTCAACAACAATCAACACAGAAGCTTCTGTGGCCCCCAAATGTGTGAAGGTTTTTCCTCCACCGGCAAACAAGTGATTGATTCTGCACCGAACACCAGATGGGTGTCTTTTTAATTCAATTCTGACAGTATCTATTTGGAGGTAGCCTTAGATCTCACAGGTTGAGGGCTTAGTTCCACAAGACTGTACCCCACTTCTGATACCAATCTTCCACCCTAGGTTATTTTATCTTTATAGACCGACTGTCTATAAACTGAGATCCCATGACTCACTCCTTGGCCTTGATTAATTTCCTAGAATGGCTCACAAAATTCAGGGAAACACATTTACTTGTTTATTATAAAGAAAATTACAAAAGATACAGATGAATAGATAGATACAGTGAGGAATGGGAAGGGGTACATAGCTTCGTGCCCTCTCCAGGCATGGCCACCCTTCAGGAACCTCCGCATGGTTGGCTGTCCAGAAGCTCCATCTTCTTGAATCTTATGTGGAGACTTCATTGGATAGGCTTGATGGACAACCATGTAGATACAATATAATTAGGCAAAAAGGGCATGACCTAGTACTAGCAGAATTAGAAGGGAAACGTAGCAAGGCTTGTGTGTTCAGAGTCTTCATGGAGCATTCTTTCCTCCAGGGTATTGGGTAGGACACTTCTGGTGGAGGGGTCTTATGGCCTACAATATACAGGGTAAATCAGAGAAGTTCTTTACAACCAGATCTAAGACAGAAAGGCAGGGGGAGATCAGTGTATATCTTTGGTTTCTACAACCTGCTTTTGGGAGAAATAATAAGGGCTATGGAGTTATGAGCCAGGAATCATGGCTGAAAACCACATTTTGGGGGGTATATATATATGCATATGTAATATCACACTGAAACAATATGCATCTATAGATGAATGGATAAAGAAAATGTGGAGTGCATATATATAGTGGAATATTATTCAAATGTAAAAAGGAAGCCTACCATTTGCAGCAACATGGGTAAAGCTTGACGGCATTATGCTAAGTGAAATATGTCAGAGAAAGACAAATACTGCATGATATCACTTATATATGGAATCTAAAAACTCAATCAATCCACAGAAGCAGAGAGTAGGGCCCAGGGGAGTGAAGGAAATGGGGAGGTGTTGGTCAAAGTGTACACACATTCAATTACAAGATGAATAAGTTCTGGAGATATAGTGTACAGCATGGAGATCATAGTTAACAATACTGAACGGAATATTCGACATTTGGGAAGAAAGCAGGTATTAAGGGTTCTTTCTCCCCCACACACAAATAGTAACTGTGATGTGATTAATATGTTAATTAGCTTAATTTTGGTAATCATTTTGCATTGTATATCTATGTCAAATCATTGCACTATATACCTTAAATAGTATACATAATTTTTGTCAATTATAACTCAAAGTTGGAAAAAAGAAAAACTGAGACCATTGAGAGAAAAATGAGATATACATTAGTAAGATTAGCAGCTGACTTCTCATCAGAAACAATGGAGGCCAGAATAAGGATGTATCCTAATTCAGTAATGCTGAAGCACATAAATCATAGGCTTGTCAGTCTGCGGCCCCAGCAAGGAAGCTCCGCACGTGGTCGATCATGTGCCTGCGCTTCCTAATCCTATGTGCATTGCAGACATCACTAATTAATCACAATCTTCCTTTCCTTTGAACTAAGTCTCAGTCTCAGAATATTCATAAACAACCATCCAGGAAGCCACTGCCAGTCAACCAGAGTATGCAGAAGAGATGCAATACAGAATCGAGCATCCCAGCCTCATTCACGGGTGAGGAAGTCAGGGGCTGGAAGTCACCTAGAGTTGGAGGCAGACAAGGACATGTTGTTGGAATCTTCTTACACCTGGTCCACGGCACCACTCTGCGTTTGTTCAGATCCAGCCAGTATCACCGGCCCTTTTAAATTTCTACCCCAGGAACTTTCTGAATTTTAATCACCACCAAACTTTGCTTGTCTTATCCATATGAAGTGAGCTGTAGGACTGGAGCATTCAAGCTTGAAAAGGAATGATTAATTAGCACCGAGAGCAGTGGTTTTATATATATATATATATATTTTAAAAATCCCTCTCTCATAAGCATATTTCAGCTTTCCCTGGGGTTTGAAGCATGTTCCTGGATACACATGTCTCCATCTTTCTATAGGATGTGGGCTGGACTCTGCTGGTGAGACTAATCACTACTAGGACCTACAGGGAGTTCTAAATTCCCATACCTAGTCTCTCATCTGTCTCAAGATTGACAGGTGCTTCAAGTTAGCAAACTATAGCAAATGTATAGTTGGTTCATACTCATTACAACGGACAACTAGAAGGTGACACCTGAGTGTGCCTCATGCCTTAGGGTTTTCATTTACCTATTTGGTTAGGATTTCCCCCTTGTTTCTCTCTTAGATTGAAGAATCAGCTCTGAGAGCTCAATTGGAGGGAAATCAGTTACAGAAAAAAGAGTCTCCTGCCCCTGGCCAAATAGATGAGGAAATGTCAGCTGTTGAGTTAGGTGAATCACAGCCTCCAAGGAGAATTCTGCAGAGCCTCTTTTGACTCACTCTTTCTACTGCTTTACTGTAGTACAGTAAAGTACTTGTCCCCTGTCCCAGGCAAGCCCATCCCTGCATCCTGGAAGGTTTCTTCCTTTCTCAGGTCTCCCAGCTGGGTGGGGTTGGTGTTGACGTTCCAGAAGGCCCAGCATACAGCTGTTTTCTCTTGTTTACTGATACTAATGCCTGGTGCTGTCACCACTGCCTTCTGTTCTCCCACCTCCTACCTACTTAACTGATTTTGATGGGGGACCAGTTTATGGTGAGGACTGCCAGATAGTATCTGTGTCACAGGATTGCCTGGAAGTACTTTGTCAATAGTTACCTACTACCTTATTTATTAATTCAATTCACTCAGTTTTCACAGACACACTTATATGAAATTGTATAGGATGGAAAAGTGTGTCTCATCTGTTTGGTTTCTTTTTGGAATCATTCCTGCTTTTCAGATCACAGCCCCTGAGTCTGGGAATGACTGGCAGTGTTGGGAAAGTCGACAGGCTGCCTAGGCTTCGGGTGGAGTTCAGGCCTCCTTGCACTGAGATCTGGTTTCTTCCACCAGAGCCCTGCCGTTAGGGAGGCCATGACGGATACTTTATCATGCTCTGCCAGCTCCCTTGAGTTTTAGAACCATCTGATATTTACCTTTTGTACAGCTTTGCCATGGCATAACTGCATTGTAATTTTAATCACTGCATCACCTTGGACTGCCTTTAGCTTTTATTTTACTTATAAATGAAAATATACATTATTTATTATAATTCAGGGGAATTATTCTTTGCTGGCATTGTGTTTGAGACCATTATGGAAATGTACTGGGTGCAGGTATTTGCTCTATAAGAAATCTTTAAGAGCATCTTCATAGTTCAGATAATTCCTGGGTCAATGGAGTCCCTTCTGAAATGATAGGAGAGGTTCAAGATTAAACAAGGCCTTTGTGAATGCTGAGGAATATTAACTTTGCTGGGAACGTCACTGCAGCCCACTTTCACAATTTCCATGATCATTCTCTGGGTCAGCTTAGATACCACACTCAGACTCTTTTTAGGGTTAATAGGAACAAACCAGCAAACATCTTTCTGACTGTATAAAATAATCAGTGATTGAGGTAGAAAACTTAGTAGGAAAGATGGAGGAGGGTATTTATATCACATACCCAGTAACAAACAACTTTTCAAAAATCCCCATTAAGGCCTGGCATGTGGCTCATGCCTAAAATCCTAGCACTCTGGGAGGCTGAAGCTTGTGAATTACTTCAGTTCAAGAGTTCAAGACCAGTCTGAGCAAGAACAAGACCCTGTCTCTATTAAAAATAGAAAAACCAACTTGGCATTGTGGCAGATGCCTGTAGTCCCAGCTACTTGGGAGGCTGAGGCAAGAGGATTGCTTGAGCCCAAAATTTTGAAGTTGCTGTGAGCTATGACATGATGGCACTCTTCCAACGGCGACAAAGTACAACTGTCTCAGAAAAAAAAAAAATCTCCTTTAGACAGATTTGCTCTCTTCCAAAGCCCTTTCTCAATTGCTTTGCCCCCATAAGTTTCTTTCTCCTTTCTCTTTTCTGAACAGCACCGGCCTTCTCTTTGCCACAGCTTATTCACGTGCTCAGTAAATCAAAAGTTTCCCCAGTAAACAGGACCTATGCTTCCTTCCGAGAGACTTAGCCACCATTTTTGGCTGTTTAAAGTCTTGTTTTCATCCTAGATGATCAAAATATTTTCTCCAAATGTACACTGTACTTTCCCCAAGAGACATTCTGGTGAACAAAGAGCTCTACATCTTGTGACATTAATAAATAAAGACTGCAGAAGACAGATGCTAACAAGACTTGAGTGCAATAGTAAGATGGATTTTCAGCCTCAGTGCTGTTGACATTTTGGGCTGGGTAATATTCTGTTGGTGGTGGGGGGCTGTTCTGTGCATTGTAGATATCTTCCCAGTAAAAGGCTAGTAGTACCCTATGCTCTTAGTTGTGACAACCAAAAATGTCTCTAGACATTGCCAAAGTGTCCTTGGGGAGTACAAAATTACCTTGATTAAAAACCAGTAGTAACATGGGATTCTAATAATTCAGACAGGAGACATTTTTGAATCGCTGGGGATTGGTGATGGTGTTCCTGACTTTTCTTAAAAGTATCCTCAATGTAGCTTACCATGAGTAGCTGTATGTGGCATGATATATTTTTAAATCTCTGTTTATTCCCTGATGACCGATTAGGTTATCTCTGTTATACAATTCTTTCTCATAGGAGCCAGCTCCACTGATACTTAGAGGGAATTTGTAGACCTACCATTTGATCCTATAATCCCTCTATTAGATATTTACCCATAGAAAAAAAGGTATTTCATAATAAAGACACTTGCATTTGAATGTTCATAGCAGCACAATTCACAATCTCAAGGATGTGGAAACAACCTAAGTGCTCATCAATACATAAGTGGATTCATGAAATGTGGTCTATGTATACCATGGAGTATTTTTTTTTTTTGTGGTTTTTGGCCGGGGCTGGGTTTGAACCTGCCACCTCCGGCATATGGGACCGGCACCCTACTCCTTGAGCCACAGGCACCGCCCTATACCATGGAGTATTACTCAGCCATAAAAAAGATAGTGATCTCTCGTAACAATCTGGATGGGACTGGAGACCATCCCCCTAAGTGTAGTATTGCAAGAAAGGAAAACAAAACACCACATGTACTCAATATTAAACTAGAACTAGTTGATTAGCACCTATGTGCTTACAGGGAAGTAAAACCCAGTGAAATTCAAGTAGTGGGGATGAAGAGAAGGGGAAGGGTAAATTCACACCCAACGTACCCATTGCACCAGTACATTGCACACTTTCTGGGTGAAGGGAATGCCTATAACTTTGACTTAAAATATACAAACTATGGAACCATATTGTATATATGCCCCATAATATCCTGGAAAAACAAAACAAAACAAACTAGTGCTGAATTTACTGATTTGATGACATACCATCTTATTCCTTGTGCCATGTTGGTGGGAGGGATTAACTACTTGAACGAGAATAAGGATAATTTTAATATTCAGGCTTGTGCAATATTTGAGAAAGTTGTCCTCTTGGGCTAGGGTTTGCAGGCATATTGCTGGACTCTCCAAATATGGCAGATACTAAAATATCCAAATATTCTTCTTTTATACATTCATTCAATTATCATCAGATTCTTGGGTACTTATGAGACACATAGGGTAAAGCCCAAAGGAAACAAGAAAGGTGGGTGAGCGGGTCTGGTAGGTACAGTCATTTAGCCCTACTTTGGTGGAGTTCATGGTTCAGTGTGTGTGTGGAGGTGATGATCCTGCTTGGTGAGGTTGCTCATGTGCCTTGGGAGAACGGTGTTCTCAGGGCTCATCCTGGGAGGCTATTGTTTCTGGCTTTTCTGCTATCCTAAAAGTGGTATTACATGTGCATGGAATTAGGACACTGTTTCTAGGACAAGTTCACAAACTTAATCGTCTGATCTTGGACAATGATTGCTCTGATGGCCATTTCAGGAAAGGAGTTCCAAATTTGCTTTGAAGGGTGGACTAGGTGTTGGGGTTGGTGCATAGCTTCCCATGGGGAGTACTTCGGTGGTGACTTTACTGATATATGGCAATGAGTATGTAGCACTTTTTCTAGGATGAGTTTGTAAACCTAATTGTGCTACCTCATATGAGCCTTGCTATGCTCTTCAGTGCAGCCCCAGAAGCCATTTTACTTGCAGGACGAGAGGCTCGGAGTTTTAAGTGATTCTGGATATAGTTTTTGTTTTTTACCTTAAAGTGAATGTTATATATTTAGTTATAAACTAGATCAGGTGCCCCATCTTTTACTTGTTCTGGAACATGTAGGTTTATATTTATTTGGCACACTGGGGTACCAAGACCACTAAGGTACAAAGGCACTCATGGCCAGAGGTAGATAAAGTGACCAACTGGTCTTTGTTTGCTGGGCCATTTCTTTTTCTTTTCCTTTTCTCTCTTTTAGAGACAGGGTCTTACTCTGTTGCCCAGGCTGGCGTGTAATGGTGCTGTCAGAGCTCACTGAAGCCTTGAGCTCCTGGGCTTAGGTGATCCTTCTACCTCAGTCTCCTGATTAGCTAGGACCACAGGTGTGCAGCACTATGCCTGGATAATTTTTGTACTTTTTGTTGAGATGAGATCCTGCTATGCTGTTCAGGCTGGTCTCAAACTGGGACTCAAGTGATCCTCCTGCCTGGGCCTCCCAAAGTATTGGGATTAGAAGTGTGAACCACCATGCCTGGATGCCTGAGACATTTCTTATTTAAAAACTGAATGTCCTAATAGTTGTTCATTCTAGCCAGAGGTGGCTGTCCTGGCGGCTGTGGCTGCCCTTGGCTCTGGCTAGGTCTTGAAGGAGGAGAAGATCAATATACTGCCACCCAGTGTGCCACAAATGTGGCACTTCAGTGGATTATGACACATGCATTGGGGTCCTAGTAGTCAGGGGGTCCCTGGAATGAGAAAGGAAAGAAATGATAAAGCAAAGGACGGTGATGAAAATAGTCTTTATTCTGTGTTCCCCCATGGAATACCTGGTCTCTGCCTGCACTCTCCCCCTGCACCCCAGAGTGGCTTGGCTGCGATGCCCATCACCCTGATAACATGCTAGGACCACAAGGATTCTGCCCCTGCTGTCTCTTCTGAGGCTGTAGGGTGAACATGCAAGCATTTTGGGCTTTGTTGCTGGTGCTCAATCTCCTTATTGTTAGTTTGACCACTGGATTTGGGGCACTAATATTGTTACTCCTTCTTTATCTTTTCAGCCCAAGTCATCAGTGTCTTAAAATGAGGGAGAGAATATTCCTCACCCCAACTCTTTATTTTAACATTTCCCAAACTGACAGCCTTGCTTTACTTTCAGGGTGCCAGTGGAGTCCTTAGGCCTGTCACTCTTGTTTGACTTCTTCCAGTTTTCTAAAATGCCTTTTCTTTTCTTTTTATTTTTAATATCAGGATATTATGGGGGTACAGATGTTTTGGTTCTATGAATTGCTATTGTACAGTTTGAGTCAAAGTTATAAGTGTGCCCATCACTTGGATTGCGTGCATTATACCTGTTAGGTCTGAATTTACCCCTTCCCTTTTGCCTCCTTCCACCTGCTGGCTTTCCATGGAGTTTTACTACCCAATGTGCACATGAGTGTTATGATTAGTTCCAGTTCAATAGCACACATGGTGTTTGTTTTTCCATTCTTAGAAGAATGGTCTCCAGTTCCATTCAGGTTGTTACAAAAGTTACTATGAGTTATGAGGAAGGAAATCGCAGAGGATGTAAACAAATGAAAAAGTACACCATGCTCATGAATTGGCAGAAGCAACATTAATAAAATGTCTATACCCAAAGTGACATACAGATTCAAATAAAATACCAATTAAAATACCATTGTCCATTAAAATACCAATGTCATTTTTTTTTGCAGATGTGCAAAAAATAGTTTTATGTTTTGTATGGAACCAAAAAAAGAGGATGAATAGCCAAAGCAACCTTAAGCAAAAAAGGACAAATCAGGAGGCATCACTTTACCAGACTTCAAGCTATACAATAAGCCTACAGTAACCCAAACAGCATGGTGTTGGCACAAGACAGAGACATAGACCAATGGATCAGAACAGAAAATCCAGGTAAAAAACCATCTTCTTATTGCCATCTGATCTTTGACAAAGCAGACAACAGCATACAAGGGGAAAATAATCCCTATTCAATAAGTGGTGCTGGAAAAATTGGATAGCCACATTCAGAAGAATGAAACAGGAGCTGCACCTCATACCATACTCACAAAAATTAATTCATGATGGATAACAGACTTAAAGCTAAGACACAAAACTATGAGAATTGTAGAAGAAAATGTTGCAATATGCTTATGGACATTGGCCTACGCAAAGAATTTATGAAGAAAACCCCAAAGGCAATCACGGCAACCACAAAAATTAACAAATGGGACCTGATTAAATCAAAGAGCTTCTGCACAGCCCAGGAAACAGTCAATAGAATGAGTAGACAACCTACAGAATGGGAGAAAAGATTTGGATGCTATACATTCAATAAAGGGCTGATAACTGGAATCTATTAAGAACTCAGATCAGCAAGAAAAAACCAAACATCCCATCAAAAAGTGGGCAAAAGACGTGCATAGAAGCTTTCAAAAGAAGATAGACTAATGGGCAATAAACATATGATTAAATGCTCAACATCTCTGATCATCAAGGAAATGCAAATTAAAACCACAATGAGGTATCACCTAACTCTATTGAGAAAGGCTTTTAGCAAAAAATCCCCAAACAACAGATGCTGGCATGGATTTGGGGTGGCATATTTACACTTGGTGAAACTGTAAACTAGTACAGTCTCTATAGAAAGCCATTTGGCGATCCGTCAAAGTACTAAAAGTAGACCTACCATTCAATCCAGCAAGCCCGCTGCTGGGTATTCAGCTAAATGGAAAAAAAAAAGTCTTTTTATGTGCACTTGAATGTTTACTGCAGTATAATTCATAATCACAAAGATGAGTAATCAGCCCAAGTGCCCATCAATACATGAATGGATTAATAAAATGTGGTATATTTATACCACGGAGTACTACTCAGCCATAAAAAGTGAACTAAAATGCCTTTCTTACTGAATCTGCCACAATTCCCCTGGTACCTGCATTGGAACCATGAATGATGCCAAATAGGGAAATCATTTCAAAATGTTCTCTCTTGGACAGTCAACCAGAAGCCATGCACTGAGGTTGAACTTTTTGATGCTCTTCCTTGCTTGGAGCGGGACCTCACAGGACATAGTGATGAAAGCTAAGCTGTCTTTGTGAAGTTGGAACATCTGGTTGTTTGAACACTCTGCATCTTTTGCCCTCAGTTAGAAGCTCTCTTTGAAATGTTTTTTTCTCCTGTGAGATGAAGATGTTTCTGTAGCAACTGTTGCTATGATCATTGCCATATCCCATCAAAACAGACCAGAAAACCTGCTGATATGGCTGTGCTGGTGAAAGCAGCCACCGTCATCAGCTTTTCAGAACACCTGCAGGGAGAAGCATCCCCATTAAGATTTTAATGTTCAAGTCAAGTTTAGAAACTACAAACTCTGCAATCCAGGGGTTAAAGTTAAGCAGCCGATGGTGCCAGGCATTATGGCAGAGTCCCAAGAAGCCAATTTAGGTGAAGACTAGCAAGGCAGAAGCCTACACCTGAGTTTGCCTGTGCTGATGGATGGAAGTCTTAATCTTGATGAAGACAAATTATGACAGACACATATAGCTACAGGAATATGGCTTTGAAAAATCTGAAATAATTTAAGAGAAAGGTCTACCTTCTTTTTTTTTTTTTTTGAGATAGAGTCTCACTCTGTGGCCCCAGGTAGAGTGCAGTAGAATCATCACAGCCCACTGCAACCTCCAGCTCCTGGGCTCAAGTGATCCTCCTGCTTCAGGGACTATAGGTGCACACTGCCATGCTTGGCTGATTTTTTTTGTTTTTGTTTTTGTAGAGATGGAGCCTCGCTGTCTTACTCCTAGCCTCAGGTGGTCCTCCTGCCTTGGCCTCTGAAAGTGCTAGGATTATAGATTAAACCATTGTACTGGTCACAATAGGTTTAAAGATAGTATTTGTAAACACATCTCATTTTGACATATGAAAGTATCAGATTATACCACGTGAAATTATAATTCAGCTGCTTTTGATTTATAAAAATGGCAATTTCATGTTTTCTGAGAGCCGTCTGGTTGCTCTGAAGGGTTAAAGGAGTGAGGTGGATGATCCCTATACTGGGTTTGTTATGGTCCTACACTTGAACCTCAGCCAGGCCCCCATCCTGGGCCTCTCCTGACTTGGTAGGTGATACTTGCCAACCTCAGCCCCAATACTGGTTTCTGCCATAAACCAGCAGAAGACAAAGGAAACAATAATGATATGAATATATATATATATTTCTAACAAGAAGTACCAGATACTCTTCTAAGCATTTTACCTTTATTAATTTACATTTAAATCAAACAACAATCCTGTGTGGGGATAGACAATTGCATCATTCTTGTTAGGCAAATAACTTCTCCTTTATGTGCCTCCATTTCTGCAAAGAAGTTATTTGCCTAACATTGCACAGGTATTAATAGTACTTGGGGGGGGGGGGGCAGGATTTGAATCCACTCATGTGGCTCCAGAGCCTGAGCTGTCCCTCACCATGATATACGACACCATGCCATGTTCTTTCTCCATTGCAAGAGATAGGAAATAGCTCGTGGGGAGTAGCAGTTGAGATGGTGTGAAGGGGGTTGATAGTACAGGTAATTAAGGAGTTACAATTGACAGGACTTGGGTCTAATTAGATATGGAAGGTGAAGAAAGGAGAGCTCTGAGGGGAGACCTAGGTTTCTGGCTAGCGCCATAGGTCCATGCCACATGTTTGTGCAATTTTGTCATAAAAGGAGGGTAGAAAAAAAGCAAGTCATGCTAGGAGACAAGTTCAATTTTGGAGACATGTTAGATCTGAGTTATCTGAGGGCCATCAGTATTGAGGTTTCCAAGCAGACAGCTGAGTCCACAGGTCTAAGCCCAATAAAGAGGATAGGGCTTCAGGAGACTGTTTTGAAGCCAACAGCATATAGGTAGGAGATGAAATGGTAAATGTGAATATAATCACCCAGAGAAAGTGAGCAGTGTGAGAGAAGATTTCCAATGTTTGCCTTCACTTGGGTTCCCCAGGGGTGGCCCTACAGATAATTCATGTCAAAGTGATTTAATTAGCAAAACAAGTAGGGAAGGAGGAAAGTGGGTCAGGAAGAGAAAATAAGTCAAGCAAGGAACGTGACATTAAGCAAAGTTCCACAGAGGCTGACTTTGCCTCAAACCCGTGGAGAGCTCTGGGGACAGGGCAGGTCCCACTTCAGAGATGTCCCAACTAGGGGCCGAGGGGCTGGGGAAATTTTATTCCTGCCTGCAGCTGAGCTCAGGTTGCTGTGAGGGGATGTGAATTCCCAAACACTTCTAGGTCTTAGTACAGACAGGCAGGGTGGACTCCAGCACCCTGGAGCAGCTTCCGTCAGGGAGAAGCAGGAGCAGTTGGTGGGAGTGCACTAAAACAGCAACAGGGATCGGGGATCACTGACGTTGACAGAATCCGGGAAGTGTCAGTCGAGAAGAGCTCCCAGAGGCAGGGGAGTTGAGTCAACAAATGAAGCTGAGAAGGAGCAGTCTGGGAGACGAAAGAGAGAACGCTGTGACAGGAGTCAGGAAATCAGAGCTGTGAGGAGAATGAGGCAGCCGGTGGCGTCCTGTGCAGCAGACAGGTCAGGAGATTGTACACCAGATTTGACCAGTGACCTCTGTTAAGTGATGTGGCTAGTGTTGGAGGGTTTGAAGCCTTGCTGCAGGGGGTTCAAGAGTAAATTTTTTTTTTTTTTTTGAAATAGAGTCTCCCTCAGTAGAGTGCTGTGGCATCATAGCTCACAGCAACCTCTAACTTTTGGGCTCAAGTGATCCTCCTGCCTCAGCCTCCTGAGTAGCTGGGACTACAGGTGCCCACCATGATGCCTGGCTAATTTTTCTATCTTTAGTAGAGATGGGGTCTCATTCTTGCTCAGGCAGGTCTTGAACTCTTGAGCTCAAGCAATCCACCTTCCTTGGCCTGCCAGAGTTCAAGAGTGAATTGACAGAAGTCGAGACAATTACATTCTCTTAAAGTTGGCAGTCATAGGGAAGAGCTATGGGGAGCTAGGTTGAGAAGGTTACATGACTGAAGGAGAAGGAGAACTAGGAAAATGGAAAGTAGAGGATAACTGATAAAGTCAGATACTCGTTTAAGAAGCAGGATATGGGAAGAGAGAACCCTTCCACTGGCAGTAAAAGGATGTGTAGTGAGCAGAGCCCTGGTACATGTACAGGGCTGGGGACAAGAAGATGAGGTAGTTCATGTCCCATGTTTCAGCTTTTGTCTTCTGCTGTCATTTAAGTTTTAATATTCCAAGTTTTATTTTTCATACCGAGGAGTTTTTGTTGTACTTGAGTTGGGATTGTGATATAAAAATGGTGTTTCTAAACTTTATTTTATATAATGATCTGCTGGTAAAACAATAAATGTCAAAAGGAGCAGGATGTTATAACAATTATTATTAATGAGATTCATTATCTAGTGCAAGATTGCTTTGCTAAAACACTTTTCTTCTGAAGATCCTCATTTTCTTTTGTAGAGGTTTTCATACAGACATGAAAATGACAACTCAATGTTATTTCACTTTCAGTTTGAATCTTTGGATTCAGAAAATTCTATAAGCTAATGAAACTGGTAACCTCTGATCATATAACAACTTGCTAATTATGTTGTTAGGTGCTTTAAATCAGTTGTCTGATTTTCTTCACAAACTGTGTATGTCCTGTTATCATCCCTGGGGAGAAAATTGCCAAAGGATCGCATGCTTGCAAGGCTGAGGTCGATTTTTTTTAAGAAAGCATTTTCTTCTGCGTGTGGTGGCACATGCCTGTAATCCTAGCACTTAGGGAAGCTGAGGTGAGAGGATCGCTTGAGCCCCGGAATTCAAGACTGGTCTGAGCAACAATAGACAGACTCCCTTCTTGCTGGGTGTGGTGGCGCACACCTACAGTTCCAGCTACTTGAGAGGCTGAAGCAGGAGGATCACTTGAGCCCAGGAGTCAGAGGTTGCAGTGAGCTGTGAGGCAACAGAGTGAGACCCTGTCTCAAAAAACAAAAACAAGTATTTTCATTGCTTTAAAAAATTAAAAATATAAATGACTCCTTACTTTTTAAAAAAGCACAAAACCCAAGCATACAGAAGCATATATAGCAGAGGTGACATTTATTGAGAGTTTAGTAACTATTCTTCCAGGTAATTTTCTCTCTCTTGGTCTCTCTCTCTCTCTACACACACACACACACACACACACACACACACTTATTAAAAAGAATAATTGGATCATATAGTAAGTTCTGCAACTTGCTCTCCCACTCAATATTCATAGTCAATTCTTTTTTCTTTTTTGACAGTTAAAAATATAAAATAATTTAATCTTACTGTTCCCTCCAATCATCTCTTTCTCATCTTTTTATGCATAGGCCAATCAGCTGGGTCAAGGACCAACTTCCTAAAAAGGTTTTAATAAGACATTATTGCTGTGATAAATAATACCTGTTATTGGCAGAAGTGAGGTTTTTGTCCCCTTTCTGGGGGCTGTGTTAAAGATGAGCTTTAGCTATAAGATGTGTCCAACTTGTCTTTCCCTAAATTCAAACCATAATGGAGAAGTGGCTGGGAGATGATTTAAAAATAAAACAGTATACATAGAAGTAGGCCCTTGATTTTGTTTGGAGGGACATACATTTTCATAAGTTTGTGCCTTTTACTGTTCATAGCTCCCTGGCCTGTGATTTATGCTCTGCCTAGTAGACAAGGTTAGTTAGGGGAGCCAGATGTCCCAGATTTAGATGGAGATAAATGGTGAGGTTTTACCAATCACCATAACAAAGAACCACTGTAATATTTGCAAAATAATTATTGAGGTCATGCAAAATAATTTTTCTGTAGTGGATTTGGGAGCATGTCACTCCCCACCCCCAAGTTGACTGACCTTTGAAATGTCATTTGTTTGGACACCATAAATAGCTGTGAGCGAACATTTTCTCATGGATTATTTTAAATGGATAAAGAACTGCTGATAGGCTGTGAACTGTGATCTATGAGTTAATTAGGATTTCAAAAGGAAGTGATGACAAGCATTCAGAATCTTCAGAGTATCCAAGTAGTTTACCTGCAGTTCAGAATTTACAGCCTATTTATTTAAAAAAAAAAAACCCAAATGCCCCAAACCTTTGTGTTTACATCTCATTTTCTTCCCTTCTCCAAAATCTCTGAAAGTACATTGACACTATTTCCTTAACTCCTCATGTGTCTTTTTCCTCTCTTTCTCATTGACTCGCTGTCACCTGACATCCCTACTTTTCCCTCTAGTTTCCCTCACTTTATTATTATTTTTCTGAGCCTGAAACCCCAGTCTTGGGAAACGTTCTAATACTTGATCATTTTTCATTAAAAGAACGTTTGAGGATTTTCTCAAGCTGATGCCTGAAGAAGAGAGAAACAGGCTCTTTCCTGGAGCTTTGGTAGAGTGTCATACACTCCTGAAGTCTGGGGACCTTGGCCAAGGGTCAGGGACATCTTCCTTCACCTTGACTCGTCATCCTCAGTCTGTGATTGATTTCCCACGTCCTCTTGGGTTCGTTCTCTAGATCCTGAAGCATGTGGTAGTTGGGGCACCATCAGTTTAGATGAGCGGCAGCTCACATGTACTTTTAAGGTCAGAAAGAAAGGGAGATTTGGCCCAGCACCCGTAGCTCAATGGTTAGGGCACTGGCCACATACACCAGAGCTGGTGGGTTTGAATCCAGCCTGGGCCCACCAAACAACAATGACAACTACACCAAAAAAATAGCCGGGCGCTGTGGTGAGCGCCTGTAGTCCCAGCTACTTGGGTGGCTGAGGCAAGAGAATTGCTTCAGCCCAAGAGTTTGAGGTTGCTGTGAGCTGTGATGCCACGGCTCTACTGAGAATGAGACCGTGAGACTCTGTCTCAAAAAAAAAAAAAAAAAAAAGCGAGATTTGGAAACAAAACCCAGCGACCCTTCCTAGGTGTTTTAGAGGCAGTTATCTCTATGGTTGTTAGCAGTTGGGGAGGCTGTGAACGGGAATTTTGTAGGTGGGTAAGTAACTGCTAACTTGCGAGGTGTGTGGCGTTGTTCTCTGCCTTCCTTATACCTTTTATTAAGCAGGAGTCATCGTCACCTGCCACTGGGTGACAGCTCAGGCCAGCTCCTGACTCTTCTGATTACTCTCAGGTAATAACAGTGTCACAGCTGCTTTAAATTGTAAACAATCTCAATTCAGCAGTTAGAATGCTTAGTGCTAGGGAATAAATAAGAACTCTGACAATTGAAAATGTCAGATAATTTTATCTAGTACCATTTCATTCTTGAGACATGTTTCTCTTCCTTACCTCCCATGCTGGCTATTTGCAGGGGGAAAGGGAATGTGGTTCTTTACTTTTCTTCTGTGCTTTACTCCCTAACCTCAGCGTGCTAAGCAAAGCTTCCAGCCCCTTCTGGATGGGGTCTAGAGGTGGGATAGGAGAGGAGGAAGGGGAAAGAGACTGGGGGATTGCTCTCATCTTGGGCTGAGCCCTCTGGGGGCAGGTATTAACATGTGGGCCCTTCAGAGGACCTCTCTTGGACTCAGCCTGTCCTTGTGTGCATGCTCCTGGACCCCACTGACACATCTCAGGGCTGGATGTCTGCCTGCCTCCTTCCACAGCCCCTCTGAAGCCCAGTGTGCGTCCCCAGCTCTTGTGCCAGCATAGTTTCTTCCATCATTCTCTGTGGCCCTATTGGACGTGACCCAACACGGGGCTTTATTGGATTTCTCTTGTCCACAGACCACCTCTGGCTCATGGGAAACATTCTTTATTTTTAGCACAGATTCTATTAACAAGGAAACATCAGGTTGTTTCTTATCCATTAGATTTCCTAGTCAGGGGTCAGACCCCTCACAATGCTACTTGGCACCAGCAGGGGGCTCAGTACAGCTCTTTTAGCTGTTAAAACTTCTGCTTTAACTGTCCTGAAGTCAGCTTACCACCAACACCCCTATTTCTCAGGGTGGAGGGAAGGGTTTTATAGGACAGTTAAAAGACAAACCAACAACAACAAAAAAAATCTGACTTCTATACTAATTCTTTACTTCTCATCCTTCCTATATTTTTAGACTGTCTTTGTGGGTTTTAGAATTTTTGAATTCTATCATTTTCTACCATTTTTCTTTTGGAAAAATCTGCCTTTTGGGGTGGTCTTCTCCTTGGCAGTTAGTATCTGTTGTCTTTGGGTGTCTCTTTAGGTATGTAAATATAAACTCTAATGACAAGAGCCTTGGGAAAGGCTGGTGATGGTATATGGACCAGTTCCCAAAGTTTTTGCTTGTTAGGCTAATTGTGCTGATTAATGTCAAATATGTAAGTATTCATGGATGACTGGATGTTTTGAAATAAACAGTGGCATATTATTGTGTGATCTACTTTAACTTTTGTAGTAGAGAAGACTTCAAAACAAAACAAACTAATTAGCACAGCAGCAAAATGGTCAGCCCCATGGAAATGAATGGTGCTTAGCTTTGTAACAGCGCCCTTTGCTTCTGAGACTCACAGAAGATGTGCCTCTTCTGAGAAATCTTTGTCTTGCTCCTTGAGAGGCAGAATAGTGGTAGTCTGGTTAAGAATATGGACTTTGGTGTTAGATTTGGGATTAAGTTACTAATTTAGGGAATTCTATTTTCTCTAAAGTTCACTTTCTCATCTGTTAAACAGAAATAACTCCTAGAACTGTTGTGAGGATGAACTGAGTTCGTGTGTGGGAAGAGCCATGTAGAGTGTGGCCAGTGTTATCAGGCGCTCACTAGTTGTTTGCTGTGTGGACACACTTATGTTCCAAGCCTAAATCCCTTTCCAGTGTGGTGTTTCTTATGCTCCCTCATATCTGGTTCTCCTTCCCCTCTGGGTCCATAGTCTCATTAATCTGGGAGGACGATTCCTCTCAAGACTAAAGTGGAGCCCATGGCTAGAGGTAGACTGTGAGGGGCTGCCCAGATCCCCTGGCCCCTCTCATTTCCATGCACTCTCACCAACCCCCAACCCCCAACCCAGTGACCTTTGGCCTGAAACCTTTTTGTGGCTGTCTGTGCACAGGGGCAAGCCAGTTGTGCAGAGGAATTATGTCTTCCATCAATGAATACCTCTGCCCCTTTACCCCTTGGTTGAGATAATTCCGAGGTATGTTGGTAACATACTCTCTGTTGGCTTTCTTCCCTTCTCTGGTGTCACAGGTTGGGTTTAACAGGAACCAGCAAGCAGGGTATTAATTATGGCATTCTCTTGTGATCAACACCTGTTGGAAGAGAAGGGACGAGAACAGAGCGAGCCAGAGGGAGAAATGGGCTGCAGTGCAGTCCAGAGCCTCAGCTGATCCCCGGGGAGCTCCTAATCTGGATATGGCCCTTCACAATGGTCCCTGCTGGGGTGAGAGTGATGGGCGTTTACAACCTCCGTGAGTAATCTTCAGGTGTGGGCTGTACCTGGAGCCAGGAGGCCTGTCCTTGGGAGAGGTTTCTTCAGCTGAGGCAATCTCCAGGGAGGGATGACAGTCAGGGCTCTTTTGGTGACACTCCAGCCCTCCTTCCTTACAGCACCCAGACTTCCCACTTCTCTACCAGTGCTTCCTGAGATCATCTCCTGAACAAACTTGTCCTTGAGTCCTTGTCTCAGTGTCTGCTTCTGAAGGAACCAGAGAAAGCAGAGACTTAACAGTACTCCCTGGAGAGCTTGCTATGTGTCCTCTGCCATTGCCAGGCACAGGGAACAAGAATATGATCCTATCTAGAGAGTCTGAAAGGTGAGAGTCTGCTGTCTGATGGAGGCTGCAGCAGGGTTACTGGAGTTTGCTAGGGACAAGGAAGGGAGTGTGCATCTTTTCCATGGAGCAGAGATGGGTCTTGAGTGAGAGAGAGTCTGTGTGGGCTCTTTTGCGTCCTACCCAGCTGGCAAAGAGATCCCTGCAGCAAGAAGCTGGGGATGGATACCAGATTCCTGGGGGCTACAGCAGGAGGCACATCAGAGCAATAAAGCTAAGAAGATTAAAAAAGAATAAAGGCTCAATCCCATTCCTTCTACCTACATTAATTATAGAAAACCTAATTTATTTGCACTATAAAGTAAGAGTGTCCAGGGGTTTATCTGGACTGCTAATCGTTTTACATTCATCACTCCAGTTTGCATCCTGCAGCCAATCTAGACTCTTTATGTGGAGGATTAGCTATTCTGTTTCAGAGTTACGCTTCCTAATTTTACATTCTCTTTTGATTGAACCCACCACACAGAATAATAGGATAATCAAAGCTGTGCTACCTCTGGCCATGATTGTGCTATTATCCTCATTTAGGGCCACCACAAAATTCCATACCAATGATTTGTGTTTTCCACAGTAGATATCACCAAACAATGAATATAACCATTCAGCATTTCTAATTATATGGTATTCAATCAAATATTTGGTGACCTTATTTATCTAAGTTGGTCCAAACCAGGTTCATTGGCACTTTCGTGTATAATAAGTGTTCAAGCTGTTTGGGAGCTTGTCAATGGAGCAAGTGTTGTGTCAGTTTGGAACATCAGATAAAAACCAAATTCCACAATTCCAGTCACAGAGTAAAAACTTTTTTAAAAAATTAAAACTCTACTCTCCATCTCCCCAATGTTGGTGTTAACGTTATCTGTGACTTCCAGACATTTCAATTTTCATGTACAGTTACAGTAATCCCCAAATACGTCATAAATCTTAAAAGATTGTAAAGTAGCAATATAACCCCAATTTTCAATTATACTTTCAGTGAAAGAATAAAATTCTGGTGAATGGTTAAGGGAATGAATCCAAATGTCTCATCATACCAACATGTCTAACACTAAACAAAAAAGGCTAGAAGGGCTTCTCAAACTTGGTTGTGCACAAAAATTACCTAGGGGCCTTGTTAAAATGGGGATTTTTTTTTTTTTTTTTTTTGAGGCAGAGTCTCAAGCCGTTGCCCTGGGTAGAGTGCCATTGCCAATGCTTAGCTCACAGCGATCCTCCTGCCTGAAATAGTTTTTCTATTTTTTTTTTTTTTTTTTTAGAGATAGAGTCTCACTTTATTGGTAGAGTGCCAGGCATCACAGCTTACGGCAGCCTCCAGCTCCTGGGTTTAGGCAATTCTCTTGTCTCAGCCTCCTGAGTAGCTGGGACTATAGGCACCTGCCACAACACCTGGCTATATTTGTTTGTTGTTGCAGTTTGGCTGGGGCTGGGTTTGAACCCTCCACTCTTGGTACATGGGGCCAGCGCCCTACCCACTGAGCCACAGGCGCTGTCCAGTTTTTCTATTTTTAATAGAGACCAGGTCTTACTTTTGCTTAGGTTGGTCTCGATCTCATTAGGTCAAGCTATCCACCCACCTTGGCCTCCCAGAGTGCTGGGATTACAGGTCTGAGCCGCTGTGCCCAGCCTAAAATGAAGATTCTGGTTCCTTAGGTCTGGGGAGGGCCCAGAGTCTGCATTTCCAACAAGCTTCCAGGTGCTGCTGCTGCTGCTGGTTTATTGACCATATTCCAAGAGGCAAGACTTTCAAAAAAACCCCGTATGAATTTAAACAGAATGTTCACTGTAACATTTCTTTATAATTTGCATAAAGTTAGGACAGTTACTTAACTCCTTCATGATTAGGGACTTTCATTAAATCTAAGATGCCACTGTTACATGAGTCATTACTTTATGTGTTGCTAAGAGGGGAAAATACTGATAAACCAAGATGTGTCCTGATCTCAGAAATGTTAAAATGTGAGTTTTAGATTTGAAGAGATATGGTGGTTTCTCTGACTTCTTTCCAGTTTCTATATAAAGTATTCGTCAGGTACTTTTTCTATATGGTAGGGGCTTGCTCTGATGATTCCACTTTACAGAGGCGTGGAGTGACTAAATTACTGTAAGTGGCATAGCTGGAACTTGAACCCAGGTCTGTGTGCTGGAGAGCCCACATTCTCAGCTTCCACCCTGCAGGAATGGCTACTGTCCCCAGGGAAAATGTTCCCCTGTGCTATTTCCTGTGGGGCTCACTTAAGGTAAATGCACCTGCAATGGTAACCTACAACAGTATCTGTGCCTGCTGTGTTTACTTCCTCTGTAGACACATCTTCTTTGAATCTAGCTTCATCATTCTGCTGAAGTGGCTGTCTTGAACTCCACAATGACCTTTTTTACTGCCACATGCAGCTGTCCTTTCAGTTGGAATTTTCCTTGATCTCATCTCTGTGTGACATGGCCTAACATCCTTTCCATGAAGCTCTTCTTCTGCCTTTCTGAGGAGCTTGCTTTTTATGTTTGATGCTTCTCTGTTAAATCATACGTCAGTTAATTTATCGCTGGCTCTTTCCTTGGTAACCATGTGTCAGAAGTATATTGGAGAGACCCAGGTAGCCCTCAAACCCTCACTGAATGAAAGTGAGGGGTTTGGGGGTAGAACACAAATTACTGCTATGAAATCACGAATCTTGCTAGAACTTTCTCTGCTCCCACTCTGTGCATATTTTTACCATGGAGTTTACAGTGTTACATTCTAATTATGTTCACTCGTCTTTGTAGCCTACTTGACAGAGATCCTTGTGGGTAAGGACTGTGTTTTCTTTATTTTTGTTCCTCCAACCCCTGTCCAATACCCGACACATACATGATTCAACACTACTGAGCTATAGCCACAATTCACTATTTGAGGGGTAAGAGAAGCCATTTTCTGATACCCGTCTTGGGTTTCAAGGTAATCTCACTTATGAAGTGTATAGTCCCAGGAACAAATCAATCAGAAAGAGGGATGGGGAGGGGATGCTCTTTCTGTTTTACATGGAGACCTAACTGGTCCCAGATAGAATTATTCCTGGACTATATATTATTTTTGAAGATTTGGAATTTCTGATTTTTCGCATATGGGGGTAAAATTCACCTTTGTAAAAAAAGATAAATCTTCTACTGAAACAAACAAACAAACAAACAAACAATAACAGAATCCCAACAAGGGCCATCCTATAATGTCACTTAAAAAAAGTCAAGGGTCGAGGATGGTAGGGTTAAAGGTTGCCAAGAAATGACTCTATTGGAGTCTGAACAGGTTGATATCTGAACTGTGCACTTTTCCTCCTTAAGGAGCTTCTCCCTGTCACCTGATGCCTCTTAAACCCATCTCCAGATCAGTCTTAAGGTGTTGTAAGCCTGGAGAAAATTAGGTTTGTCCCTATATGGGCTCTCCTCATTCCTGCTGTTTGCTGGGCCACTTTGATTAGATTGAAGTTAGTTTATTGTGTGCTTCTAAAGCAAGTCATTTAAAGCCACAATTATTGGTAATTTGGCCATGTGACAAAGCTGTTTTTAAGAAAAATCAAATTAAGTCTGTTCATAAGGGAAAAATGACATGATCATTGACCCTGCCATAAGCAATTTTACTGCTTGTTTTCAGACTCCATAATACTTACTTCTCCTTTTATTTATCAAATGATTTGTGTTCAACACAAACAGTACTTTTCTTAAGCCATTGATTTATCACTAGTGGCTGAGTTGTGGCTGCAGAGTGTTTAAAACAACCAGGGTAGCCGCAGAGTCCATGGAGAGGCAGTGTGGTGGGAGGGACGATAGAGGGCGCTGTGCTACTTGGGATCACTTTGGAAAAGCCGAGCCGCCTGTTTACCAGGCATCAAATGGGGGGGGGGGGGGGGGGAAGAAAAAAAAATGCAAAAGAGCCCAGCATTTTTTATCTCACTAATTCCATTAGAAGCACAATGGAATTTTTTAAAAACGAAAATGAAAAAATGTATCAGCTACCTCTAGCCGAATTTTCTGTACAGAACGTTTTTGACGTTGGCTGTTTATCAGTTACAAAGGACCTGCACAAACCCAAGTGCACCCACTCTCGGTTTCCTGATGAATTTCCCTTTGCCCAGAGGCAGTGGTGAGAGTACTTAACGCCTCCAATCGAGTTTACAAAATAATGGGACTCTTCAAACCCTGTAGAAGACTTTGGAATAAAAGAAATGCTGATTATATAAATAACCAGTTTCTACTGAGATTTTCGTTTTTTTCCCTCTGGAATTCCGATTCCTTTTCTCTGTTCCTCACTTCCTATTTTCCTTCAGAAGTTGAAGTGAGTGCTTTCGTTTCTACCATCTTCTTTGGGAGAGCCGAAGACTTACCCTTTGGGATAAGCGTTGTTGCTCTGCCCTTCCCTTCCTCACTATCCTTGGACACCAGTATTGTTTTTTGCCTTCTGTCTGATCTCTTCTTTCTCAGAGATCTGTTGGAAAGTTAGAAAGTGGAAGAGGGGGGAAGCCAGAGGCGTGGGGAGTTGACTGAGTGAGGAAGGCACATTCAGTGGCTTTCTAATTGCTGTGGACACATAGCCGAGTTGTATGTGGGTCATTACGAAAGTTTTGAGATACACAAAAATCAAGAAACACAAAATCCACATGCAGAAAAACAAATGAAGCCCTCCCAGCCACACGGATAAAGCTGAGCAAGTTGAAACTTGTCAGGGTAAATCAGAAAGGACACTGTCTCTGAGTTTTTTGGAAGTGAAATAATGAACCCTAACACAGTCCGTCTCGAAACTTTCCTTGTGACCCATGAATGAGTCTTTATTCAAGCCCCGGGAGCTCACCCTGTATTTACTCCCTACATCTCAATACATTTTCTGTTCTCTGTTATTTTTTGTCTCCTGAAATCATTTCAGATTTCTCTCCACAGGTAATGTATCACTGTTACAGCTGGCTGGGTAAGCAGGCAATTTTCACTGCCACAGGTCTAAGGCATCTCATAAAAATAACTTACAGATCTATTATCTAAGAAAAGCAAAAGCTAGTAATTATCTCAGGACTTTCAAATTTGTTATAGCAACATAAAAATGCTCTTGTGCAGGGTATGCTCAAACCTTTCGCCCGATTTCATCTATACTTAAAAAGAATTAAACCAAATGCACCTGTTTTGAAATGGTTAAAACAATGTCTACACTTTCACTCAAATTATAACTTCAGTGGGTTCTTGGATTGGAATTCTTTAGGGATGATAGTTTATCTGTGATTTTGAGAAGAGTTACATGACTTAGAACAGGAACGTGGTAGGATAATTTATTTTCGTGAAACTAGCGGTAAATATGTTGGCTGCGGCAAGCCAGCTGGAACAGAGGATATCTGTAAAGGACAAGATTGTGAAAAGGGAAATGAGACCCCCAGAAGAACCAGCAGGAAGAAGGAATGAGAATGGGGAAAATCAGTCAGAGTCATGGAAGAAGATTTGTTTGTTTTAAAGAATTTCTCTTAAAGCATACCTATGGAATAGTTACAAGAAAGATAATTTGTAAAACACGTAAAAGAATATAAAGGGCCAAAGAAAGATAATTGTTCCCTTTTTTCAAGATGTAAGAAATGAATACAAGAAATAAAGTAATGTTAAACTTAGGACTCTTTGTAAATTTTCTCCTTATTAAAGCACACCTACATTTTGCTTTGAAAACCTAACAGGTTTTCAACTCTCAAGCTATAAATACCTTACTAAAGACTGTCTTACAATACGTTTCCAAAGACATCCTTTACTCTATTTTGCAGAGTGCTGTATTCTATAGGCAATCCCATCGTTGTTGGTCAGGATGATGTACAGAGGAGACTTGTGACTTGACACAAGGGAGCTTTGGGATAAACTTTTATGTATTTTTAGCAGTGCCCCCAAGCTTATCTCAGGCATAGTTGTTGCAGATGTATATTTTATAGATGGCTTGAGAGGAGCATTTCCCTGCACACAGTCAGCCTATGACAAGAGTTGGGATGTGCATAGTTCAATGATAAGCAGGCCCACCCAGGATGCTAGAGCCACTGGCCAGGCATTTTGTTTAGAGACCTGGGAGAGTTTGCCCAATCCAAACTTGAGGTGGCCAATCTGCATACCTCTTGGGAAGGCTGGGATCCTGAGAGTAGTGGTCACAGGGCAGAGGTAGAGGGATGAAATTTCTCTCTTGGTGGAAGCTTGAAAGATTTGGAGGATATGACAGAAGCTCTGGTTTTGGAAGTATGGTCTTCAGTCTAACTGGAGTTGACTATGGCCTTTATATTAGGAAAGCTGAGCTCTAGGGAGGGCTGGCTTGTTAACTAGCAATTTTGCAGGAATGTGGAGGGGAAGGAAATGTAGTAAAGCTAACAAGTCCATTCTTTGGTCCCTTTCTTCTGAAGGGTCGGGGAGGGGTGCCTTGAGAACTCACTGAGAAATGAGTAGAGCCAGGAGCTTCTCTGCTAAAGGTGGGAAAGAGTAAACCTTGCTGAAGAGGTTCTCACCATTTCCAAGGAAGTCATGAGTGGCAGAATGATAGACACATGAGAGTGTGACAGAATGTCTGAAAATAGAGCAATGAATGTCCTTGGGGGTACTGGGTAGAGATAACCCCAGTCTGGTTTTTGCTGGCCACAGCTGTGATTGATTGGCAGTAAAGACACAGTAGTAATAAGAAAACTCTACTTTTTATGCCAGAGACTTTGACCTTCAATTGCTTGTGGGCTCTGAGCTTCAACTCTGACGCCAAAGCTGCTGTATACATGACTTTTGCCTAAGTGTGATACTCTCATGGACATTTTAATAATTTTTAAGAAATTTGGCAACAAAAATGCATAAATCTATTTCTATTTGCTAACTATTCAAATTTATTACCTTGGTATATTATGGAATGAAAAATAAAAGTTGACACTATCAAGAGAAATGCATATTTGACTTCAGATTAATTGGATGGAAAATAATGAAAATGTTTTAACTCTAACAGTAGCTTTAAACAGAATAAACTATGGACTTTTCAAAGGATTATGATCATCCTTAATCGTGCCAAAATGAAGCTAGAAGCAATTATGGGTAATACAGATGTATTATTAATACCAGCTGTACCCAGGGTTTGCTTATATAAGAACTCAGGCTTAAATTTCTGGCAGATGGTGAATCTAAAAGTTCAAGTAAATCCAACTTTTTAAATACTCATGATGTAGGGAACATTTCTGTTTAAAGAACCCAGATTTTCCCTCCAGAGGGGATCCACTGACACTGGAATTAGCCCAGTGATCTCTATTCTTTAGAAATTAACTGCATCCTTGTTTTTCTGAATTTTCAAGTTTATCATTTTTCCAGTGCATTGTTTGTCAGACTACGTGACCTGGGTGGGAGCCCTTTACTGACACGTGCAGACTTCATTAGCCTGTATTCTCTTTTCTCAGACTTTCTTGATTCTCCTTCCACGGAAAGTCTCTTACTTGCCACGGTGCACATGGCTCTGTGGTGGGTGGGAGATTCCTTTTTCTTTAAGCAGTATAATTCCTCTCTCGATAGATCTGGGGCATGAACACAAGACAAATTAAGGGACTGAAGTTGATGGAGCTGATAGAACGGTTCCTTACAGCTTCAACAGAGCAAGGAAAAAACTTTGGCAGGGCCATTCAGCAGGATTGCAGACAGGGTCACGGATGTCAACCCTACTTTCTCACCTTCAGGCTTCGATATGAATTAGGGCAAACTGTCTGCCATGCTTTTTTCTCCAGCTGCTGATAAAGAAGTTGCATTTTGACTGTTTGGAAGTGGGAGAAGGAGAGAGATGAGGGTTCTTATCCTGAGAAGTCACATTATCCTTCATTAATTATGCGTTTGTGTTTTTTATTTTTTGAGACCGAGTCTCACTATGTCACCCTGGGTAGAGTGCCGTGGCGTCACAACTCACAGCAACCTCAAACTCTTAGGCTTAAGCAATTCTCCTGCCTCAGCCTCCTAAGTAGCTGGGGGCTACAGGCGCCTGCCACAATGCCCAGCTATTTTTTGGTTGTAGTTGTCGTTGTTTGGCAGGCCCAGGCTGGATTCGAACCTGCCAGCTCCAGTGTATGTGGCTGGTGCTCTAGCCACTGAGCCTATGCGTTTGTGTGTGTGTGTGTGTGTGTGTGTGTTTTAGTTTTTTTTGGCCAGGACCGGGATTGAACCTGCCACCTCCAGTATATGGGGCCGGCACCCTACTCCTTTGAGCCATAGGCACTGCCCTGCATTTGTGTTTTATGGGAGGACGTGATGAGTTTCATGTGAGTACATACTAGCCAGTGGAAATAGTTCGGTTGCAAATAGCCAATGTAACTTTTTGGAGTAGCTGAAAGAAATCAAAGATGGCAGCAAAGTTTTGAGAAAGGGAAAAATAGAAATGATGAGGGTCAGACTATTCACTGAAAATAACACACAGGTGTGTACTACTTACCTGCAAACATGTAGAAACTCACATCGTAGTTTGCTAAGTAAATCCTATTCATTCCTTCACTCCTGTGCAATCCAGTCCTTCCAGTTCTCCCCTTCCTCTCTCCTTCCCTCTCCCTTCCTGCCGCCCATTCTTATTTCTTTCTTCAGAACTGGGCATTCTCCTTAAGAAAACAAATGGAGATTACTGACTAGGCATGGACGGAATCACATAAAGTGAGTAAACACTTTCTCCCCACTCCCAGGGTATTTTATTGGCTAAAAAGCAATATTTTCTTTCCTTTTTTTTTATTGTTGGGGATTCATTGAGGGTACAATAAGCCAGGTTACACTGATTGCAATTGTTAGGTAAAGTCCCTCTTGCAATCATGTCTTGCCCCCATAAAGTGTGACACACACCAAGGCCCCACCCCCTTCAGAATTCATGGTTTCTTCCCTTAAGGAATTTATCTTGTCAAAGGAGAAAAAAAGAACAAACACAAATAAATCAGAAAACAACTAACATTCATAAGACACTTAATGTTGTAGGAACCGTGTTAAATACTTGGCATATACCATATTCGTTACAAAACTGGGAGCTAGGGGTTATCTAGATTTTACAGATAAAACCTGACACTCAAGAGGTTAAATAGCAAGTAAAAGAGATCCAGTATTTGAATCCAGGGGTATGATTTCAGATCCTGAACTCTACATCACTGTGCTTTACCATCTCACGGACACTTCAGTGTCTTTCTGCTGTTCGTTAGGCAATAAACCCGTCTTCACATGCACGTAATGGTTGAACGGCTGGAACATGAAGGACAATCTCAGGGCTTGGCTGACGAGGGTGAGGGGGGCTGAGAGGAGTGACTGTGGGGCCAAACAATATTTAAAGAGGCAGGAAGAAAATATGAATCAATCCTATGCAGGGGCAGTTGAACAATTTCCTGGACTGGTTCCATTTCTTCATTTCCTCTTTTTAAAAAAGTAATTTTCTTAATTTGCTAGACCATCTATAATTATGGGGCTCAAAGACATTTATTCATTGTATTAAAATGCACGTTAATGGTGCAATTTTGAGAAGCTTAAACAACAAGTAACAATTAGCTATGTGGCTGTTGGCCAGGCAGTGCTAATGCCTAATATCGTCTAATATTTCACTTGGCCAGACTGTAGGATGGAGTTTTCCTACAGTAATTTTCCTTGCATCTTGACTCTCAGTAGTAAATCACTCTACCGAGGCAATGAGCAACTGTCTGGGCTGCTTTTTTTCTTGCACCAGTTGTTTTTAATGACACTTGCAATTTTCCTCGTATTTCCCAAGGTGACATGTTGCTTATGTACAACCCATTCATTTCTTTACTCATCTAGCCATTTAGTCCTGTCTTCTCTCCCTCCTTTCCTTTTCCCTCTCCCTTCCTTCTACCCATTCTTCTTTTCTGTCCCTTTTAATTTTCTACCAAGTTTTTTTCTTTTCCACCCTTTAAAAACAATTACTAGGTTCCTAAGAAATGCTAGACCCTGTACTAAGTATTGTGGGGGATACACTGATGAATGAGTATGGTTGTTTATCTAAACAGAGACTATTCAGAACCTACTGGGTGCCAGGCTTTATCTTGTAAGCCAGGAACTGACTAGGGTACACAGTAGCATCTCTTTTCCCAGGGAGTTGTATTCCAGGGGGTCCACTAGGAAGATAGACAAAAAAACCCTCAAACAAATAAATATATGTCAAGTAGTGATAAGAGCTACGAATAGAATTAAAACAGGGAATGAAAAGAGAGATGATGGGGATAAAGAGTGTATTATTTTTGCACATGCTGGTTAGGAAAGGCCTATCTGATAAGATGACATTTGAGGCGAGACACACTTATCTGGGGGAAGAGCAAGTACCAAGGTCTGTGGGGAACTCATTTCTCACAGGGAACAAAGGTATAAAGGTAAATAACAAGGTATAAAGAGGGAAAGAGCCCAAAGGTAGGTATGAATGAAGAGCTCCTGGGAGAGTTCAGAGGAAGGTAAGGTGCCCATTCTGTGGAGACTAACCGTGAGAGCAAGCTCCACTTCCTGGAGGTAACTCACACGCTGATACCCCATAGCAAAGGCATTGCCCCCCATCCCGCTACTGAAGAGTGACCAGGTCCCTCAGTGATGAGGCAATTTGGCTGCACCTCTTAATCCAGGTGCCCTTTGGTTAAGATGCTGAGATTTTAATAGAGATGGAAGTAAATCATATCATCTGCCTACTTTTTCTCTGGTTTTTAGACTTCTCTGAAGCACATTTCTTATTTAAAAGAAGACAAACCCTTTGGGCTTTCCCAGTGTTGGTCACCAAAGGCAGCAAGGCAAAGGGAGTGCTCTTGTTTTTAGATGACTGTGCCCTGTGTCTAACTTTGGGATGTCTCCATATTTATTTGTTTTGGTCAGCTTGGCAAAGTCCTAGCTCTTCCTCTAGGATGTAGTACCCCAGGGAAACAGCAAACACCTTATCACAGCAGCCACTCCCAGAGGTAGGGTAAACAATGCACAATGAAAATGAAGCATAGAAGATTATATAATTGTTTTCCTTTTTAAATGAGATGGTGGGCGAGGAGGGCATATAGGATACTAAAAGGAGAAATAATAAATGGAAAGTGTATGGGGTGGGGGGAAGGAGGAAAAAGGGAGAAAAAAGGATATTACCTAATTTTGCAGAAGGGATGTATCTAATTCTAAAAATTGATCCAGTGGAGATCTCTTGAAATATAGCTACAGATACATTTAGGAGAGCAAATATACACACCAAAACTACTTAAAGCAAAGGGGAGATCATAGGGTGGTGCATGGGTGTCTGCAAGAGCCAAGGCAAACTCCTGATGGCTGAAGTAGTGTGTCTTGGAAATGAACAGGGACTTATGGGAGGGGGATGAGAGAGGAGGAAGAAACAAAATATAAGGCAGAGGAGAAGAGAGAAATACAGTGGGGGGACACTGGTGCCAGAGTCAATGAACTGGCCTAGTGATCTTTAGCAATACAAATATTTATTATTGAATTCTAAATTATTTACATTGCCCCAGCATAGATTTTGCACACTCCACCCCCACCAACCTTCAAAAACATTATCCGTTCACTTAAAATGTCTTGATTGGAGGGCATGTTGGATAAAAAGCAAAGATGAGAAGGAGGAGCAAGATGGTGGCCGAGTAACAATTTCCTTGCAACTGGGCACTGTGAGACTGGGGAGAGAAGACTCCAAGCATCTCTGGCTGGTGGGATCTGCCCAGAAACATCCCTTTGAGGATACAGGGAGTCAGTGAGAGACTTCTAGACCCCATGAGGAGGACAAAAGCAGTGGAAAACTGGCAAGTGGTTGCGTGTATTCATTTGATCTAATCCTGCCGGCAGCTGTAAGTACAGCAGCAGTGAGATTGCAAAGTGGACAGGTCTTCCCTGTGAGCTGTTTTGTTTTTTTGGACTTGGCACTCCATTGAACTACCTTGGGAGAACTTGGGAGAGAGTGCAGAGGACTTTAAGCATTGTCTAGGGCCCTGGACTGTGCTGCTGAGCCAGACAGAGCTAATAGTGTTTGGCTGTAGACCGTGTAGAGCCATTGTGGGAGAATTGCCCCGGCAAGCTCTGCCCTCAGGGTTGCAGGGCAAGGATTGGGCGGGAGACCTTGGGAAGGGAAACAGGTAAAAGAAAACACTCTTGAGGAAGAATCAGCAGAAAATTCCTGGCAACATGAAAAACCAGTCCACAGCAACCCCACAAGGGACCATGAGGTAGCTACTGTAGAGAATTCTACCTATAAAGAAATATTAGAAATGACAAAAAGGGAATTTAGAATATAGATCATGAAAACAATGAAGAAAATGTTGAAAACAATGAAGGAAACTGCTGGTAAAGTGGAAAATAAGAAAAAGGAAATCCAAAAACAGAATCAAATAAGAGATGAATGATATGAAGAATATAGAAAGGGTATAGCAGAGCTGAAGGAACTGAAGCAGTCAATTAGAGAACTTAAAGGTGAAATAGAAAGTATCAGCAACAGATTAGATCTGAAGAAGAAAGAATCTCAGAGGTAGAGGACAAAACTCTTGAGATAACTCAGATAGTTAAAGAGGCAGAAAAGAAGAGAGAGAAAGCAGAATGTTCACTGACAGAATTATGGGACTTTATGAAGCGTTCAAACATTCAAGTTATAGGTATCCCAGAAGGGAAAGAAGAATGCCCCAGGGGAATGGAAGCCATACTAGAGAACATTATAAATAAAAATTTCCCCAATATCATCAAAGATCCTGACATACTCCTTTCAGAGGGCTATTGGACCCCTGGTCACCTCAACTCTGACTGAGCTTCTCCAAGACACATTGTGATGAACCTGTCCAAAGTCAAGACAAAAGAAAAGATTCTCAAGCTGCCAGGAGTAAATGCCAGTTGACCTACAGAGGCAAATCCATCAGAGTGACTGCAGACTTCTCTAATAAAACTTTCCAAGCAAGAAGACAATGGTCATCTACCTTTAATCTACTTAAACAGAACAATTTCCAGCCCAGAATTCTATATCCTGCTAAGTTAAGCTTTAAAATTGATGGAGAAATCAAATCATTTACTGATATACAAACATTGAGGAAATTCACCACAACAAGACCAGCTCTGCAGGAAATACTTCAACCTCTTCTACACACTGACCATCACAACGGATCAACAGCAAAGTAAGAACTCAGCAGTTAAAGGATAGAACCTAGCTCCTACACTGATGCAAAAGATAAAACTAAGCAAAGGATTCTTACAAAATAAGATGAATAGAACACTACCACACTTATCAATTATCTCAATAAATGTTAATGGCAAGAATTTCCCACTGAAGAGGCATAAATTGGCTGACTGGATTAAAAAACATAAGCCATCCACTTTCTGTTTGCAGGAAACATATCTAGCTTCAAAAGACAAATTAAGACTCTGAGTTAAGGGTTGGAAGTCAATTTTTCAGGCAAATGGAATTCAGAAGAAAAGAGGGATTACAATCTTATTTTCAGATACATGTGGATTTAAAGCAACCAAAGTCAAAAAAGACAAAGATGGTCACTTTATATTGGTCAAGGGAAAAATACAAGAAGAGGTTTCAATTCTAAATATTTAAATGCTTAAATGCTTCCATATTCTTGAAACAGACCTTACTCAGTTTGAGCAACCTGATATCTTATAATACCACAATACAGGGGACTTTAACACTTCTCTTACAGAGCTGGACAGATCCTCTAAACAGAAATTAAACAAAGATATAAGGGACTTAAATGAGACTCTAGAACAACTATGCTTGATAGGTGTGTATAGAACACTCTATCCCAAAGATAAAGAATATACATTCTTCTCATCGCCCATGGAACATTCTCCAAAATTGATCATATCCTAGGACATAAAACAAACCTTAACAGAATCAAAAGAATTGAAATTCTACCTTGTATCTTCTCAGATCACAAGGCACTAAAGGTGGAACTCAACTCCAACAAAAACATTCAACCCCACACAAAGACATGGAAATTAAACAACCTTCTGTTGAGTGACAGTTGAGTGCAGGAATAAATAAAAGAGGAAATCGTTAACTTCCTTGAGCATAACAACAATGAAGACACAAGCTACCAAAACCTGTGAGATACTGCAAAAGCAGTTCTGAGAGGAAAATTTATTACTTTAGATGCCTACATTCAAAAAACAGAAAGAGAGTGCATCAACAAACTCATAAGCCATTTTATGGAACTAGAAAAAGAAGAACAATCTAAGCCTACACCGAGCAGAAGAAAAAAAATATCCAAAATTAAATCAGAGATCAATGAAATTGAAAACAAAATAATTATTCAGAAAATTAATGAAACAAGGAGTTGGTTTTTTGAAAAAATAAATAAAATAGATAAACCTTTGGCCAGACTAACTAGAAATAGAAAAGTAAAATCTTTAGTAACCTCAATCAGAAATGATAAAGGGGAAATAACAACTGATCCCACAGAGATACAAGAGACCATCTCTGAATACTACCAGAAACTCTATGCCCAGAAATTTGACAATGTGAAAGAAATGGATCAATATTTGGAATCATACCCTCTCCCTAGACTTAGTCCAGATGAAATAGAGCTCCTGAACAGACCAATTTCATGCACTGAGATCAAAGAAACAATAAAAAATCTTCCAACAAAAAAATGCCCTGGTGAAGCCAGATGGCTTCACACCAGAATTCTATCAAACCTTCAAAGAAGAGCTTATTCCCATACTGCAGAAATTATTCCAAAAAATTGAGGAGGAAGGAATCTTCCCCAACATGTTCTACAAAGCAAACATCACCCTGATGCCAAAACCAGGAAAAGACCCAACTAAAAAAGAGGATTTCAGACCAATTTTACTAATGAATATAGATGCAAAAATTCTCAACAAAACCCTAGCCAATAGATTACAGCTTATAATCAAAAAAGTCACACATCATGATCAAGTAGGTTTCATCCCAGGGATGCAAGGCTGATTTAACATACTCAAGTCCATAAACGTTATTCACTGTATTAACAGAAGCAAAAATAAAGATCACATGATCCTCTCAATAGATGCAGAAAAAGCATTTGATAAAATCCAGCATTCTTTTCTAATTAGAACACTGAAGAGTATAGGCATAGGTGGCACATTTCTTAAACTGATCAAAGTTATCTATGACAAACCCACAGCTAATATTTTACCAAATGGAGTAAAACTGAAAGCTTTTCCTCTTAGAACTGGAATCAGAGAAAGTTGTCCATTGTCTGTCACCATTACTATTCAACATAGTGCTAGAAGTTCTAGCCAATACAATTAGGCAAGACAAGGAAATAAAGGGAATCCACATGGGAGCAGAGGAGGTCAAACTCTCCCTTTTTGCTGATGATATGATTTTATAGTTAGAGAACCCCAAAGACAACCACAGGATTCCTGGAATTCATCAAAAAATATAGTAATGTCTCAGGATATAAAATCAATGTCCACAAGTCAGTTGCCTTTGTATACGCCAATAACAGCCAGGATGAGAGGCTAATTAACGACACAACTCCCTTCACTATAGCTTCAAAGAAAATGAAATACCCATGAATGTACCTAACAAAAGAGGTGAAGGACCTCTATAAAGATAATTATGAAACCCTAAGGAAGGAAATAGCAGAGGATATTAACAAATGGAAGAACATACCATGCTCATGGCTGGGAAGAATCAACATTGTTAAAATGTCTTTCATTCCCAAAGCAATCTACAGATTCAATGTAATCCTTATTAAAAGACCAACATCATACTTTCAAAACTTGAAAAAAATGATTCCGCATTTTGTATGGAACCACAAAAAACCCCGTATAGCTAAGGTAGTTCTTAGTAATAAAAACAAAGCCGGGGGCATCAGCATTCCAGATTTTAGGCTGTACTACAAAGCCATAGTGGTCAAGACAGCATGGTACTGGCACAAAAATAGAGACATTTATACTAGCACAAAAATAGAGACATATGGGCAGTGCCTGTGGCTCAAGGAGTAGGGCGCCGGTCCCATATGCCAGAAGTGGTGGGTTCAAACCTAGCCCCGGCCAAAATCCAAAAAAAAAAAAAAAATAGAGACATAGACATTTGGAATCGAATAGAAAACCAGGAAATGAAACTAACATCTTACAACCACCTAATCTTCGATAAACCTAACAAGATCATACCTTGGGGGAAAGACCCCCCTATTCAATAAATGGTGCTGGGAGAACTGGATATCCACATATAAAAGACTGAAACTGGACCCACACCTTTCTCCACTCACAAAAATTGATTCAAGATGGATAAAGGACTTAAATTTAAAACATGAAACCATAAAAATCCTCAAAGAAAGTATAGGAAAAACACTGGAAGATATTGACCTGGGGAAAAACTTCACGAAGAAGACTTCTGACTTCTGTGGCAATTGCAACAACAACAAAAATAAACAAATGGGACTTAAATGAACTGAAAAGCTTCTGTACAGCTAAGGAGACAACAACCAAAGCAAATAGACAACCTACACAATGGGAAAGGATATTTGCATATTTTCAATCAGACAAAAGCTTGATAACTAGGATCTATGGAGAAGTCAAATTAATCCACATGAAAAAAAGCCAACAATCCCATATATCAATGGGTAAGAGACCTGAATAGAACCTTCTCTAAAGAGGACAAATGAGGCTCTGTGCCTGTGGCTCAAGCCGCTAAGGTGCCAGCCACATACACCTGAGCTGGTGGGTTCAAATCCAGCCCAGGCCCACCAAACAACAATGATGGCTGCAACCAAAAAATAGCCAGGTGTTGTGGCGGGCGCCTGTAGTCCCAGCCCATTTCCTCCCTGGGAGATGGAGGCAAGAGAATGCCTTGAGCCCAGGAGTTGTTGGAGGTTGCTGTGAGCTGTGATACCACAGCATTCTACCCAAGGCGAAAGCTTAAGGCTTTGTCAAAAAAAAAAAAAAAAAAAAGACAAATGAACGGCTAACAAACATATGAAAAATGCTCATCATCCCTATCTATTAGAGAAATGCAAATCAAAACCACCCTGAGATACCATCTAACCCCAGTGAGAATGGCCCACATCACGAGATCTCAAAACTGCTGATGCTGGCGTGGATGTGGAGAGAAGGGAACACTTTTACACTGCTGGTGGGACTGCAAACTAATACAACCTTTTTGGAAGGATGTATGGAGAAACCTCAAAGAACTCAAGGTAGACCTCCCATTTGATCCTGCAATCTCATTACTGGGCATCTACCCAGAAGGAAAAAAATCCTTTTATCCTAAGGACACTTTCACTAGACTGTTTATTGCAGCTCAATTTACAATCGCCAAAATGTGGAAACAGCCTAAATGCCCACCAACCCAGGAATGGATTAACAAGCTGTGCTATATGTATACCATGGAATACCATTCAGCTATTAAAAAAATGGAGACTTTACAGCCTTTGTATTAACCTGGATGGAGGTGGAACACATTATTCTTAGTGAAACATCACAAGAATGGAGAAGCATGAATCCTAGGTACTCAATTTTGATATGAGGACAATGACAATAAATGGCATGGTGGAGGTGGGGGAAGGGGAGAGCAGAGAGAGAAAGAAGGAGGGCAAGGTGGGGGTAAAGGAAGAGCAGAGAGATGGAAAGAGGGAGGGAGTGGGGTTTTGGTGTGTGACACACCTTTTGGGGGCAAGACACAATTGTAAGAGGGACTTTACCTAACAATGCAATCAGTGTAACCTGGTTTCTTGCACCCTCAATGAATCCCCAAGAATAAAAAAAAAAGCAAAAAAAAAAAGTACAACCCTGGGTAGAGTCAGATGGGAGTGGATGGTGAGAGGACCCCTGATCTCACAGAGGCAGCCATCAGAGGGCCCCCTACCCCCCCAGAAGTGGGCAGAAATCCTGAGGCTGCTCTATATCTGTCTACAATCCATAATGTGGATATTTTAATCTATCTTTATTTAGATACCAAGAAATAGGTCAATGCCAGCTGATATCTGGATTACACATATTTTTTAAGCTATTGTCAATTTTCATTAGGATGTTAGTGAATTGGAACTTCAAAAGTGAGGATGAAAGCTGAAACTCCAGTACTCAACATGCGGGGAAGGGGACTTTGAAGTGTGGCGCTAAGTGGCTTTCCTTTTAATGGATGGGAACAAAGCTGCCTTTAGTCAGGGATTATTTTATTTGTCTGTATCTCAGGAGGGTCTTTCACAGAAGTAAGTATTTGCTGTGGGGACATGGAAGTGGAGGAATTTTATGCTATTTTTTTTCCATTGCCCTGAGTGCACATTTGCTACCTTTGAATGTCCTACTCAATTTTCCTGCTTTTGAAGATGTGGAAAACCCTATTTTTCAACAGAGAAAACGTGTATAAGGCTTTTCAAATGCTCTTTCATTTTAATACCAGCTAACCAAGAGCATCTTCTCTGTCTTGAAGGTTAGGTGCTAGAAGGGAGAGAGGTGGGTCTTGAGGAAGGTTGGAGCCAAGGGGGGCACAGAATAAAATATCAGAGGATGTGTGAGGTGCTCTGAAGGGCTGTAAATCAGAGTCTTCTTTCACAAAAGTAATTAAAGAATATTAATAAATATTTTAAAACATTAGATAAACAAGTTTCTTTTATAATATAACATTTGTAAAATTAATACAAAAAGAAAGAGACTATTTAAATTTGAAATGATGATCAAAAATCCTCACCTCTATCCCAACTTTCCAAAGGCCCGAGACAAAGATGGCTTTACAGTAGAGTTCTTCCAAATGTTCAAAGAAAGATAATTACTGTCTTTTTAAAAATAAGTTTTAGAAATAAAGGGGAAAGCTTACTAAATCATTTTTAGTAAGGCCAGTATGACCTTAAAGCTAGATAAAGACGGCACAAGGAAAGGCTATAACTGGTCTATTTTACTTATGAATTGAATGAGCAAATCCTAAATAACATTATATAACCAATTCTATCAGTGTATTACAAATATCATAATCAAGTAAGGACGGTTTAGCTGCCTGTGTTAGAGAAAGTTCTCTATCTCTCTCTCACTGTCCCTTCCCCTTCTTCCTTTTTCCCTCCCTCCCTCCCTTTCTCAATTAATTGAATCTGCAGTCAGAGGCTCAGGGATCCTAAACTCTAGGATTTCTTCTTTGTCACTTTGAAACCCTTGCCTCATTCTCTTGTCTTCAACTGTGTATTCCCAAGTCTGAATGAATACATCGGACACCTCTCTCAATTCCCTCTTTCCTAGATCTCAGCCACCAGGACTATTTTTTTTTGGTTGTTGTTGACATGCACTGGTATTCAGTTCTAGAAATTTTTTTTTCTTAGAATTGTATAAACAATAGATTTCTGAAAAAACAAGACAATCATGCGGTAACTTTTTTATGGTTGTTGTGGTAGCAGGGGCTTGATTAAGGAAAAGTACTAAATTTGGTTCATTTATGGACACATATTTTGACTCTATTACTTTCCTTTTTGATTTAAGTGAAAATCATATATTTTTGTCCCTCACAGTATATCAAAAATGAGAAGTAAAGTAAAATAGAATGGGCAAGGTGCAAAGATCCTTGTAGGGATGTTCTAATATTTTTTATGGAAAATATAAGTCAATGTTAAGAAATATACTGAGGGTGGCGGGTTCAAACCCGGCCCCGGCCAAACTGCAAAACCAAAAAATAGCCGGGTGTTGTGGCGGGCGCCTGTAGTCCCAGCTACTTGGGAGGCTGAGGCAAGAGAATCGCTTAAGCCCAGGAGTTGGAGGTTGCTGTGAGTTGTGTGAGGCCACGACACTCTACCGAGGGCCATAAAGCGAGACTCTGTCTCTACAAAAAAAAAAAAAAAAAAAAGATTTGTATATAGGTCTTTTTTCTTTCTTTCTTTTTTTTTGAGACAGAGTCTGACTATGTTGCCATTGGTAGAGTGCTATGGCATCACAGCTCACAGCAACCTCGGGCTCTTGGGCTTAAGTGATTCTCTTGCCTCAGCCTCCCAAGTAGCTGGGACTACAGGTGCCCACCACAACACCTGGCTATTTTTTGTTGCAGTTGTCATTGTTGTTTAGCTGGACTGGGACCGGTTCAAACCTGCCAGACCTGGTGTATGTGGCTGGCACCATAGCCACTGTACTACAGGCGCCAAGCCTCATCTATAGGTCTTTATGTGGAAATATGTTTTTCTTATTTTACTTTTTAAGGATAAATAGTATTTCATGGGGTATATATACCATCTTTTAAAAAAATTCATTCATCCATCGATGGGCACTTGTTGTTTCTGTATGTTGGCTATTGTGGATAATGCTGCAATAGACATGGGAATGCAGATATCTCTTTGACACATGGACCTGAATTCCTTTGGATATATAACCAGAAGAAAGATCTCTAGTTCATATGGTAATTTACTTTTAGTTTTATTTATGTATTTATGTATTTATTTATTTATTTATTTTGAGACAGAGTCTCACTATGTTGCCCTCCATAGAGTGCTGTGGTGTCACAGCTCACAGCAACCTCTAACTGTTGGGCTTAAGTGATTCTCTTGCCTCAGCCTCCAAGTAGCTGGGACTACAGGTGCCCACCACAATGCCCGGCTATTTTTTTGCTGCAATTGTCATTGTTTAGCAGCCTGGGCTGGGTTCAAACCCACCAGCCTCCGTGCATGTGGCCAGTGCTGTAACCACTGTGCTATGGGCACTGAGCCTACTTTTAGTTTTTTGAAGAACCATCATTTTGTGTTCCATAATGGCTTTACTAATTTGTATTCCCATCAACAGTGTACAAACATTCCCATTTCTCCACATCCTGGTCTACGCTCATTATCTTTCATCTTTTTATTTAATAGCCATTCTAGCAGGTGTGAGGTAATATCTTGTTGTGATCTCAATTTTAATTTCCCTGATGATTAGTGGTGGTGAGCATTTTTTTTGTATACCCGTTGGCCATTTGTATGTCTTCCTTTGAAATACATCCATTCAGGGTCTTTGACCATTTTCGAATTGGTTTATTTCTTTTCTTATTATCGAATAGTTTAAGTTTCTTATATATTTTGGACATTAGGCCCTTATTTAATGTATGATTTGCACATATTTTCTCCTGTTCTGTGGGTTGTCTCTTCACTCTGTATATTGTTTTCTTTGTTGTGCAGAAGTTTTTCAATTTGATGTAATTTCATTTGTTTATTTTTGCTTTTCTTGCTTGTGCTTTTGGTTCATTTTTAGGAATCATTGCTCAGGCTGATGTCATAGAGCTTTTGGCCTGTTTTCTTCTAGTTGGTTTACAGTTTCAGGTCTTTAATCCATTTTGAGTTCATTTTTGGTGTGAGATCAGGATCTAATTTCATTCTTCTGTGGATATCCAATTTTCCCAACATCTTTGTGGAAGAGATTGTCCATTTCCTATTGTGTGTTCTTGGCACCTTTATTGAAAAACAGCAGGACCCGAATGTGTGGGTTTATCTCTGGGCTATTTTGTTCCATTTGATGACATGTCTGTTTTTTATGCCAATACCATATTTTTGGATATGATAGCTTTGTACTGTATTTTGAAGTCAGGTAGTGTGATGCCTCCAGCTTTGATCTTTTTATTCAAGTTTCTATGGCTCTTTGGGGGTCTTTTTTAGCTCTACATAAATTTTAGCATTTTTGCTATTTCTATGAAAAATGTCATTGGAATTTTCATAGCAATTGCTTTGAAATTGTAGATTGCTTTGGTTAGTACCGATATCTCAGCAATATTAATTCTTCCAATTCATGAACATAAGATATTTTTATCTTTCCATTTGTATCTCCATCTATTTATTTCATCAGTGTTTTAGACTTTTCAGTGTATAGCTCTTTAATCTCCTTGGTTAAATTAACTGCTAAGTATTTTATTTTTTGTAGCTATTGTCAATGGAACTATTTTCTTGATTTTTTTAAAAGATAGTTTGCTGTTAACATATAGAAACACTATTGATTTTTCTATGTTGATTTTTAAAAAATTTTAAATTACTTTTTTAATTAAGTCATATCTGTATACATTAATGCAATTATGGGGTCTATGTTGATTTTTATATCCTACAACTTTACTGGATTTATTAGTTCTAACAGTTTTTTATGGATTTGTTAAGCTTTTCCATATATAAGATCATTTTGTCCACAACTAGGTATAAATTAATTTTTTCCTTTCCAATTTGACTACTTTTTATTTCTTTCTCTTGCCTAATTACTCTGGCCAGGACTTCCAGTATTATGTTGAATGGAAGTGGCAAAAATGGAAATTCTTACCTTGTTGTGGGTTTGTTATATATGGCCTTTATTGCATTGAGGGACATTCTTCTTAGACCTAATATTTTGAGAGTTTGTAATCATGAAAGTATGTTGGATTTTGTCAAATGTTTTTCTGCATCTTTTGGGATGATTATATGGTTTTTATCTGTCATTCTGTTAATGTGGTATACCAAATTTGCTTGCTTAACCATACTTGAATCTCTGGGATAAATATCACTTGATCATGGTGAATAATCTTTTTAAATGTATCGTTGAATTTGGTTTACTAGTATTTTGATGAGGACTTTGCATCTATAATTATCAGCTATTAAAGACACTGTCTTTTCCTCATTCTGTATTCTTGGCTGATTTGTTGAAAATTATTTCAATATTATGAATTTTGCACATATAATTTATAATTTTCTTTTTCTGTAGTATCTTTATCTAGATTTGGTATTAGGGTAATAATGTCTTGTAAAATGAATTTGAAAGTATTCCCTCTTCTTCAATTTTTGGGAAGAGTTTGAGATGGAATGGTATTAATTCTTCATTAAATGTTTGGTAGATTTTTGTGTAGACATATGATCTTAAAGTATTGGTTTAATATTTAGAAGTGGAATTGCTGGGTAATGTGATAAGTCTATAGTTTACTTTATAAAAAAACTGCTGAACTATTTTCCAAAGTGTTTGCACTATGTATACTCCTGTCAGCAATACATGAGCATTTGAAATTTTAGCTATTCTAATGGGCGTGTTCATGAGGAATATGGGTGGTTATCTATTCTTATAATGTCCTTGTCTGGTTTTTCTATAAAGGTAATGTTGGCATCATAAAATGATTTGGAAAGGAGTTTCTCTTCTATTTCTTGAAACTTTACTTCTTCTTTAAAACAAAAAATAGAATTCACCAGTGAAGCCATCTGTGCCAGGCTTTATTTTTTCAATAAAGTTTTAAACTATAAATTAAGTTTCAAAAGTGAATATAGAAGTATTCAAATTTATTTCTTCTTCTTTCTTTCTTTTTTTTTTTTGTAGAGACAGAGTCTCACTTTATTGCCCTTGGTAGAGTGCCGTGCCATTACAGCTCACAGCAACCTCCAGCTCCTGGGCTTAGGCGATTCTCTTGCCTCAGCCTTCCCAGTAGCTGGGACCACAGGCGCCTGCTATTTTTTGTTGCAGTTTGGCCAGGGCTGGGTATGAACCCACCACCCTTGGTATATGGGGTCGGCGCTCTACTCACTGAGCCACAGGTGCCACCCCAAATTTATTTCTTCTTGAGTGAGCTTTGGTAGTTTGTGTATTTCAATAATTTTTTTCCATTTTATCTAAGTTGTTGAATTTTTTTGCATAACATTTTACTATATTTTCTTATTAATTTGATATCTGTAGAATCTATATTAATATCCTCTCAATCCCGATATTGGTCATTTTTCTTCCCTTTTGTTTTCTTGATTGGTCTGTTTCATACAATTTATTGAGCTTTTCAAAAACCAGCCTTTTGTTTGCTCAATTTTTCTCTAGAATGAAAGCTGAAACAAGGAGGCAGAGTGTCACCTTGTTCAACCTCAGCTGGGAATGTGCACATTGGGTCACTTCAACTGTTTGTTGCTCTGCACATGTACCTGATGTTCAGGAAAGTGCCCTGAATATTGATTCGAGGGTTACAAATTAGTGAGTGGTCAATTTGCAAATGTAAAATTATGAATAACAAGGATTAAATAATGGTGTCTACTGTTAAGAGAGAAAGATCTTGGTAAGACATACTTTGGGAAGGGGTAATGAGATACAGTGCATTCCAGAACACACAAAAGCATGAACAGAGCATTAGCGTTACCACTTTCCTTCCCAGAGCTGAGGTAGGAAAGAAAGAATTGAAGCTGTTCCTGGTCAGAACCTGGCTACAGACCATTGAATCAGGTAGAGTTTGCATAAAGGATTTCACACTTAGACTTGATATTATTTTCAAATAAATTATTCACTTAGTTACACAAATACTTGGACAGGATCAAAATAAGCTGTTCTTTCTTTTTTTTATTAAATCATAACTGTGTACATTGATGCATTTCTGGGGTTCAGTGTACTGATTTGATATACAATGTGAAATGCTTACACTGAACTAAGTAACACATCCATCACAATTATATTCTTTTCTTAATAGTTTTGAAATGTACCATTGTATCATGCACATTCTGTGAACTTCCCCCCAAATGCCCTCTCTCCTCCACCTTCCTTCTCTCTCCTCTTCCCTTCTACTTTCTGGACTATAGTTATGTTTTCATTCATATGTATGTATAGGTGATATATATTGATTTCATAGTAGTATTGGATACATTGGATACTTCTCCCCCCATTCTTGACATTTTTTACTAAGAAGAATATGTGCTAGTTCCATCCAGGTAAACATAAACGATGTGAAGTCTCCATCTTTTTTATGGCTGCATAGTATTCCATGGTGTACATATACCACAATTTGAAATAAGCTGTTTAATCATGTGCTTTACTGTGGAACCACACGTTGTATTGTTGTACACTATGACTTGGCCTTCAATAATAAATCCTGTAATTTATTTATCAAGAATTGCATTTTTTGTCATTAATTCTTTCAAGATAAACCCTTAATATATAATCATTTTTGTAACTTGTTTTAGAATTTCCCCATTTACAATAAACCTCACAAATGTAAGTGGCCACATCTTTCTTGACTTCTGACAACCCCTCCTTTTCCCTTTGGATGAGAAGGAAAAGACAGAGAAGGAATGAATGGAAGGGATGAAGAATGAAGGTTTGAGGTGGAAAGCTGTCAGCATAAACTGACCTCTGAAATCAGGGGTAGGTTAAGGGGCTGTGATGCTGGATACCTGAGACAGTCACCACAATTTTATTACCTCCAAGGTTTAGAGAATTTAAGCAACTTGTCCAAGATCACATGGTAGATAAATGGTAGCACAATATTGTGTAGAAATTTGTATATTTTTACCAGAGAAAGAAAAACAACCCCTTGACTCCAGTCCTAATTTACCACTGGTTATCTATGTGACTCTGTAAAAATCATTTAATCTCTGCAGATCTATGTCTATTTTTTAAAGGTATTGTTAGAATCCTCAGGGTCCTTTATGATATGAATTCATTTAATGTTAGAAGTATTATAGCAGAATCTGAAAAACCAAATAAGCAGGGAAGATGCATGTTTCTTTACTTGAATAAAAACCACTTTTTTTCCTAGCAGAGTCCAAATGATTTTCTGTTTTAAATAGAGAAAATATATCTTATCAAGTATTTATAGAAACTGCAGATTGTTCAGACACAATCCAATACCATAATTGATACTGGCAAGAGGCAAATGATACCTCAAATCTTAACTAGTGCTTAAGCCAAATCAATGAACAAAGGAATATCTGAAAGTGGCTCAAGTTTAAAGAAAGCCATATATTTCTTGAATGATATAACTTTTGGAACTAATTCAGGAAATTAGTAAGTCTTTCTAAAATCTTCAGGTCTGTAAGTTCTTTTAGTCATCAGTGCTGCATCTTATATCTATAATGACTACAGAAGGAAGAGAAATGACCTTTGAGGAATTGTTGGTTTTAGTCATTGGGAGGACAAGGGACTGTTATGGAGTCCAGTAATCTTGTTTTCATTCCCATCTTTTTATTTTGAAAAATTTCAAGAACCCGAAAAGTTGAAAGAATTGTACACTGAACATCTTTATACCTTCTACCTATATTCAAAAATTGTTACCATTTTCCCATATTTACTTTATCCTTTTCTTTTTTTGGAGACAAAGTCTCACTACATTGTCCTTGGTAGAGTGCCGTGGCGTCACAGCTTATAGCAACCTCAAACTCTTGGCCTTAAGCAATTTTCTTAAGCAATTCTCTTGCATCAGCCTCCCAAGTAGCTGGGACTACAGGTGCCCGCCACAACACCTGGCTATATTTTATCCTTTCCTATGGCTAATATTTGGTGGAACCATTTGAAAGTAGGATGTGGATGTCATAGTTTACTGCAACATGCATCAGCATGCATTACTTTTAAAAATGAGAACGTTCTCCTACACACACAACATTGTGACCTAGCAATAGCTCTACAATGTTTAATATCCATTCCATATTCTATTTTTCCAGTTGTCTCTGAAATATAATTTATATCCTCAGGTTTTGAATCAGGATGCAAGCGAGGTTCACACATTGCATTTGGTTGGTTGGGTATTTAGTGCTTCTTAATCTACAATTTTTATCCATGACTTTTAAAGAGTCCCAGCCAGTTGTCATGTAAATGTCCCAGATTCCAGATTTTTCTGATAGTTTCCTTATGGTGTTATCAAATTGTACTTCATTTTTTTTAGGTGTATATAAAGAATTTAATAAACATACTTAATCTTTCAAAATAACATATTCATAACAACTATTGATGCCTATAACATTCTATGTACTGATATTACCATGTTAAAAATTTTCTAGTAAAAATTTATGGTAAATAGATTGCAATACATACATTTTGTAGTTTAACAAACAAGAAATTAAGTTTGCCTCTAGGTAGGCAAAAGAAAATAAATGAAAATATTCATTTTGAAATGATTATTATAATTTTCTTTAAACATTAACTTTATCTTTTAATATTTTATATTAATACAAATTAATGTAAATATTACATTTTACAAATACAAGAGGATTTATTTATTTATTTATTTATTTTATTAAATCATAGCTGTGTACATTAATGTGGTCATGGGGCACCATATACTGTTTTTATAGACCATTTGACACATTTTCATCACACTGGTTAACATAGCCTTCGCCGCATTTTCTTAGTTATTGTGTTAAGACATTTACATTCTACATTTACAAAGTTTCACATATACCCTTGTAAGATGCACTGCAGGTGTAATACCACCAATCACCCTCCTTCCGCCCACCTCCTCACTCCCTCCTCCCTTCCCTCCCTTTCCCCCTTCCCCCTATTCTTGGGTTATACCTGGGTTATAGCTTTCATGTGAAAGCCATAAATTAGTTTCATAGTAGGGCTGAGTACATTGGATACTTTTTCTTCCATTCTTGATTTAGTTTACTAAAAAGAATATGTTCCAGCTCCATCCATGTAAACATGAAAGAGGTAAAGTCTCCATTTTTCTTTAAGGCTGCATAATATTCCATGGTGTACATATACCACAATTTGTTAATCCATTTGTGGATCGATGGGCACTTGGGCTTTTTCCATGACTTAGCAATTATGAATTGGGCTGCAATAAACATTCTGGTACAAATATCTTTGTTATAATGTGATTTTTGGTCTTTTGGGTATATGCCTAGCAGAGGAATTACAGGATTGAATGGCAGGTCTATTTTTAGATCTCTAAGTGTTCTCCAAACTTCTTTCCAAAAGGAATGTATTATTTTGCATTCCCACCAGCAGTGTAGAAGTGTTCCCTTTTCTCCACATCCACACCAATGTCTCTGGTCTTGGGATTTTGTGATATAGGCTAATCTTACTGGAGTTAGATGATATCTCAAAGTAGTTTTGATTTGCGTCTCTCTGATGATTAAAGATGATGAACATTTTTTCATATGTCTGTAGGCCGTGCGCCTGTTTTCTTCAGAGAAGTTTCTCTTCAAGTCCCTTGCCCAACCTGCGATGGGATCACTAGTTCTTTTCTTGCTTATACGTTTGAGTTCTCTGTGGATTCTGGTTATTAAACCTTTGTCAGAGACATAACCTGCAAATATCTTCTCCCATTCTGAGGGCTGTGTGCTTGCTTTACTTACTGTGTTCTTGGCTGTGCAGAAGCTTTTTTAGTTTGATCAGGTCCCAGTAGTGTATTTTTGAAGCTGCTTCAATTGCCCGGGGGGTCCTCCTCGCCCAGACCAATTTTTTCAAGGGTTTTCCCTACACTCTCTTCTAGTATTTTTATAGTTTCATCTCTTAAGTTTAAATATTTAATCCAGTGAGAGTCTATCTTAGTTAATGGTGAAAGGTGTGGGTCCATTTTCAGTCTTCTACAGGTTGCCAGCCAGTTCACCCAGCACCATTTGTTAAATAGGGAATCTTTTCCCCTCTGAATGTTTTTAAATGTTTGGCTTGTCAAAGATCAAATAACGGTAAGTAGCTGGATTCATCTCTTGGTTCTCTATTCTGTTCCAGACATCTACTTCTCTGTTTTTGTGCCAGTACCATGCTGTTTTGATCACTATTGGTTTGTAGTATAGTCTGAGGTCTGGTAGCGTGATTCCTCCTGCTTTGTTTTTATTTCTGAGTAATGTCTTGGCTATTCGAGTTTTTTTCTGATTCCATATAAAACGAAGTATTGTTTTTTCAAGATCTTTAAAGTATGACAGTGGAGCTTTAATTGGGATTGCATTAAAATTGTATATTGCTTTGGGTAGTATGGACATTTTAACAATGTTGATTCTTACCAGCCATGAGCATGGTATGTTTTTTCATTTGTTAACGTTTTCAGCTATTTCTTTTCTTAGAGTTTCATAGTTCTTTTTATAGAGACTTTTCACGTCCTTTGTTAGATAAACTCCCAAATATTTCATCTTCTTTGGCACTACTGTGAATGGAATAGTGTTCTTAACTGTTTTGTCAGCTTGACTATTGTTGGTATATAGAAAGGCTACCGATTTATGAATGTTGATTTTGTAACCTGAGATGCTGCTATATTCCTTGATCACTTCTAAGAGTTTTATGGTAGAATCTCTGGTGTTTTCCAGATATACAATCATATCATGTGCAAAGAGCGAAAGTTTGATCTCTTCTGACCCTATATGGATACCCTTGATCAAATTGTACTTCTACAAAATACTTCTTGTTGTCTGTAAATCAGAAAGTAGATCTAAAGTTTGATTAGATTCAGGTTCAACATTTTTGAAATGAATATTTCACACATATTGTGAACTTCACATTACATCAGATAATGAGATATACAAGGTCAAGTTGTTGTAAAATTAGAAACTCATGATTGGTCACTTGGTTAAGGTGGTAACTACCAGATTGCTCTATTATAAAGCTGTATTTTTCCTGTCGCACTTTGTAAGTAATGTGTGTAAAGAGACTTTCACTCAATGGTTTTAGCATCCAGTAAAGATTCTTGCCTAACCTGACTTTTACAGTAGGGATAGCAACATGGTTATTTTCTTTCTTTTTTTTTTTTTTTTTGTTGTTGTGGATTCACTGAAGGTACAATAAGCCAGGTTACACTGATTGCATTTGTTAGGTAAAGTCCCTCTTGCAATCATGTCTTACCCCCCAACATGGTTATTTTCTAATCACCATGATTACTTTTATAATAAATAAGAGCTTTATTTATTATTACGTTTTTCTCTCTTCTCCTTTGTCTCTTGTTCTTTCTTGGGTTCATTATGAGTTCATAGTTTTGTTTATTCAGTGTATTATAAGCAATTATAGTCATTCTTTCTTATGCTCATATTTGTTTCAAAGGACTACTGGCTGCTTGACTCCTTCAAACTGGCTTCTGGTCCTTTTGACATGATTGTTAGTCTTTGGGCATTTTATTCTTTTTGGACATAAGATGTCCTTGGCTCGTCTTGTATTTTCCTTAAAGTCAGAAGTTTTCTTCCAGGGAATTTTAATATGTATATTGGTGAAGAATTTGAAACCAGAATCTGGGGTCTAGATATTCTTATTCCTACTGGACTATCATTAATTTTTGACTGTTTTTTGTGAGTGGAAATAATTTTTTTTAAAGCATCACAAGCTCATATTGATATTTGTAATAAAAATATAATGTTACAGCTTCTTTTTATTTCGTTGGTTTTTTCTTTGTACTTTATATTGAAAATCTTGGTTCCTAATAACATTAACATATTCTTATTTTCTTAATTTAAAATGTATATAAAAAGAGTTTCAAAATACAATTCTAGGGCGGTGCCTGTGGCTCAAAGGAGTAAGGTGCCAGCCCTATATGCCAGGTTTTCAAACCCAGCCCCGGCCAGAAACTGCAAAAAAAAAAAAAAAAAAAATAGAAAATACAATTCTAGTATTTCTACTAAACAATAAATCTACTGACTGCATTTATAAGTTATTTGAAGTAACTATTTTCTCTGTGTGGATATTTTATCAAATTGAATTATGATTTAGATCATTTCTTTCCACTTGTCTCCTATTGTAGGAGGTGATTTTTTTCCTTTTTATTTGTTTAATTTTATTTTTTGAATATGTAAAACATTTATATGTTTCAGAACTAAAAACAATGTTAGAAGATACACATATACTCAAATATCATTGCCATTCTGATCTCTTCCAACCTTCCCCTTATGTTTCATTAGTTTCTTTTTAGAAAAATAAGGTATATGGTATATGTATATATTATAACATATATGCACATACATGTTTATATAACTCCTTTTCTTTTTATACAAAACATGGCACAGGGAGGACGGGACCATTTTCTTCATCTCTACCCAGAATCCAGCTACACTAGTTTCTTGATGACTAGAAAGTTTGGACACAGGATAGTCATTCGACTCAAAGGGACAGTGGTTTTCTCCTTGGGGAGCTGAAGTGGACAAGGAGTGAGGTTAAAGCAGAATACACCAGAATGGCTCGAAGCACCAAACTTGAGTGTGGTTACCTGGAATGGTTGTTCCTGTATTTTGCCATGTAATAATGGGCTCCTGTGTATAACACGCATCCATGTTTTGGCTCAATTTTTTGGGAAAAAGAAATCTTTCATTTAAAATTTTTAATTCAATTTTTAAATTTGTTTATATTTAGATAATTGTTTTTTTAATATTACAAAAGAATTTCAGTATTTATTTTTTAACATTATGGTGCAAGAAATTTTATGTAACAAATAATTACAAAACACAAGAACAGATACAATACAAGAAATTTTATGTACCAGTATTAAATTTACGATATTTATACACCATAGAAGGCCAAAAGCTCTTCATCACTGCGCTATCAGAAGTATTGTCTTCTTCAGTTTCTACATTACTGGTGTCTTCTGAATTAGTACTACCCATGTATAATGTGCATTCCTATTTTTCCCTCAAAAATTTGTGCAAAAAGAGCTCAATATACTCAGCAAAATACAGTATCTGGGCCTCAGACCAGTGGGTTAAGCTCTACAAAGATAGGAACTATATTTGTTTTCCTCTATATCCTGAGCTTTTAGCACAGTGTATCTGTTGAGTGGATAAAAGAATAAAAAGCATGTGCTATAATTTTTGTGGTATAAAAAGAGGATGTAATTTTATGTTACCGTCTATAAACTAATGAGGCATAGGACATTAGGACATTTGGAGTACAGTGGTCTTAGGTTGGATTCCCTAGAAGCTGACCCAGGGAGGGGATTTGTGTGCAGGTGGTTTATTATACTAGTTACACATGTGTGAGGGGAATGGGGGAAGAAGGACAGGGAAAGGGTAGGAGTCAGGGTGTGACTTCATGCAAAGTCCCACAGAGAGACACTTCAGCTTGATCTTGTGAGAGTACCGCAGAGGTTGAGTTAACCCTGGTAGTGGGAGTGTCACCAGTTCTTACTTTCACCCCAAGACAAGGGAGCAGGGCATTCATATTCTACATTTTGTTAGTAATTGATCAAGGGCTGCTCCAGGGGAAAGTAAATTTCCAGGCACTTATGTCTCTTCTCCAGCGTAGGTAAATGTCTAATATTGTCTGATATAAATTTTAACTCCCATTTAAAATGTACTTATTTTATTAATCAACATTTTATGAAAACACCCATAAATGTGGAATATAGAGCTATAAATGATTGCTGTATATTTATTTGGTAAAAATTCCTAAAGTGTGTTTAAACCAGATTACCGAGTAACCACATAAATATGTGTTTTGGATGATGCCTATTTCATTGTGTGCAACACAACTCTCCTTTCTACTTCCTGCTTCCTTTCTACTGAAGCAAATCAGAATTCACCTAAATTATGGTCATGGTATTCATGGGGGTTCTCTCTAAGAAGACTTTTCTTTTGGAGGGGGTACTTAGGGCAACTTTATTAGCTTTTGAGAAACTTATTCAGAAATTTCTGTTTGGTTACCTATTCTTATTATTGATTTCCCCATAGAAAAGAGGCAGCTAAGATTGTTCGTTGACTCTTTATATTGTCTTGGAAACAGCCTTTCCATTTCCATGAGATGCCGTCCTATCTTAGCAATGGCAGCTTCCCTGTTCCTTGACATGATACCAGAAGATCCACCACCAAATTGCATGAGTTGTCTGATTTTCATTGACTTTTCTCATTCTGTGTTCCCAGCATGTACCATTGCTTTCCAGCATCGAAAAGACACATAACCCAGGAGGTGAGATGTTCATAGGTTGGGCCTGGAAATGGCACCTATCATTCCTATTCATATTTTGTTTGCTAGAACACAGTGATGTGGTCCCACCAAGATGTGAGGGATGCTGAGGCACGAGGCCCGGCTACGTGTACCTAAGGAGAAGAAATGTGTTTGGTTGACAGGTGGCCAATTCCTTATACAACCTCAATGTCTATATTTATATTACAATATTAATAATCAAATAGTGGGTCAACAAATAGCTTTTTAAAAAGAGACAAAGTTTAGTGTACTGATATAGGATAATTTCTAAAATGTTTTAAATATGTAAAAATTGAATATGAAAATATTAATTTCTAATACGTTTAAATATGACAGACTGTGTTTATCAAGTTAGCATCTCCCCCTCACCCCCCCCAAGACAATAAAAAAAGATATTTGCAGGGCGGTGCCTGTAGCTCAAAGGGGTAGGGCACCGGCCCCATATGCCAGAGGTGGCAGGTTCAAACCCAACCCTGGCCAAAAACTGCAAAAAAATAAAATAAAAAAGATAATTGCAGAGGATATCTCTGGAAGTATTCACAAGAAACTTGCAGTAGTGATTGCCTTTTCACTTGCTGTGGACCGAGTGTTGTTCTGCTGGTGAACTTGGGGAAGGAAGTAGGGAGTTTGGAGAAATAAACTTTCTCTTTAAATTGAGTTGACTGACTTATCTCAACCTCATGGATGACTACAGAATGTGGTTTGTTCCTGGACTGGTGGAAGCTGACCCTGAGATCAGCCCCTGAAGTGATTCCTGCAGAGCCTCTGGTCTGAAAGCTGTCACATCATGGATGATGCGAGGATGCTGGATCCATTGCAAAGTGACTCAGTGGGGGCAGAGAACTATTAATATATTTATCACCACAGGTATTAGGTATTGCTTTTTAAAACCCTTTTGTTTGTTTAATCATATGTTGTCCATCTTTTAAATTTTATTTGTGCTCATGTGTTGTATTCATAGGTAGACTCTCTTATTTTTGAAAAATTTCCAAACTAGATACAGTTTGTATAGAGAACGTAGGTAGTAAAAATTAAATCTAATTAGACTATAGGTGAAAGGCCTGAAGAGTTACACATGGCAAATAAGCATGTGAAATATTCAACATCTTAGCCATTAGGGAAATAAAAATTAAAACCAAAATGAGATACCACTACCCACCCATCAAAATGGCTAAACTGAAAAAAATTAATTGGTGATTAACCCCAAAATGCTAGAAAAGATGCACAGAAGATGGATCACTTGTTGCTGGTGGAATGTAAAATGGTACAAAAATATAATCTGGTGTCATACAAAAATGTGTACATGAATGTTTATAGCAATAACTCATTAAAGATTATTTTTAAATTTTTACTTGTGATAAAATACAGTATAAAATTTGTGATCTTAACCATTTTTAAGCATGCAGTTAAGTAGTGTTAAGTATATTCACCTTGTTGTGCACCCAGTCTCTAGGACATTTTAATCTTACCAAACGGAATCTCTAAACCTATTAAAACAGCTCCCCATTTCTCCCACCTTTCCACTCTCTGACAACCATTATTCTACTTTCTGTTTCTACCCATTTGACTACTCTATCCTTTATTAGATAAATGAAATTATACAATATTTGTCTCTTTGTTACTGGCTTATTTTACTTAGTGTGATGTTTTCAAAGCCAGGCACATTGTAGCATGCGTAAGAATTTCTTTCACTTTTAAGGCTGAGTAATATTCCACTGTGTGTGTATGTGTGTGTGTGTGTAGTTTTTTCATCTGTTGAGGCACATGTGGGTTGTTTACAATTTTTGGATTTTATGACTATAGCTGCTATCAACAATCTCACACAAGTCTTTGTGTGGATAAGTGTTTTTGATTTCTCTCAGATAAAAACCTAAAAGTGGAATGATGACTCCTTTCTACGGTAGATACCTGTTTAAATTATAAGGAAATTGCCACACTGTTTTTCTTTTCTTTTTTCTTTATTTTTAGGCTGGCATTTGGCTGGGTAGAGGCGGCTAAGGGTAATATGGGGTATAGGTATTTCAAATGATCAATAACGTGTGATATTCCCCCTTCTCTCCCTGTTTCTTACCTCATCATCTCTGCACTTTACCCAAGCCTTTTCTTTATTTCCTTCTTTAATTTTTCCTCCAGTTCCTACTGGTTTTGTTGTGTTTTTTTAAATCTAATAAAATAGAAAATACCTTGAAAAAACAAAGAAAAAAAGAAAAGAACATGTGATCCAGGTTGGATAGGGAAGGAAGGGAGGTTAGGTGGAGATGGCTAGGTAGGTTAAAATGAAGGGATCCCACGATTGGAGAATGCAGAGACAGAAAAACCAGATTGGTAGGAGCCACACTGTTTTTCAAAGTGGTTATACCACTTTATTTCCCATCAGTAGTGTGTGAGGATACCAGTTACTTTGTAACTTCATCAAAATCTGATGTTCAGTATTTTTAATTTTAGACATTCTAATAGAGGTGGTGGTATCTCTTTGTGGTTTTACATTTGTATTTCCTTAATGACTAATAATATGGAGCATCATTTTATGTGCTTTCTTATTGCATATCTATTTCTTGGTGAAATGTTCATATTTTTTGCCCATTTAAACAATTAGATTCTTTTTCTTATTACTGAGTTTTCTTTCTATATGGTAGATATGAGTCCTTTATTAGACACAAATACATTGCAAATATTGATCTTTATAGTCTCTTAAAAGCATCTTCTGAAGAACAGGAGTTCTTAATTTTGATGTCTTTCAATTTCTCATTTTAAAATGGATTTTGCTTTTTGTGTCGCATCTAAGCATCACTGGCAAACTCAAAGTCAAAAAGGTCTTTGCCTATGATTTTTCCTAGAAGTTTTATGGTTTTTAGGTTTACATTTAGGTCCATAAACTATATAGAGTTAACTTTTGTATATGGTGAGAAGTGTGGATCAAAGCTTATTAATTTTTACAAGTAGATACCCAATTGTTATAGCACTATTTGTTGAAAAAATTCCATTTCCCATTGCGTTGCCTTCACATGATTGTCAAAAATTGGTTCTTTGTATATGTGTGGGCCTAATTTTTGGACTTTATCTTCTGCTTCATTGGCCCTTTCTGATTATTTTGACACTGATACCACAGTTTCTTGGTAATTGTAGGCCTATAATAAGTTTTGAAGTCAAGAAATGGAAGTCCTCCAACTTTGTTCTTTTTTCTACAGTGGAAAGTAACAAGCTGATTCTAAAATTAGAGTGTAAAGGACCTACAATAACCAAAACAACTTTGAAAAAGAACAAAGTTGAAGGACGTTTTAACAATATTGATCTATTTGACTGTTGGCCACAGTCTATCTTTCCATTTGTTTTGGTCTTCTCAAATTTCTCTCAGCAAAATTTCGTAATTTTTCTTGTACAGGTTTTGTGCATAATTTGTCAGATTTTATCCTAAGTATTTCCTGTTATTTTTTTATTTTTAAATTATTTTACTCTGTTTATACTTAAATCACATTTAAAATGGCAAAACGGCTGTCAGACAAGATACACCTGTCATGCAAAGAAAAATAAGTTGATTTCACAAAGCTTGAGAAGAAAAATACCACAGTAACACAAGGATGACTGCAGCGATCTCTGCCAACAGCGAGGTGGGTAGGAAGGAAGGCTGCTCCACAGTAGGTGGTCTAACACCACTAGTGTTTCCTTAGGGGTATTTCCTAATATGCTTGGTAAGCAGATCATGTAACACAGATGTTAAGTGGAGCTGGGTGACATTTCTGCAGAGTAAATTCCTGAGCAAGTTTTACAAAGCTCTTTCACCTATGACAAAGGGTTGCCGAATCATGATTCTGCAATGTAATCCCATAAATAGACACCCAGGTAAATTTTACAATCAGTGAAATTCTTAGGCCAAAAAATAAACAGCCACACAAATCAAACTTACACACTGTGAACTAAAATGAAGCCCGTGGTAGGGTTTCCAAAAGAATCAGCAAGGAAGATTATTCAAACAGAAGATCCTTATCCTTCTCTTCAGCCAGAAGATTAGCAGGCTCCATCACCTCCCCAGCTGCTCTCCGTTGTTCCAACTCCTTCTCAGACTTTTCCTTGAGAATCCTTTTCTTTTCCTGTATTTTCTGTAACCTGTAGAACTCTTCTCGCTCTCTCTCATCCAGCTCTGTGATGATATAAGCAAGGGTACGTTCAATCTGGGGAATCATGACATGTTCAATGGCATTTACACGCCTATTGGTTATCTTAATAGCTTCATCCAAAGTAACAAAGGAAGTCTGCAGCGAAGCCAGTTCCACAAGTAGTTCCACTGCTTTGGCATAATTCCTCTTTAATTTAGCCAATTGTCCCCCACCTCTGGCTAGACCAGTCAGTTCATAACTGTCAGTTCCTTCATATCTTTCTTCGCTCGAATTTTCACTTGGGCTTTATTTACATTTTGGGTAACTGTAGTGCTGAAATCCCCTGCTGTGAACTTGGCCTCAGCTAATGAAAAGGCTGCTTCTCTCATCACTTCACCCATCAACATTTTAGTCTCTATTATCTTCTTTAGGATCTGTCGAAATCAAAGAGTTAAGGCATCGGAGTTTTTCTTCAGGAGGTTTCGACCTGTCTGTGCTCCTTTTAAACGAGCCTTCATGATGGTCTGTGCCGTTCGCGAGGGAAAGATTTCAATTCGGTCTTTGCCCAACCTTGTGACGATCTAAGGTCCCAGTCTGGGTAATCGTGGCTGCCACAGCTCCGGGACCGGCCGCCCCAGACACTTCCTCTGCCCGAGTCAGCGGGTTGTGTCACTTGACTCCTCGCGCTGCTGAGGCAGCAGGCATCAGTATTCCCTGTTTTTGATGCTATTTTAAATGACATTGTTTGTTAAAATGTCAACTTTCAATTTATTGTTGGTATAGAGAAATATAATTGATTTTTGTATATTCATCTTGTATTCTTTAACTTCTTAAACTCCATAGGAATATAAGTGTTTGTAGATTTCTTCTTTGCATATTTTTGTTTGGTGATTATGTCAGGGTAATACTAGCTTTATAAAATAAATTGGGAAGTTTTTTTCCCTATTCAATTTTCTGGAAGAGTTTGTATAGAGGTTTTTTTTTTTTTTTTTCCCTTTATTAAACCTTTGGTAGAATTCACTAATGAAGACAAACGGGGCTGAATTTTCTTTGTGAAAGATTTTAAACTTCAAATTCAATTTTTAAAATATGGGACTATCCAAGTTACATCTTTCTTCTTGAGCAAACTGTGATAATTTATCTCTTTCAAGGAATTTTTCCATTTAATTTTCCATTGTCAAATTTATTGGCATGTAGTTATTCACACTACTCCCCTGTTATCTTTTAATCACCATAGAATCATTAGTAGAAAAGCCCTTATATTTCTATTATTAGTAATTTCTTTTTTCTCTCTTTGATCAGTTTGGCTAGATGTTTATCAATTTTATTGATCTGCTCAAACAACCAGCTTTGGTCTTATTGATTTTTCTCTCTTGTGTTTCTATTTGTATTTCATTAATTTCTATTCTAATTAAAAAAATTTATTGTGTATATTTAAGGTATATAACATGATGTTACACACAAATAATAAAAAGATCATCATAGTGAGGCAAATTAACACATCCATCCTCTCTCATAGTTACCCATTTTCTTTTCATGGCAATAGCAGCTGAAATCTATTCATTTAACACGGATCCCAAATACATTACAATTTTATTACGGACCGTCCTCATGTCATACATTAGATCTCCAGACTTGTTCACCCTACATAACTGCTACTTTGCATCCTCTCAACTGCATCTCTTTATTTCCTCCACATCATACCTCTCCTTTCCCTCTACCACTGGTGACCACCATTTTCTGCTTAATTTTTTTAAGGTTCCACATATAAGTGAGATCATGTAGTATTTTTTTGTATATGTCTGTCTTATTTCACTTAGTATAATGTCCTCAAAGCTCATCCATGTGGCAAGATCTTGTTCTTTTTTAGGAATAGATAATATTCCATTATCTATATATCTATATCTACAATTATCTCTCTCTCTATATATGTATATCTTATAGTTTCTTTATATGTTCATCCATTGACAAATACTTAATTTATTTCCATATTATGGCTATTATAGATAATGCTGCAATAAACATGGAGGGGCAGGTGTGTTTACAAGGCAGTGATTTCATTTCCTTTGGAAATATATCCTGAAGTAGAATTGCTGCATCATACGGTAGTTGTATTTTTAATTTTCTTAGAAAACCTCAGTCCACACTGTTTTCCAAAGTTGAAAACAGTACCAATCTATATTTCCACCAACAGCATGCAAGCGATCTCTTTTTGTCATACCCTCAGCGATATCTTTTTACCTTTGATAATAGCCACCCTAATAGGTGCAAGGTGACATCTCATACTGGTTTTGATTTGTATTTCCCTGATGATTAATGATGTCATTTGTTCTGATCTTTAATATTTCTTCTTTTCTGCTTCATCAAAGTTTAATTTGCTTTTCCCCCAGTTTTCTTAAGGTAGTTGATTGAAATCATTCTTCTTTTCTTCTTTTGTATTTAGTGCTGTGAAATTCTCACTATTGCTTTTGCTGTATCCTACAAATTTTAATATATTATATTATCATTTTTATTTAGTTAAAACTATCTTCTAATTTTATTTTTGATGTCTAAATCTGTGGTGGGTTTAGGCATGTATTATTTAATTTTTAAATATTTAGAGATTTTTCCAGATGTTTTTCTGTTATTAATTTTTAGTTTAATATGTATAACATGTATCTATATTTAATGCTTTCAAATTTTTTGAGCTTTGTTTTATGGCCCAGGCTGTGGTTTACCTTGGTAAATGTTTCTGTGTACTTGAGAAGAATGTGTATATTATTTAGACAAATGTGTTGGGTAGAGTGTCCTATAAACATAAATTAGACCATGTCAATTGACTGTGTTTAAGTCTACTATATCCTTACTGATTTTGTATCTTTTTAATTATTGAGGGTAATGAATAATATTGAATCTCTGGCTGTAATTGTAGATTTGTTCATTTCTCATTTTAGTTCATTTATTTTGAAGCTTTATTATTAAGTGTAAGAATTTAGAAATTTTATGTTCTCTTAATTGATCATTTATCATTATGTAATGATCCTTTCTGTGCTTGTTTGCAATGATATAGGCTTTGTCTGGTATTCAGCATAACCATTACAGTTTTTTTTTTTATTAAATCATAGCTGTGTACATTGATATAATCATGGGGCATCATTCACTAGCTTCACAGACCGTTTATCAAGTTTCACATATACCCTTGTAAGATGCACCGCTGGTGTAATCCCACCAATCCCCCATAACCATTACAGTTTTGAGCGCTATTAGAAGCATGTCTTTTTTTCCAATTCTTTTACTTTTGACTTTTTGTGTCTTTATTTTTTTTAATTTCAGGTTAATGTGAGGATACAACTAACTAGTTTACAATATTTGCATGTATTAGGCATAGTCCCTGTTGTAGTTGTGTTCTGCACCCAAAAGGTGTGCCAATACCCTTACATTGTGTCCATTAAGTGGAAACACACCAGTCCTCTCCCATCCTTCCCTCTTTCCCTTCCCTAATTCCCCCTCCCTCCATCCTGAATTGAATTGAGTTTTTCTGTTATGTGAGCATGTGTTAAATCATCTGTTAGCTTCAAAAGATATTTGCTTTTTCAGTCTTGTGATACTTTACCAAGAAGAATGTGTTTTAACTACATCCACCTTAATACGAAAGATGTAAAGTCTCTATCTTTTTTAATGGCTGAATAGTGTTCCATGATATACATATACCGGGGTTTGTTAATCAGTTCCTGGGTTGATGGGCATTTAGGTTGTGACCACATCTTGGAAATTAAAAATTCAGCTGTAATAAACAATCTAATGCAAATGTCTCTCTGATAAAATGATTTTTTTTTTCCTTCTGGTTAGATGCTCAGTAATGGAATTGCAGAATCAAATGAGAGGTCTAATTTGAGTTCTTTGAGGATTCTCCATACTTCTTTCCAAAGAGGCTGTATTAGTTTGCAGTCCCAGTGACAGTGGAAAAGTTTTCCCCTCTCTCCATAGCCCCACTAGCATCTGCAACTTTGGGACTTTGTGATGTGGGCCATTCTCACTCGGGTTAAGTGATATGTCAGGGTGGTTTTGATTTGGATTTCTCTGATGATTAGGGATGATGAGCATTTTTCATATGTTTCTTAGCCATTCATCTGTCTTCCTCGGAAGGTTCTGTTCATGTCTCCTGCCCAGTGATACACTGGATTATTTATTCTTTCTTTGTTGGTTAATTTGAGTTCTCTGTAGATTCCAGTTATCAACTCTATCTTTTCCCATTCTGAAGGTGGTCTTTTTGCTTTACTTGTTGTGTCCTTAGCTGTGCAGAAGCTTTTTAGTTTAATTAAGTCTCATTTGTTTATTTCTGTTGTTGCAATTGCTACAGACGTCTTCTTCATAAAAATCTTTCCCCAGGCCAACATCCTCAAGAATTTTTCCCACACATTCTTCTATGATTTTTATCATTACATGTCTGAGACTTATTTATTTTTATTTTTTTTATCTATAAAGGTTTTATTGTGCACAGAGGGGAGGGGCATTCAGTCTTTCTTGGCAGCTGCTTTCCTCATGGTGGCCAGGATGTTGCTCAGCTCCTCTTGCTTCCGATTAGCATGGATGTGTGTCCCCTCTCTTTTCCTGATGAACTTGAGGGCCTGTTTGTCCTTGGAGACCTTAACCAATTCCATGGCATGCCGCTCATATGGGCAAAGCCACACACCTGTTGGATCATGTCTTGCAAGAACTTTGTGTGTTTGGTGAAGTGCCTGCTGGCAGTGTCTGTGCCTTGGTTTGCTCATGTTCTTGATCACCTTGTAGCCCTTGCTGAGACCCACAGCCATGGGGTAGTGCAGCATGGCCGTGGACAGCAGCTGGAAACCCTGATGGCTGCTGTGGTGGAAGACCATATCTTACATTTAAATCTTTTGTCCATCTTGAGTCAATTTTTATAAGTGGTGAAATGTGTGGGTCCAGTTTCAGTCTTTTATATGTGGTTATCCAGTTCTCCCAGGGTCATTTATTGAATAGGGTTTATTTCCCTCAATGTATGCTTTTGTTTGGTTTATCAAAAATTAGGTGGCTGTAAGAGACAGGTTTCATGTCTTGGTTTTCTATCTGATTCTATATGTCTATGTCTCTATTTTTGTGCCAATACCATGCTGTTTTGATTACTGTAGACTTGTAATATAACCTAAAATCTGGTTGAGTAATGCCTCCATCTTTGTTTTTATTACTTAGAGTTGCCCTGGCTATATGATTTTTTTTTTTTTTTGGTTCCATATGAAATGAAGAACTATTTTTTTTAAGTTCTTCAAAGTGTGATGTTGGTATTTTAATGGGCATTGTATTGACGCTGCAGATTGCTTTGGGTACTATAGACATTTTAATAATGTTGATTCTTTCCAGCCAAGAGCATGGTATGTTCTTCTATTTGTTAATGTCTTCTACTATTTCCTTTCTTAGGGTTTCATAATTCTCTTTGTAGAAGTCCTTCACCTCTTTCATTAGGTATATTTCTAGATATTTCATTTTCTTGGAAGCTACTATGAATAGAACTGTGTCCTTGATTATCTTCTCAGTTTGGCTGTTATTGGTATATATGAAGGCTACTGATTTGTGGACATTGATTCTATACCATGAGACATTACTGTATTTCTTCATCACCTCCAGGAGTCTTGTGTTTGAGTCTCGGGGGTTTTCTATAAGATCATATCATCAGCAAAGAATGAGAGTTTGTCCTCCTCTACCTCCATTTGGATGCCCTTTATATCCTTCTCTTGCCTGATCACATTGGCTAGAACTTCCAGAACTGTGTTGAGTAGTAGTGGCATTAGAGAACATCATTAACTGGTTTCAGTTTTACTCTATTCAGCATGATATTAGCTCTGGGTTTGTCATAGATGGCGTCCATCAGCTTAAGAAATGTTCCACTTGTACCTACATTGTTAAGTGTTGTTGTTAGAAAAGAATGCTAAATTTTATCAAATGCTTTTTCTGCGTCTAGTGAGAGGATCATATAGTTTTTGTTTTTGCTTCTATTGATATGGTAAATTACATTTATGGATTTGCATATGTTAAACCAGCCTTGCATCCCTGGGATAAAGCCTACTAGATTGTGATGTATAATTTTTTTTTTTTTAAACGTGTAGCTGTACTCTATTAGCTAAGATTTTGTTGAGTATTTTTGCACTGGTATGCATTAGTGAAATTGGTCTGCAGTTCTCCTTTTTCAGTTGGGTCCTTTTCTGGTTTTGGAATCAAGGTATGTTTGCTTCATAGAATGTGTTGGGGAAGGTTTCTTCCTTCTCAATGTTTTGGAATAGGTACAGTACTATGGGTACAAGCTCTTCTTTGAAGGTTTGATAGACATCTGTTGTGAAGTCAAAAATAAGCCAGGTCTTTTTGTTGTTGTTGGAAGATTTTTGTTGTTGTTGTTGTTGTTGTTTCTTTGATCTCAGTGCTTGATGTTGTTCTCTTCAAGAGATTTATTTCTTCCAGATTAAGTCTAGGGTGATGGTGTGATTCCAGGTATTGATTGGTCCATTTCCTCTACATTGTCAAATTTCTGGGCGTAGAGTTTCTTCCAGGAGTCAAAGATAATCTCTTGTATCTCAGCGGTATGGGTTGTTATTTCCCATTTTTTGAGATTTTTCTTTTTTTTCTATTTTTCTTTCTCCATTTTCCTAGTTTAAATATAATTTCCCATTGTTGCCTTTTTCAATAATTAGAACTTCATTTTTGCTAGTGTTTCTGCCCCTATTATTTGGTTTTCCCCCCAATTTTATCCCATAAAGTTTTCTGTTTGCTTGTTTTGGTTTGATTTATAGCATTTTTGTCTTTCCTTTCTACTTGGTGGAGGCGGGGTATTGTGTCCAATCGGGCTAGCAAAGAGCTGCTGACCTCAAGGGAATCATCAAACCCGGCACCCCCAGAGGTTTTTTTTTTTTTTTTTTAAGGTTGTGTCAAAGTACTGTACTGTACACCTATATTGCTCTGTCTCCTCCTTTCTGTGCCTCTCTTCTTTTTGTCAATATTCCCCTTTTACTCACCCCCTCTCCTTTCTCTTTTTTCTTTCCTTTATCCCTTCTTGCTCTTCAACCTTTTCATCCTTCTGGACCTGACCAAAAGGACTCATCGAAACCCTAGTCCACAGGCATGGCAACTGAAAGAGCAAGAGGAAGTGAAAGGAAAATTAGGGCAAGGAAACAGATAAAAGAAATCACTCATGAGGAAGAATCAGCATAAAACTCCAGGAAACACGAAGAACCACTCCAAAGCAACCCTTCCAAGGGGCCATAAGGTAGCTACTGCACAGGATTCCACCTATAAAGAAATGTTAGGAATGACAGAAAGGGAATTAAGAATAAACATGATGAAAACAATGAAGGAAATTATGGAAACAATGAAGGAAACTGCTAATAAAGTGGAAAATAACCAAAAGGAAATCCAAAAACAGAAAAATAAGAGATGAACGATATGAAGAATATAGAAGGATATAGCAGAGCTGAAGGAACTGAAGTAGTCAATTAGGGAACTTAAAGATGAGATAGAAAGTATCAGCAACAGGTTAGACCATGCAGAAGAAAGAATTTTGGAGGTAGAGGACAAAGTTCTTGAGATAAGTCAGTTACTTAAAGACGCAGAAAAGAAGAGAGAGAAAGCAGAATGTTCACTGATGGAATTATGGGACTTTATGAAGCGTTCCAACATATGAGTTATAGGAATCCCAGAAGGGGAAGAAGAATGCCCCAGAGGAATGGAAGCCATACTAGAGAATATTATAAATGAAAATTTCCCAAATATCACCAAAGATTCTGGCATACTCCTTTCAGAGGGATATCAGACCCCCGGTCATCTCAACTCTGACTGAGCTTCTCCAAGACACATTGTGATGTACCTATCCTAAGTAAAGACAAAAGAAAAGATTCTTTAAGCTGCCAGGAGTCAGTTCCAGTTGACTTCAGGGGCAAATCCATCAGAGTGACCGCAGACTTCTCTAATGAAACTTTCCAAGCAAGAAGACAAAGATTAATGATTGTCTTTAATCTACTTTTAATCTACTTAAACAGAACAATTTCGAGCCAAGAATTCTATATCCTGCTAAGCTAAGCTTTAAAATTGACGGAGACTCATTTTTCTTAGTCCGGGGTCAGGCGCACGTTTGAATAGAAGTAGAGCTCCCCTTGGAATGCTCAGCTCAAAGGACCTTACTGATGGTAGGGTGGGATGAAATACGTCCCTCTGCGAAGCCAATATGGAAGTGAAGTTCCAGCATTTCATAACCTTTCCTGAGGAATTCAACTGCCTACCAGGGTGAACACAGGAGCATCTTCTTTCTGAATACCATTGGGAAGGCTTTGGAGTTGAGAGGTACTGTTACCAGAAACCTGCTTGTTGGCACAAAGGTCTAGCATTTTGTCTGGAACCCAAGAATAGATCTGAGAGGGAAGCTTAGCCCTCTTCAACCCTACTCTGAAATTAGAGGTCTGAGGAAAGAACAAGGTGCATATAAATGCTAAACAAGCACTGGCTTTTGACATAAGCAGCAGTAAGACAATTGCAAGTCATCAACACCAGACTTCCTCACTACAGCTTTAATTGGGCAACAGACTGATCTAACAATATTCCTCCTGAGAGACCAACTATGGACTGCTATACATTTGAGTGTCTTCATGCCTCTGATTTACCTTCTGGAACCTAGTTGTAATACATTTCAACATTCATTTCCACCCCTGAGTATGGATTACATGTGATAAGCAGGAATAAATCTCCATTCCTACGTTTATAGATCCTCATTTTTCAAGTGGATAACTTAAGAGACCATCAGAAATAGAATTCTCTAAGTATTTTATTGTGCAACCTAGCTTTTTGAGCTAGTATACAATAGTTATAGTCTATTACATAATAAAGTTACTTTTTTTGAACTTCAAAAAAAATAAAATTGACGGAGAAATCAAATCATTTACAGATACACAATAATTCACCACAACGAGACCAGCTCTACAGGAAATTCTTCAACCTGTTCTACACACTGACCATCACAATGGATGAGCAGCAAAGTAAGAACTCAAAAATTAAAGGACAGAACCTAACCTCCACACTGATGCAAAAGATAAAACTAAGCAATGGACACTCACAAAATAAGATGAATAGAATACTACCACACTTATCAATTATGTCAATGTTAATGACTTGAATTCCCCACTGAAGAGACATAGATTGGTTGACTGGATTAAAAAACACAAGCCATCCATTTGCTGTCTGCAGGAAGCACACTTAGCTTCAAAGACAAATTAAAACTCCGAGTCAAGGGTTGGAAGACAATTTTTCAGGCAAACGGAATTCAGAAGAACAGAGGAGTTGCCATCTTATTTTTGGATACATGTGGATTTAAAGCAACTAAAGTAAAAAAAGACAAAGATGGTCACTTTATGTTGGTCAAGGGAAAAATACAACAAGAAGACATTTCAATTCTAAATATTTATGCACCCAATTTAAATGCTCCCAGATTCTTGAAACAGACCTTACTCAGTCTGAGCAATATGATATCTGATAATACCATAATAACAACTCCTCTTACAGAGCTGGACAGATCCTCTAAACAGAAATTAAACAAAGATATAAGAGATTTAAAAGAGATAGATGCATATAGAACACTCCATCCCAAAGATAAAGAATATACATTCTTCTCATCAGCCCATGGAACATTCTCCAAATTTGATCATATCCTGGGACACAAAACAAATACCAACAGAATAAAAAGAATTGAAATTTTACCTTGTATCTTCTCAGACCATAAGGCACTAAAGGGGGAATTCAACTCCAACAAAAATGTTCGACCCCACACAAAGGCATGGAAATTGAACAAACTTCTGTTGAATGACAGATGGGTGCAGGAAGAAATAAAACAGGAAATCATTAACTTCCTTGAACCATAACAACAATGAAGACACAAGCTAGTAAAACCTGTGGGACACTGCAAAAGCAGTTTTGAGAGGAAAATTTATCGCTTTAGTTGCCTAATTCGAAAAACAGAAAGAGAGCAAATCAACAAACTCACAAGCCATCTTATGGAATTGGAAAAAGAAGAACAATCCCAGCCTAAACCCAGTAGAAGAAAAGAAATATCCAAAATTAAATCAGAGATCAATGAAATTGAAAACAAAAGAATCATTCAGAAAATTAATGAAACAAGGAGTTGGTTTTTTGAAAAAATAAATAAAATAGATAAACCTTTGGCCAGAATAACTAGAAATAGAAACGTAAAATCTCTATTAACCTCAATCAGAAATGATAAAGTGGAAATAACAACTGATCCCACAGAGATACAAGAGATCATCTCTGAATACTACCAGAAACTCTATGCCCAGAAATTTGACAATGTGAAGGAAATGGATCAATATTTGGAATCACACCCTCTCCCTAGACATAGCCAGGAAGAAATAGAGCTCCTGAACAGACCAATTTCAAGCACTGAGGTTAAAGAAACAATAAAAAAGCTTCCAACCAAAAAATGCCCTGGTCCAGATGGCTTCACACCAGAATTCTATCAATCCTTCAAGGAAGAGCTTATTCCTGTACTGCAGAAATTATTCAAAGAAGTAGAGGAGGAAGGAATCTTCCCCCACATGTTCTATGAAGCAAACATCACCCTGATACCAAAACCAGGAAAAGACCCAAACAAAAAGGAGAATTTCAGACCAATTTCACTCATGAATATAGATGCAAAAATTCTCAACAAAATCCTAGCCAATAGATTACAGCTTATCATCAAAAAAGTCATACATCATGATCAAGTAGGCTTCATCCCAGGGATGCAAGGCTGGTTTAACATACGCAAGTCCATAAATGTTATCCATCATATTAACAGAGGCAAAAATAAAGATCATATGATCCTCTCAATAGATGCAGAAAAAGCATTTGATAAAATCCAGCATCCTTTTCTAATTAGAACACTGAAGAGTATAGGCATAGGTGGTACATTACTAAAACTGATTGAAGCTATCTATGACAAACCCACAGCCAATATCTTACTGAATGGAGTAAAACTGAAAGCTTTTCCTCTTAGCACTAGAACCAGACAAGGTTGTCCTCTGTCATCTTTACTATTCAACATAGTGCTGGAAGTTCTAGCCAATACAATTAGGCAAGACAAGGAAATAAAAGGAATCCAAATGGGAGCAGAGGAGGTCAAACTCTCCCTCTTTGCTGATGACATGATCTTATACTTAGAGAATCCCGAAGACTCAACCACAAAACTCTTGGAAGTCATCAAAAAATACAGTAATGTTTCAGGATATAACATCAATGTCCACAAGTCAGTAGCCTTTGTATACACCAATAACAGTCAAGATGACAAGCTAATTAAGGACAAAACTCCCTTCACCATAGTTTCAAAGAAAATTAAAAACCTAGGAACATACCTAACAAAGGAGGGGAAGGTCCTCTATAAAGCAAATTATGAAATCCTCAGAAAGGAAATAGCAGAGGATATTAACAAATGGAAGAACATACCATGTTCATGGCTGGGAAGAATCAACATTGTTAAAATGTCTATCCTTCCCAAAGCAATCTACCTACTCAATACCATTCCTATTAAAATTCCAACATAGTACTTTAAGGATTTGGAAAAAATGATTTTGCGTTTTGTTTGGAACCAGAAAAAACCCTGTATAGTTAACACAGGTCTTAGTAAAAAAATTAAGCTGGGGGCATCGCCATACCAGATTTTAGGCTGTACTACAAAGCCATAGTGGTCAAGACAGCATGCTACTGGCACAAAAATAGGGACATAGACACTTGGAATCTAATAAAAAAACAGGAAATGAAACTAACATCTTACAACCATCTAATCTTTGATAAACCAAACAAAAACATACCTAGGGGGAAAGACTCCCTATTCAATAAATGCTGTTGGGAGAACTGGATATCCACATGTAAAAGACTGAAACTGGACCCACATCTTTCTCCACTCACAAAAATTGATTCAAGATGGATAAAGGACTTAAATTTAAGGCATGAAACTATAAAAATCTTCAAAGAAAGCATAGGAAAAACACTGGAAGATATTGGCCTGGGGAAAGACTTCATGAAGAAGACTGCCATGGCAATTGCAACAACAACAAAAATAAGCAAATGGGACTTCATTAAACTGAAAAGCTTCTGTACAGCTAAGGAGACAACAACCAAAGCAAAGAGACAACCTACACAATGGGAAAGGATATTTGCATATTTTGGTCTTCTTCTTTTTTTGTGTCTGTGGTTTTTCGGCAGGGCTGGGTTTGAACCCGCCACCTCTGGCATATGGGACCAGCGCCCTACTCCTTGAGCCACAGGTGTCACCCGATATTTGCATATTTTGAATCAGACAAAACCTTGATCACTAGGATCTATAGAGAACTCAAATTAATCCACATGAAAAAAGCCAACAATGCCATATAGCAATGGTCAAGAGACATGAATAGAACCTTCTCTAAAGAAGACAGATGAATGGCTAACAAACATATGAAAAAATGTTCATCACCCCTATATAATAGAGAAATGCAAATCAAAACCACCCTGAGATACCATCTAACCCCAGCAAGAACGGCCCACATCACAAAATCTCAAAGATGCTGGCGTGGATGTGGGGAGAAGGGAACACTTTTACACTGCTGATGGGACTGCAAACTAGTACAACCGTTCTGGAAGGAAGTATGGAGAAACCTCTGGAAGGAAGTATGGAGAAACCACTGAAGCTAGACCTCCCATTTAATCCTGCAATAGCATTACTGGGCATCTACCCAGAAGGAAAAAAATCCTTTTATCATAAGGACACTTGCACTAGAATGTTTATTGCAGCTCAATTTACAATCGCCAAAATGTGGAAACAGCCTAAATGTCCACCAACCCAGGAATGGATTAACAAGCTGTGGTATATGTACACCATGGAATACTATTCAGCCATTAATAAAAAATGGAGACTTTACATCCTTCGTATTAACCTGGATGGAAGTGGAGGACATTATTCTTAGTAAAGCATCACAAGAATGGAGAAGCATGAATCCTATGTACTCCATTTTGATATGAGGACAATTAATGACAATTAAGGTCATGGTGGGGGTGGGGGAAGGGGAGAGCAGAAAGGGAAAGAAGGAGGGCAGGGTGGAGAAAGGAAGAGCAGAGAGAGGAAAGGAAGGATTGGGGGCCTTGGTGTGTGCCACACCTTTTTGGAGCAAGACACGATTGCAAGAGAGAGTTTGCCTAACAAATGCAATCGGTGTAACCTGGTTTATTGTACCCTCAATGAATTTCCAACAATAAAAAAAAAAAAAAAAGAAATTTTATTTTTCTGTTTCTAGTAAATCTGGCCAAAATTAATCAGTTTAATTTATTTGTTAAAGAACCAACTTTTTTGTATAATTAATTTTCAGAATAATTCTTTTGTTTTCAATTTCATTTATTTCTGTATTAATTTTGGTTATTTCTTTTCTTCTAGGTATGGGATTGTATTGCTCTTCCTTTTCTATTTCTTCTACATGACTCATTAGGTTGTTTATGTGCTCTCTTTCTATTTTCCAGATGTTGGCACCTAATGCAATAAATTTCCCTCTTAGAACTGCTTTTGCAGTGTTCCACAGGTTTTAGTAACTTGTATCTTCATTGTTCTTATGTTAGAGGAACTTAATAATTTCCTCCTTTATCTCTTCCTGGACCCAATTGCCATTCAACATAAGATTGTTTAATTTCTATGCGTTGTGTGGTTATGAAAATTTTTGTTAGGGTTGAGTTCCACCTTTATTGCTTTGTGGTCTGAGAAGATACAAGGTATAATTTCTATTCTTTTGATTTTGTGGAGGTGTGTTTTGTGTCCTAGGATATGGTCTATTTTGGAGTGTGTTCCATGGGCTGATGAGAAGAATGTATATTCCTAAGCTTTGGGATGGTGTGTTCTGTATAAGTCTATTAAGTCTGTTTGCTTTAGGGTTGCATTTAGGTACCTCGTGTCTTTGTTTGGTTTCTGTTTAGAGGTTTTGTCTAGTTCTGTAAGAGGGGTGTTAAAGTCCCCAGTTATTGTGGTATTATCGGATATCATACTGGTCAGACCATTTAAGGTCTGTTTCATAAATCTGGGAGCATTTAAGTAGGGTGCACATATATTTAGAATTGAAATATCCTCTTGTATTATTCCTTGATTAGTATGATGTATCTTTATTTTTGTTAAGATTAGTTGCTTTAAATTCACTGGTACCTGTAAATAAGATAAGGTCCCCTCCTTTCTTCTGATTTTGATTTGCCTGAAATATTTTTTTCCAACCCTTTGCCCTGAGTCTTGTTTTGTCCTTTGAGGTAAGGCGTGTTTCCTGCAGACAGCATATAGATGGCTTGTGATTTTTTTTTTTAATCCAGTCAGCCAGACTGCCTCTTTGGTAGGAAATTCAAACTATTTACAGTTATTGAGAGAATTTATAGATGTGGCTGAATTCTAGTCATCTTATTTTGTGAAAGTCTGTTGGTTAGTTTTACCTTTTGCACCATTATGGAAGGTAGGTTTTGTCCTTTAGGTGGTGTTCCATTGTGATGGTCAGTGTGGAAAATAGGTCAAACTGCTTCTTATAAAGCTGGCCTTGTTGCAATGAATTTCCTCAATGTTTGCATGTCAGCAAAAGATTTGATTTCTTCATTGATTTTGAAACTTGGTTTAGCAGGATACAGAATTCTGGGCCTAAAATTGTTTTCTTTAAGGTTAAAGATAGCTGAACATTCTCTTCTGGCTAGGAAAATTTCAGCTGAAAAGTTTGGTGGCACCCTGACAGATCTGCTCTTGTAGGTCAGTTGGTGCTAACTTCTGGCTGATTGCAAAATTTTCTATTTTGTCCTATCTTTGAACAGGTTCATGGCAATGTGTGTTGGAGATGCTCTGTGTTAAGATGACCTGGCGTTTGCTATCCCTCTAAAACGTGTGTTTTAAAACTTTGGTGAAACTTGGGAAATTTTTATTTATGTTATCTTCCAGTATAGCCTTCATTCCTTTGGAACATTCTTCTTCCTCTCAGCTCCCTATAATTCGTGTGTTTGAACACTTTATAAAGTCCCATAAGTCTCTGAGCAACTTTTCTACTTTCTCTCTCTCCTTTTCTGCGTCTTTAACTGCATAGGTTAGCTCAAGAGCTTTATCCTCAGTTTTGTTAATTTTTTCTGTCAGTTCTCTTTCTCTCCCTTGCTCTTAATCACTCTTACTTGCTGTCTTTTGATTTGGATACTTTTTAATTACTGTGTATTTATGTTTACTACTCTGTTTTTCCCTAATGGTTAATCTGTTGTTAATTCCATCCAGTGTATTTTTCATCTCAGATAATTTTTATCTCTGGAAGTTCAATTTGGGTCTTTCTTGTATCTTTAGCATCTGTATTTAACATGCTCAATTTTTCTTCTAGCTTAAGTGTATAAAATATAACTATAACAAATGTTTTAATACATTGTCTATTAATACTGTTATCTGTGTCATTTTTAGTTTGGATTACCTTTTCTCCTCATTATAGTGTATATTTACCTACTTCTTTTTTTATTATTAAATCATAGCTGTGTACATTAATGCAATCATGGGGACCATACACTGGTTTATAGAACGTTTGACACATTTTCATCACACTGGTTAACATAGCCTTCCTGGCATTTTCTTAGTTATTGTGTTAAGACATTTACATTCTACATTTACTAAGTTTCACATATACCCTTGTAAGATGACCGCAGGTGTCATCCCACCAATCACCCTCCCTCTGCTCCCCTCCCTTTCCCCCTTCCCCCATGCTTAGGTTATAACTGGGTTATAGCTTTCATATGAAAGCCATAAATTAGTTTCATAGTAGGGCTGAGTACATTGGATACTTTTTCTTCCATTCTTGAGATACTTTACTAAGAAGAAGATGTTCCAGCTCCATCCATGTAAACATGAAAGAGGTAAAGTCTCCATCTTTCTTTAAGGCTGCATAATATTCCATGGTGTACATACATCACAATTTATTAATCCATTCGTGGATCGATGGGCACTTGGGCTTTTTCCATGACTTAGCAATTAAGAATTGGGCTGCAATAAACATTCTGGTACAAATATCTTTGTTATAATGTGATTTTTGGTCTTCTGGGTATATGCCTAGTAGAGGAATTACAGGATTGAATGGCAGGTCTATTTTTAGATCTCTAAGTGTTCTCCAAACATCTTTCCAAAAAGAATATATTAAATTGCATTCCCACCAGCAGTGTACAAGTGTTCCCTTTTCTCCACATCCACGCCACCATCTCTGGTCTTGGGATTTTGTGATATGGGCTAATCTTACTGGAGATAAATGATATCTCAAAGTAGTTCTGATTTGCATTTCTCTGATGATTAAAGATGATGAGCATTTTTTCATATGTCTGTAGGCCGTGCGCTTGTTTTCTTCAGAGAAGTTTCTCTTCAAGTCCTTTGCCCAGCCTGCGATGGAATCACTTGTAGTTTTCTTGCTTATACGTTTGAGTTCTCTGCGAATTCTGGTTACTAAAACTTTGTCGGAGACATAACCTGCAAATATATTCTCCCATTCTGAGGGCTGTTTGCTTGCTTTACTTACTGTGTTCTTGGCTGTGCAGAAGCTTTTTAGTTCGATCAGGTCCCAGTAGTGTATTTTTGAAGCTGCTTCAATTGCCCGGGGGGGTCCTCCTCATAAAATACTCACCAAGACCAATTTCTTCAATGGTTTTCCCTGCACTCTCTTCTAGTATTTTTATAGTTTCATGTCTTAAGTTTAAATCTTTAATCCAGTGAGAGTCTATATTAGTTAATGGTGAAAGGTGTAGGTCCAATTTCAGTCTTCTGCAGGTTGCCAGCCAGTTCACCCAGCACCATTTGTTAAATAGGGAATCTTTTCCCCACTGAATGTTTTTAATTGGCTTGTCAAAGATCAAATAACGGTAAGTAGCTGGATTCATCTCTTGGTTCTCTATTCTGTTCCAGACATCTACTTCTCTGTTTTTGTGCCAAAACCATGCTGTTTTGATCACTATTAATTTATTGTATGGCCTGAGGTCTGGTAGCATGATTCCTCCTGCTTTGTTTTTATTTCTGAGAAATGTCTTGGCTATTCAAGGTATTTTCTGATTCCATATAAAACGAAGTATTATTTTTTCAAGATCTTTAAAGTATGACAGTGGAGCTTTAATAGGGATTGCATTAAAATTGTATATTGCTTTGGGTATTATGAACATTTTAACAATTGATTCTTCCCATCCATGAGCATGGTATGTTTTTCCATTTGTTAACATTTTCAGCTATTTCTTTTCTTAAAGTTTCATAGTTCTCTTTATAGAGATCTTTCACGTCCTTTGTTAGATAAATTCCCAAATATTGCATCTTCTTTGGCACTGCTGTGAATGGAATAGAGTTCTTAATTGTTTTTTTCAGCTTGACTATTGTTGGTATATATAAAGGCTACCAATTTATGAATGTTGATTTTGGAACCTGAGACGCTGCTGTATTCCTTGATCACTTCTAAGAGTTTTGTAATAGAATCTCTGGTGTTTTCCAGATATACAATCATATCATCTGTGGAGAGTGAAAGTTTGATCTCTTCTGACCCTATATGGATACCCTTGATCAACTTTTCTTCCCTAATCATGATGGCTAAAACTTCCATTACAATGGACAGCCTTGTCTGGTTCCTGATCTGAGTGGAAAGGATCACAATTTAACTCCATTCAATACAATATTGGCTGTGGCTTTGCTGTAGATGGCCTCTATCAGTTTAAGAAATGTCTCTTCTATACCAATTTTCTTAAGTGTTCTGATCATGAAGGTATGTTTGTATATTATCAAAAGCTTTTTCTCCCTCAATGAATCCCCAACAATAAAAAAAAAAAAAAAGCTTTTTCTGCATCAAATGACAGAATCATATGGTCTTTGTTTTTTAATTGTTTATGTGCTGAATTATACTTATAGATTTACATATATTGAACCAGTCTTGAGACCCTGGGATAAAACCGACTTGGTCATGATGTATAATTTGTTTGATGTGTTGTTGAATTCTGTTTGTTAGGATCTTGTTGAATATTTTTGCATCTATATTCATTAATAATATTGGTCTATAATTTTCTTTTCTTGTTGGGTCTTTTCCTGGTTTGGTGATCAGGGTGATGTTTGCTTCATAGAACATTTTGGGTAGTCTTCCTTCTTTTTCTACCTTATGGAACAGGTTGAGTAATATAGGTACTAATTCCTCTTTAAAGGTTTGGTAGAATTCTGATATGAAACCATCTGGTCCTGGGCTTTTCTTTTTAGGGAGATTTTGTATGTTTGATGCTATTTCAGAACTTGATATGGGTCTGTTAAACATTTCCACTTGATTCTGGCTAAGTCTTTTATGGTGATGTGCTTTCAAGTATTGGTCAATTTCCTTCAGATTTTCATATTTCCGAGAATAAAGTTTTTTTTTTGTAATATTCATTAAGGATTTTTTGAGTTTCTGAGAAGTCTGTTGTTATTTCGTCTTTGTCGTTTCTGATTGATGACATTAGAGATTTTACTCTTTTTTGCCTGGTTAGGTTAGCCAAAGGTTTATCTATTTTATGGACCTTTTCAAAAAGCCAACTTTTAGATTTATTGATTTGTTGTATAATTCTTTTGTTTTCAATTTCATTTAATTCTGCTCTAATTTTGGTTATTTCTTTTCTTGTACTGGGTTTGGGGTTGGAATGTTCTTCCTTTTCCAGTTGCTTGAGATGTCCCATTAAGTTGTTAACTTCCTCTTCCTTTCTCTTGAGGAAGGCTTGCAGTGCTATAAATTTCCCTCTTAGGACTGACTTTGTGGTATCCCAGAGGTTCTGATGTGTCTTCATTGTCATTTTGTTCCAAAAATTTGGCAATTTCCTTCTTAATCTCATCTCTGACCCAGCTATCATTCAGCATAAGGTTATTTAACTTCCATGTTTTTGTATGAGTATGCAGATTCCTGTTGTTACTAAGTTCAACTTTTATCCCATGGTGGTCTGAGAAGATGCATGGAATAATTTCTATTCCTTTAAATTTACTGAGGTTAGACTTGTGACCTAAGATGTGATCGATTTTGGAGTATGTTCCGTGGGCTGATGAGAAGTATGTGTATTCAGTTTTGTTGGGATGAAATGTTCTATAGATGTCTGCTAAATCCAAATGTTGGATGGTTAGGTTTAAATCTAAGATTTCTTTGCTTAGCTTCTTGTTGGAGGATCAATCCAACACTGCCAAAGTAGTGTTGAAATCTCCGACTATTATGGAGCTGGAGGAAATCAAGTTGTTCATGTCTGTTAGAGTTTCTCTTATAAATTGAGGTGCATTCTGGTTGGGTGCATAGATATTCATAATTGAGATCTCATCATAATGAGTATTACCCTTAACGAATATGAAGTGACCATTCTTGTCCTTCCTTCCTTTTGTTGGTTTAAAGCCTATTGTATCTGCTAATAGAATTGCAACACCTGCTTTTTTTCTGATTACTATTTGCCTGAAATATGGATGACCATCCTTTCACCTTGAGTCTATATTTATCTTTTAAGGTAAGATGTGACTCTTGTATGTAGCAAATATCTGGCCTGAGTTTTTGTATCCAGGCTGCTAACCTGTGCCTCTTTAGATGACAGTTTAGGCTGTTCACATTAATGGAAGTCTGGTAAAATTTTGAGTATCGAGTTTTTCAAAGGTCCAGTGGACATTTTTAATCCTTTCGCCAGTGTGGAAGTTAGAGTTTGATCAAAAGTTTCTGAGTGAGTTTACTTTTGTGGTAGAGGATTGGGCTTATCATTATAGAGGATAGGTCTGAGAATATCCTGAAGAGCTGGTTTTCTTATGGCAAATTTTTTCAACATATGAATGTCATTAAAGTATTTAATTTCTCCATGATAAATGAAACTCAGTTTAGTTGGATACAGGATCCGGGGTTGAAAGGTTGAAAGTTATTTTGGTTTAGGAGATTAAAAGTTGATGACCAGCCTCTTGTGGCTTGAAAAGTTTCAGCAGAGAGATCTGCAGTCATTCTAATATTCTTCTGTTTGTAGGTAATGGATTTCTTAAGTCTGGCTGCCTTCAGAATTTTCTCCTTCATATTAACTTTATTGAAGTTAATAATGATCTACCTGGGGGATGTCTTATTCTGATCGAGTCATGCTGGGGTTCTGAAACTGTCTGCTATCTGAATTCAGAATCTCTTGGCATATCTGGAAAATTCTCTTTCATAATTTCATGTAGAAGGGCCTCTGTGCCTTGCGAGGCCACTTCATCACTTTCAGGGATTCCAAGGAGTTGGATATTAGCCTTCTTTGAATTACCCAGAGCTCTTTGAGAGAATGATCCATTTTTGCTCTCCATTTCTCCTCCTCTTTGAGAGTTTGGGAGCATTCAAAGGCTTTGTCTTCAATGTTAGAAATCCTTTCTTCTGCTTGTTCCACTCTGTTACTGAGGGCTTCTACTGTATTTTTCAAATCTTTGAGGGCTGCAAATTCTTGCTTCAGTGGGTCAAAATCTTTGGTGGTTTTGTCTTTAAATTCGTTAAATTCTTGAGACAACTTTTGAATTTCTCCTCGAATTTCTAAATCCGACTTTTGAACTGCTGCTTGAATTTCTAATTCCAAATTTTCCTCTACATTATTAATCTTGTTTGCAATCCAAATTCTGAATTCAATTTCTGACATCTCATCCAACTGTTTATGTAGGGGATCTTCAGTTACATCTGCCATATCTTTCCTTGGGTGAGGGGAAGGGGGGTGATCTATTCTGGTTATTCATGTTACCAGAGTTTTCCCACTGATTCCGCCCCATGATTATTTTACACCATGAGATTTTTCCCCTGGAGCTTGTTGAGGACCCCATACAGTACAATGGCCTGAGAAACTGGGACCCTGTTTGGTGTGGTGGGGCTATGTGGTTCAGTCTTGTTTTCAGCTGGTCTCTGTTCTACCCTAGTGAAACAGTGTGGGTTGAAGTCTCAGCTGTGGAGAAATACCAGCAATTAATTCACCCCACCCCCCAGGCAACAATTGGAAAAGGAAAATCAAACCTTCCTACAACCACACATCCAGGGCACCACCTGAATAGTCCTCGGGCAATTGGCTCAGTTCAAAAAGTCCAAATCAGTTTTCTCAGTCAGCACCTGTCTCAGGTGAGAGAGTTTAAAAGGTCTCTGGCCACTGGATTGCAGGGATCTAGTGACTACTCAGATATGGCTTGCTTCAGTGCTCTGTGGAGTCAGGAGGTCCCACCCAGCAAATAGAGTGGTCTGGGAAGGTTGATGCCTCCTTCCCCTCTTTGCACCTCTGTCACACCCACTCACTGATAGCCCTGCAGGGCTGTGACTCAGTTGCCTGTAGTGAACAGATACTCCAGGGGTTTGCACCTGCCTGTACCACAGGGAAATCTATTTCTGCTCAGCTAGTCCACTGCACTCTACCTCTATTTGGCAGAAGGAGGTGAGGCCTGAGAGCTTGGTGGAGGCTCGGGGGTGTTCACTCCATTTCAGCCCTGCCCCTGATTGATGTTACTGACAGAACAGAACAGAACAACTTTGCAGAAATTTGTTTCTGTCCTGCTAAATTCCACTGCAGAAGAGAAGCTGTTTTGAGTTCCCGGAGCCTGCACCTCAGGCACTGTCTTTGCTCCTGCAGGTTTATATTTGGTTAGCTGTCAGTTCTAGCCACCTGTCTTCCTTTGTCTATAGGCTGACGATCCCCTGAGGGGCGGGTGCAACTTAGGCTCAGTAAAGTTGTCCTCTGGGTCGGCCCTGCTCTGGGAACTTCCTGGCTCTGCGCGTGTGTTTCTAGTCCCCGCACTCCACCCAGGCCGGTACTGCCTCAGGCATACCCTTTATTCATGGGGCCTGCGTTTCCATCCCAGATCTGTTCCATGGTGGTTGCCACCTGAGTAGATGCCAGCCTCCTCTGTTTGCCCAGGGAGACGGGGGTATGGCTTCGGAATATTCGGGAGTGAACCCTATTGTTCCCAAAAGACAGCTGCTGCTCTGCGCCTCGGGCCCCGCCACTTTGGCGTGGTTCCCTCTCAGCCAACTGTCCTCTCTTCACTCCCGTGCTGCAGAGTCAGCACTGACCAGCTACAGTTTAGGCCCTGTTCACACCCCTCGAGAAATCACCCAAGAATCTGGACTCCTGGGGGACAGGCCTCCAGACCTCAGAGTGAGAGTGGAGGGGAGTGCTGGGAGCTCAGAATTGCAGGCAGAGAATATATACAGTTTTATATAGTTTTATGCCTGGCAGGAGAATGCTGTGGCACCCTAGTAGGGGAGGCAGGTCCAGTTTTTAGAGGGTCTCTCCCATGGAGTGTAGTGGGAGGACCTTTGAACTCTGCTCATTGTTTGTGGGGCACTCTGAGCCGTTCTTATGGTGGAGGGGACTTCCGTCCGCTTGGTGATGGATTTTGTACCTTTTGTTTGTATTCTTGGGGTTGCAGCTCGCCTTAGCGGGGTTGATGTGCTTTCTTCAACCTTCTCTCTTGGTGCAGCTCTAATCCACCAGGTTACTTGCTAAATTTCTGTCCTTTAACTCTCCTTCTGGACGGGAGCCTCTGTGGAAAGCTGGCTTCAGTCAGCCATCTTGTCTCTGCCCTATTTTCCTATTTCTTTGCATGACTGGTAATGACATTATCAATTTTTACCTTGTATGTTAGATATTTGTATACACCTATAAATATTCTTGAACTTTGTTCTGAGGTGTGGTTCAATTATTTGGAAATAGTTTTATGTCTTTGAGGGTTTTTTAAACTTTATTTTTAAGCTTTATTTTATTTTTAATTGACAGAATAATTGTATATGTTTATGGGGTCCAATGTGATGTTTTGATAGATGTATTCTTGAGGCTTTAAAAAATGTTTTATTAGGTGATACCAGGCCTGCATTTAGCCTAGGGTTAATTTTCCCTGCATGGAGATGAGAGATTTTTTTTCCTTTTTTTTTTATTGTTAAATCATAGCTGTGCACATTAGTGCAATTGCCTGTACCCATTCTAAGATGCACCATAGATGTGGCCCCACCCTTTACCCTCCCTCCGCCAAAACCTCCCCCCTCCCTTCACCTTCCTTGGCCCTTTCCAAGGGCCTTGTGCTATAGTTGGGTTGTAGTCTTGTGCTATAGTTGGGTTATAGTCTTGTGCTATAGTTGGGTTATAGTCTTCATGTGAAAGCTATAATTTAGCTTCATAGTAGGGCTGAGTACATTGGATACTTTTTCTTCCATTCCTGAGATACTTTGCTAAGAAGAGTATGTTCCAGCTCCATCCATGTAAACATGAAAGAGGTAAAGTCTCCATCTTTCTTTAAGGCTGCATAGTATTCCATGGTATATATGTACCACAATTTGCTAGTCCATTCGTGGGTCGATGGGCATTTGGGCTACTTCCATGACTTAGCAATTATGAATTGGGCTGCAATAAGCATTCTGGTACAGATGTCTTTGTTATATTGTGACTTTTGGTCTTCTGGGTATAAACCTAGTAAAGGAATTATAGGATCGAATGGCAGGTCTATTTTTAGGTCTCTAAGTATTCTCCAAACATCCTTCCAGAAGGAACATATTAGTGTGCATTCCCACCAGCAGTGTAGAAGTGTGCCCTTTGCTCCACATCCACGCCAACATTTCTGGTTTTGGGATTTTATTATATGGGCTACTCTTACTGGGGTTAGGTGATATCTCAGAGTAGTTTTGATTTGCATTTCTCTGATGGTTAAGGATGATGAGCTTTTTTTCATGTGTTTGTAGATCTTGCATCGGTCTTCTTTAGAGAAGTTTCTCTTCAAGTCCTTTGCCCACCCTGAGATGGGGTCACGTGTTCTTTTCTTGTTAATACGTTTGAGTTCTCTGTGGATTCTGGTTATTAGAACTTTATCGGAGGTATAACCTGTAAATATTTTCTCCCATTCTGAGGGCCGTCTGCTTGCTTTACTCACTATGTTCTTGGCTGTGCGGAAGCTTTTTAGTTTAATCAGATCCCAGTAGTGTATTTTGGATACTGCTTCAATTGCCTGGGGAGTCCTCCTCATAAAATATTCACCCAGGCCGATTCCTTCAAGAGTTTTCCCTGCACTTTCTTCAAGTATTTTTATAGTTTCATGTCTTAAGTTTAAATCTTTTATCCAGTGAGAGTCTATCTTAGTTAACGATGAAAGGTGTGGGTCCAGTTTCAATCTTCTACAGGTTGCCAGCCAGTTTACCCAGCACCATTTGTTAAATAGGGAATCTTTTCCCCACTGAATGTTTTTAATTGGCTTGTCAAAGATCAAATAACAGTAAGTGACTGGATCCATCTCTTGGTTATTTATTCTGTTCCAGACATCTACTTCTCTGCTTTTGTGCCAGTACCATGCTGTTTTGATCACTATGGATTCATAGTACAGTCTCAGGTCTGGTAGCGTGATTCCTCCTGCTTTGTTTTTATTGCTCAGTAATGTTTTGGCTATTCGAGGTTTTTTCTGATTCCATATAAAATGAAGTATTATTTTTTCAAGATCTTTAAGTATGACAATGGAGCTTTAATAGGAATTGCATTAAAGTTATATATTGCTTTGGGCAGTATGGACATTTTAACAATGTTGATTCTTCCCAGCCATGAGCATGGTATGTTTTTCCATCTGTTAACATCTTCGGCTATTTCTTTTCTTAGAGTTTCATAGTTCTCTTTGTAGAGATCTTTCACATCTTTGTTAGGTATACTCCCAAATATTTCATCTTCTTTGGCACTACTGTGAAAGGAATAGAGTCCTTGACTGTTCGGCTTGGTTATTGTTGGTATATATATATAAAGGGTACAGATTTATGGGTGTTGATTTTGTAGCCTGAGACATTGCTATATTCCTTGATCACTTCTAAAAGTTTTATAGTAGAATCCCTAGTGTTTTCCAGATATACGATCATATCATCTGCGAAGAGTGAAAGTTTGATCTCTTCTGTCCCTATGTGGATACGCTTGATCGCCTTTTCTTCCCTAATTGCAATGGCTAAAACTTCCATTACAATGTTAAAGAGCAATGGAGACAATGGGCAACCTTGCCTGGTTCCTGATCTAAGTGGAAATGATTTCTTTTTTTTTTTTTGTAGAGACAGAGTCTCACTTTATGGCCCTTGGTAGAGTGCCATGGCATCACACAGCTCACAGCAACCTCCAGCTCCTGGGCTCAAGCGATTCTCCTGCCTCAGCCTCCCGAGTAGCTGGGACCACAGGCGCCCGCCACAACACCCGGCTATCTTTTTGTTGCAGTCTGGCCGGGGCTGGGCTTGAACCCACCACCTTCGGCATATGGGGCCGGCGCCCCACTCACTGAGCCACAGGCGCTGCCCGGAAATGATTTCAATTTAACTCCATTCAATATGATATTGGCTGTGGGTTTGCTGTAGATGGCCTCTATTAGTTTAAGAAATGTCCCTTCTATACCAATTTTTTTAAGTGCTCTGATCATGAAGGGATGCTGTATATTATCAAAAGCTTTTTCCGTATCAATTGAAAGAATCATATGGTCTTTATTTTTAAGTTTGTTTATGTGTTGAATTACATTTATAGATTTACATATATTGAACCAGCCTTGAGACCCTGGGATAAATCCGACTTGGTCATGGTGTATAATTTTTTTGATGTGTTGCTGGATTTTGTTTGTTAGGATCTTATTGAGTATTTTAGCATCTATATTCATTAGTGATATTGGTCTATAATTTTCTTTTCTTGTTGGGTCTTTCCCTGGTTTGGGGATCAAGGTGATGTTTGCTTCGTAGAATGTGCTGGGTAATAATTCCTTCTTTTTCTATATTTTGGAAGAGGTTTAGTAGTATAGGTCCTAGTTCTTCTTTAAATGTTTGGTAGAATTCGAGATGAGGGATTTTTGTGTATTGTGAATGATACCCTGTGATTTATGAAATGTTCCCATTCTTGTTTTTGTGACTAGATACTATTTCCTCTGTTTTGTAAACTCTGCTAAAAACTGTTATCTCCTCTATTTTAGGTTATTGAAGACAAGCCTCTGAATATTTTTAAAATCATTTTTCTGTGCAATTTTCTCTTCTCTGGCACCCTGCCCTATGAACTCTGGTTTCATGACTTTCTCAGATATTGCCACTTTGTCATCTTATTTCTTTTTTTTTCTTTTTTGAGACAGAGTCTCATTTTGTCCCCTGTGGTAGAGTACCTCAGTGTCATAGATCACAGCAACCTCAGACTCTTGGGCTCAGGCAATTCTCTTGCCTCAGCCTCCCGAGTAGCTGGGACTACAGGTGCCCACCACAGTGCCTGGCTATTTTTAAATATGGGTGTCACTTTTGCTCAGGCTGGTATCGAGCTTCTGAACTGAGGCAATCCACTTGCCTCAGCCTTCCAGAGTTCTAGGATTATAGATGTGAACCACAGTGCCCAGCCTATACTTTGTCTTTTTAATTTAGGGAGACCATTGGGCTTTGAGTGAGTTCCCACTCCCCATGCCATGGCCTGGAAATGTTCTTTAAATAATAAGAAGAGGTAATAATAGGTCTTATCACATTTGTTCCCTGCCTCTTTAGGATCACAGTTTTTTTTTGTTTTCTAATGTCAAATATGTTTAAGGTTATTTCTTACATTTTGTCCAGCATTTTAGTTGTTCTGGTAGTAGGGTAAGCCCAGTTCTTGTTACACTGTCTTTGTTTTAGCAGATTTTTTCTGTTTTATTTTATACAAAAGATTTGTAATATTGCCTGGGAAAAGCTTCTTATGTTTAACTACTTATTCTACACTACTTACTAATGAGCATACTTTTGTTTATGCACATGACTCCATTCAGATCCATTGTCTTGTAGATATTCCTGGCAGCCTTAGACTGGTTGGGGCAAGTATTAGTGATTTTTTGATATATGAGGAAACTGAGGCACAGAGAGGCTAAATGACTTGCTCAAAAATTTATAAATATTTTAAGAAGGTAGACCAGGATCTAGGAATTCAGATTCAGATTCCTGTGAAATTGTGCAGTGTCGGGTTGCTACAGTGATGTTTTAAGAATGGAATCATAACTCTCTTTCTGAACTTTCTTTGCTTTCATTGATTTATGTATCTATATTTTTGCCAATACTATATTTTATTAATTAGTGAAGCTATATAGAAAGTCTTGAAATCAGGTTCCGTTATTTTTTATTTAATTCTCTTGTAATATCGTTTTGCCTGTTCTAAGATTCTTTACATTTTTATATAAATTTTAGAATCAGCTTGTCAATTTTTACAATAAAAGCCTGCTGGGATTTTGGTTGTGATTGCATTGAATCTATTGATTAATTTTGGGACACTTGACAATGTAGTAGTATTTATATGGTGAATGTACTTTTTACAAAGCCCTCAGGGACATAAATAAGAAAAAGTAAGTTTTCAATAAATGCTATTGGAACATTTTTTATTTTTAATTTCAAATTAATATGAGGGCACAAAGTTTTAGGTTACATTCTTTTCAATTCTAAGCTAAGATTCGAGTTGTAGTTGAGCCCTTCACCCAGGGGGTGTGCTGAACACCCTCACATTGTGCACATTAGTGAGAATCTGCAATTGCCCTCCTTCTTCCTGCAATCACCCTCCCTCCTCTCCACTGCCTCTCCACTCTTTCTCCTCCTCTTTGCTAGACTATATTTGTTTTTCATTATTCATGTTGGCTTGTAGTTGTTTATACATTGGTTTCATGTTAGTATGAGTATACTGGATTTTTTTTTTTTTTTTATTTCATTCTTGGGATACTTTACTAGGAAGAATGTGTTTTAACTCTATCCAGGTAAACATAAAGGATGTAAAGCTTCTGTCTTTTCTTATATTTGAGTGGTATTCCATGGTATATATATGGCACAGTTAATCCATGGGTTGATGGGCATTTGAGTTGTTTCCACAACTTGGTAATTGTGAGTTAAGCTGCAATAAACATTCTGGTGCAAATGCCAAAAAAGAAAAAAAAGAAAGAAAAAGAAAAAAAAAAAAAGAACGAAATCATGCTCTGGGTCATTTGGGGATTTAAAAAAGTGTTTTCTTCATTAGAATATAGAACTTCAAGCTGGGCGTGGTAGCACAGACCTGTAATCCTAGAACTCTGGGAGGCCAAGGCAGGTGAATGTCTTGAGCTCACAAGTTCGAGACCAGCCTCTGTAAGAGTGAGACCCCATCTCTAAAAATAGCTGGGAATTTGATGGGTGCCTATAGTCCAAGCTACTTGGAAGGCTGAGGCAAGAGGATCGCTTGTGCCCAAGAGTTTGAGGTTGTTGTGAGCTATGACATCAGGGCACTCTGCCAAGGGCAGCAAAGTGAGACTCTGTTTCCAAAAAAAAAAGAAAGGAAAAGAATATAGAACTTCTGTGGGTGAAGTTGAACCATTACATGGGGTCAAATGGTTCCATTCTATGGAAAGGGAGAGTTTATTTCATTCATTCATTCAATAAATATACATCAAGTGCCTACTGTATGTAACAGCTTGAAAAACTGGCAAGCCTGACAAGTTGGGAGGTAACACTCATGTCTGTTTATATTTCCTGTTTTTTTTCTTCCAATTCTTACCTAATCAATCAAGGCTCAGATTTGGATCTTAGCTAAGGCCTCTTTTAAATAATTTTATCCTCTTCTTGCTCTTTTTAAATGTTGGAAGAAAGGAAGTGCACTTCTGACTGGCAGAGGGAAGGATGGAACACTTTAAACATTCTTCCATATGAGGCTATGGAAACACTAATTTGAGGATAATTTTGGTTTTGTCCTTCCTGGAGGGGATGTAAAACAGAAGGAATAGTGGGTCCTTTTCACACCTTGAATTCTATTTGTGTCCATTTCATAATCTGTTTTTCTGGCTGCCATCCAGTTTTGTCTCTTTAGTTTAGGTTGAATCCAATTAGTATCTTGGCTTTGAGTTAGGCAGGCTAGGAAGAGGCTTGCTGTGGGATGAGTTAACCTGGCCAAACTGAGATGCCTGTGACACTTAAGAATGTGTACAACAGGAATAGAAAAGGATTTCTCTCTTTAGTATTGAACACGTAGGGCCTTTCTGTCTCCCTGTCTGTCTCTGTTTCTCTCTCTCTCTTTTACACACACACATACAGTAAATTCTAACTCAGTTGGAGCCCTGGGACATGTAAACAGGTGTAGGGAAATTTCCCATAGGATTACAGGGTGGGGAGAACTATCCCTCTCCCATGTATTAGAAGAAGTGGCAGATGGTAGCTTTCTCCCCTAATAATCACCAGATGGCACCAAGCTATGCCCTGTGGTGTAGGAAGGAGGAAACTGGGTTGATCGTGTATTTTCTACACTAAAGCTCTTCTTATTTGATTGGAATTTGTCTGTGCTGTGGGTCATATGTTTATATTAGAAGAACATAAAGAAATGGACCAAAACTTTATTGTGGCTGCAGATAGCATTCATTTTAATTTCATGAAGTTTAGTACGTTTTACCGGTTAGTACCTTGTTTATCTGCCAAACCTGATAGATTTCTGTTCGTCTGGATTCTGGGCCATGATACCTGTTTGCACCATGTTGTCCTCCATTCCAAACCTCCTTTATTTAGCCTTTCTCAGGAATGATAAAATGCCCAGAAAATTGAAGTTCAATCTCCTGAGTAGCAGGATTTTTATTGTAAAATTTAAAAACAAACTATTCTACATACTTTATATACATATGCTCGATTTTATTGAATGGTAATATAAACACAATTTATCTTTTCCTATTAGAGACATCAATTATAGCACAGGTGCAGCTGGTGTTGTGGAAACAAATGAGAATGAAAGCAGAGTGGATCTTACTTAATCTTAAAACCAGTGTTAACTGCAATATTTAAAAAAATTATAAGTAGATATCCTTTAAATCAGCAGATTATAATGACTGAGTGGGAAAGACACACCAAGTATTATATCAAAAACCAAATTATTATAACATTAATTTAACATGTTTCAATGAGTTTCACAATCATCGGAGTCTTAAAAGGTAATTATTCAGTAAGATGTATCTTTTCTTGTCTGTATTTGGCTCATGGGTTAAATTCTCATGGATTAAGTATATAGCACTTTTAATGTATAAAAATCACATACTGCATATTGAGAGGCTACTGTGTCACTGACAAGGATTTCCAAGCTGCTTTTGTGTAAAGACTGACTTTTCATTTTCTGCTTTGGCCTCACAGGCTGGCCCCAGCCTTTTCTCCTCAGAAGGAACTCATTTATCTACAGATGCATCATGATTTCTTAATGGTTATGAATTTTAAGGCATATGAAGTTTTTTAAAATATATTTTGTTACCTAGGTTATATAGGCAAAAAATTCCATTTAAGAAATCATGAGAAATTCAACAAATGGTACTGAGAAACTGGATATCCACATGCAAAAGAATAACTTCGGATCTTTACCTTGTGTGATATTCAAAAATTAACTTAAAATGGTTAAACCACCTAGAAGACATAAGAGCTTAAACTGTAAAACTCTTAGAAGAAATGGACCAAAATTTTATTGTAGCTACAGAGAGCATTCATCTTAATCGGGGAAAAGTTTTGTGACTTTAGATTTGGCAATGATTTTTTGGATATGATGCCAAAAGCACAGGCAACAAACAAAGGTAAACAGACACACTGGACTACATTAAAATAAAAAATTTCTGTGTATCAAATGACATAATCAACAGAGTAAAAATCAAGCTACAAAGTGAGAGGAAATATTTGTGAATCACATATCTAAGAAAGGGTTACTATCCAGAATATATAAAGAATTACTACAATTCAACAACAAAAGAACCCAATTAAAAAATGGGCAAAGGACTTGAATAGCCATTTCTCCAAAGGTGATATACAAATGGTCTACAAGTACATAAATATGCTGTAATTACTAGGGAAATGTAAATCACAACCATAGGGACTGTGCCTGTGGCTCAAAGGGGTAGGTCGCTGGCCCCATGTGCCGGAGGTGGCCTGTTCAAACCCAGCCCCAGCCAAAAAAAAAAAAGAAAACCTGCAAAAAAAAAATCACAACCACAAAGACATACCCCCCCACATCCTTTAGGATAGCTTCAACAAAACAACAATAGGCTGGGTGCAGTGGCTTGCACCTATAATCCCAGTGCTTTGGGAGTCTGAGGTGGGAGGATCACTTGAGCTCTGGAGACTGAGACCAGCTAGGTCAACAGAGTGAGACCAGTTCTATGCAAAATATAAAAACATTAGCCATGTGTAGTGGTACACACCTGTAATTCCAGCTGCTTGGGAGGCTAGGGAAGTATGATTACTTGAGCCCAGGAGTTTGCTATTAGAGTGAGCTATGATGTTGCCATTGCACTCTAGTTTGGGCAATAAAATGAGACCCTGTCTTAAAAACAATTAAAAAACTCAAACAACAACAACAATAAAATAAAACAGAAAATAACAATGTTGGCAAAGATGGGGAGAAATTGATATACCTGTGTACTGTTGGTAGAAATGTAAAATGGCTGAGTGAGGGGCTCAGCCGCACTTTAACTTTACCTTAGAAATGAAAACAATGTAACCTAAACATTTGTAACCTGTATATTAATCTGAAATAATAATAAAAAGAAACATAAAATGGTGCCATTACTATAGAAAACAGTATGGTGGTTCCAAGAAAAATTATAAGCAGAATTACTCTATGATCCATCATTTCCACTTTTGAGTACACACCCAAAAGAATTTTAAACATGGTCTCAAAGAGGTATTATATTTGTATGCCACGTCCATAGCAGCATTATTCATAACAGCTAAAAAGTGGAAGCAAACCAAGTGGCTGTTGATGGATGAATATATCAACAAAATATAATATATATGATGGAATATTATTCAGCCTTACAAGGGAAAGAAATTCTGACACATGCTACAGGATGGCGGAACCTAAGATTGTTATGCTAAGTGAAATAAACCAGCCACAGAAAGACAAATGTGATATGATTCCACCTATATCAGACATCTTGAGTAGTGAAATTCATAGGGACACAAAGTACAATGGTGGTTTCCGGAAATTCAGGGCTAGAATAAAATGAGGAATTGTTGTTTGACAGGTATGGAATTTTAGTTTTGCAAGATAGAATTGTGGAGATTGCGCAACAAGGTGAATGAGCTTAATACTCTGGAACTGCACACTTAAAAATAGTTACATGATAAATTTTATGGTAGACATATTTCACCACAGAAAAGAAGAAATAATGGGAATATCTTTTTCCAACGGACTGCTCATTGGTCTGCCAATTGAGGATTAGATTAATGTTTACCATTGTGAAGACTCAGGCCCCGGGCAGGATGAGTTGGGGAGGCACAGAGGCAGATGTAATGACAGACTGTTAGAAACCATGTGGCAGAGGCATAAAACAAAGTCCAATGGGAGCAAAGGAGAAAAACAGAAGTCTTCCTGGCAGCATCAGAGAGGCTGTCACTGACAAGGAGGTAACATCTGAGTTGGTTTGAAGCACGATTGGGAATAGGACAGGTGGTAAAAGGGCAAACTGGAATAGTAGGGAGGAGGAACAGGGGGGACACATGCCACAGACTTGTGAGAGACCCTAATTTGGGAATGGTGGTGGTCACAGCTTAGCTCTGTATTATAATAACACTGCCCATGTTCCCATTGGTCCAGAGCTAAAGTCTATTAAATGTGCAAATTTGTTTTCTCTTCGTAATCCATTTTGGATTCTCTATGAGTTTTCTATTGATGGTGTAACAAATCACCACAAACTTCGTGGCTTAAAGCAACGCAAACTGATACTGTAATTGTGAGGGTCAGAAGTTCTAAAATCAAGACGTCAGCAGGGTTAAGCCCCTCCTAGTCCAGCTTCTACAGGCAGCCGCATTCTGGGGCCGCTGACCCACTTCTTCGCCTTACTCTGATCTCTGCTACTTTCCTTGCATCTCCTCCTCTCACGCTGACCTGATTGCCTCTCTCCTATGAGGATACTGTGGTTACACTGGGCACACCTGAGTAATCAAGATAATCTCCCCATCTCAAGGTCCTTAAACTAGTCACATTCATAAAGTTCTTTTTGCTCTATAAAGTGATATTCTCATAGCTTTTGGGAATGAGGATGTAAATATCCTTGGGAGTCCATTTTTCTATCTCCCAGGGACTCTATAGGAGCTAATTATCCTAGGTCTCAACAAATAGAGGCTGAATGAGTGTGTCTGTCTAAAGAGTGTGCAAAGAAATGCTATCTTTCCCTCAATGAATCCCCAACAGTAATAAAAAAAAAAGAAATGGTATCTTTCTTGCTATTCGTATTATTTCACTTTATGCAACTCATTATATCATCACCCTTTCATCTGCCTTTCTCATGAGCTGTGACTCTCAAAATAATCCCTAATCATTTATAGCTTCTCCTTTGGTGAGACCGTTATGACACCAATCTTTGCCATACCATGAAGTATTTAAGAAGTTTCTATTACCTTCTTTCCTTTCACCATCAAACTTTTGGAAAGAGAAATCAACACTCACCATCTCCTTTTCCTTAATCCTTATTCACCTTTCTATCCAGGAAAAACCGGCATCCCTTTGGGCTTCAGTTTTCTCACCCAGTTTAGGACCCTTGTTTTTGAGATGTTTCTCTCCTGAAAAACACCCATGACTCCATGCTACCACTTCTCAGTCACGAAGCATCAGGAGTGCATAGCTCCCCTCAAATCTCTCAGCCCCTACTCAATTGTATTTGTCCTAGGATCCCAAGCCAAGCTGTCAGTCTAATCATTGTATTGTGATGAGCTTCAGTTCAGAATTCAGCAAAAACTTTTTTGGCATTGTAAAATTCCATTAAGAAACAATTCAAGCTGGGAATGAAGGCTGCTCCTGCTTCCCTGGGAGACTTCTCTCCTGATGCTGAGCCGCATATGTCTTTCTGGCTAGAGGTTAGGATATTAATACTGTAAAATTACCACCATGTCGGAGTGGAGGCAAATGAGAAGCCAGCAGAGCTGTGCCCAAGACATCCTGGCTTCTGTGAGTTGCAAGTTACTATCACTTCTCTTTTATGTATTTATATGTTTAGTTCATGTAATCAATTATGGATTTTTTTGGCCTGAAGAAAAACAATGCCTCATCTAATCAGAGAAGTTTCCCTCTGAGAAGAGTTCAGTATCTTATTAAATATTTTAAATTGGTTTACACAATATTTCAGCCTTGATTTTCTGTAATTTAGTTTATGATAATCACTAAGAGGGATCTGACAATGGTTGATTAGGCTGCAAAAGCTTTTCCTGATTATTTTCAGAACAACATAATTATCTTTCTTCTTCTAGGGAAAGGGTCTACTGGGAGAATTCTCTTCAAATAAGGTATAAGCAGGGAAGAGTTGCCTTAGGTTTTGTGTTCACTGGTAATAAGTGAACAGTGGATGCAATTTCATTCATTTCTTTGTTCGTTTTTATACTAAGAATTTTAGAGTTCATTCAATGTATTTAATGAAGGCTTACCACATGCTAGAGCCTGTACTGGGCACTAAGTATGGATCTGAACTAGACATGGCTTGGTTTTCAGAGGGTTCCCAGTGTAGTAGGACAAACAGATGTGCAAATATCATGTAAACAAATATCATGTAAACTAAGTGCATAAGTGCAAGAAAATGTCATGGGTCCTGTCTCAGTCCACTTGAGCTTCTATAATGGAATACTTGGAACGGTTTAAGTTATAGAGAACAGACCTCTATTTTCTTCCAGTTTTGGTGGCTGAGAATCCAAGACTTAGGCATGGACATCTATCGAGGTTTTTTTAATGGCATCCTCACATAGAAAAATGCAGAAGGGCAAGTGATCTGTACAGTGTGTGAAACCTCTTTTATAAGGGGTCTTAATCCCAAATCCCATTCATATGGGAAGGAGCTCTCATGTCTTAATTACCTCCTAAAAGCTCCACGTCCTGTTACTATCACTTTGGTACCACCTAAATTTTGGAGGAGACACATTCAAACCACAGAAGATGTCGCTAGAGCAACTACATGGGGCACACTGAAGGAAAAATGGGGGCAACAACATGATTTTATCACTAGGACAAGGAGGAGGGATTGCTTGATGTCCTTGTACATTCTGCTCTAGGGAAGCAGACACACAGGTGAAAAGACTTTCTGAGGTAGGCCTGGTATTATCTATACATTGGTCCAATAACTCTTAAATGTTTATAAAGTATTTGGCATAAGCTGTGAACTCTTGATGGTTAGAAATTCATGGCCTAATGAGCAAACAAAAAGGAAAAAAATTACAAGAGAATTGAAGAGGAAAATATTTCTTTCTAACATAATAAAGAACAGGGAAATAAAGGGACAGCAAAAATTCTAGGGAATGTGCTTTTGTTCTTTTCAATATTGAGTAATTACCTGGTATGGGCTGAAAGCCTTTTCATTCTCTGGTTAGTTTATCACATTGGAAACTAAGAAGGGAGGAGGGTTGGACAGAGGATTAAAACTTACCTAGTGGGTACACTAAGCGGATGACAGGTACACCAACAGTCTTGATGTCACCATGATAATATAGTTCATACATGTAACAAAAAACATTTGTACTTCCTAAGTCTATTGAAATAAAAAAAGATTAAACTGGTAACCCCATAAATGTAAAAGTATGAGATACCTTTTGTAGCTTTTCTTGCAGTGTGAAACAAAATATATGCCTTGTCAAAAAATTTGAGGTTGTTAAATCCATGAAAAAAAACTTAATCCTTAAATGGTTCCTATATTGTTTTTTGAGAAAGAAAATATTCTATTTTTAACAATAGAAATTTCAAGCCAAAAAAGCACTAGAATATTATCAATAAAGGAAAAAATAATAACAGTGCAAATACAGGACAAAGAATAGAAAGTAGGTCACAAGAAATAAAAATGGGCTCAGTGCCCATCACGCAGTGGTTAGCGTGCCAGCCACATACACTGGGGTTGGCAGGTTAGAATCTGCTAAAAGACAACAATGACAACTACAACAAAAAAATAACTGGGCATTGTGGCGGGCGCCTGTAGTCCCAGCTACTTGGGAGGCTGAGGCAAGAGAATCTCTTAAGCCCAAGAGTTTGAGGTTGCTGTGAAGCTGTGATGCCATGGCACTCTACCATGGGCAACATAGTGAGACTGTGTCTCAGAAAAAAAAGAAATAAAAATGGGTTGTGCAAATATAAAAATTATTCATCATTAACAGTTAAAGACATACAAATCCAGACAAGGAAATACCTAGTAGATTTGCAACATTTATATCCAGTATTGGAGGTGAGGAAACTGTTCATCTCAAATGTTGTAAATGAGAGAAAAAGAGTGCAACCATTTTGGAGGGAAACTGGATGCTAACAAAACTGAAATTGTACATATCCAAGGTAGAACAATTAAGTTTATGAACTCATCCTAGAAAAAGTGCTACATTCTTCATTGCTGAATATCACAATGGTCACCAGATGGCCAAGAGAGAGAACTTTGAAGGTGACTGTGGTGATATTCAGCAATGAGGTATATAGACCGTTTTCAGGGTGAGTTCGTGAACTCAACTGTTCAACTTTGTATCTTTGACGTGGTAACTCCACATCTAGAATATGTAAAAAGATGTTTCTTCATCTTCATTTATGATAGCAATAGCAAAACTTATCAATTAGGGATCAATTAAGTAAATTATGGTTGATTCATAATTTGAATCAATATGGAATATCTCTAAGTGGAAAGCTGTAAATACATTTGTATATGTAGAAAGATCTCTGTCATTAAAAATATGTGGAGCATATGTACTTTGCCTATAAATACAATGTATTTTAACAGGTAGAAAGAATTGCTAACATTGGTTCTCTAGGGAGTAGAACTGGGAGCATTTGGAGTAAGATTGAGATTTAACTTATTGCTTATACTGGATTGTTTTACTTGTTTCTCTGTGTATATATTATTTTTTCATGTTAAAAACAAAGACTAGTTTAGATAGCAGGCAGAGGAGTGCAGTGGTCTGCTAGTCACTGTGGAATGCTATGTTAGAAGTCTCTTTGTTGTCTTGAAATAGAAATTTTCTCCACTTAGGCATTACGAGCTCTAATAATATTTCTATGGAGCCCCCAGTAAATCAGAGAGAATTCACTGATGTCTATTATATACTCAACAATGGCCCTAAGGGAACCGTACTTTGTTGAATGACTTCAATGAATAGCCAGGATGCCACATTCTCTCTCTTTAGTCCAAGATAAAGAGAGAGAATGTGGCATGTGGATCATTATGAAAATTTTGAGATAAACAAAAATCAAGAAAGGTAAAATCAGCACAGATGAGAAAAAATTAAGCCCTCCCAGCAACACTAATAAACTGAGCAAATTGAAACTTGCCCAGGTGAATCAGAAAGGACGCTGTTGAATGTGTTCTTGGAAGTGAAATGATGGAACATAATACAGTCTGTCTCAAAACTTTTGTAGTGACGTATGTACCTATGTGCTTTATTTTATTTACTTAAAGACATCTCACTTAAAGGGAAGCAACTAAACATCACCTATTTAGTGCTCTTACCAAAAAATCCAATTACAAGGAAACAATCTAGCAAATATAAATTTGGGGACATTTTGCAAAACACCCACCCTGGCCACTTAGAAAATACCAATGTCATGGAACATTGTTTATTGTTTATTGTCACGGAACAATAAAAAAGGGGGGGGGGAAGGCAATAGAAAAAAGATGCATTAAATGTGGTAGTGATATTTGATTGAATCCTGAATTGGAAAAAAAATGATTTTAATGACATTATTGGAATGATTTGGGGAAAATTTGTATGGATCATATATTAGATAATCATATTGTGTTCATCTAAAATTCTTTTTTTTTTTAATAGTTAATGAAATTATTTATTTAAAAATAAGACTGATTGATTCCAATTTGGGCATCCTTCTCATCAAATCTGCTTTTTTTTTTTTTATTGTTGGGGATTCATTGAGGGTACAATAAGCCAGTTACACTGATTGCAATTGTTAGGCAAAGTCCCTCCTGCAATCATGTCCTGCCCCCATAAAGTGTGACACACACTAAGGCCCCACCCTCCTCCCTCCATCCCTCTTTCTGCTTCCCCCCCCTAAACTTAATTAATTGTCCTCATATCAAGATTGAGTACATAGGATTCATGCTTCTCCATTTTTGTGATGCTTTACTAAGAATAATGTCTTCCACTTCCATCCAGGTTAATACGAAGGATGTAAAGTCTCCATTTTTTTTAATAGCTGAATAGTATTCCATGGTATACATATACCACAGCTTGTTAATCCATTCCTGGGTTGGTGGGCATTTAGGCTGTTTCCACATTTTGGCAATGGTAAATTGAGCTGCCATAAACAGTCTAGTACAAGTGTCCTTATGATAAAAGGATTTTTTTCCTTCTGGGTAGATGCCCAGTAATGGGATTGCAGGATCGAATGGGAGGTCTAGGTTGAGTGCTTTGAGGTTTCTCCATACTTCCTTCCAGAAAGGTTGTACTAGTTTGCAGTCCCACCAGCAGTGTAAAAGTGTTCCGTTCTCTCCACATCCACGCCAGCATCTGCAGTTTTGAGATTTTGTGATGTGGGCCATTCTCACTGGGGTTAGATGATATCTCAGGGTTGTTTTGATTTGCATTTCTCTAATATATAGAGATGATGAACATTTTTTCATGTGTTTGTTAGCCATTCGTCTGTCATCTTTAGAGAAAGTTCTATTCATGTCTCTTGCCCATTGATATATGGGATTGTTGGCTTTTTTCATGTGGATTAATTTGAGTTCTCTATAGATCCTAGTTATCAAGCTTTTGTCTGATTGAAAATATGCAAATATCCTTTCCCATTGTGTAGGTTGTCTCTTTGCTTTGGTTATTGTGTCCTTAGCTGTACAGAAGCTTTTCAGTTTAATGAAGTCCCATTTGTTTATTTTTGTTGTTGTTGCAATTGCCATGGCAGTCTTCTTGATGAAGTCTTCCCCCAGGCCAATATCTTCCAGTGTTTTTCCTATGTTTTCTTTGAGGATTTTTATTGTTTCATGCCTTAAATTTAAGTCCTTTATCCATCTTGAATCAATTTTTGTGAGTGGGGAAAGGTGTGGGTCCAGTTTCAGTCTTTTACATGTAGACATCCAGTTCTCCCAACACCATTTATTGAATAGGGAGTCTTTCCCCCAAGGTAAGTTCTTGTTTGGTTTATCAAAGATTAGGTGGTTGTAAGATGTTAGTTTCATTTCTTGGTGTTCAATTCGATTCCAAGTTTCTATGTCTCTGTTTTTGTGCCAGTACCATGCTGTCTTGACCACTATGGCTTTGTAGTACAGACTAAAATCTGGTATGCTGATGCCCCCAGCTTTATTTTTGTTACTAAGAACTGCTTTAGTTGTACAGGGTTTTTTCCGGTTCCATACAAAACGCAGAATCATTTTTTCCAAATCTTGAAAGTACGATGTAGGTACTTTGATAGGAATGGCATTGAATAGGTAGATAGCTTTGGGAAGTATAGACATTTTAACAATGTTGATTCTTCCCATCCATGAGCATGGTATGTTCTTCCATTTGTTAATATCCTCTGCTATTTCCTTTCTGAGGAGTTCATAGTTTTCTTTATAGAGGTCCTTCACCTCCTTCGTTAGGTATATTCCTAGGTATTTCATTTTCTTTGAAACTATGGTGAAGGGAGTTGTGTCCTTAATTAGCTTCTCATCTTGACTGTTATTGGTGTATACAAAGGCTACTGACTTGTGGACATTGATTTTATATCCTAAAACATTACTGTATTTTTTGATGACTTCTAGGAGTCTTGTGGTTGAGTCTTTGGGGTTCTCTAAGTATAAGATCATGTCGTCAGCAAAGAGGGAGAGTTTGACCTCCTCTGCTCCCATTTGGATTCCCTTTATTTTCTTGTCTTGCCTAATTGTATTGGCTAGAACTTCCAGCATTACATTGAATAGTAAAGGTGACAGAGGACAACCTTGTCTGATTCCAGTTCTAAGAGGAAAAGCTTTCAGTTTTACTCCATTCAGTAAAATATTGGCTGTGGGTTTGTCATAGATAGCTTCAATCAGTTTTAGAAATGTGCCACCTATGACTATACTCTTCAGAGTTCTAATTAGAAAAGGATGCTGGATTTTATCAAATGCTTTTTCTGCATCTATTGAGAGGATCATGTGATCTTTATTTTTGCCTCTGTTAATATGGTGGATAACGTTTATGGACTTGCGTATGTTAAACCAGCCTTGCATCCCTGGGATGAAGCCTACTTGATCATGATGAATGACTTTTTTGATGATAAGCTGTAATCTATTGGCTAGGATTTTGTTGAGAATTTTTGCGTCTATGTTCATGAGTGAGATTGGTCTGAAATTCTCCTTTTTGTTTGGGTCTTTTCCTGGTTTTGGTATCAGGGTGATGTTTGCTTCATAGAATGTGTTGTGGAAAAGAAAAAAAAAAAAAAAAAAAAAGAATGTGTTGTGGAAGATTCCTTCTTCCTCAGTTTTTTGGAATAATTTCTGCAGTACAGGAATAAGCTCTTCCTTGAAGGTTTGATAGAATTCAGGAGTGAAGCCATCTGGACAAGGGCATTTTTTGGTTGGAAGCTTTTTTATTGTTTCTTTGATCTCAGTGCTTGAAATTGGTCTGTTCAGGAGGTCTATTTCATCCTGGCTAAGTCTAGGGAGAGGGTGTGATTCCAAATATTGATCCATTTCCTTCACATTGTCAAATATCTGGGCATAGAGTTTCTGGTAGTATTCAGAGATGATCTCTTGTATCTCTGTGGGATCAGTTGTTATTTCTCCCCTTTATCGTTTCTGATTGAGGTTATTAGAGATTTTACTTTTCTATTTCTAGTTAGTCTGGCCAATGGTTTATCTATTTTATTTATTTTTTCAAAAAACCAACTCCTTGTTTCATTAATTTTCTGAATGATTCTTTTGTTTTCAATTTCATTGATCTCTGATTTGATTTTGGAGATTTCTTTTTTTCTACTGAGTTTAGGCTTAGATTGTTCTTCTTTTTCCAATTCCATAAGATCTCTTGTGAGATTGTTGATGTGCTCTCTTTCTGTTTTTCGAATGTAGGCATCTAAAGCGATGAATTTTCCTCTCAAAACTGCTTTTGCAGTATCCCACAGGTTTTGGTATCTTGTGTCTTCATTGTTGTTATGCTCAAGGAAGTTAATGATTTCCTGTTTTATTTCTTCCTTCACCCATCTGTTATTCAACAGAAGATTGTTTAATTTCCATGCCTTAGGGTGGGCTTGAGCATTTTTGTTAGAGTTGAGTTCCACCTTTAGTGCCTTATGGTCTGAAAAGATACAAGTTAAAATTTCAATTCTTTTGATTCTGTTGATATTTGTTTTGTGTCCCAGGATATGATCAATTTTGGAGAATGTTCCATGGGGTGATGAGAAGAATGTATATTCTTTATCTTTGGGGTGGAGTGTTCTATATGCGTCTATCAAGCATAGTTGTTCTAGGGTCTCATTTAAATCTCTTACATCTTTGTTTAATTTCTGTTTAGAGGATCTGTCCAGCTCTGTAAGAGGTGTGTTAAAGTCCCCTGTTATGATGGTATTATCAGATATCATATTGCTCAGACTGAGTAAGGTCTGCTTCAAGAATCTGGGAGCATTTAAATTGGGTGCATAAATATTTAGAATTGAAATGTCTTCTTGTTGTAGTTTTCCCTTGACCAATATAAAGTGACCATCTTTGTCTTTTTTGACTTTAGTTGCTTTAAATCCACATGTAACTGAAAATAAGATTGCGACTCCTCTTTTCTTCTGAATTCCATTTGCCTGAAAAATTGTCTTCCAATCCTTGCAGCTTACTCCTGGCAGCTTGCAGAATCTTTTCTTTTGTCTTGACTTTGGACAGGTTCATCACAATGTGTCTTGGAGAAGCTCGGTTAGAGTTGAGGCGACCCGGGGTCCGATATCCCTGTGAAAGCAGTGTGTCAGACTCTTTGGTGATGTTTGGGAAATTTTCTTTTATAATATTCTCTAGTATGGCTTCCATTCCTCTGGGGCATTCTTCTTCCCCTTCTCGAATTCCTATAACTAGTATGTTGGAACGCTTCATAAAGTCCCATAATTCTGACAGCGAACGTTCTGCTTTCTCTCTCTTCTTTTCTGCCTCTTTTACTGTCTGAGTTATCTCAAGAACTTTGTCTTCTACCTCTGAAATTCTTTCTTCTGCATGGTCTAACCTGTTGCTGATACTTTCCGTTGTATCTTTAAGTTCCCTAATTGACTGTCTCAGTTCCTTCAGGTCTGCTATATCCTTTTTATATTCTTCGTATCGTTCATCTCTGATTTGATTCTGTTTTTGGATTTCCTTTTGGTTATTTTCCACTTTATTAGCAATTTCCTTCATTGTTTCCATCATTTCTTTCATTGTTTTCAACATGTGTATTCTAAATTCCCTTTCTGTCATTCCTAACATTTCTATACTGGTGGAATCATCTGCAGTAGCTACCTCATGGTCCCTTGGTGGGGTTGTTCTAGACTGGTTCTTCATGTTGCCTGGAGTTTTCTGCTGATTCTTCCTCATGAGTGATTTCTTTTATCTGTTTCCTTGCCCTAATTTTCCTTTCACTTCCTCTTGCTCTTTAAGTTCTTGTGCCTGTGGACTAAGGGTTACAGGACCAGAAGGGTGAGAAGGTTGAAGAGCAAAAAAAGGGGATGAAAGAAAGGAGGACCGAGTGATAAGAAAAAAAGAAAGATAGAGAAAGGAGAGGGGGTGGGTATAAGGAATATTGACAAAAAGAAGAGAGGCACAGAAAGAGGGAGACAGGGCAATATAGGTGTACAGTAGGGTACTTTGACACAACCTTAAAAAACCCCACCTTCTGGGGGTGCCCAGTTGGGTGGTTCCCTTGAGGTCAGCAGCTCTTTGCTAACCTGATCAGACACAGTACCCCACCTCCACCAAATAGAGAGGAAAGACAAAAATGCTATAAATCAAACCAAAAGAAGCAAACAGAAAACTTTACGGGGATAAAATTGGGTGAAAAACCAAATGATATCGGTAGAAACACTAGCAAAAATGAAGTTGAAGTTATTAAAAAAGGCAGCAATGGGAAATTATAGTTAAACTAGGAAAATTGAGAAAGAAAAAGGGATCTGTGTGGAAAAGATTGAAATTAAAAAAGGAAAAGAACATCAGCAACGTCAAAATAAACAAACAAAAAAACCAACCAAACCAAAAAAAAAAATACACAACCAAAAACAAAGCAGTTTGTATATGTTATTGAATATTGTCTGGGCAACACGTGGTCTTCTGGGGTATGAGATGTTAGTCACAGTTCTGATACGACTGGAGGCTGCTGATTTCTCAAACCCCAGCAGGTAGACACCCTAAATCTCTCTTCAGCCTACTTAAAAGGCACTTTGAACTTGAAAACTTGCTGAGCAGAAGCTTTCCCAGCTTTCTCGCTGGAATCGCTGCTGAAGTGGCTATCCACTTACTCAGTGTGCCAAAACTGGTCTCACTCTGCCCCTGAGGGTTAGGGCTGCAAGGTGGCTCAGACCCCACCCTTAGGCTACTTGGTTGCTGGGTTACCAGCTCCCACCCGTTTCTAGCTCTGCGACCCTGAGGGCGGAGCTTGCCGGGGCAGATCACTGACAATGGATCCGTGTGTCCCACCGCCAAACACTATTAGCTCCGTCTGGCTCAGACTGAGGCCCTAGACAACGGCCAAAGTTCTCCGCACTCCCGCTCCGGCCTTCCCCAAGGCAGTTCAACTCAGTGCCAAGTCCAAGGACATCAAAACAGTTCACAGGTAAGGCCTTTCTGGTTTGCAGTCTCGCTGCTACTGAACTTACAGTTGTGGGCGGGTTTAGACGGATTGAACACACGCGACCACTTGCCGGTTTTCCACTGTTTTAGTCCTCCTCTTGGGGTCCAGAAGTCTCTCGCTGACTCCCTGTATCTTCATAGGAGTGATGATAGGCAGTTCCCACCAGCCAGAGATGCCTGGATTCCTATCTCCCCAGACTCACGGTGCCCAGATGCAAGGAAGCTGTTACTCGGCTGCCATCTTGCTCCGCCTCCTATCAAATCTCATCTAAAATTCTTGAGTATAATTTTTATATTCTAGTTAAGTAGGAGAATGTCTTATTTATAGAGCATACATGCTGAAATATTTACGAGTAAAGCATGTGTCTGTAATTTACTCTTAAATGGATCAGCCAAAAAGTATAGGCATATACATATACACATACACATACATATACATATACATATATATAGACAGTGAAATTTGTGGGAAAATGTTAAGAATAGGGGAGTTGAGATTAAGAAAATCTGGATGGGGCAGCGCCTGTGGCTCAGTTGGTAAGGCGCCGGCCCATATACTGAGTGTGGCGGGTTCAAACCCGGCCCCGATTGAACTGCAACCAAAAAATAGCTGGGCGTTCTGGCGGGCGTCTGTAGTCCCAGCTACTTGGGAGGCTGAAGCAAGAGAATTGCTTAAGCCCAGGAGTTGGAGGTTGCTGTGAGCTGTGTGATGCCATGGCACTCTACCGAGGGCCATAAAGTGAGACTCTGTCTCTACAAAAAAAAGAAAATCTGGATGTTTCTTATATTTTTGGTACTTTCCATAGGTGTATCATTTTTCAAAATAAAAGACTGAGAAAAAATAAGCACCTGGGGCAATATAAAAGATATATTTATCTTTTAAAAATCTTTAAAAATATTTTATCTTTTATAAATATATAAAAGATATATTTTATCTTTTATATTTCCTGGGAAAATCTGGATGTTTCTTATACGTTTGGTACTTTTTTGTAGGTGTAACATTTTTCAAAATAAAAGGCTGAGAAAAAATAAGCACCTGGGGAACTATAAAAGCTTATCAATTAAGATGTAAATGGCACAGGATTTAGAAACAAACTCTTTTTTTTTCTTTTATTCCTTCCCTCAACACTGAATAAGATGCGCCATTGAAAGGTTTTGAGTAAATAGTCATTTGATCTTAGTGATGTAATGGACATTGGAAACTGAGAAAGTGGGGGTGATGAAGCATCAAAAATTACCTGTTGGGTACAATCTACACTCTTTGGGTGACATGTATGCTCAAAGCCCTGACTTCACTGCTATACAATTCATCTATTTAACAAAAATATTTGTACACCCTAAATTATTGAAATAAGTAAATAAAAACCTATTAAATTAAAACAACATAAACAGAAGGACCATTCTGGTTGCTGTGTTGAGATCTGACCTTAGGTGGCCAGTTGTGGAAGCAGCAAGCCTGGTTAGGAGAAGACTGTATCCAGGTGAGAGGTCATAATGGCTCAGGCCAGGGAAGTAGAGGAGGAGGTGTTGAGAAGTCCCTTCATCCTGAAACTATGTTGAAGTTACAACCAACAGAATTTGCTGACAGTTTAGGTGTGAGATAGAGACAAAGAGGAGATGAAGGATGATGACAGAGTTTTGGGCCTGAGCAAGCAGAAGAACAAAAATATTTTCAATTGAGTTTGGAAAGGCTCCAGATGTCCCAGATTTTGTGGGTTGGGGGAAGCTCAGGAGTCATTTTTGGATATATTAAATTTTAATTATTAGACATTTGAGTGGAGCTCTCCTGCAGACTGTTGGATGCATTAATACGGAATTCACTGGAGAGGTGGAGGCTGGAAATGTAAATTGGAGGTTGTCAGTAAGGTTGACCTTCAAGAAGAGAATTGAGCCCTGGGGGCATTTCAGCTCTAAGAGGTCAAGGAGCTGAGGTGGAACTAGAAAAGGAGGCTGAGCCAGCGAGTTGTGGTAAACCAGGAGAGTGTCTTTTCCTGAAAGCCAAGTGAAGAGAGTGCTTCAAAAAGGAGGAAGTGCTTAACCACGCTAAGTGCTGTTTTGGGGTCAAGTTTATTATTAAGTATTGGCTATTGAATTGAGCAAAATGGAGGTCATTGGTGACTTTGACGTGAACAAGCTAGGTCACCATTTTTGAGGAGTTCACCATTTTTGAGGATTTTAGCTGCAAGTAACAGAAAACCTTAAATAAAACTGTAATAATGTTGCCTTAAACAAAGAGGAGGTCACTTTTCCCACCCAAATAAGCATAAATCTAGAGAGCTTGTTGCTTGTATTGGTTAAAGCAGATTGACTATATCAGAGCCATCATCTCTGCTCTCTTGAATTTTCCATTTTTTTTCTTGTGTCAAAACTTTATTTTTCTTTTGTATGAATTTATGGATTAGAGTGTAGTCTAATTTTAGGATTTTTAGGGTAACCATCACCAGAATAACATGCATTGTGCCTATTAAGTAATTTGTTATCGTCCACCTGCCTCCCACCCCCTCACTCTTCCCAATCCCCATGTTCTACCATCCCACACTCTACATCCACATGTACACATCATTGAGCTCTCACTTTTATGTGAGAACATGTGGTATTTGTCTGTGTTTGACTTGTTTTACTTAGGATAATGGCCTCCAGTTCCATCCATGTCATTGGCTCAACAAAGAAATTCAGACTGAAATAAACAAAATGTTTTTATTATTTTTTTTCAAGTGACCCAGATATTAAAGATTTTATTTATTTATTTATTTTTATTTTTTTAATTATTTTTGATGCACCATAGATGTGGCCCCACCCATTACTCTCCCTCCACCAAAACCTCCCCCCTCCCTTCACCTTCCTTGGCCCTTTCCCCATAGTCTTGTGCTATAGTTGGGTTATAGTCTTCATGTGAAAGCTATAATTTAGCTTCATAGTAGGGCTGATTGGATAGTAGTACATTGGATACTTTTTCTTCCATTCCTGAGATACTTTGCTAAGAAGAATATGTTCTAGCTCCATCCATGTAAAAATGAAAGAGGTAGGGCGGCGCCTGTGGCTCAGTCAGTAAGGCGCCCGCCCCATATGCCGAGGGTGGCAGGTTCAAACCCGGCCCCGGCCAAACTGCAACCAGAAAATAGCCGGGCGTTGTGACGGGTGCCTGTAGCCCCAGCTACTCAGGAGGCTGAGGCAAGAGAATTGCTTGAGCCCAGGAGTTGGAGGTTGCTGTGAGCTGTGTGAGGCCACGGCACTTTACCGAGGGCCATAAAGTGAGACTGTCTCTACAAAAAAAAAAAAAAAAAAAAAATGAAAGAGGTAAAGTCCCCATCTTTCTTTAAGGCTGCATAGTATTCCATGGTATACATGTACCACAGTTTGCTAGTCCATTCGTGGGTCGATGGGCGTTTGGGCTTCTTCCATGACTTAGCAATTATGAATTGGGCTGCAATAAACATTCTGGTACAGATGTCTTTGTTATATTGTGACTTTTGGTCTTCTGGGTATAAACCTAGTAAAGGAATTATAGGATCGAATGGCAGGTCTATTTTTAGGTCTCTAAGTATTCTCCAAACATCCTTCCAGAAGGAATGTATTAGTGTGCATTCCCACCAGCAGTGTAGAAGTGTGCCCTTTCCTCCACATCCACCCCAACATCGCTGGTTTTGGGATTTTGTTATGTGGGCTACTCTTACTGGGGTTAGGTGATATCTCAGAGTAGTTTTGATTTGCATTTCTCTGATGATTAAGGATGTTGAGCTTTTTTTCATGTGTTTGTAGATTGTGCGTCGGTCTTCTTTAGAGAAGTTTCTCTTCAAGTCCTTTGCCCACCCTGAGATGGGGTCACGTGTTCTTTTCTTGTTAATACGTTTGAGTTCTCTGTGGATTCTGGTTATTATACCTTTATTGGAGGTAAAACCTGCAAATATTTTCTCCCATTCTGAGGGCTGTCTGCTTGCTTTACTCACTATGTTCTTGGCTGTGCAGAAGCTTTTAGTTTGATCAGGTCCCAGTAGTGTATTTTGGATACTGCTTCAATTGCCTGGGGAGTCCTCCTCATAAAATATTCACCCAGGCCAATTCCTTCAAGAGTTTTCCCTGCACTTTCTTCAAGTATTTTTATAGTTTCATGTCTTAATTTTAAATCTTTTATCCAGTGAGAGTCTATCTTAGTTAATGGTGAAAGGTGTGGGTCTGATTTCAATCTTCTACAGGTTGCCAGCCAGTTTACCCAGCACCATTTGTTAAATAGGGTATCTTTTCCCCACTGAATGTTTTTAATTGGCTTGTCAAAGATCAAATAATGGTAAGTGCCTGGATCCATCTCTTGGTTCTCTATTCTGTTCCAGACATCTACTTCTCTGCTTTTGTGTCAGTACCATGCTGTTTTGATCACTATGGATTTATAGTACAGTCTGAGGTCTGGTAGCATGATTCCTCCTGCTTTGTTTTTATTGCTCAGTAATGTTTTGGCTGTTTGAGTTTTTTTCTGATTCCATATAAAATGAGGTATTATTTTTTCAAGATCTTTAAAGTATGACAATGGAGCTTTGATAGGAATTGCATTAAAGTTATATATTGCTTTGGGCAGTATGGACATTTTAACAATGTTGATTCTTCCCAGCCATGAGCATGGTATGTTTTTCCATCTGTTAACATCTTCGGCTATTTCTTTTCTTAGGGTTTCATAGTTCTCTTTATAGAGATCTTTCACGTTCTTTGTATACTCCCAAATATTTCATTTTCTTCGGCACTACTGTGAAAGGAATAGAGTCCTTGACTGTTTGTTCGGCTTGGTTATTGTTGGTATATATAAAGGGTACAGATTTATGGGTGTTGATTTTGTAGCCTGAGACATTGCTATATTCCTTGATCACTTCTAAAAGTTTCTAAAATTGTAGTAGAATCCCTAGTGTTTTCCAGATATACGATCATATCATCTGCGAAGAGTGAAAGTTTGATCACTTCTGACCTTATGTGGATACCCTTGATCGCCTTTTCTTCCCTAATTGCAATGGCTAACACTTCCATTACAATGTTAAAGAGCAATGGAGACAATGGGCAACCTTGCCTGGTTCCTGATCTAAGTGGAAATGATTTCAATTTAACTCCATTCAATATGATATTGGCTGTGGGTTTGCTGTAGATGGCCTCTATTATTTTAAGAAATGTCCCTTCTATACCAATTTTCTTAAGTGCTCTGATCATGAAGGGATGCTGGATATTATCAAAAGCTTTTTCTGCATCAATTGAAAGAATCATATGGTCTTTATTTTTAAGTTTGTTTATGTGTTGAATTACATTTATAGATTTACGTATATTGAACCAGCCTTGAGACCCTGGGATAAATCCGACTTGGTCATGGTGTATAATTTTTTTGATGTGTTGCTGGATTCTGTTTGTTAGGATCTTATTGAGTATTTTAGCATCTATATTCATTAGTGATATTGGTCTATAATTTTCTTTTCTTGTTGGGTCTTTCCCTGGTTTGGGGATCAAGGTGATGTTTGCTTCGTAGAATGTGCTGGGTAATATTCCTTCTTTTTCTATATTTTGGAAGAGGTTTAGTAGTATAGGTACTAGTTCTTCTTTAAAGGTTTGGTAGAATTCTGACGTAAAGCCATCTGGTCCTGGGCTTCTCTTTTTAGGGAGATTTTGTATAGTTGATGCTATTTCAGAACTTGATATAGGCCTGTTCAACATTTCCACTTTGTTCTGGCTAAGTCTTGGTAGGTGGCGTGCTTCCAGGTATTGGTCGATTTCTTTCAGATTTTCATATTTGTGAGAGTAGAGTTTCTTGTAGTATTCGTTAAGGATTTTTTGAATTTCTGAGGGGTCTGTTGTTATTTCATCGTTGCCATTTCTGATTGATGAAATTAGAGATTTTACTCTTTTTTTTCCTGGTTAGGTTGGCCAAAGGTTTATCTATTTTATTGATCTTTTAAAAAAACCAGCTTTTGGATTTATTGATCTGTTGTATAGTTCTTTTGTTTTCAATTTCATTTAATTCTGCTGTGATTTTGGTTATTTCTTTTCTTCTGCTGTGTTTGGGGTTGAAGTGTTCTTCTTTCTCCAGTTGCTTGAGATGTTCCATTAAGTTATTGACTTCCTCTCTTTCCGTTTTCTTGAGGAAGGCTTGCAGTTCTATAAATTTCCCTCTTATAAAGGCTTGCAGTGCTATAAATTTCCCTCTTGCAGTATCCCAGAGGTTCTGGTAATTCATGTCTTGATTGTTGTTTTGTTCCAAAAATATGGTGATTTCCTTCTTAATCTCATTTATAACCCATGTATCCTTCAGCATAAGGTTGTTTAGCTTCCATGTTTTTGTATGGGTACAAAATGTTTTCAAACAAATGTAAATGGAAACACTACAGGGTATTAAGGGTGCACCTGTGGGCTACACCTCTCTGTTATCTTCTTGGCCTTTTCTGATGGTTTCCTAATGGCTGCCTGTGTTCCACTCAATACTCTCAATGAAGGAAGAACAGTGTCATCAGAATTTCAAAAGCTCCCCAGAAACCCAGCCTTTATATTTCCTCAACCCCTTATATGTAGTTTTCTGTTCATGTCTCATTCATCAAAACAGGCTCACATGGCCCTTACCAGCTTCAAGAGTTACCAGAAAAGTAAATTGTACTAGAGTATCCCAAGGTCCAAGAGAGGTTAAATGACTTGACCAACTACCCTCTGGTAATATGTGTGGAGCAGGGGCAAGACAAACTCTGTCTCCAAATGTGGGTTCTTTCTCTACATCATGATACTAGAACAGTCTAGGCATGTGACATTTAGGGTCTAAATTACAGTAATTCAGAGGGAGAGTTGAAAATTTTTTTACCAATTAGAGACATAGGAGTTGAGTAAAAGTAAGAATGTCAAGAACCCTAAAAGTCAGATAAAACATGCAGAAAACACAGGTGCCTGTAAGTTCAGTGATTAGGGTGCTGGTCGTGTGCTCTGGGGCGGGTGGGGTAGAACCTGGCCCAGGCCTGTTAAACAAAAATCACGTAGAAAACAGCTAGATCAAAAAATAGACTACTTGCAAATCAGACCAAAGCAAGAAATGTTTACTGAGTGCTTCTTCCCAGGCCCATATGTATGGGGATTCAAGGAAAAGCTAAGAATGAGTTCGTGAGTGATTTGGAGAGCCCTATAGTACCGTGCGAACACTGAGACAACAACAGAGTGACAGGACCTATGGTGCATGACATACAGCAGCTTCTCAGGAAATATTTTATTCTCATCTCTTAATTGGCTTTGCTTCTTAATATCTTCCTTCTCCTGTCTATTATCTTTACTGCCACCAGACCCATCATACAAATTCAAATCTATTTGAATACCCCCTTGCTTAAAAATTAACTGATGCTCTCTGTTGCCAGCTGGATGAAATCCATAATTCTCAGTCTCCCTGTTGGTCCTGACATCCTTATCTAGTTTCATGCCACTTTTTTATTCTGGAATAGGGGGACCTCCTATATGTCATTTTCTGTCTTTTCTATCTGGAAACTTCCATCTCATTCTGCAAGGCTTGCTTTATTTCATATCAATGGTGAGGCCTAATTCTATCTCCCCTGGCAGAGTTTGTTACTTCCTTAGTATTCCTGTATTATGAAGCTTTGTTTTAGCCCTCTTTTGTTACATGTATCATAATTGTTTGTGGGCTTGATTCTTTCTAGACAATGAGCTTTCTGGCATGAGGGGAATCTCGTTTTGTTTCTCTTAGGAATCTTTGCCAAGTGCAGTTCCTGGCATATAATAGCTGATTGGCAAATGAACACATAAAGAGGAGAATCAGAGATTATTTTCTGCCCTTTGCCTTTGGAAGCATAAACTCAAGTAGGAAGAGGTGAACATGAGCTCTTTCTTCCCGTGGGAGTCCCATAAATGGGGTAAAGCAATGTTGATGCAAAAGACCATTTCTAATTAAAGTGACTTAGGCTGTGTCTGCAAGGCTATCACTAAATCAAAGTGGAAATAAAATTAATCAGTCTAAATTGCCATAAGCTTTTCTAATAATGACAGGATTGGTGCTTCTGAGTACCTTACTCATGCTTTGCCAGTATTGATGAGCCAGTCTTTTCAAAGAAGCATAATTTAATGTCACTCCAATTAACATAAAATTTAGAATAGATTTTCAATACTCAGCCAGTTACTTCTTTGACCCTCTAGGATAGCCAACTGGCTGGGATCCTACAAGGTGTCTGAAATGCTCAGGTAAATTACAAGGATGAACTTCATCTACAGCTAACAGCAAATCCTTCTCTCTATGCACCTGGTATGTGGAAGCCAGAGAGACACCAAGAATGAGTTTCCCAGGGAGCTAGGAGGACAGCTGGATTCCTTGAGTCCTCAAGATTGGAACGATGACCTGACCTTTCAAATTAAGGTTTCAAATAGGATAATTTTAAACACCTAATTTTAAGCCAACACTGGTATTTTATTTTGGGAAGAAACATGAAAAAGATTTCCTGGAGGAATATCCTATCTTAGTTTACCACTGCCCGTGGCTTTGTGGTTGTTTTGCTGTACACAAAATGTTTTATTTTTATATCTGTTAGTTCTTTTGATCTTCCCAAGAATTTTTTGAGAGAGAGATTGTCAACTGGGCCTCAGAAAGTTTAAATGACTTGCATATGTTCCCACAGGGGTGTGTGGAAGAGCCAGTACTCAAAACAATTTGGAAGACTTTGAGGCTAAATTACACACCTTGCTACCATTGAAAAAACAGACACAAAAAGACCTGCTGGACACAGGGTTACTCAGAGTTCCATGGCACAGTATTAGAGTTTGTCAATGATTTGGCGTAGTTACTGCAAACTGCTAAGGCTGTTGTGAAAATGAAGATGCTATATGGCTGGCTTACCCACCTGACTGTGGGGTGGCCTCAGAACCTTGTGCCCTGTGTCAGAATTTGTTTGCTGAAACCACTTATTTTGGTCTTTTTGAGAATCCTGTGGATTGACTAAATTCTTGTGATTGATTGAATCATGAACACCTGTGACTCAGATTACTTTTGCCTTTAATTAACTGATGAGACACTTTGTCAATCTTTCTGCTACTCCATAGTATGCTTGGTTCTGGGGAATCGTAAATATAGCTAGAAGTTTAATCCCCTGGAGTCATGGACCGTCAAAATAGGAAAAGGGCTTTCCTGGCATTCTGGGCATAATTTACACTCCCACATCTCTTGTCTGTCTATCTATTTCATGTTAGGTGTATAAATAGACAAGTTCGGTCGAATTGGACTTCTAAAGTAAGTCTTGATTGACTTATGTTACTATCTATTTGCCTTTGTTAATTCTGAAAAACAGACTTCTAGCTAGTTAGAATTACCATCCATCAAGTTCTGGTATCGGCGAGGTTACATGAAATGATGACTATCAGATGGGTAACACAGCCCGTGGAAGCACTACGTAAATCCTAATTTTTCTGAAAGGCTTTCTAAGTAGGGATATCAAGAAGAAAACAAAATAATTTTTTGAAAATTTGATATTCTGAGATGAAGACTTAACAAAGGAGACAATACACAAAGATATCCAACACATTAAAATGGATAGTGAGTTTGGATATTAACTTTTATCTCTCTTCCCCAAGGAATTGGAAATGAACTATAAAGAGTAAGACCAAGCCAATAGTTGATCCACCTGAAATCTTTTCTTTTGGAAATGTTTTTCTTTTAAAGGTAATCATGGGTGGTAGCTTTGTCCGGTCTGCATAACAGGCTAGAACAACAGTGAAATGTGTTTTCTGATGTCTGGTAGTTTCAACAGCTACCACCTTTGTTCCTTTGATGTCCACAATTCTGTTGAATGGCCCATCAACTGTGAGCAGGACTTTATCCATATCGGTGATTTGGGACAGCTCAAAGTTGTAAGTCTTTTGAAGACTGATAACATAAGAGAGAAATTCCAAACTTGATTCTCATAGGATGCTGTAAGTTTTTTGGCAAGTTTTGTTCATGTCCTTGTGGTCAAACCTCTCATCATAATGTTAAAGTACCATGTAGATGTCCCTGAGAAGTCATCAATGTTTTTTTTCTCGTGTAGTCATTTTTCTCTCCTCTTGGATCCTCTTGGTTGAAACAGAGATCTTGTCTGATGCTGCTCTAGAATCCAGGTCTTTCTCTCCTGCTCTAGCACCAGTCACTCTGGAAGTTTCTCTCACATGACTTTTTTTTTCTTTCTTGGCATGAAGAAGCTTTTCATCCTGTTGTCTCCACAATCTGAAGGCATTCCCTCTGGAGGAGGTCCCAAGTGTCTCTAGGCAGCTCTCTTGCCATGCATGCTCTCCAGCATAGTTAATAACTGTTAGCTAAAAGCTTGCAGTGTACGAAAACCATTTTGATATTTTCCAGGACAGTGGTTCTCAACCTTCCTAATGCTGCAATGTATTTTCATTGTTAAAAAGGGGTCATGACCCAGAGGTTGAGAACTGCTGTTCCAAGATTTTCCAATAATTTTTGTAAAAATATCGGCTATCTTGCTGATTCCCACTTAAAGTGTATGAAGAGAAATATGCATACCTTATTCTTCCTTGGTCAAAAATGCCCTCACTGCAAGTTCATCATTAAGTTTAACAAAACTGATACTGTATTCCAGAGTATTATTCTGCATACGGATATCATTATTGCTTTCTACAGTTACACTTTTAATAAATAAGCATAAATAAAAAATTAAAAACATTTATATAGGTCTGGAATATGTACTACCCATGCACATGTATAACATGCATCCTTACTTTTCCCTCAAAAATTTGGGCAAAAAAGTGTGTATTATACCCAACAAAATATGGTACATATTTCTAAAATGGCCAAATATGAGGATTGATTCTACACTTTAGGCATCTCCCTACACCGTTGTTTGGGGACAAGACTCAGTGGTCTTTAGCTTTCTGTGATCATTAGCTGGAAATTTCAGGAGAAGGAGGGTCTGGTAAAGGATAAATGCTTTCTATGTAGAGCCAAGAGCTGCATAGAATTAAGTCTGGTTAAATTTCTTAAAAGAAACACACACATGCAAATACTTAACAAGGCTTTTCCTACATGTAATATAATTAGTGTGTGGGGAGACACCAGGAAAAAATATTCATCTTCAGAATTTTATGTTTTTAAGTTGCATGTGACTTTGGAGGACAGAGTGATATGATTTTGAACAGTTTTCTCCTATGTAGAAATCGTTTTGTTGCATGGAAATCTTATAATGGGATTTTACCAATGTTTCTAAAATATTGATGAATGTAGTAAAAAATCATTTAGCACTATAAACTAGTTGGTAATGCTTAACTGTGGGAGGCAGTGTGGGGAGTGGATAAGGCTCACGGTTTTGTCTCTAATTAGATTTGTGATCTTAGTCAGACTCTGAACCTGTTTCATCATTTATTTGTATATAATAAATGGGGTAGAGTAAGTGTTCCCTAACTGGTTCACCCAGCTGTATTCATTGGTTATTTGCTTATGTGTAATTTGTGTGTGCATTTCTGTAACAGAAAAAACGGTCTTGGTAAGAGCTAAAAGAGTTATATTTCTGTCAAACAAAAAACAAAAAAGAGTCATAATATGTTAATTCAAAACCCATTTATTCAAATTCTCAATATTGTGAGCATGAAGCAGCCCTTTAAATATCTATTCATTTGAGTTTCTAAACATGGAGTGCAAGACAGTTGAATAGAAGGCTCTGGAATCAGCCAGATCAGTCAGGTTCTACCACCTACTGTACCATCTTGGGAAAATTATTTAATGTCTTTGAATCTAATCTCTCATCTGTAAATGTAGTCAACAATGAATAGTGTCTGTCCCTATATATTTTTGAAGGGATTACATGTAACAAAATAATTTCAAATACTTTACACAGTGCCTGGTCTATTCTAAATCCTAAATAATGATACTAGTAATACTTGTATTTCAGGTTAGTCTTACATATGTAAATTACAGTTGTAGCTGGTCTATATTTGTTATCAAAATTTGGGACAAGAGGGAAATTGTTTTTTTTTTTTTCCTAGAGACAGTCTCACTGTGTTGCCTCAGGGTACAGTGCCTTGATTTCAAGCTCACAGCAACCAAAAACTCCTAGGAGAAAACAAACAAACAAACAAAAACTCCTGGGTTCAAGCAATCCTGTCTCAGCCTCCTAAGTAACAGGGATTATAGGCACCCACCACAGTGCCCAGCTACTTATTCTATTTTCAGTAGAGATAGGAACTCACACTCTTCTTCAGGCTGGTCTAGAACTCCTGAGTTCAAGGGATCCTCCTGCTTTAGCCTCTCAGGCTGCTAGGATTATAGGCATGAGATACCCTGCCTAGCAAGGAGAGAAGTCTTTAGAGGGCACATGAGGAAAGAATAGCTAGGGAGGGACTATATAATTTTGTTTTTATTTTTATTTATTTATTTATTTATTTTTATTAAATCATAGCTGTGCATATAATTTTGGGTTAAGAGTAATTCAAGGTTTTCATTTTTTACAGATGAAGAAATAGTGTCCCAGGGCGGGGCCTGTGGCTCAGTGAGTAGGGCGCCAGCCCCATATACCCAGGATAGCGGGTTCAAACCCGGCCCTGGCCAAACAGCAATAAAAATATAGTCAGGCGTTGTGTCGGGTGCCTGTAGTCCCAGCTGCTCCGGAGGTTGAGGCAAGAGAACTGCCTAAGCCCAAGAGCTGGAGGTCGCTGTGAGTCATGTGACGTCATGGCACTCTACCAAGAGCGGTAAAGTGAGACTCTGTCTCTATAAATAAATAAATAAATTAAAGACAGAAAGGAAAGAAAGAAAGACAGAAAAGAAAGAGTATCCCAGAGTAGTTTTTTGAAGTACCCAAGTTCACACATAAAGTTACAGCAAAATTGCAATAGAATAGAAAAGTGAGCTGAGATGTTGTATGAGGCCACTAACGCCACATTTAATGATGTCAAGATGTCTATATAAAGTTTATTTGTATAGGGGAATTACTCATCTGAGTAACTGTGGGTATGAGCTTTGAATCTGAGCTGATTTCTATACATGCTTACTTTGGGGGAACTGTAGCTCAAAAGTAGTGGCTGCTAAGAAATTTCTGAATTTTGTTGTTTTTTTAGAAGTGGGATATTGAAAGAGCCTATCCACCTCACGCTTGAGGTCTGCAGCTCTAAGAGATAAAGGTTCTTAACCTAGATGGGTATCAGAATTACCTGGAAGAGCACCAAAAAATATCTAGAGGGCCTGCTTTCATTACCAGGGCCACTGATACTTAGGTTTGGGTAGGCAGTGTGGTGTCTCAATATCTTTATGCTTTTTATAAAATTTTAAGACTGGAATTCAAATCCTTCTGCATTATATATTTATTTTATTTTATTTTAAAAAATTATTTAAATTAAATCAAATTAATATGAGGGTACAATTTTTAGGTTACATTGTTCTCACCAGAGGCGTGTTATATACCCTCACCTTAGGTGAGAAGCTGCCTCATGCCCTCCCTCCTTCTGCCAAACATCCTTCCCTCACCCCCCCTCTCACTTCTTTCTATCCCTGAACTGGACTATATTAGTGTTTTATTGTTCTTATGAGCATGTAATTATTTATATATTGATTTCATATTAGTATGGAATACATTAGATATTTATTTTTCCATTCCTGCGATACTTTACTAAGAAGAATATATTTCAACTCCTTCTGGGAAATGTAAAAGACGTAAAGTCTCCATCTTTTTTAATGGCTGAATAATATTCCAGGGTTTACGTATTCCACAGTACATTATATTTTTTGATTAACAACCAGCTTTTAACAGATATACTGTGTTGCTAAAAATAAATACAAAAACAAATTTTATTAATCTGCAGAGAGATATTTTTTAAGATAAGGATTTGCACATGCAACATATCCCACTTTTTATATTGGCTCTATGAGGGTACAGAATCCTCAGTTCTGTCAATTAACAATCTCCCCTGGCAATACTGATGCCTTTGGGATTGAGAGTCTCTGTTGTAGGGCATTACTCTCAGGATTTGGTACCCATTTGTGGGTTTATCAATTATTCTAGATTGTTTATAATCTCTGTATTGTTGGTACTTAAGAATTGTTTTCCCCAGATAGACAAGGAAGTACTCGATTAAAAAAAGAAGAACAAAATAAGACCCCAAAACAAAAAGTAGAGAGTGTATTTTAATATCTTAAGGAATTGTATGGTGTGAAATCCGCTAACTCAGAGAATGAAATGTCTTTTCTTTAAGCTCCTGTGTAAGACAGTCATCAGTGACTGACCAGGGAAGGGGCTTAAAGGAAAGGACATTACACTGAGAGTCAGGAGGCAGGAGCTGGGGGAGCTGGTTCCAACCTTGCCGCCTGATGAGCTCTGTGAACTTCGCAAGTTATTGCACCTCCTTGGGCTTCTGTAAACTGAGGGGGACTTGAACTAGAGTATTTCTAAGATCCAATCCGTCTTAAAATTCTATTTGTTCAGTAAGAAGTGTTGGTAATCGCAACTAAAAGCAGATGAGCAGATTGATCTGGGGTGTGGTGAGGCCAAAGGTCTGTCAGCTGTGTGATTCTCAGGATTGGCAATGCCCCTGGGGGTCCAAGATGAGTAGGATAGGCTGTGAATCTAAGAGTCAGTGATTAGCTGGGAAAAACTGCAGGGCTCGAGGGACTAGAGATAGTGGTAAAGTTGAAAAATAGGTAGTAAGATATCTGAGGTAGAATAAAGGTTTTGGTACCCAAATAGAACAATGAAGTTCAATTTCAGAGGTAGAATAATTCTGCATGCTGAACAGGAAGGACCAGAGCTGGCCAGGGGCTGTGTTCTGGTGTGGAGAAGAGGCAAAGGTCACTGGTACTGAAAAAATCAAGGAACTGGGTGATCCAGACCTGTGTAGGTTGTCCATACCAATATTGAAAGCTGCCAGTGTGGTGGTAAGTATTAGGGTGGAGAGGAAAAATATAAAGCAGAAGTTGAAACTCTCAGTGAAGGTGAGGCTACGATCAGGAGGGTGATGCGTAACTAAGTATCTTAGACTATTCACGTTACTATAATAAAATATCTTAGACTCAGTAGGTTATAAATAACAGAATTTATTGCTCACAGTTCTGGAGATTGGAGAGTCCAAGATCAAGGTGGTAGCAGATATGGTATTTGGTGAGGGCTATCTGCTTCGTACAGTGTGCCTTCTATGTGTTCTCACATGGTGGAAGAGCAAAAAGTGTTAACACGATTTCTCCAGCCCCTTTTATGAGGGCACTGACCCTGTGCAAACAGATTCTTTCATACATTAATCACTTCCCAAAGGACACATCTCTTACCAGCATCACCTTGAGGTTCAGATAGAAACAGACATGTGGACCACAGCATAGGAGACTGTTTTTTAGGGGAAGAATGGAATTATTTGAGGGAGTTTGGCATGTGGGTAGAAGAGCAAAGCCTGCCACCAACAGTGGAAAGGAGAGTAATGTTCTTATTATATTCTTACTTAATGGTAGAGCTGGTAGAGCTTTCCTACCCAGAGACCATCACTAACACTTAGAGGTCTACCAGCACAGAAGGAACAGGTTTCTAACCTTTTGAATAACTGAGTTGCCCTACTTTTAACCTAATTTCCCCAATGTTGACTTTCTTTGAGACTAGAATATTCTTTCCTGTCCTCAAACTTCTATTGAAGAGTGGTAGATATTTGGTTCCACAACCTTAAATAGGAGATAATTTCCTTGAATCAAAAGTTCAGCAAATCATTACAGTAATGTGTATTGATTTCTCCTGCTCCAGCCAGATCAATGTGATGAGTGAATGTCATTATTTCCTGAGCTGTCTACAATCCCAGATGTATTCATGGAGAAACCAATGGTAAAGACTCTCACGTTTTCACTTGGAATAATTGTGAAATGCTGTCTTACTTCTAGAACACTCAGAGCAGTAATATGGTTGCAAAAAGATCAGAAAATCTGGGGTTTTTGATTTTACTTTGGGGCCTAGAAATGGTCGTTTTCAGTTCTTGCTTTTTCATGTTATAGCAATATGGGGATAAATCCTAAAAATTAGGTCCCTTGTACCATTTAGCTGTGAATATATAGAATTGATGCTTATACTTTTCCTGAAATGAATATAACTGTTTGTCTTAGATTGGGATAGAAGTACATATAAACAAAATGTGCACTTTTATAGTAAATAATATACTGTAGAAATTAAATACTTGATACCTCAGTTTAGCCTCATTTCAAAACTGAGTAAACAATGTCTAGAGAAGGATGAAGTTCCCTATCATCCAGTTGGGGCATAACTGGGCCCCAGATCCAGATATACCACCTGTCTTTGGTTCTTTAGTGATTCTCAGTGAGGGTATATGTGTGTTATATGTGAGGGGAAGCAGTGTGTAGTTTGAAAACTAATAGTACTTGGTCCCATGTTTTGATCTGCTTTCAGACATGATCTGTGATCTATGTTGAATTTTATTTTTTTATTTTTTTGTTTATTTACATTATTTATTGTTTTCACTTGTTTTGTTCTTTCTGACATACTTTTTTCCCCCAGAATATAATGGGGGTACACACATTTTGGTTACATAGTTTGCTTTTGTATATTTTAAGTCAAAGTTATAAACATGCCCTTCACCCAGGAAGTGTGTGTTATACCCATTAGGTGTAAATTTGCCCATCTCCTTCTTCTCCCCTCCCACCTATTTGAATTCCATTGAGTTTTGCTTCCTTATGTGCACATAGTTAATCTGCTACGGGAGTGCAGGGAGAAGGAACGAGGAAAGTTGAGAGGTCGGCGCAGGAAAGACAGTCTGGCACACCACGGGTGAAGTATGCAGCTGTGAATTTATTGGGTACACATGTTGGTATTTATACATTTTTACAGAGCTTACATAATGCAATCTTTTTGCTTACGTGTGCGGGTTATCTTTGCGTTTACAAGTGTGATTTATCATGCATTGTTATGTTTTAACGTTCCGCTTCCGGAGGGTGGCGGTTATTAGTCAACTCTGCCCGTTTTCTCCTATCTCAGTTTCTTATTATCTTTTTAGAACAGCTTGACATCTTCTTTATGTTTAATGCTTGACTAATTTTACATTTACTATTTGATCTTATTGTTATTGATAATTATAATTTTGATTTATAGTAAATTCTTTGACAAGTATTATTTTTCCTATTGATTTTTATTATGCGTGACAATTGGTGAAACAAGATGTTCTGAACAGGACTTTATGGTGGGTGGATGTGTTTCAGTGACTTTGTAACTTGTGTAGATAATTTGTATTTCATGTCCTTGGGCTTATCGTCTTAGCTCACTGGTGGGAAAACATCTTTATGTGCTCATTGTTGGTGCCACTGAGTTTAGCAGCTCACAAGGCTGTGCTCTATCTGGATTAGTAGTGCATTGTGCTCATTCTTAGGAAAGTACATATTGACAATTTATCAGAACAAACAGACTTCTGGTACAGGATGACAAACACATGAGTAGACACCACAATCTTTAAACTTAAGCGGGTAACTGAGTATGCTAGGCAACATTTCTGATGCTGTGCATACTGGGGGCGCTGGGGGCAAAGCTCCGGGGAGCACAAACCACCTTCCCGTCGTTCTGTAACGCGGACAGCACTGCCTCACTACGGCTATATGCCGTGGGTGCGGCATTTCCCCCTTTTTTGTTTTTAAACCGCAGTTCAAAGACTTCTTGGCGTATAGAGATAATAGAGGAAAACAGACACCGTATGAGACATGGTAACAACAACATAACACAAAATAACAAACAACTAATAATGGTTATGAGCACAATATACTGGATCCAGTTAAGAGGATTGAGTGTTCTAAACCCATTAGTTAAAGATTGAGCTAATGTATTAAGAGAAGTTACTGGCAAGTGAGCTTGACTTAGGGCTGTAATATCTTGTTGTAAGCCGTGTAAATCATGTGTTATATCATTGTCTCTCCAAACACCTTGTAAATGTGCTTGTACTTTACTCCATGATTCAGACATGTTGTATGGTAAAGGTGTAATGCAAATAGCCTGAAATGCTGAGTGACACTTTGTTTGTAGTTTCTGCTGTATGTACTTAATGTTCTGATCTAAAGTTAAGACTACCTTTTTTAACACATTTAATTTAGTTTTAAGCTTATTATCCATATTAGCTTGTGTCATTAATGTTAAAGTTATATTATTGTTAAGAGTATTGACATAGTATGTTGTATGCATTTGTTGCACTAAAGCTATAGTAGCTACAGCAAAAGTAGTGATTATAGAAATTAAAGCTGCAATGTCTAAAATTAAAGCTGTTACAAATTTCTTAGGTCTAATTAATTCATTAAGTGTTTTTAACACTTGTAATGCTGTATTATCATACTATGGATTGCTTTGTAGATTTACAGGTAATATCACATAAGAAGGTTTTTTTATAGTTAACATAACATTTACTTGTTTATCATGTTGAATATTAAAGGACGCAATACAATTAGTTATTTTTACAAGTTAAAAGATTTTAAAGGAAATACATAGTCAACTGGATCATATGTAAATTCTTTCATAAATTCTCTTTTATGAGTTTCATTTAACCTGCACAGACCATCTACAAACATTCTAAACTTTCTTGAACTTTTGCCCTGCCTTTTACTTTCTTACATAACTATTCTGTTTCAGGACAAAATTTATCACACAAGATTCTTTCTTTACACAATGTCATTCTCCTTTCTGTTTAATTTCTCTTACTCTCAAAAACTCACTTTCCACCAAACAGGATCCTAGTTTACTATGAAGTCACTTATTCACTCAGTTAAACTGATAATTAGAAGGTTTAAAAGGCAAGAATTTTATCCGTTGACAAAGATTCAGTTTGTAAAAATATTTTTCTTATTTATACAAATTACTAGTGGCAAAGGGCCAATAATAAAGGTTCTAAATCTCACCCTTGGGATTCTGCCAGTGCTGCTGTCTGGGGGCTGTAACACTTGGGAGGCAGGCCCGCCCCACGAAGGGCAGGGGGGCCCCCAGCTTCCTTCTCTGCTGGGCTTTTTCAGCTGTCTTGGAGCCAGTGGAAATGCGCCCGGTGGTTTTGTTTGCTATCGGCGAGTGTACTTTCATTTTCTTCAAGCGGCGGGTGAGATCTTGCAGCAGCTGCTGGCGCCTCCTTCTGCGTTGTTTTTTCCGAATCTGAGTTAACTACTCCTGGAATAACTTTAAAGTTTTTAGTATAATTTGAACTTTTACTAATTATAATTCCAACCGTTCCAGGCAAAAGTTGCCTTTTCATTGCAGTGGGGATTAAAGTAACACCGTCCCATTTGGATAATAAGACATTCTTTTCATTTGCTAAATTTAAACCTGCACTTCCAGGAGTGCCCCGTGAAAGGTCATGAATAGTAAATTCAGGGGCTTGAGGATTCAATGTAGATAAAGGCTGTGTGTTACAAGCTACAGCCTGCTCTCCCTTGGGGCCTGGGCTGGGAGAATGCCCCTTATCTAGTTTTTTGACTTTTGTACTTTCTGATCCTCAGGATCAGTGTCTTCCTTGTTATTTAAGGGGGTTCCATTCTTATGAAATTTTGATTTACATTTATTTTTCTAATGTCGCCCCTTTTTATAACGAGGGCATAAGCCGGGCGGTTCCCCCCTCGGCTTATTGGCATGGGACTGTTTACAGTCCTTCTGCATGTGACCTGGCTTGCCACAATTGTAGCAAGTGTCAGCAGGAGCTCTCGGCCCCTTACCTCCCTTATTGAAGGTATTTTTAATATAGGCGCTGAATTTCTGTCCTTGCATTGCTGCAGCATAGGCCATACTTTGGACTATCGCTGGTGAGGCATCCATGCATGCTTTAATATCTTTGGTTAATGCGTGCCCCATGGTACCTGCTGATTGCTCACACTTAACCGGTCAGCCTTTACCGGCGGGACTGCAGCTCCCTGGTGAGAGCCGCCCTCAACCTTGAAAAAGAAAGAAAAAGAGAGAAGATTACCTGTCCTTCAGGTCCCTGTTCGGGCGCCACCTGCAACGGACCGCTCAGTCGGTGGCCTGTCCTTCAGGTCCCTGTTCGGGCGCCACCTGCTACGGGCCGCTCAGTCGGTGGCCTTCAGTCCGAGGGAGTGCAGGGAGAAGGAACGAGGAAAGTTGAGAGGTCGGCGCAGGAAAGACAGTCTGGCACACCACGGGTGAAGTATGCAGCTGTGAATTTATTGGGTACACATGTTGGTATTTATACATTTTTACAGAGCTTACATAATGCAATCTTTTTGCTTACGTGTGCGGGTTATCTTTGCGTTTACAAGTGTGATTTATCATGCATTGTTATGTTTTAACGTTCCGCTTCCGGAGGGTGGCGGTTATTAGTCAACTCTGCCCGTTTTCTCCTATCTCAGTTTCTTATTATCTTTTTAGAACAGCTTGACATCTTCTTTATGTTTAATGCTTGACTAATTTTACATTTACTATTTGATCTTATTGTTATTGATAATTATAATTTTGATTTATAGTAAATTCTTTGACAAGTATTATTTTTCCTATTGATTTTTATTATGCGTGACAATTGGTGAAACAAGATGTTCTGAACAGGACTTTATGGTGGGTGGATGTGTTTCAGTGACTTTGTAACTTGTGTAGATAATTTGTATTTCATGTCCTTGGGCTTATCGTCTTAGCTCACTGGTGGGAAAACATCTTTATGTGCTCATTGTTGGTGCCACTGAGTTTAGCAGCTCACAAGGCTGTGCTCTATCTGGATTAGTAGTGCATTGTGCTCATTCTTAGGAAAGTACATATTGACAATTTATCAGAACAAACAGACTTCTGGTACAGGATGACAAACACATGAGTAGACGCCACAATCTTTAAACTTAAGCGGGTAACTGAGTATGCTAGGCAACATTTCTGATGCTGTGCATACTGGGGGCGCTGGGGGCAAAGCTCCGGGGAGCACAAACCACCTTCCCGTCGTTCTGTAACGCGGACAGCACTGCCTCACTACGGCTATATGCCGTGGGTGCGGCAGTTAATCAACTAGTTCCAATTTAGTATTGAATACATGTGGTGTTTGTTTTTCCATTCTTATGATACTTCACTTAGGAAAATGGTCTCCAATTCCATCCAAGCTGTTACAAAAGATATTACTACATCATTTGTTTTATGGCTCAGTAGTATTCCACAACATACATATACCACTTTTTAATAATCCACTCATATATTGATGGACATTTGGGTTGTTCCCACATCTTTTGAAACTGTGAATTGTGCTGCAATAAACATTTGAGTGCAAGAGTCTTTCTCATAAAATTTTTTGTTTTTTTCCTTTGAGTAAATACCTAGTAGTGGGATTGCTAGATCAATGGAGGTCTACTTTTAGTTCTTTGAGGTATCTCCATGGAATTTCCAATAGGGGTTGTACTAGTTTGCAGTCCCACCAACAGGGTCTGAGTGTTCCTTTCTCTCAACATCCACACCAGCTTCTGTTGCTTGGGGGAACATTTTGATATAAACCAGTCTCACTGGAGTTAAGTTCAATATCTTAATGTGGTATTATTTTGCATTTCCCTGATGATTAGAGATATGGGCATTTTTTCATATGTTTTTTGCCCACTAGTCTATCTTTATTTGAAAAGTTTCTGTTCGTGTCTTCTGCCCACTTTTCAAATGTATGATCTTTTCTTGCTGATTTGCTTGAGTTCTTTATAGATTCTGGTTATCAGCCCTTTGTCAGATGAACAGCATGCAAATATTTTCTCCCATTCTGTAGGTTGTCTATTTGCTCTACTGATTGTGTTTTTGGCTGGGCAGATACTTTTTAATTTGATCACATCACATTTGTTTATTTCTGTTGTTGCTGTGACTGCTTTGTGGTCTTCTTCAAAAATTCTTTACCAAGGCCACTATCTATAAGATTTTCCAACATTTTCTTCTAGAATTCTTATAGTTTCTTGTTATAAGTTTAAGTCTATTGTCCACTGTGATTAATTTCTGTGAGTGACAAGAGATGTTGTTCTTGATTTAGTCTTTTACATGTGGCTATCCAGTTTTCCCAGCACCACTTACTAAATAGAGATTCTTTCTCCAAGTGTATGTTTTTGTCTGGTTTGTCAAAGATCAGAGGGGACTATGAGGATGGTTTCATACGCAGGTTCTCTGCTGTGATCCACAGGTCTGTGTCTCTATTCGTATGCTAGTACCATGCTGCTTTAATTATGATAGCCATGTAGTATAGCCTGGAGTCTGGTAAAGAGATGCTTCCAGATTTGTTATTATTACATAAGGTTTCACTCATTATTCAGGATCTTTCTGATTCCATAGGAAGCATAGAACTATTTTTCTAGATCTCGCACAGGGGTGGGGAGCCAGGAGGGTGCCAGCGTCTCTGCCTGCTGCCCGAGCCCTTGGCCACTTGGCTGTGACTCGGCCCTGATGGCCTGCCTATGTTGAATTTTAGATAACAGTTAAAGTAGGCTCAAGAATGTATGAAAGGAGGGCAGAGACAAGATGGTTGACTGAAGCCAGCTTTCCACAGAGGCTCCCGTCCAGAAGGAGAATAAAGGACTGAAATTTAGCAAGTAACATGGTGGATTAGAGCTGCATCAAGAGAGAAGGTTGAAGAATGCACATCAACCCCACTGAGGCAAGCTGCGACCCCAAGGATACAAAAGAGGCAAAAAATCCATCACCAAGTGGATGGGAGTCACCTACCCCATGAGGATGGCTTGGAGTGCCCCACAAACAAACATGCAGAGTTCAAAGGTCCTCCCACTACACTCCACGGGAGAGACCCTCTGAAAACTGGACCTACCTCCCCTAGTAGGGTGCCACGGTGTTCTCCTGCCAGGCATAAAACTGTATAGGACTCTACCTGCAATTCTGAGCTGCCAGCACTCCCCTCCACTCTCACTCTGAGGTCTGGAGGCCTGTCCCTGAGGAGTCCAGATTCTTGGGTGATTTCTCAAGGGGTGTGGACAGGGCCTAGACTGTAGCTGGTCGGTGCTGATTCTGTGGCATGGGGGTGAGGAGAGGATGGTTGGATGATAGGGAACCACGCCAGAGTGGTAGTCCCCCAAGGCACAGAGCAGCAGCCATTTTTTTGGCAATAATAGGGCTCACCCCCAGATATTCGGAAGCCACATCCCCTGTCTCCCTGGGCAACCAGAGGAGGCTGGGCATCTTCTCAGATGGCAACCACCGTGGAATAGATTTGGGATGGAAATGCGGGCTCTGTGAGTAAAGGGTTTGCCTGAGGTGGTACCGGCCTGGGTGGAACGCCGGGACTAGAAATGCATGCGCAGAGCCAAGAAGTTCCCAGGGCAGGGCTGACCCAGAGGACCGCTTTACTGAGCCTAAGACCCATAAGGACATCAGGAGATCGTCAGCCTATAGACAAAGGAAGGCAGGAGGCTAGAACTGACAGCTAACCAAATACAAACCTGCAGGAGCAAAGACAGGGCCTGAGGCTCAGACTCTGGGAACTGAAAACAGCTTCTCTTCTGCAGGGAAATTTAGCAGGGTCAGAAACAAATTCCTGCAAAGTTGTTCTCTTCTGTTCTGTCAGTAACATCCACCAGGGGCGGGGCTGGAACTGAGTGAACACACCCCAGCCTCCATCAAGTGCCTGAGGTTGTAAGGCCTCACCTCCCCCTGCTGGATAGAGGCAGAGCACAGCGGCCTAGCTGAGCAGAAATAGATTTCCTTGTGATTCAGGCAGGTGCAAACCCCTGGAGTATCTGTTCACTAGAGGCAACTGGGTCACAGCCCTGTGGGGCAATCACTGGGTGTGACAGAGGTGCAAGGTGTGGAAAGAGGCATCAACCTTCTCAGACTAATCTATTTTCTGGGTGGGTGGTCCTGACACCATGGAGCACCAGAGCAAGCCATATCTGAGTTGTCACCAGACCCCTGAGATCTAGTTGCCAGAGAACTTTTAAACTCTCCCACCTGAGATAGGTGCTAACTGAGACAATTATTTGGACCTTTTGAACCGAGCCAATCACCTGAGGACAATTCAAGTGGTGCCCTGGGTATGTGGTTGTAGGAAGGTTTGATTTTTCTTTTCCAATTGTTGCCTGTGGGGGGCGGAGTGACTTAATTGCTGGTATTTCTCCACAGCTGAGACTTCAACCCAGAGTAACTGTTTCTCTAGGGTCGAACAGAGACCAACTGAAAACAAGGCAGAACCATTTAGCCCTACCACACCAAACAGGTCCCCAGTTTCTCAGGCCATAGCACTGTATGGATCCTTGACAAAACTCCAGGGGAAAAATCAAACTGTGTAAAACAATTATGGGGCAGAATCAGCAAAAAAAAAAGTCTGGTAACATGAGTAATCAGAATAGATCAACCCCCACCAAGGAAAGATATGGCAGATGTAACTGAAGATCCCATTCATAAACAGCTGGCCGAGATGTCAGAAATCAAATTCAGAATTTGGATTGCAAGCAAGATTAATAGAATGGAGGAAAATTTGGAATTAGAAATTCAAGGAGCAATTCAAAAGTCAGAATTAGAAATTTGAGGAGAAATTCAAAAGTTGTCTCAAGAATTTAATGAATTTAAAGACAAAACCACCAAAGATTTTGATGCACTGAAGCAAGAATTTGCAGCCCTCAAAGATCTGAAAAATACAGTAGAATCCCTCAGTGATAGAGTGGAGCAAGCAGAAGAAAGGATTTCTGACATTGAAGACAAAGCCTTTGAATACTACCAAACTCTCAAAGAAGAAGAGAAATGGAGAGCAAAAATGGATCATTCTCTCAGAGAGCTCTGGGATAATACGAAGAAGGGTAATATCCACCTCATTGGAATCTCTGAAAGTGATGAAGTGGCCTTGCAAGGCACAGAGGCCCTTCTCAATGAAATTATGAAAGAGAATTTTCCAGACATGCCTAGAGATTCTGAAAATCAGATAGAAGACAGGTTCAGAACCCCAGCACAACTAAATCTCAATAAGACATCCCCCAGGCATATCATAATTAACTTCACTAGTGTTAATATGAAGGAGAAAATTCTGAAAGCAGCCAGATGTAAGAAATCCATTACCTACAAAAGGAAGAATATTAGAATGACTGCAGATCTCTCTGCTGTAATCTTTCAAGCCAGAAGAGGGTGGTCATCAACTTTTAATCTCCTAAAACAAAATAACTTTCAACCCCAGATCCTGTATCCAGCTAAACTGAGTTTCATTTATGATGGAGAATTAAATACTTTAATGACATTCATATGTTGAAGAAATTTGCCATAACCAAACCAGCTCTTCAGGATATTCTCAGACTTATCCTCCATAATGACCAGCCCAATCCTCTACCACAAAAGTAAACTCACTCAGAAACTTTTGATCAAACTCCAACTTCCACAGTGGTGAAAGGATTAAAAATGTCCACTGGACTTTTGAAAAACTCGATACCCAAAATTTTACCAGAGTTATCAATATTCTCCATTAATGTGAACAGATTAAACTGTCCTCTACAGAGGCATGCGTTAGCTGACTGGAAACAAAAACTCAGGCCAGATATTTGCTGCATGCGAGAGTCACATCTTACCTTACAAGATAAATATAGACTCAGGGTGAAAGGATGGTCATCCATATTTCAGGCAAATGGTAATCAGATAAAAGCAGGCATTGCAATTTTTTTTCAGACACAATAGGCTTTAAACCAACAAAAGTAAAGAAGGCTAAGAATGGTCACTTCTTATTTGTCAAGGGTAATATTGAAATCTCAATATTATGAGATTTCAATTATGAATATTTATGCACCCAACCAGAATGCACCTTAATTTATAAGAGAAACTCTAACAGACATGAGCATCTTGATTTCCTCTAGCTCAATATTAGTCAGAGATTTCAACACTCCTTTGGCAGTGTTGGATAGATCCTCCAATAAGAAGCTGAGCAAAGAAATTTTAGATTTAAACCTAAGCATCCAACATTTGGATTTAGCAGACATCTACAGAACATTTCATCCCAACAAAACTGAATACACATTCTTCTCATCAGCCCACGGAACATACTCCAAAATTGATCACATCTTAGGTCACAAGTCTAACCTCAGTAAATTTAAAGGAATAAAAATTATTCCTTGCATCCTCTTGGATCACCATGGAATAAAAGTTGAACTCAGTAACAACAGGAATCTACATAGTCACACAAAAACATGGAAGTTAAATAACCTTATGCTGAATGATAGCTGGGTCAAGAAGGAAATTGCCAAATTTTTGGAACAAAACGACAATGAAGACACAAATTATCAGAACCTCTGGGATACTGCAAAGGCAGTCCTAAGAGGGAAATTTATAGCACTGCAAACCTTCCTCAAGAGAACGGAAAGAGAGGAAGTTAACAACTTAATCGGACATCTCAAGCAACTGGAAAAGGAAGAACATTCCAACCCCAAACTCAGTAGAAGAAAAGAAATAACCAAAATTAGAGCAAAATTAAATGAAATTGAAAACAAAAGAATTATACAACAGATCAATAAATCAAAAAGTTGATTTTTTGAAAAGGTCAATAAAATAGATAAACCTTCGGCTAACCTAACCAGGAAAAAAAGAGTAAAATCTCTAATTTCATCATTCAGGAATGACAAAGATGAAATAACAGCAGACTCCTCAGAAATTCAAAAAATCCTTAATGAATATTACAAGAAACTTTATTCTCAGAAATATAAAAATATGAAGGAAATGGAACAATATTTGGAAGCACACCACCTTCCAAGACTTAACCAAAATCAAGTGGAAATGTTGAACAGGCCAATATCAAGTTCTGAAATAGCATCAACCATACAATACCCCCCTAAAAAGAAAAGCCCAGGACCAGATGGCTTCATGTCAGAATTCTACCAACCCTTTAAAGAGGAACTAGTACCTATATTACTCAACCTGTTGCAATGTAGAAAAAGAAGGAAGACTACCCAACATGTTCTATGAAGCAAATATCACCCTGATCCCCAAACCAGGAAAAGACCCAACAAGAAAAGGAAATTATAGATCATTATCACTAATGAATATAAATGCAAAAATATTCAACGAGATCCTAACAAACAGAATCCAGCAACATATCAAACAAATTATACATCATGACCAAGTCGGTTTTATCCCAGGGTCTCAAGGCTGGTTTAATATACGTAAATCTATAAGTATAATTCAGCACATAAACAAATTAAAAACCAAAGACCATATGATTCTCTCAATTGATGCAGAAAAAGCTTTTGATAATATCCAGCATCCCTTCATGATCAGAACACTTAAGAAAATTGGTTCAGAAGGGACATTTCTTAAACTGACAGAGGCCATCTATAGAAAACCCACATCCAATATTGTATTGAATGGAGTTAAACTGAAATCATTTCCACTCAGATCAGGAACCAGACAAGGCTGCCCATTGTCTCCACTGCTCTTTAACATTGTAATGGAAGTCTTAGCCATTGCAATTAGGGAAGAAAAGGCGATCAAGGGTATCCATATAGGGTCAGAAGAGATCAAACTTTCACTATTCGCAGATTATATGATTGTATATCTGGAAAACACCAGGGATTCTACTACAAAACTCTTAGAAGTGATCAAGGAATACAGCAGCGTCTCAAGTTACAAAATCAACATTTATAAATTGGTAGCCTTTATATATATACCAACAATAGTCAAGCTGAAAAAACAGTTAAGAACTCTATTCCGTTCACAGTAGTGCCAAAGAAGATGAAATATTTGGGAGTTTATCTAACAAAGGATATGAAAGATCTCTATAAAGCGAACTATGAAAATCTGAGAAAAGAAATAACTGAAAACGTTCACAAATGGAAAAAACATACCATGCTCATGGCTGGGAAGAATCAACATTGTTAAAATGTCCATACTACCCAAAGCAATATACAATTTTAATGCAATCCCTATTAAAGCTCCACTATCATACTTTAAAGATCTTGAAAAAACAATACTTCATTTTATATGGAATCAGAAAAACCTCGAATAGCCAAGACATTACTCAGAAATGAAAACAAAGCAGGAGGAATCATGCTACCAGACCTCAGACTATACTATAAATCGATAATGATCAAAACAGCATGGTACTGACACAAAAACAGAGAAGTAGATGTCTGGAGTAGAATAGAGAACCAAGAGATGAATCCAGCTACTTACCATTGTCTGATCTTTGACAAGCCAATTAAAAACATTCAGTGGGGAAAAGATTCCCTATTTAACAAATGGTGCTGGGTGAACTGGCTGGCAACCTGTAGAAGACTGAAACTTTCACCATTAACTAAGATAGACTCTCACTGGATTAAAAATTTAAATTTAAGACATGAAACTATAAAAATACTAGAAGAGAGCACAGGGAAAACCCTTGAAGTAATCGGTCTTGGTGAGTATTTTATGAGGAGGACCCCCCGGGCAATTGAAGCAGCTTCAAAAATACACTACTGGGACCTGTTCAAACTAAAAATCTTCTGCACAGCCAAGAACACAGTAAGTAAAGCAAGCACACAGCCCTCAGAATGGGAGAAGATATTTTCGGGTTATGTCTCTGACAAAGGTTTAATAACCAGAATCCACAGAGAACTCAAACGTATTGGCAAGAAAAGATCAATTGATCCCATCGGAGCCTGGGCAAGAGACTTGAAGAGAAACTTTTCTGAAGAAGACAGGTGCATGACCTACAGACATATGAAATCATCATCTTTAATCATCAGAGAAATGCAAATCAAAACTACCTTGAGATGCCATCTAACTCTAGTAAGATTAGTCCATATCACAAAATCCCAAGACCAGAGATATTGGCCGTGGATGTGGAGAAAAGGGAACACTTCTACACTGCTGGTGGGAATGCAAATTAATACATTCCTTTTGGAGAGATGTTTGGAGTACAGTTAGAGATCTAAAAATAGATCTTCCATTCAATTCTATAATTCCTCTACTAAGTGTATACCCAGAAGACTAAAAATCACATTATAACAAAGATATTTGTACCAGAGTGTTTATTGCAGCCCAATTCATAATTGCCAAGTCATGGAAGAATCCCAAGTGCCCATCAGTCCACGAATGGATTAATAAATTGTGGTATATGTACACCATGGAATATTTTGCAGCCTTAAAGAAAGATGGAGACTTTACCTCTTCATGTTTACATGGATGGAGCTAGAACATATTCTTCTTAGTAATGTATCTCAAGAATTGGAGAAAAAGTATGCAGTGTACTCAGCCCTACTATGAAACTAATTTATGGCTTTCATATGAAAGCTATAACCCAGTTATAACCTAAGAATATGGGGAAGGGGAGAGGGAGGGGAGGAGGGATGGGTGGAGGGAGGGTAATTGGTGGGATTACACTTGCAGTGCATCTTACAAGGGTACATGTGAAACTTAGTAAATGTAGAATATAAATGTCTTAACAATTATGATGTAACAATTAAAAAAAAAACTAAACTAAAACTAAAACAAACAATTAAAAATGCCAGGAGATACACAGCAACCTATCAAAAGTGGCCCAAGTTTATCTGAGCAAGGATGATAAGACGTCTCCTCTGTTTTAACCCTTAAGGAAAGTTACTTTCAAATAACTAATTTGCTTTTGTTCTGTTTCTGTTTTCTTCAGCTTCTTTCTGTCTAAAAAGCCAACTTCCTTTGTTCAGCTCCTAGAAACACTCTATTTTACAGAACAAGGTGTTGCCTAATCCCAGAATCACGAATAAAAGCCAATTAAGAGCTTTAAGATAAATGTTTTGCAATTTTAACAATTTAAAAGAGGGGGAAAAATGGAGCGGTAAAGAGGAAAATTTCAGAGAAAATTCAGTCAATCACCTAAATATATTTGATGGTAATTCTCCTAACATTTACATAAAAGTGTGGTTCAAAACAGGTTAAGCTGAACAATTTTCAAAATGAAAAGTCACTGGTATTTTAAACTTTTCAAACTGTGTTTGCGATTGTTCGCATTATCTTCTATCTTCTAATATGTTAGCTTCTAGACAGTGTTCTGGGCTTCTTTGACATGATGATTGTAGGAGGTCACATAATTTCTGAATAGTTCTAAAAACTATCAGATGAAGTTTTTACTTTGTTGTATTTTTGTTTGTTTTCTTTAGGGAGAGTTGCTGAAGATTTTGGGGAGATAGAAGGTGCTAGAGTTAGATTTTTCTGTGTTTTCAAATCGTTATCAATGAGATATTGTTTGTTTTCCCCAGAAATCCAATATGGTGTTGACAGAAGGATGGTGTTTTGTCAACTCCTTTTTCTCAGGAAAAAGGTTATTGTCTATAACTGCACATTTCACATCCTAGCAATATATTTTTAGTAAGGAAATAGTTTTTAAGAGTATGTCTTTTTTCATTGCTACAACTGATTGAAAAAGGGAAAAATTTATTCAGGAGAATATATTGGCCATTTACTGTGGAATAATTCAGCTTATTTTTACTGATATTTTTCCCTGTGAAGTTGATTGATTTATTGGACAAAACTGGCTGCCTACTGTGGCACAATTTGCCCACAGTCAAAGTAAATTAAAATAAATTCTTACTTTAACACGAGGTAAATTATAACAAATTCTTATTTTATTTAGAATTGTTGGGGAATGGTATATTCTGGTGAACTAAGAGTTTTTAATACTATACATACTTTTTGAAGAAAAACCAGACATTGAAATCCATCCATCCCAAACCCTATGTTGAAAGTAGAATACTTTTTCCAGGTTCACTGACTGAATCAAGGTTCTTAGAAGGTTTCTCCAGGAGCTGACTAGGCCAGAGAAGGAGTTTTTAAAAGTTTATTAGAAAACTCCTAGAATCATTGGCCTGACTGGAGAAGCAGGGTTCAGGTTAAGATCCCAGGAATCATGTGCAAAACCACACCTCACTGGGACCACGGGTACTTCCCTGAGCACTCAGGCCACTTGGCCTTGCAGACTGAACTGTCCTCTCCAACCTAGAAGGGCTTGGTGGATCTGTGTCTCTCTTCATGAATATTGGGGAGTTAAAGTTATGAGTCAGCACATCACTGAGCTTTAATGACAATAGCTTCTTCCAAACTGACTTAGTCCTCAGTTTGGGGAAATGTTTCCAGTAAGGCTTAGGCTGTTTTGTTGCTTTTTTGAGCTTTTGCTATGGGCTAGAAACTGTGCTAAGTGTTTCCCACCTATCATCTTATTAAATTCTTACTAAAATATATGATACATACATTATATCATCAACTTCATTTTATAGATGTGGAAACTGAGACTCAGATAAGGTAATTAATCCAAAGTCAGAGGGGTGTGACCGACAGATCCAGGACTTGAGGCCTAGCTGATGAGGTAGGTGACGCTCCTGCCTGCTGTGTCTTGCGTCCTGCGAAGCCCTCAGAACTGTGTTCACACGCGGGGCTGGTCTGCCTCTGAACACGGAGCATCAGTTGCAGATCTCACGACCGCCTCCAGGGGGCGTTGGGTTCCGGTGGTCGTGACTGATCCACCCACGATCTGTGATTTTGTTGTAAGGATCATCTTTAGTTCCGTTAGGACCTTTCCCTGTGACATATTCAGAGTTAGGTTTGTTCTCCTCTTTCTCAACTCCCCCCCCCCCGTCTTTTTTTTCCCCCTTTTTGGTGCATCTTGATTCTCATCTTGGATTAAGCTATTTTCTTTCTTACATTTAATTATCGTCTAAGCATGAGTATCTTGGGTCTTCATACCTGTGCCCTCCTCAGGCACTGGTACAATTGTAAGTTGGTTCCCTGCCCTTTAAAAATGAGGTGTGTGAAAGCAGAACCTTACTCAGTCATAAAAGACCTTGTCTTTACTTCAACAGCACAGAAGACGCCATGCCATCTTTCCTCCACCTCCTTTCTGCGTTCTCCAGGGAACAGATGATAGTCCTTCAATCTATGTTTTTGTATTCTAGCATCTCTGGAAAGGAGATCTTTATACTTTCTAGGGGCTTTAACCAGTTCTGGCCTGAGGACTTCCACATCAAGACTTTTTGCTCCAATCTCTTTCTTAACCTCTCTTCCTATATCTCCAGTTGTTAGTAGCCGTCTATCTCCATAACTCTCATCCAGCTGGGTTGCCATGTTGGGGGAAAAAAATAACCGAATCCTTATTTTGATTCCTGATCTGGATTATATCAGATACAGACTTAAATATAAAAGATAAAAGTATAATATTATAAAATATTGGAATAAAATATAACAGAATATGAGAATATTTTACAACACAGGAATGCAGAATGCTTTTCCATGGCATGACTGAAACAAAACTCTTCACCTTTTTTTCTCTTCCAATTCACTCCTTCCTTTACAGTTTATTTTCAACTACCTTTACCCATCATTGGCACTACTCTGGTCCCCATTGGTATCTTAGGAACAGATATTGTGAGCTTAAATTGTTCAGTATTTTTCACAAGAGTACCATGAATTTCCATTTAATAAATCCATTTCCATCCCTCGTTTCTGACATTTAGTAATCAAGAAGTTCACAACCAAGGGTGAAGTCTATCTTGGATAGTCAGAGGTAGGTGAAGTTAGGGTTCATCACACCAGTGAAACATGTTGAGTAAAACAACCAGATAACTGGAAAGGTAGAATGGTATTATAATTTTTAAAGATGCTCTAGGTTGGGTGCTGTGGCTCACACCCGTAATCCTAGCACTCTGGGAGGCGGAGGCAGGTGGATTGCTTGAGCTCAGGAGTTCAAGATCACCCTCAGAAAGAGTGAGATCCTGTGTCTACTAAAAATAGAAAAATTAACCAGATGTTGTGGCAGGTGGTTGTAGTCCCAGCTACTTGAGAGGCAAAGGCAAGAGGTTCACTTGAGTCCAAGAGTTTGAGGTTGCTGTGAACTGTGATGCTATGGGCACTCTAGCCAGGGGCATCAGAGTGAGACGCTCAAAAAAAAAAAAAGATATTTTGCTGATGTGAGCCCCCTGAACTGACATCTGGATTTAATTCATCCTTATCATTCCATATAATTAAAGAAGCAGTCACTTCTCTTGTCTCCCTGATTCTAGTTCCTTTCATCCTAACATATCTTTCACTCTAAAAATATATACAATTTTTTTGGTGGGGGTTATGGCGTTTATAACAACTTCTTAGCTATAAAAGCTATTTGATTGATTGTTAGATTTTAAGTGGATTTGTCATATGCTCTGGCAGATTCAAAAAAAGATTTTATGACTTGCTTTAAAATAAAGTTAAACTTAATTCTTCCATCATATCCTAAGAGACTTGTCCTTTTGAATTATTTAAGTCTTGCTAACAATTCCATGACGTATTATCTTTCAGCCGTGATGGATTGAGAGAGGATAGATCTGCTCTGAGTGCCAAAGAATCCCCAAGATACCACTTCAACTAGAGTTCATGAATTATTGTTTCCTCCTTGAGTCCAACACATTGTTAATTACAATCAGGAATAATTTAAGTGTCTATTTGGCAATTATGAGTGGTCTCCTTAGCATTCAGAGGTTATGACATATATGTTAAAGGATTTTATCATATTATGTGGAGCTAAATGCACACAGTAATAGGAATATTTGTGGATATATTTGAGATGTTTAGAATTGGCCAGATCTCTGAGGGTCCTGGCTAAGTACATAAAAGGATGCCCTCTGTCATTGCTATGGGTAAAAGCTACCAAGAATTGCCCAGAATTATTGTGTAACCTGTTTCTTGGTCTTACCATGTGATTAAAAATTGGCTCATATTTATATCATGTGTACTACTATTATATAATTATAATTACTTATAAGTATAAATGTGCATTTATATTATTCCTATATCAAAATAATTTCTGAAACCCTTTCCAACATTAACTTATCCCTTACTGTGTGCCAACAGATATTTCTGTGGTTCCTAAAGATGTCTCACATGTGCAAACTAGTTCATCAAAAGCAGTGACCAGCTGATATTTGTCCCAACCACCTCTATTTATCACACATATACAGCTGCTTGAGGAAGGCTTGTCACTCTCTACGCTGCCTGTGCCCTTTGTGGACACACTGCTGTTCATTCCAAGGATGCTGTCTCCTTATGATTCCCCAAATACCAGTACTCAGGTTATCAGAGTGTTGCCAGATTCTTTGCAGGAGTTAAGTGAACTCCTCTAACTCTACTGCATGCTGTTTTCTAAGCCCCCCGGTTATTCTGCCTATGCAAAATCTGAAAGTTCATTTCTGATCATCAGTCCTTGTCCAAAGTCTTATAAAGGATGGTGAAAAACAGTTGTACACATTTTAGAACTTCATCCCTCTAGTGACAGTGCTGAAATGCAGTGCAAAGGCTTCAATTCAGTTAGTTAGAAACTCTCCAATATAATCTGTCTGTGTGCCTATTTATATATTCATTCGTTGAGCCATGTATGTCTCCAAGAGGTGTGTGGTTGATGGTGGAAACAGGGTGAGCTTTAGGGAGGGAGAAGGGTGATGGTGATATTGAGCAGTGGAAAAGGATTGCAAGAAGGTTAAAAGACCTTATAGTCTCCAGAGAAATTCTGAGTTCAAATTAATTTAATGAATGCTCAGAGACAGCTTTAGCCTCTTTGCCATTTGAATACTTTCCAATGTCCATGTGTTAGGGATGTTTCTTTGCAAAGTTCAGTATTGTGGGAGCAATGAAAGAATCTGGCCTAGGTTTAAATGCTCATGCAAGTCTCTTAAGTGACTTCCTGCTCTTGAAAGATGAAACCCTACATAGGCAAAGGGCTGATGAAATTTTCATTGACAATAGTGTGGCCACTGCACTGGAACAAGAACTAGAACTGAAAGGGCCAAGAATCCCTCTCCCGCCTTGACCTAGGCTTGACTGCTGTTGTCTGGGTATGTTGGCTTGTAAGGAAACATGCAGGCAGGAGCCAAAGGATGTCTGTGCCTGGACATGCTCCCTGAGTAGGCAATGGGAGCCCAGCAGGGTTGGGAAAATTCCTGTTTCTGATGTTAAAGCAGGTGGAGGTGACTTTACTTGCTGGCTTATACCACTTTATAGCTCCTCTTATCCCCTGACCCATTTATGGAGTAAGGCAGATTGTTTTTAGTGTGAATAAAAATGTGTAAGTACAACTTTATTGTCAAGATCTGTACTTTGCCCTTTGTGCAGCTACAAGACTACATTTCTGGGTGACCAACTGGCTCAGGTTTATTTAAATATAAACTGGATATCTAGATAAGAAATATCTAAAACACATTTTTTTCTTCCAGAATAACTTATCGATACTAGTTCCACAGAATTGAATTGGGAAAGAAGGGCAGTCCACACATTTCAGCAGAAATGGACTCAGTTGAAAGCATGATATATTGACATCTGAGATTATAAAGCTGACTGGTATTGGGAAGAGAGATTTAATTCTTCCCAAATTAAAAAAAAAAAGTCATTGTGGATATTGGTTTGGTACATGTGATTCATTTTCTCTGTCATTGCCTCAAGCACAATTGATTCAGGGGAAAAGATGAAGTAATCATGAGTATCTAACTATCTACCTGCTGGAAATTAAGCAACCAAAGTTGATTGTATTTTAACGGCAAGGACTGTTCAGATATGCTGGTAGCAAACCAGTAGAAAATAAATGGTCCCTTTTTCCACTGAAGATGAGTTCTGAGAGGGCATTTGGCATGCTTTTCACATATACCATAGATTGGGTATGTCTCATGTATTTTAGATGATTTTACTAGAACTATAACATCCAACTGACCACACTAGTCAAGGGACAGAACAGCCAAAGGTTTACTTCAAAATGCATAAACTTAGAAAGGTCAAAGTCAGCATCATGCCCCAGTTTTGGACCTGGCAGTTCTCACTGCTTTGAGGGCACATAATTCAATGAGTGCTTTTTGAGTTCTTACTGTATACCATATCCTATGCCAGGTGCTAGGGAAACGAAAATGACAGTGACAAGCCCTTGAGAAACTCCAAGTGTTAGCAGTAGAAACATATACACAGACAGTAATGATAATATTAACAGTGCTAAAAATAATGATTTCTAATAATAATTACCATGAGCCTAGCACCATTTTAAGAACTTTAAATACATGAACTAATTTAAACAGTTAACTAAAATTCAGTGAGATAAATAGGGAAATATACAAAATACTGTCGGTGGGGACAAGAAGAAGAGGGAAAGCATGTAGTTGAACTTGATGAGGTAACAGGGATTTGCCTGGTTGATAGGAGGTGGGGTCGATGGAAGGAAGAGCTTAAGCAAAGGCATGAATGTATACAGTGGGTTCAGGACACAGTTGTCCAGAGCTGTAAATAACTATAGGGACGTGGTAGAGGGAAGTAGTGTGCTTGGTTTATGATACTGGGACTGGAATGAGTGGGAAAAAGAAGGGAGGGAAGACTATATCTTTCCCACAGCCCAATAAGTTCTGGGATTCCAAACATTTCAGAAAGTGAATTCTCCTTCCCCTACGTTAGCCACAGAATGAAGAGACTTTTACTAGAAAGAGGCTCCCATATTATTTTTTATTATTTTTATTTTTACATCTGCATGTATTTATTAGGTTTCCATTTCTTTTGCCTTCACAAAATTAAAAAGGCTTAAAATTTAATAACAATAACAATGTTTAAGATAAGGACTAGAAACAAAAACCTCATAAAGAATGAATGAACATAAATACAATCAGAAAAGGAATCAGACAATTGCTACATTGAAATATTAAGCAATAATAATGATGATGATGCAAGGAAAGTAACATTCATGTTGTCAAATAAGAGTATGTCTATTCATCATCCTTAATCATCAGAGAAATGCAAATCAAAACTACTTTGAGATATTATCTAACTCCAGTAAGATTTGCCCATATCACAAAATCCCAAGACCACAGATGTTGGCATGAATGTGGAGAAAAGGGAACACTTCTACACTGCTGGTGGGAATGCAAATTAATACATTCCTTTTGGAAAGATGTGTGGGGAACACTTAGAGATCTAAAAATAGACCTGCCATTCAATCCTATTATTCTTCTATTAGGTATATACCCAGAAGACCAAAAATCACATTATAACAAAAATATTTGCACCAGAATGTTTATTGCAGCCCAGTTCACAATTGCTAAGTCATGGAAAAAGCCCAAGTGCCCATCGATCCACGAATGGATTAATAAATTGTGGTATATGTACACCATGGAATATTATGCAGCCTTAAAGAAAGATGGAGATTTTACCTCTTTCATGTTTACATGGATGGAGCTAGAACATATTCTTCTTAGTAAAGTATCTCAAGAATGGAAGGAAAAGTATCCAATGTACTCAGCCTCACTATAAAACTAATTTATGGTTTTCATATGAAAGCCATATGAAAGGGGGGAGGATGGGCAGAGGGAGGGTGACTGATGGGATTATACCTACGGTGCATCTTACAAGGGTACATGTGAAACTTAGTAAATGTAGAATATAAATGTCTTAACACAATAACTATGAAAATGCCAGGAAGGCTATGTTAACCAGTGTGATGAAAATATGTCAAATGGTATATAAAACCAGTCTATGGTGCCCATGATCACATTAATGTACACAGCTATGATTTAATAATAATAAAAAAAGAGTATGTCTATTATAGAATGCTTTGACTCTGAGATTCAGTATGGAGTCATCAGTTAACCTTCTTATTTTTTTTTAAGTCTCAAAAAATAGACAACTAATATTTATAAATAAAAGTAAAAGATAATTTTGAAAAACAGATCATGCCAAATCTTGCAGACAATAGAAAAAGAAGAAATACTTCAAAATCATTCTGCTTGATCTGGGACTCCAATATTTTTAGTTTATATTTTGATAGATTTAGGTAGGAGTATTCAATTGGGTTTTGATTACATGGATGAAGTGTGTAGTGGTGGTGTTTGGGTTTTTAGGGTACTCATGACCTGAGTAGTACATTACACCTGATAGGTACTTTTTCTTCCTTTATCCCCATTCTGAAACTTCCCACCTTGTGAGTCTACAATATCCATCGTAAACTTTGTAAGCCTTCCATACCTGTAGTTTAGTTCACAGTCATCATAATTTTTTTATTAATATTAAATAAGATGCACCGTAGGTGTGATCCCACCAATCACCCTCCCTCCATCCATCCTCCCCTCTCCCTTCCCCTCCCTCTCCCTCTTCCCCCTATTCTTAGGTTATAACTGGGTTATAGCTTTCATATGAAAGCCATAAATTAGTTTCATTTTCATTTTCATTTCATAAATTAGTAGGGCTGAGTACATTGGATACTTTTTCTTCCATTCTTGAGATACTTTACTAACAAGAATATGTTCCAGCTCCATCCATGTAAACGTGAAAGAGGTAAAGTCTCCATCTTTCTTTAAGGCTGCATAATATTCCATGATGTACATATACCACTATTTATTTATTTATTTTTTGTGTTTCTTTTTCTTTTTTTTTTTTAATGTTGGGGATTCATTGAGGGTACAATAAACCAGGTTACACTGATTGCAATTGTTAGGTAAAGTCCCTCTTGCAATCATGTGTTGCCCCCATAAAGTGTGACACACACCAAGGCCCCACCCCCTTCTCTCCATCCCTCTTTCTGCTTTCCCCCCCATAAACTTAATTGGCATTAATTGTCCTCATATCAAAATTTAGTACATAGGATTCATGCTTCTCCATTTTTGTGATGCTTTACTAAGAATAATGTCTTCCACTTCCATCCAGGTTAATACGAAGGATGTAAAGTCTCCATTTTTTTTAATGGCTGAATAGTATTCCATGGTATACATATACCACAGCTTGTTAATCCATTCCTGGGTTGGTGGGCATTTAGGCTGTTTCCACATTTTGGCGATTGTAAATTGAGCTGCCATAAACAGTCTAGTACAAGTGTCCTTATGATAAAAGGATTTTTTTCCTTCTGGGTAGATGCCCAGTAATGGGATTGCAGGATCAAATGGGAGGTCTAGGTTGAGTGCTTTGAGGTTTCTCCATACTTCCTTCCAGAAAGGTTGTACTAGTTTGCAGTCCCACCAGCAGTGTTAAAGTGTTCCCTTCTCTCCACATCCACGCCAGCATCTGCAGTTTTGAGATTTTGAGATGTGGGCCATTCTCACTGGGGTTAGATGATATCTCAGGGATGTTTTGATTTGTATTTCTCTAATATATAGAGATGATGAACATTTTTTTCATGTGTTTGTTAGCCATTCGTCTGTCATCTTTAGAGAAAGTTCTATTCATGTCTCTTGCCCATTGATATATGGGATTGTTGGCTTTTTTCATGTGGATTAATTTGAGTTCTCTATAGATCCTAGTTATCAAGCTTTTGTCTGAAAATATGCAAATATCCTTTCCCATTCTGTAGGTTGTCTCTTTGCTTTGGTTATTGTCTCCTTAGCTGTACATAAGCTTTTCAGTTTAATGAAGTCCCATTTGTTTATTTTTGTTGTTGTTGCAATTGCCATGGCAGTCTTGTTCATGAAGTCTTTCCCCAGGCCAATATCTTCCAGTGTTTTTCCTATGCTTTCTTGGAGGATTTTTATTGTTTCATGCCTTAAATTTAAGTCCTTTATCCATCTTGAATCAATTTTTGTGAGTGGGGAAAGGTGTGGGTCCAGTTTCAGTCTTTTACATGTGGATATCCAGTTCTCCCAACACCATTTATTGAATAGGAAGTCTTTCCCCCAAGGTATGTTCTTGTTTGGTTTATTGAAGAATAGGTGGTTGTAAGATGTTAGTTTCATTTCTTGGTTTTCAATTCAATTCCAAGTGTCTATGTCTCTGTTTTCGTGCCAGTACCATGCTGTCTTGACCACTATGGCTTTATAGTACAGACTAAAATCTGGTATGCTGATGCCCCCAGCTTTATTTTTATTACTAAGAACTGCCTTAGCTATACGGGGTTTTTTCCGGTTCCATACAAAACGCAGAATCATTTTTTCCAAATCTTGAAAGTACGATGTTGGTATTTTGATAGGAATGGCATTGAATAGGTAGATTGCTTTGGGAAGTATAGACATTTTAACAATGTTGATTCTTCCCATCCATGAGCATGGTATGTTCTTCCATTTGTTAATATCCTCTGCTATTTCCTTTCTGAGGATTTCATAGTTTTCTTTATAGAGGTCCTTCACCTCCTTCGTTAGGTATATTCCTAGGTATTTCATTTTCTTTGAAACTATGGTGAAGGGAGTTGTGTCCTTAATTAGCTTCTCATCTTGACTGTTATTGGTGTATACAAAGGCTACTGACTTGTGGACATTGATTTTATATCCTGAAACATTACTGTATTTTTTGATGACTTCTAAGAGTCTTATGTTTGAGTCTTTGGGGTTCTCTAAGTATAAGATCATGTCATCAGCAAAGAGGGAGAGTTTGACCTCCTCTGCTCCCATTTGGATTCCCTTAATTTCCTTGTCTTGCCTAATTGTATTGGCTAGAACTTCCAGCACTATGTTGAATAGTAAAGTTGACAGAGGACAACCTTGTCTGGTTCCAGTTCTAAGAGGAAAAGCTTTCAGTTTTACTCCATTCAGTAAAATATTGGCTGTGGGTTTGTCCTAGATAGCTTCAATCAATTTTAGTAATGTGCCACCTATACCTATACTCTTCAGTGTTCTAATCAGAAAAGGATGCTGGATTTTATCAAATGCTTTTTCTGCATCTATTGAGAGGATCATGTGATCTTTATTTTTGCCTCTGTTAATATGGTGGATAACGTTTATGGACTTGAGTATGTTAAACCAGCCTTGCATCCCTGGGATGAAGCCTACTTGATCATGATGAATGACTTTTTTGATGATAAGCTAGGATAATCCTAGCTATTGGCTAGGATTCTGTTGAGAATTTTTGTATCTATATTCATGAGTGAGATTGGTCTGAAATTCTCCTTTTTGTTTGGGTCTTTTCCTGGTTTTGGTATCAGGTTGATGTTTGCTTCATAGAATGTGTTGGGGGAAGATTCCTTCTTCCTCAATTTTTTGGAATAATTTCTGCAGTACAGGAATAAGCTCTTCCTTGAAGGTTTGATAGAATTCTGGTGTGAAGCCATGTGGACCAGGGCATTTTTTGTTGGAAGATTTTTTATTGTTTCTTTGATCTCAGTGCTTGAAATTGGTCTGTTCAGGAGCTCTACTTCTTCCTGCTGAGTCTAGGGAAAGAGTGTGATTCCAAATATTGATCCATTTCCTTCACATTGTCAAATTTCTGGGCGTGGAGTTTCTGGTAGTATTGAGAGATGATCTCTTGTATCTCTGTGGGATCAGTTGTTATTTCACTTTTATCATCTCTGATTGAGGTTACTAGAGATTTTGCTTTTCTATTCCTCATTAGTCTGGCCAATGGTTTATCTATTTTATTTATTTTTTCAAAAAACCAACTCCTTGTTTCATTAAGTTCCTGAATGATTCTTTTGTTTTCAATTTCATTGATCTCTGATTTGATTTTGGCTATTTCTTTTCTTCTACCGAGTTTAGGCTTAGATTGTTCTTCTTTTTCCAATTCCATAAGATCTCTTGTGAGATTATTGATGCGCTCTCTTTCTGTTTTTGGAATGTAGGCATCTAAAGCGATGAATTTTCCTCTGAAAACTGCTTTTGCAGTATCCCACAGGTTTTGGTAGCTTGTGTCTTCATTGTTGTTCTGCTCAAGGAAGTTAATGATTTCCTGTTTTATTTCTTCCTTCACCCATCTGTTATTCAACAGAAGATTGTTTAATTTCCATGCCTTTGTGTGGGGTCGAGTGTTTTTGTTAGAGTTGAGTTCCACCTTTAGTGCCTTATTGTCTGAGAAGATACAAGGTAAAATTTCAATTCTTTTGATTCTGTTGATATTTGTTTTGTGTCCCAGGATATGATCAATTTTGGAGAGTGTTCCTTGGGGTAATGAGAAGAATGTATATTCTTTATCTTTGGGGTGGAGTGTTCTATATGCGTCTATCAAGCACAGTTGTTCTAGGGTCTCATTTGAATCTCTTATATCTTTGTTTAATTTCTGTTTAGAGGATTTGTCCAGCTCTGTAAGAGGAGTGTTAAAGTCCCCTGTTATTATGGTATTATCAGATATCATATTGCTCAGACTGAGTAAGGTCTGTTTCAAGAATCTGGGAGCATTTAAATTGGGTGCATAAATATTTAGAATTGAAATGTCTTCTTGTTGTATTTTTCCCTTGACCAATATAAAGTGACCATCTTTGTCTTTTTTGACTTTAGTTGCTTTAAATCCACATGTATCTGAAAATAAGTTTGCAACTCCTCTTTTCTTCTGAATGCCATTTGCCTGAAAAATTGTCTTCCAACCCTTGACTCGGAGCTTTAATTTGTCTTTTGAAGCCAGGTGTGTTTCTTGCAGACAGCAAATGGATGGCTTGTGTTTTTTCATCCAGTCATCCAATCTATGTCTCTTCAGTGGGGAATTCAAGCCATTAACATTTATTGAGATAATTTACAAGTGTGGTAGTATTCTATTCGTCTTATTTTGTGAGAGTCCATTGCTTTGTTTTATCTTTTGCATCAGTGTGGAGGTTAGGTTCTGTCCTTTAATTTCTGAGTTCTTACTTTGCTGCTGATCCATTGTGGTGGTCAGTGTGCAGAACAGGTTGAAGTATTTCCTGTAGAGCTGGTCTTGTTGTGGCGAATTTCCTCAATGTTTGTATATCCATAAATGATTTGATTTCTCTGTCAATTTTTAGGCTTAGCTTAGCAGGGTACAGAATTCTGGGCTGGAAATTGTTCTGTTTAAGTAGATTAAAGGTAGATGACCATTGTGTTCTTGCTTGGAAATTTTCATTGGAGAAGTCTGCGGTCACTCTGATGGATTTGCCCCTGTAGGTCAACTGGCGCTTACTCCTGTCTGCTTGCAGAATCTTTTCTTTTGTCTTGACTTTGGACAGGTTCATCACAATGTGTCTTCGAGAAGCTCGGTTAGAGTTGAGGCGACCTGGGGTCCGATATCCCTCTGAAAGCAGTGTGTCAGAATCTTTGGTGATATTTGGGAAATTTTCTTTTATAATATTCTCTAGTATGGCTTCCATTCCTCTGGGGCATTCTTCTTCCCCTTCTGGGATTCCTATAACTCGTATGTTGGAACGCTTCATAAAGTCCCATAATTCTGACAGCGAACGTTCTGCTTTCTCTCTCTTCTTTTCTGCCTCTTTTACTACCTGAGTTATCTCAAGAACTTTGTCTTCTACCTCTGAAATTCTTTCTTCTGCATGGTCTAACCTGTTGCTGATACTTTCCATTGCATCTTTAAGTTCCCTAATTGACTGTTTCAGTTCCTTCAGGTCTGCTATATCCTTTTTATATTCTTCATATCTTTAATCTCTAATTTGATTCTGTTTTTGGATTTCCTTTTGGTTATTTTCCACTTTATTAGCAGTTTCCTTCATTGTTTCCATCATTTCTTTCATTGTTTTCAACATGTGTATTCTAAATCACTTTCTGTCTTTCCTAACATTTCTTTATAGGTGGAATCCTCTGCAGTAGCTACCTCATGGTCCCTTGGCGGGGTTGTTCTGGACTGGTTCTTCATGTTGCCTGGAGTTTTCTGCTGATTCTTCCTCATGAGTGATTTCTTTTATCTGTTTCCTTGCCCTAATTTTCCTTTCACTTCCTCTTGCTCTTTAAGTTCTCATGCCTGTGGACTAAGGGTTACAGTACCAGAAGGGTGAGAAGGTTGAAGAGCAAAGAAGGGATGAAAGAAAGGAGGACTGTGTGATAAGAAAAAAAAAGAAAAATAGAGAAAGGAGAGGGGGTGGGTAAAGGGAATATTGACAAAAAGAAGAGAGGCACAGAAAGAGGGAGACAGAGCAATAGAGGTGTACAGTAGGGTACTTTGATACAACCTTAAAAAACCCCCCACCTTCTGGGGGTGCCCAGTTGGGTGGTTCCCTTGAGGTCAGCAGCTCTTTGCTGACCTGATCAGACAAAGTACCCCACCTCCACCAAGTAGAGAGGAAAGACAAAAATGCTATAAATCAAACCCAAACAACCAAACAGAAAACTTTACAGGGATAAAATTGGGTGAAAAACCAAATAATAGTGGTAGAAACACTAGCAAAAATGAAGTTCTAGTTACTGAAAAAGGCAGCAATGGGAAATTATAATTAAACTAGAAAAATTGAGAAAGAAAAAGGCTCTGTATGGAAAAGGTTGAAATTGAGAAACAAAACAACATCAACAACATCAAAATAAACAAAAAACACAACCAAACCAAAAAAAAAAAAAAAAGCAAAAGAACACAACCAAAAACAAAGCAGTATGTATATGTTTTTGAATATTGTCTGGGCAACATGTGGTCTTCTGGGATATGAGCTGTTAATCACAGTTTTGATATGACTGAAGGCTGCTGATTTCTCAAACCCCAGCAGGTAGACACACTAAAACTGTCTTCAGCCCACTTAAAAGGTACTTTGAACTTGTAAACTTGCTGAATAGAAGCTTTCCCAGGAAAGTGCTTGTCACTGGAATCACTACTGAAGTAGCTCTCCACTTACCCAGTGTGCCAAAACTGGTCTCACTCTGCCCCTGAGGGTTAGGGCTGCAGGGTGGCTTAGACCCCACCCTTAGGCTACTTGGTCACTGGGTTACCGGCTCCCACCTGATTCTAGCTCTGCGACCCTGAGGGCGGAGTTTGCTGGGGCAGATCGCTCACAATGTTCCCTGTGACCCACAGCCAAACACTATTAGCTCCGTCTGGCTCAGCGGCTCAGACTGGGGCCCTAGACAACGGCCAAAGTTCTCCACACTCCCGCTCAGGCTCTCCCCAAGGCAGTTCAACTGAGTGCCAAGTCCAAAGACACCAAAACAGTTCATAGGTAAGGCCTTTCTGGTTTGCAGTCTCGCTGCTACTGAAGTTACAGTTGCGGGAGGGTTTAGACGGATTGAACACATGCGACCACTTGCCGGTTTTCCACTGTTTTAGTCCTCCTCTTGGGGTCCAGAAGTCTCTCGCTGACTCCCTGTATCCTCACAGGTGTGATGATAGGCAGATCCCACCAACCAGGGATGCCTGGAGTCCTATCTCCCCAGACTCACAGTGCTCAGATGCAAGGAAGCTGTTATTCGGCCGCCATCTTGCTCTGCCTCTCTATACCACAATTTATTAATCCATTCGTGTATATATGGGCACTTGGGATTTTTTCATGACTTAGCAATTGTGAATTGGGCTGCAATAAACATTATGGTACAAATATCTTTGTTATAATGTGATTTTTGGTCTTCTGGGTATATACTTAGTAGAGGAATTATAGGATTGAATGGCAGGTCTATTTTTAGATCTCTAAGTCTTCTCCAAACATCTTTCCAGAAGGAATGTATTAATTTGCATTCCCACCAGCAGTGATGAAGTGTTCCCTTTTCTCCACATCCACGGCAACATCTCTGGTCTTGGGATTTTGTGATATGGGCTAATCTTACTGGAGTTAGATGGTATCTCAAGTTAGTTTTGATTTGCATTTCTCTGATGATTAAAGATGATGAGCTTTTTTAGTATGTCTGTAGGCCGTGTGCCTGTCTTCTTCAGAGAAGTTTCTTTTCAAGTCCCTTGCCCAGCCTGCGATGGGATCACTTATTCTTTTCATGCTAATACGTATGAGTTCTCTGTGGATTCTGTTATTAAACCTTTGTTGGAAACATAACCTGAAAATATCTTTTCCCATTCTGAGGGCTATGTGCTTGCTTTACTTACTGTGTTCTTGGCTGTGCAGAAGCCTTTTAGGTTGATCAGGTCCCAGTAGTGTATTTTTGAAGCTGCTTCAATAGCCTAGGGGTTCCTTCTCATAAAATACTTGCCCAGACTGATTTCTTCAAGGGTTTTCCCTGCACTGTCTTCCAGTATTTTTATAGTTTCATGTCTTAAGTTTAAATTTTTAATCCAGTGAGAGTCTATGTTAGTTAATGGTGAAGGTGTGGGTCCAATTTCAGTCCTCTACAAGTTGCCAGCCAGTTCACCCAGCACCATTTGTTGAATACGGAATCTTTTCCCCACTGGATGTTTTTAATTGGCTTGTCAAAGATCAAATAATGGTAAGTAGCTGGGTTCATCTCTTGGTTCTCTATTCTGTTCCAGACATCTAATTCTCTGTTTTTGTGCCAGTACCGTGCTGTTTTGATCACTATCAACGTATAGCATAGTCTGAGGTCTGGTAGTGTGATTTTTCCTGCTTTGTTTTTATTTCTGAAGAATGTCTTGGCTATTCAAAGTTTTTTCTGATTCCATATAAAATGCAGTATTATTTTTTTTGAGATATTTAAAATATGACAGTGGAGCTTTAATAGGGATTGCATTCAAATTGTATATTGCCTTGGGTATGGACATTTTAACAATGTTGATTCTTCCCAGCCATGAGCATGGTATGTTTTTCCATTTGTTAACATTTTCAGCTATTTCTTTTCTTAGATTTTCATAGTTCTCTTTATAGAGATCTTTCATGTCGTTTGTTAAATAAACTCCCAAATATTTCATCTTCTTTGGCACTGCTGTTAGTGGAATAGTGTCCTTAACTGTTTTTTCAGCTTGACTATTGTTGGTATATATAATGGGTACCGATTTATGAATGTTGATTTTGTAACCTGAGACACTGCTGTATTCCATGATCACTTCTAAGAGTTTTGTAGTAGAATCCCTGGTGTTTTCTAGATATACAATCATATCATCTGTGAAGGGCGAGAGTTTGATCTCTTTTGACCCTATATGGGTACCATTGATTGTCTTTTCTTCCCTAATTGCAATGACTAAAAGTTCCATTGCAATGTTAAAGAGCAGTGAAGACAATGGGTAACCTTGTCTGGTTCCTGATCTGAGTAGAAATGATTTCAGTTTAACTCCATTTAATACGATATTGGCTGTGGGTTTGTTGTAGATGGCCCCTATCAGATTAAGAAATGTCCCTTCTATACCAATTTTCTTAAGTGTTCTGATCATGAAGGGATGCTGGATATTATCAAAAGCTTTTCTGCATCAATTGAGAGAATCATATGGTCTTTGTTTTTTAATTTGTTTATGTGCTGAATTATACTTATAGATTTACATACATTAAACCAGCCTTAAGACCCTGGGATAAAACTGACTTGGTCATGATGTATAATTTGTTTGATGTGTTGCTGGATTCTGTTTGTTAGGATCTTGTTGAATATTTTTGAATCTATATTCATTAGTGATATTGGTCTATAATTTTCTTTTCCTTTTGGGGCTTTTCCTGGTTTGGGTATCAGGGTGATGTTTGCTTCATAGAATGTATTGAGTAGTCTTCCTTCTTTTTCTACCTTTTGGAACAGGTTGAGCGATATAGGTACTAATTCCTCTTTAAAGGTTTTGTAGAATTCTGATGTGAAACCATCTGGTCCCGGGCTTTTCTTTTTAGGGAGGTATTGTATGGTTGATGCTATTTCAGAACTTGATATTGGCCTGTTCAACATTTTCATTCGATTCTGGCTAAGTCTTGGAAGGTGACATGCTTCCAAGTATTGGTCAATTTCCTTCAGATTTTCATCTTTAGGAGAATAAATTTTTTTGTAATATTCATTAAGGATTTTTTGAATTTCTGAGGAGTCTGTTGTCATTTCATCTTTGTCATTTCTGATGGATGAAATTAGAGATTTTACTCTTTTTTTCCTGGTTAGGTTAGCCAATGGTTTATCTATTTTATTGACCTTTTCAAAAAATCAACTTTTTGATTTATTGATCTGTTGTATAATTCTTTTCTTTTCAATTTCATTTAATTTTGCTCTAATTTTTGTTATTTATTTTCTTCTACTGGGTTTGAAGTTGGAATGTTCTTCCTTTTCCAGTTGCTTGAGATGTGCCATTAAGTTATTAACTTTCTCTCTGTTCTCTTGAGGAAGGCTTGCAGTGCTATAAATATCCCTCTTATGAATGCCTTTGCCTTATCCCAAATTCTGATAGTTTGTGTCTTCATTGTCGTTTTGTTCCAAAAATTTGGCAATTTCCTTCTTGATCTCATCTCTGACCCAGCTATCATTCGGCATGAGGTTATTTAACTTCCATGTCTTTGTATGAGTACGCAGGTTCCCGTTGTTACTGAGTTCAAATTTTATTCCATGGTGGTCCGAGACAATGTAGGGAATAATTTCTATTCCTTTAAATTTACGGAGGTTAGACTTGTGACCTAAGATGTGATCAATTTTGGAGTATGTTCCGTGGGCTGATGAGAAGTATGTGTATTCAGTTTAGTTGGGATGAAATGTTCTGTAGATGTCTGCTAAATGCAAATGTTGGATGATTAGGTTTAAATCTTAAATTTCTTTGCTCAGCTTCTTATTGGAGGATCGATCCAACACTGCCAAGGGAGTGTTGAAATCTTTGACTATTATGGAGCTGGAGGAAATCAAGTTGCTCATGTCTGTTAGAGTTTCTCTTATAAATTGAGGTGCATTCTGGTTGGGTGCATAAATATTCATAATTGAAATCTCATTATATTGAATATTACCCTTAACAAATGTGAAGTGACCATTCTTATCTTTCCTTCCTTTTTTTGGTTCAGAGCCTATTGTGTCTTCAAATAGAATTGCAATACCTGCTTTTTTCTGGCTACCATTTGCCTGAAATATGGACAACCATCCTTTGACCCTGAGTCTATATTTATCTTTTAAGTTAAGATGTGACTCTTGTATACAGAAAATATCTGGCCTGAGTTTTTGTATCCAGTCAGCTCACCTGTGCCTCTTTAGAGGACAGTTTAAGCCACTCATATTAATGGAGAATATAGAAAAGGCTGGTAAAATTTTGGGTATCAAGTTTTTCAAAAGTCCAGTGGACATTTTTAATCCTTTCGCCACTGTGGAAGTTGGATTTTGATCAAAAGTTTCTGAATGCATTTATTTTTGTGGTAGAGGATTGGGCTGGTCATTATGGAGGATAAGTCTGAGAATATCCTGAAGAGCTGGTTTGGTTATGGAAAATTTCTTCAACATATGAATGTCATTAAAGTATTTAATTTCTCCATCATAAATGAAACTCAGTTTATTTGGATACAGTATCTGGGGTTGAAAGTTATTTTGTTTTAGGAGATTAAAAGTCGATTCATCCTCTTCTGGCTTGAAAAGTTTCAGCAGAGAGATCTGCAGTCTTTCTAATATTCTTCCCTTTGTAGGTAATGAATTTCTTATGTCTGGCTGTTTTCAGAATTTTCCCTTTCATATTAACACTAAGGAAGTCAATTATGATATGCTTGTGGGATGTCTTATTCAGATTGAGTCATGCTGGGGTTCTGAAACTGTCTGCGATCTGAATTTCAGAATCTCTTGTCATGTCTGGAAAATTCTGTTTCATAATTTCATGGAGAAGGGCCTCTGTGTCTTGCGAGGCCACTTTGTCACTTTCAGGGATTCCAATGAGGTGAATATGAGCCTTATTCGAATTATCCCAGGGCTCTTAGTGAGAATCATCTGTTTTTGTTCTCCATTTCTCTTCCTCTTTGAGAGTTTGGGAGTGTCCAAAAGCTTTGTCTTCAATGTCAGAAATCCTTTCTTCTGCTTGCTCCATTCTGTTACTGAGGGTTTCTACTGTATTTTTTCAGATCTTTGAGGGCTGTAAATTCTTGCTTCAGTGCATCAAAATCTTTGCTGGTTTGGCTTTAAATTTATTAAATTCTTGAGACAACTTTGAATTTCTCCTCGAATTTCTAATTCTGAGTTTTGAATTGTTCTTCGAATTTATACTTCCTAATTTTTCTCCATTCTATTAATCTTGTTTGCAATCCAAATTCTGAATTCGATTTCTGACATTTCAGCCATCTGTTTATGAATGGGATCTTCAGTTACATTTGACATATCTTTCCTTGGGTGGCGGGGTAGGGTGGGGTGGGGGTGGGGCGGTTGATCTATTCTTGTTATTCATGTCACCACAGTTTTTCTGCTGATTTTGCCCCATGATTATTTTATACCGTTTGATTTTTCCCCTGGAGCTTTGTTGAGGACCCATACAGTGCTATGGCCTGAGAAACTGGGGACCTATTTGGTGTGGTTGGGCTAAGTGGTTCTGTCTTCTTTTCAGCTGGTCTCTGTTTGTCCCTAGTGAAACAATTACTCTGGGTTGAAGTCTCAGCTGTGGAGACATACCAGCAATTAAGTCACCCTGAACCCCACAGGCAACAATTGGAAAAGGAAAATCAAACCTTCCTACAACCACACACCCAGGGCACCACTTGAATAGTCCTCAGGTGATTGGCTCAGTTAAAAAGGTCCAAATCAATTGTCTCAGTCAGCACCTGTCTCAGGTGTGAGAGTTTCAAAGGTCTCTGGGAACTGGATCGCTCGGGTCTGGTGAAAACTCAACTATGACTTGCTCCAGTGCTCCATGAAGTCAGGAGGACCCACGCAGCAAATAGAGTAGTCTGGGTAGGTTGATGCCTCCTTCCATACCTTGCACCTCTGTCACATCCAGTCACTGACAGCCCCGCTGGGCTGTGACCCAGTTGCCTCCTGTGAGCAGATACTCCAGGGTTTTGCACCTGCCTGAATCACAAGGAAATCTGTATCTGCTCAGCCAGGCCACTGCTCTCTGCCTCTGTCCAGCAGGGGGTGGTGAAGCCTGACAACTTTGGATGCTTGATGGAGGCTGGGGGTTGTTCACTCAGTTCCAGCCCCGCCCCTGATTGATGTTACTGACAGAACAGAACAACTTTGTGGGAATTTGTTTCTGTCCCTGATAAATTCCTCTGCAGAAGAGAAGCTGTTTTGAGTTCCCAGAACCTGTGCCTCACACCCTGTCTTTACTCCTGCAGGTTTGTATTCATAGTATGGTCAGCTCTAGCCTCCTGTCTTCCTTTGTCTATAGGCTGAGATCCCCTGAGGGACGGATGCATCTTAGACTCAGTAAAGTAGTCCTCTGGGTCATCCCCGCCCTGGGAATTTCCCAGCTCTGCACATTTGTTTTCTAGTCCCTGCACTCCACCCTGGCTGGTACCGCCACAGGCAAACCCCTTTTACTCATGGGGCCTGTGTTTAAGTCCCAGATCTGTTCCATGGTGGTTGCCATCTGAGAAGATGCCAGGCCTCCTCTGGTTGCCCAGGGAGACAGGGGTTTTGGCTTTGGAATATCCAGGGGTGGGCCATATTGTTGCCAAAAACGGCTGCTGCTCTGCACCTCAGGGCACTGCCGCTCCGGTGTGGTTCCCTCTCAGCCGACTGTCATCTCCTCACTCCTGTGCTGCAGAATCAGCACTGACCAGCTGCTGTCCAGGCCCTGTCCACACCCCTTGAGAAATCACCCAAGAATCTGGACTTCTGGGGACAGGTCTCCAGACTTCAGAGTGAGAGTGGAGGGGAGTGCTGGGAGCTTAGAATTGCAGGTCGAAACACCAAACTCATTGAGACCAAATGAGCAAATAAAGAGATAAAAAGGCTACCAGACACACAAGCCCAAGGATGCACAATCAGTAATACATATACATACAGACAACAACAAAAACAACTACAGTAAAAATACTGATAATCATAAAATAATTGAGAGAAAAAGGGTAAAAAACATACAAACAAGACGAACAAACAAATAAAAAACCCTCTAGAAATATGATGTTAGCACTCTCAGAAACCATAGGAATGGAAGAGTAGGAAGAGAGAAGGGAGAAAAAAAAGTGGTGTTCATATAAATGTTAAAAAAGAAGAAAGAAAAAATTAAAAATCGAAAAAATAAAAATATAAAAAATAATAAAAATTAACGATAGTTCCTCCAAGAAAATGATGAGAAAAAAAGGCACCAACCACAAAAATATTACTCTTGTATATATGTAGAAATACACATCTATATATATGACATAGGGATCAACTTTTGTAGGAATATATTTATTATGCAATATACTTTATGGACATCAGGTGGTGCTGTGAGTGGTTCCCAGGCTTCTACCTGATTCACAGTTTATACTGTTACCATGGTAACCACCCTACCTGGCCGATCACCATTTTAGAGTTTCTGTAAAAGATTTTTTACCTAATTGTTTTGCAACCTCAGCTGCTCTGTTCCAGACAGCACTCCTATCCAACCTCCCAACTCAGTGCAGGTGTCCACACTTCACAAATCTTTCCGCTCTGCTCCCGGGTTCTCCTGCAAAATGGCAACTGCAATCGGCTGTGGGGGAGGGTGCTGGCTGCCGCTGCAGCTGCAGTGTGTGGAAACCTTATACTCGGTTTTTGTTGCTCAGCGTCTCACTTTTCAATCTGGAATTTTGAGTCCAGCCACCCGCCAGTTCGCCGCTCAGCCTGAACTGCCAGCCCACACCAATATTCCCCACCAGGAATGGTCCAGTCTATTTAATCACTCCTGTTGTTCTGGGGGAAGATGCCCAACATTTTGGACAATTCAAAATGTCTGTTTCTCGGGCGGGATCCCTTCCTTTCAATTTTCCATCGGGTTGTTTAGTTCCATGTTATCCTGAGTGGCTCCCCTTTCTGGTGCCAAACTCTGCTCAGGAATAAATTTTCGTCAGTTGAGTTTTGCCAGGAATTGCAAGCTGTTGTCTTCTGTGAGGGAGGGGCCTGCTGGCCAGCACAGCCAAATAGGGAAAATCTCTACAACAGAGTCTATGGTTTTAAATTACACCTCATATACGGCAATCCTCCAATTTGCTGCGCATCTCCAGCTGTCTGTCCACACCAATAATCCGTGTGGGGAAAAGGTCCAGGTCCCCCTTCCTCTCACCTGATGACTTGGGAGAGGTGGGCTACACGTCCATCCCCAGTCATTATTTTTTAGCTTCCACTTGTAAGTGAGAACATGTAGTGTTGGGTTTTCCATTCCTATGTTACTTCACTTAGGATAATGGCCTCCATTTTCATCCAAGTTGCTGCAAAAGACATTATTTTTTCTTTTTTAATGTCAGAGTTGTATCCCCTGGAGTATATATATGGCATTATCTACTCGTCAATTGATAGGCACATAGGTTAATTCCATATCTTTACAATTGTGGATTGCACTGTGATAAATATATGAGTGCAGGTGTTTTTGATATAGTGATTTCTTTTCCTTTGGGTAGATACCTAGTAGTGGGATTTCTGGATCAAATGGTTGATCTAATTTTAGTTCTTTGAGAAATCATGCTGTTTTCCATACAGTTGGTACTAATTTATATTCCTACCAACAATGTATTAGCATCCCCTTTTTATTGCATCTCTTTTTTGACATTTATCATTTTTTGAATTCTTGATACCAGCCATTCTATCTGGGGTAAGATAGTAATCTGACTGTGGTTTAATTTGCATTGGGCTCCCATTTTTAACACCCTCTTTCTCTTCCTTTCTATCAATGGGATTGGTGACATTTATTCTTTTTTGTAAGAAGCAGGTTCTTTCACAGCTATATGTTCAGAGTTATACAAATCCACTTTCCTTAGGTGACTATAGTTTGAGAGGCCAGGGTTTTGAAATAGTCTTTTATATGCATATTCTTCTAACTGACCACATAACTTTTGTGTACAAAACCCTGAAGATAATGAGTTTCATTAGTTTATTAAACATGTAAAATTACTTTAGAGGTGTATATTCTTAAATCATATTTTTTTGTTATTTAGGTAGAGCCTTTTAAATTCTATATTTCAACTCTGATGAAGGGTCTCAAGAAGACCTAAATAACCATATTTGTAGTTGACACTCTTAGTGTTGTGTGTCACTTTCCCATGAATTAATCTACAAATTAAATGCAATTCTAACTTAAAATCTTAGCAGTACTTTGGGAACTAAGTTTGTTTTGAATTGCTAAGTCAGTTTTAAAACAAAGAAGCTTGAGGAGCAGGAACATATCTTACCAGATATGAAGCTATACACCAAACTAATAGCAATAAGAACAGTGTGGCGTGACATGTTAGTAGACAACAAAACCAAAGACAACAGTTCAGAGAATGACACTGCATGGGCCCCTGATGTGGATGAAGCAGGACCACAAAGCCATGGGACATGCTGGATTGCTTAGTTGATGGTGCTACAAAGATCTGCTTCCTAGATGAACAAAAATAAAGCTGAATTCCTAACAATTAATAGATATAAGGGTAAAGTACAGACAATTAAAAAAACCAGGTATGAAATGTTAAAGCCAGTGGAATTAAACATTGGCAAAAATCTCTGGGATCAAAAGGACCACTCATCTACTACCCTGACACATAAACATGAAGGTGAAAAATTGATAGAATTAAGAGTTTAGAGCGAGACCAGGAGGAGATATTTGCATTGCATAAAACTGGCAAAAGATGATTATCAAGAATATTCAAAGAACTCTTGAAAAACAGGAGAAAAATTTAGAATATTTGATAAAAAAGCAGATAAAGGTTCTATATTAGAAATTTATAAATGGGGAAGTCTTAGAAAGCTAACAAGTATATGAAGATATATAGAAATTAAGAGTTAGAGTTACTCTTCTACCCCAGTAAGATAGATATACAAACGTTAAAAATCGAAATATACTTGCCCTAGCAATTACATTTCTAAAAATATGAAATAAATTTGCTTACATGTCCCTTGTACCAGTGGTTCTCAGGAGGTGATTTTGCTCCCCCCAACCCCCCACCAGACTTTAGACAATGTCTGAAGGCATTTTTGGTTGTTGCAACCGGGGCTTATGCATTAGTTTCCTAGGGTTTTGTAAGAAACTATCACAAACTGTGTTCCTTAAAACAAATTTATTCTGTCATAGTTCTGGAGGCTGATAGTTGGAAATCAAGGCTTTAGCAGGGTTGCACTCTCTCTCCTAGCATCCGGATGTCACTGGAAATCCTTGGTACTCCTAGCCTCCACTGCCGCACAGTTGTCTTTCCTGCATGCGTCTTCACATGGCTTTTCCCTCTCTGCATGTGTCTGTGTCTGCTCCTCTTTTTATAAGGAGACTGTCATATTGAACTAAGGGCTTACCGTACTCCAGCGTGAACTCGTTCCTTTTCCCCCCCATCTTTCATGCATGTCTGTTTTTTAAAATTCACAAATGAAGATAGTATATATATTGCATGTATACAATGTAATCATACACATTGTATAATAACCATCACAATAAAATTAACACAAGCATCACCACCCATGTTGTACATAAGATACCCAGAATTCATTTATGTTATTACTGAAAGTTGGTACCTATGCTCAACATCTCCACATTTCTACCACTCTGCGTCCCTGGCAACTACCTCTCTACTCTGTTTCTATGAATTCACAGATTCTACTTTTTCAGATTCTACCTCTACATGAGATCATATGGGATTTGTCTTCCTGTGTCTGCTGTATTTTATTTAGCATAGGGTCCTCCAAGTTCATCCATATTGTTGCAAAAAGTAGTTTCCTTCTTTATGGCTGAATAATATTTGGCTAAATGTATATAGACAGAAAAGTATATATACACACATATAATTTATAAATGTAAATATGTAAGTACCTGCATATAAATGTGGTGTTTACACACCATAGACACACACACACATGCATACCACATTTTCTTTATTCATCTGTCAATGGACATTTAGATTGATTCCTTATCATGGCTATTATGCATAATGCTACAATGTAACAATCAACAAACTGATAAGGCAACCCACAGAATGGGAGAATGTATTTGCAAACCATATATGTGACAGGGGTTACTACCCAATATATATAAGGAACATAACAAAATACAATAGCAAAAAGAAACCAAAAAACCCAACCAACTAAGCAAGAAATAAAATACGAAAAACAAAAAACAACTTGATTCAAAAATGGTCAAAAGACCTGAATATATCTTTTTCTTCTTTTTTTTTTTTTTGAGACAGAGTTTCAAGCTGTCATCCTGGATAGAGTGCCATGGCGTCACAGCTCACAGCAACCTCTAGTTCTTGGGCTTAAGCTGTTCTCTTGCCTCAGCCTTCCGAGTAGCTGGGATTACAGGCGCCCACCATAACTCCTGGCTATTTTTTTTTTGTTGCAATTGTCATTGTTGTTTAGCTGGCCCAGGCTGGGTTCAAACCCTCCAGCCTTGGTGTATGTGGCCAGTGCCCTACCCACTCAGGTACGGGCACCACCCCTGAATATATATTTTTCCAAGAAGACATAAATGGACAATGGGTACGTGAGAAGATGCTCAACATCAGTAATCATCAGAGAAATGCAAATCAAAATCACCTCAGATCTGTCAGGATCGTTATTATCAAACAGCAAGACATGATAAATGTTAGTAAGGATGTTGAGAAAAGGAAAGTCTTCTTCGCTGTTGTTGGGAGGTAAATTGGTACATCCATTATGGAAAACACCGTGGAGTTTCCTTTAAAAAATTAAAAACAGAGGTATCAAATAATCCAGACATCCCATTTTTGGGTATATATCCACAAGTAATAAAATTGGAATCCAAGAGCAATCTGTACCTTCATGTTCAGTCTGACCTTATCTTAGCTTATATCTTAAACATTTGCAAAGATCCTATTTCCATATAAGGCCACATTCACAGGTCCTGGATTGGGACTAAAACATACCTTTCCGAGAGGGCTGTAACTTAGCTCACTGTTGGGTGCTACTAGTACCCTAGTAACTAGAAGACAGAGAGGCTGCTTGGCATTCTACAATGCACCGCACAGCCCACAAACAAAGAATTACTGGTCTAAAATGTCAAAATTTTGGTTAAAAATTTTCAACAATTTTTGTTGTTGAAAAATTCATTCAACATGGTGTCAAAGGAAGTAGATGCGAAGACTGAGATGATGGGGGAAAAATAAAAGAGAGGGGTTTGACAAGAATGTGGATGGTAGAAAGCCCTGAATTAAAGAATATGATGAATTAGAAGTGATCTACTTACCACCATTATGGTAATACAATGTTCTTTTAAAACTCAAGTCATTGTACTTGAGGGTCTAAATTAAAAAAATACAAACATTTTAACTATATACTTTGCTAAGTTAGTTTCCCACTTTGGACCTTTCTAAAGAGCCCTTATGTCCTTTATAAGGTTCAGAAATGCACACTGTATACTTGATTCAGATGGTAGACTTTATGTCAGGGTAGTGTAATAATTTATAATTTTTAAGACTTTTCAACTTTTCCCCTGTATTCTCCTGGCTTTTTTTTTTTTTGTCAAGACAAGGATGTTGAACTGCTGTCTGAGAAATATTTTTAGTCTGTAGTGATTTCTTTTCTATCCACACTCAGAGTTTATCAATGATTTTTGAATTTCCTTCCTTCCTTCTTTTCTTCTCCCTTTTTCTCTCCCCCTCCCCTCTCTCTCTCTCTTTCTCTTTATTTCTTCATTTTCTTTAAACAAATGTCTCTAATACTAGTCCACACTGAAGTTCACTTGCCTTTTGTCATCCCTCTCACATAATTTTTTCCTGTTGGTTGAACATTCTACACATTTGGTTGTATTGCCCTTCTAGACCTCTCGTGAGAATGCTAAATAAGTTCTATGGGAACTCCATTGTTAATTCTTCTCCCCAGAGCAGTGTCTGTTTCTTTCCTTCTTTTTAATATTTTGCTCTAATGTAGTTTTTAGTCTACTGAAAACTGTAGACTTAGTCTCCATGTACTGCCTAGACCCATGGCATATTTTGTTGTTGTTGTTTTATAAAATCTTTGCCACAGAACCCTTTTAGATGCGTCTTTAAAACTAAAAAGTTATACTGTTGCTTCCTTTGGGGGTCCATGGATATTAGCTCATACACACAACCCTGGTCCATGAATTTTAAAAATACCCATGTTAATTCTCATTTCGCCTTACTCCCACTGTGCAATCTGCATTTGTTCAATAAGCTAATGCTTCATTACACTTACCATCAATGTAAACTTCCCATTTAATTTACTGTTTTAAAGTAAATAGTTCTAGAAACTTCCATTTGCCAGGGCTGATCTTTCAGCCAGTATATCAGTGTAAACATATGCCATCATGGCTTGTGTCTTATTCTGACTTATTCATATACCATCCTAAGCCCTACTGGTTGGTAAATATTTTGAGTATTGCCCAGGCATATACATACACACATACCTTAAACTTGTGGGTGAGGAAAACCAGTGAACAAGACCAGTAATGATAAAAGCAACAATAACAGTGTCTAATATTTATTGAGTGCCAAGCAAGGTATTATGTGCTTTAACAAATTTAAGTCATCAAAACAAAATTATAAAGTGTTTTATCCTACCCACTTTACAGAATAATGAGGCAGGAAGGATGTGCATTTACCCAACATCACATAGCTTACTAGTGATGGAAACAAAGTTCAAATCCAGTTTGTTTAGGCTCTGAGTCTGTGCTCTTAAACTATACGCTATATACCCAGTTATGAAGCTATGCCCAGCTCCAGCTACAGAAATGAAGACACACAGAAACAGAAAGCCAATGTTCCCCATCTCTTTCAGAAAGATCAGGACAAAAAATTCATTCAACTTTGGCTGACTGGGGAGTCACATTCTGGTTTTTCCCAGAGGCAAAACAAAGGGAGATGAAATCTAACCTTAACCCCTCTTCCAATCTATTTCCCACTACCTGCATGCATGATGCTGTAACCAAAGGAATCCTTTATGTTCCCCACACCATTGTGATTTTCTTCTTATGTATTGTGGCTTGTAGTTGCTGTCTGGAATCCCCTTCCTGGCCTATGAAAGTTCTTAATTCATTCTTCAAGGTGCAGGTGAAAAGTTGCTTCCTCCACAAGAACTTTTAGCTTGTCTAGCTAGAAGCAATCTCTCCCTTTCTTTAATTGTGGCCGAATTGTACTAGTGCTTTCTAAGCACTAGTACAATTTCATCTCCCTTGTTTTGCCTCTAAACCTAAACACAGGTAAGTCAGCTCCATTGTATACTACGTTTGTGTATCAATGATCCAAGGAGAAATATGATGTAAGCTTAGAAAGTGGCAGAAAGGTCCCTATTCTGCCACTCATCGGTTGTGTGACCCAGTGTGAAGCTGTGCGAAGGCTCCTTATCCTTCCTGTGCCCCAGTGTGCAGTAAAATTGGTATGTACCTCATAGACATTCTGGGAGGATTAAATGTTTAACATCGATATTAAATGTGCTTAGAATAGTGCCTGACATATGATAAATCCTACACATGCTGGTTATTATTGTCATTGTTATTATTGTTATTATATTTTCCTACTAAATTTTAGGCTCCTTTAAGGAAAAGTCCCATGACCGATTTATCTTTATATCCCTCAATTTGCCTAAAACATGCTCAGCATGTCAAAGCCATTTCCTAGAGTTTGTTGACTAAATGAAGAGGAACACAGGGGCAATAGAACACGCTGATTAAAAGCCTGGGCTTTCCAGCTGGCTTTGAGTCCTGGTGCTACTTTTACTGCGCTGTGTTGCTTTGGGCCACCTAGTTAATGTTTCTGAGTCTCTGCTTCCTTTTCTGTAAAATAGGGAAAATAATACCATCTAACTTACAGGCTTAAGAGGATTGAATGAGGTAATATGTGTCAAGCATTTGCCCAATAATCACGTGTGGTAAGAATGTAGAGAAGTTAGCTGTTGCCTCTGCTAAGCTTTTAGTCAAAAGGTAGCAGAAAGAGGCCAAGGGAAAGCCTTTGGCTGGCCATCCTGGAAGCACTAGATTGGAGCTTGATGGGACATGGGGCAAGTCCCTCTCTGGATGCTAACAGCTGAAAAGGAATGAGCAAAGTCTTTGACCCAATGTAAAGATTCAGAGTCATTTGGAAAGTTTAATTTTCTCACAACATCAGGTTTAGAAAACTTAAACATCAGGCTTAGAAAAGTGAAGATATCTGTGTGCTAGGTCTTTTGTTTAGTGGCAGTCTGTTTTGCTACCCTCTAAAGTATGGCTATTTAAAAAATGTTTCCAGGCATAGTGGCCGGTTATCCTATCACTCTCTGAGGCCGAGATGGGTGAATCGCCTGAACTCAGGAGATGGAGACCGGCCTGAGCAAGAGCAAGACCCAGCCTGTACTAAAAATAGAAAAACTAGCTGCGTGTTGTGGTTTGCACTTACGGTCCTAGCTACTTGGGAGGCTGAGGCAAGAGGATCACTTCGGCCCAAGACTTTGAGGTTGCTGTGAGCTATGATGCCATAGTACTCTAACCTGGGGTGACAGATTGAGAGACTGTCTCAAAAAATAAATAAATAAGCAAATAGATAAATCTAATTTCCAATATGGTAACTGTTATATGTCACTGGAGTCTTGAGGAAGGAGCATCATCTGAGACTCGAGTAGAAGAGAAATTACATCTATTAAACTCTACCTTTGTGCTTTTCAGATATCCTCTCATTTAATCCTCACAACTCGCTTTTGCATGTTTTATAGATAAGGAAAATGGACCTGGCCAGGCCACAAGGCCCGTAAGGAGGGGAGGGATTGGGACCAGCTCCCCTTACTCTCCTTCACCATGTGCGACACCTGAGGGACCTGTAGTACATGTCCCCCTCATGCTTTTTGTCTCCCTGCTGCCTCCACATCAGTCTTCAGAATATTGTTAAAACCAGGGTAAAGAAAACAAGTCCTGCTGGGATGATGTACTTGGGTGTTTCTTGTCAAGGCCTTCCTCAGGTTCTCCGTCTGCCTCTG